>NC_090451.1:629105953-630498558 GCF_031143425.1 Pleurodeles waltl | reverse complement strand
TAGAGAAGGTATCACAAGGACAGTTCAGGAGCACTTTTTGCCAGGTACTTTGTTTTTGAAAGGCCACTCTAAAATGTATCAAATTTAATCTGAATAAAGCAAGAAGGGAGTATTCCGAGGAGCTCAGGAACCAGGTTAGATAAGGTTCCATCAGAGTCGTGGTTGAGATCTGGACATAGGGATCAAAAGTTTTCAATTTCAGGGCCCCCTGTAATCTATCATTCAAAGTATACTCAATGTATCGTATTTTAACCAGATCCTTAGCATTTAAAGGCAACAACTCTGGAAGAATAAACATGTTCTCCAAGCCTAACTTCCAGAAAGAAGTTTGCAGGTATGAGAACCACGGAATTCTGTTAAAATTGGCCAGTTGGATACAGCTGGTCAAACAGTCTTGTACCAAGCTAGCCGCAGGATTTAACCAGGATTTCAACCACAGTAAAAGTGTGGCAATACCAATCAAGTCCTCAATATGCCTTAATCCCAGTTCTTCATGACAGATAAAGTTTGCTACATTCTTAGGTACCCTCAATATGCGCAAATTTATTCTCAACGGGTTGGGGAGAGTCAACTTTGTTCTGGCCCCACAAACCTGCCTCGTAAATAGCTGCTGATACACATTTTGATTTATAAAGCCTAACGATCTGGTGAACTGGTCTATGACCTAATTTACGAGCAAAACGAAAAATTGCTTCAAAGTTTCTCACCATTTGTTGAGTCTTGATGGTAAGATGGGAATTCCATAACAAGGAGGAACGTACATGCAGGCCCAAATAACAGAAATCTTTAACTTTATTTATAGTGTTCCCTCCCATAGTAAATCGTTTAGATCTTGTATTTCGGGGGCCACAAGTCATAGCATACGTCTTTGTAAAATTTACTTTTAGATCTAAGTCTTGCATGAAAATTAGGAAAAGATCCAACAGGCTTTGAAGACAGTTGGCTGTGCGAGCAATTAAAACCGCGTCATCTGCATACAAGAGAACAGGGAGCTGTCTCGCACTCATTCTGGGAAAGTCCTTACCGTATTTTACGAAAAAAACATAAAGCCCATTAATATATAACAAAAATAAAAACGGTGCAAAGGGGAAGACCTCTCACCATGCAAGCCATACTGCAACGAAACCGTCAAATCAGTGTATAAATGTCTGATTAGCCACAAGAGGTTCCAATCAACCCCCATGGATTCCATATTTTTCCAAAGCTTCGCTCTGTTCACCAGATCGAAAGCACTTGATAAAAATCAATAAAAGCCAGGTGTATAGATTATTTCCTAGCGGTCACATATTTACTGAGGATAAGATGCAAATTTATCGATTGTTCAACTGTGCCCAGACCAGGTCTAAAACCATATTGGATTGGGGAGAAGATCTTTGCCTCCACTACCCAATCCTCCAGCCGGGTCAGGATCACATTCCCCAAAATCTTGGCAGTAGGATCTATGAGAGAGATTGGCCTATAGCAAGTTGGATCTTGCCTGCTACCCTTTTTGAAAATAGGGATGATGATGGCCAATTTCCATGAGGGGGGAATTTTACTCATTGCTACACTTCTTAGTATATTTGTAACTACAGGGCCCCAAAGGTCCGGCATAGACTTAAAAAGGTCAACAGGGACCCTGTCCGGGCTGGGAGCTTTCCCTGATCTCGAGCAGCTGATTGCTCTGATAACCTCATGTACCTCAAAGGACAAATCAATAGTAGTCGAGTTAGAGTATTGAAGTAAATTCTGTTCCTCTATTGTTGATAAATGCATATATTGATTATGGGTGGGAAAATGATATCTTAAATCATAAGAATCTTGGTTTGCTTGTGGAGAATCTCTTCTCAGACTAAGACTCTCTGGTTTGTTAAAATAAATCCAAGGGGAACTGCTGCTATTCTACAACTTAAATAAAAAGAACGGTTTAAAAACAATAAATATGTATCCTAGGAATTCAGGGTTTTAAACATTAATTACAATGCAATCTCCTCTGCAAGATTTCTTCAAGTTTCCTACCCAAGAGACTCTTCTTATCAGAATGTAATCAGCTAGATGTTGTGTACTGCCTGCTCTATTTGATAACCAAGTAATTGATTTGTTTCTCAAAGAATTAAATGTTTCAGTCAGAGGACAACAGAGAAAAACTTTGATTTGTCTGGGTGTTTTATTTAACATGGCACTCCTTAAGGCAGTGGTTCCCAATCTGTGCGCCGCGGCTCGCTGGTGCGCCATCAAAACTAGCCAGGGGCGCCGCACACAGTTTGGGAACCACTGAGCTATTTATAGCCCTTGGGCCAGTTCGTACAAAATAAAACTACTCAGTTGTAGCAGCTCTTTTTTAATTTTGTCCTTGAGCGCCCTCTGGTGGTTAAACACAACTAAAGGGATTCTACATTTCACAATATTTAAACAGTTATGTTATAACTACATAAAAATGAGACCTGCCCATTTTACTGGGGTTACCGTCAACCAATATTTTCCCCTTACTAAAAAACCCTATGCATGCTGTAATTAAACAACTGTTACATTTTTATTTTTTACAGTTATATATAGAATTACAATACCTTCATTGGCGTCATCCCAATTCTTTTCAGGGAGAAAAATGGATGTACTCCCTAGGCCAGGCTTACATCCCCCACCCGCCAACAAAAAGTAACATAATGGGGAGCCGCAGCCAGTGGCCAATAGATCAAGGGAGCCATGGGTCGAAAATGTTTGGGAACCACTGCCTTAAGGAGTCCCTTCCATTGCCCTTTGTAATTTGCTTCTGGGGTGTTAAATTTAAATTACAGCATGGAACATTACCCTCACAATTTCCTCTCAACTGAGACTGGCAGATCAGTAGAGTCACAAACAGCAGATCCACTAGCAAAACAGCTTGTATGAGGATGAAGTCAACCTATTACGAGAATTTGTGGATGTTTCAAGTATTGCTGATTTAGTCATTATCCCTGTAAACATTTATTTTACATAATTGTTCAAAAGTGTTATATGGTTGTCACAGAAATCAGACAGGTTACATTCTGAGGCCACATTTTTATACATTTGGCTTTTGTCCTGCTAAGAAAGGATTATTACCAATGCTCAATATAGTTTTACCCATTCTACACGGGGCCGAGATAGTTATTTTCTGTTTTGAATGTGGTGAGTCACTGATTGTGCTTTACAAATCAGATAATATGCTAAAATGCTGGTTCAATGTTTCATCTGCAGAACATGTTTGTTCAGGTATGAACATTGCTGTTGATGTATCATTAGCACCTTTTACAGTAGCCTGCTGTGCTCGCCATGTTGTAGCTAACCTCCCCTCTACATTCTTAAGTCCAGAGTTAATTAAGCCTATGGCGTTTGAGAGGCAGCTTGTAATTATGGCTTTAGAACATCTGTCTTCTATTGTAGATTGAGCTGTTAGCTTCCTCTTGCCCATGATGTGGAAATACAATGCAGGTTAAACAACAAAGCAGCAAGAAAGAACATCAAGAAAAATAGAAGACCTTAGAGAGGTGGCCCAGCCTAGTCTCCTCCAAGCTCTGATGAGCACAGTAGGAAGCGGAAACTGCTAATTAGCACTGTGAACTGAGGTGTCAATTAAAAAATACTCTGTCACAGCACTAAAAATGAAGGTGCTAAAGCTTTTTGTTCAGACTTCCATTTTCCTTCATTGTAAGAGTACTTTAGCCTAACCAGACAATATCTTTTCTCCTCGTGTTATGTGATCAATTATTTGCTGCCCATCTACTTCCTGGCTAGGATTAAGCTAGGGTGAAGCTTTTCCTAAGTGTCATTTGCGGACTTGCCTGGAAAAGACAGATCCTTTCAACCATATGAAACTAGCAGTATCCAAAGGGACCACTTGTTACATGCTGCTCCAGAAATGTGAACATTGCCAAGGACTAGAGTTTGCAGAGGAACAGTACCAGTAACCCCAAAAAAGCTGCTGAAATGAATAATGAGTAAGTGATCCAGTAAAGACTAGCAACCCTGCCTGTTAGCTTGCTTAAACTGTACAGAGGAAAGTGAAAATCACCATTCTCCAGGGAAGACTCATCCCCTTCCATAATGTGCCTTACCTGTGGTCTGGTCTGCTGGATGGACGCATAGGCCCATCCCTGTGTTGATAGGCTTTAAAGTGCTTGGAGACACAATGGTGTTCCAAAGACTCTGAGATTTCCTGGTGCTTTGTAACAGCTCTGATTTCTTTTGTTCATGAAGCCTTGTACACTTCCTAAAGGAATCCCAAGCATGCAGAGACCCAAAGGCAAGACAGTTATTGGACCACAAGCAACATTCTTAGGAAATCAGGCTTAGAAACTTCCCATTTCCTGGGTCAATGCAAACCAACTAACTAGGGCCCGAAAACCACCTGGCCATCAAGAATAACGTAATACAATTGGCTTGTTTTAGGATATATAAGCCAGTGCCACCAGAAAACTTCAATTAGTGACAACCAGTTGAGAGAGCCATCTCTATACTTGTCATGGTACCCCCTATGTTTACTGGCAGCCACTGAAAGCTACCATGAATCAATATGCTTGTTTAAGAAATATTAGTTAGGCAGACAATGAGTAAAAGCATCTGTACTCCTAGAGATATGCACATTTGTGAAACCTAAATTACCCTTTTACGTAGAACTCAGTCACAGGTGTCCAAGAAACACCAAAACTATTGTTCACATTCACGGTTCGCTGACTGGTCAAGAAAACGGTTACTATCAGTTGGAGTTCTATTGACCGAGGAATTCCTTACAATCTAAGGACAACGGAGACACTCTGGTGATCGTATTTCTTTAGAAAATAATTGCCCTAATAGTTAATAGATTCTTCACACTTACATTTTATTAGCTCCAAAATAATTTGTGGTGCTATATTTCAGTTCCTGTAAGTGCTAAGACACTTCTGGATTACTTTGTTGTGTATCCTTTTAACAGCTCCTTTCTTCTAACTTGGTAATAAAATGGTTATTCCACAAAACGGACAGTGACTGTGAGAGTGTGTGGATGTGTCACATTGTACCTGAATCCAAAATCCTAACCGTCTCAAAGAATAAACACTTGTCTCTCTTCCACAGCTTCCACTAAAAAGCAAACGACATACAGAAATACTTGGCTAACTCATTTTAAATGACATAATGGAGTAAACCATTTTAAGCATCAATATCTATGACCTTGTGCGAATGTAGAAAATACAGAGCCAACCGCTGGTACAGCATGTAGCCAATGCCCCGCGACTGACAGAAAAGGCCCATCACCCTTTTCAAGATAGCAACTATTTCAGTTGTTTTTTCGAAAACTGTTACATGTGTTTCTACTCAGAACCCCAAACAGACATACGAACACCTCTCTACAGCACACTTATTCCTCAATAATTTTATATAGCAGGGGATCAATCCTATCTGATTATCTATCAACCGTCTTGTGCTTTTGTTTCTCCACTTGTCTTCTAGGTCTCCCATTTCTGCTTTTTCACTGGTCTGTAAAATAACTCCTTGTCCTAGTCATGTGTGATTTTATCTTTGCAGATAATAAAATCTTAAGAAAAGGCAATGGTTCTCTGGACTTTAGCAAACATTGTGAACTGGGCTCAAAACAAGAAGGAACCCAATCGGAATGCTATCAAGGACAGGTCAGTATTTCATCCAAAGTGAATTGGAACTAATTATAGATAAAATAAAGCATCCTTTGAGAACTAAAAGCTTAACTTGCAACCTAGCAGGACACTAAAAGAATCATTCATTAGGTACACAAGGCCTAAACTCACACAACTGACATAAATTGACACTTTCTCCATAAGCGCACAAGCAGGTCACACACCAGGATAAACAACATTCATTACCCTGGCTCACAATGTGAATTACTTTAGAAGCCACAGCCCTATGAGAAAAGACCACCTGGAGTCTCCTTTGGTGTGGGAACATGGACCCTTTCTATTTTCAAAATACAAAGTCTAATCATAACAAAATCAAAGACTAATATCTTCCCAAACTTGATATCCCAAATATATTTTATTTAAATTAAAACGTTTGTTACTGACAGACATATGAATGTATCATTTACATGGAGCAGGCAACATGGAGCTCAGAGGACAAGACTTCACAAACTAAACAAAAAATTAATTATTTAAAATCACATCATTTGCTATAAATTTATAAGCTGGCATCCCACCATCTGGCTAAAAGAGAAACTGTTTTTTTCTCTCCAATAACTATTCTGTCAGGTCAATTGAAACTGGATAATGCTTTTATCCTGAAGAACTACTTGGAAAAGGTCTCCTTGCTATGGAGACTTGCATTTCTACATTTTAATTGGACATAAAACTAGGCATCTAGTGATAAAATGTCACTACTAAGTGACGGAGATTGTCATACATTGTGGCATTTGGCAGGACTGACACAGCTAAACAAATAGAGTTGAGTTGTGCCATGCCTCACCATGTTGGGGCCTGCTGCCCCTGTATCTATAACACTGGGAAAGTGGCTGCTCACCCGGAGGTGTTAGGCTGTAGGCAGGATTTGTATTAAGTCCTGACTTTCACAATCCAAGCTTCATGCTGCACTCACTGAACATTGCTCTGGAGCTAGCTGGCCCCTCCTCGTCCTCCTCCCTGCAGCTTTGAATCTGTGCAACAGCTACAATGCTCATGTGTACTGCTCCCAGCAGACCTGAATGGGAGAGTGTACCTGTCTTAGGCAAACTACAGCCAGCCTCTAATCGGCAGAGTAAGTTACAAGACAGTTCAAACCTCCGAACCCAGTCTCGTAGACATCACTACTCGAGGGTTCGACTGCTGTAAGCTGCGATGCATTCCTCCACCCATGGCTAGTAGATCTTACTGTAATTCAGCGCTGAGCCCGTCCTTGCTATCACTTCAACTGACCCCCACTCAGTTGTGCTGTAATGCTATAAAAGGTAAGCCAAGCTATTTATAACCCTAAAGACTGTTAATAATAAATGTAAAATGTTCCAAAAAATCCAGAGTGTGAGAAAAGCAGTCAAGAAATCCTTTACCTCACACTCAGCTGTACGTAGTCAAAACTGGATCTTTCTAGCTATAATTAAAAGGGAAAAAAGAAGAATCAAACAATGTGAAAACATTGGAATAACTAGCACTATACAAGAAATCAAATACTAAAGTAGTAAGTGCTATACACGTAGTTATCAGTGTTATTACTCATACAGATACATTCTTACAGTGCATGCGTATCTCTTGGATACAGCAGTTCAGCAATGTCAAAATTTGCCTCCAAATCATAGTTTGTCTCTTAAGCACTTGTGAAGTGACAAGTTACCCATGGCATTGACCGTGCATCACATTGTTTGGCTGTAAATATGCCCCAGACAGGATAAAACACAAACAAAAGGAGGGCTAGGGGCCCTTTAACTAAAATATTTTTGTTGGGCCAAATGTAAAATGAAGGTTATAAACCCACTGACACATCTTAAAGGGTGCTTCCCTGTATGAAAGCAGGCAAAGTGCAGGTGCTACAAATATGTGTCTCAGTGTCAAAAGCTTACATTGGGACAAATTTAGGATATTTGACTGACGCTGGCCCAATCCTGGATCTGGCTCAATAAAAGCTGATGGATCCGGATGAACGCCCCTCCTTTCTTACACAGGATGGAGACAGTCCACTGTGTGTGTCAGTCTGTCACTGGTTGCAGAAGTTAAGCTGTTGAGCTCTGCTATTCTGCACTACCTCTGTCCAGAGGCAGCCGCCACAAAATAAAAATGGTGGGGCAGGTAGTGAGGGCTCCAGGGCAGCACAGGTAGAGTGTGCGGGTGGAGGGGGAGCACGTGGGACGGTTTAATAACTAATAAAAAATACTTACCTGTGCTGCCGGCCACTTCGCGCTTCTCTGCTTCCTAGCCCCAAAGTCTCCCTATGCTGCTCTTATGCTACGATCAAGAATGAGAGCAGCACAGGCATTGGCCTGAGCAGGCTGGTTTGACACTCGCTCAGGCACGGGGAGTCTGTGGCTGTTTCTCCACCTCAGCTGACAAACATAGCCAGGTTGGAGAAACCTAACTGTGCATGTCTGTTTGACCTAGAACGGCTGGCCAAACAGACATGTGCAGTTAAGTGCACTCACCCACCCTCTCTCCTCCCCTCTCCCATGGCCCAGCCATGCCTTGTACAGGCTGGCTCAGCCAGCAGAAGAAAAATAAAACGATAGTTAAATATTGTTTAATTCTCTGCTGCTGGCTCTGAGCCAGCGGGGCGAAGCTCCTCTTCCATTGCAGAGGAGCCGCAGCTGCCTCTGTCTCTCATTCTGAGTCTGATTCTTGTAAACCATAGATACAGAAGGAAAGCCTTCTAGTTTCACCTTATGGATACTCTACAACCCAAAGAATCAGAATCTAATATGGAAATGTTCTCATCAACTGTTCCTGGCTGTTGTAACCAGTGGTTGAAGTGGGAGGGGCACAATGTGCCCCTACTTTTTTAATGAATGAAACTGTTACCCTACTTTTTTTAAGGGACAACTGCCCCAGTACTGCCAATTTTGATATTACATTATTCTGCTTAAGTGTCTTTCAGGGAGTCTTCAGTCCTGTGAAACAGAAAGAAGGCTGACAGCTTAACAGTAAACAAGCCTTCCTTGCCAGGGTTCCTGCTTGCCCGAAAGAAACCCAAATGTGTGCAACTGATTAATCTAAAAATGTAAAGGGTGCTATAGAGTCTGTATGGGCTTTAGTGGGTGAAATCACTTGAAGCTTCAGGATCACAAAGAATTACTCTTTTTGAGTGGTAGTGCAAGGGAGTTACCAGGTAAGCACTTGCTTTTAAGGGTCAGCTTGCTTTTAAGGGACAGCTATACCAAAAAAATGCATCATGTACAATCTGGGTACTACTAAAAACTATATTTCAGAAGCACCATTTTATCTTTTTGCGCATTGTGTAGCAGTCTATCTTACACTGTGTGTAATGCAAGTTTAAAATAATGATTTACATAATCACAGTGCTTTCTGTCATAAGCTGTGACCTCACAGCTAAAAAAAAAAAAAAAAAAAAAAAACACAAGTCACTGTTCTCTGCACCAACCAAGATTTAACTCTGTGTATCTAGGGTTACACCCAGATCTCTGCAAAGCATTAACTAATAGAGGTTTTATACTGTAATGCATTTGCCACAGATTTTAACTAAATGTTTTTTTTTTTTAATGTATTTCTCATTTAAGCTGTGCGCTATTTTATGTGTAATCACATGAAGGTGAAAGACCAAAAAAAAACGAACAGAATGTATTTCTTTTTTTTGCCACACCTTTGACCCCGCCCCGATGCTCATTGGCCTTGTCCCTACTGCATGCAGCATCACGGTTCCCATACTTTTTTTTTATGAACTTTGACCGCGGGTTGTAACCCCCCTGTAAACACATTTACATTTCAAAATGGTGTAGTTCCTGAAAATAATCTCCTTGTAAGGATCAATTGCCCTGTTTGTCTCATTATAAAATGTCACTCCTATGGTTGTAAATGTCACACATAAAACGCACTGTAAACTTGAAAATTGCACTCATAAGCAAACCAGAAACATGGCAACCCTGCTTGACTGAACCACGCAGTACAAGTAAAATCAAATTCCAGGCATGGGGCAGGTTTTTTAAGGGTGTTTTTAAAAAACATATCGTTATATTCCAGAAGTCCTTATGCTTTCTTCCTAAAACGCTGTAAATTATTATATTTAATCAGATTAGTTTTAGTTCCCCACCCCAAGGTTATCAACTAATAGTAAATGGGTTTAAATAATGGAGCGCGCCTTCCACGCTCTCCGACCTGTGGTAAATAAACAATATCTTACAGCAACTTACGAAAATCTACAGTCTTTTACGAAGAGGCCTTTAACAGACTGGTTCCATGGGGATTCATCAAGGAAAGTGCAGCTGGCCTTTCCCCGTGTAAAACGTAACTGTAGGCCAAAGCGGCATTTTCGCTCTTCCACATATAGGTCGCGCCGAAGCGAAAAGCATCTTTACGAGGCCGTCAACGTACATGTTCCCACAATCGCCTCAGTGAAGTGACGCGCGTGCGCACCCCGTTTTTTTCTGCTTTTTTTTTTTTTTTTGCTCAGAGCTCGCGAGAAAGTTGCACTGGACGTACGCCCTGCGTCACTTCACGCAGGCAGAGCAGCGTGATAAAAACCTTCTGAAACGTTGTGCTGCTGAGCTGTGAAAAGCATTGCCCGCAAGCGGCCTATGTGCCAGGGACTCCAACGACATTTCTTCTTTCTGGATCTCCCATAACCATTTTTCACATAGTGGAAAACTCGACCGCATTGTTATTTAGAACGATTTTCACAAATATTTGTGTTTGTCCTGGTGAGTTCACGTCAGGCAGGCCTGGAGGTCCTAGTAGGCTGTTCAGACACCAACACACGGAAAAAAGCAGCTTAATTCTTCTATAACGTTGCCTGTCTGGTGTTCTCCTGGCCTTGATAGTAGCTCTAAGTCGAAAAGGAAAATCATTTTAGGGCAAACTGGCCAAGGCATCTCGATCAAAAAATATGCATCAGTATTTCAATTGGAGTATACACTGATGCCAAACTTTCATATTGCTTATGAGTGTTTTTAAAATACGGCAAAAACAAATAATAAAGGCCGCTCAAGCACAAAATAGGTTCTGTCATTAAATACCAGTGAAACAGCCATACAATGGAGTAAACAGAAGCAACAACTCCAAATAGTTAAATAAAAAATAATCATGCTGTCAATAAACAGTAGTGTGCACTCTGTGCCTGGGTAAATCTTCAGAAGTGCAGCTCTCACATAAGTACGAATAAAACCACAATTTGCCTGACACAATCGCCAAAAAAATCAACATTGCTCCCTCAAGTATGACACAGACTAAGAGCGAGAGAGGCAGGGCTCTGCTTTACCATGTCTTGTATGCCTGTTGAGAGCCAGGGCCTTTCTTCCCCCTGCTAGTCCATTGCTTCCAAGGGCTCTGCCCTACTCCACATAACCTTTTAAGGGGGCAGAGTACATGAAAATAGAGAAATCATTTTATTTTTGCTACTGGAGTTCAGAGTTAATGTAACTGGTGGTACCTGCTTTCAAGCGTTGCTAGTTTAGACATTAGTAATACCTACAGGAGCACAATCTTTTCCTGCACACGGGATAAAAAAAACAATGTAATTGTAATTTATTAACTGAATATGTAATTTGTGTGGCCAGTGCCTGAAAGAAAGTAAATTGCCAACAATGTTTTAATCCAAAAACAGTTCATGAATTATATATGCGAGACACAAACCATGATGTTATAATAATTTCAGTCCCTACATGAGGAATCAAATGCTTCATCCAAAGCATGTATAGAACCCTGAGCATAGTGGAGAATGCAAAATTTCCTAGCTATTGTGAAGGAAAGTTTCAATTCTATTAAGGACACGGAGGCGAGGATTATGCAGATCTTTCTTCACTCTTTATTAAACAGCAAGTTCAAAGTTATACAGAAAACACACAAAAAGACTACAAGTTCCATGAGTCCGCCTCCATGGCAACCAGTGTTCAATGAGGATCCACTCCCGACGCTCGTATAAATATCTTCGATCACGTTACTCGTCCTCGACTTCACTGCAAAAGGAATCCTAGATGTTTCAAGTGGTCGTAGTCTCAGATCCTATGAAAAAATTTGACTGATTAAAGCAGATGAAAAACCATGCCGAGTGTGCAACCCAAGAGATAAAACTGGTAGGTCATTTAAATCTTAAACATTCGGATGAGAATAATACATAGTAAGGAAGGGTGTAAACTAACCCAAAGATAATATTAACATGTAATCAGTTAAGAAACCATGCAATTATGTAGACAAATGTAAATATACCACCTCATTACGAAATCATATAAATCTTCGGGTGGGAAAAAACACACGTGAGTAGTGTAGGGTGGGATAATCCTCGCCTCCGTGTCCTAAATAGAATTGAAACTTTCCTTCACAATAGCTAGGACATTTTGCATTCTATGTCAGGACCAGAGGCGAGGATTATGCAAGTTCAAAGCTTACTCACCACCAAGGAGGTTGCTTCGTGAATTGGCTTAAAATAAAACTTTTTAAAAGTAGACTCAGAAGACCAATCAGCCGCATTCATAATGTCCTCTAACCTACCCCCCACTTGGATGTCTTTTGAGGCCATGGCACCCTGAGCAGAGTGTGCTCCAAACACCTGTATATTGATACCTGATTCGGCTAAACATCCATCTGATCCACCTGGCAATGGAAGGGGAGGAAACTGCCTTAAAAGGTTTCTTCAAGGAAATCAACAATTGGTTTTCACCCGGAGGTCTAAGCTCTGCTGTTACCTCCTCATAGACTTCTAGGCACCGTATCACACATAATTTAGGAGAATTAGGGAAAGCAGGATAGGATACTGACCTGATATTATTCTTTGTTCTCCTAGAAATGGTAAAGGTTACTCCTTCTGGAGAAAACATTCTAGCCGATACATCTAGGTCTCGAACATCCAATACCCTCTTACATGAAGTAAGGCACAACAGCATGGCCAGTTTAGCCGACAACTCTTTCCTTGAAAGATATTCATTATCTTGCCACAAGGATAATAGATTAAGAACTAGGTTGACATCCCAGAGCTCTGCGTACCTGGGTTGTGGAGGTCTGGAGAGTCTAATACCTTTGAGAGGTTTACAGATCCAAGGGTGTTCACTGATCGGGCGGTTATCAAGAGGAGGATGGCTCACCAAAATGGCTGACCTAAAAGAATTTATCGTACAATAAGCGGGACCAGACTCAGCTAATTCTGCAAGGAAATTGATGATGTTGGTAATACGGGCCCCCATGGGATCGAAATGTTTGTCCACACACCAACAAACCATCTATTCCAAGCGGATCTATACCGTTTGTTTGTCCCAGGAGCCCAGGCCTGTGCGATGAACTTTTTAGCTTCCTGCGAAAGTCGGCAGTCCTGCCATCGAGCCTTGAAATCTTCCATGCCATTAGAGATAGATGGCCGTGAAAGAACCTTGGGTGTGAGAGAGGCCTGTAGGGTCCCAGAGAATCGAGGGAAAAACCGGAAGATTAATTGGTAACTCGCATGAGAGCTCCAGCAGAGTCGGAAACCACGCTTGGGACCCCCACCTGGGGGTTATCAGGACCACTGTCGCCTTCTGACGGCGAACTTGAGCTGCAACCCTCGGGATAAGAAGGAAGGGGGGGAAAGCATACCCTTGATGTTGCCCCCAGTTCTGGAGAAACGCATCCACTGCCACTGCTCCCGGATCCGGGCGGCAGCTGAAGTATAGGGGTAGATGGGCATTCCACCTGGATGCATACAGGTCCACCGAACAAGGACCCCATCGATCCATGATCGCCCGAAAAATCGAGTCCAGCTGCCAATCGCTGGAATCCGTCAAAAACCGGGAGTTCCAAACTGCCATAATGTTCTGGGACCCCGGAAGATACTCCGCAGTGACGGAGATTTGATGTTGGAGGCAAAAGTGGCAAAAATCCTTTGCCAATTCCGCTAAGGCCCGCAATCGTGTCCCCCCCCCAGGCGATTTATGTATTGCACCGCAGACACATTGTCCATCCGCAGGAGAACCACACAGGAGACTTTGTCCTGCGTCAGAGACTTGATCGCAAAAGAACCCACCATGAGTTCCAGAAAATTTATATGCATGGTGAGCTCCTGAGGGGTCCACCTTCCCCCAAACAAAATGTCCCCGCAACGCGCTCCCCATCCTTGGCGACTGGCATCCGACTCTATCACCAGGTCTGGGGAGGTACCGAAAATGGCTCTGCCATTCCATGCTTCCATGTGGTCTAGCCACCAATGTAATTCCGTCTCGCCTCCGGAGAAAGGGAGATTAGTTCGGAATACGTCACCCCCGACAAAGGTGAAAAGCTTTGAGGCGTTGAAGGGCCCTGTAGTGGAGGGGACCTGGAAATATGGCCTGAATTGAGGAAAGCAAGCCCACTCTGGCTAACTGACGTAGCGAGATCCTGTCGCGCCGCAGGACCTTTTTTAATTCCTTCTAGATTTTGGATATCTTTGGGGTCGGAAGACTGAGAGATGCTGACCGGGAGTCTATGAGGAAACCCAGAAATATCATTGATTGGGCCGGTAGAAGGTCTGACTTCTGCTGGTTGATCACGAAACCCAGTTCCTGTAAAAGCACAATAGTTGTGTTCACATTGGATATAAGTTGAGACCTGGATTGATCCATCAGAAGAAGATCGTCCAGATAAATGATGAGACGGATCCCTTGCGAACGCAGTACTGCCACTACGGGTTTGAGGAGTTTGGTAAAGCACCATGGTGCTGATGACAGACCGAAGGGGAGAGAGGTGAACTCAAACACCTGACCTCTCCACAGAAATTGCAGAAACCTGCGATGCGGAGGAAAAATAGGAACTGTGAGATATGCATCTTTGAGGTCCAGTCGGACCATCTAATCTCCCCGTAATAGAAGATCTCGGAGCATATGAATACCCTTCATTTTGAAGTGTCTGTATATTACCCAGTCGTTGAATGACCGGATATTGATAACTGGGCGAAAGCCTTTGTCCTTCTTTTCTACTAAGAAAATGTAGCTTACGAAACCTCTGGGATGAAGAGATGCGAAGCATATGGCATTTTTGTGGAGGAGTTCCTGGACCTCTAAATCTATGAGTTCGGAATCCGCTACTGAAAATATTAGGGGCGTGGGCAGCGTCTCCTGGGATGGGGTTCCCCAAAATTCAATCTGAAACCCGGAGACTGTCTGTAGCACCCAAGCATCGGAGGTGATGCGCCTCCAATTGTCCTTGAAGAAGCGTAACCTCCCTCCAAAGTTTTGAGGGGGAAAAAGGATAAGCCTTACCAGAAGGTCCTCCTGGGGCGTTATTTGGTCCTCACGCGATCTTGTTCGCCCTGCCTTTTCCCCTGCCTCTACTGGGGAAGAACGTTCCTTGGCGACCGTCTCGCCAACCGTTGTTTCTGAAGGAACCGGGGCCTGGTTGGAACTGGCGGCCGGAAGAGCGACCCCTGCCTCTTCCGGCCCTGCCAAAAACCTTACACGGGAAGATCTTTTTGATTGACCACTGCGCCTTGTCGAGGGCAGAAAAAGTGGCAACAAATTTGCTCAGTTCTTTTAGAAGGGGTCGCCAAATAAATTGCCTTGTGCAATAGCCCCTGCCTCCGAGTTAGAAAGTTCCCCCAATTTGGGGTCTATTTTGATGAGCAGGGATCTGCGCCTTTCAGCCGAAATGGCACAGTTTGCATTGCCCAGGAGACAGACAGCTCTCTGGGCCCACCCTGCAATGATATCAGTCAGAAGGGGTGTGTTTGACTGCTTGGCACGTTCTGCCAGTTGAATTATCTGTCAGGGGACCCAATAAGTCCAGGAGTTTATCCTGGCTTGCCCTCCAGGATCGGTCACTAACCTTCTTAGGGTCCTTGGTGTACTTGGCAAAAACGGTACACTTTTTAGAGTCAATATCCAGTGTGACCACCACTTTGTCCGATAAGGTCGGACGCGGACATTCAGCCCTTAAGCGGGCTCGCACCTCCTTATCTAGAGGCTGTCGAATTTTACTTGCAACATATTCGGCCACCCTGTGATCGGGACGCCACTCCGAGGAACGAGGATGGTAAATCCCATCCGGTTCAAACATATCAGAGTCAGAATCTCCTAAGTCCGAAGGGTCTGGCATGGAAGCTCCAGGGCGCCAAGGGCGGCCGGGCTCGTCGCCCTCCAAAGAGGAGGAATCTCCACCTGAGTCTCCAGTGATGCCTTTAGGTGAACCATCATCAGGGTCCCATATGTGGTGAAACCTTTCACCCATTGCACTGGGTAGCGAACCCTCTCGGAGGGTATGCGCTTATGCGCGCGGACTCTTAGTGAAGGCATTGGAAAGGACGCAACGTCTTCAAGGTGCCCCGCGTCACGCTTGCGCGATTTCTTGGGGGCCGGTAGGGTAGAGTAACACTCCTCCGCCCCCGTCGCACCAAACATGCCCATCCTTTTGGAAATCTGTTCCGTGAGCAGCGCCACGCTTTCCTTAAGAAGAGCGAGGGCCTATGTGATAGCCTGTGAGAACAGAACATCAACCCCAGGGGGTAGGACACGGTGAGAAGGGGCCCTCACCTGGGGACATGTTGGTAAAAGAATCGTGGTCCAGTGTGGACTGCATCCAGAGACTCAGGTATAGTGACAGAGAACACCCCAAAAAAATATATTATAAAGGGTAATCCCTACCCCCACTCTGTCAAACAAAAGAAAATGATCAGCTATCTGCCGAGCAATATCTTCCCTGGTATGGGGTCTGAGTCTTACTGCAAGCGGTGTAGCAGGGTAGGGAAAAGAAAAAACACAGAGCGTAGACGCAGCAAATTCCACTAAATTGAGGGAAAACACGAGCGTACAGCTCTGAGGAGCTCGAGCGCTCAATGCGCATTGAAAAAACAGCTGCGCGCGTGCCCTCTACCGGGCCTCACACGTCTCTCACAGCAAAGCCCTCGGGCTGACAGCCTGCCACGCTGGGAGACGTGTCGCTAGCAACGCCTGTTGCTAAAAATAAACACAGTGAATGTCAACACAAAGCCGAACGTGCGCAGCAGTTGAACAGCCAACAATTTAAAGTATGTAACTCAGAGACAGAAAAGCACTTATCTGGCTTGAGCAGTGAAGAAAGAGGACGAGTGACATGCTCGAGGATATTTATACGAGCGTCGGGAGTGGATCCTCATTGGACACAGGTTGCCATGGAGGCGGACTCATGGCACTTGTAGTCTTTGTGTGTGTTTTCTGTTTAACTTTGAACTTGCTATTTAATAAAGAGTGAAGAAAGATCTGCATAATCCTCGCCTGCGGTCCTGACATAGAATCAAAGTCAGTCCTGGACTCACCAGACACTGTGCGCAGAAGTGCTGCGCCTCTATACTTCAGTGCCAAGCAGCTGACCAGCCTAGAGACAGTCGGGTTTGGAGGACAGGACTGTCCATCCTGAAGATACAAGTGAAGTCCTGTCTGACCCAAGTGGTCAGCTGACAAGAGTGCACTTGGATCGGCCCTCGGCAG
Source organism: Pleurodeles waltl (assembly GCF_031143425.1). NCBI lineage: Eukaryota > Metazoa > Chordata > Amphibia > Caudata > Salamandridae > Pleurodeles > Pleurodeles waltl. Next base: position 630,481,568 of record NC_090451.1, on the reverse strand, counting down.
CCAGAGCAGAGACGTGAACGGCTGATGAAACACTGATGTCCTGGAGCTGGTGCAGCAGCAGGTGGGCCCAGAGACAGCATCCATGATTGAAGGTGTTGGCAGTGCCCACCCTCACCAACGTGGGTCGTATGAAAGACTACTTGTTAGGTCAGGGGCAGAAGAAGAGTAAGAAAATAAGGTGAATCCAGGCTGGAACTGCCACCTGGACAATCAACTGAGGCATGCGCTGATGCCGCAAACAACAGAAAGCACTGCCAAATTCACATGCACTGGGCCCAGCGTGTGCTTGCTGCTCTTGAATGTTACAGAACAGTCTATGTCTCTGCCTCCAGGTGAGATAGATCAGATTCATGTGACCCACAGACCGAGGAATGTCCTGGCCACAACATATTTCTTTTTTTGTTTTCTTTGTCAGCTCTGCGCCGGCAGTTACTGTGAGAAAGTAGCCTCTTTCTAAACTTGTTACCCCCACTTTTGGCCTGTTTGTGAGTGTATGTCAGGGTATTTTCACTGTCTCACTGGGATCCTGCTAGCCAGGGCCCAGTGCTCATAGTGAAAACCATATGTTTTCAGTATGTTTGTTATGTGTCACTGGGACCCTGCTAGTCAGGACCCCAGTGCTCATAAGGTTGTGACCTATAGGTATGTGTTCCCTGTGTGATGCCTAACTGTCTCACTGAGGCTCTGCTATCCAGAACCTCAGTGGTTATGCTCTCTTATTTCTTTCAAATTGTCACTAACAGGCTAGTGACCAATTTTACCAATTTACATTGGCTTACTGGAACACCCTTATAATTCCCTAGTATATGGTACTGAGGTACCCAGGATATTGGGGTTCCAGGAGATCCCTATGGGCTGCAGCATTTCTTTTGCCACCCATAGGGAGCTCTGACAATTCTTACACAGGCCTGCCACTGCAGCCTGAGTGAAATAACGTCCACGTTATTTCACAGCCATTTTACACTGCACTTAAGTAACTTATAAGTCACCTATATGTCTAACCTTTACCTGGTAAAGGTTAGGTGCAAAGTTACTAAGTGTGAGGGCACCCTGGCACTAGCCAAGGTGCCCCCACATTGTTCAGGGCCAATTCCCCGGACTTTGTGAGTGCGGGGACACCATTACACGTGTGCACTACATATAGGTCACTACCTATATGTAGCTTCACAATGGTAACTCCGAATATGGCCATGTAACATGTCTATGATCATGGAATTGCCCCCTCTATGCCATCCTGGCATAGTTGCCATGATCCCAGCTGTAGCACAGACCCTGATACTGCCAAACTGCCTTTTCAGGGGTTTCACTGCAGCTGCTGCTGCTGCCAACCCCTCAGACAGGTTTCTGCCCTCCTGGGGTCAAGCCAGGCTTGTCCCAGGATGGCAGAACAAAGAACTTCCTCTGAGAGAGGGTGTTACACCCTCTCCCTTTGGAAAATGGTGTGAAGGCAGGGGAGGAGTAGCCTCCCCCAGCCTCTGGAAATGCTTTCATGGGCACAGATGTGCCCATTTCTGCATAAGCCAGTCTACACCGGTTCAGGGACCCCTTAGCCCTGCTCTGGCACGAAACTAGACAAAGGAAAGGGGAGTGACCACTCCCCTGACCTGCACCTCCCCTGGGAGGTGTCCAGAGCTCCTCCAGTGTGCTCCAGACCTCTGCCATCTTGGAAACAGAGGTGCTGCTGGCACACTGGACTGCTCTGAGTGGCCAGTGCCACCAGGTGACGTCAGAGACTCCTTCTGATAGGCTCCTTCAGGTGTTGCTAGCCTATCCTCTCTCCTAGGTAGCCAAACCCTCTTTTCTGGCTATTTAGGGTCTCTGTCTCTGGGGATTCCTTAGATAACGAATGCAAGAGCTCATCAGAGTTCCTCTGCATCTCTCTCTTCACCTTCTGCCAAGGAATCGACTGCTGACCGCGCTGGAAGCCTGCAAAACTGCAACAAAGTAGCAAAGACGACTACTGCAACTCTGTAACGCTGATCCTGCCGCCTTCTCGACTGTTTTCCTGGTGGTGCATGCTGTGGGGGTAGTCTGCCTCCTCTCTGCACTAGAAGCTCCGAAGAAATCTCCCGTGGGTCGACGGAATCTTCCCCCTGCAACCGCAGGCACCAAAGAACTGAATTACCGGTCCCCTGGGTCTCCTCTCAGCACGACGAGCGAGGTCCCTTGAATCCAGCAACTGTGTCCAAGTGACTCCCACAATCCAGTGACTCTTCAGTCCAAGTTTGGTGGAGGTAAGTCCTTGCCTCCCCACGCCAGACTGCATTGCTGGGAACCGCGACTTTTGCAGCTACTCCGGCCTCTGTGCACTTCCGGCAGAAATCCTTTGTGCACAGCCAAGCCTGGGTCCACGGCACTCTAACCTGCATTGCACGACTTTCTAAGTTGGTCTCCGGCGACGTGGGACTCCTTTGTGCAACTTCGGGTGAGCACCGTTTCACTCTTCTTCGTAGTGCCTGTTCCGGCACTTCTGTGGGTGCTGCCTGCTTCTGAGAGGGCTCCTTGTCTTGCTCGACGCCCCCTCTGTCCCCAGACGCAATTGGCGACATCCTGGTCCCTCCTGGGCCACAGCAGCACCCAAAAACGCTAACCGCACGACTTGCAGCTAGCAAGGCTTGTTGGCGATCTTTCGGCGGGAAAACACTTCTGCACGACTCTCCACGGCGTGGGGGATCCATCCTCCAAAGGGGAAGTCTCTAGCCCTTGTCGTTCCTGCAGAATCCTCAGCTTCTACTGTCCAGTAGCAGCTTCTTTGCACCCACAGCTGGCATTTCCTGGGCATCTGCCCATCTCCGACTTGCTTGTGACTTTTGGACTTGGTCCCCTTGTTCCACAGATACCCTCGACTGGAAATCCATCGTTGTTGCATTGCTGGTTTGTGTCTTTCCTGCAGAATTCCCCTATCACGACTTCTATGTCCTTTGGGGAACTTTAGTGTACTTTGCACTCACTTTTCAGGGTCTTGGGGTGGGCTACTTTTCTAACCTCACTATTTTCTAATAGTCCCAGCGACCCTCTACAAGGTCACATAGGTTTGGGGTCCATTCGTGGTTCGCATTCCACTTTTGGAGTGTATGGTTTGTGTTGCCCCTATCCCTATGTGTCCCCATTGCATCCTATTGTAACTATACATTGTTTGCACTGTTTTCTAAGACTATACTGCATATTTTTGGTATTGTGTACATATAACTTGTGTATATTTGCTATCCTCATACTGAGGGTACACTCTGAGATACTTTGGCATATTGTCATAAAAATAAAGTACCTTTATTTTTAGTATAACTGTGTATTGTGTTTTCTTATGATATTGTGCAAGTGACACTAGTGGTACTGTAGGAGCTTCACTCGTCTCCTAGTTCAGCCTAAGCTGCTCTGCTAAGCTACCATTATCTATCAGCCTATGCTGCTAGACACCCTATACACTAATAAGGGATAACTGGGCCTGGTGCAAGGTGCAAGTACCCCTTGGTACCCACTACAAGCCAGTCCAGCCTCCTACAGTTACGAAAACAATGTATCACAGACTGACTCAAGTTAATAAGACACCATTGCAATGAATCCCAGGTGTGGCTCCTTCGCTGCAGCAGGAGCTGCAAAATGAAAAATAAAAATGATAATAAAGTGTGTTTATTATTTTTATTTTTCAGGGGGCAGGGCCACAGGCGGTGACAGGGACGGAGGGCGAGAGTGTGCATGTATGTTTGTCTGGCTGTCTCGGGCCTGCCAAACACACATGCGCACTGGACTCTGTCCAACCCCGCACTGTGTTGCCGGGTTGGAGAGAGCAAGCAGAGGCTCCCACTCTGCCTCGGAGTGCCAAGCCAGGGCTCTCCGGCCAATCCTAACGCTGCTCTCACGCGGGAGCAGCGTTAGGATTGGTCACAGGGCTGGCTTGGAGCATGTGCCTGCAGCTAGTGGAGCAGGAGCCAGAAGAGCAGCAAGGAAATAGCGTAGGTAAGTTACCTTTTTTTTTCTTCTTTTGTCTTTGCCCTGCCCCGCCGTTTTGCTGCCCATGATGAATCACATGAAGCCAGCAGCTGTAAGCGCAGTTAAATAAATTAATTGCCTTGGTCAGGCAGCAGCACAGCAAGCGACGGAAGCGTTTTGGTTGTCAATTATTTTGAGGTGCCTCGTTGCATTCAATTTGGGATAGATATAAATGTGTGACTAATGGATTTTAGTGCAGTGATGTGGACACCAGCACTAAACTGTGTTAGTCTTACCGTTGATGCTTGGTACTTGGCAGGGCTGAGTATATGGCATACAAATTGTTTTTGAAAACTGCTGCAAATTGCTCAACACCATTGTTAGGAATATACTCTCCAAGCTGAGTTTGTATAACTTAAACCTAGAGCTGAATTGTTAAGTCTGAGTATTAAAGGTGAGACAAGAGAAAAGGAAAACATAGAAAGAAAACATCAATGTTTAATGTTAAATGAAGGTTACTAATGCATTGTCTAGATCCCAGAATAACCTGCAGGCCAGGGCTTTAAATGGGACAGAAAAAGTGTTTTGGGGGCCACTGAAATGAGCCATTGCCTCTAGAAGCATATCTAGGAATCATTATAAAGGGGCGTGGTATATATTAAAAAAATGGAGTGGTGTAAATGTAAACTAAAATCCTGTGATTTGTACAGCATGTCTTAGGACAAGCATTTTGTTGCCTCAGAGCTGTTATTGCATCGAGACATATCTCGGAATAATGTGTATGCACCCAAAACAAGGCAGACCTATTGGCTTTACCATTGCTTGTTAACAGTATCAGATAAAGGAGTAACAGTGATTTTGTTGTTGATAATTAGATTTAAAAATGTTTCAATTCTTAATACGTAAGACTGAATTAAACTTGTATGTGAAAGGGGTAGTGATCTTCAGAGAGCCTCAATCACTCCTGTTCTTCCCTTCACACCACTTTCCTCTGCAGTCTCACTATGTTAAACACTTATGCCCTTTTTCTAACCATGTCTTTCTGAAATTGTATCTCATGCCTCATCCCTCAGAACCTTCTTTTGAATTCTGCTGCATACTTCCCTGCATCTCTTTGACTTCACCATCTCTAAACATGCAATACACCCACTCACTTATAAGCAGTGCGTTTTTTTTCTTTTGCCCTGTCAATATTTTTACAGCTCTTTATCTGGTTCAAACACTCTAGCATACAAGCATAATTTGATCAACACACATGGCTAGCTGCGATGAGACCAAGGACTGGATGAGCATGTGTTCAGAACACCTTTATGACACACTAGCAGGTACTGTGGGATACTTATACTACTCAGTGACATCATCTGTGGGCCTTCCACCACCATGCATGGAGGCCCCTTGTACCTCAGCCAACTGACCCTCGAAGTAAAATTCTTTGTCCTGGCTACAGGTGGGAGCAGGTTCAGCCCTTCTGATCCCCACACTTCTCCAACAGCATGCGCAGTCCTCCTTCTGTTCCACAGATCCAGAAATGTTCTGAGGAAGGCTGTATGAGGGTCCAGCTTTGTTCAGTTCATCAGCCTATGGGTGGGGACTCTCCAAAAACATTCCCAGACACTCTGTGACCAATGGAGTAAATGTTCTAAGGCTACTTACTTTTTCAGTAGTTTCTGTTTGCCTTAATTCAGAAGAGGCCCAAAATGTAATGAGTCAGTGCAAATTTACGAAGGAGGAGGAGCCGACACCAAGGACCAGCATCGCTGCTCAGAGCTGTAAGTCATCCAAAAATCCCAAGAAGAGGGACTGACCCCCCAATGAAGTAGATGAAAAGCTCATAAGCACAGCAGGATAGCAATCTTCTTCCTCCACTTACATCTGTGTTACACGTCAAACATCCTGGAGGATTCTGGATTAGCTACCCTTATATAGAACCCAGAAGGGTAGGTAAGGAGCTTACTTAGAATTCTCCTGCATTTTATTTTGCCTGGAGATCGAGCCGCATTAACTTGTAATGACTGAAACGAGGATGAGTGACATAGAGTTAATGCGAGATTAAATAAAATGTGTGAAATGGAAACAAACTACATCGCTGACAGATTAGCTTTATATTTATCTACAGTCATAGTGAAGAAACCAATCACTTTTTTCACCTTTAAAGTTAGGGTCATGAATATAGGGCCTGATAAGGATGTGTACCAAGGTCTGTTTATAATTGCTGTCGGAGCTGAAACCGGAGGGACCTGCCTCATTTAAAGCCCTGTTAAAGGCCTCAATCCTACATTCACTTATATAATCAGCAGCTCCTCTCTAATTCTAGAGACCAATGAGTTAATGTAACAACTTCTTAGATATGTTTGTAACCTGTGGAACCTTGGACTCCAGAATGAGTGAAACAATCATAGATCGCTGTATCATCAGAAGCCCAGAAAAAAAGATGAAAAAACGGTTTAACACGGAATAACCTCTATTAAAGGCAGCATCTCTGTTAATATAGGAAATCAACACTTCAAACCGTATCTCGAGAAATACAGGGTAGAATTTAGATGGTGAGAACTCAAGTTTCATAGCTGGAGTGAGCAATACAACTTGTCAAATGCTCCATTTTCCAATATCACTTAAAATTCCTTGATCGTCATTATTGTGAGTCTGATTTAGGTGTGGCAGGTCTTCAGACATTAAATATAGCTATGTTTATTTCTGTTTCAGACCTTAGGATGTCATTCAGTACCATGTCCAATATTAAAACGAATTCTGGATGCCCTTCAGTGTGTGTGTGTGTGTGTGTGTGTGTGTGAATATACATCCTACTGGCGGTCACCAGCAGGTAGTTACAGTTACAACCTAGTTTCTAAAGAAAAAGCATTTTTTCACTTGCCTATATTTTGGTACTGTTTGACGAATCTTCACAAAATGATTTTTTTAAAAAAAGTGTCAAGTTGGGTCATATTGTGCATGGAAAGTTTTGGGATGATCTGTGAAGCAGGGGCCAAGAAAAGGGGGGGTAAAAAAATGTGTTTCCCATGTTAAATCATATAGACTCTTTAGACACACCTGCAAAATGAACCGCTGGAAGGAACTACACCACATTTAGCAAAAAGTTTGATTTTGGTACGCAGATCCTCCTTTTTAATTTAGTGCCAATCCATTCAGTAGTTTTCAAGATATTTAAGGGAAAAATAAATTTGTATATCTTAGGCTGCGGTTCCAGGAGATCACATGCTGAGCTCTGATTGGCTGCCAAAACTTCAAACAAGAAGTTGTGGCAGCCATTTTGGGACTCGTCTTAAAAAAAACATAAAAAAAGAAAAGGGGGAAGGATATGTATACCCTAACCCCCTAATCTTGGTCCAAGCGTCTCCCTGTGTTTTGTCTGCTGTTCCACCATATAAAGTTAACTGATGTAGACACTCGGGGAACTATCACATTGGCAAATACATTCAACCAGCGAGGTAGCACTTACTAATTAGCTAGTAGAACGTACTCCAGTTTGGTAGACATTCTGCACAAAATGCTGGCCTCCTCCTGGATAAATACGCAGGCCAGGACACATTCTAGTAAAATGCTCATTTCACAGAAATTAAACCACAACAGGAAGCATTTACAGATATAAACAAAGCAGGTGCCCAAGTTGAAGCTCCACTTCTGTAAAGTACAAATCATCCAAATTTCCTGTGCATGGTGAATGCAATGCAAGTGTTTTTTCCTCTGCATTTTCTCCTTGAAAAGTTATTTGTAAACTTGATGGAGGGGTTGTGTGGTTATAGGGTGTTGACCATACTACAACTTGTGCCGTAAGGTAACTATAACTAGCGCCCGCGCCATGCACTGCTTATTACCCCAGATATTACACCACTCATGACATTTTCTGTGACATCATTGATAATATCACTGTAACATTTGCAGTAAAATTAATGATGAGAAAACTGTGCATGGCGAGGGCGTGAGTTATAGTTACCTTAGGGCATGAGTTATAGTTACGTGAAATAACTCTTAACAGGTGAACTTCTACAGTTTGTACGTTTCAAATGTGAGCCTAACTATAACATCCCTGTAACCTGTGGAATTGTATGTGAATTTATATGTTTTTTTATTTCTATTTTCTAACTATAAAGTCCCTGTAACCTTTAGTTTCTTCAGTGAAAAACAAGTATATATATATAGTTAGGAAAACATTGCAACCTCTAAATGGGTGAAGCTATCATATCCACAAATGAATCTCAGCTACTGTCATAATACTGTTCAGCAATAGTAAAATACTAAATTTTTTCAACCACTCTATGTAATAGAGATAGCAATGTTCAACTCAAAAGAAATATCTATTCATTAATTTTTGTAACTTTATCTGATTTGACAATGTTTGTGCTCGCAGAAAATTCAGTTGTTCCTGTCAATTTACAATATACATTTTTCAACCAATTTATAGTATCCTTGAGAGCAAGCACTGAAGTGCACGTAGTTCTGCTTTAAAGCTTATTTGTGGTAAGGCCATGATTTCTTAACAGACCATTGAAGGAGTGTTTTTTTTCCACAATTGTTCATGTCACCATAAACAAAATCCATAGTTATTTCATGTTTCTATTATGGTAGGTCAGCCTTTTAGAGAATGCCAACGCGTTTTGGCATATACAAAACATTTATGGCCCCTTCACGCCTATCCCAAGGACCTAAGATTAAAAAAACGTATTTGTATAGTCTCTCAAATTGTCCATGAATTGTTTTTTGCCTTTAAAATCCCTTTTGTAGTTTCACCATACATAATGCTGATTAAAGAGTACATTTTGAGTATAAGCAAAGCTGTATATATAATTATTAAGCATTGTGTGAAAGCTCTTGGAGACTGAAAACTATAAATAATGTAGCAGAATATATTTTTATCTGACTAGTCATGGTGAAAACAAATGCTCTCTCTGAAATAGTTTTCAAAGAGAGCATAGACTTAACTTTAAAAATTATAGATCAATTTATTTTTATCTGACTTCACACATTATGGTGAAAACCAATGCTCTCTTTGAAATAGACCTTGGGATAATTCTGTGAAAGAATGTAGGGAAATATTAGAATACTGTCATAAATCAAAGGAGACATACTTACTCTTCAAGAAACTAAAGTAGGGTTGACTGTTGCCCAATATATCAAGAACTTCTTGGATTGCTGATGCATTCTGTGTTCCTTAGGTTAAGAAGAAAAATGGAGTGTTAACACTAATTTTGAAAAGGAAGACTATTACATGTTTAGAGTCCATTCCTAACAAAAAAGGTACAAGGCTGACTATTAACTAAACGAAAATGCAAATTAATTTTATGTAAATAAACATTTATGCTCTTACTAGAGACATCCCACACTTCTAGACTGACTTTAATAGAACATATCCAGTCTGACATATAACACAGGGACACTTATAGATGCTGATTTTAATCTCCCTCTAGATGCAACCCTAGATAGATTACCTGCATGTACTTACTGTACCAATAAATCTCATAGATGAAACATCTACTTAAAGCTCTCTACTTAAATCTCACAATCTTAGTGACCCATGGCATATCTGGCATCTCTTTAATCCCACTGGTGCTGAATCTTCTTTCTGCTTGCATGATAATAATACTCTTTTATACTATTAGACTATTTGTGCAGCCAGGGCCGGTCACAAACCTGCTGACCTAGCCGTGGTCAGCTTGAGAAGGCGTCTCCACCCCCGGTACCACCAACTTTTCTGGCCGCTTCAATGAGGATGGAATGGAGGCCGACCTTCTACGGGTTGAAGGTTTTCTCCAGGGTTCCGACCTCTAGCCCCGCTCCCTCATCTCTAGGCTGTGTTGCTAAAGTTGCTCTAATTGGGAAGGGAATGCTCAGACATGGGTCCCGTGCTCACTGTGGCACCAGATTCAAGCTAGCCTGGCTGATGAATGGTGATATCCTGAAACTGGTCCCAGGATGCTTGTTTCCAGTCCACGGAAGATGTGGCCTGGAAGTTCGAGCTGGACTGTTCCCATGGGGAACAGGGTCAAGATTGATGTGCATATGGCTGGGTCCAAACAGGAGTGGCATGGTGAGCAAAAGAACAATGGATTAAACCCAGATCTATGACTGGAGGTGAGTGTTTGAAAAGTTTCAGCACTCCATCATCCTTCTGTGTTGCTGAGGTCTAATTAACCATAACAGACTGCAACCACCTGCTGCTGGAGTCAGATTTTCTCTGAGCAGCTGCCCATTGGGGAACGCACCAGGAGAAACCTACTGTCAAAACTGGGCCTCTACTTGGCAGAGGTATGCACCCTGTCCAAGTAGGGACCACAGTCCTAGTCAGGGCAAGTCAGACACCCAACCTAAATTCACCTGTGCTCCCACCGGTAGCTTGGCACGGAGCAGACAAGCATAATTTAGAAGGCAATGTGTAAAGTATTTCAATCAGTAGAAGTTGAGATATGATTTTTTAAAGATTAAATGTGAAGACAGTGCTGAGAAGCCTATAGTGGTAAACAGGTTACTTGAGGTTGAGAGGAACTGGTGCAAATCCAAAATCTAGGACGACCGCGATAGAAGGTAGGCTGGCAACAGAACCCATGCAGGGTCCGCTGAACAGTACCTTTATTGAAGCAATGCGTTGATGACGAGGACACAATATGTCGATATTTCTGCTGCACTCGGGTGATGTGTCACTTTTTGAAGTTTGGATCTGCAGACCCCACTTATGAGGCCCATGACTGGAGGGGGGCACCTCAGGCAAGGGTAGGACTCACAGATGTCCAGGAGCATCAGGTGAGTTACAAGCTGTCTTTGAAGTCCCTGAGACTGCAGAAGAACAGGGGGTAAGCCAGTAAGCCCTTAGAGACTCTTGGGTTTCCAGTATTAGAGGGCAAGCCTGGTCCCTCTCATTGCAGAACAGAAGCAGCAGGCAAACACAGCATAGCAAACAGCAACGTGGCAGTCCTTCCTACAGCACAACACACAGCAGCAGTAGGCCAACACAGCAATGCAGTTGCAGAGTGGCAGTCCCTCCTGGCAGCACAGCAGTCTTTCTTCCTGGCAGTGCCCATGGTTCCAGTATCGATCTGAGTTGGTGGGGGTTGTGGTCCAGTATTTATACTGTGGTGCCCTGGTTCTGGAAGGTGGGAGAAGCTTCCAGGCATTCCTTTAAAGCCCACAAGGACCCTGCCCTACCCTCCCTGGCTCCAGACACTCTACAGGGGGTTACGCAGCCCTTTGTGTGGGGAGATGCACAGCTCTATTCAGGTGTAAGTGAAGCTCTACCTCCCATCAAGTCAATTAATGGGTCATTACAGCCCATTAAGTCACACCTAAGCTCGCATTGTGTGACTGTCTAGAGGGAAAGCACAAAGCCCAGCTGTCACTTACCCCAGAAGTGTATTCCAAGACAGGCAGAGGCACAGAATAGTTAATAAAAGTGGCATTTTTAGAATTACAATTTAAAATCCAATTTCACCATAAATTGTTATTTTACATTATGATGCCAAGATCACCAAACTGCATATTTCTATTTTTTTCTCACTTGGAAATTACACTTAAAGGACATTTTAAGGTAACCCCAAAGTTATCCTGTGGGAGAGAAAGGCCTTGCAATAGTGAAAAACGCATTTAAGAGTTTTTCACTATCTGGACATGATAAACTTAAAAGTACATGTCCAACATTTTAAATATGTTGCACCCTGCCCTTGGGGCTAACTGGGGCCTACCTTACGGGTGACTTACATGTAATTAGAAGGAAGGTTTGAGTCTGGCATGGGGGTACACTTGTCAGGTCAAAACATCAGTTTAAAACTGCACACACAGGGTCTGCAGTTGCAGGTCTGAGACATGTTTGAAGGGCTACTGTAGTGGGTGGCACAATCAGTGCTCCGGGCCTACTAGTAGCATTTAATTCACAGGCCCTGGGCACATATAGTGCACTTTACTAGGGGCTTACAAGTAAATTAAATATGCTAATTGCGGAGAATCCAATTTTAGCATGTTTAGAGTACAGAACATCTGCACTTTAGCACTGGTTAGCAGTGGAAAGGTGCACAGAATCCTTAAAGACAGCAAAAACGACTCAGAAAAACAGGCAGAAGAAGGTACAATGTTTGGCGGTGCCCCAGCAGTAAGGGCCATTTCCAGCACCCACTATGTAATTTTGCCTGTAGCTTTGGAGAAACACCTTTCCATTTAGTTCTTGATCTTCACCACAAGCTGTTAGTAAGAGCCTTTAGAATGTGCTTCCTACATCCTTTAACCACTACCCAAGCTTAACTGGTTTGATATCCATTCTTCAAAGACTCAAGTGCTTACTACCAGATCAATTTTTAGGTCAGCTTACTAACTCGGTTTATCGATCCTACTGAAAAAATGACCTATAATAAGAGTTAGAAAATTGGCTGATTTTTACCACCCCTCCCATAGACGTATATTGGGTGAGCTTGAAAGCTTTATTATCATCATAACACAAGTTAACCTATCTTTATTTCTCTCTGTCCCACCCCAAACCTTTCTTTATTACTAATATGCTAGTTTGAAAATGAGGTTCTCCACTGTTTAGATAGTTTCCATTTGTGGTTGATGATTCCTCTATTCACCAGTTCCCTTATGGACTAAACTCTTTATTTTAGACTGTGCACTACAAGGAGAGACAAGTATTCTTCGAAATCCTTTTAGCTTGCTACCACTTGTGAGTAGCTGTATTATAGATGTGTGAGAGCTCAGGTAATAAGCCTAATAATAAGTGGACCATAACTGCTGGATCAGTAATCAGAAGTATCGCAGGAAAACCACAGCCCCTGAGTTTTCCACTTGGACATTTCACCTGCTCACAAGAGGCTAAGGGCCACATGTATGAACTTACTAGTCACAAAAAGTGAACACACTAAAACTGACAGACACAAAAAACTATACTTTACTATAATACTTTTTTTTAAATTAAAATTAAAAATACATTTTCACAATGCCATAAGTAATAAAATAAGAACATAAAATACAATATAATAAAAGACCATCATCAAAATGATATTATAGTGAACTACGTTTTAAACTTCAGTTCTGCGGTAAAAAAACAAAAACAAAACATACATTTGTCTTTGATATTTTTAACCGTAATATTTGTGAAGTCATTATATTTTGACGACAATATCATGGACAATTTACCTTTTTGAGTCGCACTTCAGAGGAAACACCATTGGAAAATGACATCTCCCTTCACAGCAGTTAAGTTTGACATGCATGCACCATGTTTAAAATGACTGCTCAACTAACATTTTTTTATTCAGAGAAAGCAAAATCTCAAACTGGGAGTTTTTTTTCCAGTTCAAAAAGGAAGTTGCTGAAATGTGTAGGTAACTTTTAATCCTTGCGTGGAGGACATATACCATTTTACCCGCTCAAATCTGCAATCGATACCACAATGGACACCACAACGGACATTGACAGGGAAAATGAGTGACAATCTCTACCCGACAATACGGCAAACCTATCATCATTGTGACCAAGCAGTCTTGTGGCAGACAGGTGACAGAGTCCGGGGTTACTGCTGGTGGAGCCAGTTGAAGCTTCCCTAAAGCTAACTTAGTTGTTCCCCTGACTCTTGTAGTGGGGTACCATGGGTTTAGAATGATGGTAGGAATACCATTTTATGATGATTCTCTAGTCCACTAAGTCCTAAGTTAGGATTTTAGACTGAGCTTTTTGTCCTCCCTTTGTTCATGATTTGATGACGTTTGTACAAGTTCACTAATCTTGATTGGATGGTTTTCCTCAGTATTGTGTTTGTCCCGCCCAAGTTCCAATATCTGTTGGCCTGATATAAGGGGTAAGTTCTTTTAGACTTACTAAAGGTTAGGCTTAATAAATTATATGGCAGACCTCTAGGTAATTTTATTTCCTGTCTTTTAACACTCATGACCTACACAGTATACAGTAAGCTTAGTGATAGTGTTCATATACAATATAATTCCAACCTTACATTCTCCCTCAAAGAGATTGAGCCAACTTGTCCCAGTGACCATTGACATGAGTGAGGAGCAGACCCTTTGATGAAGCAACCCAGCACATAGTATTAAGGGCTCAATATCCTTTAAAGAAGAACATGACCTCTACTTACCAGTTCTGACCGGAAGAGAGTAACACGCTCACCTGGCAAATAGTTTTTTCTGCTCTCCTTATTTTTCCCTCGAGTACCCATCGAGTACATTCTTGTGCAAAGGAACAAGTCAGGTGTATGTTGTGTGCAGAGGTACAGGTGAGAGCCAATGTGTGTACAAGTGCCCCAGGAGCGACCCCTGCAGAAACCTACAAAGCATACAGTGTATTTATGTAAACACCACTGTCCCTGTGTGTGCAGAGGTACAAGCATGGGTTCCAGGGAGTCCGAGATTGGAGTAATGGTGAGTTTAACATGCTCGATGTTTAATGCTCTAACACAGTTGATTATTCAGACCCTATGTAATCTGGATAACTTGTTCTCTTTTGCAGAGACCCTGTGTAATCTGGATAACCTGTTCTCTTTTGCAGAGAAATGTTAAGATGGCGGCTGGGGTGACGCTTTGCTTTTCTTCTGGTCGTCCAGCTTGGCAACCTCTCCTCTTCCTTGCACTAGAAGCTGTTCTCGCAGGGTTGTGCTGGAGTTGTCCCCTCGTGTGTGAATGTTCTTCTCAAGACAATATGGTATTGTGCAGTCACAGGCATATTACCTCTGTCCCTGGCCAAATTCCACCACAATCCCAGATCCTGGACCTGAGCAATAACAGAATCAAATCCCTTACCCAAGGCTTGTTTTCACACCTCAAAGCATTACAAGAGTTGGATTTGAGTATGAACATTATTTCTAAAATTGAACCTGGGACATTCAGGTACCTTCAGAACCTCATGATACTTAGGCTGAAAAATAACCAACTTAAACTTGTTCCTGCCGGTGTCTTTAGTGGCCTTCCGAACCTCACATTCCTTGACATCAGTGACAATGATATTGTCATCCTTCTTGACCACTCATTTAAGGACCTTTTCAATCTGAGGAATTTGGAAGCTGGGGACAATCAACTGGTTTTCGTGTCACATCTGGCCTTTGGTAGTCTTCATAACTTGCAGCAGCTAACCTTGGAAAAGTGCAACTTGTCAAGTGTCCCGGCTCACGCTCTATCCCATCTCCATCACCTGGTCGTATTTAGATTCAGAAAGCTAAATATCAGCATTATCCACAATTATTCTTTTAAAAGGCTGAACCATCTCAAGGTCCTGGAAATAGACCAGTGGCCTTTTCTTGACACTTTAGAGCCTGACAGTCTTTTTGGTGTCAATCTTACTGCTTTGACCCTCACCAGGTGCAACTTAAGTAATGTACCCTATGATGCTTTGAAACACTTGATCTACCTCACACAACTAGACCTTTCCTACAACCCAATCTCTGTTATCCGCAGCAGAAGACTATGTGACTTAGAGCATCTCCAGGAGTTCCACCTGTCTGGTGGGAAACTAGTGTCCATTGAAACAAAGGCCTTCCAAGGTCTGAGCTACCTGTGCCTCCTGAATGTCTCCAAGAACCTCTTGACAACTCTGGAAGAAGAGGTTTTCCATTCACTGGAGACCCTTGAGACCTTGCGGCTGGATGGGAATCCTCTTTCATGTGACTGCAGACTGCTATGGTTAATCTATAGAAGGGAAGGCATCAACTTTGATGGCCAAAATCCTGTTTGTGCAACACCAGCCATTGTGGAAGGGACAGCATTTAAGGACTTTCCAGAACAGATTTCTCCTGACCACTTTATATGCCAGAAACCGGTGATCCGAAATAAATTCCTACAGCAAATGAGTGTTGATCAAGGAGAGCAGATATCCTTTATCTGTAATGGGGAAGGAAATCCCTCACCTAAGATCTCTTGGCTTTCACCTCAGAATGACCTCTTGAATGCAAACATCAATGGGCGGTTTAGTGTATTGGCAGATGGAACACTTAAAATCCACTATGTATATGCCCAGGACAGTGGTATCTATACCTGCATTGCACAAAATCCAATTGGGAATGATACACTCCTGGCAGAGCTTCAAGTTAGCAGTAAGAACTCCATCCCTTTCACCACTACCACATTACCCCCTATTGCATCCTGGCCAAGTAGTAGAGCTGCAAATGCTGAACAGAAACCAATCACCTTGGACATATGGGTATTAGCCATGGTCTTGGCAATGGGATTCATCCCTTTTCTCACCGCTGTCATTGTCTGCTTTGTGTTCATCTTCTTTTTGAGTCTGAGCAGAGGAAACATTAAACACAGAGCACAAATCGAATATGTTCCAAGACAACCGTACCCTCCAATTAATGAACTTGAAAATGAAGACAACAAATTCACTATGAAGCTAATGTGATGAACCTTTGCCTCTGCAATAACATTTCATTACAATGTGTTCAAAGATATCAAATTGAGAGGGAAACAAATCATAATACACACGTTTAAGGTGACTGTTCAATAACAAGCTTATGTAACGTTTATCAAATTTAACTTCAAGGTTCACATTACCAAATATTCCTAGGTCTTTACCTGGAAGGATTGTGAAGGCATTATTGATTATATAAAAGGAGATAGGAAGGCTTGAGGGCTCAGTGCAACTAAACACGGTAATCGTAGAATGTTTTATGTTTATTGTAGCAAGACGAGACTTACTCTTGGAAACAACAAAATCTATATATGTATTTTTTTTCTAAGTCCTATTATTGTCAAGTTTGTCAACAAGATATGTAAAACGTGTTTAATGTACAGGAGAATTGATTGAAGTTGTTACACATATTAATTAAATGCCTACCCTACGTGTTTTTCTTGAAGCAAAATTTGGCTTTCTAAATAATATTATCAGTTGGGAATTCAAGCTCCTCAAATTGTCAACAAATGCACTGCAAGATGTGGGCTCTTTCTGCATGTAGATGATGCAGGGTTCCTTTCAATAACTAAATGTTTATGTAGTGAAAGAAAGGCAGTACGGGAAACTAATGTCATCACTATTGAAGTGCATCTTTTCGGCACTGGGCTTTACTGGTGCAGCTTTACATCATGCGTCACAACATAAGACATTTAGAGAAAGGATAGTTTTAAGAATCTCAAAGCAGCATTCTACAACTTCAGATTTGGTTTCAAACATTTTTACACAGCGTTGAGTTGCACGATACCGGTGGGGGTAATGAATGTTACCATGTGGTAACACCCCAACAGTACTGTGCAACTGCAAATTAACTCTCTTGGGATCAGAACTTACTTGGTGAACCTTGTTTCACAAGGTGGGATTCCGAAAAAAAATTCAGGTTCTGGGAGGATAAACCCTCATATTTACCACCAGCTCTGAGCAGGTGGTAAATGTGAGCTGGGAGTCATGTGCTGCGTGGAGGAAGGGGAAAGGGCTTGGACAGTACACGTTGCGCTTAAACAATGCTCAAGCTTTGACAGGGGCAGCGACTAGACTGCTACTGCAGCCCATCCCTCAGCCAATTAATTCAGCTGAGTTTTCCTGCTGGTAAAGTCTGGTCCAGTTTTCCTTCACCCAGATTTGTGATTGAGCAGAACAGAATTCCATACAGCAATACCATTCTGCCCAACTTGTAATTGGGCCCTATGGTGTGATACTGTTCCTTATGGTTTACTTTCTCATGGGAAATTGTTTCATACTGTTCCACTTGTAAATGAATTTTAGAACCAAGGACTTATGATGCCATCTTAGAACAGCTAGCAAGCGAGTGGTGGGAACTTAAATGTTTCAATGTGATAAATGTTTTGGTTTGGATATTTTTATGTGTAGCCTTAAACTTATAGCTCTTAGGCAACTTCAGAGAGATAATGTAATTTGGTGTTTCATCTTCAAAGGATGCATGAACAATGGTGTACACAAACAGCACCTACAAAGCACAAAGGTGATTCACTTTTATGTTCACACATAACAAACCAATGCCTAAGATGCTTCCAACGGATATATATTTGTATTAAATATATAGATAAACCATCAGATCATCAATACCTATTTATTGGATGCAAGTAAATGACCAAAGACTTAACCAGTTTGCAAAACGTCATTGGCGGAGTTCTACTACAAACACAAAGCTTAACCACTAATGCATATTAAGTTGGGGTGAGAGGTTTAGAAATCCTGCATGCTATTAACCCACATTTTTCAATAGTTATGCTGTTAGCTTATGACGTAACACATTTTGTTTGAACCCAACGGCTCATGAAGTAATATGTGAGCAGCATGTTACTGACTGTCTTTAAACATTTTCATAAGTATTAAAATATATATATATATATATATATATATATATATATATATATATATATATATATATATATATATACCTCATCCTGTAAACAACCTTATCTAATAATCACTTTAATGACAACTAGTCATTGACATAAGTCCACTTCTCAATCCCTGTGTAGATCTGCACATTAATAGTTGTATGTCAGAATTTCAACTACAAAATTATCATGCTACAAAATATTGTAACAAAACATCATTGCAAGGTAAGTATATACAGATACATATAGTTATGCTCTCAACTTCATATCTGCATACCTTGAAAGAAATATATAAATATATATATAAATATATATATTTGCAGTCGTCAGTAGGTAGTTATAGTTAGGAACATATTTCCAAAGAAATGTTTGATTTGCCTATATGTTTGGCACTGTTTGACAAATCTTCACAAAACTTTCCCCAAAAAAGTGCCCAGGTGATTCTTGTTGCGCATGGAAAGTTTCAAGCTGATCCGTCAATTGGGGACCGAGAAAAAGGGGGGGGGGTTGTCAAAAAAACTTGCATTTCCCATGTTAATTCCCATAGGACCTTATCACACACCTGAACCACTGGACGGAATTACACCAAATTTGGCAAATAGCTAGCTGTTGGTACGCAGATTATGCTTTTGGTTATTTGGTGTAAATCGGTTACGTAGTTTATGAGAAGTTATGGAACATCCAAATCTATTTATCTCTGGCCGCAAATAAATTGAGAATATTCGTGAATTTTCTTGAATGCGCATGCAGACAGAAGCACTGTAATTGGCTGGCCACAACCTAAACAGAAAGTTGCTGCCACCCTTTTGTGTTGTGAGAGAGGGTCCCCGAGGCTGAAAATAGAAATGATAAGTGGCATAAGGGGTCAGGGTGGTGGTGTCCTGATCCCAGGGGTGTGATATAGGGTGTTTTAGGGTCCAATTATGGGTTTTAAATGGTTTTTCTTCACCGTGTGCGATATTCTTGAATATGCTGGGGTAACTTAGAATACTTGAGGATATTCGAGAATATGCAAATAAAATGTAAAAAACATTTACAGACTCATTCATACACATTCATTCACTCATGCGTGCACTCAGAGACTCATGCACCCACTCACACACCCACTCAGACATTCATGCACCCACTCAGGTCCACTTATAGACTCACACACCCACTTTCAGAACAACTCAGACACTCATGCACCCGCTCACAGATCCATCCACAGAGGCAGACCCTGGGGCCAACCTCCGCTGCGCACGGCTAAAGGCAGTGTGGGGTTTGGGTGGTTACAAGGGTTTAGATAACTCATGCCTTCCCCGTGCACAGCTAATTACTCCACATATTATATAATTTATGTCATTTTCTATGGCATCTTTGATATTGTCACTGCAACATTTGCAATAAAATTATTGATAAGAAAACTGTGGCAAGGGCGCAAGTTATAGTTACGTTAGGGCACGAGTTATAGTTAGATGAAATAACTATAACTATAACTGCTGAATTTCTATGGTTTTGTATGAGTAAATTCAGGACCTAACCATAACGTCCCAGTAAGTAACTTTTGTTTATTTTTTTGTTATACTTAGGACCAACCTTTCCCATACAACATACCCCTGCCACGCATGGCCAAAGGCCGTGTGCAGAGTGGGGCTGGGTGAATGGGAGGGGGGCATAAGTGGGTTGGCCGCAAGCCTTGTGGCTAAACCCTACCGTGCACAGCTGACGGCAGTGCAGTCGTTGTATTATCGTACGGTATTTATATATTAGTTTTCATGGGGAAAAAAACTGAAATTCACTGAAAAAGCCGACGCTTATAGGGATGTTAAAGTTAGGTTTACGTTTTTCCCACACAAAGCCACTGAAATTCACCAGTTTTAGTTACGCTTATAGTTATCTAAAGAAACTATAACTTGTGCCAGAAAGTAACTTTAGGCGACAGGCTATAGTTTCTCAACATAACTATAACTATAAATGGCAAATTTATATAATTTTGGGAGGGTAAAACGTGAACCTAACTATAATGTCCCTTAAATGTTTGGTTTATTCAGTATATATACATATATATATATATATATATATATATATATATTCTTCAAATACAACGTGCTCAAAAGAGGGTTCCAAACGCCATTGAGGGGTGGTGCGGTAACAACCGGCAGAGCGCACCGGTTAAACTTCAAAAATAGCAAAAGAACATCCACAAAAACCGCACGCTCAGGAAATCAAGAGCAAAAGGAATTTATTCCATACATATGGAATAAATTCCTTTTGCTCTTGATTTCCTGAGCGTGCGGTTTTTGTGGATGTTCTTTTGCTATATATATATATATATATATACACACACACACTTCTATATATATATAAATCTCCAAACCATCCACCAATTATTTCCAAATTTACAGTAACTGGGAGGAAGCATTGGTGAATAAAGCATATTGGACTTCCATTTGGTGTCCTGGAACTTTCTGTATGCAACAGGAGTAATTTTGGAAATATATATATATATATATATATATACACACACACATAGAGATAGAAAGACAGACAAACAAAATACTTAAATGTGGAGTTAATTAGAGCAAACCCATATTTGCCTGTATAGATACACCTTCATAATATTTTCAGTATCAATAGTCTTGTTATGATATTTTTGTAGCAAGATATTTAGGGGGTCATTATGAACCCCGGCGGTTCAGACCGCCATGCTGGTGGCGGGTGCAAAGACCGCCACCGGCATGGCAGTCTGAACCGCCATATATTGAACACAGTGAGGGCCGCCTATGAGGCCCTCCTCCACCGCCAGACTGCCGCCGACAAGCAGCCTAACGATGGAGGGAATAATTTTCCGACAGGGCAGTGTTGCAAGCAGGGCTGCCCCTCGGATAATGATCCCTTCTGCCACCTGCCTTTCCCTGGTGGGTTAACCCACCAGGCAAAGGCTGGCGGAAGGGGTGCTCTTGGGCCACCCTGGGGGCCCCTGCAGTGCCCCATCACACAGGTCACTGCCCGATTTACTGGCAGTGATCAGTGCGACAGGTGCAGCTGCACCCGCTGCACACCAACATTGGCGGCGGCTCCATTTGTCAATGTTACGGCCCAGTGGGGAAAACATTATACGGCCGGCGGGGGGTAGTCGCGCTGGCGGTCTACTATTGACCGCAAGCGCAGAACATTATTCATTTGTGAGCATGTAAAAATGTATGTATTTATGTGCAAACCTAGTTGGAAATCAGTAGAGTGTAATCATCCACAGGTCTAATTATGTTCAAGTAATTCTACTGATTCTGAGAGCTAACCATGAGAGTGATTAACACGGACTCTTCGTAGCATTCATAATGCATAACATGCAACAAGCCAACCGTTATCTAACTAGGGTTGTGGATGATGTTATCAAATGTTTGTTGTACTGATAATGGTCCAACTCATACACTTGTACATGAAGCAAAACATTAATGCTTTCCCGGAAATATTTTAGTAACATTCTTATGCCTATTTTGTCACAGAAATCCCATACCTTATTCTTGCCTATTGTTGTAAATAGTAGTAGAAATGATGTCACCCTTGTATAAGCACTTTTAGTCGTCCCACCACTTTGTGTTATGAATAAATGCATGTTTTGGAGATAGAGAGAGACTCAGTGAAAGGGTAAATGTGTTAATAAATTGAATCAGATTAGAATAATTACCTTCAGAGACCTTCTTGGTCTGCTATTTAGCTATACCCAGATTCTATATGGACTACTGTGTAACCAATATTAATGTACAGGGAAATAGCAAATGATTCTGCATTGGCGTACACAAGGAGAGTGTGAAAAGATTAGGTACGTTAAATTGGACAGTGTACCTGGGGATGAGGCTGGGAAGCTGATCTTAATATCAATTGGTGGTAGGTATTCAATACCTTAAATTATGAGTGTATAGTTGATATAACAGAATGTGAAAACAGATTTTACTGATGGAAATCAGTCTAAAAATGGAACTTAGGACTTCACCTATCTGTGTTTTATGCTTTATGTCTGTAAACCTGCCATAGTTAAGACATTGTTAAACATACTCATCATAGGTTTGTTTTAAAATTCAGGCTTTTATGTTTATGTTGAATCATGGAGGGCCATAATTATAAGACAAACAGTTCAGAATCAGTATTGAATCAAAATGTAAAATCTTTCATACCTGCGAACAGAGCTAGCCTGTCTGTTTCCAACATGCTCTGTCTAAGGTTTCTGCATTAACTTTCTGAGTTATGTGTCTGAAGGTTTAGAAAAAGGCGCACAGTTTTGCGCTGAGCCAGCCCATCCTGATATGCCTCCAAGATGCAAATGCTGCCATGTGCTTCCAGCCTTTGTTGGCTTTAAAGCATTCACTAACTCAGTGACATTTCGAGTTGATATATGAACAAAAGATGTAAAAAACAATCAAACAGATCACCTCAGAGGCGTGCAGGGCAGAAAAAGAGCTAATAACACTGTCCCTCCATCAGTATAATTGTAGCCCTGCCCAAAAGAAAAGCAGGACACACAGCGACCCTGGCCTCCATCGTGAGGGTGTGCGCAGGAGGTGCACGGCTGTGCGTCTGTGTTTCAGGGATAATTCAGTTTAAAGCCCACAGTCGTATGTTGGGGTTTCCCAGTTGGTGCAAAGCTCGCAGCGGAGATCCAATCACTGCTCACTGTTGCCGAGCAATGCTGTCAGCACAACATACACACACTTGGGAAGGTGTAATCCCATATCTCACCAGGGACATCCTAAGGATTTTGGGGTACCTGGGCCAAGCCTATTTTGTGGGCCCATGTTCGAAACAGCTTTGAGTTTATGATCCAGTGTGAGCTCTTTCGTGCCCTCCTTGGCCGGTGCACAGGCACTCTCCTCCAAACTCTAGATGTGTTTACATCTAATATTCAGAGACAGCGATGCATGTTTTTAATATTGTAACACAGCAGTAGGTCACTTATATTAATGCAACTAGTCTCTGTGATACAATCCCATTTCTCATACTCGAGGCCATGTTTTGATCTACAAGAAAAGTTTTCATGGATGATACATGAAACATAAACACACCATTTCTCAGCAACATGTATGTAACAGACGCACACATCACTCACATTAAAAATAAATTAAAGGATAATGGTACTTAAAACAATCTAAGAATTATTCGAGGTCGTCAGGGCAAGCCTCTGCGCAGATCCGAGCTGGCTCAATCAGGGGCCCCCTCAAAGGCTGGGGCCCTGGGCCAGGCACACCTTGCCCAGGCCTTAAAACGTCTCTGGATCTCACAACTGTGCCCTGTGACTTTCTTCCTTCATGATATGGCCCCAGGGTCGGTGTCGCGAAGATGGTCTGCTCATAGCCAGCACAAAAGAGCTGCTTGTTTGCGTTGTAGGTCCCATAAAGTGCATGCTATTCACTCGGAATTTCTCCGATTTATGCGTGAACTTTACACAGCACAACAGAAAGAGGCAGTCCCTTCACGATGTTTCGGAGTCGTTGTCTGTAGTTCATGCATTACTCTGGAGCTGTCCAGAGTTATATAGGGCCAGATGTAGGAAAGCATTTGCGAGTCGCAAACTGCAAAAATTGCCGTTTGCGACTCGCAAATCGCATTTTCCTATTCAGAAATGCATATTGCGAGTCGGGACCGACTCGCAAAATGCATTTCAGAATCGCAAATAGGAAGGGGTGTTCCCTTCCTATTTGCGATTCGGAGTGGTATGCAATACCATTACCATCCACTTGAAGTGGATGGTAACCAATTCGCAAATTGGAAGGGGTCCCACTTTGTGAATGGAACCAAAACTATTTTTTCTGGGCAGGTAGTTGTCCAAGGGACCACTACCTGCCCTGAAAAAGTACCGAAACTAAAGGTTTCGTTTTTTTTTAAAGTGCAGCTCTTTTTTCTTTAAGGAAAACGGGATACACTTAAAAAAAAAAAAAACAGCTTTATTTAAAAGCAGTCACGAACATAGAGGTCTGCTTACTACAGCAGGCCTCCAGGTTTGAGAGTGCCTATAGTCGGTATGGGGCCGCAATTTGCGACCCACCTCATTAATATTAATGAGGTGGGTCTCTGCGACCCCATACCGACTCGCAGACGGTGCCTGAGACACTGTTCTGCATTGCAAATTGCGACTTGCAATTTGCGAGTCGGAAGGACTCGCAAATTGCAAGTCGCAATTTGCAATTTTCCTACATCTGGCATAGTTCGCAAAAGCAAAAAAAAAAAAAAAACATTTTAACAAATTCATCTTAATCTATGAATAATCCTTTGTTAAAACGATAAGCACAATTATTTGGCAGGCTTGTGTCATAAAGAATGGAGCAAATAGACGTTACCCCAAATACAATAAAATAAAAGTGAGTTCTCGCCTCAGCATCAAGATGAGTGTGAAATCCGTTATTTTGATGTATTGTTCTGTGGGCTGTGGCAAACAACATTTGCCCCATTACACAAGCAGCAAAAAGCTGTAAACGAAGTAGCACTATGTTCTTGCACTGGTGCAAACATTTTGTGATACAAATTTGGAAGAAAAGCAACAAAGCGCCTTGAAACTAGAAATATTTGTTGCTGTCAAGTTTTCCGTTTCCATGCGCAACTTGTAAAGCCGCGCCCCTCTCTTTCCTTTCTGGGACTGGTAGTCCTAGTTTTGTACTGAGTTAAATAAAACTGCAAGCTTCGCAATCCTAAAAAAAACACACCCATTGACCTGGAAAAGTTGCCAGTTGTGGTTTATCTCGATTCCCTTTGCGAATTTGAACAAAGTTCTCAAATGTCACAGTTCTATGCTCGGCTCATCGGTTTCATATATTTTAGGTTACATGCTGGGATTTGTAGTCCTGTAAAATCCATTCTAAAACCAGGACTATTAGTCACAGAATGCAAAGCACACACTTAAGAGGGATGCTCACGGAAATACTTGAGCCCGGGAAGCTGGAGGACCTCTGACGGCGCACGAGCAATTGTATCAATAATTTCACATTAAGATCACTTCAAATTGAAAAGCACTAGAATTAAACCCAGACAGTGCATTAGGATCGCATTAGGCTCGCGTACGGTGACGTAAGAGGAAGTACTTTCAGAGTTTGCTGCTAGTCTGCTACTTTCAGAGTCCGACCTTTCAGCTGAGAGGGAGTGACTCACCTGCAGCCCCTGCAGAGCACACGCGGGCGGCACTTCCGGTAGCCTCTGCAGAAGTGTACCAGGGCGGCGCTGCTAGGGATGTCTCCCGGATAATATGAAAGGACAAAACACGGATTTTAAAGTCTTATCGAATTCTCGAGAGCAGGGAAGAGATGGCAGCTTCGTCTTGCGATCAAATGTGAAAAAGTAAACCATTTAATTGTCTTGTGCTAATTGTGACACAATCTTAGTAGAATTGTTACTGACATGTCGGAGCAAACCATAATTGCCGCCACACGATCACTCCATGTCAGCAGGGACAACATTTTTCTACCCTAACCTTGCTTTTTCGACTTTATTCAGCTGGGATATGGGTCTTGGTTCTTTCAACTCAACCATTTGGGCTAGAGCTGCTGAAAGCAAATATCGACAAAACAAAAACACAGGATTGCTATAGGGCAGTGATCTCCAAACGTTTTAATGTCGCCCCCCCCCCCCCCAGTTTAAAAATAAAAATCATTGCCCCCCCCCCCCCAGAGAATTTTTCACAATTATTGTAAAAAGGTGGCAATGTTTAAATATGTCTAGACCTATTTAAACATTGCAGTTAAGTACTGTTACCTTTTTAAACATGCAATAACATGCTTCTGCTTAAAGCAAAGGCCTGTTATCTATATAATGCTGCTTTTGGTCAGAGTCTGGCGCCCCCCTTGGGATCACTTGAGGCCCCCCTAGGGGGACCCGCCCCCCAGTTTGAAGACCTCTGCTATAGGGTGTCCCTGGTTATGTGGAGTCATCTGGAAACTCTATAATTCAGCTGGGCTGCTGGCTGCAAGGACCCCAGAGGTCCACCCATATTTACTGACTAGCAGGACACTTATCTGTTGACTGCATATTTTGGTGAAACTTCACAGGCACCAAAGAGGTACAATGTAGATCTCATCGGTGCTATGCACAGAAAAAAATCATAAGTATCTTTTCATCCAAATGAAACTGACATTTGCAGAATTTCACGTGCCACTATTTAGGTCTGTCGTGGCTGCAAAGCTGTCCCAGACCTTGTGAATCAACAGAACATGAACTTAAATAATTACTACTAAGAGAGACATATAGGTTCAGCCCATATGGTGATTACCTTTACTACAGCATGTTTTGTGCTGAAGCTGTGTGCTTCCACTGAAAGAGAGCGAGTGTATTGCAATTTTCACCTTGTGGGTAAGCTTATGGTCCCTAAAGCAGGATTGACGTGGGTATGGTGACAGGCCATTGATCAAAGCTATGAGCCTGATCTGTTTATCATGAAAACCTATGAGTCGGTAGACTTGACATATGTATTGTGCAAAGCATATATTAAAGTCAGTAGACATTTACGGGCAGTTTTAAAGCCAGCAGAAAGAGATTTTGTTACATGTAATCTCACAGTTTACCATAGTAGGAACAGATTTTGATGTCGGCTACCCCTTCTGACAAACTTTAGGATAGAAGCTCTGCACTGTATTAATCCTTGCTAGACCCTCTTAAGAGAGATAGTATTTTCCATTGTCAACTGTGAATGTCTATTGATTTATAATCTTACGAGTGTGTTTCTGGGTGTTGCCTTGTGGGAAAGTGTATGCGAATTACAGTAATCCTGAGTTGGTTATGGTAACAAGTCAGTGTTAAAGCATCTAGGCCTCAGTGAATGATTGGCGTAAGTTATGTCTAATTCCACAGCCATCCTCTGTGTTTTTTATGATGTTATGAAAAGGCACTCAGCATGTTTTTTTGTGACAAACATTTGTTAAAGCCAATAGATTTTAATAGTAGACTGTTGTCCCACTGTGTTGCATATTCTGGAGAGGTATTTTTATGAATGTAATTTTGGAGATTACTGTAATATGCAGGGGTTTTGGTGTTAGTCATTCTCTCTGACAAACCTGGGGGTAGATGATTTCCACTGTGATAATCCTAGCTCGTCCTTTTTGAGAGGCTTTGTATATTGTATTACCACCTGCAATTTTGTATGCTTTAAATTTTTTTAATGTATGTATGATGATTGCCACCTTATGTGCATACTTATCTACATTGATGGGTTACCACACTTCTCTATTGATCTGCATGAATGCCATTTACTCCCTGCTTCCATCCATATTAGCTTATTGTAGCGCAGGGAAGTGGGTCAGCCTGCTTCAGCTTTTCACTCTCGGGGCCTGTGAGTGATGACATTTGTCTGTTCACATCTGCCTAAATAATGAGTGAGGCTGCTACCAGGACTTGTGTGCCAGTCCTTTAGTTTTCCATTGTCTCCTTTTCTATCCTCCTTTCATTTCTTTCCTTCTCCTCTTTCCAACAGCTAGCTTGATTACCACCCCATTTCATCTGCAGGGTAGCAGATCCCATGTGGTTGCTGTCTCTAAAACAGATGATCATCAGGGAATGGTTTGTCCATAGTATATCACTGTTTTCCCATTGCAAGCTTTCCAGCATGTTGGTTCTAAACATGGCGGCAATGCTGGAACTCTAAACATGATTAGGGGTAGGCAAAGAATTCCGCTCCGCTCGTGGTGTTCGAGGAGGTTTCCCCACTCCATGCGGAGTTCCAAAAAACTCAGCAAAGTTATGCAGAGCAGAGATGTTTCTCTTGCTTGCGAACATTAAGTTGGCGTGTGAGATTTCTGGACGCGATCAATCACTGTATGCTGCTACCTCTCGTAGTGAAGAAGCTGCAGATCGAGTAGAAAATCTAGTCGACCAGCAGAAAGAAGTTAGCATCCTTTGGCGCTGATGCCATTCGCAATGATTTTTAAAGTGCTGGAAAAACTCCTGGTGCTGAAAATCAGCTCAAATAGCACGACTTACCCAAACTCTGCCGCTCGCAGAACTCCTCATAGCGCAGCTGAGTTTTTTGGCTCTTCATGGAGTTCCATGAGCAGAACTTTGTGAACTCTGATATTGATGCTGACTTGACTGAGAAGTGTGCTGGGACCCTGCTAACCAGGCCCCAGCACCAGTGTTCTTTCACAAAAAATGTACAATTGCAGCTCCTTACTTTGGCTTCGGCAAGTGCCCCGGGGGCACTACGAACAGCACGGTCCTCGCGCTACTCACAGACGCGGCACCCGGGTCGTGGCGGCGATGTACACGGCAGAAAAGTGCTCCTCCAAGTGTGAGGGCACTTCTATAAGCCCGGGCTGCGGCGGTGATTCGGGCAGAAGGAAAGCGCTTTTCAGAGCGCTGGGGGCAAAGTTTAAAAGCCCGGTCTGCGGCGGTGATCCCTGGGCTGAAATTCCAAGTGAGCGGTTTTTCCAGAGCTTAGTCCAGACCTAGAGGGAGCCTTACAGGCGTCAGGGGCACAGCACCCTGCCCCTGGGAGCAACCAGGAGAAAAGGGGAGCACAGGCTGGTGGGCCCAGCTACAGGCCAGCACAAGGTTTGCAGAGGGTGACAGTCCTTCTAGTGACCAGGCAGGTCACAGGTCAGCACAGCAGCATTAGTCCAAGGTGGTTCCTGGTGAGTCCATTCATCAGCGTTCTGTCCGGTTTCAAGTTCCAAGTGTGTTCCAATTGTGGGGAAAATTCCCCTGTACTTATAGTCAGTTCTTATAGTGTTTTTCAGTGGTAGGGAGAGGAGGTTCCAGCCAGTTACAACTGGTTCTGGGAGTGGCCCCTCTCTCCTTTCAGCACAGGCTCCAAACATCAGTGGGGGGTTAACGACCCTATTGTGTGAGGCCAGGGCACAGTCTTTACAAATGCAGGTGTGCCCCGCCTCTCCCTTCTCTCAGCCCAGGAAGGCTTTACAATATGTAGATGCACCTCTGTGTCACCTCCACCCTCCCTGTGTTCAGGCTGTCTGAGAAGTATGCACAAAGCCCCAACTGTCAGTCTGCCCAGACGTTGATTGGAGGCAAGCTGCAAAACACCAAAGTTATAAGCACAGATAAATGCGCACTTTCTAGAAGTGGCATTTCTGTGATAGTAATACAAAATACACCTACACTAGTAAGCAGCATTTCCTACCACTGTCACAACTATACCAAACATGCCTATGCTTCCCCTCATAAATCGGACAATACCCCTTACACATAAGGCAGGGTATTTCCAATGCAATCCTATGAGTGGGCAGCACTCACAGCAGTGAGACACCCAAGTTAGGCTGTTTGTCACTACCAGACCGGCCACGCAACATGGCACATGTCCTGCCTTCTACGTACATGGCACCCTGCCCAAAGGGCTAGCTAGGGCGTACCTTAGGGGTGACTTACATGTCGTGAAATGGGATATCTGGGCCTGGCAAGTAAATTTAGATGCCAGGTCCCTGTGGCAGAAAACTGCGCACACAGGCTCTGCACTAGCAGGCCTTAGATAGGTTTGACAGGCTACTTCAGTGGGTGGCGCAAGTAGCGCTGCAGGCCCACTAGTAGCATTTAATTTACAGGCCCTGGGTATAGGGATACCACTTTACAAGGGACTTATAGGTAAATTAAATATGCCAATCAGGTAGAATCCAATCATACCAAATTTGTAAGAAAGAGCACATGCACTTTAGCACTGGTTAGCAGTGAAAAAGTGCTCAGAGTCAAAACATCAGCCAACAAAGGTCAGAAAACTGAGGAGGCAAAAAGCAAAAAGTCTGGGTAATGACCCTGTGAAAGGGCCAGGTCCAACATAGTGCATAGCTGTTGATGGGGGAGAAATTGCCCTTGCAATACATTATTATTCTACATGAGCTGGCCAAATGTGAGTGAGTGGCCGTCAAGATATAGGTCTTCCATTGCTCTAACATCATTTGCTGTCCACTCTGCTAAGTGGCGCGCTGTGTAGTGGCCTAGGGGCCGGGGCAGTCAAACCAGCAGGACATTAGGTGCAATACACGGTCAGTCTCAGGAGAGTCTATATATTCATAGCATGCAGACGCAGGCCACTGAGCCCTGCAGTTTCCAGGAGGTGTGAGGGTGTCAGCCTTGGGAACAAGAGGATGCGAATGGTCATTCTGTTAAGAGGGGCATGGGAACCGGCTGCCGCACCCATATAGCGGTCAGGTATCCTCCGTGACAGCCATTAAAGCTACGCCGGTAGAAAGTAAGCCTACACCGGTACTCCCAGCCTGCCACGGGGGAGTTGCAGATTCAAAATTGCTACTCTATGGCGCTGTCGGCCCCAGATTAGAGTTCCCATCAATGTATCTAGCTCTCTGAAGAAGGCACGGGGGGAACAACCAGGAGGTTTGCAAAGAAATATAACAATCTAGGGAGAATAAGCATTTTAGTGAGTTCTATCCTTCTTATGGGGGCAATGGGGAGGGTCTGCCAGAATGCCATCTGTGCTCTGATGCCTGCCATCGCTCTGCCTCGATTGCCCTCATATAGGTCCTCTGGTGTTTAATGTAGGCAGTTCCCGAGAAATGGGACCACCTGTGGCCCCCACTGAAGGTGGGCAGATCCTAGCTGAATGACAGGGCATGGAGTTTCTGGGTGGAAAGGGTAGACCACTGACTTGGCCCAATTGATTTACAGGCCTGAGGCAGCAGTGAATTCTTCCAATGTGTTGTATAGTGGGCTGAGGGGCATGTTGATATCCTGGCGGTACACCAACATATCATATGCATACAATAAAGGTCACATGCACCCAGTGAGCCAATGGAATGCCCAAGCAGCCTCCCTCCTGTTGCAGTCGGATCACCACAGGCTCCATCGCCAGTGAAAAAGGAGGGGGGGATAGTGGGTAACCCTGGTGGGGGCTGGGAACAAATTGGAGACTAAAGGACCCAACCAGACCCAGGAGGAGGGGGCATTGAAGAGGAGGCAGGTATATACAAACTGGAGTTCTCCCCCACCCGTGCAAGTCATCACCTGGAATAAGAAATCCCTTGATAGAGTATCAAACGCCTTCTACACATCTAAGATGAGGGCTGCTGGGTGCGGAAAGGACTCGCAGAGCTGATTCTTTATGGGAAATAGGTAGCAGGGATTTTGCGAGATATCCTGCCCCAGGACAAATCAATTTTTGTCTTCATGTACTAGGGTGGGGACTATTTTTGTGAAATGACCTGCTAGAACTTTGCCTAATATTTTGTAGTCTGCCCCAAGAATGGCTATCGGCCGATAGGAACTCAGGAAAGTTGAGATCGATCAGGCTTGAGGACAGAGGTGAGGAGCGATTCTCAGAGTGTTCTGGGCAGGGTGTCCCACTGTAATGCTTCATTATAGACCTTGGGGTTAGTTTAGTCACGAATGACTAACTAAGCCTGGTGATTTATTTCTGACCAGGTCTTTGATTGCTTGATGGCCCTCTTGTTCTGTAATTGCAGCATCTAGGACCCTCTTGGAAGCTGCAGGGATACATGGGATGGTAATATGTGCCAGGCAGTCAGTGACGGCCTAGTAAGAGGCAGCAGTTGGGGCCTCATATATTCGTGCATAGTAATGGGTGAATTCTTGCAGGATCAAGTCCTGATCTCTAAGTATCTCTCCTGACTGAGAGCGTATTTCTGTAATGTGGGTGGTGCTTGTATCTTTCTGTGCTAGCCAGGCAACCTGTCCCACTCCTGATGTACCCTCATTGCATGAACTGTAAAGTTGAAGCTCCATAGGTGCTCCAATTGTGTGGTGAGCGCTTCATGCGCCCAAATTTGCTACACAGTGATGTCCATTTGAGGGTCAGGGTACCTTTCCAGCTCAGCCAGGTGCGCCTCCTCCCCGCCCAACTCGTTTTCTGCTGACATCCGTGAATTCTTTGATGCATGCACACCGTGTGACAACCTTGAAGGAGTCCAATTTTATAGCACGGCTCTCCACAGTGTTGTGATTCTCTGTGAAAAAGTGTTTTATGTGGGTGTCCAGCACGTCTAAGTGAAGAGTCTTTTAACAAGTCGCGCCTAAGGTGCCAGAGGGGGACATGGGACGCAGGGCAACAAGTGCACGTCTACCACATGGGCGGAATGCTCTGCTATGAATCTGCCTAGGTAGTCGGAATACGTTGCCAAGCGAAGTATACCATGAGAGCTCAGAAAGCGGCCAACCGGAAATAAAAGTAGTGGGGTATGGAATAGAAGGAGTAAAGTTTATGAGCTGGGTGCACCAGATATCTCTGAGGTACCACTGCTCAGCCCAGGCTGAGAGATGTGCTGCCTGATGACAGGGTAGTGTGTGGGACAGAAGTGGATGAGACCTTCCCATGGAGATGTCCAGGACACTGCTGAAGTCGCCCCCAAGAGCCATGGGAGATGTGCCTTTATGGGCAAGGTGCATGGACAGGGGGTCCCAGAGGAGGTGCTGATCTGTGTTGGGGGCATATATGCTGCCTATTAAGTGTGGTTTTCCATTTAGTTGGCCCTCTACCAATACAAAGCGACCTTCAGTATCAATTGTGACCCCTGTTTCCTGAAATGGGAGGCCTGGCCGAACCTAGATCAGGGACCTGCATGCAAATGCAGAATAGGGGGTAGCATGTAGAATTCGGCACCAGCGGCAGCGGAGTCTTGGTTCTTCCTCCGCAGTGATATGTGACTCTTGTAGTAATGCTATGTTGGCGCTCAGGAGCCAGATATAGGAGTAGACTGTGTAGCACTTCCACTCTTTGTGCATGCCCCTTACGTTAAGCTTGAGGAAGCGGACTGTCTCAGATGTATTTATCAGGCTGATGTGGATATGCTGAGAGGGAGTAAAATGGGGGGCCTACCTGTGTGCCCCCCACGCTCATTTCTGACTGCTTGCGCATGGTTGTGTGCTCCCACCTCGCGAATGACTCAGTAGGCTTCCATCTGCATGGGGAAGGGTGACTGATCTTAAGAGAGGATGGTAGTAAGGTGATGTCAAATGGGGGAAGCCCTTGCACCGGGTAAGGTGCTCAAACCATAAATGCATGATGTCAACTATTGGCCAGTGCTGCCGGTGTGGCCTGCGTGTGGCCATATATACTTCTATGTGTGGTATCTTCCATAGCGCGGGACAGCTGGGATATTGGGTAATTCTGATGGCTCTGCACTGCGTCCTCAGGTCAAGTAGTTCAGTCATGTATCCTATAATAGACCACTCTGCCTGGCACCAAGCAACAGTGGGGGGAGGGGGCATCATTGTAATATGTGCTATGCCTGTAGCAGTCCTAATAAATATTAAATACCTTCCCCTTAGTCTCCATTGTGTGGGTCTGCCCGTGCCGACCCCGGGGGAAGGGCTGGCGAACAGAGGCGTGGGGCCCCAGTAACTTAGATCAGGCCATCCGCCATCTGTGGTGTGACAACAGGTACTATGGGTGAGTCTTGGGTGTGATGGTTGAGTCCATGTACTCCTCATCTGTCAAAAAGAGATGATGACCCACGTCATCTTCAGTCAAGAGGGTTGCCGCCCCCAGGGTGGCGGCAGCAGTCATCGCCACCTTTCTTTCCTTAATGATCTGTTCCAAATCTGGGGAAGCAGCCAGGACTTACCGGGAGGCCGCCCTCTTATGTGGCCATGCCACCTGACTCCGCCTCCAACAGCGAGATCTGGGGGGCGCCCCAGTACCACATACCGAGGTGTCATCATCTCAATGGTCCAACCATTGCATCACCTCTGATGGGTCCATAAAGAAGTGCGTCTTGTTGCCTGCAGTGGTCCGTAGACAGGCCGGGAGGAGCAGGGAGTACTGTAGTCCCAATTGCCAGAGGCGGCGCATGACTGCCAGGAATGTGGAGCGCCACTGCTGAACCTG
Source organism: Pleurodeles waltl (assembly GCF_031143425.1). Classification (NCBI taxonomy): domain Eukaryota; kingdom Metazoa; phylum Chordata; class Amphibia; order Caudata; family Salamandridae; genus Pleurodeles; species Pleurodeles waltl. Next base: position 630,447,632 of record NC_090451.1, on the reverse strand, counting down.
TTTGGTGTAGTCCGGGAACAGCATCAGCATTTTGCCTTCAAGCTGCAGTGGCGCATCCTTCCAAGCTGGCATCTCTGTCCTGGTAGTGTAGAAGTTTTACAAGTATGGGATGTGGCAGTGACCCGGGGGATGGCCGGCGAGCGAGGACTTCAAGTGCCCTTTCTAGTGTGCAGAATAGTGTGAGGTTTGAGTCCGGTGTAAGGGAGCAGAACCAGGTTTCTAGGAAGGTCAGGAGGTCCGGCCCTTCCGCTCCTTCATTCATCCCAGTGATTCTGATGTTGCTCCTACAGGAGCGGCCTTCTGCGTCATCTGCTCACATCTCCAGATACTGAACCCTACTGCAAAGGTCCTGCAGCTCTGCCTGGTGCTCCATTACTTGTGGTTGCAATTCGGTAAGTGTCTTTTCCCCATCAGAGACTTTGTCTGCCAGCTTTCGGTGGTTGTGTCGTAGGAAGCCAAGTTCCATGGCCAGTGTTCCCAGCTGGGTCTCTATAGATCACTTGACTTACACAATGGCAGCGAGCACTTGATCCAAGTTATCCAACATCATAGGGGCATCTGCATTGCTTTCGGCTAGGGATGCCGCACCTGCAGGTTTAGGGGGTGGGATGACAAGGTCTGTGGGGCCGGTTGAGCGGGACGCTGTCTGCCCATTTCGGTTACGAGTCCTGGCTACGTCCTTCTCTCGCCTCCCCCAAGGCCAGGGATGTGCCACTCCCAGCATTGCTGGCTTCCACCCAGATCGATGCGACCCGGGGAGGCCGTTCTCGTGAGTATTAAGCTCCATAAGAGGCATAAGTGCCTCAAAACTGCAGCCGTCAAAGAGGTATTGTGGCTGTATTGGATCGCTCAGGAACTTTCGAATACGATTCAGTCAGCACTGCCTCCCTCTCCCACTCCCACGGGGGGCGCTATCAAGGAGGAGTGGCTAAATGCTGACAGAGGTCAATGGGGTACCTGGTTAACCGACAGCTGGTAGGGGCCCCCTTCCCAGCCATCTCCAGGGCCCGGCCTACTGTGCTGTCTCTATAGGGGCCCACTCGACACTTACCAGGCTGGTTTCTGTTGGTCTCAGGTCCAGTATGCTGCTCCAGCCATGTGCATCAGGTCATGGGCACCCCCAATCTCCATCTGGCGCTGCCTAGTCTTAGGCCTTGTGTTGATTTTCCCTAGCTGGGCCTGGCCTCACACTTTGATTAGGCTGTCAGTCTCTGGGAACCCCGTCTTTGGCCACACCGCTGCGCCATCCCCGGGCCCACGCTCTGGGCAGACCCTCTCACCATATGACTCCATGGGGTGTGGATCACGGCTGGTTCTGAAGTAGTCCTGGGTGTGGAGTGGCCCATGGGCCTGCCCGGCCGCACCCCGTCGTCTCTTTGGTCAGTGTACCCCTGACGGCGACCAGGCCCAAGATGCCGTGGCTGTGGGCCGCTTCCACCACATGCATTACTCTGAGCCGTGCTCTTTGGCCGCCCAGTTTCTGGTGTCGGGCGGCCAGGCATTAACGCTCGCTGCTAGGGGTTTTGTGCTGCTGGCTCCAAAGGCGGTGGATCATGGCTGCTGATCTTCTCAGTATTGCAGCCAGGTTTCACTAGCCAGGTGGACCGCCATATGCTGTGGGGGCACACGCTGGTACGCTTCACCCACCAGGTAGCTCCATGGGTGTGCAGCCGCCCCTCCTCCAGCAACGGCCAGCCCCTCCAGCCTCCTGGGGGCCCGACGTGCGGCTAGTTGATGGATGCTGCCACCGTGCCCTGGATATCTCCTGGCAAGTTGGCGGCCCGGGGCAAAGTTGCACTAAGGTGCATCCACCATGTTGGCTTGCTTACTCATTACCACTATGCACCTTCTCACATACCCTCCTATTGCATCCTGCCCAGAACCCTTGATATCATCCAACACCATTTACAATTTCTACCCTTTCATAAAATTGTTTCATTCATTATCAAAGGTGCTAACAAAGGAGTTTTCCAAATCCTTAATATACTCAAGGTGCAAATACATAGAGAATGTATTCAACTCAATAATATCCGGCTGACTGGACTATGGCAGTAGTAGTAGTAACCTTCTCTAAAACTCCTTTACTCCAGTAGGAAGGGTCATAAATGTCCCTACCAGGACTCTGTATAGTTTACCCAAGCAAGCCCAATCATGCACCAAGAATCAGGCTTGATACAAGTAAATGGTCTGCTACCATGCTACCTTGTTATATGGTTCCTACTAAGATAATAGGACCTTATATTTAGAACAGCAGAAGTTCAGAATGTGGGGAACTGAATCTTGCCACACCACTGGAAACTGTCAGCCCAGTTCCTTGCTAGCTCACAGTGTTTCAACTGAACCCTTAACCTGACCAGGGTGTAAAATGATTATGGCAACCGCAACATGACACCCTGACTCCTAAGGGAGGGTTGTAAAGACAGATCTCACACTTTTATTGTATTACTCATGCATGCCCCGACAAAACACAAGAGATATACAAGGCAAGTTTTCAATACATTTATTGAAACAATCGTAATCTTGCATAGAGAGTATGAGCTGTGATGATTAGGCAAATGAAACAAATCAAAGTTACCAGGATAATGAATGTGCAAAGAAAATGAACAATTCAACCATGGTAAGTGAGTTATAGAGGTTCCTGAGATTCTGGAGGTTCCTGCCTTACCCTAAGACTATACTGAAAGCGTAGCAGGTGTACCCTTTTTACAACGCGATCTATAGGATTGCCACTACCCCCACACCTGGAAATGGTGTCAGGAGTCAGCCTTTGGTATGGATGGCAATCCTTTCAGGAAGCTGGTAGATTAGTGCCAGCATAGCTGCACGTCAAACACAGCATTCGTCCCAGGATGGCCGCGGCTGGAAAGCCCTTCTCCCCCTTCCGGGTCAGTGCATCATTTATGTAATAAATTCAAACTGTTAGAAGGACAGTCCTGATGCAAAGCTTGTCTAGATGTTAGAAGCTGCCTCCTAAATGGGCAACGCAAGTCTTCGGATATAGTGTACTGTTTTCCTAGCATTGGACGGAATGTACTGATCACATGTTGAGGAAAGGCTAACTGAAACAAGTCATTTGTACAATTTATTCCTACAATAATATATTGCATGCAAAGTGAAAAGTGAAAAATATTATTGCTGAGAGTGATGCAGCTAAAACATATAAAATCTAAAATGAAGCTAAGAAACGGGGGCACCAACTCAGTGCCAAGGCCAGGAGTACAAGCTCTCTGATCATGTCCTGAAAAAATATCCACTTGAAACATACAATTCACCAGCTTCAACCTCCAGGTCGCTTCTAATCCACTGTGAACTGATCTTACCAACATCTTGGCCGTTTAATTGGAGCACCCCACCGTCAGTTCTTGGCCACTCCCCCACAACAAATTTGAAAACAACGTTGAAAGGTTCCTTTTTTCTATAAGAACTGCAAGGAAAATAAATATTACTGTCCCTACTTTGATGGAAATATGCACATTTCATGTATGTTTGTCCCAATACATAAGTATACATAGCTTTATTTAAAGTTATGCCTTTCCCAATCTCAAATACACAACTGGTGCAATCAACTTTGACAACCGTTACATTGTCTAAACTAGACACCTTTAAACTGTAGAACAGCCCCCAGTGGGGTGGTAATTTATCTTGAGGAGGGAGGATGGTCCAGGCTGTGACCAATTTGAACATTTTTTATGTTCCTGGGGAACAGAGGCTAAACCCATGCAAATAGTGAAAGAAAACAGAGTGGCATTGAGCAACTGTGCAGTGGGACATAGCATCAGTTGTCACTCTTTTTGTGCCTGGAAGTAGGTGTCATATTGTGTGAGGGCCCTAATAACCCTCAATATCCCTTCCCCCGTATTCTGTTAATATATCACACTGTGGATACTTTTACACTCTTGGGGAAACCTAGCAATTTGGGATTGGCTACACAACCACTCAGCAAACATGCTAGATACCTCTGCTAAGCTGGACTGCTATTCAGACACAGCCTTTGCAGAAGTAGAACCAGATCTCGCTGTCATGCCTTTCACTATCTCACTCCTAAAGCCTGGAATGACCTGCCCTTGCACATCGGAGCCTCCTCTTCAGTTTCTTGTGGAGTTCAAGAACTGAAAGACTGACTACTCACCCAGCCCCACCCTGTCTTGGTGCATTCAGCTCCTGTTTCAGAGCCAGGACACCCTCCCTGGTGAGTTGAATACAATACAAATACACATAACAAAACAATAACCTAACACAAATAACATAATGTATTTTACTGATGCAGGCAAGTGTTCTAATTTCTTTCCTCTGGGCTCTGAGAAAATTACCATTGTTCATCATCTTGGAGCCGCCACACTTCCAAAACAGCGGGCACCACAGGCTTGAAATTAGCTGTTTCAATCTAGGCCTTTTGTTCTCTGCCAGAAGAAGCAGTGACACTTGCACATACCTAAGCCAGAAGTAGGAATCAACTCCTCACAGAAAAATTGTTGTGACTTTGGCCCTATGTGTTTACCTTTACCCACTCTCCATTATATCTCCTTACAGACAGTTCCATGGATTCTTTTGACATACAATGTTGTTTTTTGTTGGTGATCAGATTAAGGCATTTTCATACCTGTGGGAGCCGGTAAAGGGTCAAGACTCGTGACATAGCAATCGAACACGATGATCCTGCATCTCCAATTATGCCTGCTAGGACATTATCTATTAGACATCTATAGTTTGGTACAAGCTTCCCCAGACCCGTCAGCACCCAGAAGGTCCCTTCAAGGGCCCGCTGCCTCATCAAGCAAGAGTCGTAGATGCGGAATCCCAGTGTGACGTTTGGCAAGATGTCCGGGTTCCTGTTGATCTCCTCAGTGGCAAACACCATTGCCTGAAGCCACTGGTAATTAAGCAACCCAAGCCTGAAAAATTATAGGAAGCTAAATTTCGGAGGAAATACAAACTATTTCAGTATAAATCACCTAAATGCCAGAACAAATATTGCCCGTTCAGGGGTTGTATTGCACCCCTCAATCCCAGACACTGCACATCAGGAGAAATTATCATAAATCACTCCCCCCCCCGACATGGCCCACCCGGGGCATAAAAAAAATCCAAGCATGGTTTCCTTTGCTTGTTTTTTTAAATTTTGTTTTGCATGAATTCAGGAATCTGCCACGATTTTTGCCTCAAATTGTTTTTTCTCAAGTTTTTGGGACCAGGCGGGGGTCCTTGGGGAGCCCCAGCACCAAGCTTTTGGGGTCATGGTATTCCTACTCTTTCCCTTTTTCTTAATTTTTTTATTTGTTTTTGGGACTCGGCTGAGTTAGAGTCCCAAAATGGCAGACAACACTTCCTGGTTGAAGCCACTCAGATATCAGTACAAGGATTGTTGGATCCGTGGAGGCTCTGCGGCCCTAGATATCTATGTTTCTTTTTTCTTTGATAACATCAAGACAACTAAATGGATTTACACCAAATAAGAGCTCTTTCTGGACCAAGAACTACCTTTCTGCCAAATTTGGTGTAATTCTGTCCAGCAGTTCGGGCCATAGCTGAGACTGAAAATCCCTATGGAAATTGCATTGGGAAAAAGCATTTTGGGACCCACCGTTTTTCTTGGCCCCCACTTGACGAATCACCCTGAAACGTTCACGACAGAAGCTGAACTGACTGTCATATTAATTGTAAGAATTTTGTGGAGATTCGTCAAACAGCAGCAAAGTTATTGGCAAAACAAAAAATGCTTTTCCTATGGAAACTAGGTCCTAACTATAACCACCCACTGGCAACGCCGGAAGATGCATGTACGTGTATATATAGATATATATAGATATATATACATATATATATATATATATATATATACAGTATAGATATATCATCATCATCAAAGTTTTATTTTGGTTAAAGACCATAAAAGCACATATAAAAATACACAATAGTAAATACAGATAAAAATAGAAAATCATACAAAATACCGAATAATAATAATAACATTATAGGAAACGTTTATCCAATTTTAAAACATCAAACCTCTCTTCTTCCTGATAAGAGATACAATATATATCTACTAACTCCATATATTAAGGGTTTAGATGAATGATTGTGCAAAACCCTTTATGCTTCTGCGTACATTCTAAAACCCAGATTGCGACAAATTGGGTGTTAAACAAATTCCAAGAAAACGTGTTGATTCTGAGGTTTTCTCTTCCAGGCAACTCGTGATATGACATGGATTTTTCTGATATAGATGAGAAAACTGTCTTTTCAACCCAAAATTAAAAACAAACCTATCAAGGTTAGTTTAATAAGCTTTTTGACAAAATGATTAATGTGGTGATCTGCAACAAATCCAGAATTAGAGACCAGATCATTGTCTTAAATAAAACAAATATAAAATAAGAATATATTACCTTTGGCAAATTATAGTTTCTGGTCTTTCTGTGAAGGTGATTTCTCTGAACTTTATTTCCGTATGAACATTAAAAATCCCACCAATGAAGATATCTCTGTCTTGTGACAGTCCAGTCACCTCTGATCTTTGCAAATGACATCCCGTTATTGGGGTCTGACAGACATGTTGCGGCATCAGAGAGACCACTATCAGAAAAGGAAATATTCTTTGGTTTGGAGGAAGCTTGATGGATCTTTTTAAAGCCATGAGCTTCACTACATTGAGTAACCCTTTTTCAGTGTCATCAGCCACAAGGTTTTTATCCTTAACTTTAGCACGTACCATTCCTAGACAAACACAGCACATTCATTTCAGTAACAGCATTAAAATTAGTTATAAAATCTAAATTATCATTTTAAAAACTATATTGATAGCTTTGCCCTGAATTGCTAGGCCCCCAACATGTTGAGCCCTATTTTTATTGTTGAAGTTTGCTCTTACACTTTAATATCTTTTTTCTTAAAATGAATCCATACTACGTGTATGACCTTTTCCCTAGGTTGAGTGTAAGAAATTGGGGTATTTGTTGAGGGAGTGGAAGCCCTACTCCGATAATGGCCATAATCTTTGTCATAAACAACAACAAAATCAACTAAATTAACCTGGGCCCAACCCTCTGGTAGCTTGTTTCAAAAAGCAGGCAGGCTTGACTCAGAGGCAATGTCTAAAGTATTTATGCAAGACACAAACAGTGATAAAGTGAAAACACAATACAAACAAATTTTCTCAACCGATTTGGAGACATAGAGTACATTTTAATTGATAAAATGATACCAGAACAACAAAAATCCAACCAACAATAGTGTCAAAAGCACATAGCACCCACTGTGGATATCTAGTCATGCTGGAGTAGAACATTGGCACAAGTTCAGGCCAGCTGTGATAGAGTATCGACTGAATACAGGGACCAAGTCTGTCCTACAGAGAGTTGTACCTTATGTCCTTTTTGTGAGGATTTAGGATGCTCTAAGTCTTTCCAATCAGGAGCTGCCTGGTGCTGAGATGCAAATTCCTGCTTTGTGCTGCATCAGTTCCAATGAGGAACTGTGAGGGCTGCAATGTAAGGTCCTACATCGTGCTGTCATTTCCGGTGAGACTGCTGATCAGGAGCCGCAAGGGCCTGCGATGCGAGGTCCGATGTCAAGTTGCATCGCACTGCATCTGTTCCAGTGAGGCCATCGATGAAGAGTTGAGAGGTCCTTTGTTAAATTGTATCACACTGCATCAGTTCTGCTGAGGAGCTGCGAGTGCTGTGTCAAGTTGCTTTGACTGTGCTGAATTCTATGGAACTCACAGGTAGGGAGGAAAACACTCCAATGCCAGACATGGGTCCAGGACCTGAGCAGGCATCTCTTGGGGAGCCGGGATTCATTCCAGCAGAGGCCAGCAGGGCTCAGACAGGTCCATTTGCAGGCCCAGTGCAGCAGGCTGGCTGAGCAGTTGCAGTGCGGCCTCTGGAGATTGTTGTGTCTCTGTACCTCCCACTAGAGGTCAGCTAACTGACTGTTGGAGTCAGTCAAGTTAGACTAGTATGAATGTAAGCAGGGCCAATCTCCGTTGTCAGATTGCAAGGCAGTCCTTCAAGGCAGCAAGGCAGCACTCTGGCAGCAGGGCAATCCTTCTTCTGAAACTTCCATAGGTCTAGGAATGTTCTGTAAAGTGGTTCTGAGGGTCCAGTATTTATACCTGATGCCAACCTTTGTGTTTGGGTGTACACCCTGCCCTTTCCAGAATCCTGGTTCTAGAAAGTTCTTCGCTTCCTTTGTCAAGGCTCCAAATTGTCTGGGGTGACAAAGGCTGGTGTCAGGTTCCTTTGTGTGTGCAGTAAGCAAGCCATTTGAAGTGTAAGTGGGGCAGGGCGCAGAGCTCCATCCCCAGTCGTCTTGGTAGGATGGCCCGTTCTGTCCACAACTAATCCCCTTTGTGTCACTGTCTGGGAGGAATACCTAAACCCCAACAGCAGACCCATTCACAGTCACATGACCCAGGACGCTGGCAGAAGGCACAAATGGTATGGACAATAAAATGCCAACTCTCTAACAGTGGCCTTTTGAGAACTGTTACTTTAAATCTGACTTAATAGGATTCAACATAACAATTCATTTGAGTCTAGACAGTATATCTCCATCTACTCCCAATCTAAAGGTGATACTATTTCATTTAATAATGTAACCCAGTGTTAACCAATAGGAGAGACAGGTCTTACAATAGTGAAAAACAACTTTATGAGTTTTTCCATTATCAGGAAATGTAAAATCTAAACACATATGTCCTACTTGTTAAATACCAGGCACCCTGACTTAGACGCTTTTAGAGCCTAGCTTAGGGGTGGCATATAGGTATTATAAAGAAAGGTTTACTCTAGGCAGAGGGTATATTAGGCCAGGTTAAATGGGTGGTTTAAAACTGCACCACAGGCTGCAGAAGCAAGCCTGAAACATGTTTTAAGAGGCTACTTTAGTAGGTGGCACAAAGAGTGCATTTAATTTACAGGTCCTAAGCGGTGAATGCAGTACCATATACTAGTGGCTTGCAAGTCCATTAAATGTGCCAATCAGATGAAGGCCAATTTTAACATGTTTTAGAGAGAGAGAGCACTAGCACTTTAGCATGCGTTACCAGTGGTAAAGTAAAGAGTCCTAAAGCCAACAAAAATTAATTCAGCAAAGCAAGAGGGGTGAAGGCAAAACGTTTGGGGTGACCCTGCAGAGAGTGCCAGGTCCAACAAAGGACATTATAAACGTACCCAGGGTAAGAGATTTACTGAAGGTGATTGAGAAAATATCCAACATGTGGCAGGATGTTATTTTTACAAAAATGGGAATAAGTCCTGTGCAAGAATCTGTAATTTTTCTAAACATGGTTTCAACAAACTATTGCCCTCTTTTCAGCTTTCAGAAACAGGCAGTTTGGAAAAACAGATTTTTTTCACCGCAGTGTTTTGTATTTATAAGTGGTGGACAGTAGTTCCTATGTTTCCTGTTTGTACCTACATCTAGTTTTTAGAGAAAATATGTGTGAATCTCATGCAGGAATTTGGAAATCTACTCATTTCTGAGAACTAGAGGCAACTCTAGATTAAGCAAGGAGTCAGTTGTTTAGATTGCTCTAGTTTTTGTCAAAGAAACTATTGAATACAAAATTTGTGAAAGTAAGCAGTAGGAAAGAGCAGGATACAATGATTTCATCTTTGAGTTTTTGCACAAGATGTGGATCTGCAAATGTGTTTGACCATTACGTCATTCAGACTCTTCTCATTGAAAGGATAAATGGAGTACGTCATTGTTCAAAATAATGCAGTACACGGGGCCAGCAACTAAGTTGAAGCTTATAGTGTCTTTTCATTTTGTTTTGACTATGCAGCAATGCATAAGGAAAACTCAAATGAATAAAAAATTGCTATAATGGAAAGATATACATATTTGAAATGTGCCTAAGAATATCAATTTAGAAATGGGGGCTATTCTTTTCAGTATGAATTTGTGATTACCCGTAAGATCAGGTGAATCTAAGTGAGCATGTCAGTGTGTGATTTCTGGGGCACATTGACTTGCAAGTCAAAAATATAGAAAACTTCAATGGATAATAACAAATGTCTTACTGTTCTGTGCTCCCAATCCTCTCCTATTGAAAAAGGTACCCCAAATGTATAAATTGGTCCCTCACATATGACAGGAATGACACAATAATTTAGCCATGTAAATAGAGGGCATGATGTTTGGATAAGATAGACTTTTGGGGTGGTAGTTCTACGTGGTATTTGGGAGCAGGACTGTCTAGTGTCCATGAGAAATATGCAAATCCTAGATATTTCATAAAATTGAAAACCCGGAGTCCAGGATGGTGTCGCAAGCATGGTTGTTGTCTTGTTTTCTTACCCAGAGTATCTTACAAATGTCAATATGTGGGTAAATTTCCAGAACTTCCTTAATCTGCATGGAATGGCAAAATTCCTGCTGCCCTGTATTCCCACACTTAAAATAAAAATGGCACCCCACTTGTTTGGTTGGACGGGTCTGTGACTCAGAGCAGCGACAGTCCAAAAACAAGATTTCTCTTTTGAATTACATTGATTCTTGGGATGGGGAGAAGCGCAACATTTCAGTGTGAGTTCGCCAGGCACAGGGGTGTATCTTCAGGGCGGTGGTTTAGGGTGGACCCCTCCCTAATATATTTGTCAATCGGAGCCCGACCCAACTGGTCGGATTCTTTCTTCACATCACTGCCTGGCAGGGGGGCTGTCAAGGATAGAATGTCATATGCTTTGTGCTATCAGAGCAGACAAGGCAAGTTTAATTTAAAGTTCCATGCCAGCCGTCTCGCCCAATTATACTGAGCCAAAGCATATAGTAAAGGACTTGCACCGATCCTATTTTGGAGACACACCAAGGTTGGTGTCCTACTTACTTGTCGCAGCTCTATGAGCTTGTGACATTTGGAGTGATATTAAGTCATGTGTCTCCCACTACTACCGAAATGACTTTTTTTTAAATGTACTTACATCCTGTTCAGAAGTGGTTTGTGAAATAATTGTGATTTTTTTCATTGGCAAATATTTAACTCAGTAGTGCAATTTTATTCACACATGAAAAAATTCACAATCATTTCGCAAACCACTTTTGAACGAAGAGTATGAAGCATAACTACAGGAACCTTTTTATTGTCAAACAACAAAGCTTATGTTCCTTACTTGTGTGACACATTGGTATTCAGCTAACCTTTATAGATCCCAAGTTGTTCCTGTCAGGTTGAATGCTCTTAGGCAGTCATGGCTATTTATCCAACAGCACACTTCATGCTTTGATAAAACTCCATGTTTCAGAATGGAAGTAGATTTTTAAAATAAAATACTAACTAAAGTATTCCATGTGACATGAGACCCAGCTGTGATCCTGCACCTTCTCTTCAGACATCATGACATTACCCAATCTGTTGGCACTTTGTGCACATCAATAGTAATTATTTGTATACACTGAACATGTCTGTGAGAAATTGGGTTGTTGGTTGACTGGGTGTGAGCCCTAGTCAAGCAGCAATCACAAATATTGCCAGGGTAAGGCACAGTCAAATCCCAAGTTAACCTGTGCTTACCCTCTGGTACCTTAGCCCAGAGTGGCCAGGCTTAACTTAAAGGCAATGTAGAAATTATTTGTGCAACACTTCAAACAGTAAAGCAGAGAAAACACCACACAAAAGAAATCCCACATGGAATTAGAAAAATGGATAAAATTTAAATAAATAAAACAACGCCAAAATGACAAATGTTCAATTAGTATATTTTGAGTTATTATTTTTAACAAATAAACAGTAGTATAGCGCTAAAAACTGACAACCGGGGATATCTGGTCACACCAGACCGTGTCAAACTCAAAAGTTCTGACCGGCCGCGATGGAGCACGGGCCATGCTACAGGGACCCAGCTCTGCCAACTGAACAAACGACTTAAATCCTGGTTGCTGCGTGCTATGTGGATCCGAGTCAAAGAGCAGCATTGAGCAGCTGATGTGATCAGTTGGTTCCAAGATGTGGTGAGGATGAAGTGCAAGATCCTGTTGTGTCAATGTGAAGGATCCCCTCGGCAGAGCGTGCAATGCACAGACCAGTGTCAGGGATGCGTTGTGCAGCTGAGGAGATGCATCAGTTCTGATGAGCGGTGAGGCTGCAGTGCAGAGCTGTTGTGTCGTAGTCGAGGCTGCTGTCGATGAGGGATGCTAGGACCTGCTCTGGAGAAATGTTGTGCAAGGGTGTTTCTGAAGGCAATGCATCAAACCCAAGATGAGGGGGTGATGTGAGCCTTTTGCGCCAGGCCCAATCCACGCAGCAGCAGCGATGTGTGAATTCTAATTAAGGACATGCCACTCAGCCGAGGAGATGCATCGCTTCAGCAGGGGGACGTGCTGCTCAGCAGAGAGGATGCACTGGTTCAGCCAGGAAGCACCTCGTGCTCACTTCCAAGGGTCCGGAAGTGGGGTGGCACAACTTGGCAGAGTAGATTTACAGTCCAGGTGTAGAAGCAGGGTAATTGGAAGTCTTTTGTGCCCCTGAGACTTTAGATCAGGAGGCCAGCCAACTAGACCTTGGAGTCACGTTGGGTTCTGGGTTGGAGAGATGCAGGCCCAGTCGTTCTCACTCCCAGGCAAGAGGCCAGCAGGCAAAAGGTCAACACAGCAAAGCAGTAGTCCAGCAGGGGCCAGGCCAGCAGAGTGGCAGTCTGCCAGCAGTCCTTCTTTGGGCAGGGTCTCCACAGGTACAGATGTGGTGGTGTCTGAGGTACAGTTCTTATACTCATGGTGCCTTTGATGTGGGGGAGACTTCAAAGACATGCCTTTGAGGGCCACATATATCCTCCCCACCCTCACCTGGTTCCACACTAACTAGAGGGGGGCATGCAGCCCTTTCTGTAGGGACAGGACACAGTCTGCAAGGTGTAAGTAAATCTGTTTCCATCTCCTCCTTCCATCCTGCCCATAATGGCCCATCAAGTCATATCTAATCTCCTATTGTGTCTGGCTATCTAGGAGGAACACACAAAGCCCAAACGAAGGGGCTATCTCTTCCCATTTGGAAATTACACTTATACATTTGAATAAGGCAATTCCAATGTTAACCTATGGGAGAGATAGGCCTTGCAGAGGTGACAAACTAATTTAATAGTTTTTCATCACTAGGACATGTAAAACTAAAAGGTACATGTCCAGTGTTTTGTATCCATAGGACCCTGCCCCTGGAGCTGTCCAGGGTCTACCCTAGGGGTGACTTATATGTATTAAAAAGGAAGGTTTGGGCCTAGCAGAAGGTTTATTTTGCCATATCAGAATGGCAGTTCAAAACGTCCCACACAGGCGCTGCAGTGGTAGGTCTGAGACATGTTTAAAGGTTACTTAAAGGTTACTTAAATGGGTGGCACAAGCAATACTGCAGGCCCACTAGTAGCATGTAGTTTACAATCCATGCCCACACTTACGTCACTTTACTAGAGACTTATAAGTAAATTAAATATGCCAATGTTACCATGTTTTCGGGAAAGAGCTCACTGCATTATTTAATGGAAATAATTATTGTTTTATTCATGTTAACAACAATGAAAAGAAATACAGTTGGTATACATCCTGTGCACAGTCTCCCCATCCCTTGCATCTCCATCCAGTACCCGACACTCAGAGTCTATCAGCCCCCACTCATAACCATGCGGTACGTAGTGTGTCCACCATTTTCTCCAAATGTTCACATATTTATGTGGCTGTCCCCTGGCTGTGCATTTCCTCATTTTAGGCGCACCGGTCCATGCCATTGGTTCACCCTGCTATAGAAAGTTGCCTGCAAATCCATTGCCTGCCAATACCTTTTTTGGCCACTGCCGTGCCTGTTCCCGCCAGTGTCCTGTCACTGCTCAGCCCTCCCATGTCCTCCAATATTTCCAGCATTGCGATCTTGGGGTGTGTCTCAATGTGTGTCCCTACTACCACGGATAAGGAATCAATAATGGTACTCCAGTACTATTGTATAACTGGGCATAACCCATGTGGTAAAAGTCCTCTTGCATGTCCTGGCACCTATTGCATGCGGGGGAGGTACGATTAGCAGCCTTCCATAGCCGGGGGTGTGAGGTATCCCTGATGCAGGTATTTAAATTGCACCAGCCGGAACTGTGCAGATATTGCTAGGACATGTGAGGCCACACAGTCTGCTTAGCCCTGTGTTCCCACCCACCCCTCCCATTTCTCTCTCATTGGCCCCAACAAGTCAAAGCACACACACTTTTGCACTGGTTGGCATTGGCAAGTGCGAAGAATCCTAAGGCCAGCAAAAAACAAAGTCAGAAAAAAACAGGAGGTCTGAAGGCAAAAAGTTAGGGCAAAACCATGCCAAGGATGCCAGGACTAACAATGTCAATGCCTGTACTTTTGTCTTGACATATCTCTAGAGCCAATACTGTCACTTGATTGTCACTATAACAAAGCATTGTTACAATTACAAAGGCATTCAGGTAATACTTGAGTGTGCCACAAGTGAAAAATTGAGCTGTTGCTGTTATTGTACAGCCACAACTGAAAACTGGCCCTATTCTAAATGTGACGATTTTTAGCAACTACAGGACTACATTCTAGGACATGCAATTTAGCTTTTACCAATAAAATATGAATTAAAAAAATACCAGCCTGAAAAGTGCGGCTAGCTTCAATGTTGACACGATCAGGAACAAATATCGCATTGTGTAGCAGGGCTGTGTGAGGCTGCAAAGAAGCATTGCCTCTGTGATTAAATACCTACTTATTTTGCACTATTACTGCTTCATCCAGGCTGGGGCTGGAGTAGTTTATAAATGTTACCTATTTATCCTGGTAGAATTTAAATTTCACTTTTGTTTCTGGAAGGATCATTCATTATTTTAGCATAGTTCTTTGGTTTGGGCTTTACATTTTAATTAACCGGTTGAAGTTCCATTGTTCCGGCCTTGGTTACAGGGGCCAGATTACAAATAGATTTCCAAAATCACCTCTGCCTGAATAGCTGTAAGTAGCTCTGTGTTATCCATGACACTTAGCCAGTCCTAAGTTTTTAGCTAACTGCACTATTGATGATGAAAAGGAGATTTTCAAAATAACTACAAATATTTGAATACAACTTTTTGTTGCTAAAGAGTTATGACTGGTTAGATTTATCACATATAAAAGTAGATATTTAATAGCTATATCAGAGCCTTAGAGAGCCTCTGATAATCTCCGGTTCAGTGTCCTTGACCGTGTCTTTCCAGAGATAGAACAGTTTGAGTTGGATGTCGACACAAAAAGGGGGAGAAGAGGTAATACAGAGGCCACCTCAGTATTAAAACTGTAATCAACTAAGAGCAGGACAGGATATCCTTCATGTTTGTGATGGAGTAACGTCATTCACCAAACTCTAAATTAGACCCATGATGTCCAGTAAGGGAATTCATACTTCCATCCCTGTGTTTGCATTTTCAAATAGAAAACTGTTTTTTTTTAATCTGCCTGTGTTCCTTAATAGAACCAGTTCTTAAAAAAAAAAAAAAAGGTTTTCATCTTGAAAAATAGCAGATGGAGCAGGAAAACCACTGCCTATGTCCGCCTACAACCCCCCACCACCAACATTTTCCACTGCACCCATGCTCCTGTGTCATGTTGCGTGTGCTCCTGTCCAACCTCCAACCTCCTCTCTGCAGAGCCTCATTGTTTGACTGTCTACCCTTTCACTGAACCTCTGAACTGCACAGAGCCATGCCATCGCTGCAGCACAGGTTCCACCCCTCAGGGAGCCATATGTGGAGCGCAGCTGAGTGGCCATGGGTAAAGGGGGAGTGGGGTAAATAGGTGTCGCATAGCATGCAAACACTTTGCAGCTCTCAGAGCGGTGTGCGCTATTTCCTGTTTGGCCATCATCTGACTCCGTTTGGCTTCTAGCTGCAAACAGCTGGGCCTAGCAGGTGGTAACTTCTTGCTGGGGTTGGGATGTAACAAGTGTTTTTCAACCCAGCTAAAGTGGTGTCCTCCTAAAAGAGAAAAGTTTTTTCTCTGTGACAAGCTATTGAAGTGAGTTATGTTAGCTTGCTTTGATTTTTTTCTGTGACAAAAAGACGTCCCTGCCTTAACAGCTAACCCTCACACAGTGTTGCTCGTGAATTTATTACAATTATTTGTGACACTTTTTATACCCTCCTAGGCTAGAAATATGATTTCCAAAGGGGATTCAGTTATTAACTAATTTGAGGTGTCAGTATTGCGTCAGTGGTTGCAAACTATAGCAAATCGCAATTTGCAAGGAACACTCATTTTACATCACCCTTCCAAAATTGCAATTCTTATGGTTTGCAAAACCCATTTTACAAGTTGGAAAAACTTTTCCCTGCTCATAAAAACGGGGTTTGCACATTACGAAAATAAATTGTGCAGTCGCAAACCCAGATTTTGTGAATCACAAAGTTTGCAATTTTAAATTCCTTTAGCACGTCTGACCCAAGATGTGGTGTTTGAATTCTCCACCTTTTCCAACAGCTTCTACACGCTGTGCCTCGAGACATATATATTTTTAGGTTGAGCGTAAGCATACAACCTCTGGTATACTTTTCTGTGGGCTTCTAGCTATTTCTTTTGTTAGTTTCAGTGTCATTTAAAAATCCTTGCTTGCTAGTGGTCAGTCACACCTCTTTGTCCCTCCTTCTTTTCTGTGGGAGCAGGGACCTACTACTGTATAATTATGCTTTGTCCTCTTTATCCGGTCTGTACGGGACTTGTTTTTTTACTTTGTTTCCTGATCCTGTCCAGGAAAGCTTCCCTTTTCATTTGCAGTGCATTTTGCTCTGAGCTTAGCTGTAAACAAGGCTATAAATTAGGCTGTTATCTTGGTCACATTTGGTCTTTATGTGCTCTCTGCACCCTTACTTAACTTCCTGGCTCCCGCCCTTCCTTGGCTTGGGTTTTCTTTAGCAAGTGTGCCTGCCTGGAGGATCACTTGTAATTGCTTATAGCCTAAGCACCCAGCTATATCAGGGCTCCGCAATCCTTACAGACAGTGCCCACTTCGGCTCCATACTTGGATCCCACTTGCAGCTCCATCAGTGCACCTCATTTCACACTCTCCAAGCCCTCATCCATGCCAGTGCCAGAAACCCCACGCACGCTGTCTGCCAGAGCAGTTCAGTTCTTGCAGTCAGTACACACTGCTGTTCCGTTACTGAGACCTTGTGCACAGCTCCATCAGTGCACCTCTGTTTGCCTGCTCCATGCCCTCAGCCATGCCAGTGCCAGGAACCCCACACACACTGTCTGCCAATGCACCTCAATTCTTGCAGTCGGTACACTCTGCTGCTCCAGTACTGGGACCTCTGGTGCAGCGCCATCAGTGCGCCTCAGTTTGCATGCTCCAAGCCCTCAGCCATGCCAGTGCCAAGATCCACACACACACTGTCTGCCAGAGCATGTCAGTTCTTGCAGTCATGACACTCTGTTATTTCAGTACTGGGATCTCAGGCACAGCTCCATCAGTGCACCTCATTTCTTCCCAGGTGAGGTCACCTCCTTTCCTATACTGGGACCTGCTCACATACAGTTCCATTACAGCATTTCAGTTCTAATATTCAGTCCCACTGCCAAGACAATACTGGACCCAAAATGAGCAAAACACAGCTCAGCCAGTGTACCTCAAGTTTAGCATCCAACGACACTATTGATGGGAACCAGCACAGCTCTGCCAGACACTTGGCAACACTGGCACGCCAATACTAGGTTCCACACATAGCTCCAATGACATAACTCACTTCTGACTTTGTGAGCCCGTTACTATTCCGGCACTGCAGCCCACATACAACTCTGTCAGTGGGCCTTAACCCCTACCTGCAGTGCCCCATTATTCAAATACCAGGACTTACACAGTGCTCTGTTTCTCATTCCTCATCCGCTTTCTGTTATTCCAGCATTGGGCCGGGACACAGTTCTGTCTGCACCCCCAATCCTGATCTGAAGAGCTCCAATATTGCTGTATTGGAGTTCTCATACAACTCTGCTAAAGCACCTTCTGCTGTTATGCAGTGCCCCCTGCTGTTCCCCACTCTCAATTCTGTTTGAGGACGCGGGGAAGCCAATTAGATCAATTTTTAGCTGCCATCTTTATTTGGGAGGGTCTGTTTCACCTATGTCACTCCATTATTTCCTTTACTCAGTTTACTCTCAATGGTTTCTTTCTCCCCCACTTTTCTTTTTCCAGGTCTCAAAATCCACAAATTAACAGTTTTGCTCTTTCTTTGAACTGTTTATTTCAACTCCTCTCCTTTTTTTATTTCCCTCTTCCTCTTGCTACCTCCCCTTTCAAACTTGCAAAAACATGTTTTTTTCTTTTCTTGTTTTGTTTCTCTCTTTTTTCTTCATCAGGCATTCATTCTTTCACTGTTTTTTTCATCTCCCCTTCATTCTTTGTCTTTTTTATTTGCTCTTTCCTTTGACTTGGTATGCGTCTTTTCACTTTTTGTTTAAAAGATCTTTCTTCCTTCCTCTGGTGTTTTTCTTATCCTTATCTGTCAAATTCACGACTTACTATAAATCCCTCTTTTTCCCATCTATATGTGGAAGCCACAGGTTACTTGTCAGGACCTGAATTGTCAAAGTGGTTTTCCCATTTGGTGTCAGTGGGAAATGTCAGTGCATACATGCCCTGGCTCTTTCGCTGCTTGTTCCTCTCACCATCTCTTTTTTTCTCTGATGTTCATTTTTCTCTTTCACATGTCATTATTTTTCCCTCTTTGTCTTTTGTTCACCAGCTTCCTTTCCTTTTTTCTTTTTGTCTCACACTCTACGTTTTTGTCTTAGTTCTGTGTTCATTTACTCGTTCTTTCTTTCCCTTTCTTTTATTTCTTTGCAACCCCTTCTCTTTATTCCTTTTATCTGTTGTATTCCTTTTGGCTTCTCTTTTTCTGCCCGATCCGTTTTCTCTCCTGATGTCTAGTTATCGATGGGGCAACAGGTGCAGTGGCACCAGGGCCCAGAGGCCTACTGACCTCACTCAACACTAATTACTGCTGTATTTTCCTACTGAAACTACTGTCAACCATATTCCTTTCTTATTCCAGGGCCCATGACACGATTACTACACCACTCGTCCCCTCCATCTTTACTCCTGACTCTCTCTTTCCTTTCCCCCTCTAATCCGTTCCAAATTATATTTTTGTTATGGTGTTTTGAGCATTACACTCTAATGGCAAAAGTTTATTTCTGATAAAGGTTTCTATGATAAGTGTATATGTTTTAAGATACAGGAAGAAGGTAAATGGAAGTGCTTTAAATGCTGAGCCACTGGAATTATATGGCAGGAAAAGACGAAATTATGAGGCAGGGTTGACCAATTTATGGGGCAAGAAAAGTTCAGTTATGAATTTACAATGCTAACAGCTCTAACTCAAGAAAATGCGAGACCTATTGCATTGCAAATGCGTGTTTAATCTGCGGCCTCGAAGCGCATTTGGCAGGCTGGGAAACCTCATGCTACGTCTTGCGTGAAATACCCCGTTAGGGCCGACATCATAAATGCTAGATTCATTGAAAGCAAAAAGGCTGTTGCAGCAAATTGCAAAATACCCCGCGTGCAACGGCATGAAAAACAAAACGATAGAAAGCTATGTCAGCCGTGCGAATCTGCGGAAAGTATGCCGGGCGATGAACTCCCCTACATACAAGCCACGATGGCACATGGTCACACTGTACAGGCAAAGAGCATCGTTGTAAGGAACAGGCCCGCTGGTGCCCACGGATCCAGGACAAGCATTGAGAGAGCTGCCTGGAGTTTGCAGTTTCATCACCTTAAAAAATAATAATTTTAACAAAAAAAGATGAATCTCGAGGCGCGCTGGTAAGGGGTTATCGAGAATCAGTGCATAAAGATGACGTGCGAAAAAACGAACTTCATGATGGAATTGCAAGTATACGGAGGCGTGCCATGTGGGACAAAATCCATGCTCAGCCCAGTAACCAATCACAGCAACGGAATGACTAGTCTGTAGAGCAAAATCTGCTTGTCTCACCTGACAACCCCGTGCTTCGTCGTTGCATGGATTGCGCTCAGTGCTCAACCTTTGCCTCAGAAACCAGCTTCTGGGGTTACTAAACGTCCAGACTGCCGAATACCAAGGCAGCTTATTCCCCATTCCACCTCATGCCCCTTTCTGCCTCCGCCCCACTCTCCCTCCACCTTTCTTCACTTTAGAGTTTTAGTTTGTCTTCCATTATTTCTCCCTTTTACGAGTTCCAACTCTTAAATAAATGAGTGCTGGTGGGGCACCGGCACAAATTAAGCACTGTTGTTACTGTCACCACATGCACTGGCACACGCTCTCAAAATACGTTTGTTCACAGAAGTTTGGCCTCCTCTCAGGCCACACGGTGGCAGCCTACACACCACTAGTCCTTACTGGCACCGGCAGTCGCACAACAAGGACCTAGGCCATCATAACGGGGAAGGTATCAGGGTGTCTTGTTTGCTTTTCATGACTAAAAGGAGCCATCACGAGAAACTGCACTTTCCCAGTGATGTGCTGAATGGCACAGAAATGTTGAAAGGTCAGTCTGTTTTGTGACAAGGCAAAAAACAAAATGGGTGTTTAACATCACGCTCCGTGCAGAAGGCACAGACCCTGCTAGGTATTCTCCCCACTCTGCTCTCAAGAAGAATATTTTGCACAGAAAGTATTTCAGCCCGTCATGCCTCTTTCTGAAGTACACCAACCTGTTCCCTATTACATGCATGTATGAGGAACCATACATACACAAGTTATGCACCTCTAACATTTTCATTTGGTACTTGGTACAACCCCTTAAATCATGACGATGCATATCTCACCATATCCCCACCCAAAATATTTCTTATTAGCAGGGCCACTGAAATTAGGCAGGCAAGAACCAAATCATGCAGCAGCCGTGGCTACATTTTGTAGGAGAATACAGAAATTATGCAGCATAAACAGCACATTTGGGGAACGTATTTTGTCATTTATACAGTGGCCTTTGATTTATTATGAATAGTACCAGTTTGACACACACATACAACACTAAGCAACCAAAAGGTCCATATTCAATCTTTACAAAGTGCCTTCCAGTGCACAGAAGCACGTGTTGCCGCACTGTTGATCTATTAGAGCAGGCAATTATTTATTTGTAAACATCTGCAGACTGTCTAGCAGATGGGGGGTTATGTGCACAAATTCATATTTATGCAGAAAGCGCCACCGCCGCACAATTGCATATTTCCAGCGGCCAACACAAAACATATATACTGCCCACTGCAAATGGGATACATTGTGAATCCCTGCTTCTAAAACCAAATGTCACAGTATGTGGCAAAAGTAGAAAAATTAAACGCATTCTTCTTTGGTGGTGCACATTTCTAATTAATTACACATGCACTTAAATGCACAATTCATCAATCCATATCACATAAAACTTGTAACAGTCTGATTTGAAATGAAAGCATTAAGTGGAGTAAAGTTTGCCTTTGGTAGCCGTAAAGACGCCTCCTAACCGCACTCGTGATTTCTTACTCACAGACTGCTGGAATGGAGTCCAGGAAAGCACCGGCTTGTGCCTGAGTGAGACAGAAGAAAGACTTCACTCTGTGCCCTCATGAGCCGGGATTCTCTAACCCTCCTCAGGTCTCGGCAGAGGGCGCTCACAGCCTGGGAGCAGCAGGGTGATAACTCCATCTCATGGGCCTAGCAATGATCACGAGCCAAGAGGAAGGAAGACTTTTATATCTAATCAGGGTCTCGAGAGGAGGATACAGTGGCGAGGAGGGGCTGGTAGCTGCTTAGGTTGATGGGATGTGTAAAAGAAAATCAGCGCACTAATCACCTGAGGTTTATTTTGTCTTTACATTGGAGCACAACTCTCCGAGGCACTTAAGAGTTGTGCATAGTTCTGAGAGACAATTGTTTTCAAAGTTCTGTAAGGTCTGCAGTTGGAACAGCACTTATTTCAGGGCTTTGTGAAGTGCTCCCCAACTTTTCTAATTTTTCTGAAGAGCCCAGGGTTTTCCACTGTTAACTTGACAGTCATGCAAGCCCACCAGAGGGCCTCCATGTACTTACCATCATGTCAGGGGAACGCCCAACGTTTACAACAATGTAAATTAGAGAGTCTGCCCCACGTCAATCCAGGCTGTCCAGAGTGTCTCTCACACTGGTGGTAGCATTATGTAGTCAGGAACACTACCACTGCTATATATGCTCCTGACAGGAAACCTGTGTATGAAATCTACCATAGACAAGACCCATTCACTATTAAATATCTGGAATATGTTGATGGCTGCCTGATCTGTGAGTGCCTGGAGTCGATTGGACCCCACGTGTGTATGCTTCACAAAAATGGAGATGTTCTTTCAGTGATCTGGTGATTTACATCTCAGAAAACCTGCAGTAAAGGTCCCTTACCTTCATAAAACCTGTTTATAAGTTGGATAGGGGCGGCCCCCAGCCCTTTGTCTGTACATGTAGTTTAGATTTACTCAGTAAAACCCATCACTTCCCCATTTCCAGTGCCAGGGACATCTCTCCTGACAATAAAGATGGAGAAAGAGTGCAATATTTATTGTACCAGAGCCAGCTAAAACTGTTCTCAGTGTGGACACTGGCTGGGAGCAAATGCAATTTCACCTGAAACAGAAAGTGGAAACTTCTTCAGGATTGGAATAGGTGATACATTTTCATAAGTTGCAGAAGTCCAATTTGGCCACCAGGGAAGAGATGCATTAGCACTGGTTCCTTTATCCAGCACCTTTGTCTACCTGAGGAGACTTAAACACCTTCCTAAAAAGGAAGAGGATGGAGCAGTTGTGTAATCTCTCTCTATGAGGTTGCAATTCTCCCTCAAGACTGTGTCAACATGTGAGAATTGTGGAATCACCTTGCAGTTGTGACCTGGGCATATCCGGAAGACCCACTTTCCACCAGAGGATCTAAAATACACATGCTGAATGGACCAGATTCCCAAGAATACTTTGATAAAGCCCAGCTGACGGAAAGGGCCATCAAGAAGAACCAAATCCAAACCAGGTAGCAATGTATTAATTTAAAACCCTCTTTAATGGTAAAGTTGGATTTTAAGTTACAATTTTGAAAACTCCACTTTTAGAAAGTTGGCATTTTCCTTCCAGGGCTGTTTGGTGCCTTCAGACTGTTCCTGGCTCACATTACTGAGTGTAGTTTCCACCTTCAGGACTGCAACAACCGAAACACCACTTCCCTACTTGACAATCTCGCCACCCTCAGCCACAGACATCTGATCACTGCACCCACCCACATCGCAGGACACACACTAGACCCCATTTTCACCTCAAGCAACTGAATTACCATCAAGAATATCTCAACCCCGGACTTGACAGACCATCACTGCCTACACTTCTCTATCACTGCACCCAACAGCCACCACCGCATCCCGAGGGCACCCCACAGGAAATGGAACAAAATCACTGATGAGCAACTTACCACGACCCTTGCAAAATCACCCCCGCCCCCACCGATGACGTCAATGCAGCAGCACACAACCTCAACTCCTGAATCACTGAATGCACCAACACCTTAGCCCCCCCTCCGATTAACTTTGGTCAAGCACATCCTAAAAAAAGCCAGCTGGTTCACCACCGAACTCCAAGAATCCACACGTACCTTCAGGCGCCTGGAGAAGAAATGGAGAAACTGCAAAACCAGTGAAGACCGCGCCTCCTTCAGAGCCACCACTGCCACTCATCACCAACTCATCAAGAACACAATAAAGCCACACTCCGTGAATGCATCAACACCTCCCTGCACAATACAAGGGAACTCTTCACAGTAATCAACAAATTCACCAATCCTCCCTCCGAAGCCACCAACATTCCCCTGTCACAAGACCTCTGCGACAAACTGGTCACTTTCTTCCACCGCAATATTAAGGACATCTATGACCGCTTTCTCCCACAGAACCCGCCCAGCATCAGAACCTACGACCAACCCAGCCCCCCAGAACTCACCCATACCGTTCATAGCTGGTCCACTCTCACCACAGAAGAGACTGAAATCATCATAAAGAGCATTCACTCCAGAGCTCCCCCAGACCACTGTCCTCACCACATCTACAACAGAGCCAGTGCATCCATCGCCCCCGAACTCTGCAAGATGCTGGAAACACGCTGAAGTCGGCCCCCTCCTGGAGAAACCCACAGCCGATCCATCAGGGCTCAAGAATTTACGGCCAATCTCACTGCTACCCTACTCCGCCAAAGTCCTGGAAAAAGCTATAAAATCACAGCTGAGACAATTCTTTGAGGGCAACGCTCTGGATACCTCTCAGTCTGGCTTCCACAGCAAACACAGCATGGAGACAGCTCTTCTTGCAGACACAATGACATCCACATACTCCTCGACCGTGGCCACACTGTAGCACTCATACTCCTCTACCTCTCAGCAGCCTTCGACACGGACTCGCACAGCACCCTGTGCAGCAGACTCCACGACACAGGAATCTGCGGAACAGCCTTGCAATGGATTCACTCCTTCCTCACCGGAAGAACACAGAGAGTCAGGATCCCACCCTTCATATCCAAACAAACAGAAGTCAGCTGCGGTGTCCCTTAGGGTTCCTTCCTGAGCCCAGCGCTCTTCCACATCTACATGGCCCCGTTTGCAGTCATCCTCAGAGACCATGGAATGAACATCGTGTCATACACTGATGACACACAACTCATCATATCCCCCATTGAAGATCCGGACAAAGCTAAGAGGAACTTTTACACTGGAATGAGAGCCGTCGCCTCCTGGATGAGGGAGAGCTGCCTCAATCTCAACTCAGACAAGACCAAGCTCATCATCTTCGGAAACTCCACTTCAGCCTGGGCTGACTCCTGGTGGCCCGCACCGCCTACCCCGACTGACCACGCCCGCAACCTAGGAATCATCCTCGACTCCTCCCTATCAATGACCTGATAGGTAAACGCAGTCACCTCTTCTTACTAGCACACCCTCCGGACACGGGCTGACCCCTGGGGATCTCAAAAGAGTATAGTTTTCCCTGGGGGGGGCAATCAGGCCCCCCCAGGGAATATTTTTTTTAAAAATAGAAAATGTTGGGAGTCAGCCCTTAGGCTGACCCTCTATGGGGCCATTTTGTTTTTATATATGTGTGCTTTGCCAAGGGAAAGCATACATGTATGAACAAAAATAAGTGATGTAGAGAGTTAGTCTCTCTATCTATCTATATATATATATATATATATATGTATATATATATATATATATGACAAATCTTTATAGATATGTGTGTATATATATATATATTATTTTTTTTCTTGTGTTTTTTTTTCCGGGAGCCACAATTGGCCCCCCAGGGAAACCACACACATATAAAAGTGATATATATATCTTTATCTTTTGTGTAGTGGCAGTTTTGATGCCATAAAGTAGCGAAGATGGTTTATTGTCCTGCTGCAAAGGATATACATTTATATGTATTTAGCTGAGTGGATTAGTAAAGGCAAGCGTTACCTGCGCTTTAAAACAAATGATGTGCGAGGGGGACTATGGGGATATGAGGGGCACTTTTGCTGGGTGGTACTGAGGAAATTAGAAGAGGAGGTAATGGGAGGCAGAGCACCAAAAATGACTGTCACACTGGGTGCCACCAGCGCTAAAGGCTGTGATGATGGGTATGTGGTAAGGTGAAGTAATATTGGGGGTTATTACAACTTTGGAGGAGGTGTTAATCTGTCCCAAAAGTGACAGTAAAGTGACGGATATACCACCAGCCGTATTACGAGTCCATTATATCCTATGGAACTCGTAATACGGCTGGTGGTATATCCGTCACATTTGGGACGGATTAACACCTCCTCCAAAGTTGTAATAACCCCCATTGTGTCTTTTTTTATTTTTTCAGTGTCTTCAGAGAATCTGCCAAATCGGAGAAGAAGCGAAGGTAAGGTGACGACATTTCCTATTGGACACACAAACACACCCACAAGCAATTTTGTGACTATCTGCCTTCTACATAGGCTAGTAATTTAGAGGGACAGTTTAGCCAGTAGCAGAGATGGCGTCTTGTTGGATGACTGCTGCTCAAGCCCTAATTCAGGTTATGGAGGACAGTTCTAATGTAGAATCACAGACTGAGACAGCAGATACTGAGACAGCATCTGAGGGAGAGGACAATGGGGCAGAATCTTGGAGTGATTTTTCAGTCGCCGGAGTCCCATCCGACGACACCTCTTCCAGTGATTCTGAAGGAGACAATGACGACAGCCATGCTGTCCATTCGCAAGCACTATCTGTGAGTCGGGACAACGTTGGGTTAGCTGAACCCAGAGAGCAGGTGCATGCGGCCACAAGCACAGAGAGAGTGCTCTCTTGGCAGCCCCCCTGTTTAGTTCAGCCCCAAATTCCACCTGTTACTGGTGATGATGGATGTAAAGTCGATACAGCTAACTTTTTGCCAGTCTACTACATCCATCTATTTTTGGATGTTGACTTCCTTCAGGAAATTGTGCAGCAAACAAATTTGTGTGCAGACCAATTTCTGAGGGAGCATGGAGGCACTCTAGGGCCCCGTTCTAGGGCACACCAGTTGACTCCCACTTAGCTGGCGGAATTGAAGATATTTTTGGGCCTTACGCTCAAAATGGGGTTAGTGCAGAAACCCACACCTTGCAGTCCTACTGGACGACTTGCACGGTTTGGGTAACCCCCATCTTCGCACCATACATGAGCAGAGATCGTTTTTTGCTACTGCAGCGCATGCTGCATTTCAGTGACAATTCTGCTGCATTGACCCGGGACCATCCAGACCATGACAGGTTGTTCAAAATTCGGCCTGTCGTGGAACATTTGTCTGCCAGGTTTCCAGAGATCTATACTCCTGGAAAGAATATAGCAGTCGATGAGTCCTTGATCCTGTACAAAGGACGGCTGCTCTTTAGACAGTACATTGCGAGCAAAAGAGCTCGCTATGGCATAAAGCTGTACATGCTGTGTGAGAGCTCTTCTGGCTATGTGTGCAGCTTGAGAGTGTATACAGGGAAAGATTCTACCCTAAACCCGGTAGGTTGCCCTCCTGCGTTTTGGGTTACAGGTAAGATTGTATGGAACTTGTCCAGCCACTTTTTCACAAAGGTTATAACCTTTATGTGGACTATTTCTATACAGGAGTAGAGCTGTTCAGTGAGCTCTGCAAAGCTGGCACTGTGGCCTGCCTACAGTTTGTTGTAACCTCAAAGGATTCCCGCAGGAGCTTGTTTGCAAGAAGCTCCAGAAATCCCAGAGTACTGCATTGCGTTCTAACCAACTGCTCGCAGTCAAGTTCTTTGATAGGTGTGATGTATACATGCTCACTACAATTCATAACAAGAGCACTTCCCCCATCACGGTTTGGGCTCAGATGGCCGAAGTCCACAAGCCCATCTGTATACTTGATTACAATAAGCACATGGGTCGAGTGGACAAGAACGACCAGGTTCTTCAACCATACAATGCGTGTCGTAAAACTCACACTTGGTACAAGAAACTGTTTACCCACCTGATTCAGATGGCAACATACAATGTGTATGTTGTTTACCGTCAGACAACCACAGGAAGACTCATGACTTTCCTTGACTTCCAGTTGTCTGTAATTGAAAGCCTCACTGCTGTTACAGAAGCAGCAGCAGCCTCTACCTCATATGTTCTGGAGGATGTGGCCAGGCTGCAAGAGCGACACTTTGCTGATCGCATTCCTAAAACACCCAAAAAGGATCATCCATGTCTCGCTGTAAAGTGTGCTCGAGGCATGGAAAGCGGCAGGCGAGTTGGTATTACTGTCCCCAGTATCCATCACAACCATGCCTCTGTATTTCTACTTGCTTTACGTTGTATCATACTAAAGCAAAGTTCTGGGAAATCGACTGAGGTTGAGCTGCCGTTGGGTAATCCTTTCAGTGACAGTGCATGGATACTGCACGTCCATGGGCCACTGCTTCGTTAGGCAAGGAGCCACAGAATTGTACTTAATCATGGACTTCCTTATGGACTGCTTGAGAGCTAAATCCACCGTCAGAACGTGGAAGGTGTTCTGTTCAATTAACGTGCATTATATTCCCCCTACTGCATATACTAGTGGACAGAACATATGCCACATTGTCACGGAGTACCCTTTCTTCACCAGCATGTCTACCTTAGTTTCAACGGTAGATATGCTCACTAAGTTTGTGGAATCGCTTTGTATGGCATACTTGGACACCCCCAACTTGCATCCACAAACTAGTATCAAGACTCTGATGAGAACAGAGACATGAATGGGTAAGGAAAGCTTATGGTAGGCGTGCCTTCACAGGGATATGGCACAGGTAGAAGACAGATAGTAAAGGTAGTACAGATGTACATCATCTACACCTATGGATTCAAACCCATTGGTGCCACCCCAGCACTGAAGGAGAATGACTTGTATAGGTCAGTGTTTGACCTACTTTTCATGTTCATCCTCCATCAGAACTCAGTTTGCTTTATAAGTGCATTACAGTCACAGCACTGCACATAATGTTGGCTGGGGCATATGCTATGTTCTCATGGACTCCCCTGTGTGCCAAACACTACCCTTTTTCATAGTCTATGACCTTCTCTTTAGGGAACATCACGAGAAATCCCCTGCATGTCTCCCTTAGTTTCAAAGGTAGATATGCCTACTCAGTTTGAGGAATCACTTTGTACGGCATACTAGGACACCCCCAACTTGCATCCACAAACTGGAAGGAGTTGGATTTAGCACAGTGAGTGCGTTAAAGGCGCATGAAAAACATGTCTTCCTGAGCCTCCGGTGGCTGCCACAGGAGTCATTAGTAAACGTTTGTTAGGCATGCATTTGGTAATGTTAAGGAAGAAGGAGGCAGTTTTGACAGGTGGTAAAATGTAGTCAAACGTATTCCGTTCTGTGGTGTGTGAATGTGATGGGCCCTTGTCTGGCAGTGGTAAGTTAATGTGAGTGCAGTGATTGGTTGGATTGGGCCAGTGGGCGGTGGTATGAAAGGGTTGTTTGTTGTGCATGAATGCGGTGTGAATGGACCATAAATAGGTTGGTGCCTGGACGCGGCTTTATGGCCCACCTTCAGAAGGCTTGGTTTCAATATTCAGATACTTTGATAAGTAATCATGCTTTGAAACCATAATTTCTGGAGGTGCTAAAACCAACCAATGTGAGTGGTGGGTTAACTTTAACAAACTAGTACCAGGGAAGTCCAAGGGTGCAGCACGTGCATGGCTCTCACCAGTTTTCCTTCACCCAGAATCCCCTTGAAATCACAAAATGCATGGTCTGACTACAAATGTGCTTGTGAATGTTGTATAAATGCAGAAGGTAACACTCCACACCGGCTAGCATGCACTCACGCAACTTTCTCATGCTGTGAGGTGGCAGTAACTAATTGGTGATGCTGTCGGAATTTGGATGCCATAAACTCTGTTATCTTTTGGATTGCATTTGGTAGTTAAATCATACCTTTAAATGATGCCAGAGATTAGATGGCCACTCACACATAGCAAAACTCCAGTTCTGTGCTGTGTAAATGCTCAGGCCCGAATGCGTACCGCTTTATGTGGTGTGGGGCAGTAAACCAAAACTGATAGCCACATATCTTTGTCCCAGGTGGTAGAGGTCTTGGTTGCTATATGGATCAACATTTTGGTGGAGTTACGTTACAGAAGTTGTTTGTCCTTCCAAGGGTTGGGAATGTTACTGTTTGAGACAGCAGATGCTGTTTATGGTCTCATTGCTTCTGAGTGGAGTTGGTAGGAAACTGGAAATAAACTGGTGTCATTAGCATTCATTTGAAAACCATACTGCTGGATGATGTAGAACTTAGCCAGTTGTCGATTGGCTTTATTAAACAAAAGGTGATATAGTTTGAGCCTTGTGGGACATCGCACCTTTGTGCATGTAAGTGAAGCCAACTGGTCGCTGTCCTGATAAAGCCGACTCCCTCTAGGTGTGTTATTAAGGTGGTATGGTCGATGGATGGAAGGCTGCATAGAAATATATGCATTATTTGACATAGTCCTCTCCGAGATTGCATTTAGTAGCACATGAGGAGTCATCTGTATCTATCATTGCTGTTTTCTTGTATTAATGTGCATTGATGCTTTTTTTCTTTTGCAAAGAGGAAAGCAACTTAGATGCTGGTGGCAAAATGTCATTTTGGTATGCATTTTCTTCTGCTTACAAGAAATTAATGTATGTTGAAAAGAAGGCTTGGAAATTAAATGCCAACACACGTGACAATGACATTATTGATGGCATAACTAAATATACAGCATTATTTCTTTGTTTTGATATTTGTTGTTATTTAATTATGTTGTGGTGTAAATTATTGCTATTTATTAGTCATGCCTCGTGCTAAACTGAAGGGAGGGAATTAAATTAAATGAAAAATAATTTAAAAGAAAAACAAAAAAAACACATACCTTACTGCTGCTCCGCTCCGCCGTCTCCTTGCTGCAGGCAGACACAGGCTCCCAGACTGCCCTGCCCCTATCTGCTTAGAGCAGTGTCAGGATTGGCTGGGATCGCCCAGCCAGTGCACTCCTAGGCAGACTGGGAGCCTGTACCCATAGGGCCCAATATTATCCAATGAGGAATTTCACGGTGGTTCACAACCACCTACTGCCACAGCGCACAACGTCAGCAGAATTACCGCACTTCCACCTGTCCCTCCACACAGGACAGGTGGTCGCCATGTCAGAGGGGGGTGAACAGGCCTATCGATAATTGCTGGGATACAGGATAAATAGCCACATACTTTTAAATTACACTGTCCCAAAACATGATTGCATGATGTGGACTGCTGTTGTGGTATAGTTGTTCAAATTGTGACAGCGTATTCACTCTTGTGTCCCTTAGATACCTACCGCTGCGGATGAATAGGAGATGGAGACATACCCCCGCATGCAGCCCCCTTGTGGACTTAGCTATACTGGAGGATAGGCACAAAATACTCACCTATAGACTGGACAGGGCCACAATCACAGAGCTGTGTACCCAGTTGGAGCCCGACCTGATCTCAGCTATCCTTCATCCGACTGGGATCCCCCGTCTTGTGCAGGTTCTAGCAGTGATTCATTTCCTGGCAACAGGTTCTTTCCAAGTGGCAGGGGGCTTGGCAGCAGGAATGTCACAGCCAATGTTCTCAACCGTGCTGGCAAGAGTCTTGTCTGCCCTGGTAAAACATATGTGCAGCTACATTTCTTTCCCCTAGGTGGGAGATTTGGCCACTGTGAAGGCCAGATTTTATGCAATGGGACATATCCCCAATATTATTGGGGTGATTGATGGTACACATATTGCGTTTGTCCCCCCCGGCAGAATGAACAGGTGTAAAGGAATGGTATGAATTTCCACTCCATGAATGTGCAGATGGTGTGCCTGGTGGACCAGTACATCTCCAACGTCAATGTTAAATATCCTGGGTCAGTGCATGATGCCTTTGTCCTGAGGAATAGCAGCATCCCAAATGTAATGGCCCAACTACAGAGGCACAGGGTGTGGCTTATAGGTGAGCCTTGGTCCCCACCCAGTGTATGTTGGTGTATGCCTCTGCTGTTAGCCAAATAGGATAGTGTGTGGCTAAATGTTGTCACTCGATACTTGTAGGTGATTCTGGCTACCCAAACCTATTGTGGCCGCTGACCCCTGTGAGGAATGCCAGGACAAGGACTGAAGAACGTTATAATGAGGCACATGGGCGAACCAGAAGGATAATTGAGAGGATCTTCGGTCTCCTGAAGGCCAGGTTCAGGTGCCTCCATCTGACAGGTGGATCCCTGTGCTATTACCCGAGAAGGTCTGCCAGATAGTAGTGGCATGCTGCATGTTGCACAACCTGGCCCTCAGACGCCATGTACCTTTTCTGCAGGAGGAGGAGACTGGAGATGCCCCTGTGGCAGCAGTGGACCCTGAGGACAGTAAGGATGAGGAGGCAGAGGATGAGGATGTGAACAACAGAACATTAGTGATCCGTCAGTACTTCCAATGACACACAGGTGAGACAGTACAGCTTCACATTTTTATGACTATTGTTGTATTCTGTGTGACAGTGGCATGCTGGCATTACCCACTTGTTACCTCTACTTACTGTTACCTATGGATTATCATTTTACAGATGTTGGTGATATGACAACAATGTCATGGTGTGATAACTACAGCCAGCAACAGGTCATTCATTCTATGCTCTCACTATGTACAGTTCATTTGCAATGGATGTAGCTGTTTCAATCAATACAAATTTGCAATACATGAAATACTAGTTGTCGAGTTTTATCCAAGGGTATTTATTGTGGTGCTACAAAATAGAGGGGAAAGTGCAATGGAATGGGGTGATGATAGAGGAAAGTCCAGGGTATTTTTCCAGTATGTTTGTAGCACAGGTGCAGTGTCCAAGGGGACATAGGAAGAGGAGCAATGGCAATTCAGGGTGGACAAGGTGACTGAGTGGGACACAGGTGGGACAATCAGGAAAGTCTAATTTCCTGGCTGTGGTCTTGGCAAGTGTCTCTGGCTTCTGTCTGGGTTGCAGGGAACGCTTATGGGGTGGTTCACCTTCTGCAGGGGGAGGGATGCTGGTGGTCTGTGGGTCCTGTGGTGGGGCATCCTGGCCACTAGCGGCAGCGGAAGTGGAGGGCTGTTCAGTTTACTGGCTAGTGGTAGGGACCGGTTGATGTGCTGTTGCCTCCCTCATGATGTTGGCCATGTTTGCCAGCACCCCTGCTAAGGAGATCAGGGTGGTGTTAATGTCCTGAAAGTCCTCCCTGATCACCTGATACTGTTCCTCCTACAGCCGCTTGTTCTTCTGCACGTTGTCAATGGTCTGGCCTATCGTGTCCTGGGAATGTTGGTAGGCCCTCAGGATCTCGGAGAGTGCCTCCTGGAGAGTCGATTCCCTGCTCCTGTCCTCCCCCTGGCAGACAGCAGTCCTCCCAGTGTCCCTGTTGGCCCGTGCCTCTGTCCCTTGAACGGTGTGCCCACTGCCACTGACCCCAGGTCCCTGATTGTCTTGTGGGCGATGTATGGCCTGGGGTCCCGGTACAGGTGGGCACACTGTTGATTGATGTATCCTGGGGACAGAGGTGTGGGTACATTGAGTGGGTGCTGTGGCGTTGGTTCCTAATGGGGGAGGCTCTGTGGTGGTCTGTGAGTGGGCTTGGGTGACCGGCTGTCCAGTGGTCCCTGATGGGCCAGGTAGGTCCTTCAGATCCAGAAGTCCAGAGCTACTGTCATCACTGGGTGCCTCTTCTGTTGGGGAACTGGATAGTGGTGGCACCTCCTCTCCACTAACATTGGCTGGGGTACCTGTGGGGATGTAAGTGATGTATTATCCTTCAAGTGTATGACATTTGTACTTCCCTAGCTTCCCTTCTATGGTTGGTGTTGCCCTGCCAGCTTTTGCTCGTGTGTGGTGATGTATTGTGAGATTGTTAGTTTCCCTATGCTGTGCATGCTTTAGTGATGGGTGTCCATACAGGTCTGTCCGCAGACGTTTCCTGACCTTCCACAGGAGAAGACCTACACTGCATGTGCTGCTGTGACCTGTGTCTGGAACCTACCATGGCCGATGTGACCAGTGAATGGTCCCCAGCCTTCACTTCGGAGGAATTGGAGGGACTGGTGGATGGGGTCCTACCCTAGTACGGTCTGCTGTATGGGCCTCCAGACCAACAGGTGAGTACACTGTGGGCACGATGCATGTGGCATGGATGCATGGAGATGTGTGTGAATGCATCGTGTAAGGGTGGGTGTGGGGATTGTCTGTTGGCGGTGTACATGTTGGGAGCTGGCCTATGTGTGTGCCAATGGGGATGGGATCGGGTATGGTGGGCCATGTGTGTGACAGGCTGATTGTTTGTTTAATGGAGTTCTCCTGTATGTATTACCTCTGCAGGTCAGTGCCTTTCAAAAGAAGGGATTATGGCATGCCATCGCCAAGGACGTGAGGACCCTGGGGGCCTATAGAAGGTGGAGCACCCACTTTCGGAAACGGTGGGAGGACCTGAGACACTGGGCACGGAAGGCAATGGAGGCCCAGGTGGGGATGGCCTCCCAACCAGGAAGGGGTGCCCGTCAGACCCTGACCCCCCTGATGGCCTGCATACTGGCGGTAGCGTACCCTGAGCTGGATGGGCGCTTGAGGGAATCACAGCAGCCACAGGGGGGGTGAGTACAGTGGGTATCATTACAACTTATGGCTGGTGGGGTGGTATTTGGGTGGTGGTTGTGTGTTAGTGGGTGCCCCTAAGGCCAGGCCGGACATTGCAGCGTGGGTCCTCTGAAGGGTAGCATAGCAAATACAGGTAACTTAGCTTGTTAGTATTCACTTCTAGGCAGGACTACGTGGGTCCCAGGTGTGATGCAGTTGGCGGTGTCTGCTCCCCTCATGTCTTGGTGACTAGCCATTTCGCTGGTAGTGCAATGCATAGTGTGTAGGCCTGTTCCCTCTGTGTGAGGGTGCTGTGTACACCAACAGTGGTGTTGGTGCAGTCATTGACCTATTGTATCCTTTGTCTCTCTCTCCCCTTTTTTGTTTTGTCATCCTGTCCTTGTGTCCATTAGCATCATCTGGCGGAGGAGCAGGGGCACCGGCAACAGAGGGAGCTGCATCCCACAGGACCCTGGAAGCAGAGTCCACCGACACCGAGAGAACAAGTGGGACAGAGGGTGAGGGGAGCACCATGGCAGATATTGGAGGGGACAACACAGACTCTGATACCTCCTCTGATGGGAGCTCCCTGGTGGTGGCGGACACCTCTGTGACCACCCCAGCTGCAGGTACAGCCGCCACCCCCCATACCAGCACCGCCCTCCAAGTAGCCCCTCAGCGAGTTGCCCGTGTCTGCTCACCCAGGAGGGTGGGCATCTCCTTCGCCCCAGGCACATCAGGTCCTGCCCCAGTAAGCCCTGCTGCCCTGAGTGAGGAGGCTAGTGACCTCCTGAGATCCATCTCTGTAGGGCAGCCAACCATTGTGAATGCCATCCAGGGGCTGGCATCCCAGATGCAGCAATGCAATGCATTCCTGAGGGCATTCATGGTGGTTTGGCGGCCCAACAAAGGATTCAGGCTCTGGCCTCCTCTCTGATGGCAGCCATTGTCCCTGTTTCTACCGTCCCCCCTCCAACTTCCACTTCCCAGTCCCGTTCTCCTCAACCCCAACCCATCCCAAGCACACATACAGACGAGCATGCACACAGGGCAACACACAAGAGTGGCACAGCCAAACACAAGCACCACACTTCATCCCACAGGCACTCACACAAACACCATACCATTGCAGACACGACAACATCCACTGTCTCCACCTCCTCCTCCTGCTCCACCTCCCTCCCAGTCATGTCCACACTCACACCTGCATGCACTACATCTACATTCACTATCAGCATCACCACACCAAGCAGAACACACACCTCACTGGCAGACACCTCCACAACAGCCATGCACGCCTCCCCTGTGTCCTCTCCCACCGTGTCTGTCCCCCCAAAGGACACAAACGCAAACGCTCTGACACCCAACAGCCATCCACCTCACATCAGCATACAGCCCATGCACCTGCACCAAAATCCAGCAGACATAGACCTCCAACAACCACCACTCCCATTACTCCTCCCTCCCGCCCCAATGCCCCTAAAAACCTTCACTTTCCCAAATTGACCTCTTCCCTACCCCCGTCCTGCACGTATGGGCAGGGTACCAAGGACACAGCCCAGCATCTCAGCCAAGCAGTCCACTGGGACAGTGGTAGCACCACCTACTCGTGGTGGTAAGGATAGCAACCCTACGACATTGAAGGGGAAGGAGCCAGCACCAACAGGGATGAAAGGGAAGAGTCCTAAGGGGAAGGGGAAGGAGCCTGCACCATCTGTGAAGAAGGGGGAAGGAGCCTGCACCAGCTGTGAAGAAGGGGAAGCAGCCTGCACCAACAGGCAGAGAGGGGAACAGCCCATCCGCCCCTGCCAGGAAGGGTAAGGGATCCCCGAACCATGAACAGGAGGTGACAAGGCACTCTACGCCGGCCAAAGCTGTCAGGCTAACACCGCCACCACCACCAGCTGTCACGTGACCCCCACCGCCAGCTGTTGATGTGTAGCCATCAGTGAGTGCAGGGGCTGCCCAGGAGCCTCCTCCAACCTCCACCACAGTGCAGCCATCACTGTCGGAGGACGCTGTGTAGTCCACTCTCCAGGGGCTACTGTGCGGGCTGCCCCCTCCATTACCAGTGGGCAAGTCACCCACTTGAGAGACTGTGGCCTTGCACTCCCCAGGATAAAACTATGGGCATTTTGCCCCCTCCAGAACCAGTGGGCTTTTTCCTGCATCTGGCTGAGGTGCCCACCTATTTGCAAACTGATGCCCTTGCAGTGTACTATCCAGATGTGGTCAGGATTCTAGTTGAGCCTTAGACTGTGCCCTGTGGCCATGTGGGCCCTTTGAACATTGGACCTGGCAGTTTCCCTTTGTGTACATGTGTACATATCTGTTTCATTGAAAAATCAAATTATTAATTTTGAATTTGATCTGATTACAATCATGTTAGTCTATTCCTGTTGTCCTTGCATTATTCTGCTGTTTTTCGGGGACGATTGTTTTTCGTGTGCAGCTGGTTGGGGGTATGGTGTGTGTGTGTGTGTCGGGTGTGTGTCGTGCATGTGTGTGTCACTATTGTTTTCCTCCCACCCTCCCTTGTGTGCTAGGCGGCTGTAGATAACGTAGAAGATCATCGGGAAAACTTGCAGTTCGGGTTCCATGGCGGCGTGGTTCTCCTCTGTGTCTCCAATGGTGAGTTCTTTCACTTCTGAGCTCTGTTTCCGCCAGGCTTTTGTTGGCGTTGGTACTGCCCCGGAAAAGGTGGCGGATTGCAGGGTCAAAATATGGTGAGCAGCATTTTGTCTCCCGCCTGGCTGTTGGCGGCTACTGACGTGGTGGCTGTTGTTTCCTCCATGGCGGTTGGTGTGGTACATTGGCTGTCTATAGGAGTCATCACCGCCATGGTCATAACTTGACGGTACTTACTGTCAGCCTGTTGACGGTATTACCGCCACTTTATCACCCACCGCCAGGGTCGTAATGAGGGCCTTAGTGCCATAAATTCCATAAAAGGTCTCTTTAACAATCATGTAGTTATACATGTATTATTTTCATATCATCCATAAATGAAGTACATGAAGCGACAAAATAACTTAAAAACATGAGTGATAAAGTGCAGACAATGCACTAAAAAAAGTTTGTAGTGTGCATGGCATAAAGAGATGAAAATAGTGTCAATCACGTGGTAGCCTGAAAACCAATAGTATATAATACAAATTCCAATGTTTTTCTTTACCAAGGTATCTGTTAATTATGTCAATGTTTGGACCCCAAATGTGACAGGGTCAGGACCTCTCCTAATGCCAGGTCCTGCACCAGCATACATACCTCTGAGCCAGCTGTGTATGGCCTTTAGTCGTACCCTCTGGTCCCTGGGAACAGGGCCTGGCCTTTTGACAGGATATGAGATAGTGTCAAAGTTTGCAATGTTTACTGTGAAAGGCCTTTCTTCATGCATAATGGTGCTGTGATTTTGTTGTTGTTTTAATTTCAGGATTTAAACAAAATCACTTCCATGAAACGTTTAAAAAAACGCAGGTTTATTCATGTATCATTTATCTGCTAATAGATGTGTGACAAAAAACAGAGGCCCATATTTATATGGAATGGTGTAGGCCAGTGCAGCAAATCTCTAATCTTTCACTCCAATTACAACTCCAATTACAACTCTGTCTTGAGTTGTAAAACACATTCAGATGGAACAAGCAGAGTTAATCCTAGTCATATAATGTCTTGCTCTATTATTCATAGAGCAGTTTGTAAATTCCATCGCTCACAAAAGTTAGTACTTTCCGTTCTCTTCAGGATCCAGTTTCATTTGCTTCTTTTTGTCTACATTGTTAAGAGGTCCATCGGGCTCTCTTAATTTATTTAATTTATATCTCAAGTTCCCAGACAGTAGAAGCACTTTTAGTTAAGTTGGGTCAACAAGAAAATAGGGGAAACGCCTTCTAAAAGTGCTCTGGGAAAATGAATATGTATTATGAGGTACTCCTTTGCATAACATTTGTTGTGCACTAAATGGGACTGGGCTGTTCCTGACACATTTCTAAATTATTCAGGTTGTCAGTGGTTGGGTTTTCTTGAATTCTATTTGGACGAGGAGTTGTGAAGTTGGTTAAAAATTGAATTATGATTTAGTAACATTTTCACTGTGGTGCACAATAACAATGTGGCTTTCTCTTTTTTATTAGCTTGGTAATTCTTCTGTTATTAGCAATGGGACAAAGAAGTCATATGAGATGACAATGTTCTTCCCAGTCTTAAGATGTCTCTCTCCTTCAGGTTTGCTTCCCTTGCAGTTTAGTATTACAGGATATGACAAGTGTCTAGAAAGAAATTTAAAGCCAAGTGGGATGGTCTGGCATAAAAATGAAAATAAAAAACATGAAGGGAGCAAGCCTGTAGTGTATCTTCAGCTGCAGGCTCTAACTTATTTGGTATAATTGGGAAAAGAAAGTCTAGACTCAATAAAATGACAATTACCAGTAATTGATTGGTTACATGACCTTTTGCTGAACATGTCCAGGCTGGCACTAGTTTCTGCTGAGGATGTAGATATTAGTTGTGCTTATTGCTGGGAAGGTGAAGGGTTACTCGAGGGCTATCATCTTGAAGGTTGGCTTGCCTACCACAGGATGTATGCAGAGTGCCAGGAAATGTTGGGCATGGTGTGTAGCAGTGTCTTCATTTGGATATATAGAGAATTACATTTTCGGTTGTCAGGATTATGGCTATTCCATTTATCTATTACAGGACATTTAGGGAAGATTTAAAAATTAATAACACAACATCAACCAAAACAAAGTTGCTGCCCTGGATTGTACCAGAAGAATACAGCGGTTCAGAGATATATTTACTAAAAATGGCCTGCTGAAACTCCCTTTCCATGCACTTGTGCACAAACAGGATGCCTAGCACCGCACACCATTGAACCATAGTGCATAGTTCTGTGCATGCTATCTAATTATAACTACTCTATCAGTACATCTTATGCTTATACAATTTTTAACATACAGGTACAGTGTGGCACTCATCCAGTGACTGAAATGTTTATAGAAATTTAACTTTTCTCCTGCTTTACCCCTGGTGGACGTGGCCCTCTCTGCAGGACAATCCCCAAACTTTTACCCTTAACCCT
The DNA here is from genome assembly GCF_031143425.1 of Pleurodeles waltl. Classification (NCBI taxonomy): domain Eukaryota; kingdom Metazoa; phylum Chordata; class Amphibia; order Caudata; family Salamandridae; genus Pleurodeles; species Pleurodeles waltl. The sequence continues at coordinate 630,408,450 of NC_090451.1, read as the reverse complement.
CCTGTTTTCTGAACCTGTTTGTGTAGGTTATTAGGATTCTGTAAACGTTTCCACTGCCAACCAGTGCTAAGGTGCTTGTACTCTCTCCTTTAAACATGGTAAAATTGTCTTACACCCAGTTGGCATATTTCATATATTTCTAAGTCCCAAGTAAAGTGGCAATACATGTAAATTAAATGCTTTTAGTGGGACTGCAGGACATATTGTGCCACCCACTGCCATTTTGACATGGCAGAATAAACTTTTTGCTAGGTCTAAACTTTTATCTTAAATATATATATATATATATATATATGTGTATATATATATTTCACTTGTAAGGTACGCCCTAAACAGCCCTTAGGGCAGGGTGCATTGTATCTAAAAAGTTGGGTATGTACTATTGCATGTCCTGATAGTGAACAACTCAAAAATGTGTTTTTCACTATTGCAAGGCGTGCCTCTCCCATGGGATAAAATTGGGTTACCTTATTACATTTATTAAATGATAACATTTGTGTGGGAGGGGGCAGGCTGGTCATGCTTGGTGTCTGATGAATTGCAATTTTAAACCCTCTTTAATGGTAAAGTCAGATCTTAAGTCACAATTCTTAAAATGCCACTTTTGGAGAGTTGACTTTTTCTTGTCCTAAACATTTGGTACCTGCAGCCTGTTGTTGAGTCACGTAATTAGATGTAGTTGGCAGTTGGGCTTTGTGTATTCTTCCTAGGCAGTATCACAAAGAAGGGTCAGGTGTTGGCATGATGGGAGATCTCTGACTTGATAGGATGGCAGAGCTGTCACCTACCACACTTGCACTTCAAAGTCAGTGGGCTCAGCTCACATACAAAGACTCCACACTGTGCCCCCAGATAGGCTGGGACCAGGGAGAGGGAAACTCAAGAAGCCTCTACCACTTCAAATTGGGCATCAGGTCTAAAAAGGGGACACTCATACCCACTCTTCAAAACACTCCTGGATCTCTGGATACTACAGAAGAAGGACACCTTGCTATCCTGCTGCTTGAGGCCTTTCCTGCTTGCTGAGTAGAACAGCTGGACCTGCTCCGATCCTAGGCTGATGTGGTTCCAAGGGTCAGCGGGCTGACGTCCTATTCTGAGCTACAGGAATATTACAGGGTCCATAGGCTTCTCTTCAACAGACCAGCTAAACCTGCTGCAACTGGACATGCAATTGAACCTGCCTGAGCCCTGCTTGACTCTGCTGGAGTGAGTTCCTGATTCGCAAGAGTTGTCCCTTGTGTCCTGGACCTTTGGTGTGGCATCAGTTGAGCTCCTGTTCAAGGAACAGCTGAAATCCTTAAGTTTTAGGTTCTTTGTGACCATGAACCAGCCCATTCACACCAAGATCTTGCATTATCACTGAGTGTCAACACAAAGGGCCTTCCACTAGAGAGGATGCCATTACCATGCTTTCTTTAATAGTGTGTCCGTTACAATGCATATGCCTTTACCATGCATGCATTTACCACACAATATTTTACCCCGAATATGCCTTTACCACTCATGCCTTTAAATGAAAATGTTAATATTTTGCAGATAAGTAAAGGAAAATGGATGCATGGTAAAGCTATTGCAAGGTAACGGCCACGTTGTAAAGACTGTTTCCCCAGAGGAACACGTGTTGTACATTTTAGTAAGTTTTGCTTGATTCGTTTGACCTAGACACAAATTTTGTTTTCCGTTTATACAGCAGGTGATGAATTATGTGGCAAATGCAGCAAATCTATAATAATGCCGAAAAGACGCAGCTGCAGAATCTTACAATTACAGTGGCCCTGCCTGTATGGCAGCTGTTCTGCTTTTAGGGAGGGGAGGAAGACAGAGTGGGAAAGAAGAAGCAAAGTATACAGCATTTCTTCTTATATTTGTATTTTATTTTTCAGAGAACAAATAAAGTGCAGCCATTCACCTTTATGCCTATGCATCCCTTCTGTCCCTCTTCAGCAAAACAATCTGGACTTTCAGACTTATGTTTAGCAAGCTTGTGAAAATTTAACTTCTCTGTTTTCTTAAAAATCCATCTTGCTGTTAAACTTACAATTTTCTATTATTGACTATTTTTCTGTAAACAAATCTATTTTGTGAAATATTGAAAGGTGCATTTTTCTCTTGCTGGAGAGTGGAGTAGTTGAATATGCTTATTGCCAACTGCCTTGTTTGTTCTGTGTATATTTTATGAATTAATTATTGTTGTTTGATTGGCCAAATGTATGCATTAGGTCTCGCCTACCAAACAGCTTTTAGCTGTCTAGTATGTGAAACTTACAATGGGCTTAGAACCCGCCCACTGCTTACCCATGTTTGGCTTTATTGTCAATGTAATTCATGACCTTCTTATTGGATTGCTAACCTTCCTCTTCTTGCATTTGTCTCTTCCCTGGAGCATAGCTTGTTTTGTTAACCATGCTTTGGATTTTCTGACTTGTATCCTTCAAATTCTCACATCACATTCAGGGAACCATTTTTGTATTTTTAATTTAGCACTCCATGACGCTGAAAATAATTTCTGTCTCTCTCCCTCTTGTGCCTCACCTGCACCAAATTCCTTCCTCCCACTCAGTGTTTTCATCATTGCTCATATTGCCTGAATTCACAGACCTTGGCATACAAAGGCTTTTATGGTGCTGGATGAGGGGCTGGCTGTTGCACTCACTCACCTGGCCCTTAAAGTAGCAAGTGTACATAACATGTCTGAAAAGTAGAAATCTCTTCTCATAGAGCCCATTAATCTATTGCCTGGGTGCAGCAAAATGCCTCTTTTCACATGATCACCTCCTTGTCATTTTGGACTGATGCTGTTGGATTTTTGACTCTGTGCACCAGGATTCTTCTAACCAGGGCCCGTGCATGGACTCTGACCCCTGAAGACATGTTATATTACCTACACTTCTAATCAAATTAGGCCTTAAATGCCATAAGGAGTGGTGTACGCTATTTAAATGTAGGACTTTTTAATTTTAAATGTAATTTAATTTTATTGTTAAACATGTCCTTACAGTGACAATGCACCAAAAGCTGTTAATACTGTGGCAGGCTTAGCTGTACCACAGGAAAGCAGTGAAGTACTTTTAGAAAAAATTTAATAAGTTATCTCCACTTGGGAGCCAGATAAAAAGTTAATTTTTTGACTTTTTAATATTTTTATTGAACATCCAAATCATTGTAAGGGAGGGTGAAGAACTCCGCTCCGCCGGCCGAGTTCACAGAGTTTTGCCACTCCGCCTGTAGTGCAGGGTTCGGCAAAAACTCTGGCAACCCCAGACGTAGCAGAGTTTGCTGGTGCGCTCTGAATCAGGAATCCCCCGGCCTGTAGAATGAGCACCTAACTTGACTTATTTGACCCTTTGTAATTTGTATACTTCTCTGTTTGCTCCAGCCCCCAAGGCAAAGTGTCTCCTAAACTATAGTCTTTTGCCAACTGAAACTCCTTAAAAGAAAAGTGCTCACTGAATACCCAATTACTGAGGGCAAAGGGGAAAGGGTTTGCCACGAGTTGCAAGAAGATGGGGCCCCAATGGAGTCATTGGTGAAGCCACATAAGTTTGACCTTCTGGCCTTGGCTATCCTTTGCGATGATCCAGAACTCATTGATGGCGCTGTCAAGGGTGCTGTGGGATGAAGATGAAGCGGCCTCATCATCAATGGAACTTAGAATTGTGCGCAGAACATAGAGGGAGCTACAGCGAAGTCTGGCCCACTGGAAAGGGCACCCTTGGTGGATCAGCAGGCAGGTTGGGCCTGGTTCCACAATACTTCATGTGAAACTTAAGCAAAAGTTTTTAAGTCCCAGTGTTTAGAGCTAGGCAGGAGGATACTCTGACACTAGCCAAGGGTCTTAGGAGCAGTACTCGGGTGATCAGGACTCGCACTGACACATGTATACATTGTATTTTATTGTATTAGGCACTTATAGTGCGCATAGCTACCCTAGGGCATCCCATCGCTATAGTGTACTACACATTACACAGAGGTGACAATGTTAAACATCTGCGATCAAAGCTAGGTTGATCAACAGGATTGTGCGAACGGCCAAGTCTTTAGCTGTTTGCGGAATGGCAATTCCAGTTCAGCAGTCCGCAAGGTAGTAGGCATAGAATTCCATAGCTTGGATACATTGTAGCAAATTTGTAACATCTAACAAGTTATATTTAACATGTTACAAATTTGTAAAATTGTAACATTGTAACATGTAACATTTGTAACAAATTCAACTTAACCAATGAAGTAGGCCTGGGTGGAGCTCGCTGAGTTTCACTCCGTGGACCCGAAAACTCCGCCAAATTCCCTGGAGTTCCACGAGCGGGTGGAGTATTGCTCAGTCACCCGCGGGTTTGCCCTAATGCGGGATTCCGAGTTCTGTGGTAAACCATCTTTGCCTGTGTTTTCTTCTTGCTCTTGCCCTGCATAGTAATTAATGACCACAGAGGGGCAGCATTTACTTGTATATGGAGTGACAATGCGCTTTCCACCAAGTATCCTTTTCAACCAGCGTAACCCCTTCGTACATGGACAGAAACAATGTGACATTTGCAATTAGGAATGATTACGAGATGTTGATAATGTCTTATACAAATTTGAAGTTAGAAAACCGGGAAGTGGTTAAAATGTCAGCCCTAATAAAACCTAGATGGAAAGCATCTGTGTTTAGCACTAGCAGCAGCTCCAGTAAAAGCTTGGTGATTTATATAGTTCAGAATATCAGCATTTGTTCTGTAACAGACTTTCTCAGGCTCTGTGCGCACTTTTCTCCACTGTTCACGCTCATCGGACTGCCTGGGGCTCTGTACCTCAGTACGGACTTCTTTCCCTGCCCCCCTTCTCTTCCAGAATGTCTATCAGTGATGCGCTCCTGAGATCTGTTCTAGGGTCCCGTCTCTCTAGAGGAGGTCGATGCCTGGGCTTTGTACCAAGATTATGTACTTGTGCACCATTTTAGACACTGCACCTGTGTTCTCTCTACATCCCCCTACATCGGCCACATCTGTGTACCTGTGTGATCCATTTGGGCTCAGTATTTGGGACCAGATGTATCAAGACATTTTGCATTCACAAATGGTGCAAATCGCAAGATTCCACGGTTTGTGAATGCAAAATCGCCTTTCACGATGTATGAAAGGCATTGCAGTGCAATTTTAGGGAATCACATTTTTTTGTGATTTCCTAAAATTGCGACTCTGAATAGGGAATCGCACTTTGCAATTCCCTAAATAGGAAATCGCAAAGAGGGAATACCTATTTGCGATTATCTATGCACATGTATCATGCATTTCCTAAATGCGAAGTGGATATTTAGGAAATGCAATTACCACCAACTCAAAGTTGGTGGTCACCATGTGCAATTTTAAAAAATACATTGAAAATGTATTTTTTAAAGTGCCATATAGCGCACACATGCCCCTGGGGCATGTGTGCTCTTTGCATGAGCACATTTTTTTTGGGGGGTGCATCAAATGGGGCCTTAGGCCCCCAGAACCCTTGGATTTGCATTACCTAAGTTGCACTACCTAAAAGGAATTCTCAAATTAGGAAATGCAAAAACATTCTCACCTATGGGCCTGAAGGCCCATAGGAACGAAAGGAGTTGAATTTCTTAATAGCGATTCCCTAATAGCGATTGCGACTCTGTGGGAATCCCTATTAGGGAACTGCTATTTTCTTACATGCCATTTTGCATTTTTTAAATAGTGATTTCTTAAAATTTGCTATTTAAGAAATGTGAAACCGTACTTTGATACATCGGACCCTTAGACTCTAGACAGTGTATTCCAATATAGAACTGAAGAAATTTCCGAAGAGCATCACACCAATGGCCCTCTTTACGAGCAGCTCAGTAATGTTCATGGTAATTTCAGCCCCTGGACATGCCAAGACAGGGATAGTGTATCTGACAGTCAGAGAAACCAGCCTATCAACAGCTGGAAGTTTGGAGGTCTTGCTAGAATGTGGACTAACCAGAGGTCCACTTTACCACATCCAGTGGCCCTGTTTTTTTTTCTAATTTGTGGTCGACTTTCGCCTGGAAACTCCAGCTTCTTCTGGCATCTCTTGTAATGGGGCTCTCCCTGGTGTACAGAGACTTTTCTGAAAACTATTTCCTGCATTTCGGGAGAAGACGGTGGAAGATACATGTGCTAGTTATCGAGTTGTCCTCTCTTTATTTTGTTAAATCGTGGTCCCTGTGACCGCGGCCTTGGGTCAATGATTTCATTGACTTACTCACTGGTTCACAGTAGTTCTGACATCACCGGTAATAGGAGATACGACCACATTAGGGTGAATGAATTAATGATACTGTTTCTAGAGCACACGTCTATTCCTAGGAGCGTCTCACCTCTGAAAGTCACCAAATTCTCATGGTGAAACAGCAGCATCAACATGTGAGAGTGGGCACTCAAACATGAATTCTGCATGATATGCCCCAAAATGTTATGATGGGGAGCATTTCCAGCGCCCCTGAGTTACTGGTACCCACAGTATGGGTAACTCTGCTGCGGAGGGATACATAACAGGCTGAATTTCACGTGCCTTGGAAGTGTGACTCTCTTGGGGTTCAGAATGCTTTTCTGTTGGAAACTGTGAAAGGCCATAATTATGGAACAGATGCTGTACTCCCGTATGCCCTCCCCAAATAAACCCTCCTAGGCAAGACTGGTGTTTATATAAGGGCAAAGCACCTTCATATGCTTCGGAAATACCAATGCCACTGGCAGGAAACTGACATAGTGCCATGCCTCAAGGTTTGTACATTTACAAGCACAAATAAAGGGCACACCTAAGAAAGGCTTTGGCATCTGAAAGACCTGATATTTTCTTTTACCCAATCCAGCCCCCGACTTTGCCTTTAAAGGGCCTTGACCAATTGATTATGTGATGATGTCTGGATCAGTTTCTTGAGCAAAAGAAAAAGGATACGGGTCTTGGCATTTCCATCTTGGTTTATACTAGCAACAAAGCCGCCTAAAAGACCCACAGGTCACACAGCCCTCGCTGATGTGCAAAGCCACAACAGCACGTGTCATTCAGAATACAAAACCAATTTAATGTCGTCATAAGAACAGAGTAAGACCCTTTTCCCCTTGGAAACCGATCCAGCTGTGCAGGATGTGCAGTTTCCACCCGATCACCACGGATGACATTTTCGCACGAAGCCACCGTGTGTGTTTTATTTCTCAGATCTCTCTCTGCGTGCTCATCCACTCTCTGATGCCAGCATCCGTGGCCCAGAAGATGGATCCTTCCTGCCAGATTCCCACCCCAGAGGTCAACCGGGTCACGTAAGAGGGGGGCATTCTGTTGGGTGGCATATTCCCACTCCATGATAATGCAGAATTCCGCGAGGCCACGTTCGATGTTAAACCTGCTCCTGTGACCTGCCAGAGGTACAAATTATGTGACAGCAATCTCTGCTCTTTTAATTCAAACCGGCGAGCTTTCCCTGCTTTCTTTAGACTCTTAATCCCTTTAGATAATTTTCAGATGTGGTTTTCATAATTTCAGAGGTTATGGAAGATTATTTTATTTCTATGTTAGGGGTCAAAGGGGCGATTTGAACCTGTGCACTTAGATACTTGGGAAAAGATGAAATGAAAGATATGAGGAGGATGTAGAACCAGGCGGCGCCCTGTGCGACAATGATGGTTGGCAACCTCCCCCCCCCCCCCCATGACCACCTCCGTCACAGATTCCCTCCCCACCCCGTTTAACAGTGCCCCTCAAGTCTCCATAACTACTTTTTTTCAGATGCTTTTAATTTGCTTTGTAGCGCCACTCATTCCAGTGTAGGGTGTCAGAGCACTTTACATCACACACACTACACAGAGTCATTCAATCATAATTCTGTAAATCAGTGTATAAGAAATGATACATAAGACAGAGCACTACAAGATGTACAAGTCACGTGTCATCCATACTGGAAGGCTGTATGGTTTAGGAGTGCCTGGTCTGGAGAAGCACAAACTCAGAATTTAAAGTATAACACCATGGTTGGGGGGTCTCATTAATACAAATAATTGATTTCTACCCAAATGAACCCCTTTTGCAACATTAGGATAATGAAAAACAGGAAAAAATTATAGTTCTAATGTGTGCCTTGAGGAAAGCACGCAGCTCTTTGATGACACTTAATAGCTAACTGTTCTATATCAGGAGTTTAACTTATAAACTGTAAGTAACAAAAGGACCTCTCTGACAAAAGCAGTGACCCGCTGATCCATTTGTTATATGCTCTTTGTGATCTGCATGGTACATGTTCTTTGCAGGAGACATATTAAAACTTCCACTAGAGAAAACTCCAAACTCTCTCCAGGCAGAACATTAATCACCAAAGTTATCTTGACATTTTAGTTGCTGCCCGAAAATTACTGAAAGCAAGGCATTCCGAAGCAGGGACTTTTAAAACCATAATATATTTGCAAATAGGGCGCCGACTCCCAGAGTCAGCATCCGGTGCAGTGTCACCGGTCGCCCCGCTGAAGAGCTGACCCTGTGAACAACATTATTTTACCGGTGTAAAGACCTACAGTTAGATAAATCACAAGCTTTTTAACCACTAAACAATGCCTCCCAATGTCCAAAGTGAACCTTGTGGTTCAGAAATGTCTGTTCGACTCCCAGAGTACAGTGCGCAATCCGTACTGACTTCCAGTTATGGACTTTGCCTCTCCTTTGTACAAAGTATGAATGATTTGTGACTGCAAAAACCATTGCTGTATCACTGATACCCAAAATGGGGTGACAGCATCTTTGAAACCTGTAATAAAGTGTTTAAATTGAGCCGGTGGTTGCTGGTGGGGGGCACCAGCGTTTATGTTTGAGGGCCGACACTTATTTTTCTGTATCAGTAATTTACTGCGAGCAAAAGACGCATATGGGAAATCGGCTGAAGAGAAGGACAGAAAAGCGTCACAAAGGAAGAAAGCTGCAAGAGTGAGGGGGCAGGGAGTGGCTGTGCATGGATTAAAGAGGCCCAAGATGGTTTAAGGATTATGCTGCCTCGGTATTCCGTGTTCACACATTTAAATCTAGAAGCTGCGTGTTTCAGAGGAGAGCCTTGGGCATCAGCACGTTTTTATTTATAAATTAAGCCCTGGTGTCCGGCCGTGGGAGAGCAGACAGTGGTCCAGATCTCCCTAATGTCACTCACTGGAAGACATGGTTAAAAAAATAAAATAAAAATCATGCTCGGAGTTTTAAGAGCAGGCTCTGATTTAACCAGAAGGGCAGCATGCAGTGAATATGGATGCAATGACGTGTAAAAGCATGACACTCTTCAAGATAGGATTGGGGTACACTAGCAAAGCTTTTTGCGGGTTCAGGGCAGGAACCACAATAGCAAAGTGGGATGCAAGCCACGAATTAGTTGAAAGCAGCAGTATGTGTTTTTCTCAGTACTGGACAGGCGGGGGGAGTTGTTGTTCCCGAAGATCAGTATCTCGGTTTTGTCCCTGTTGAGCTCCAGGCTGTTGTTCCTCATCTAGTTGGTGACACTGGTCATGCACTTGTGGAAGCTGGTCCTAGTGGTGGTGGAGTACTTGGAGAGAGAGAGGCAATTACAAAGTAAAGCATATCTCCACAAAGAAACGGTAGAACCAAAGAATTCTTTGGTCACAGTATGTCACAGAATGTGTACTGATGTCTGATGATATCCTTTTAATATAGTACCAAAAAAAGTGAGTTTGAAGTTTATTAACCATATGTCATGGTCTGATTGTGGTTCCACCATTGGTTTATGAACCAAACACACACTTCAACAACTTACCCTAACCAGGCCTAAGTGAAATTTGGTTTACCCCGTCACAATCTTGTGTAATCTGTGGCATTTTGCATTATGGTTGTTACATAAAGTGCCTAAGATTATGTCATTATGCCACATAGTATAAGTGAGATTCAGGGTGGGAATAAACCTATAACAGGTGCAATCGAACACAGCCAATGGACTGAATATGAGCAACATCCTTTTGTGTCACGTAATTTCATTTTTTTTATTTATTTTTTAGCGAGGCTACATTTTGCATTAAAAATAGCACAAAATGCACTTTATGTACTTTTTGCAAAGGAAATTATGAAAATGTCATCCAGTCTTAAATATAAAATTGACAGGCTGGTGAACCTAGAGAGGGGAATTAATAGCAGGAGAGACCAGATGGGGCTATTTTGAAATCTCTGTAATGCATTTGTATGCATTAGGGATTCATTTAATGGTAAAATATTGTGGGCAATGCAATGCTCATGGGATGTTCCATGACGTGTGGTATTCATTGTGTTTAGTTAATTGCAGAATGGCTTGAAGTTTTCTTAGTGAGGGGTTGTGCTGAAGTACTTGGATAATTTTTATTTTCTAAGGAATTAAGGATACACTATTTGATGGTTGATAACCACCCTAAACATGGGGGTTTGCTGCCTCAAATACAACTGAAAGTTTGTTACTAAAGTTGTAAAAAAAAAGATGGCAACATTTTAGTAGGACACGTCATTTGGGACCCTTTTTAAACATGTTGACCTCTTGAGACCAAATAGTGCTCTACCTTTTCATGGAGATGGTATTACAGCCCCCCATGATAGAATCTCATGTTCAGAGCAAAACACCTTCTGGCTCTTGGCAATCCTGTACCTGGTGCTTTATCTTAGTAAGAATGACTGCAATTTGGTGGTTTAGCTTCAGAGCAAAGAGGGATGACATCTCCGGCAGTACAAGGTGAAACACTCAAAAGGACCTATGTATGAGAGAGTTATTAGAAAGATGGAAGAAATAGTGCCTTATGTTATACGTATTCCAGAGACCGCAATATAGTGTAGGGGTGATATATTGTATAGGTGTATATGCACTATGTAGGGGGTATAAATGGGTGTAGTAGAGTGTATGTGTACTATATCGGTCTATACTGTACACCACTAGCCGGTAACGTGGGGCATTTATTTGTTATATTTATTTAAAGTTTTTACATAGTACCTTGTCGCCAGACAAGTATTAAGGTGCTTTACATGAAGCCAAAAGTTTTACATGAGTAAGTCAGAGAACACCAAGAGACAAGAGTAGGTGAGAGAGGCTGGCAGGGAAGGGGCAGTATAGTGGAACACAGTGAGGCCAACAATATTAAATTTCCGGATACGTCTTATAGTCTCTTCAGGTGTGAAAGTAGGAAAAATATGATGGCGTGTTGAAGGTGGTGTTTGATGGGGGCCGCCAAGAAGGTTGTTTAGTCATTGAAAAGTTACGCTTTAAAGCAGTACATCTGATGCCTTCTTGAAAGAAAGGGTAAGATGGTTGTGTCTTGAAGATAAAGAGGCAGAGACTTGCTTCAGTGCTAAAACACACGTGATTTTAGGTGTTTTTAAATGTAAGGAAGTCTTGCTTCTAGATAACCTTCTCCCTCTAGACCAGGGTTATGCAAAGTCGGTCCTGGAGAGTCAGGTCCATGCCAGATTTTTAGCATATCCACATTTAGAATAATGAAGATTTCGGACATATCTTTTTTCTAAATGTGGATATGCTAAAAATCTGGCATGGACCTGGCTCTCCAGGACCGACTTTGCAGAACCCTGCTCTAGACAGAATGAGGAGGTTGGCTAAGTATGCAGGTATGTTGCAGTGCAAGATTTTGAAGGTGATGCAGTCTAACCTGAACTTGAGTCAGCCACTGGTGGTCTCTCAGAATCTGGAATATATGGATGAATCATTTTTTCTCTGAGATGAGTCTGACGGTTGAATAAAAGATGGCTTCGAGCGGCACCAATGTTGAGGTAGGAATTCCTGCTAGGATACAGTGGCCTGCTTGAGATTATGACGGCAAGGGTTGCTAATTTTAGCTGGTCAGAGGAGACAAGATGTTGCATTTTTTGAAGCTGGTGGTGGTGGAAGCTGGCTTATTGTGCCATTTTGCTCACGTGTGCTGACAAAGGGAACAAGGAAGCCAGCGTAAAGCTAAGAGATTTGGCTGTGTTGCTCTGAACTGGTTGAACTCCCATAAGTATATTTCAGTGAGTACAGTAAGATTGATTTTGGAGGAGGAGCTGCAGGAGACTGGGAGAAATTCTATTTTGACTGGTTCAGTTTCCCTGCTGGAGGAGTTACAAAACAGTGACTAAGTGTGAACAAAGAAATCTTGACTATGCGAAGACACCAAAAGTGTCTGGCCAGGAAGGGACCTTCTCTGACTGCGAAATATAAACTTCTCTCTCTTGGAATTTTCCCCTTAGCCAACAACTTCACTAGCACCTTTATCTGATTGCAATCCGACTACCCCGTTTCTAACAACTATTGTAACATAATGTTCAGAGAGGTGGAGATAATAGGAACAAGAAACCGTGTGGAACCCCTGCACAAGCATACAAACAATGGCATACCTAGAGGCTGTGAACAATTGTTCTAGGTACCAAGGAGGTGATTAAACCAAGGACCCACCAGCTCAGACAAATACTGCTCCGAAAAATATATCTAGAGGTACTGGAAGACTAGCAGGAAAAAGACTACTTTTTCAGCTATGGCAAAACATTTGTTTTAGACATCCACAGGGAGCTCATAAGACGCTATAATGGAACCCAGTCACAGGTGCGATAGGAAAGTTCATCATTAATGTAAAACATTCTTTAGTCATTTTTTAGAACATCAGGCATAATGTAGATGGTGGCCTATTTGCCCGGGGCTGCAACATTTGGACACATGTCCCCAAAGATTACTGTGAGTTGTAAGGTAGAACACGCCCCCTCATATTGCATTGTTGATGGTGGGGGAATTGTGCCAAAAAGGTCATCAATATCTTTCTTTGCCTCTAATAGGTTCACCTGCAAGAATTAACTCTTGGTTTGCACTGGCCTAATCCAGCACCAATATGTCTTTGGGGAATAGGCATGATATAAAGATCTGTACTTCAATATAGCTTGGATCACAATTTTCTTTACAATTCAGTCCTGCTAAAAAGTACTACTTAAACAAATTTGTTTTTTTAATTGTGAGTTCTTTTTCTGTACTTTCGTAAAGGTGCCATCAGCCACAGATCATTAGTCTTGCAACATGTTTGCTAAATATTGGGATATATTAACGGAAACAGTAGCTTCAGAGGTGGTTTGTCTCACTTTCAAATAATTGGGGACAGAGAGCAATTGACCTTTGGAGGCTGCATACTGATTAATTATTTGGAATAAATTCACAGGTAAAGCAATAGATGTTATGAACTTTATAGATGTACGGCCTAAAGCTATCCAAGAAGTATTGGGGCACTGAACAGAATAGTGAAGGGGAAAGGGTACCTAGTGAGGATGAAGAAAGTGTTAAATGAAGAGATGTGTCTTCAATTTCTTTCTGAGTTGCAAAAAGGGTGGGGTAATTTCTGCAGCAGGTGGGGCTGGTGGTACCGGTACTTGGTGTGTAGAGCAAGTAGGCCTATCTCCTGTTATGTTTTCTCCCTGGGTTTCCTCGTTTACAGTCTGGTGATGTGTTGGCTTCTAGTGATTTATTCTTCACCTGAGATTGCTAGCTTCTCAGCCAATTATGTCTGTTTTATGGGCAAGGATTTCTCATGATGAAGTGAGATGCGGCATGTAAATAATTTTCACTGGTCCCAAAGGAAGGATCGGGGCCTTTGCCAAGTTGGAGAGAAGACTAATGAGTGGATTGTTGCTCTAGTATTTGTTTTGGGTAGGAAGAGTCTTAACTTTTACTGGAGGAAGAACTGATACCATACTGCATTGGTTTTCTTTGTTGTGTGTTCCTTGAAAGTGAGCTATTTGTTGAGTTGGGTATGAGCTGGGGGGCCTTAACATCATGAAAGTTCATGTCTGCTCAGTTTTACTTTGCACTCTTGGAGAACAGGAGATATTTTGCCTTAGCTGGGTTGAGAGTTGGGAAGTTGCTGAGTTCTGAATTATTTTCTGTGGGCCAGGTGAGTGTTAACCTTTTTGTTTTAGAGCAGTGGTGTGAAGCGAGGCTGGTTCTTGATCAGCTGAGCATTGAGGAATGCCACATCTCTTCCCACGCTGCACTCTGAGTGCACCTGTAGGCTGGGGCATTGCTGCCTCTGTTATCTCAGCAGAGTGCTAGCAGGGGAGGCTGTTTCCTGGTTGGCTTGATGAGAAAGGATTGTCACTGCTCAGGACTATTTGCCTATGGGGAGTTCTGAGAGACTGGTGTACATTGGTTGGTCCTTTTGTCTCAGTAGAGTGGTGGAAGGGAAGCCAGTACTGATTGGCTCAGGAGTGAAGAGCATTGGTGTTCTGACCATGCAGTGATCTATGGGGATCTTTTGTTTTCTTGCCCAAAAGTAACCAGTGCTTTGCTCTCAACATGGACAGAATCGATTATCTCCAATTTTACGCTAAGTAGAAGATGCATGCTGCATTCACTTGCTACACAAGCCACTAAGAAACTGTAAAGTCTGTAAACAAGTGATCTCTCTATTAATATTTCAGGTTTGTCTCCAGAATTACGAATCACTGCAAGCCATGGTTTTTGCTATTGAGATCAACAAGAACCCGAATTTCCTACCAAATACCAGTCTGGGCTTCCGTATCTATGACTCCTGTCGGGTGATGCAGCGGTCTCTTGAAGGCACCCTTTGGTTCTTCGCAGGGTGAGCACAGCCTATTCCAAACTTTAGCTGCCAGTTTATGCTCCCACTTATGGGTATCATTGGTGACGCTGGATCCTCTTGCTCTATTGTCATGGCCCGAGTACTGGGCTTGTACAGGTTTCCTCAGGTAATTTTCAGAATAAAAATGTATATTGTAAATAAACAGTGCTGTTGGTAGCTGTTGGCCCACGTGGTAAATATAGGACAGAGAAAACACTTTATTTAGAGCAGGGAAGTAAAGGCCATACGTTGAAAATTGGAATGTTGAAAGTCCTATTCACCTTGTACAAATTGTGGAGCATATGGGATATAATTATTCTCGAATATAGATTCCGTCTATGAGGGTATGGTACATGAATTAATAAAAAAGATAAGAGATCCAGCACCTCTGCTACACCAGATATACCATAGATGGCACCCCAGGGTTTAAATGAGGTCCAACGTTAAAGTTGAAATTCACTTCTGCTAACTTCAGGAGCTTTTCTTTTTCAGTTTCAGCATCTTCACAGTGTTGTACCGTAAGATGTCAAAGAATTTTTAAAAAAATGGAAAGCTTATATTTTGAAGGGGATGTCACTTGCAAAATATATTTTTGCTCAGGAAAAACCTCTAAAAAGTTGACAGATTTTGCAGTTGTGCAAAATCATGAGAAGATGTTAACCTTATACACATCTATACAACATTTTAGTTCACACTTATTTAAGGCAACTGGAATACCTGAAATACATTTTGAATATGTTGTACTGTTTCAGGATTACAAGCTAATGCTGTGATGTCTTGCTTCCCTTTATAATGCTAAAAGGCATAATCCACTGTTGTCTGAAAACACTAGCCATTGAAAATTGGTTTCCAATGGGCAATCTGTCTGGCAAAATAATCTTTAACTTGCTATCCTTGGGGGCAGAGTTAATTCCACTGATGGATATTACTCATAACATAGGAGTTAGAACTTCCTACATAAGGGTTTTCAGTCACTACCAAGTGTCCAAATGAAAGAGACTAGTACACGCAATCAAAGTAGGGTCAAATTGGAACATATTTCAATCAGTAATAGGGGCATTCTAGGATGTAACCACAACTAGATGTATTCAATTTAAGTTGGAAAGCATTTATTTTTCTAGTATCTGTTGTTTAGGCATTTCAAGTATGTTCATCTTGTTAACAGTAATCAAGTTTTTGATGCTCCATTATGCTCTTTTACAGATCAGTTTCGTTTCAACAAGTCCACTCCTGAGTGACCGGAAACAGTTTCCTTCATTTTTCTGCACCATCCCCAATGATGACTATCAGTCCAGAGGATTGGGCAAGTTGTTAATACACTTTGGCTGGACGTGGATCGGTCTGCTGGTAGAAGATAATGACTATGGCCAACAAGGTGCACATGTTTTGAAGGAAGAACTGGACAAGGCCGGTGTTTGTATTGCCTTCTCTGAGAATATCATTCTGAGCCAAGCCTACAGGAATGCTTTCCATATTATACAGGTGATGAAAAGCTCAACAGCCAATGTCATTGTCATCTTCTTCAGTGATGCTGGTCTTGGTCCTTTAGTAGATGAGATGATGAGGCAGAAAGTGACTGGGAAGGTATGGATTGCCACAGAAGGCTGGTCTATATCTGCCCCATTAGCTATGGGGATGTACTCCGGTTTTCTTGTAGGCACCATTGGGTTAGCAAGCCGCAATGGTGAAATGCCAGGGCTTGAAGAGCATCTCAACAGTGTCCATCAGTCAAGGTCAACAGAGAATGGGTTTCTCCCAATTTTCTGGGAAGCAGCTTTTGGATGCCAGTGGATAGGTCAAAAACACTTAAGTGCAGTGGATAATGCATCAATGTGGTGCACAGGAGACGAGAGACTGGAGAGTGTTCAGAATGACTACAACGATGTGGCTAATTTACGAGTAGCTTATAATGTCTACAATGCAGTTTATGCCACCGCTTGGGCTTTACATGATTTAAATTCTGAACGGGCAGTACAGCTACAGCTCCTTAATGGAACCTGGAAAGATATTGCTGGTTTCAAGCCATGGCAGGTAATATAAGACGTTTTAGTTGAAATAGTTTTAGACTTTAAATGTAATCAATAATGAAATATATCACTTGGTGATGTGAATCTAAAATGAATGCAAAGTGAAAGAATGGGCAATTTACATAAATTGTTAATGTGCACTTATGTGAGAATGCATACAGAATAACACTTCTCCCTGGAATGTTTTTGAGAAAGACCAACATCAGACAATTATTCATCTCCCTTAAGGATCGTGTCGAAATATGAATGTGTAGGAAAATAATGAATGATGCACAAATGGAAATATGACTTCCAACACACATATACCACTATCATTATTGAATATCACTCACTGTGAGATAGGCAAGGAAACTTAGGTTTGAAATGGGTATATTTAAAACCTTTGACACCTATTAGTACATTTCTCTGCATGCCCATTTTAATTCACATGGGCCCTCCTGCTGTCTTCAGGTGGCCCAGACTTTTCAAGATTTGGTGATCCAGGACAGTCTGAAGTGCAAATCTTTCCAAGACTTCCATCTCTTCCAAGATGTGCGTGAGATTTGGTGGCACTATTGGATGAAGTTCTATTTAAATGACACCAAGGACCCTATGCACGGCTTCTAACCTTTGGAAAAGAGAGCCTTGTTGCTTCAAAGCCTGGTGCTCCTAGAAGACTCCTGTGCAGTCTTAATACCAAAGGCAGTTGTATGAAATTTTGTTATTGGTTGAGGGGATTAAAACCCTTCTCAATTTACTACCACAATCCTTGTCGAGGTGAACCACAAAAGTCACTAAATTAACTTGTGCTTAACTTTTAGGTAGCATGCCATAAAAGCAGTCAGGCTTAACTTAGATTTACTGTGTTAAGTATATTTGCAGCACACAAACAATAATAAAGTGAAAACACAACACCACAAAAAGCCCAAACCAATTTAGAAAAATTGAGAAAATTTTAGTAAATAAACGGACGCAAAATAACAAAAAGTTTTTGATGATAGTGTTTCACTTTCGTTGTTCTACCCTGATTCTCCTCTGTGTGGAAGTACACATTCGAGGTTTCTCCAGCCTAGCGCATGTATTGTGAGAGTGCACCGAGATCCAGTGGGAAGAAAACTTAAAAAAATTAAGGCACTTCAGAAGACAACACCATTCCCTGTCCCTCACCCTGCCCTGTCACCATCAATGCCCACAATGAGCAGTGTGCAGTGGTGGCAGCAGGATAAATGTATGGTGGAATACACTTCACTTCCCATTTTACAAGCAGCTTTAGCTGGACTGGGCGTGACATTAAGGGGGTCATTATAAGTTTGGCGGACTGAAAAGGCCATCCGCCAAAGTCCCTCGATCAGGTTGCGCCTGAGCGGCCCTTTCCCGCTGGCTCCTTTACAAGTTCCCTGCTGCATCAGGGGGTGGAAATAGTGCATGGCCAGTGCAGGGCCCCCCTCCGAGTTCCCCCTGCACCCCATCTCCACCAGCCGTTACATGGAGGTGCTACCACCATGTAAAAGCTTGCGGAGGTGGGGGGGTTGTAATCCCCAGGGCAACGCTGCTTGCAGCACTGCCCTGGAGGATTAGGACCACCAGCACTGCCAAGCCCGCTCCTGTAGAGGTAAATTGACGGTGCTGGCATTCTAACTATGGCCCAACCACCACGGTCATAATGTGGTGAGACCACGGCCAAAGTGGTCAGACCACCGCTCTGGCAATGGTCAGACCACTACTGTGACCCTGGAGGTCTAAAGACCACCAGGGTCTTAATGAAGCCCTAAATGTCAAGAAATTTAAAACATATGTTAACAGAATAAGGTAATCAGTTGACCATTATTTTTATATGTATACATTGCAGAATTAATTTTGGAAGCAACAGAACCTATAAGATGATAAATCACATAGCACACGTCAGCTCACTATCAACCACTGGAGATATCCTTTGTGTCTTATTTGAAAGTTTTTGGAATTAACAACTTCTGAAGTATTATGAAAAAAGAAACAAAATGAAAGCAGGTGAGGGTCAGTACAGCATAATCTATTGTTTATTTCTTCCACCAATGTAAATAAACATAGCACATTCCACCAACAAAGCATTCTAATGCGACAATGCTGCATAAAGGCTGAATGAACCAATACACACTAAGTGACAACTATTTCGTTGGAACAAAGTATTCTCCACCAATTTCAGTCTCATGCTTCCAACGATTTAAAAGATTCTTCACCTGATGGTAGAAGTGCATGTTAATGTAAGTTCTAGAAAGGCAATGTGACCCAAGTCCCCGATAACAAAAAAAAATGCATTCTTAAATATATCTGTGACGCACAAAAACTTATATAGAATTCAGTGTCCCACATCTTTATTTTATATTATGTTCCAGTGATAGCTGGGGACTTTGATGCAAAAGTATACAACTAAACAAATCCAGCACTTTGCATTACCATCAAAAGCAAATAACAATATTAAAGACATTATAAACCAAGAAAACATATTCACAGAGTGAAATACACATTGACCATGCCAATAGATGACTTGCATTTTTATGGGTATGTAACAATGATTGGTGCTACTTGAAACAATAAAAAGAAAGTTCTGGTGTTATATATTTATTTAATTGTACAATATATTTTCATTTAATAGATAGTTATCTGTACTTCATAAATGATAACATTGAATTTTAATGCTTTCAAAGGGAATAGAACACAAATTAAGGGCCTCATAAGGAGTTGGCGGTCCAACTTGGCCCCCAATCCACGTATTGTATTAGTCCCACTCTCCATCGCAGTCGACCATATTTTGCGAATTTGACACGTTCTTGTGTGACTAGATGTCCACAGTTGGCGCTTTATTCTTTTCGGTGCTAGCTTTTAACTTAAACTATACAAATTCATAATTGAAGTTGTGCAGATTGGATTTTTGTTGTTTAGATGTCAAATAAGTTATTAAAATGTACTCCATCTTTCTAAATTGCTGTGGATTATCCTTATGTTGTATTTTCACATTATTTCTGTTTGTGTGCTGGAATGGAGGCCTTCAGTGCTGCTTATCTGGATGATATAGCGGTCTTCAGTAGGGAGGGCCACCTCTTTCACCTGCAGGAGGTTCTTCAGGCCCTGCAACGAGAAGGCCTGACTATCAAGGCCAGTAGGTGACAGATATGTCAGGGTTCTGTGGTCTAATTGGGATACCTTGTTGGCAGGGTCGGCTGCAACCCCTCCTGGTAAAATAGAGACTACCCTGGCTTAGGAGCCCCACAAAACACAGATTAGAGTGAGGGCCTTTCTGGCCCCGTTTGTTATTATGGGAGGTTTGTCAAGGGATATGGCAACATTGTGCCCCCTTGACTGAGCTGACTTCCAAGAAGCAGCCCAAAAATATGATCTGGACAGAAGACTGACAGAAAGCTTTTGACACTCTCAGACAGGCAATATGCACAGCCCCTGTGCTCAGGGCCCCTGGCTTTTCACAGGAATTCATTGTATAAGCAGATGCCTCAGAGGATGGCATAGGGGCATTCCTATCACAGCTCTATGAGGAGTACCTAGACCAATCTGAAGCTTTAATCTCTAGGAGGCTGCTTCCCAGGGGACAGAGGTGTAATGTTATTGAAAGGGAAGTCTTTTCTGTAGTCTGGGCACTGAAGTAGCTAAGACCACACTTGTTTGGGACTCACTTCTGGGTTCAGACAGACCAAAGGCCACTCAGATGGCTCATGCAGATGAAGCGTGAGAATCCAAACCTGTTGAGGTGGTCCATCTCCCTACAGGGAAATGACTTCATGGTGGATCATTGTCCTGGGTCAGACCACGCTGATGGTTTGTCCAGCTTATTCTGCCTAACTAATGAGAACTCCCATTAGGTTGGTAGTGCTCCATACTTTCAATGGGGGGGGAGGGGGCATTTGCATATTAAACATGTCAGCCTTAGAGGGGTCTTCCCCCAAACATTTTTCCTTTGCCCTTCCATGTTATGGCACAGGTGACCCTCAGTTCCCATTAACGTAGTTAGCCTTGACTCTGCTCTCCTGAGTTTTAACTCATGATTGCCTACCCTCTCTATATATATTTTTAATCCCAAAGTAACTTAATTCTTTTTGGTTACTTCTATGCTTCTCCCAGAAATGCTTTGCTATACATGTGCCCAATGCTCTGGTATGCACCAGATTGTTAAATAGGGCTCATCGGCGCTGATGGTAACAGGCACCCCCGCCTTCAACTGCGCAGGGTACACTTGGGCCTTGTAGTGCTGGCCCACACTGCTCACTCCACTCTGCAAAGGATACTCCGACAATGGGGGGAGCACCAGACGGTTATCTAGCGCTCACTGGCACTGATGTTAACAGGTTCCCCCCCACCTTGAACTGCACAGGGTACACTTGGGCACTGTACTCCTGGCCTGCACAACTCACTCCACTTTGCAAAAGAGGCTCCCGTGCTGTGGGGAGCACCAGGTAGTTAAATAAGTCACCCAAATATTCTACGTTCCTGTAGGTAATTTGAGGGTGGCCAGTAAGAACTTCTCTGAGATGTTCATCCATTTGTTGAATTTTCCAATTCTTCCTTGTGATTTTGTTCAGTTTAGAGTGCTTGATATTGTTGTTCATGATGAACCTAACAATATTTTCCTCTTTCGAAATCTTATTTCCAGTTACTAATAATTCCTCCTGTGTCTTAGAACAAGCTTTTTGTAAATTATTCTGAAGAACATCGAATGGATAATCTCTTTGTGCAAAGCGTGCTATCATTTCCTTGGCCTGAATTTCAAAGTCTTTCATTTCTGAGCACTAGTAGTTCGCCAAATGGCAGACTCCACTTCAAGCTTTAGGGTGCCTACAGTTGGCATGCAAGTAAGTTGCTGCTACAGGATGTGGCATTGTGATGATTTTTAGTACAGATGTTGTTGTTTTTAATACACACTTCACTATCCATAAAGTCAATTTTGTTAGCACTGATAGTGTGGGTACATTTAAACTTGTATTCATTATCATTTGGGTAGGAAATAACCAATTCAAGGCTCTCTGTCCCAAATATTGTATAGATCATCAATTAAACGAGTCTACAGTTTCACATATTACAGAAAAGTTAGAGTTTTCTCTGTCCACATGTCTCCTGCTTCCCACCAACCCATCATCAAGTTTGAATATGTTGGGGCAAAATAAATGCCCAACCCTGTACATTGCTTGTGCAGGTACTGGGTGCCATTGAAGATAAAAAAAAATATGATTTAACCAACTTCAGCATATTTGAGGGTACCATATGGCTCACAGATCTGGCTCTATAAAATACCTGCATGCATTTAGGCCATCAGAGTGTTGGCAACCATCCATGTGGTATCAGATCCATCCAATAGGTAATTATCCTTCCAGGGTATGTCATGGATTTTGTTTAAATATGTCAGTTGAACCTCTCAAATAAGAAAGGAGTACTGTCACATATTGAAAGAGAAAAATGTCACCAAATCTCAAAATCTTTTCCAGTAAGGAACCTACAGGGTTGATGATTGGGCACCCTGGTGGATTTTTGATATTTCTATGCTCCATAGGAAGAAAATAAAAGGTTGGTGTCATTGGATAATCTATCTCAAATATCTATATTCTTCCTCATCAAACACATCCAGTTCTGCCCATCTTATAGGTTTATGATGATATTCAGTAGCAACACCATTAGTTGAATTCTTTTCAGCTTGGTTTAATGCTGTTGAATCTTGAGTTGTTTTTCAGCTTCTAATATATACCTGATTCCATCTTGGATCACTATATTGCCCCCTTTATCAGAGGCCTTAATAATGTATTGCTTACTTTCTTGAAGTTTCCTTATTGTGTGCAATACTTTAATACTCATTCCACTTTCCCTTCTAGTTGGCCTTTTATTGGTCAGTCTATTAATTTATCCCACCATGATTTCCTGAATTAGATCAATTTTATTGCCAGTAGGAATTTGAGGAGAGAGAAGCGAGCAAGGTTTACATCCACTTTTGCCAGATTTTCAAGTGGTTAGACCCATCTTTCATTTTTAATGTGTGCCATAGCTTCCCAGGGTTGAGAGAACTGTGAACTGGTCGACGCAGATTATTATTAATTTAGCAGGAGTTACTCTTCCGCAAATTAGTAACCCAATTTCTGACAAGCAGCATTTGGTGACATCTCTAAAGTAACTTATCACATAAGAACACGACACAAGGTATCACAAAGCACAATAACAACATAACAAGGTGCAAAACAATAAAACAGTAAATACAGAATGCAGCATACCAACTTCACTACAACAAAACAACACTGTGCAATAATGCAGCACCACAAACAATTTCAACAGAGTATATGTGTAGATACATTCATGTCACACATTATCACCTCCGGAATTCTGCTTTAATAATATGATGGTAAAAGCAGGTTTGCTCCAAGCACAGAGTTAGTTACCAAACGCATGTAAGAGCTGAAGTAAACATGTTTTGTGGCCCAACCTCTGAAGGTGATAGACAACGTTGAAGCTATTGGCTTTCTGTGGCACTTTATCAGTCTGCGAGGTTAGCTACAGTGTGTGCTTGCTCATGCACGAAATGTATATGGCATTGCATAATAAGGATGTATTTTCCAAATCACTAGTGGAACAATATGAGCTGAAGTTCCAAAAAAAGTACATGGGCAAAGTTGTATATTATAGCATGACTGATTATTGAGTAACTGATGCTAGAATAATTGTATGTTCATCTTTATGAGCTTGTATTACGCTTTGAAATGTCACGTCATACAAGTTACTTAGTCAATCCAAATATGTTTTTATTTGTAATGTAGCTCATTCATTATATTAAGAAAGTGCGATTTGAAAATAAAGGCGGTGGAGAAGTGATTTTTAATCGGAATGGTGAAGTTCCTGCTCAGTATGACATCATAAACTGGCAGAGCGGCCCTGCTGGCCGCATCAGCCAGGTAACAGTTGGAAGATATGATCATAGTGCCCCTCGGGGTAGGAATCTCATCATCAACGTCAGTGCCGTTATTTGGCCTTCACAGGGCTCTCACGTAAGTTTTAAAATTAATTGTGAATATTTTTATGGTCTGGATTGCTTTTTTCAGTTAGACGAGATGTCACACGATCGCAGGAAGATCAGCAGGAAATGTGTTCCTTTACCATTACTTATTGTCAATTATTACTCATTGAGTGACAGCTCAGTATTGTGGTTCAATCAGTGTGTCTCTTTTTTTTTTTTTTTTTACCAAGAGAAGAGGGCATCGGTAATAGCCTTAATGTCCTTTTCGTTGGGCAATAAAGGGTGCCAATTACAAGCCCCATATTATGAGCCTCGGCTAGCAGCAAAGATCTTTCCTTGCACCTTAGCTTTCACCCTTTCTTCCTTTTATCATTTTTCCTTTTAATCTTCCCTTCTTATAAGTCTTTCTTTCTTTTTCTCTCCTCTTTGTGTTTTCTTTCTGATCTTTTGCTTCATCATACACTATTTGACTCTCTCTGTCTGACCTTTTTAGTTTAAGTCCCTTTGCATGAACAGGATAGGACATAGGACAAAAGAATAAGAAGGGTACGTGATGCCATGGCACCCTGTTTTCTTTGCAACAGATTTGCTAGTGTATGGTTAATTAAAATGGATGAAAGCAGTTGAAAATGGTCATGGCTGAGTGGGAAGGAAAAACATGTCCAGCTATTTCCTCAACCTTGTTGCTATAAACACTAGATCCTAGGATGCAGACACTTGACACTACTTCCAATTGGTAAGAAACTCATATGGATTCAGAAATGTTTTAATCATCCAGGAGTGATAAGCATGCCGATCCTGAAGATGCGATTGAGAACTGATAATATTACCGCCTTTGGGAGGGCATGGGATGTTGATATCAGGCCCCTCTGTTGGGACTCCAAACTGGCAATCCTGCAAATAGAATCTGTATAACGTCTGGAGTGAAAAATGTACTGTTTGTTTCTCTGAATGAGCCTTATTTTCTTCACCTGACCTTGACTGGTCCGAGACTCTCAGGGATTGAGGAACGTGCCGATGAAAACCTCATGCTGTTTCTTTTCTCCATAGCACTTGTAGTTTCTTTTCCTCTGATTCTTTTCTCTTTTTCAAGTCACAGGAATTAGATCTGTATCCTCAAGCTAGTGAGGAAAAATAATCCCGGCAATAGTGTTTTCTATAACTCCACTGAAAACAACAATGTGGTCTACTGTCAATAATAGGTGATATAGACTTTTGGATAATGCTTTCAAATGTTTCTCATCTGTCAAGGTAAAATGTGTCCCCAGAGAACCTAAAATACTGCTACAGAATACAGAGAAGCCATGATTATTATTGGAGGCTCAAGCCCAGCTTGAGCTTCAGTATTCATCCTAGAGTCTTGAGCCCCACTTACGACATTGGTGGTCGCACCATGGGATGACCAAAGCCGCTGGGGTGATGCCTCCGCCATGCCGGTGACACCTCCCGCCCTATTACAAACTTGCCACCAGGTTGACCGGCAAGAACGTTGTAATAGAGCATTCCCGCGGGTCAGGCCGGCAGGAACAGTGCTACGGTACGGGTCTCTGCTCCCTTAAGGGAATCTGGTCCTAAAATGTAGCACAGAGGGGGCTTATGAGCACCCTCGGAATGCACACTGTCTGCAAGGTAGACAGTGCACATGTTGAGGGTGCTGGGCAGGGGGCGCACTACACACCCTTACTGCCAGACTGGGTCAGACCGCCATGGAAAGTCTGGTGGTATGGGGAGTTGTAATCAGCCAGGTTGTAATGGTTTTGCTATCCTTCTCTTTCCCTGTGTTTCCTCTCTGTTTTTTTTTCTCTATTTTGAGCTCAGTAAATATCTCATGAAAAGAATTTGCCAGTTCCCAAACATCGGGTCAAATTAAGTACTTGTTATAGTACACATGGACAGAGTAATGCTGTAGTCAGTGTTGTTTGAGTTACCTGACTCAAAGTTGCATTTTTCTTTAAATCCGTTGTAGAAAGCCCTGCATTATCACCTGCATTTCTGCTACAGATATTAATACAAGGCAGGGGATATTTTTCCCAAAATATTAATATATAATTTTTGGTGCTAAAGTTCACTTTCTAATCCCATGAGCACTGGAAACATCTATTAAGGGCTGGTGCTCTCTCCCTGATAGGAGCGTCCTGCAGGTTAGGGCACGTTGGGGTGATGAAGAACTCAATAACCAACCAAAGCACAGAACAGAAGCACTACAGTACTAATAGGGATTTCACCCATTCAGTGAGAATGTTATAAATTGAGTAAAACCAAACAGAAAAAGAAGCCCTAAAATGTTTTAACAGAAGGACTGTCTGAACCACAATTGACTTTGTCACTTGTCTGTTTCAAGTGGAGCTTTCAATATTCCAATGATTTGTTTTATTGCTCACATTTGTGGACAATAACAGTTGTTAATTAATCTTCCTTGCAATTATGTACCGATGCAGCAGGTGACTCCCCATAAGGAGGGGGAATAACTAAATCCTGTAAATTCTCTACATGTAAGGGCAATGTCACCATTAGAACATCTGTTGAGAATTGAATTGAGCTCATAGTGGACAAAGGAAAAATTAGTATTTTTCCCTGATGAGAGTGCAAGTGTCATTAACAAAGGACGAAGTGACTCCCTCTTCACGGTGAGCATTGAAACTGGGCATATCGTACTTTGAAAACAAAACTACAGATTGCACAGTAAAAGTCTTTCCTTGTGTGTGCGTGCTGATCGCGACTCCTGTTTACGCCAGCCTTTCCATGGCAGGGACCCCACCAGGGAAACGCTTGTGGAAACACAGTGCATGGGCCACAGGACAGCCACTGCACTGCTTATGCCCTTGGAATGGACACAGCTAAACTCGAGACACTCGCACCTTTCACCAACTTTCACACAAAAATCTTTCAGGCATTTCATTGACCAGGACCTACTCAATGCACAAGACCTCTTCTCAAGCACAATTATCAAAATCTGGAATTCCATCTCCATCTGCTCTTCAGACATTCCTCAGAAAGACAACTATCTTCTACCATTAGCATATAATATATGTTCAACTTTAATCGGATATAGGCGATCAGCTGAATATGATGATCAAATAAATTCAGCCTATTCCCTTTCATGCTGATATCATTTCAACTTCTACCATCATTAACAAATTTAATCTATCCATCAATCTATGAATGTTTCCTTTGACAAGAGCATCATTCCTAACATCGTTCCAGACTTGAAAAATCCCTACACTTCTAGACAAAAAGCACAGGATGATCCAACCTAACTTGTATCTACTGTCACGCAGTTAGTCTACAATGGATGTGCAAAGTTATTGAGAAATGTGTTGCTAACAAAGTTGCTACACCCATTGATCAACACAAGCTTCTAGCACCATTCCAATCTAGCTTCCACACTGGACAGAGACTGTTAGACTTAAAATCCTGAAAGACAATCACTGCATGATGGAAAATGGCCATGACTGCCTTCTTATCGTCCTAGATTTATCAGTGGCATTCCACGTTAATGACCACAAATAGCTCATCACTATCAATGAATCCTGCATGGGCTGCAGAGTTCAGGTCCGTGATTGGATTTCGTCTAGCAACGGGAAACGTCAAAGAAAGATTGCGCATTCACACCTCTCATATAGTCCCAAAGAAAAAAGCAGAGTAGTTGGAAACTATTTGTCTACATTGTTTCCTTGGTCGACACAGTTTGCAGTTTTAATTTTTTTTTTTAAATGTCTACCTTATATTTACAAGTGATATATGGAGTACCTCAGGACTCTATTCTCCAACCCATGCTGTCCAACTTTTATATGGAACTACTAAGTAACTTTAAGGAGGAGGTGGGGGTTGGGATTCACCTGTATACAGGCAATAAATGAATAAATTAATTAATGCAACCTATACAGAGCACACCTGCCGCAATAGAAGTGTCCTACCTCAATAGAAGCGTTCAGGCAATGCTTTACGAAACCTTTCACAGCTCACACGTATCGGAAAAGAAACATTTTCAGCTATGTTTTAAAATTAGTCTCAGAAGTGGTCTTCCTGAACTCAGTGGGAAGCTAATTCCCGAGTTTAACTGGCAGGAGTGAAAAAGAGCAACCACACTTTCTAGAAGTTTGGATCCTAGGGATTGTCAGAAAGTCCTGATTTGCTGAACAAAGAGATCTTTTTGGCATGTAGGCAGAACCCTATCACTAAGATAACAGGGTCCTATTTGTGGACTGCTTTATGTGTCATCACCTGGACCTTGAACTGAATTTGATTTTCTGCTGGGAGTCAATGCAGTTGTTTCAAATTGGAAAAGATTGATTGCCATCGTGGGACATTAAGAATTAACCTGGCAGCCTCATTCTGGACCTTCTGCAGCCTACTTTTCAAAACTGCGGACAACCCTACATATAGCTAATTTGGGTAATCCAATCTGGAGGTGATCAATGAGTGCACTATTGCTCTACGTGTAAGATCAGGGACCAAATGTAGACTTTTCTTTACTGATCTTAATAAAGAGAACAGGTGGCCGCAATAGCTTGGATTCATGGTCAAAACCAGAGCTGCTACCATATTTGACTCTGAAATTCCTGACTGTAGCAGAAAGGGTGATAGACTTGCTCAGTTTCTTTGCCCACCAGCTATACACTCATGGCAATAGGGTGTTGCTGAAGAACAGTATTTCAGATTTCTCTCATTTAAGATTTAGTCATCTTTGTTTTATCTAACTTGCTACTACTCTGAGACAACTCTGAAAGCTTTTTAGGATCCCTTAATTGACCTGGTGGGATCTCTCATCCTGGTAGTGGCAGTGGTCTCCTGTTGTTCTGACCACCAGGATCGTAATCTGGCGTTTGGACCACCAGGGATGCAGTGGTCGGACTGCCACAGCTCGTAATAAGGCCCTAAGAAAGGCATTTAGTAGAAAGACTTATAAAATCCAGCCTGTGACTTTGAATGGGATTTAAATGATCCCAATGCTAATTCAGCATTATAATAAAAATGTCTTTTTAACTAGGAAATCAGGACAAAGATTTACCATTTCTGTGAACTTTAAATATCATATTTTACCCATTGTAATACGGCCCAATAGATGAAGTTTGAAGGAATAATTTCCCATGTTGGATTCAGACATGTGACCTGCAGATCATACTAAGATGTCAACAGAGGGCCATTCTGGGCGGACCCATTTTCTGATTGAGGCAATTTCTAAAGCGTGACTGATCCTCCAAGGAATCTCCCAGTACTAACAGAACAAGGACTAATGTGGCGAAGTAAGGTGACTCCAGGCTTTGTCAACCAGGAAGGAAAAGTAGTGCCCTCCCATTCTGTAACTTCTGATCCTAAGAATCTGGAACAAATAAGCACCGGATGAAGGCACATGATTGCAAGGGTCTAGTTGGAATGTAATGCTGAGATCGTTCTGACAGATATTTAGGAATTCAGAGCCAATGTATTAAAAAATATGATATAACCCACTTAACATTTTAATATTTTTAGATCCCTGACTCTGTGTGTACTCAAAGCTGTATGCCTGGATTTAGGAAAGCTGTTATAGAAGATGAACCTACCTGCTGCTTTCTCTGTGTTCCATGTCCTCTGGGAGAAATCTCTAACCAGACTGGTAAGTGATCATCAGCTCTGCATGTGTCATGGATATATGGGGCCAGATTTATCAAAGGATTGTGTTGCATTTGAGTCATGCAAGGTGGCATAAGGGCAATAAAATCCTTAAGTCAGATTTACCAAGCCACGGAAAGGCACCTTGTGTGGCCCTGCGTGGCTCGATAAACCTCGAGTAGCGCAATGCGGCGCAAGTCACTGCTGTGCCTGAGTCTGCATTGGAAAGAAGTTACATGTTCCCAAACACCCACCCATCCTTTTTGGTGTTTTCCTATGTTTACCAGAAACAAGTAAACCTTCGATTGTGTCAAAAGTGTGTGTCTGCCTTCCCATTCTGTGTGAATGTTTATGTGCAGGAAGATGTCTTTTTCTGAACAAAAACAATCTTGCCTGCAATGCAAGCACCCTTGCGTTATTCCTCAAAGGTGCCTGCTTTGGTGATAGGCAGCACATAGTGCACCTGCATAGTGACAGAACGGGAATGCATCCCGCAAATATGGCACATTCCTGCCCTCTCCATTTGTCGCAGTGCAGGAAGTTATGTTGCTGCATTGGGCTGCATCAACTATTGATAAATCTGGCCCCTGATTTCTAAGAGTTGCTATCAGTGTAGAGTACAATGCTGTATTTCAACAGCATTTGTAATGTCATGGTAAAGTAGACTGTTAATTAAATCTGGAAATGCATTCATATCTTCTCCACCAGACTCAGTGACTTGCTTGAAATGTCCATGGGATCAGTGGCCTGACGAGAGTCAAGAAAAGTGCATCAATAAGGTTGAGGAATATCTCGCCTACAAAGAATCTCTTGGAGCTACCCTGATAGGAATTTGCCTTGTAATGTCTTTGCTCCCACTTGCCATACCGGGACTCTTCATACTGCACAAAAACACTCCAATCGTCAAAGCGAACAACCGCCCGCTCAGCTACCTCCTGCTTCTGACTCTCACCTTATGCTTTCTCTGCTCTTTGATTTTCATTGGTTATCCTACTCCAGAGAAGTGCCTCCTCTGACAAGCAGCCTTCGGGATCACATTTGCTCTTTGCGTCTCTTGCATTTTGGCCAAAACCATCATGGTGGTCATCGCCTTCAATGCAACCAAACCCAACAGTAACTTAAGGAGGTGGGTGGGACCCAAATTTTCATACATCCTAACTAGTGTCTGTACACTTAACCAGTCCCTTCTTTGTATGTCATAGTTAATTATATCTCCTCCTTTCTCAGTATATAATATCTTTGCCCAACCTGGAAAAATTATTGTGGAATGTAATGAGGTTCTCCCTTGATGCTGGTTTATCTTGGAATCCTGGCTGCCGCCAGTTTCATTGTGGCCTTCCTAGCTCGAAAACTGCCTGACAGCTTCAATGAGGCTAAGTTTATAACCTTTAGCATGCTCGCCTTCCTCAGTGTCTGGCTTTCATTCATCCCAGCTTATCTCAGCACCAAGGGCAAGTATATGGTAGCTATGGAGGTTTTTGCCATCTTGGCTTCCAGTTTGGCTTTGGTATCCTGTATATTGTTACCAAAGTGTTATCTTATTCTGATGAAACCAGAACTGAACTCAAAGGACCATCTAATGAGAAGACAAAAAGGACATGCCAACTAGTTTACAGATTCTGGGACTCCGGAAGAGTTCTACTTTGAAATTGGACATGAATCTACCTTGGGTATCTGCTGTATGCACACCTGTGCCTGCCTTGATGATTTCAGAGAACAAATATACAGACATCATCAGACATCTCCACTCTTTAAATAAATGTACAATATAAAAGCAATGTGGATAATGTGAAGAAATAAATGCCTCAGTGATCAATAGCTTGAATTGCAGAAAACAGGCAATAGTGTACAATTTGTCTTGTTTAACAATGTGCAAACATTTGAAGTTAAAAAAACTTCTTACAATGGTAGCATATCCTGAGATCGCAGGATAAACTAAACCCTTAGCACTGATTTTCAACTTTCTTATCAGAAAAAAGAAACTAATGATGGACAGAATGCTGTTTTCATAAACACTCTTATCTAAAATCATGTTTGAAGGGTAATATGCATATTCAATTCTAGAGCTGGTGTGCTGTGTAAGTGTCAATTTTCAACTTTGTCATCAGAGAAATTAAACTAAGGATGGACAGAATGCTATTTTTGTAAACATTATTTTCTAAAATTGTTTTTGAAGGCTAATAAGTATATTGAATTGTAGATCTAGCAGGCAGTGTTGCAGAAAGTGAGCTTGTCAAGCGATAATTTATAGGCTGGTTAATACCATAGGTTTGGGCTGATCTGTTTAAGAAATGCTGAAAAACTAGACAGATGGTTATTAATTTATGTTATTTATTTGCATGATGCACACTACAAAATCAATTGTCGCTAGGCAACTGGAAAGGGAAATATAATTAGTCTGATACTAAGACGAGGAAGCCAGAGCAGGACTACTGTTATTTCAGAAAAAGAGGAAGTATTTAGGCTTTTCTGGAAGATGAGTAATATAGGCTTCTGCCTCCCAGCCAAAGGCAAGTGATTCCAAAGGAGAGGGCCCAAAATAGAGAACCTCTGTTTACTTTTCATTCCCAGGTGTGTGTGGTACAACTAGATGACCACAACTATCACATGACAGCATCAGAGTTGAGCCATATTGGATAATTATTTCCTGAAGATAATGTATAATCGTTTCTAAAAGACATTTGAAGGCAATTTATACAATTTTGCAGTATCTTCAGAGTAAGAGAGAAACCATAAGACATTTTTTAGTTTCAGGGTCACGCAAGAAGCAGCCTTGATAATACCGATTGACACTGAGACAAAAAACTTAGCAAACTTGCTTAGTACCACCTCAGGTTTGAATTCCAGTGAAAAGAAGACTTTTCCTATAGGTCCTAGTCCCAGTCTCAATGAACAAATGCCATAACCAGCCCATGGCTCCCCATGAAGAGCAGGGCGTACATTGATTATATGATTTTCTAGCCAATAGGTCCGGCACAGTGGTCGCCACAAAGGCGGCGGCCACCCTGTTGGGAGTTTGATGGACAGGTTTTCCTAATCAGGCCCAAAGTGACTTGTGCCTGTTTTCGGATTCAAATTCAGTACTTTCTAAAAATAAAGCAGATAATCTTTTTCCTCTCACTCAGAGATATAGACCAGTTAAGTAATAAGTGCATTACAGAGTATTTCTTTTTAATTCTCTAAACAGTAACCATTATTTTCAGAGACTCAGCTCCTAAACCCTAGGATTCTCCAGCCAAGATCACGACCTGTGCAAAGGATTGTATGTCCTATTGTTTTATAAGGAATCCTAATTAAATAAGGAAACCCCCAGATTTATATTGACATTTGAATAAAGGCTCTACTGGTTGCCTCTTCTCTAAGTAGAGTCCAGCCCAAAGTACCGTAGATTTCCTGATACTATCTTCAAGTGCAGTCTTAAATTGATTTTGGGGCATTGACTCATCAATCTCAAGATCTCCATTCCTATTCTTAATTTGGTAATAAATTTACTAATAAGCTGGAAAATCTCTTAGGCACAGGACATTATGGGGGTCATTATGACCCCGGCGGTCGGTGGAAATGTGGCAGTAATACCGCCAACAGGCTAGTGGTACATACCGCCACATTATGACATTGATGGGTTGGCTGAAGCCAACCAGCCACTGTACCACACCGACCGCAATGGCGGTAGCAGCTGCCGGGCTGGAGATAACGATCTCCAGCCCGGCGGCCGCTACTTTTTCACCGGCGGCATTATGACCCTGCCTACCGCCATGGTTTTCGTGGCATTCGTAATGCCACAAAAACCTTGGCGGTAGGCCCTACCAGTGACAGGGAATTCCTTCCCTGTCACGTGTAGGAGTCCCCACCCAACAGTCCCCAGACAACCCCCACTTCACCACGCTCCCCTCTTCCAATCCTCCCCCCCATATAAGCACACTCGCAGGCACACACCAAGCATTCACGCACTCACTCACACAGGCATACACACATTCATACACGCATGCATCCATTCATTCTCGCACACATCCATACACATATCCAAACCTACACGCAGACACGCATTCACATTTGCATTCATACACGCATTCTCACACATGCACACACACATGCAAGCGACACTACACACTAATTTGCATGCACACACACACTCACACATTCATGCACACACCCCCACACGCAACATCCTCCTCCCCTGTCTGAAACCCGACTTACCTGAATCCAGGGGTCTTCCGGCAGGGGACGGGATGGGGCGCTGCTACCGCCAGCAGCGCCCGCCAGGAGAACACTACCAGGCCGTATTATTTTTCATATTATGGCTGGTGGCGGACTACTGGCGTGGCGCTGCTGGTGGTAGCAGCGCCACCTTAACGCCATCCACCAGCATGGCCACAGCCAGATTTCCACCCTTCTTGTGGTGGAAATCCAGTTGTGGTCATAATATGGCGGACGGATGTTAGACACGGTGACGGTCTTTTGGCGGCTGTTGCCGTGGCGGTAGGTGGTACTTACTGCCACATTTATAATCAGGGCCTATGTCTTGAACCATGTAAGAAGATTGTGGCTTCATTACAATGTTGTTTAAGGCCAAATAAGAACTTTAGAACACAGGATCGGGTTAATAGATTTTAAGCATAAAGGTTAACGCTCCTCAATTGAGAACCTGTTGGATAAGCTTACCTATTATGACTTCCATAGAAGGATCTGATGAGTAACCTCCCTTAGGAAGTGTCAACTCTTTAAAAAAAAAAAAATAACAGTAGCCAGTAGTGAAACTCTTAACTTTCCTATATGCTTATCCCATTGCATATTACTTGCAAATTTAAGGCCTATAGTGCAGTTCAATTGTTTGCTCTGGGTACCTTAGGTTCTGGGACAACCTAGCAGACGTAATGATATATTGCATTTCTCAATCTGCCATTATGACATAAAGTTACAGATTAAAATGTCGTCACAAATGCCCATTTTTTCCTACTCATTTTTTCAACAGGTCTTTTTCTTGTCAAAACTTTGAGGGAGGGATCCATACATATGATCCCTTGCTAAATTTGGAATTTTGTCTACTTTTCGGAAATCAGAGTCATTCTTGTGGTGTGTACACCCTGGAGGTATCTGTGGCCGTCAGAGTCTTGGAGGTCTTGTGCATCATATTGGTATTTATAGACGTCCCAGAAGATGAACGCTACCTGGGCATCTCCCAAGACATCAGTGCTGTCTGGGCTCAGAAGAGAACTGACCCTCTCAGCCTTCGCTTATAGCTTATGGGCAAGCAGCCTGTCACATTTATATCCCCTCATGTAACATTTGTGTTGTAGATGCAACAGTTTATACTTTGCCCTGCCTAGATCTAGGTGTCATACTTGGGACTAAACTGACTCCAACTGTTACCATATACATGGGGCTCCTGTGCGTTTAGGAATGGCTAACCTACGTATCTAACTCTGCCCTCTTTTCTTTTTGCAGTCTGTTTCAACTGCAAAAGTGGCCACTACCTGTCAAAAAAACATTCTCCTGACCTGTCAAGGTCATTAAGCATCACCACATTAAGGTCTCCCCTTATCAGGATTTCTGGGTTGGGGGATTCCAAAGCCTCCAGCACTGCCTGTTGCAGAAATTGCTCCTGGCTCTTGTTCGGAAAATAGATGATTGCTATGGTAAGTGGAAACCCTTCTACTTGAATGCAGTATGCTAGCAACCTGTCCTTTACTGCAGCCACTGTATGGACACTAGCCCCTTAAAGGAGCATGAAAAAGAGTAGCTACTCCCACTTTCTTTAATGGGTAGGAGGAGATGTGTTGGTCTTATTAATGGTGGGATTTCTCCTATGCTGGTCATTGGTTAACAGAAGCATCATTTGGAGGAGAAAAATGTTCCCATTATTCTGTTCTAAGAAAGACAGCACCACGGCCCTCTTAACTGGGCTATTGAAGCCCCACACATGGAGGTTAATTACCTTTGAGTTAATGCATGTGAGGGTGCAGGTGGGCATGTGGTGGTGTCTTCCCCCAAATGTAGGTAAGCAATTGTTGTCTTGGCTAATTAGAGGGTGAGTATATCTCTGTGTGAGTGCAAATTGTTTCACAGTCTGGAAATGTGCCCTTGTGATAGTGTGAGTACTACCCTCTTGCCAACTTAGAACAATAACACAAAAATTGTGAACACAATAGTCCAGTTAACACTTCTGGTAAACAAGTTGATCCTAAAGATAGATCCTGGACCAGGGGTGGAGCAGTCTACATCCAACAATGTACCAAAAACGCTTGCCACTCCTCCACCACTGCCATCTGCTAAAGCGGGGAGATGGATCCCTAGGCAATGTGGTGAATCCCCTATGTACAATACCAACCTGAGTCCTGGGTTCAGCTTGTATTCTGACAATCAGTGTCTCCTGTTCGGCTGTTGAGCTGTCCTTGTTGTTCAAGGGCGATAGTTGTGGGGTCAGGGCAAAGGCCCTTTGGCAATCTTGTGACCCAATGCCATTGGCATGCTTGTCTATCAGCCATCTTGTGGGGCCTTTGTGGTGAATATTTTTTGGCGTCTATTGTAATGTTTAAGAAGCGACATGCTTCCATCAGGGTTCTAATTTAGTGAAGTTTGTTTTTCCAGTGAGAGATGGTGCAGGATGGGTGACCCCAGCTGCATGCTATTACTTTATTTCTGAGATTTTCTATGACTGGCAAAAATTCTCTGCGTTTCTGTAGTGTCAGGACCGGGGGACCTTGAAGGAATGCCAGTTTATGATCATTGCCTTTTGGAGAATAGCGTCTTTGATTTGAAAGTCATGGACAAATATGAGGATATCTGGCGAGCGCCCCCCCCCCCAGCACTCGCACAACCTACCCTATGTGCTCTGCCAATCTGTATGGTGGTCTATCCAGTCAGTTCCTTGATCTGGACAAAGAAGGCATGTAAGGGATTATGACTCCCATGTCTGACAGCTTTTGCATGGAGGTTCCATCGGCATGCAAAGGCTGGCGGAGACAGTGGGCCCTGGCACTGCCCAGACACTTGGCATGGGCAGTGTAGGGGCCCCCATGGACAGCCCTGTCACACTTTTCACTGTCTGATTTATAGACAGTGAAAAGCGTGACGGGTGCTGTTGCACCTGTTGCACCACAACATTGCTACTGGCTCGATTACGAGCTGGCGTCAATGTTGTGGTGAGTTTCACGCTGGGTCAGCAGGCGGAAACGTTGTTTCTGCCTGCTGGCCCAGCAAGAAACTCATAATAGGGCCAGTGGGCGGAAGACCGAACATGCAGTCTTCCGACCTAAAGAGTTTGGCGGGCGGTCTCTCCGCCACTGGTCAAACTCGAAATGAGGCCCTAAGTCCCGATGATGGTCTCGTGGACCTCGTGGCCTCTTGTGGCTGAAATGTCAATGGTTCCTCCTCCTTAACACCACTCAAAGCATTATGCCCATTGATCAGTCCTTAAGATTGTGTAAAAAGAAGGACTTATTTTTTGGACTGTGAGATTTAAGTTAAGAGGAGTTCATGTCTCTCCAAGATCCCTGGATTCAAGCCTGATGATTTATATTGATGGATAATCTTCTTTTATTGGGGGGCAACGGTGTTGATTGATTAAAACTATTTTCACTGATTGATATTTTCATGTTTTGATTTATTGACTACTGTATAACTTCAGTAATATATTTATGTATAAAAGCAAAAGTTTCTTGCTTCTGTTTAGGCATTATATTTGGATCATTTGACCAACACTAAAGTAATTGATGAACAAATACTCCAGCAACATTTTGTTGCTTGATTAAATTTAACTTTGGCAACAAGTCAGTTTAATACCACAATTAATTTGATACCGGGAAGTACCAATTTTAGTAGTCCCACTCAGAAGTTAGGCAAGCTGAGGAGTTAGCCGTAACTCTGTATTAGCCAATGGGGCTACTAAATTCTCCACAGCTAAAAGGGCAATATGGAAGTTTTGCTGTTAGGACATATTACAGTACGTGTCCTACTTAATAATATACAGCTCCCTGACCTAGGGCCTACTAGGCCTTACTTAGGGAAGAGTTACATATATTGTTAAGGGAAATGGGGGTTTTGCCGTTGGTTTAAATAACAAAATCGATCTAATAGTTTTAAAACTGCCCTTCCAGGCTGTAGTGGCAGGCTGGGTGCCATTTTGTACGTGGTCACACACAGGGTGTCAGAGCCAGTGCAGTGTTCCTGGGGGACACACTGTCCTACTTGCCTTGGTACCCTTGGTACCAAGTGCTAGGGACTCATAACTAAGCCAGATAATGCCAATTAGGGTTAGCCAATCCAAGATACATTTTATAAGAGGTTAGAACACTAGCACTGAGGGCTGGTTAGCAGGCCTCTGTCTACTTTCAGAATAAAAAAAAGCAGCAGCATCAGTCCAAAACATTGGATGTGATGATGCAAAAAGATGCATTTCATAACAACAAAATGTATTACTTAATTATCCTCACAAATACCATTAACTTGTTTAATAATTGTGTATAAGTGGCAAACTTTTACCCATGGTTGTGTGTCGCGGAAAGATACCGTTGTAAGCACTATAAAACAATACAGTGCTAATGATAAGTAATCTTTATTAGATGCCCCCTGAATAGGTGGCAGACTTATCTTAACCTTTCAGATCTAATATGCAAGGCAATGAACCACAGGCAAAACATGCAACATGCTGCTTTATACCAATGAATGCCAACAATAGTTTACTAAAGGCCTTTACTCCTTAAACTTTAGGACATACTAGCTTTGCTTTGCTTCTGATACAATGAGTTCACAACAAAGGTAAAATTATGATAAATCATAAAGCAAAAACAAATTAGCACTATTTTGATAATAAATATTATTACAGGAATTAATGCAAGTCACATTTTGATAGATGACCTCCAGTTATCAGTGGACGACTTTAAATACCTAAACTATATTTTAAACAAACCCAATTAGTGTTCAAGTAAATAATAAAAATGATGGCAAATAAACTTAAATTTGAACATTTAAAAAATGTATATTTATTGATATTGTTCAAATATACCATTCAAAATATCCTTGAATCATGTTGTTAGTGATGGATAGACTTTCTTCAGTTACCTGCTGCTGTTTGTAGAAATAAAATGTGTCAACATTTCTGTGATCAGATCTGCTACTTTTCAACAAGTCCTCTCCTAAGTGACCAGAGACAGTTCCCTTCCTTCTTCCGGACCATTCAAAGTGATGACTTCCAGTCCCGCGGGCTAGCCCAGCTGCTGCTTCACTTTGGATGGACCTGGGTGGGTCTTCTTGCTACAGACAATGACTATGGTAAGCTCGGTGTACAGATCATAAGGCAAGAGCTCCTGAAGGCCGGGGCATGTGTTGCCTTCTCCGAGAGCATCATCACAAATCGCCTTGACAAGAACGCCTTTCACATTGCCAAGGTGACAAAAGCCTCTTCGGCTATGGTTATCATTGTCTTCTCTAGTGAAGCAAGCCTAGTCCCAGTTATGGATGAAATGGTGAGAGAGAATGTGATAGGGAAGACCTGGATTGCCAGTGAGGCCTGGTCAACATCTGCTCTTTTATCCACAGAGAGGTACCAGAAGGTTCTGATTGGATTAATCGGGTTTGCAACCTACAGTGGGGAGATGCTGGGCTTCAAAGAGCATCTCACTAGCATGCGTCCATCTAAGTTCTCAGAGGGCCTTTTTATTAAGGCGTTTGGGGAGATAATTTTCAACTGCAGTTGGTTAGACAACAACACTCTTCTGGGTTTGTCAGAGAGTAGGAATGGGCGAGGTACAGGTGATGAGAAACTGACAATGCTTGATGGCATCTTTAATGAGCTGTCCAATCCTCGAGTGACCTACAATGTCTACGGTGCAGTCTATGCCATTGCTTTGGCGCTACACGACCTCAACACTTGTACTTCAACAAATGGCTCATTTGTTTGTGCAACCTGTGTAGAGATTCGGGATTTTCAACCATGGCAGGTAGGGAAAAGCTTTAATTTAACCTTATAGTTAATAGAGTGAACCAGTTTCATTTGATTTGTTTTTAATTTAATTTGATTTATTATTTGTGATGTGCTTGTTAAATCTGAGATTCATCTTTGTGCTAAGGACCATCAGCCAGAACTGGGGGAGAAATTATTGGACATAAAAACCAAACAGATGAATGGGTGTATAATCCTGAGACAGAGTGGGAGACTGCTCCAACGGTGTGGTCCAAATAATTAGGAGACAACCCATCTTTCCTTGCTCGCCGAGAACAAAAAGGTAAAAAAAATAGTTTTAGCATATATTTCTGCCCAAAGTGAGGGAATGAAGCATTGTCATAGGCATAATTTCTCTGTGTTGTAATAAACCTTACACATAGGGCAACACGTTTTACAATATACTCTTTGCTTAACTGGGGGCCAATGTAGTTGGATTCCTACTTGGACACATGGCTTAGGGCCTGGTTTAGAACTTGGTGGTTCGGTATTTCCGTCACAACATTGACAGATATCCCATCTGATGAAATCTAAATCACATTGAAGATAATGGGATTTAGATTTGGGTGTTTGGGGTATCTGTCACTTTTGTGGTAGAGTAACTGGTCCACTGAGTTCTAAATCATTTCCTCAGTATTTTTAGATGTGACACTTTTTGACTGGCATAGTTTGAAATTTGTATAGTCATTTGAGTCTATGGAAATAAATTGATGACAGCATTTATCTGAGATGTGAAGGGAAAATGGCTGGTTGAGATTAGTACACATGACTTGACCTATCAGCCGGGGAATGATGGTCACCCAAGGACAAAGGCCAGATAATATTTTGTCAGCTATCTAAGTTGCTCCTGACTACCAAATGCTCCTTTGTATTAGTATTTAATTTAAATATGTTCAAGGACAGCAGAGCCTGAGCTCCCTTTATACACTTCGACAAAATGCTGGTAAAACTGGGTACTGAATTATCTAGCTGAATAATCAACAAGGTATTGCTGCCATAAGACACTGTAAGACCAGTATGAGATCTGATTAAATGGGTCAGAGGTTTTATACAGGTTTTACGCAATACTAGTGATAGCGAGGACCCCTGCGGGACCCTATGCTGAGATGCTGGGGCTAAAGGCGAGCGGGGTTAAAAGGAAACTAATTTGGGCCTAAACAAACCATTAAAGAAAAAGGCTGTGATATTCCCTGCTCATTTAGCCATCTCAGTAGAATGGAGGTGCCTTCTGCGTCAGATGCAATGGAGAGGCCTAAGAGGTTCGGGGTAGCCGAATCGCCCTGGTCTATAATTAGTCTCAGATGA
The DNA here is from genome assembly GCF_031143425.1 of Pleurodeles waltl. Taxonomy (NCBI): domain Eukaryota; kingdom Metazoa; phylum Chordata; class Amphibia; order Caudata; family Salamandridae; genus Pleurodeles; species Pleurodeles waltl. The sequence continues at coordinate 630,368,061 of NC_090451.1, read as the reverse complement.
CGATGAGCAGAATAAAACTTTCTCAATACCTTTCCCTGGTCTGAATCCCTGTTGCTAAGGATTGAGGAAACATGATTGTGAGCAAAAGAGACTTCCTCGGCATTAAGAAGACAGAAAATAGTCAAGAAGCTAGTTGGAGGATTGAGTAAGATAAAAGGGGGTGTCTTTGCAGGTGTAGACTGGGAGTTTGTGTATATTGCATACATCTTTTTTTAATGTTGTTGTCAAAACAGAGCTACTTTATCACATAACTGCTGGGGTTTATGATGTTGTAGAGAGAGCACTGGTCAGTTGGAGAAAAGATTTGAGGCTTTGGAATAAATCACAAGTAGGAATGGAAGGATGAGGGATGCAATTTCACACAAAGCCTGATTTGGCCCTAAAAAGATTGTTCTTGCAAGATTTTGTTTGCCATTTAAATCCAGTAACATCTACCCAGGCATGTGGTTTACATAATTTTTGATGTAGTTGACAGTAGTTTTTGTATATGGTCCTCTGAAAGACATTCACTTTGTGCACAGTTGCCTGCTGTATTCTTAATGGCATATTTAGGCCTAAACTCTGCCTACGTACAACATTAAACTGTATTAAAGCATCATTGACTGATGCACACGACTTCAGTTTGTAAGAGGGAATTTAAGCACAAAAGCTCTAGGCAGGTTGATTTTACTCCACATGTGATAGGTGGATTTTATTTTGGGGTTTTATTGCATCTTGTTTAAAGATGGTTTATTTGGAAGGATGTTAAGTAGAGGTCTGTCCAGAGTAAAAGGTAAAGCCAAAATGACAACTGTTAGTGACGCCCTGCCCATATAAGATCTAGTTTTTTACCTTTAGAAAGTGTTGGTCTTTGCATCAGCTGTGAGATTGCTAATTACCTTTCTGTATAACGTCTATAGCAGAGATGACCTCTAAATTGTGATATGGATGTTGAAATCCCCTAAGGATGTCAAATTGAGAGAACTTAATAGGACCTGGCAGCAAGATCTCAAACTGAATTAATTGTGTTTTTCCTAGAGGCGGGGGATGGTGTAGCAGAAGAAATTGAAACTATATCTCAGAAGCAATTGTGATCTTCATGCCAGAGCCTTTATCCCATTGGTAGTAAATGTGATGCTGCAGGGAAGATGCTCTTTAAATATAATTTCTTGTCCTGATACACTGAGCCGGTGATTGAAGGTGGTAGGCTTCAGCTGTTGCGTAACTCTACAAGGGGTCCACTCCGACCCACTGGTGATAGTAGTGAACTCAGTTCAATATACCAGCACTGAATATGAAGGACAAGTCATTGTAGCCACTCAAGACATGTGAACTTCACATAGAAGAATTGATTTTGGGTTACTAATAATATTCCATAAAGGAGCATTGTGGAAACAGCAACAACCTTATTTCGCTATTCATAGTACCACACATTTCATTCTAAGAGGAAAGTGAAGCTTCAGTGTTAAAACTATTTATCACTACAGAAAGAATCTATTTCTTAGTACATATTAAACAACCACAAAGAGTATTATAAAAACAGAAAGGAGACATGTTAGGAGTAACAAGAATAAAATGACAATTTTTTAGCCTTCCAAAAACATCATTAAAAATACCATCTCGCTCACCTATTTCTATGCACTATACCACTGCATACCAAGAATCTTTCCATGGGGAGGTGCTGTTCCCAAAGATCAGCACTTCCGTTTTTGTCTGTGTTGAGTTTCAGGCACTTGTTTTTCATCCAGTCGGCGATGTCTGTCATACACCTGCAGAAGTTGGCCCTTGTGCTGGAGGGGGTATTCTGATAGTGAGAGGATGAGCTGGGTTTCGTCTGCTTAGGATATGATGGTCATTCCTTGGACATTCCGCGACTTTGTCTTTTTTTTGGTGGCCGGTGCCCTCTGTTGGCAGCTGTAACCCTGCGGCCTCTCAAATGGTGACTGGACCACCATATGCTGGAGAGTAGCTTAACTGCTAGTTTCTGGGTCTCTCTGCTGACCATGGGGCCATCTGATGTTGAAAGTAGCTCTTGTCTGATGTGGTATGAGTCTCTTCTGGTGCCGAAGAGGCTTTACTGAAGGTTTTTTTTGAAGGGCAGATATTTTGTTTGGGTCAGACTCTATATTGGGCCCATAGTTTCTTAACTTGTAGAGAAGTGGTGGATGTAACTGATTACAGGCGTTCATTTCTGGCAACAAAGACCAATTGCTGGTATTGAGGGCTCTTTGTTGGTAGTTGTACGGGTCATATAGTGGTGCTGGATGCTCTTAGATAGTGGTGAGCTTTCTTAAATGGTGGTGGTTTCTTTTTGCTGGTGTTGAAATCTCTATTTGCTGGTGATAGTGGTGTTATTTGCTGTTTCTGTGGAAAACTGATGAGGTGGGGGTTATTTGTCTCCTGGGGTTCTTTGCTTGTCCCAGGGTACCTTTGTCATGATTGGTGCCTCCTTATGTGTTTGAGTCTCTTTGCTGGTGTCAGGTGCTTTATGCTGGCATTGGAGACTCATATACACCAATTATTTGGCTTGAAGTGCACCTTCATGGTGCACTATCTGTATGAGTTAACATCAAAGTAATCCTTTATGTAGGTTATAGGCACTCTAACTTTCCAGTGTTGAACACTCCTTTCCAATACTTTGTCTTCAGGTCAGCCATTTGATCCTCAGTTCAAAGTAACCAATGCTGTCTCCAACATAATTTGCTCACTAGTCTTTGGAAATCGGTTTGAGTACAGCAATGACAAATTCCAGTATCTTCTTCATCTAGTTAGCAACAACGTTCGGCTGGCTCACGGGTTGGCTGCTCAGGTAAGGCCAAGAACCACAGTGTTTTCTTTCTACCAAAGTATCTTTATTTCACTGCAAGAAAAACATAAAAATTTGAGAAACCATTTCCTGTAATGTGCAGTAGGAGACATGTTCTCTTAAGGTGTCCGTTTGATACCATTTTACTAGGACAGAAGATTGTCACCCTTTCACCGGTTGTATTCTTGTTTTGTTCTATGTCAGCCAATTTCATTAATGCACCAAATTACACAGTTTTGTAAAATGGTAGGTCTAAGGTGGCTAACAGAGTGTTGAAGAGATGTGAAGTCTGTTCAAATTTATCCTATGATATGCACAGTAGGTACCCTTTTGCAGCCCTTTACCAAGGGTTTTCACCTGATAATGGTACAACAATGAAGTGCGTAGATTAACATAAGGAAAGGTTGCTTACTACAGGCCACCTAAGAGTGACTTGTGTTTGGAACAGCCCTCAGACTGGCAGAAAATATTGAGAAGGACGTATGAGGATTTTGAAAGCTGTGAGTTTAGGACAATCTCTGTATTCTTTTAGCATTCTGTTGTGTACTTTCAGATGGTCAATATGTGCCCTTTTTTTAGACCCTTTCCTGGGCCACACCAGAAAATATTGGACAATGCTTGTGAAATATTCCAGTTCATTGACAAGACCATCCAGGAGCACAGACAAACACTTGATGCTGAGAACCCAAAGGACTACATTGATGCCTACTTGCTTGAAATGGACAAGGTAAGGGGCCAGGACCCATGAGTGTCCTACCTGGTTGTTGGTCCATTGTGTTTTGAGTCTGACTTATAACCTTGTCACCATATGGCTTCACCCGGAATCTGTGGTCTTACATAGATGAAACTGCAGATGAGATTAAAGTGCAGAAGGATTGTTATTCATGATGGAACAGTAGAAATCCACAGTGCATTTAATTATCATGATATAAGTGGACATTTTAATTTAGTATTCAATAAGTAATATGTCTCTTGTTTCTGGGAATGCATTTGCTGACAATGACTGTTAGGCTGAGACAAAGAAACTGACAGAGCTGCTTGGTGAGCAGTTTAAGAATTCTTTTGCATTTGATTAAGGAGTCTCTGTGGTCTGGCTTTACAGGGTAGCTGTTGCCAACCAATTATGTGATCCTTACCAAAGAGGGCCTTTGGCCCTGCCCAAACGTTGGGAGCCAGGAGTACATGTTTTGATCGGGCAGAAGTTGTGTGTGTCCAAAAAAAGACAGCTTGCCTTCCACACATGATCATTTTGTTTATTTATCCAGCTGCCTAAGCCTGAAATTTCAGGGACACACACAAGCCATTGGAACGCTAGTATAGTGGCTTAAATAACGAAATAATCTATGTGTTTTTTTTACCCTGCAGAGGCATAAATGGGATGAGGGCAGTCTTAACCGACATAAATATTTAGGTCTGGATTGACGGTGCAACTCTCACCTGACCTTTTAACCTACACATATCATTCTACAGTTCTTTGCATCCACACAAATACATCTCTTTTCCCATGCTATTTACTTATAGTGCTTCACATTACCATACAACGTTCCTTTAAAGCCAGACGTAATTGGCATTGCCAGTGCTTGTTTGATATACTGGCTAGTTGTTGGTTGGGGCTTAGTGATGGCACATGTAGAATGCAACTAAACATTTAGAAAAGCCTCAGGAGAAGGGACTGTTCAGAGAATGTTTTTTTCATTTCTTCCTGAAAGAGTGATTTTTAATTTTGGTGCTGTCTATGAAAAAAGTGAGCATGTTCTATTTCCATTGTCCTTAGAATATAAGGTTTGGGCCTTCCTATTTGGGAACACAAAGGGATGATGGACGGAGTGCTGAACAATGCAAACACTCACCCCCAGTCACAGATCTGGGTATAATCCATCGCTCTTTTGCTCACCATACCGATCCAGCTTGGAGCCAGCCATATGCAAATCAGTCTTTGACCCTGTTCCTCATGGGGACAGTCCAGCCCAAACTGACAAGCAAGGTCCTCCCTGGACCGGAAAAAAGGGCAATTTTAAACATTAGTAGTGAAAAAGAAAAAAAAAAAGAATTCAAATTTTAATGTCTTTTTTAAAATCGCCAATTATATCTGGGACAATTGAAGCCAGCAAATGTTCCATTTCGGCAGGTAGACAAAATATCCAAATCGGTGCCAAGGAAAACCATAGAGCACTTGTGTTCCAAAGCCTGAGCTTCAGCTGAGGCAGCAGCATTCTGTGGTGTGCCCAAAAGTGAGTTAACAGCTCCATTATCCACAACAGCTTCCCAGATCAAACGCACCCTCGACGAGCATGTCTGGTAATGAGCCCTCAACGAGAACATCAACAGATCAGCATCCAATGAAAGTAAATGCTGTGTAGAAAGACAAACTTTCAGTGCACATTTGAAAAGGCACCAAAGGCATCGAAACACCGGCTGCACACAAACAAAAATCGGTCTGACCAGTCGCACACCAGTTCTTTTAGGAGTGGTGCTCTGAAATACTGCATAATACATTTGCGACACAGTTGTGCCTGTGAAAGCGTTTTCAGTCCTCCTTGTTTTGAAGGGACAGCATTGCACAGAAAAAATAGCAATAGCAGAATGCTACCTTTTATAGCCAAAGTAATCGGAAATCCCCCTAAAACATCCAAAAATATTGAGTGTATGGCTGAAGGTAAGCCAAATATAGAGGAAAAGGTGTGAACAAAACCAGAACCAACAGCCTTTACGAAATGCGAAATTCCAGTAGTACTGGACGCGTTACATATTCATCCCACAAGTTCACCAAAGTGTCTCGGAAAGTTTGCTCTTAAAAGTGACTGAATCCCTGCAGATGACCTTGCAACTTGAAGCGCATAGGTCTCACGTGCAGATGTAAGCACTACATGTTTTTAAAACAATAAAGCCTTGAGTCCGCTCAACATGTCAAAATTCACATCTGAAGTAGCAATATGAGGCCAAAGCTCTGCTACTTCCCTTTGTTGTGACGAGGGGAAAAGGACACTCCCACAAAAGGTGACAATTTGGGAGACCAAAACGAGACAAGCTATTCTGGCTCGCATTCCACAACAACTCTCACTGTTAAGGAGCACATAGTTACTGTTTGAGAGCACCTGGAATGCAGGTCTAATCAAGGGGACCGGAACTCCCTTCAGATAGCAAGCCAAGTTCGCCGCTGCGGCATTACACACCAGTGCAAGGACAGCTGCTTACAAACTATCAAATGGCTCACAGAAGTCTTGCATTTACTATTGCTAAGAAAGTCCTCTTACATGCCATTGAAACATTTGTATGAAAAGGGAAGCTCCCACACCTCATGTATGTAACTATCTCCCAGCCTTTCACATCTGCCTATTGGAATCTGTCTCAAGCAGGATGTGACTTGAAGTGTTGAAATAGGCACATTAATAACCCTGTGTATCAACCACTCAGCAGATGTTATTTCAGCCACAGTAAAAGACAACTTTTCTAATGTCTCGATATTTAGCATGACATAAGTCGCTTTCTTCTTAGCCATTATTTGTTGTTGTCACGTTAAATTAAATGTTGAAAATGTATCCCTTGCGCTAATGTGTTGCCAGGGAGTGCGACCTGCTTTCAATGTTTGTAGTGTCCAACCTAACTGCATAATGGACCTTAGCTGACTGTCCATTCAGTAAAGATGACATGTTGCTCTGTACTGTGTCTATTGAAGAAGAGACAATGTGTATATCCGGTCGGACAAGGTGTTAATACCATTATCTACAATGGCTAATGCTTTCTGTAAATTTTCTTGATCTGTTTGCCTTAACCAGGCAGCAGCTTCTTGTTTAGAAAGTTCAGAAATCTTGTTATATACTGCATATAAGAACAGCTTTCTGTGTTGTCTTCTGGGGCCTAAGAGGAAATTCTGTAGATTTGTTAGACAGGATACTGAGGTGTTCTTAAACAGCATCAAGTGATGAACTTTTCAACCATTGCTGGTATAATTTCCATACACTCTATATGTTGTTAATATACCCGAGTGTTCCGTTGAGACATAGCAAGGGTCTAGCTTACTTGTTCTAAACCCCCACGTGGAGTCTGCAAAACGTGTATGGCACCCATTGGTGTCCACTGGCCACAATAACCACCCACCAGGACGTGAAAGTGATGTGTTAAATGTTCCATTCTGGACCTACCCATCGAGCCGATCTTTGGATGCATTTATGTACTTTTGCCATTTGTAAAATTTGGCAGGGGCAGGAATACTGGGCACATTCAAATCCTTAATTTTTGCCAAGCCTAAACAACTTGTCTGTTGTACAGTTTAATTTAAAAAATAGCATTTGAACAGGAATCAAGCATGCTCTAAATAAAGCTTCCTTCCCCCCTATTTGCCAATATTTAGTTCCCCACACACTTTTTAAGTCAATCGACTTCAACCAATATTCATAGCCTTTTATACCTAACCGGGAAACAAAGGAATCTGAATAAATTAATTTTGTATCAGTCAATAATGTGTTTACTTTCCATTACTGGCAATTTAAAATAATATGACTCAGCATTTTTAACATTGTGGCCAGAGAAATAGGCAAACGTTTCAGTATATGTTTTGGAACTCCCCCCGGCAGAGTCAGACAAAGTTCCCAATGTGTAAAATTAAAAATAGTCTTTGGGGTACTTGCTCTGTGAATGAAATTATGTTCATAATAATGATAACAGAACATATCTCCATAATTCTCTTTGGATCGATACACATCCTCACTTTCAAATACAATGAAATATTGCTGAGCAGTCATCATAGAATCAACTGTTTTTTACATCCCAATCATCAGAAACAACTCGGGGTGTTATAACATCGTTCATGGAAAGTTTAAAAACATAAGGAATTTGAATGGCCTCCATTGGGCCGTATATATATCAAATGATACTTTATCCCAAACAATCCCATCTGGAATTGGTACAGCGGAAATGTTCACTAGAGAAAAGTCTCTGCGGACCTTGTGAGAAGAAAAATGTGGTTTTAGGACCTCATCCACCAGTTCAACTGTAGAGCTTTCAGGAAGCTTATGACCATGCATTAGTAAAAAGAAAACAATGACAAACCCAATACAAAGGAGGATGGCAAGTACAGGTAAAAAAAAGCCATAGATAGTTCCTGGGAAGAATACAAAAGTAAATTTTGAGCCAAATGATCAGCTTACGTGCTCTTGACAGTTCTGTTGCAGTAGAGGCAGATGAGTCAGTGAAAGTGTCATTGATGTCGGCAAAATATCCAGAAAGAAGTTCGTGCAAAAACATTAACCATGTTTGAAGGAGGAGAGCTAGCAGAAGTCTCCCTAAGTGGATCATAGTAGATTATACCATCTCAAATTCTTCAAAAACGGTAGAATCACTCAATGTTGTTGATGTTGCTTGTCGCAGAAGAAGTTAGTGGGAATAATGAAAGATTATTTTCCACCCTCCCCAAGCTCGGAGGGGTATCAGCGTTGCTCTTTAAAACCTGTAGAGGAACATCCTGGACTGTAGTGAGAGGGATTCACCAAGTTCTGCTGTGCAGGATCGGCCATATGGTGTAGCCTGACATTGTCAATAGAGACAAAGCGATTTTTGTTAGAACCAGGCAGCAGTAGTATAATGACAGTTCTGGTACTGTGTATTCCGAGGAGTGGAGCTGGTACACAATAGGAAGGACCAAACTCCTTTTTCACTGCAAAGGTTTCAAGCACTAGATCCCCAACTTTGGGAATCCAGCCGGTAGATGTTATTGGTACATCCCTTACCGGCACTGGGAGATGCGTTGTCATCACAGAACGGTTGTTAGTCCTGCAAGAACGAGACACCTTCGTTTAAGTCAAAAGGTGTATCTGCCACCTCCGTGCCAAGACCATCAAGATCTGAAACATACATTTGTGTTCCAAACAGGCATTCGTATGAGGTTGCCCCCCCCGCTTTCCCCTCCCCCAGGGACCTTCTGGGAAGATTAATAAGTGCTCTCTGGACTCAATACAGGTGTGTAAGCCAACTACAACCCGTGCCTAATACGCTGGCTGTTAAGGATTGCTTTAAATCCCGGTTTCTGCGCTCCACAACACTGTTTCCCCCAGGATGAAATGGAGACAAATAATGCAGTTGGACCTTTAACGAAGCCATGGCGTCCCTGAAAGCCCTTAAGGCAAAAGCAGGGCCCTGGTCCGAGTGGAAAGCCGCAACAGCATATGTACTGATAAAGACTTGCTAATTTTTTATAACAGTTCGAGCGTGAGCCAACCATTGTGGTCAAACCCATAGATATCTGGAGCATGAGTCAAAGGCGACTAAAATATATATGTACGCACTGTCAGGTGTCAAGAGACCACAGTCCAAGTAATTGAAATTAGAAGGGGTGTCTGCGGTGGGCGTTTGACGGTGGAGCCTTTTATTTGTTGATAGATCTCACAACAAAGGACATACTGCTTGGTCTGTTTGTACAGAGCTTGTAACAATGATATTGTAGCCAACACGCCAGCATTGGCAGAAGCAATTCCCTCCTGCACTGCTTTGATCAATTCTGGTCTTTGATGTTTATTGGGAATCACATGATTACCCACCTGTGGTATTACCACTAGAGCTGTTTTGAGGCATGATATGTGGTAGGAATATTTGACAGGATATGCCTTTGGCAAGGGCGGGCCGTCAGACGAGGCATTCACAGCAGCCATCAGCATCCAATTTCGTTCTTGAACGAGTTACTGCAGCAACAGAAGCCGTAGCTACTGCTGATTTGGATGCTTCCTCAGTAAACAGTATTCAACACGCTGGTCCCAGTGTATGTACAACATGGACACTAGGTAGCGTTTCCTCCACTACTTTTCCCCGTAGAAGTCTGTGTTTAATGGTGTTTCCTTTTGAATCTCTGAACCCATTTTGGCACCAGTAATGCAGATATTCATTGAAGGGCTGGAACCAATAGTATGAATCACATACAGTCAGCATCAGCTGCTCATGATCCGCGTGTTCCAGTGCCATCACCAGAGCCTTGAGCTCTGCCAATTGTGCAGTGCAGTCCCCTAAGGTCTGCATGTAAGTGTGTTGTGGATGGAATTCACCATCCTTCATGTAGCCACTCACGCCTGCGCAAGCAACGGAGTATTGATGTTTTGTGCCTGTAGCTGGTTGGGCTGAACAATCAGTGTACATAATTGTTTGATATTGTTCAATAGGCAATGTGTTTGGAACTGGGTATTCAAGTTTGTATTGCAAAAATTCTTGAGTTTGTAATTTTGAGTCAAACGTATAGTCAGCATAAGTGGATGTCAGAGACACTTCACAATTAATCCAACATGGATGTAATGCTTTAGCATTAGGAACGCTAGCTTTGGTCGGCAAGGGCCGGGATACCACAATAATATGTTTCCCCTGGGCCAGAGGTCTCTTTTTAATGACAGCCATCTGAACAGCAATGAGAATTTTCTCAGTGGAAGCAAAGCATTGTTCTGCTGTAGAGTATAGATGTGATTTGTGTGCAATTGGGACGGTCTCACCCTCAATGAATGTTACGTAGGTGAAACCAATGGCACCAGCAATTACTCTGATGACCAAATGTTTTTTGTTGTCCCTTGTGTGTAGGTGTTTAGTTGCAAGCATGTCTTGCTGTAATGCCCTGAGAACGCATGTGTTTGATTGTCCATTATTTGCTGGAAAGGTCAGGACGTATCAAGTCATATAAAAGTTTACTGCGTTGTGCATAATCTGGAATGTATATTCTTCCAACATTTTAATAGCCCAACAAAGACTGTCTTTTTGATGGTGTTTGGAGGTTGTAGTTGTGCGCAATTTTCTAAAAATTGGGGCGCAAGGCTCTTGCCTTCATCTAATAATTCATATCCCAAAAAGAGACACTAAAGAAGGCTATTTTCATTTTTATAATTTTTTTTAATTGAAATTGTAGCTGAATTTGGCAAATCCCACAACAAAGCGGGCTACCCATATTATGTGTTGCATGAGGTCGTCATCTGCAAGGTAGATATCATCCCCGTTGGACAACCTCTCAGGGTCAATGCCATGTAAAATAGATGTTACACAAGCTGAAAACAGTCCTGGAATTTTCTTTTACCCTTGTGGGAGTCTGCAAACATTTTTCTGAGAGCCTAAAGCGCTGGAACTTGTTAAGTCCCTACTTTCAGGCGCTATATTTTGGCAGAAAAAAACATTGGAACTATCCAGGGTTGTTTTGTATTTTTTGCACACTATGTTGTTCATAAGTGCTGTGTGAATTTTGTATAGCAAATGTGCGTGTATGACTGTTTAAATGTCTGTAGTCTAAGACTATTGTGTATGAATGGTCAGGTTTAGCTACAGGGAATAATGGATTGTTCATTGGTGAAACACACGGTTCAATTATGCCCTGGTACTCTAACTGTGAGAATTCCTTTCACGGGTGATTTAGCTTCATGCTTCATTGGATATTGGGGACCCCACAATAGATGTTCTCCTCTTCCGAGAGATGTTCCCCCAACAGGTGAATGTTGAAACAAACTGCCCTGTGCCAAATTTGTTGGGACCTGCGCAGAAAGCGAAGAATGGATGGAACCCTGATTCTGAATGTAGAACATGGCTGTCATGTTCTCTGTCTTTAATAGCACAGTTTTCCCTGTAGCAGTGTAACAAACATTTTCAGGGCTAGTCTGATGGCTTGAATCTCCAGGTAATTTATGTGTGCCAGTGGTGCTGAGGGGTCCAGCTGCCTTGGACAGTTGTTTTGTGGTGGTGAGTGTAGGAAGTTGGCCTGGTGTGTGGTGAGCACACATGGTATTATCACCTTATATCGGGTCCAGGTATTCCCCTATTAGTGAGGTGTAGACAGTATCTAGGAAGCTAGGCTCTCTAGGGGTAGCAGTGGATGAGCAGCCAAGACTTAACTAGGAGACATGCAAAGCTTATGCAATACCACTACAGTCACACAACACTTACACACATGAAAGAACCACACAGTGTTACAAAAATAAAGGTACTTCAGTATAGTAACACAAATAATAAAATACTGAATAGGCAATACTCCAATAGGGGGTAAGTAAACCCACTAATATGTATACATTAGATGTCAATGATTAGCATAGAAAGCAATAGCAAATAGTAAAACAATAGTAAATAGTGAAGGCCCTGGGGGGAGACCAAACCATATACTAAGTAAGTGGAATGTGAAAGGCAGTTCCACACCCAAGGAAGTGGAATCAGTAGAGGGGAGCTGGAGGAACTAGGAACCCCACAAGGTAAGTACCAGGTAGCCCCCTGGCAACTAGGGGAGGAGAGGTAAGTACCTGGTTTTCCCTCAAACCCACAGGAACACTTTGGAAAAGGACTGTGCAAGACCCAGACAAGACTGGAAGAAACCAAAGGTGGATCCTGACAAAAGAGGATGTGCAAAAGAAGGGGACCCAGTCCAGTTCGAGTTGGAGTGTCCAGTTGAGGCAGGAGCCACTACCCACCCTTCTGTGGATGCAGGACTAGGTCGACGGTGGATGAAGAAAATCAGAAGTGCAGCACAGGAGCAGAAGAGGAGTTCAGAAGTTATGCAAGTGATGTCCCATGTCGACGGTCGTGATGCAGTCAGTCAGTGGTGCCGGAAAACCACCAACAAGCCTTGGCAAATGCTAGAGTCAGAGAAGGATGTTTTGCAAGGCTGAAGAGGACCAGCAAGGCCCAGGGGACTCGACCCAAGGAGGGGAGTCTGAGGTAACCCTCAGCAGCTGGGAGAGTCACAAGAAGAGGAGGCAGCTCCCCAGGCTACTCATGGGCAGCAGGCACAGGAGTCACAGTGAGGCCCACTTAGCACAGTTGGAGAAGAGTCCCATGTCGCTGGAGCAGCAGGTAAGAGTGATGGAGGCCTGTGCTATACAGAGCCTAAAGATCCTTTGGAGGAGGAACAAACAAGCCTTGGTAGCTGAAAGGGTTGTGGTGCACAGGGGTTCTGTCCTGCAAGGAGAGGCAAGGGCTAACTGTCTCCCAAATTAGAGAGCTGGCAGAGAGGACCAAGTAGACCACTCCAGACCACCACCGGTGATGCAGGGTCCCCACAATTCCGAAGGAGAGAGGATCCACGCAGCCGGTAGGTGTTGCAGTTGGTGCCTGGGGACACAGGGGAGTGACTTGTTCACTCCAAGGGAGATTCCTTCTTACTTCTTGTGCAGGCTGATGACTCGTCGGCTTCGGAGGATGCACAGCCAGGGAAGTGTTAGCAGTTGCTGGAAGGAGCCGGAGAAACAATGTCGCAGAGAGGAGTTGTCGCTGGAGTTGCAGATTTTCGATTCCTTGATTGTCCAGTTGCATTCCCAATGGCCAGAAGATGAAGTAAAAAATGCAGCGGAGTCCTGCTAGAATCTTGTACGTCAAATCTGAGGACCCACTTGAGAGGTAGACCCTAAATAGCCCAGGAAGGGGGATTGGTCACCTGGCAGGGTGACCACCTATCAGGAGGGGGATGTGACGTCACCTGCCTGCCCTTCCCCCTCGGATGCTCCCAGGGGCCTCTGTCCAACTTGGATTCAAGATGGCAGATTTAAGTGGCCACCTGGAGAGCTCTGGGCACCACCCCTGGGGTGGTGATTGACAGGGGAGTGGTGGTCACTTCCCTTTCCATTGTCCAGTTTCCCTGGACTGCTGCAAACTGTTTTATGCAAGGAGGGCACCAAATGTGCCCTTCAAAGCATACCAGTGGCTTAGGGATGCTACCCCTCCCAGGCCATAGTATACACCTATTTCCAAAGGGGAGGGTGGTACCTTCCTCTCCCACAGGAAATCCTTTGTTCTGCCTTCCTCTGCTTGAGCTGGTCAAGCTGGATGAAGGCAGAAATCTGTCTGACTGGTGGCAGCAGCTTGGGCTGCCCGGAAAACCCCATAAGACCAGTAGGACCAATGCTGGGGGTCCACTAAGGAGCCACCCAGAGTGCATGGAATTATACAACCAATACTGGCAACAGTATTGGGATATGATTCCGACATGTTTGATACCAAACAAGTCCAGTTTCGGAGGCTTAATATGGCTACCCCGCGCTTACGAAGTCCATGAAAATGGAGCTGGAGTTCGTAGGGGCACCTCTGCTCATGCTGGGGTGCCCTCACACACAGGTACCTGCACCCTGCCCTCTGGGCTGGGAAGGCCTAACATAGGGTGACTTGCAGTGACTTAGTGCAATGACCTGTAGTGAAGGATGCATGCACCTTTTCACGCAGGTTGCAATGGCAGGCCTGCAGACACATTTTGCAGGGGCTCCCATGGGTGTCTCAAACATGCTGCAGCCCACGGGGAACCCCTGGTGTCCCAGTGCCCTGGATACCTAACCATATACTAGGGACTTAAATGGGGGCACCAGTATGCCAACTGTAGGTTGTGCAAAGTCCTAAGGAACCAAATTTAGAGGGAGAGAGCACAGTCACCAAGGTCCTGGTTAGCAGCATCCCGGTGAACAGTCAGAACGCAGTTGACAGCAGGCAAAAAGTGGGAATACCCATGCCAAAAAGAGGGTACTTCCCTACATAGCCCCCCACCCCTCCACCCACCTCAAACGAAGGACAATAAGACTAACCTGGGTCAGTTGAGTCTTCATTGTCTAAGTGGAAATATCTAGAGAGTCCATCTGCATTGGAGTGGTTACTCCCAGGTCTATGTTCCACTATATAGTCCATTCCCTCTAGGGCTATGGGGGATTTTCACCTTTCATCTGTTTTAACCATAGGAAGGGCTTGTGGTCTGTTTGAACAGGGAAGTGAGTGCCAAATAAGTATGGCCTCAGCTTCCGCAAAGCCCAGACCACAGCAAAGGCCTCCCTCTCTATGGCTGACCAACACGTTTCCCTGGGTGTCAACCTTCTGCTAATGAAGGCAACAGGTTGATCCTGCCAATCTTCATACAGCTGAGATAGTACTGCCCCTATCGCTACACCAGAAGCATCTGTCTGCACAATAAATTGCTTGGAGTAGTCAGGGCATCTTAATATAGGAGCAGAGCACATGGCATGTTTAATGTCATCAAAGGCTTTTTGTCAGCTAGCTGTCCACAAAACCTTCTTGGGCATCTTTTTAGAGGTGAGGTCATTTAAGGGGGCTACAATGAAGTCATGGTTCTTAATGAACCTCCTGTAGTACCCTGTCAGGACTTGGAAGGCTCTGACTTGGGTTTGTGTGGTGGGGGCATTCCAATCTAGAATGGTCTGGATTCTGGCCTGTAGTGGTTGGATCTGGCATCCACCTACAAGGTTGCCCAGATAAACCACTTATCCCTGCCCTATTTGGCACTTTGAGGTCTGCTTTCAGCAGAGTCTCCAACACATTCCTAAGGTGGACCAGGCGATCCTCCCGGGTGGAGCTAAAGACCACTATATCATCAAGATAAGCTGCACTGAAGCTTTCCAGGCCTTGGAGAACTTTGTTCACCAACCTCTGTAATTTGGCAGGTGCAATCTTTAGTTCAAAGGGCATCACTGTGAAGTGATAGTGCCCACTGTGAGTGGAGGGTGTAGTTTTTGGTTTGGCATCTTCTGAAAATGTGATCTGCCAGTAGCCAGCAGTCAGGTCAAAAGTGCTCAGATACTTGGTAGAAGCCAGTGTGTATCTATGAGCTCATCTGTCCTTGGGCTAGGATGAGCATCTGTTTTAGACACTGTATTGAGACTCCTGTAGTCCACACAAAGCATAATCTCTTTTTTTTACCGTTTTGGGAGTGTGGTTTTGGGACAAGAACTACAGGACTAGCTCAGGGGTTGTTAGAGGACTCAATGCCTCCCAGGTACAACATATTTTGCACCTCAGATTTGATGCACTCGCTGACATGATCAGGCTGCCTGTAAATTTTACTTTTAATAGGCAAGCTGTCACCTGTGACAATGGTGTGGTCACACCATATAGTTGAACCAGGGTTCAGGGGGACCATTCAGGGAACTGTCCCAGGAGGATTCTGCAGTCATCTTTTTGTGACTCAGAGAGGCAGTCTGCAAGCACAGCCCCATCTACTGAGTCACCAACTGTATTGTGGGAGAAGAGGTCAGGGATGGTCACTCTTCTTCCTGTCCCTCATCAGTTGCCATGAGCAAGGTCATGTCAAATCTGTCATAGTATGGTTTCAGGCGGTTTAAATGAAGCACCCTGTGGGGGCTTCTAGGAGTGCCTAGATCCACCAAGGAGGTGACCTCACCCTTTTTCTCCACAATAGTGCGTGGTCCACTCCTTGTGTCTTGGAATCCCCTAAGAGCCATAGGCTCCAGGACCCACACTTTCTGTCCTGGCTGATACACAGTAAGCACAGCCTTCTGGTCATGCCATTGTTTTTACAACTCCTGGCTGGCCTAACATTTTTGGAAGCCCTTTTCATGTACTCGGACATCCTAGATCTGAGGCCTAGTACATATTTAACAATGTCCTGTTTTGGAGGCTTGAGAGGTTGCTCCCAGCTTTCTTTTACAAGAACAAGGGGACCCCTAACAGGGTGTCCAAACAGAAGTTCAAATGGGCTATAGCCGACTCCTTTGTGAGGATCCTCCTTGTAGGGAAAGAGGTGGCAAGGTAACAGGACATCCCACCTCCTTCTGAGTTTCTCAGAGAGTCCCATTATCATGCCTTTTGTATTAAACCTCTCAACTAGTCCATTTGTTTGTGGATGTTAAGGGGTGGTGAGTTTATAAGTTACACCATACTCCTTCCACATGGCTTTAAGGTAAGCAGACATGACATTTGCACCCCTGTCTGATACCACCTCTTTAGGAAAAAACCACCCTGGAGAGAACTCCCATGAGGGCTTTGGCCACTGCATGAGCTGTAGTGGTCCTAAGAGGAATAGCCTCTGGATATCTGGTGGCTACCACCAGTATGAATTTATTGCCAGAGGCATTTAGAGGGTCCAGGTGGCCAACAATATCTACGCCAGCCCTCTCAAAGGGCACGCCGACTACTGGTAGTAGAATTAAAGTGGCTTTTGGGGTGCCACCTGTCTTGCCACTGGCTTGACAAATAACACAGGAGTGACAAAACTCCTTGGTGTCTTCTGACACATAGGGCCAGTAAAAGTGAGGGACATGCCTGTCCCAAGTCTTGCTTTGCCCCAAGTGGCCTGCAAGGGGAATATCACGTGCCAAGGATAATAGGAGCTCCCTAAACTTCAGACGGATAACCAGTCTCCTGGTAGCACCCCATTTAGGGTACCTTGCTTCTGAGTATAGGAGGCTATTATCCCAGTAGACCTTATGGGTGCCACTGATATCCCCTACCTCTTGTGCTGCAGCTTACTGCCTTAAGCTCTCCAGTGTGGGACAGGTTTTCTGTTCCATACAGAGTTCCTTCCTGGTGGGCCCCCCTGCACTCGAGAGCTCAGCTGTGTCAGCTTGGCGCTCCTCTACTGTAGGTTCCACCTAAGGAGTAGATTCTCCTCCCTCAGGAGATCAATCCTTACTGGAGGCTAGAGCAGGGGGTACCTTTTTCCCATTTCTGCTCTTCTGTTTAGGATCCTCCTGGGCCATTGTTCTAGGCTCCAAAGTTCCCTGTTTTTATTTTCTTAGCCTGTGCTCTAGTGAGGGCAAAGATGTGCCCAGGGATGTCTAGCATTGCTGCATGGGCCTCCAATTCCACTTAAGCCCAAGCTGAAGTCTCCAAGTGATTACCTAACAGACATTCTACAGGTAGATCAGAGGACACTAAAACCTTTTTAGGGCCAGTAACGCCCCCCAGATGAAATCAATAACTGCCATAGGGTGGCACAAAGTGTTATTATAAGCATCAGTCACTTGGTAGGTGTTACCAAGTAGGTTTTGCTCAGGAGACACCAGTTTTTAAGTCACTATAGTGACACTGGCACCTGTGTCCCTGTTGGCCTTGGACGCAACAGCACTGATTAAGGGATGCTACCTGTCCTTACCCATATTACGGGGACAGGCAGCTAGAGTGGCAAAGTCAGTTCCCCCATCTGAGACCAACACAGCCTCTGTGGCCTCCCAGACTAGCCTAGATCCCACTACAGTCCCCAAGGTGAGCCCAGCTACACTTGTGGACTAATTACTACTAGTGTTATTACCACCTCTACTGCCATTGCTAGGGGCACTAGAGGTAGACGTGGTATTAGTAGTTGTGGGGGGCTTGGTGACTTTCTTAGGAGAGGAGCTTTCTCCTGCCCTATGGCCTTTGTTTTTACACATGTAGCACCAAGGCTTCTTAAATTTGAGGAAGAGGATTTATTCCCACACCCAGAGGAGTTTTGTGGGCCTGATGAAGACTTTAGTTTTATCTTTGTCCCCACCCTTATCCTGATGCTTACTTGCTTCCTTCTTCTTGTAGTCACCCACTGTGTGAGTTTTCTTGCTCACCCTGGTGCAGACCCACTTGTCTGCCTTTTTTCTCAATTCTTGGGGAGGGGTCAGATCAGAGCCCACCAGGTACTGATGTAGGTGATCAGATATACAGTTATTCAAAATGTGCTCTTAGAATTAAATTGTATAAGCCCAGGTAGTAACTTACTTCGCACCCATGCAACCAGCCTTCCAGAGCTTTCACAGAACAGTCCGCAAAATCTACCCAATCTTGGGAGGACTCCTTTTGTTTTCCCTGAACTTGATCCTGTATTGTTCAGTAGTCAAACTATAACCATCTAACAGTGCACTTTTTAGAGCTGTATAATTGCCTGCATCTTTATCTTTGACAGTAAGGAATTTGTCCCTGCCTTTGTCAGAGAAGGGGAGCCACAAGAGTACTGCCCACTGCCTTTGGGGGGACCTTTTGGACTTTACAGGTCCTCTCCAAAGCAGTGAGTCATTTGTAAATGTTATCTCCTACTGTGTAAGTTAGGACTATCTTGCTTAGGTTCCTAGAATCATGAGTCCTCCCTAATTCTGGTGTCCCTAAAGCTCGAATTGCTGCCACCATAGGGTGCTAACCCCAGACCATGCCTTTTCATCTCCACTGCCAAGACCTCCCTATCTAGGGCCAGCTGTTGCTGCTGCAGCCTCAGCTTGGCCTCCTCCAACCTCAGTTTCCTAAGCTCCCTGTCCAAGAAATCTTCCCCTGAGGTGGAGCAGTGGGTCCCCTCAGATACTGAGGAGATATGGGTGTTGACAGAGGATGATCTATCCCTCCTCTTGAGAACTCTCTGAATCAACCCCCTAGGAGTGAAGGTGGGCCTACTGACATGAACCCTCTTTCATTATCTGCAGTGCTCCTACCAGGGCTGTGGTGTTCCCAAGGTTCCCTATGACCCTCCCCAGTGAAGCCTAAGTCTACCCTGTCTAGGACTGGAGGGTCAGTTTCTACTTCTTCCTCCTCCTGGCTGCCAGCATTGTCCTGGTCAGCTTGGAGAAGTAAGCCAAGAAGTAGACTTTTATTGGGATTTCTCCCTGTCTTCAGTTTTCTAGTGGCACGCTCTTGGAAGGTAAGACCCTCATAGTGACAGTCTGCGGCCTGAGAGTTGTGCTCTACTGAAGACATTTTCTTGCTTCATGTATTATGCCACCCATGGGGAGCCCTGCCACTGCAGCCTGCGTGAAAGGGTGCATGCACCCTTTTCACTACAGGTCACTGCACCAGGTCACTGTAATTCACCCCTATGGTAGGCCCCCCTAGCCCAGAGGGCAGGGTGCAGGTACCTGTGTGTGAGGGCACCCCAGCATGAGCAGAGGTACCCCCACGAACTCCAGCTCCATTTTCATGGACTTCGTGAGTGTGGGGACACCATTTTACGTGTGTACTGGACATAGGTCGCTACCTATGTCTAGCTACATTAGCGTAACTCCGAACCTAGGCGTGTTTGGTATCAAGCATGTGGGAATCATACCCCAATACTTTTGCCAGTCTTGGAAGTATGATTCCATGCACTCTGGGGGCTTCTTAGAGAACACTCAGCATAGCTCCTACCAGCTTTCTGGGAATTTCTGGGCAGCCGAAGCTGCTGCCACCCCTCAGACAGGTTTCTGCCCTCCAGTGTTATCAGCTCAAGCCCAGGAGGGCAGAACAAAGGATTTCCTTTGGGAGAGGGGGGTAACACTGTCTCCCTTTGGAAATAGGTGGTACATGGCTAGCGAGGGCTCCTCCAGAGGGTCCCTTGATTCTGCCATCTTGAAACCAAGGTGGGCAGAGGCCTCTGGGAGCATGTGAGTGGCCAGGTCAGGCAGATGTCGTCAGAGCCCCCTCCTGATTGGTGATCCCCTGGCTAGGTTACCAATCCCCATTCCAGGACTATTTAGGGTTTCCCTCTTGGGTGGCTCCTCAGATTCGAAGGTGTAACTACTTTGGGAAGGAATAAGGCCCTAGTGCATAACACCACTTTGTCAGGGAGCAAAGACAGAAATGGGGGGCTTTGAAGAAAGTGCCAGGAGCTCACTCACTCCGCAAGGACAGGTGATCGCAACAAGAAAAACAGTTTTGAAAGTAAGGAGCCATAAGGGGCAATTGTGTAACGGCTCAAAAGCAGCATACATCAAGTAAGTAAGGACAAGATTGAGATCCCACTGAGGCATGATCAATCAATCAATCAATCAATCACTGCATTTGTAAAGCGCGCTACATACCCGCGAGGGTCTCAAGGCGCTGGGGAGGGGGGGGTGCTACTGGTCAAAGAACCGGGTCTTGAGGAGTCTTCTGAAGGCCAGCAGGTCCTGGGTCTGTCGTAGGATGGTGGGGAGAGTGTTCCAGGTCTTGGCGGCGAGGTAGGAGAAGGATCTGCCGCCGGCGGTGGTTTTTCGGATGCGGGGGACTGTGGCCGAGGGCGAGGTTGGCTGAGCGGAGGCTTCGGGTGGGGGTGTGGAAGCTGAGTCGGTTGTTGAGGTAGGTGGGTCCGGTGTTGTGCAGTGCTTTGTGTGCGTGGATCAGGAGCTTGAAGGTGATCCTTTTGTTGACGGGGAGCCAGTGCAGGCCTCTCAGGTGGAGTGTGATGTGGCTGCGGCGGGGGACATCTAGGATGAGTTGGGCCGAGGCGTTCTGGATGCGTTGGAGTCGTCTTAGGAGCTTGTTTGTAGTTCCTGAGTAGAGGGCGTTCCCGTAGTCGAGTCTATTGGTGATGAGGGCCTGGGTAACGGTTTTTCATGTGTCGAGGGGGATCCATTTGAAGATCCTGCGGAGCATACGGAGGGTGTTGAAGCAGGACCCGGAGACGGCGTTGACTTGCCTGGTCATGGAGAGAGTGGAGTCAAGGATGACCCCCAGGTTGCGTGCGTGGTCCGTGGGTTCCGGGGCTGTGCCTAGTGACGTGGGCCACCAAGAGTTGTCCCAGGCTGATGGGGTGGATCCGAGAATGAGGACCCCCGTCTTGTCTGAGTTCAGCTTCAGTCTGCTGTCCTTCATCCAGTCGGCTACGGCTTTCATTCCTCGGTGGAGGTTAGGTTTGGCGGTGTGGGGATCTTCGGTGAGGGATATGATCAGCTGGGTGTCGTCGGCGTAGGAAATGATGTTGAGGTTGTGTTGTTGTGCGACGTGGGCGAGGGGGGCCATGTAGATATTGAATAGTGTCGGGTTGAGGGAGGATCCCTGTTGGACGCTGAAGATGATCTCGGTGGTTTTGGAGCGGAAGGGTGGGAGGCGGACGCTCTGGGTTCTGCCGGAGCGGAAGGATGTGGTCCAGGCCAGGGCCTTCTCTTGGATACCGGCGTCATGCAGGCGTGCTGATAGGGTGCATTGGCAGACCGTGTCAAAGGCTGCTGATAGGTCCAGGAGGATGAGGGCGGCTGTTTCTCCTTTGTCCATCAGGGTCCGGATGTTGTCAGTGGCGGCAATGAGGGCGGTCTCTGTGCTGTGGTTACTGCGAAAACCGGATTGGGAAGGGTCCAGGATGTTGTTGACTTTGAGGTAGCGGGTCAGCTGTTTGTTGACAATCTTCTCGGTCACTTTTGCCGGGAAAGGGAGCAGGGAGATGGGCCAGAAGTTCTTGAGGTCCTTGGGGTCCGCCTTGGGCTTCTACAGAAGGGCGTTGATCTTGGCGTGCTTCCAGCTTTCTGGGAAGGTTGCTGTCTCGAAGGAACAGTTGATTGTTTTCCGGAGGTGGGGCGCGATGGCTGCGCTGGCTTTGTTGAAGACGTGGTGAGGGCAGGGGTCCGATGGGGATCCGGAGTGGATGGAGTTCATGGTTTTGATGGTGTCTTCGTCGCTGACACTGGACCAGACGGTCAGGCGACTGGTGCGAGTGGTAGTCGCAGGGGTGGTGGACTCGGTGGTGGGTGCGGGGGGGTCAGGGTTGAAGCTGTCATGGATGTCGGTGATCTTGCGGTGGAAGAAGGTGGCCAGGGAGTCGCACAGGTCTTGAGATGGCGGGATGTCGTTGGTGATGGAGCTGGGGTTGGAGAGTTCTTTCACGATGCTGAAGAGCTCTTTGGTGTTGTGTGCGTTGTTGTCTAGGCGGTCCTTGAAGGCGGTCTTCTTGGCGGTCCTGATGAGTTGGTGATGTCTGCGGGTGGGGCTCTTGAGGGCTGTGTGGTTGTCTGGTGTTCGGTCGTGGAGACATTTCTTCTCCAGTTTCCGACAGGTGTGCTTGGAGACCCGGAGGTCCTCGGTAAACCAGGCGGCTTTCTTGTTGGTGTGGTTGGTTGTAGAGGTCTTGAGAGGGGCGAGGGTGTTGGCGCAGTCGTTGATCCACTGTGTGAGGTTGGTTGCGGCGGTGTCTGGGTCGGTGGGGTCGGTGGGTGGTCTCAGTGTGAGGGCGGTAGTCAGTTGGTCCTCGGTGACCTTGCCCCAGCAGCGGCGTGGTAGCTGTTGGGTGTGGTGGTGGAAGATCAAAAGCCGTCAACTGTCGCTGCTCAATCTCCACCCATGAAGATGAAGATTGGACAGGTTTGGGTGGAGAACCATCCGGTGCTGCTGTGACAGAAGATCCTCCTGAAGGGGCAGTCTGACTGAAGGATCGGTGGCCATACTCAGTAGTTCTGGATCCCATACTCTCTGTGCCCAGTCTGGAGCTACCTGGATTACTTGGGCCCGGTAATTCTTGATTATCTTCAGAACTCTGGACAAAAGTGGTATAGGCATAAAGGAGGCCGGAGTTCCACTTGAGACTAAAAGTGTTGCTGAGCGAGTGGCGCCTTGGAAAACGATGTTGACCCATCAGGATAATGCTCTGATGTGCCAGCCATATCCAGAGGCGCAGAGCCTCCTGAAATAAGGTCCTGGATGCCACTCTGCCCTGTAGGTTTCAGTACCGCATGGCAGTAGTGTTGTGCATCAAGACCTGCACCACTTTCCCTTTGAGAGAGGGAAGGAATGCTTTAAATGCAAGAACGATCACCCGGAGCTCCAAATGACTGATGTGGAGTCCAAACTCTGCTGGAGACCAGAGACCTCTGATCGCCACCTCTCCCTTGTGGCCGCCCCAGCCCAGGAGTGACGTGTCTGTCACTACTGTCAGATCTGGTTGGGGAAGGGAGAGGGATCCGGCGCTGACCCAATCCTGATACGAAAGCCACCACTGCAGGTCTTTTGCAGTCCCCTCCGAGATATGGACCATGTCGGAGAGATTCCCCGGATGATGCACCCAATAGAACTTCCAGTCCTACTGCAGAGCCCGCATATGCCATCTGGCATGTGTCACTAACAGGATGCAGGAGGCCATGAGACCCAGCAGCCTCCTAGTCATTTTCACCGAAACCCAGGATAGAGGCTGAAATACCGGAATCATCGCCTGAATATCCTGGACTCGCTTTTCGGGAGGTTAAGCCCAAAACTGCACTGTGTCCAGAACAGCTCCGATTAAAGGGAGCATCTGAGAGGGAGTCAGGTGTGACTTTGGCATGTTTATAGTGAACACCATTGTGTGCAGGAGGTTTGCCGTAGTCTAAAGGTGGGAGATGACTTTCTGGGGCGTGTCCGCCCTCAACAGCCAGTCAAGGTAGGGAAAGACTGAAACCCCCAACCTGAGCAGGTGAGCTGCAACCACTGCCATCACTTTCGTGAACACCCAGGGGAGCTGGTAAGGCCAAAGGGAAGCACAGTAAATTGAAAGTACTTGTGACCTACCATGAATCCTAGGTAACGTCTGTGGGCAGGCAAGACGGGAATATGGAAATAAATGTCCTGCAAATCCAACGCTACCATCCAGTCTCCTGTGTCCAAGTCAGACAGGACCTGAGCCAGGATGAGCATTTTGAACATCTCCTTCTGAGGGAGAGCTTGCGGGCCGGATGGTCTAGGATAGTATGTAATTCCCTGTCCTTTATGGGCACCAAAAAGTATTGGGAATAACCACCACAACCTACTTCTGGCACAGGGACCCTCTCTATGGCTCCCTGGGCCCAGAGAGACGCAAAATCCTCATAGAGAAGTGCCAGATGATCCTCCGGTAAGTGGCCATAGGATGGAGATATGGACAGAGGGGCAGTCTCGAAGGGGAGGGAGTAGCCCTTTTGGACAATCTGCAAAACCCACCTGTCCGTGGTGATGGATTCCCAGTGGGGCAGGTGACGGCGAATCCTGGCAACTGGACTGGGTTGGGGGAACGGACTAGGAAGGCTTGGAGGCTGCAGCAGGGGCGGGGGTGGACTGGGCAGACCTCTGGTTCCCTGTCCCACAAGCCCATGGGATTCTACATCCCCGGCCATGCAGGGGCTAAACAGCATGGGTGGCAGGGTGGCTGGGAAAGGGATGCGACAGGGAGCCCCTTCCTTGGCCACAAAAGGGGCGAAAGGTGGACTGTTGGGGATGAGGGGCAGTCGAATGGACGAGGGACCGAGCTGTAGCCCTGGTGTCCTTGAACCTCTCAAGCGCCGAGTCCTCCTTGTCGCCAAAAAGATGGGTGCCATCAAAGGGCATGTCCATTAGGCTCTATTGGACATCCCCTGAGAAACCAGATGTCCTCAACCAGGTGTGGCGCCTCAAGGCCACCGTCAACGCAACGGATCTACCCAGAAGAGTCAGTTGTGTACAGTACACATTGAATAGTGAACTTCGCAGTGTCTCTCGCATCAGCAACTGCTTGGGAAGTGATAGTCCGGGCCTCCTCCTGTATTTGTGGCAAGACGTGCGCAATCGTATCCCACAGGGAGTGAGTACAATGGCCCAAAAGTCATGCGGTGTTCACTGACCGCAACGCCAGACTGGAGGAAGAAAACATCTTCTTCCCAAGGTGCGGAAGGGAATGCGCCAGATGACGAGGATGCCTAGATAACAAGGCTCTCAAGCATGGAATTTGGGACAGGAATTTAGGGTCGTTCAGGGTGGGCCGATTGTGGCGAGCGATGGACCTGTTCACAGGAGCCCCTGTGCGGAGTCTGGACCAAGTACTGAGTAAGACATCAATGAGGGCTTCATTCAAAGGAAGGAGAGGCTCAGATGTGGAAGGCCAAGGACCTCAGCCCCCCTACTTGCAACCATAGAATAAGTGGCTTCCTCTGCCGTAGCCACGGTAGGAGGAGAAAGCATGCCAGCGTCTGGAGAAGTATCCAGACCACTGGCCTCACCCAATTCCTGAGCCCAGTCCATGTTAGGGTTGTCCTGGTACTCATAAGGGTCCAGGGACCCCTCTAATCCGTCTCTGTAATTATAGAAATAAGAAAAAGGGTCTGAATCCAACCTGGGGTGAATAGAACCCATCAAAGAAGAGGGCGTCGTCCGCTGACGCCGCTCCGAATCAGAGTCATCAGGGATTAAAATCGGGGGTGACGCTGATCGTGGGCACAACTGACGAAGGGAGTGTTGATGGTGAAAGGGCAGTGGAGAAGGTCGAGATGGTACGATCGGTGTCGGTACAGATCCAGTAGGGGATCCAGAGGGGACCTCAGAGGCCGGGGCTAGAGCTGCAGGTGCAGAACCCAAAGGGGTCGCAGACAAACCCCCAGGGCCCGAAGGCACCGAAGGGGATGGGGGGGAGGAGGGGGTCAGACTACACAAAAATTAGATACATGGCCTCATAGAATTCTTTCAATGGGGCAGGGGTCGCTCTGGCTCCCAAAAAAGTCGGGGAGGCACAGAGTGGACCCAGAAGTAGCCTCCCAGGGTGGAGACCTAGAGCATCAACGCTTCTCCTGTGTCACATCAGCTGAGCGATGGGGTGAAGTCGAAGGTTGTTTAGCCTTCTTCGACTTCTTTTCCTCTTACCTGAGTGACCCGAAGACTTGGAGGATGACGAGTGGTGGTGACTCAGCAAGAGGTCTTGAGACCTTCCTCTCGAGCGAGACCGGGATTGACGCGGCGTCGAGCGCTGTGCCGATATAAGCTTGAGGGAACGCTCCCTCAAGGCCTTCGGGTGTGTGGTAGCACTCCAGGCACCACAAACAGACCCGGTGCGGATCTGTCACCGACATCATGCGGTGACAGGCCTAGCAAAGTTTGAAACCGGTCTGTGGGGACATCCTCAACGCACCAAACATTCACCAAAAACTCAACAAGTGTCAAAATCAGTCAAAAATTGACGAGGGTAGCTCTCTCCAGATCAGTGCATAGTGCGGAAAGAAAATAACTAACGTCACCATGCAGAGACGGCGTCTATGTATGACTCCCAACGTCATCACAGCGACCACAACGCCCACGGAGTCACCAGACGCCACCTAACGACGCTCAAGGTTACTGCTCCAAGAAAATTCTCCGGATCCAGTTTTGACGACCAGGGGAAATTCTAAGGTAAGGAATCTGAAACTGGATGTCTCTATCAGATAGAGTACCTTTATTTTTGTAACACTGAGTGCTTTCTTTCATGTGTGTAAGTGTTGTGTGACTACAGTGGCATTTCATGAGCTTTGCATGTCTCCTAGATAAGCCTTGGCTGCTCATCCACAGCTACCTCTACAGAGCCTGGCTTCTAGACACTGCCTACACTACACTAATAAGGGAGACCTGGTATAAGGTGTTAAGTACCTTAGTTACCCACCACATATCAGTGAGGTGAACTTTAAATGACGCATGTACCAGTTCTGATTTAGACAGAGATAGTAGGTAAGGTAGAATCTGAGCAAAAACGTCTCCATTTGAACCTATAGGCTCTGTTGGTGGAATCAGCCCTCACCTTGGATAATAAATGCTTGAACTCGTTGAATTCAGAAGCCATGCACGCAATTGGAGAGAGGTGGGATGTGGATGGAGGATCTTCTCTTTGTTTATGGTTAATAGAGTTGACGCCACAGGCAGGCGATATGGGTTGGTTTCCAAGAGCAGAAGAAGTTGCATGAACCAGTGTTGTCAGGGCCTGCATAGAGCAATGAGGATCAGGTGGCACGGTTCTCTCTTCATTTTCATTAGAATCCTGGAGATGAGAGGTTATGGGGGGAAAAGCGTAAGCAAAGATCCCTGACCATTTTATCGAAAACGCATTCCCCCATGACCCTTTCTGTGGTTTCCAGCTGGCGAAGAACCGTCTTCTTTGGTTGTCTTTCAGCGCAAAGAGATCTAAATTTGGTGTGGCCCATCTCTGGAATATGAAGTCGAGAATTGGTTGATTGGAGTTCCAAATCATGGCAGGTTAGACTGGTTCTGCTAAGGATATCTGCTAGATTGTTCTTTCTCTCTGGCAGATGCTTCGCCTTGATGGACATACAGCGTTGTAGTGCCCATTTCCAAATTCTCTGAGCCTCTAGAGAGAGAATGTGAGACCTTGTTATCTCCCTGCTTATTTAGAAAATGCATGCAGATGGTGTTGTCTGTTTGAATGAGGACGGATGATGTTTGTATCCTCAAAAGGAATGATTACAGTGCCAGAAAAATGGCTCTCATTTCTAGGAAACTGATGTGCATTTTGGAAAGAGAGGCACTCCATCTACCCCTTCTTTGGAGATCTTGAAGATGGGTTCTCCGACCTTCCAGGAAGGCATCTGTGGTGACAATTGTAGGAAGCTGGCCTGGTGTGTGGTGGACACCTATGGTGTTTGCACCTTATACTAGGTCCAGCAAACACTTATTAGTTAGTGAGACATTGTCTAGGAAGCCAGGGCTCTCCAGTGGTAGCTGTGGTGAGCAGCGTAAAGCACTTGCAATACCACAGTTGTCACACAGTAACTTATCTCACATGAAAGGAACCACACAGTGTTGCGAAAATAAAGGTACTTTATTACAGTAACACTGAACTAGATTACTTATAAGCAGTCCCTCAACTGGAGGTAAGACTACACTATATACACACGTAGTAGGAATTAGCATATGAAAACAACAAGGATTAGCAAGAAATAGCAGGAAATAGCTAGGGCCTTATAGGGTGGCGTAGGAAAATGCCACTGTTGGCATGGTCACCCCCGCCACTTTATTGCCTAGTGTTGATGCCAGCTTTGATGGAAGTGTTCTGGACCCTGCAAACCAGGTCCCAGCACCAGTGTTCTTTCCCTAAAACTGTACCTTTGTTTCCACAATTGGCAAAGCCCTGGCACACAGTTAAGTCCCTTTAAAAGGTACCCCTGGTTCCAAGGGCCCTGTGGCCAGGGAAGGTCCCTACGGGCTGTAGCATGTATTATGCCACCCTCGGGATCCCTCATTCAGTACATGCACACTGCTTTGCAGCTTGTGTGTGCTAATGGGGAGAAAAGACAAAGTCGACATGGCACTCCCCTCAGAGTGCCATGCCCACAAACCACTGCCTGTGGCATGGATAAGTCACCCCTCTAGCAGGCCTAAGGCAGGGTGCACTATAACACAGGTGAGGGCATATCTGCATGAGCACTGCACCTCTACAGTGTCTAAGTCAATTCTTAGACATTGTAAGTGCAGGGTAGCCATACTGAGTATATGGTCTGGGAGTCTGTCATTACGAACTCCACAGCACCATAATGGCTCCACTGAATACTGGGAAGTTTGGTATCAAACTTCTCATCACAATAAACCCACGCTGATGACAGTGTGGGATTTATTGAAAATGCACACAGAGGGCATCTTAGAGATGCACCCTGTATGTACTGCTAGTGCAAGGCTGACCGGTCTGTGCAAGCCTGCCATTTCCAGACGAGTTTCTGACCACATGGGGTGAGTGCCTTTGTGCACTCTGTGGTCAGAAACAAAGCCTGTGCTGGGTGGAAGTGCTTCACACCTCCCCCTGCAAGAACTGTAACACCTGGCGGTGAGCCTCAAAGGCTCAAGCCTGGTGTTACAGTGCCCAAGGGCACTCCAGCTAGTGGAGATGCCCGCCCCCTGGACGAGTCCCCACTTTTGGCGGCATGTCTGGAGGGATAATGAGAAAAACAAGGAGGAGTCACCCCCTCAGCCAGGTCCACCCCTAAGGTGATCAGAAACTGAAGTGATCCCCCTCCTTGAGAAATCCTCCATCTTGCTTTGGAGGATTAGGACCAATAGGGATAGAGATGTACCCCCCTCCCTAGAGGTAGTGGGCACAAGGAGGGTGTAGCCACCCTCAGGGACAGTAGCCATTGGCTATTGCCCTCTGACCCTAACACACTCTAAATTTACTATTTAGGGGCAACCCTGAACCCAGCTCTTCAGATTTCCTGACAACCTCAAGAAAGAAGGAGGACTGCTGAGCTGAAAACCCCGCAGAGAAGAGAAGGAGACACTGACTCGGCCCTGCCCTACCGACCCGTCTCCTGCTTCAAAATGTTGCAAGAAAGAAAGCAACGCGTTCTGCAGGAACAACGACCCCTGAAAAGCATCCAGGGGACTGCCTGCATCATCAAGGGCCAAGAAACTCCAGTAGACAGCGGACCTGCCCAAAGAAAAGACCAAGAAACCAACTTTAAAGGGACTCTCACCTCACCCCAGAAGCGTGAGTTAAACTACTCTGCACCTGACGCCCCCAGCCCATGTCCAGAGAAACCAACTATCCAGAGAGGAGCCCGAGGCACCTCTGACAACGTTGCCCACCATGGGCTGACCTCTCTGCACCCCCACGAGGACACCTGCAGAGGGAATCCCGAGGACCCCCCTGACCGCGACTGCTCGGGACGAAGATATCAGACACCTGGAGAAGCACTGCACCTGCAGCCCCCAAGCCCGTGAGAAACCGACCCACCGGTGCAGCAACGACCAGCAGGCGGCCCTCACCGTTGCCCAGTTGGTGGCTTGCCCGAGAGGCCACCTTGTGCCCTGCCTGCAGCGCCTAAGTGACCCCCGGGTCCCTCCATAGAGTTCTATTGAGAACCCGACACCCTGTTGGCACACTGCACTCGGCCACCCCCGTGCCGCTGAGGGTGTTGTTTTTGTGCCTACTTGGGGCCCCTCCAGTACCCCTCCAAACCCCTCTGGTCTGCCCTCCAACAACACGGGTACTTACCTGTAAGCAGACGAGAACCGGAGTACCCCACGTCTCCATAGGTGCCCACTTTATTTTGGTACCTGTTTGACCTCTGAACCTGACCGGCCCTGTGTTGCTGGTGCTGGGTGTTTGGGGTTGCCTTGCCGGGATACCTATGCCCGTGAGACTGAACCCGTAAGTGTGGTACTTACCTCAGAAACTGTACTTTACTTACCTCCCCCAGGAACTACTGAAAATTGCAGTGTCCACTTTTAAAATAGCTTTTTGCCATTTTAAAGAAAACTGGGTACAATATTGATTCTAATCAAAGTCCTAAGTATTACTATGCAAAGTACCTTTCATTTGATATACTTACCTGCTAAATGAATCTTGTGATTCTAGAAATAAATCAACAAAAGAATATTTTTCTAAATAAAAACCTATTGGCCTGGAGTTAAGTCATTGAGTGTGTGTTTTCCCTTATTGCTTGTGTGGGTACAACAAATGCTTAACACTACCCTCTGATAAGCATAACTGCTCAACCACACTACACGAATAGAGCATTAGTATTATCTATTATTGCCTATGTCAAGCCTCTTGGGGAACCCCTGGACTCTGTGCACACACTATCTCTCACTTTGAAATAGTATATACAGAGCCAGCTTCCTACAGGGGGCGAAACCATATACTAAAATAGTGGAATGCGAAGTGAGGTCCCCCACCCAAAGATGTAGTATAGTTAGGAGGGAGCTGGGAGAACTCATCTCCAAAGGTGAGTACCTAGATGACCCCCCCTGCGACCAGGAGAGCAGAGGTAAGTTACTTGGTCTTCTCATAGACTAACAAGGGGACTCGGAAAAGGAACTTTGCAAGAACAGGACCAGTCTATGGAACCCAATGGTGGATTCCGGAAGAAGAGGAACTGCAAAAGAAGGGGACAGAGTCCAGTCCATACAGGAGTGTCCAGGTGGGGCAGGACCCACTACCCACCCTTCTGTGGATAAAGATCCAGATCGATGATAAAAGATGAAGGCCAGCTGTAGAGTCCAGGAGCTGCAGAAGAGTCCCTGAAGTCGTGTAGAAGCTGTCCCACACCATTCACCGGGTCGCAGTCGGGTCAATGGTCAGGAGGACAACCAACAAACCTTAGCAAATGGAAATCTGGACAGAAGAGGATTTGCATAGCTGAAGAGGACCAGTAAAGTCCAGGGGACTCAACCCTTAGAGGGGAGTCCGGGCTGACCCTCAGCAGTCAGGAAAGCCAGCAGAAGTAGTTATAACCCCCACAGGCAACTTACTGGCAGCAGGGATAGTAGGTTGCACTGAGGCCCAGTCAGCACACCTGGAGAGGAGTCCCACATTGCTGGAGCAGCAGAGGGGAGACTGTCCTTGCAAGGATGCAGTGCTGGGGCCGGGGCTCCTTGGAGCCTGAAGATCACTCATAGCTGGAGTCAATAAGCCTTGATTGCTGCAAGAGTCGCAGTGCACAGGGATTCTGTCCTGCCAGGAAAGGCAAGGGCTCACCGTCTCCCAAGATGGACAGAGGGCTGAGAGGACGAAGAGGACAACTCAGTACCACCACCTGTATTGAGGGATCTATGCAGTTCCAGTGGTGAGCAGATCCCAGCAGCCAGATGTCATTGCATTAGGTACTTGCAGATGCAGGGGAGGTGATTCCTTCACTCCAAGGGAGACTCCTTCTTGCTTCTTTGGTGTAGCTGAAGTCTTGCCGACCCCAGAGTATGTACGGCCGTGGAAATGTTGCAATTGCTGGAAGGAGCCGAGAAACAATGTTGCAGGGCGAGGTCGTCTCGGGATTCGCAGATTTGTTTGGTTCCAGTGAATTTCAGCAGAGGTTCCTGTGGCCGGGAGCAGAAGGAGCCCTGGTGGTGTCTTGCACGCGGAATCAGGGGACCCACCCACTAGGAAGTCCCTAAATAGCCCTAACATGGGGCTTGGTCACCCTGCAGGTTGACCACCTATCAGAGGGAGTCACTGACGTCAGTTACCTGTCTTGACCAACCAGATCCTCTCAGGGGCCTCTGCACATCTTATTTCGATGATGGCAGAATCAAGTGGCCACCAGGGAGAGCTCTGAGCACCACCCCTGGGATAGTGATGGACAGGGGAGTGGTCACTCCTCTTTCCTTTCTGTGCTTTAGTGCCAGAGCAGGGATCAAGGGTCGCTGGACTAATACAAACCAGATTGTGCCCTTCAAAGCAAGCCGGTGGCGTGGGTAGGCTACCTCTCCCCCGGCTTGTAACACTTATTTCCAAGGGAGAGGGTGTTGCATCCCCTCTCCCGCAGGAAATCCTTTGTTCTTTCTTCCCCTGCTTGAGCTGGTCAAGCAGCAGGAGGGCAGAAACATGTCTATGGGGATGCTCGCAAAACCCTGGAAGACTGGTAGGAGCAATACTGTGGGGGGGGGGGTTCTCTGGCACTAGTATTGGGATATGATTCCAACATGTTTGATTCCAAACATGCCTAGTTTTGGAGTTACCATTATGTAGCTGGACCACAGGTAGTGTGACCTGTGGCCAGTACACCGGTAAAATGGCCTCCCCGCCCTTACGAAGTCCAGTGCATTGGAACTGGAGCCCATAGGGGCTCCTCTGCTTATGCGGGGTGCCCTCACACTCAAGAACCTGCACCCTGCCCTTTGGGCTGAAAGGCCAACCACAGGGGTGACCTACAGTGACCTGGTGTAGTGAACTTTAGTGAAAGGGTGCATGCATCTTTTTACGCAGGCTGCAAATGGGAGGCCTGCAGACACAGTTTGAATGGGCTCCCATGGGTGCCATAATGCATGCTGCAAGTCATGAGGGACCCCTGGTGTACGAATGCCCTGGGTACCTAGGCACCATATTCTAGACACCTACAGGGGTGCACCAGTATGCCAACTGTGGGGTGTAAAGGGTACCAAAGCAACCACGTTTAGAGGAGAGAGCACAATCACTGGGGTCCTGGTTAGATGGATCTCAGTAAAAACAGTCTAAGCACACTCAAAACAGGCAAAAACCATGCCAAAAAGAGTGACTTTCCTATAATAATGAAATCTGGAAGTGGAGAGAGAAATGTTGCTGGCAGATTGCCACATAGAAGTTCCTTTTTCATAGTCTGAGTAGTTCGAATTAGAGCGTTGAATGATCCAGTTACTTGGAGCCACTGCTTGTCCAACTGTTCTTGGAAGGATCTCATTCTGAGACGTGCATGAGGCAGCATGAGGATGGCTGAGGACATCATGCTGAGAAATGACTTGAGGATACACACAGAAACGAACTCTTTTCTGGACAGATCGTGAGCCTGGGATATTATGCTTCTTTGTCTCTCTGCGGACAAGAATGCCTTGTTTTGTATGGTGCCCAGAGTTGCCCTGAGAAAAGTTATCCTGTGAGAGGGTGAGAATACCGATTTTTGGAAACGGACTCTAAGTACTAGAGAAAACAGTTGGAGGCACATTGACGTGGCTTCTGACATCTTCTGAAGAGACAGCGCTTTTACAAGCCAATCCTCAAGATACTGAAAAGGTTGTAGTCCTTTGAGCCACAGATGTGCTGCTACCGTGGCAAGACATTTGGTAAACACTTGGGAAGCTAAACGGAGACCAAAGGGTAGGACTTTGAATTGAAAGCGAGCTCCTGCCACAGTAAAACAGAGATATTTTCGATGCTTTGGGTGGATAGTGAGGTGAAAGTAGGCTTCTTGCAAATCGAGTGGCCATAACATCTGCATGGTCGAGAAGTTGCAATTTCTCTTGGAGAGTTACCATACGGGAGGCCTTTTTCTGTAGATTTTTGTTCAGCTTCCTGAGGTGTAGAATGCAGTGCCATTCTCCTGACATTTCTTTATTAGAAAGAAACAAGAATAAAACTCCTTTCCGCTCTGAGAACGAGGAACGTTCTCTAATGCACCCTTTTGTAGCATGATGGCTGCTTCCTTTTTGAGTAAGTGGATTTAGGGTATAGGTGATGTGATGTTTATGGCAGATGAGGAGGTGGAAGTTGGACAAACTCCAAAGTATGGCCATATCTTATTATATCTAGAACCCACTTGTCTGTGGTAATTTGTTTCCATTGGTTGTAGTAACAAGATGTGTGTGCTTCCTTGGGTGGCAGGATAGGAGAAACTGTAGGGGGCTCCACTGAACTGTCACTTATTCCTTGATGTATCTCTAGATTGTGCTGGATGCTTACGTGTGGGCTGCTGTCTGGAAAATGCAGCTTGCCGTGGTGCAGGATATCGGTGCTGCTGGTAGGTGGAACAAAATGATTGATAGTTTTGTGGTTGGTACTATTGATAGCTCCCACAGAAGGCGTAGGTTTCTTGATCTACTGCTCGATGAAAAGGTGCTTTCCTGTACTGAAGTGTTACCAAGGACCTAGCCGTATCGGTATCCCCCTCAATGGCCTTTAAGGAGTCATCTATATGCTTGCCAAAAAGCATATCGCCATCGAAATGCATGTTCAGAATCTTACTTTGTACCTTTGGCCGGAACGTGGTCGCCTTAAGCCAACTTGGCATCTAAGGACGGCTGCACCAGCCAGCTAACAAACAGGAAGGGCAGTAATGTCCATTAATTAATCAATTATTTCGGAAGCTGCTCTTTCTCCTTCTAGTAAGATTTTGCGTGCCTCCTGTTTTTTATCATCTGGCAGAAAGTCTAGATATGGTGTGATATCTTACTACATCTGCCGATCATACCTCCCCAGTATTGCTAAGGCATTGGTTGCCCGCACTGTAGTTCCGGAGATGGTCATGAATCTCTTGCCTATGTTATTGAGTCTTCTACCCTCCTTATCAGGAGTGGGAGTGATAGGCGCGGAAGGATTCTTTGATCTCTTCTGTGCAGCCTGGGTGATCACTGAGTCTGACTTTGTATCTCCCACCAAACATGCAGGTGCATTGTTTATGGCCTTGAATTTTGTATGTATTTTGGGGAGGGGTGCGGTACTGGTGCCTTCATGACCTTTGCGCCTTCTTCCCATACATAGTAGATTATTGGAATCCCTCTCACAGTTCTTCTTGACTGGCCCTTAAAATGGTAAAGAAAACAGTCAGACTGCTTGACCGTTATAGGAAGGTGAAACCTAGTTACGTCCCTTTCCATCAGGGCGTGAAAACCACCCATGTCCTCTGCTAGTGCGTCTGCTGGTTGGGCAGGTGGAGGAGAAGGTGTGTGATTCATCCCATTCATTGCTAGAAGGTCTGGTGTCTTGAATTTCACCCTGCTCCGCATCATCATCAGTTGAAGGCAGATCTTGCATTGAAGGAACGGCAATGTGTGAGGGTGGAACAACCCTTGGTGTTGAAGCAGGCATAGGCGATGGCGTTCTTTGAGGAGGAGGTGGTTGTGATCCCACAGGTGTTGGAAAACGTGTACAGTACTCTATTAACATGGCGTGCAAGTCTTCTACTAATGCCACAGGAAGCTGAACCATGGATACCTGAATGGGTTCTATATATTGCTGGGTCTTGTCAGCCACACATTGTGGGCAGAATTCCTGGATGTAATATTGGTCATATTCGTCATCATCATCCTCTTGATATTTGTCATTCAGCTGTGATGGACTGTGTGCTGGGCCAAATAAACCATCATCAGATTCTTCCAGAAAATTGTCAGGCGGTAATGGTGATACCTGCAAAAGATCTTGGTAAACATTTCTGGACGATGGTGCCTGCAAAAGAGGGATAACTTGCAAGCTTGAGAGTCCTTTCATTCTAAATGATGGAGGCGTCGACAAGAAGCATGCTGTTGACAATGGAATTATATGATATGATGTGGTTGTCTGTGTTGTCATTGCTGATGGTTTTGTCGTCGTCGATGTAGTGAATGTCGACGATGTAGTCTTCGACGGTGGAGGTGCTGTCGACGGTGGAGATGCCGTCGACGGTGGAGGTGTCGTCGTTGTGGACGTGTCGTCGACAGTGGAGGCGTCACCAACGGTGGATATTTCGCCAATGAAGGCTTCGCCAAGGAGGCTTTCACTGGTGTCTGAGGAATCTCCATCTAGGGAGTGGAGGTTTTTGCTAATGTCGATAGTGCAAGTTTCTTCTTTGATGGAGATTTTGATAACAGATGAAGAACTAGATGAAGGTTTTCCTTTTTGTGAGGAGATTTGGGAGGGACCTGGTGCGTTTTCTTAGCAGCCATTTTATGACCCTCTTGAGACTCTTGTGATCTCTCCCTCATGAGCCTCTTGTGATCTCTCCCTCTTTTTGTGCTTTTCAGAAGAGGTGTTCAGAGCTAGCAGTGTCTTCATCTTCAGAGATGACATCAGATTTAGTTTTGAGTCTCTGTAACCAAATCAACAACCTACGCTCTGTCTTTTAGGGTTTTGGTTGACAAGGTCCTACAAATTTTGCAGTCTTTGACCTTATGCTGCGGGTAGATGCTATATATAAAATCCTTCTGGGGATCCTCCTGGTGAAGTCTCTTCTCACCACAAGATCCACATGACGTGAAGAGTCGTTCTTTGATGAGTTGATATGGTGAGAAATGGATGAAGATATCAGAAATGTGAAGAATTACTGTGCAGAGCTCAGGGAGACTCCCTTTCACATGACGTGCGGTAGAAAATGTGAGCAACTCAGTCTCTCTTGAAAAGGTTCTACAGGGTGCTGTCGTCTGATTGGTTGTGACCTAGGTTAAGTTATTTTTTACAAAAGGATATGCATAGGCTATTGCAGTGGCTATCCATTACAGTGTACTATATTAGTGTATATTGCACTGCTGTTCTAGTGATACAGTGGGACTCCCACTTCGACGACGGGGAAGATTCAAGCATATGAATCTATGAAAGATCCAATACTGGAGAAAGCTATAAGCCAATACAACAAACATAACACAGGGTCCTATTCTTGTTTTTGGAACATAGTAACCATTGCCGCTCCTATTGTGAGACAAACTATGCATGTTGTTATATGACAGAGATTGGCAAAACTTTTCATTACTTTGATTCCACTGTACCTTAGAACTGATCTTTGCAGTAATCACTGCCCCCACACATTTCATATCCAGAGTTTTAATGACCTTCCACACTGCATTCTGATTTTCAAGGGTCTCAAACTTTTCACCTCACCAACTATCTCAGAAGTACTTGGCAAGCTGAACCTGTCAAGGAAACCCAATTGTTTCACTCCAACAGAGTGAGCAGATATATAAAGCTGCTGGTGGAATCTCCTAAACTGTTCCAGTCTCCGTTTTTCAGTACTAAATTATAGTTCATTCCTTTTTATTAATTGTGCTAATTTGTTTAATACTTTTATTTGTGCATTTTCTCAAATACACAGTGAACAAACGGTCATAGCAGTTGGTGTAATGTGTGAAGTTGTAGTATCCAGTTGACCCCTACCTTTAATTGTGCTAATTGATTGCAGTTTGGACTCCACTTGCTGAAAGCCTATATGGTACCAATGTACTTGACTAGTCATTTTGTTAAAAAAAAAAAAAAGGTTGCATTTTAGGAGTGTGTGAGCCATAGCATTGTGAATGTGAATATTTAACTGCCCCTAAACGTAATTGCTGCTACTTTTTCTGATTCTGTATAGAACCATATTTTTGTGTTTACCTTTTAGAATTTTCAAGTCTTTTCAAAGTCATGTTGTATATTCTGCTTAATTCTTATGTCAGCTACCAGAGAAATGCACTTCTCTAGACAGCAGATTTCACCATATCTTACATGAGCTCATCCATTTCCCCATCATGATTTAGCTAAACGTACTTCCTCACCTGGTTCTTTCTCCAGTAGTTGGCATTGAGCTTCCAGTTATTCTGTTTAAAGCCCCCTCGTCCCAGCAGAATGTTTTTAAGATCAACTCTAATGAGTTTGTGCTGGACTGATGTCCTTATGCACCATTTAACAATGGACCAGATATGGTTCTCCTTTAAGCTAAAAGTTATTACTATTACTTTGAAGTATTGTTATTCATCACCTTGGTTTTGATGACTAATCGAACAGCATCTACGGGTTGGTACGTCCCTAGTAGTATATTGTTTGCTATGAATGGCAGTGGCAACACTTGTTTCTGTCCGACATGAAGGATCAAGAATCACCAAAGAATCTCCCAGATGTGCTACATAGATATAAACCAAGAAATGTGACGGGGTGCAGCCCTATCATACATCTCTATATGTGCCAATATATGTATTGTGGAAAGCAATAAAACAGTGGATTCAAGCTCTAAATGCATGTGCTTTCCCAGAGTTGAAGATTAGCTTTAGTCCTATTAAGCATCCATTCACTGTGCCTATGGACTGGACCTCTTAAAATATAGGAATGGAAATCTTGCGTTTATCAGTGTAATCTTTGAAACCGTTAAGTGGACATGAGTTAGCTGTACCAGGTGTTTTCTAAGGTGGAGGGGGAATATGGTTATTGTGGCCCTTCACCACGCCAGCAATTTTCTATAATGAGTTTTGAGTGGTTTCTGTGAAAGACCTAGACATTTTGTGTTCTTCACCAATTTATGTGGGTGTGTGTTAGTCTCAGCAATATAGTGTTCATGATGCTTCTGATTCTTGTGAGGATTGTTTTTGTCTTGGTTTTCATTATTTTTTGTGAAACCAGTGATGGTCATTGGATGCTGTTAGTCTTTAGGATGAGATGCAGTTCCAGGCTGCATGCCAAAATTCTGAAGGTTTAATAGTTGCTGATCCAGGGGAGAAAATTGGTGAGGATGAAACTGAGTTATTGTTGCTTAGACCTTGAAGGGGTTCCAGCTGAAGGCTCCAAGTATGTGGGTTTACTGGGTGGGGATGTGGAGAAGGGTGCTAACTGTCTCTCAGCTCATATTCTGGTCAGTGGTTGGGGGACTTGCAAGTTGGGGCGGTGTGAGCTAACAAAGTTCAAAACTCAGATGCACTGGGGTATTCTGGTGTTAGTACTTTGCAAATAGGGAAAGTCTGGTAGTAGAATGCCTTTCAGTGACTTTGACCCACTCTTCATGTGTGTTGTGATGGTGAAGGTGTTATGGGGTAGAGTTGTTTAGGATGGTAATCGGTTTGGATGTGTTTTTTAAGAATGTGAATAAATGGATGCAGGTAAATGGTATGTATGTATGTATGTATGTATGTATGTCATATTTGTAAAGCGCATTCCGACTCACAAAGAGCATCGAAGCGCTAATGTAGAAGGTGAGAAAAGAGGGAGATAGCAAGAATCTAAGGAACCCACCCAAAAAAACAGATAACAGTAAGAGGAAAAATTACTTAAAAGTACAAACCGGGGTACGAAATGGATGCTATCGGGGGAAGAGACAAGTTTTACCTAGTTTCCTGAACCTTAGGTAAGAGGGTTCTTGCCTGATATTCAAGGGAAGCGAGTTCCAACCTTTGGCAGCAGCCACAGTGAAAGCTTTATCCCCCCATTTAGCTTTATAAGTACGGGGAACCTGAATTTGATAGGCTTTGGAGGACCTCAGGTTTCTCTTAAGAGCATGCCAACAGAGCCTGGCGGTGAGGTAGCGAGGACCGATCCCGTGAGTAGCTTTATACGTTAGACAGAGCGATTTAAAGATGATGCGCTGAGCCACCGGAAGCCAGTGTCATTGTTTGAGGCTCTCTGACTGATACCTGCCGTGAGAGGTTGAGAACCGCTCTAGCGGCTGCGTTCTGGACCAATTGCAATTTGTTGATCACGGCCTTGTCCAGATTAAGGAATAAGGCATTAAAATAATCTACTTTAAACATCACCAATGCTAAAATGGCAGAGACTCCATTCATGCTGGAGATAAGGAAAAGATTTCCTTAGCATTTCAATGAACCAGAGGCATGTCTTTAAGGTGTGGTTTACCTGATTTTTAAAGGATAAGCGATCATCAAAAAGAATGCCCAAATTCCTACTGAAAGTGATGGGGACAGGAAGCGCGCCACATTCTGAAGGCCACCAGCGTGAGCTCCATAACTATTTTCCTGGTCCGAAACAGAGAATTTCAGTTTTGGTGGCATTCATTTTAAGCCAGTTAGTCTTCATCCAATTGCTAACTGCTTGCATACAGTTGTTGAACCGGTCCGCAACCTCCTCCCAAGGCTTTTTGATTGGGATGATAAGCTGAGTATCGGCTGCATAAGAGGACGGGATGAAGCCAAAGGAGTGAATCAGATAGCCAGCGGGGCAACATACACATTAAACAGAGTGGGACTCAGTGAAGATCCCTGTGGAATCCCGCAGGGTAATAGATAAGGTGTGGATCTAAAGTCGCCACAACTTGCAGTGGTCCATCTGTTAGTAAGAAAAGATTCCAGTAGCTTAAGGGCTCGCTCTCTAATCCCTACTTGACAAAGGCGGGACGTCAATAGGTGGGGGAGATGGTATCAAACGCCGACGATAAATCTAATAGTACTAGGATGACCCCTTGACCTCCTTGAAATCAAGGCCGTCTCCGTACTATGCGCCTTTCTGAAACCATGTTGAGGCATCAGGGGCTCCCACTTCCACTAAGAATTCAGCCAGTTCCAAATTCAAGATGTTCTCTAAAATCTTTGCCAGATAGGGAAGAAGTGCTATTGGCCATAAATTGTTTAAGTCCTGGCTGTCGCCATCTGGCTTCTTCTTAAGGGGAACCACTATGTTTTCTTTCCATAGGGAGGGATACACCCCAGATATCATAACCTCTTGAAAGATAGGAGCTAACGCCCGAGCCATCAGGTCGGGAGCCAGTTGAAAAATAGAATGGGGGCACGGATCCAAAGGGGAACCAGACTTAATTTCTATGATCCTCTTTCTAATACTGTCACGAGATGGGATATGGAAATCAGATAGAACTTAACAGCTAGCTTTGGAGTCGGTAGATACCCTAGAGGGGAGTTCCGTAGAGATCTCATGAGGAGCAAAATTTGCGTGTATTTGGAGAATTTTGTTCTCAAAGTGCCTAGCAACCTTATCACAGAACTCGTGAGAATTTTCCATATCGAAAGGCCTAAGGGGAGTGGATAATGCCTGTATCTCCTTAAATAGTTCTCTAGGGGCATTTAATGCCTCCTTCACTTTGGCAATATAGAAATTAGATTTGGCCTTAAAACGCGCCGCTTTGTAAGCCTTGAGGGTGGACTTTAATGCAGCTCTTTCCTCTGGGACTGGTTTTAATTTCCACCGGTGCTCCTGTTGTCGGTACTTTCTCTGTCAAGATTTAAGTTCGCTCATAAACCAAGGTTGACCAAGCTTCTTCCGGCTGCAAGGCCCCCGGAACTTTAGGGGAGCCAGTTGAGTCATGGCCATTTCAACCCCTTGCTGAAAACTGTCAAGCAGGGGCCGAGCTAGCTTCTTGGCTCTGTCCCAGGCCTCTTCTAAGGCCGGGAACTAACTCTTTCACTTTAATCTGCTTCCATGGCCTAAATACTTTTCTCTTCACCTCATACAGAGCAGGAAAGTGCGTTATGTCAAATTTAAAGTTTAGGAGATGATGATCCGTCCAACTTAACTGGGTACTGGTTAACACCAGCTGTAGAGAAGTACGAACAAAGACCCCATCTAATATATGTCCTGCACTATGGGTAGCTGCCGAGTCTCTGAGGGACCAATCCAAGGCCTCCATAAGATCTAAGAACTCCCTAACCACTGGAGTGCAGATCTCGTCAAAATGAATATTAAAATCGCCTATTATAATTGCCTTTGGGGACAAAACCATAGGTTCTATCAGCTTAACCCAAGATTGGACAAAGTTTGTAGGAGGGCCCGGCGGTCGATGAATCAATAGGCCCTCCTACAGTACTCCAATGTTCTGAGAGATCTTAAAAGCCATTGTCTCGCATGTTTCAGCGGCGGGGCCAGACCAAGTGCACACAAGAGTAGCCCTGCAGATAATAGCCAAGCCCCCACCCCTATTGTGGGGTCTATATAATCTGCAGTAGGTATACCCTGGGGGAGATGCTGCAACAAAATCCGGGTCTGATTCTGTTTTGCCCCAGGTTTCTGTTCAAAACAATCAATATGCCAAGTATCAATCATTTCGCAGATTTCCAGTTTGTGCTTGGGGAGTGAGCAGAAATTTAACAAGGCGTACTGGAACGGCTGACCGTGAGCTACCGTATTTTCCTGAGCTGCCATTCCAGACATCAGAGGCTTCCTATGCTGAGCTCTGGCCTCCTTCAAGGTTAATGGAGCTTGTACGGTCCAATTACATTCCTCACAGGTCCAAGCGCCCCGTAATCGGATGGCGCCTTCTGCTTACAGGGCATATTCTTAATCTTGATTTTGCTGCTAAACCCCTGAGGGGCCGCACATTTGAAAAAATGGGCAGAATCTCTGGCCCCTGGGCCCGTTCGGGCGCAGACGGGCTTGCCTTTGGCGTGCCCGCTGTGCGGCTGCTCAGCTGGATTCATTTGTAGCGCCGGGCCAAGAGCCCGACGTCAGCTGGACTGCTATCTCGCAGTACAGAGTCTCTGATGGTTGGAAGGAGGGCTCTAACTGACCCTCACTTCCGGTGCAGTCTCTAGAATGATGCCTGGCTGAAGAGACGACAAAGAAAGGTAAAAAAGCCCCAGTTAAAAAGAAATAAAAACAGCGCTCCCCCAGGCAGTGTTTCCCCCACCCTAATGTAAATATATTTAAAAAGTTGAAAATAAACTTCCCTCATGCCACGCAAAGCTGCCGAGTGACGCGCTCTCCTTCAATGCGCGGCCGCTCAGCTGGATTCATTTATGGCGCCGGGCCAAGAGCCTGACAGCTGGACCACTAACTTGTGGTACAGAGTCTCTGATGGCAGGAAGGAGGGCTCTAACTGACCCTCACTTCCGGTGCAGGCTCTAGAATGATGCCTGGCTGAAGAGACGACAAAGAAAGGTTAAAAAAAAGCCCCAGTTAAAAAGAAATAAAAATACC
Source organism: Pleurodeles waltl (assembly GCF_031143425.1). Taxonomy (NCBI): domain Eukaryota; kingdom Metazoa; phylum Chordata; class Amphibia; order Caudata; family Salamandridae; genus Pleurodeles; species Pleurodeles waltl. The sequence continues at coordinate 630,325,423 of NC_090451.1, read as the reverse complement.
GCTCCCCCAGGCAGCGTTTCCCCCACCCTAATGTAAGTATATTTAAAAAGTTTAAAAAATTGTACATTCCTATATACATCACTGGTGTTTGAAAGTTACGTGGCCCTGTGTACAAATGATAGAAAATGCTGTCTAGAGTTGGTGTCACATATGAACATACTTGTTTGTACTTCCCTTTTCCTGTATGTTTGATTGTAGCAAAACTCAAATCCAGACTCCACATTCTCGTCTGAAAATCTACAAGCTTGCATTGCTGACCTCTTTGTAGCTGGGACAGACACAACTTCCACCACTCTCAGATGGGGGTTTCTGTACATGATCACCTACCCAGACATCCAAGGTAAGATATGCAAAATGATGACCTAAGGCTAATATATACAAATTGATACCTAAAGTACTAGATACACAATTACAGTCTGTGTGTGAAGTTGGCACAATATCTTTTATGCAACGTTAAGGGTGACTGCCTTCTGATGATGATCTGACTTCTACAGTGAATAGCAGCAGAGAATTTAGAAGAAGCTTAACAGAGGCATGAGGTTGAGAAACACATTGGAGGATCTTTGTTGTCCCATTGTTTTGGAAAGGCAGGTGATTTGCGTGGGAGGAGTCTGATTCATTGGCAGAGCTGTGTTTATTCTGAATTAGCAATGCAGTGCCGAAGTTACAGTTTGGAATATTGGTAGCATGTCTCAGTATGTTTGGTCGTAGGACTCCTCACCATATGCCACCATATTCACAGACGTGGGAGGCAATTAAGGGGTGTTGATGATAACACCACTATCACTGAGCTTGCCTTCTCTTCTCTACCTCACATCTCTGATGCTAGTCCGGTGCCAGCAGGAGATCGAGCAAGTGGTGGGCTGGGACCGCCTGCCTGCCTGGGATGATCGGCTCCAGATGCCCTACGTGGAGGCTACTATCAATGAAATTCTGCGCTTTGGGAACATCAGCCCTGCTGGAGTTTTCAGAGAAGTCACCATGGACACCACTCTCCGAGGTTACCACCTGACCAAAGTGAGTACCCAGAAAATGACTGAAGCCAATCTCCAGTTCAAGAGAACTTAGTAGGTAAAGCTATAGAGGAAGTGAATTAGATTTGGTACCCTAAGAAAGATACACTGAATTCTCAAATACGTGCCACTACATGAAGATTTACAAGCTAGATCATTTGCATTTAAGCAAACCTCTGGGTCCCTGCATACCATTGTAACCAAATCAACAACACCTGTTTTCCCACTTGTGCTCTGTAAACATACCTGTAGACGTGCCTTAAACTATGAAGTGAGTATTGGCACATTAGTTATCATTTAGGCCTACAATGCTTCCTTGCAATTGTTTTATCATCTGAGTCAAAGTGATAGAGAAAGTGTAATAGGTTGAAAGTGACATTGTCTCTATAGTCATAATGTAAAATAAAAAACTGGGTGATGCTGTAAGATGAGGTATTTCACATAATGCTCCACAGGTAATGATTTAATCCCACCAGTGTGCATGCTGTCTCTTGGATGTTCTTCAGTTGCACTGATTCTCTCCAATCCCCTGGTTCTTTTTGTAAGTCATCCCAGGTTTGTTCCACAGTTTTCTTAAAGTTGCATCCTCTACACCTGAGATTTTGTTTAATGCCTTTCATTTCATCTTCGTTCAGGGCACCTCTGTGATCTCTAACATGACCTCCCTTTTCATCGACCCTTTGGTGTGGAAAGACCCCAATCACTTCAACCCCCAGAACTTCCTAAACGAGCAAGGACAATTTGAGAAGCCAGAATCTATGATCCCTTTTTCTGCAGGTGAGTCAACTCTGGAAGTTTTTGGGTGGGAATTTTATTTTGTAGGCTTCCAGCCTCAGACATTATGTGCTTTAGGTGACTAGGGAACCTAACTGGTTGATGTTGAATGGGAGCATGGACAGTCTACCTATAAGATGTGGGGCATTCTGTACAAATTTAGAGGTGCCTTACGAGGTAGCAAGATCCTCATATGTCCACATTGATAACTTTACCTGCTTCAAGTGCTACACACTTGCAGCAGATCATCTTAGGATTTTTGGCGTTTCTCTTTGTTAAAGCATCTGAGATTTTCTACGTTTCACCTATGCCCTTTTTATTTCTGTGACTGAATTTATTGTTATGCTCATCCACTGCCTCTGTATTTGCTTTCCCTTGTGTAATGTCTGAAATTCTGAATTATTTGTACCTGTCTGCATCTCTTTCTCTGGGGATCTGCATCCTGTATCCTGCTGCCCACATTTGTCTGTAAGGTTTTTAAGATTTCAGAAATATCTTCAGTGACAAAGAATATAGTACATTTTGCTCCACAAAATATTGCCTGATTTAGGTACCCAGGCAGATGAAAGATGCCACCTTTGCTTCACAACTGAACAAGGTTTTGAAGTCCACATATAGCCATATTCTAAGACATTGTGTGCCAGAGTGATAGGTTGAACTGCCTTGGGTCTGGGTATCTCGTGTGGCCTTGAATCTGTGTGAGATCCGTTCTGAGAATAAATGTGCTTGTGGGGGATGATGAACATCTCCAGAAACATGGAGTACCAGGATTGTCAGGCCCTCCTGAGGCCACTAGGATGAGTGTCAGAGATGTTTGTAGCATTTTATGACCACATATGAGAGGAGTGGGAGAGGCTGAAAACTGCAGGCAAAGATCTCTGACCAATTTATTCATAGTACATTGCACATGGACTCTGGGTGTGAGCACCTAGAGGCAAAGTTTGATCATTTTGTGTTTTTGGGGGTGTCTGTTTACGGGTTTCCCCACCACTGGAAGTACACCTTTGCAGAACTTGAGGGCAGAGTTCTCTCTAGTGGACATGTTGATACATCCTGCTGAGCGGGTCTGCAAAAGTTGTTGTCCTCTTCTAGGAATATGTCTTGGCAGATCACACAAAGCCACATCCTCTGTGCTAGTGATGAGAACGGGGAAGGGTGTGTGCCACCCTTCTTCTGTTGGTAGAACATGTCTGTCATGTTGTCCGTCTTGATGAGGACTACATTCCATCTAATGACATAGAAGAAGTCATTGAGGGCTATTTGTATGGTTAGCACTTCTAGCTAATTGATGTGGTAGCTGTATTGTTGAGGAAGCCACATTCCCTGTAGTCATGTCCTCAAGATGTGTTCCCAAGGTTTTGAGAGATGTGTCTGTGGTTGTGGTCACATGTGAAATGATGTATGAGCCAAGGTCTGCCCAGCAACAATTTGTTATTGTTCCCCATTGCAGCACATTGTGAGTGTTGGCCTTTATTAGCACCAGATTTCCCCAGTGACCCTCTGCTTGTGACCACTGAGCCGCAAAGCAGTCTTGTAGGAGGCTCCGAGAGAGCCTTGAATATGGGGTACAATAACGATACATAAGGCCATCATCCCTAGGAGGTACATCATAGTTCAGACAGCGCATCGATGATTGAGCTGGTGAAGAGTCAGCAGCTTCTGAAATGCCAAGAATCTTTGTTGTTTGGGGGTGGACTTTCCCCTGTAACTGTGGTTACCAGATCCCTAGAAGTGTTGAATCTGTTGAGGTTGTAGGTGGAACTTGGTGGCATTTATGATAAACTGCAAGCAGGGAAATTGCTGCCGGAGGGCAGCCTTGGCAGTGCTGCCTGCTGCCGCTCTTGATCAGCCAGTCATTTAGATATGGGAGGATGTGAGTGGCCCATTTTGTAGATGTGCAGCCACCACTGCCAGGCACTTTGAAATACCCATAGCACTGCAGTGACCCAAAAATGGAGCACTTTGAATTGAAAATGATGTCTACTTAACTGAAAGTGAAGATATCACCAATGACAGTGTGAATGGCTATGTGAAAGTAGGCATTTTTGTGGTCAAGCACTGTCATGTAGTTATCCAGTTGGATCAATGGAGAGACATCCTAGAGAGTTGTCATACGCAGGTGTTGCCAAAGTATTTGTTTGTTTAGAGGCCTGAGGTCTAGAATAAGCCCAAAGGAGCACTCCTTTTTGGGAATAAGGAAGTATAGGTGGGGGCACGGTCTCTGCAGCGCTCGTAGCTCTTCCTCTGGGAGGACATGCTGAAGACGTGTGTGGCTATTATTTTGGGAGGGGTAGTGACAGCTACTAGGCTGTAGCTGGAACCTTCTGTGTGATCTGATCTCCTCCCAACTTTGGAGGAAAACTTTTATTCTGCCTCCAACACATGATGTGTGATCAGGAGGATGAAATAAGGCAACTCACTGCAGTGGAAGATATTTACTGGAGCCACCTCTGCCCTCACCTTTGATGTTGATCCTATAGACAACCCTGGTGTAGCCCATACCAGCCTGCAGGTAGAAAGCCTGCTGCTGTCTTTGATAGGATTACTGCTTGTTAGGTGAGGTGGATTTAGCTCTGCCCCTGAGCTGTTGCTTCCAAAGGGAGCCCTTAAGCGGAGGAATTTTCGAGGCATCCATGGATTTTGAAATGTGTCTGTCCTTATTTATCTTTCCAAGCTTCTCATCAACGTTGGGACCAAAGGGATGCTCGCTGTCATATGAGATGTTGAGGAGATGGTGCTGGATTTCAGGTTTGAACCCAGAGATTCAGGAACCAGGTGTATCACCTGAGTATGTCACTGGTATTAATGCCTCAAGAAGCTGTGCTCGCAGTGTCCGAGATGTCCTTGCCCTCAGCACTGATTCTTCCCCCTTCTCCTATAATCTTCTGCGAGATGTTTGGCAAGTTCCTGCATCACCGCTCATTGGGACCTGTGCTATCTGGAGAGGGGTCCAGCAAATTTGCCTACACGTCAGTACATTGCTGCCTGCTATGCAATTACTCTCTTCCTCACAAATTCAAACATTTTGTCTGTCAGTGATGCATGCGTTTAGCATTCAAGTGCAGACCACAGCCACCTAGCTCTGTAAAAAGAAACACAAAGAAACAAATAATATGCTATTTCTTGTTTCTTTTTGCTCGGTGTTATTCCTTATAGACATCTTGTTCTGTTTTCCCTACTCATGCCCTGCTCCTGGTGTCCTTGTTTCTTGGGTTCTGTTGTGAGATGAGATTTTGTATCTGGAATTCTTCTCATGCCCAGTTTCTTGTTGTAGGTCAGCGGGTGTGCCCAGGGGAGCAGCTCGCCCGGATGGAACTCTTCATGTTCTTCACCAGCCTACTCCAGAATCTGGACATCTTTCTTGATGACAAAGAGCACTGTCCTGATTTCTCTTACACAAGCTGCCTGGTGCGTGCCCCCCATCCCTACAAGCTGAGCTGTCGGACACGGCCACAGTCATTTATGCAAAATGCAGAGAAGTAATCCCTTAGCGTGATACCTCAATCTGGCCATCCCAGTTATACAAGAACGTAACTGTAAATATATTTCTAGCGCCAATTGCTTCTCCTTTGCCTCAAGTGTCCTTTGCAGGAATAATTTCCAACATAACTCTAGACCTATCAGTAGCTGAGACACATCTAGGGCCAAGAAGGCCGTATCTGCAAGGCACAATGTATAACCCAGCTGGATGTTATAGAAAAAAGGCAATAGACTGAAAGTCTTGAAAGAAATATTCAAATTGTAACAATAAAAGAAACTAGAAATCATTAAGACCAAGTATATGATGTGATCTTAGGAATACATTAATGACACAGAACTGAGGGACTTGTGCATTACTGGTCAGGGCGCAATGGAGTTGGCGTTTCTGCGCTCTGACTGAACTGCAATATGGCCTTCATTTGCAATGCATATCATGTCCTGATCAGCATCATCTCAAAATATGGAATCCCAGAGGTCAAAAAGCCTCCTACTTAATAAGTAGGAGACAGCAGGCACTTGTGGCACATGATGAATGCTTGTGAATGCTGGAATGAAGGTCTGCAAGCAGCAGCAGTTCTGTATTTCAAGCGTTTCTAGTCATGGTCTAGAGGTGCAGGGATCCCAAGGGGATGGCTTTCCCTTTGCTAACCAGTTATCACCCCAACTCAGAGGCAGGTAACAGACTGGTTTGTGACCACAGTTGACTCATAAAGAGAAGGGCAACGTCTCTTATCTCTTAAAGCATCACTGTGTGTCCCTTGTCTTACCTCATCCCTACAATTTGGTGAAGAGTGTCTCTAAGTATGGTGGAAAAACTTCCAAATGGGTCAGCAGAGAAGACTGTGGCAAGTGCACACAAATTGCAGACCAACCTGTGTATATGACCAAGTACTTCATTGGGCAATGATTAGGTAGTGGCAATTATTGGAGGAACTAGAAGATGGATCTACAATGCATTGCGTGATGACACAGGAGCCATCTAATGCAGTTTAGTAAATACAATTCCAAATACGTGTCGCAGGAAGAAACACTTAAAAGGACGGAGATCACACCAAGAAAAAATAATTTTGGGCGCTGCAGAGAATGGCATTTTTGGAAAGAACAATGATAGTTGAATTCTTTATGTAAATGCCACAAGCTCTACAGAAGCATTTTTAGGTGTGTCAACTCATCATCCAGAAACCTGCAATTTGTCAAATTTACTTTGCATTAGTGATGCAGGGCATCAACAAATGATCACATATTGCATTGTACTGGGGTGGATCTTGGGCAAATCCCACAAAGAGTTGATGTAAGTGGAAACGGTGAGTGAATTTCCACTTCTGGCAATGGTGGATATGGCACAGATACTCTATATGTATTTAGAAATATCTACAAATGGCTGACGATCCCATGATTCCCAAGGGACCTGATCCCAGTAAGGATTGGGTAGGCAGCGGTGACGCGCTCATCCAATCAATTGTTTTTCACTTGAAAATCCACAGAGTGTTCCTGTAGTTGTTCTGGCTCACAAAGGGCCTTATTACGATTTTGGCAGACGGAAAAGCCTGTCCGCCTAAATCCCGACCGGGAGGTTGCCGCCATTGTGGCTGCCTCCCGCCGGGCCCATTACGAGTTTCCAACTGGGTCAGCAGGAAAGGGCCTACAGCATTGTCTCAGGCTCGTAATCGACATAAATAACACCTTAAACTCACATTTCTCATACAACACGCAAAGATGCTATGTGAAGATAGCCCTATCTCTCTCCTGATCACCACACTACACTCAATCCATACTTTACATCTATGAAGGTAACAGCATCCCTCAGGTCATTACTCATGACACCAAAACTCTCCTTTTATAGTCCACACAATATCCTACACCCTTCCCACCAAACATGCCCAAAGGAGCAGTAAGCTACCCTTCTAAGAAAGCTCTTTGTATTGTAAAATACTAATGACCCCGCAGTAGAGAGATTATTATCTCTGTTGCGGTACCATAGATCTGTCTCCTTTGTCAATGCCTAAGGTAACGAGCACACTAAGGACTCAGACACCCCCTCTGTCGCTGTTCCCTTTGAAGGCAAGGTTGCTACTTCCTAATTAAAGGTTATACCTCTTTATGCCATTTACTTGGACATTTCCACCCACAATAGTAATAAATAACACAAGTGTGTGGGGTGGAGCAACTCAAAGAAAAGTGAAAAACTCTGGGCCTTATTGAGATATTGGTAGACGAGTTGCTCCATCACAACGGTGATGGATATCCCATCCGCCCTAAATCTAAATCCCATAGGATTTAAAGGGGTTTAGATTTGGGTGGACTGGATATGAGTCACCGTTGTGACAGAGTAACTTATCCACCAATGTCTAAATCAGGCCCTTTGTTTCTTAAATATCTAGAATACAGGATTTTTCACTGGTAGAGAGGCTAAAAACGTATACAACCGAACCAGCAGAAGGGCGAGCCTTACTTCAAAAAGGTCACAAGAAAAGAGCCAATCAATCTACAAACTATGTACAATTGTATCCATCCTTTGAGATAAACATCCACTTCATGACCTCCCCATCCATCAAAAAGAAATGGAGCAGATTGGAAAAATGCTGCAGTGCGCAGTGTGCACCAGCATCCTTGCAATGTTCACTGTCTGCAAAGCAGACAGTGAACACTGTGACGTTGCTGGCCAGGGGGGCTCCCTACACCCATTCTCCGCCCGCCTTTTCATGGCGGTGCTACCCCCAAGAAATCGCTGGTGGAGAAAGAAGTCGTAATCCCCTGGGCAGCGCTGCCCTGGCAGATTAAGACTGCTTGGACCACCAGACTGCCGGGATGACTAATCCTGGCAGTCCGACCGTGTTGCAACTGCCGTAGTCGTAATGTGGCGGTGGACCGCCGCATTGGTAGCAATCCCACCACCACCGCAAACCTTTGTAATCAGGCCCAAAGTGTTTTGTCTATGTGTGTATGTCCTACCTGTTTACTGGTTTTTACATTGGTGTTGACACTGATCTTTGGATCAGGGTCTTTATTTGGAATGACAGAATTATGATCTTGAGATGTATCAAGGATGTTTTTACAGACATTTTGTCTAAATGTTTATATTTTAGGCCTGGTCTAGGGTGAGAAATCTTCCTACAACATGTAACAGGTATAATTTTATAACTGAGTGCTCTCTGTGTGGGGACACTTTATGGATTTAGCATAGCACCCCACTACTTGTAGATTAGGTTGATCTATCCCTGAAGAATTGTCATAGATCTTTTAAGGCTAATCAGGCAAGAAACATGTCGACCTTTTAGGTGAACATAGGGGGACAATATTTCCCAACATATTCCCGCTTTGTCTTTTATTTTTAACAGGGACCCTCCCAGTAAAGTATCCTCAGAGGGATACCCCAGGCAATTTTATCCTCTTGTTTACCAATCAATGGATTCAGTCAATATTGACTTTCTGATGGATACCTCAGACTCTTGATGGCACACACAGAAAGAAAAGCTTTAAGGCAACAAGCGCCTGTAAAGGGCCCTGCGGGGCATTGCAGTGCCGGCCCAGCGGGGAGCTAGCCCAGTGATAAAGCATGCCACCGCTTTGCGTGGGTGGGTGAGGGCTTTTCCTCCGAAAATGGTGTTACCTGAATCATTTTTAGGAACAGCACACTGTTTTTTTATATTATATGTTTGGAGAGTGTGTGCTGGACTTTAATTACTCCCAGTCCCCCTATTTTATGTTTATGACAACAAAAAGAAATGCCTGAAAATAAGGTTTGCAGTGTCCTCACTAGTCCTTTCATATTGACAGCTTCTAGCAAAATTAAAACAAGCATACTGAACATAGGGTTATGCAACTCTTGCATTTGTACCCTGACAACATATCAAGAAAGTTTAAAGTGGTTTCGTTTTCTCAGTGAATATTACGAACCGCTACAGTGAGTGCTAATAGCTCAATTAATGAAACAACATAAGTCGTCTGCCTTGATTCTGGCCAGGAATAAATTGTTCATCCTTATTTGAGTGTGTACTAAATGTTTTCTACAGCAACAAACTAAGGATTATACTGTTTCAAAGGTCAGAAGGACAACCACCTATTTTGCCTCCCAAAGCTTTATAAGCAGTGTCAAGTCCCATTCAGAAGGCTTCAGGGCTAGCAGGGGCTTCTGAGCCACAGCCAGGGGAGTTTAAGCCTCTTACCACTGCTGTCCTCTGGTGAGCCCTACTGTGGCTCTGCAAACTGGGCGCAGCACAACGGTTTCAGCAACTGACTCTCTGTAGTAGCGCAGGCGAGCAGTCACAGACTTCTCAGGGATGTTAGTGTGGGAGTACTCAGACTCAGAAATCAATATTACCCACCCAGCAGCGCAGTGAAGTTAATGCGCAGCCCAGGGCTTCTCTTTGTTGAAAGTACTTTATTATTTTAAAAAACTGAATTCCTCTACACGTTTAATCATGCATGAATACCCGATTCACGGATACAAGTCTTTGTGCTCTCTGTCTGCTGAGTAGGCCTTTATCTGGCTCTATTGGGACCCTCCCCTCACACTGGGATCCTCCCTGTTGTAGGTTTGGAATCTAACGGTCAGCTATATGGGCACAGCCCATGCCCTCTTTGTTATTAGCAGCACTCCAGTAGTATTCCCTCAGGTCTAGGCCCCTTTCATTTCTCAACTAATTCGTGGTTGCATGGTGGACCTGCTTTCGGGTGTCCTGCAGCAGCAGAATCTCACTAGCAGCAGGTGTGAGTCTTCAAGCAGCACATGGTAGTCCAGCAGCAGTGTGGGAGAAGCTCAGTCCACCTGCGGCAGCAGGATCTTCAGCAGGCAAGCACGAGCCTCCACACGGTACACAACAATCATCCCAGGAGTACGTGTCAGCTACAGCTCAGCACATCGGTCACAGAGGGTAGAGGCAGGTGCTGAGGCATCTGTTGGTGGCCCTCTTCTGGGCGGCTGCACTCTCAGGATACCTTGCTGAATACTAAGGGGGTCATTACGACCTCGGCGGTCTTTTTGCAAGACCGCCGAGGTACCGCCGTGCTGAAGACCGCCAGTGGTGGCGGTCTTCCGCTCGGCGTATTATGACCGTTGGCTGCTCACCGTCCTTGTTCCGACGGAGAGCCGCCAACAGCCATACTGGCGGGAGGCGGGGAAGTGGAGGTTGCTCCACCTCCACCGCCACGCCAACAGAACACCGCCCAGCGAATCACGACCTGTGAGTCACCGTGGCGGTGTTCTGTTGGCGGTGTGGTGTCGGCGGAGCTGTCCCCATGGCTCCTGTCCCCACCCGGAGGATCGTCGGACCAGGTAAGACGATCGTCTGTGAGGGGAGGGGGTGTTGTGTGTTGTGTGGGTGCATGGGGGTGTGTGCGTCTGTGTATGTAGAGGGGGTGTGTGAGTGCATGTATACCTGCGGGTATGTCTGTATGGATGTATGCGTGTATGTGTGTGTGTGTGTATCACTGTGTGTGTGGATGTCGGCGTGTGTGCGTGTAAGTATGTAGGTGGTGTCTGCGTGCGTGTCGTGTGGGTATGGGTGCAGTGATGTTGGGGGTCGGGTGGGGAGGGGGGCCCTGCCACCTTTGGGGGGTGGCAGGGGTGGTGGGGGTGTAGGGGAGGGAGTCGGGGGAGACCCCTATCAGTGCCAGGGAAGGAATTCCCTGACACTGATAGTGCTTACCGCCATGGTTTTCATGGCGGTTCAGAACGCTGGAAAACAGCAGCGGTAAGCCGGGTCCAAATACCGCTGGCGGTATAGTGACGGACGCAGGGCTGGAGACCCAGGTCTCCAGCCCGGCAGGCGAAACAGAAAACCGGCGGATGACCATGGCGGTAACCGCCATGGTCATAATACAGAAAAAAAGACCACCAGTTCTCTGCCTTCCGCCAGGGTCGTAATGACCCCCTAAGTCTTCAGTTCTGATGTATACTTCTCATCGTAGATTTCTCACCTTGTGAATAATCCCCATGCATCACACTGTATTTTAAAACTTGTAGAGCAGTTCCCCTGCACATCGTTAGACGGAGGTGTCTGGCTTCACACCAATGTCATTCCACTCCAGAAGTGAGCTGAGCTGCATATAAGCACCACCCATGCACACTCATGTCTGTTCCTTACTTTCTGTGCCTTTCTGCATGGTCAGACACTGATCTGGAGTTTCTCCCTGGTATTTGAACAGATTAATCAAATAAATTTCCTCCAGTGGGCAAGAAAAATGTCACAACCTAAAACCATAGGGTTTAAACCGTGCAGAGACTGTCAGATGTATCTGGCAGACCCCCATGAAGTGTGTGTGTTTGTGGTGTCTGGGGTCGGACCACGACTCCAAAGTCTATAGCTAATGCTTCCAGATGAACCGGAAAGCCATACAAAAATGTGCAGCCAAACTCTATAATGTCAAACACAATAAGGATCTGCACAGTGCCCTGTTGAATTCAAAAGGAAGATCCTATTCTAGCTCCGTAAGTCATTCCTGTGGCAGATTGTTGTCTCGGTCGAAGGCTTCAGGTAAGTAAAACAACAAAAAAACAGAATCGGCCTCTTTCTGCCACTCTCAAACTCCAGAGAGGGTACAAGGGTGTCACTATGCCTCCAGGTCTTGCTCCTGATCTACATTGGAGCGATTCCTAGGATGGTCATCATGTGTTTCTAGGTCTGTCGGGGACATCGCAACAAGTAGTTTTCAGGGAGGCTAAACTGTGTTTTCTCAAGACTTTATTCGCTCCTTCTGGCATTCCTTCAGGTTTCAAGGATCCACATGGACCTTCAGTCGGACTTCCACTGGAGGATCTGCCCTCGGTGCCATCTGTGCCCTTTGGACCAGTTTCCAAATCAGCACTGGCTCTGGTGCCTGCTTTGGCTCATGTGCCATCTGCTGCTCCAGTCCTACTCGCATCAACACTACTGACACCGGATGAGGATATACACCCTCTTGTGCTAGCTGAAATGAATCGTCCATGACCTCAACCAACATAGCTCTCAGGCTGACCTACAATTGCCAACCATGGAAGTGAAAACTAGTGTATTGACTGAAGTATTTCAACTTGGGCAGGTTCACACTGAGCCATTGTTACCATTTAATAAGGCAATTACTGACATCCTTTTGGGCCCATATGCTAAGCCCTGTTCAGGGCCACTGGTTAAATGAACAGAATGCATGTCGCCATCGCCCTGCACCTGGTGATCCTGCTTTCCTAAGAAGGCCTCCAACTCCAGAAAGTCTAGTGATACAAGCGTCCACCAGCAGGGTCAACACTAATGCCCTCCCAACCGCCCCTCACAATTATTAGTACCAACGAATAGAGACATTTACATGAGAATTTTTTTTCTCCACAAAATTCGTGCTGAGATCCGTAAATGGCAACTGTCTCCTTGGCCATTATGCCGATGCCCTTTGGGATACAGTGGCTCAAGTTTTACCAGCTGTTCCATATGATCTTCGGGTGTCTCTTACACATTTGATTGAGGCAGTCGCAATATGGCAAAATCTGTGATATGCTCAGGAGTGGATGTGACTGATTGTAATGTGTCATGAGTGCCAGTGAGGCCCATTCAGTACCATCCCTGAATGAGGTCTGTGGACTTCTGTGGGGGCGTCCAGGCAACTCTAATGGGTATGCCCTTTGAGGCCTCTAACCTTTTTGGTGACAGAGCAGACTTGGTCTTGCAGCGTTTCATGGAGAGTAGAGCCATGGCAAGTATTGTGGGCCTTTCTTCTCCCACTAGTTAATTCCGTGGCTACAGTAAAGTATTCTTCATCTGTTAACGCTTGACTCCTCCTCCAGACCAACAGCCTTTTCAATTGTTCCATGGAAGACGCTCTCAAAGACAACAGGTACAGCAAGGACAATGCGTTAATCACGCATCCAGAAGCCCCAACCCCAAACCCTCTTTAGTATGTTCTTGCCAGCACAAAGCAACCATGTTGGAGGCAGGACCCAATATGCAGGCCATCACGGCAGGCAAGTGGTTCCTCCAACTGTCCGTTGGTGCTATTCTTTTCTTCCCAGACATGCCTTCTACCATCTTCAAAGCGGCTGACTGAGGAATATATGTCCATCTTATGACAGGAAAGCAGGCCCTTTTGGCCAAAGTGACCATAGAGAAGGTTCCAGCCTCAGAAGTAGAAAGTTACTTTTGCTAATTAATTGTGCCAAAGAAAGACAGAGGCCATTGTCCTGTTTTAGCTCTTCACCCTCACAATTCATCCCTGTGGAAGAACAAATCAAGATGCTTACCCTAGCCCAGGTCCTGTCTACCCTATACCTTGGAGGCTGGATGGTGGCTTTTGGACCTGCAGGACTTTAATTTTCACATCCTCGTTCTGCGGGCCCACAGACACCACCTGCGGTTCATGGTAGGCCAGGAGCATTTTCAGTGTGCAGTGTTCCCCTTAGGCCTCACCAGTGCCCTATAGTGATGGCTGTGGTTTCAGCACACCTTCGGAGGTTAAGGGTACCAGTCTTCCCAGCCTCAATGACTAGCTGGTTAAGGCAAGATGGCCCCAGACAGTCATCAAACACCGCCAGATGGCTGCAAACCTTCTCACATGCTTGGGGTTCATTATCAAGATGTGGTTGTCCTACTCAAGCCCTTTGCAGATGCTGTCATTTATCATAGCTTTTCTATATATCATGGAGCTTCGTGCCTTTCCCCAGGAATGAAGAGCTCTGGACATTGAAGCTATGATTCTGATGTTCTGTGAAGCCCTGGTAAAAAAACGTGTTTGAACGGTGCCGATACAATGGCGCAATTGGCAGTGCTGCGGTCACAAGTGCACTTACAGGACACATGGGGAACCAGCAGGTGCTTATACGAGCTTCAGTCATGTCCACTGTAGGAAGCTGGCCTGGTGTGTGGTACTTACACCTTATAGCAGGTCCAGGAATCCCCTATTAGTGTATTGTAGGCAGTTTAGAAGCCAGGCTCTCTAGAGGTAGCTGTGGATGAGCAGCCAAGGCTTATCTAGGAGAAATGCAAAGCTCATGCATACCACTGTAGTCACACATCACTAACGCACATGAAAGAAAACACTCATTGTTCCAAAAATAAAGTTACTTTATTTTAGTGACACAATTACCAAAATGTACTAGAGAGGCAACCCTCCAATAGGAGGTAAGTAATACACCAGGTATGTACACTAGTAATCAGCAATAGGCATAAAAAGTGATAGAAAACAGTGCAAATGCAAATGGTCAATAGTGACCCTAGGGGGACCCCAAACCATATACTAAAAAAAATGGAATGCGAATGAAGGACTCCCACCTAGGTAAGTGGAATGTGTAGAGGGGAGCTGGGGGAAACTAGGAAACCCAAAGGTAAGTACCACAGTGGCCCCCAGCAACCAGGAAGAAAGGAGTACGTTACTGGATTTTCCCCAAAACACCCAAAAGGAAAGAAAATGCAACACCCAGACAAGACTGCAAGAAACCAGCGGTGGATTCCTGAAGAGGAAGACCTGTGGAACAAGGGGACCAAGTCCAGAAGTCACAGAAGAGTCCAGTGGGGGCAGGAGCCACTACCCACCCAACTGTGGTTGCAGGAGTTGGTTGACGGTAGGACCAAGACAGTCAAGAACCGAGCCCTGGAGCAGATGAAGAGTTCCTGGAGGATGCAGTCGGGGTCCCACACCAGATGGATGATTGCAGGTGGTCAGTGGCGTGCAAAAACCACCAACAAGCCTTGGCAAAGGCAGAAGCCGCGATGAAGCAAAAGTGGAGCTGCCGGGGACCAGCAAGGTACAGGAGGACTCAACCCAAGGGGGGAGTCCTAGAGGGACCCTCAGCAAGGCAGAGAATCCACAGAAGAAGAGGCAGCCCCCAAAAGAAAGAGACCCGCTGGAAGAGGAACCAGGAGTCGCAGAGGAACCCACGCAGCACAACTGGAGAAGGGTCCCACGCCGCAGGAGAAGCATGCAGAGGGCTTTGTGTCGCAGGAAAGAGTTCTGGGGTCTAGGGCTACACAGAACCCGAAGATCCCTTGGGGGAGATGCCAACAAGCCTTTGTAGCTGCAAGAGACATGGCGCACGGGGGTACTGTCCTGCATGGGAAGGCAAGGGCTCAACCAAAGTTGGACAGCTGGCAGAGAGGAGCAAGAGGACTACTCAGGACCACCACCGATGATGCAGGATCCACACAGCTCAGGATGAGAAGAGATCCACGCAGCCCATCGTCATTGCAGTTGGTTCCTGCAGATGCAGGGGAGTGACTCCTTCACTCCAAGGGAGATTCCTTCTTCCTTCTCGTGCAGACTGAAGACTTGCTGTCCTCAAAGGATGCACAGCTGGGGAAAAGTTGCAGAAGCTGGAAGAAACTGTAGAAACAAGGTTGCAAGCAGAGTTTTCGTTGTGGATGCAGATTGTCGGTTCCTGGAGGGTCCAGTCGCGGTTCAAGTGGCTAGAAGTCCACGTAGAGGTTGCAGAAGAGTCCTGCTGGAATCTTGCTAGCCGAATCTGAGGACCCACCCAAGAGGGAGACCCTAAATAGCCCTGAAAGGGGGATAGGTCACCTAGCCAGGTGACCACCTATCAGGAGGGGGCTCTGACGTCACCTGCCTGACCTGGCCACTCTGATGCTCCCAGAGGTCCCTGCCCACCTTGGATATAAGATGGCAGGTCCCAGCGAACTTCTGGAGGAGCTCTGGGCACCACCCCTGGGGCGGTGGTGGACGGGGGAGTGATCACTTTCTTTCCATTGTGCAGTTTCACGCCAGAGTAGGGACTGGGGGTCCCTGAACTGATGTAGACTGGTTTATGCACGGAGGGCACCAAATGTGCCCTGCAAAGCATACCACTGTCTTGGGGTGGCTACCCTTCCCAAGCCATGGAAAACCTATTTCCAAAGGAAGAGGGTGTTACCCCCCTCTCCCACAGGAAATCATTTATTCTGTCTGTCTGTCTGGGCTTGAGCTGTTCAAGCAGCAGGAGGACAGAAATATGTCTGAGGGGTGGCAGCAGCTTGGGCTGCCTAGAAAACCCCAGAAGGCTGGTAGGAGCAATGCTGGCGGTCCCGTAAGGAGCCCCCTGAGTGCACATAATATACTTCCAGTACTGGCAACAGTATTGGGGTATGATTCAGACAACTTTGATACCAAACATGCCCAGGTACGGAGTTAACATTATGTAGCTGGACAGAGGTAGTGACCTATGTCCAGTACACGCATAAAATGGCGTCCCCGCACTCACAAAGTCCAGAAAAATGGAACTGGAGTTCGTGGGGGCACCTCTGCTAGTGCAGGGTGCCCTCACACACAGGTACTTGAGGGCCTGTCATATGGGTGACTTACAGTGACCTGGTGCATTGACCTGAAGTGAAAAGGGTGCATGCACCCTTCCACGCAGGCTGCAATGGCAGGCCTGCAGATACACTTTGCATAGGCTCCCCCAGGGGGGACATAATACATGCTGCAGCCCATAGGGATCCCCTGGTACCCCAATGCCCTGGGTACCATATACTAGGGATGTATATGGGGGCACCAATATGCCAAATGTGGGGTGTATGTGGTTCAAGTAACCAAGTTTAAAGGGAGAGAGCATAGCCAATGAGATCCTGGTTAGCAGGATCCCAGTGAACACAGTCAAATACACTGGCAAAAAGGCAAAAAGTGGGGTTAACCATACTAAAAAGAGGCTACTTTCCTACATCGCCCGCATGGGCATACCACTCCAAGGGCTTAGCAGCTTTAATGGGGCTATTCCAGGAATGCCACAATGCCTGACTTGGCAGTACAGTGATTCGTTTGGTGCACTTACAGAGTCTCTGTCAGACAGACCATACACCAAGGTCAATTACAGCAGTCTCTCCCATGATCGGCTTCTCCTGCAACACTGGCACTTCCTTCCTTTGCTCCAAAGCAGGATATCTTGGCACCCAGGACATTCCTGTAATTCCTCATTCAGCTTGTACTCCAGGTAATGTTCCTTCGCTTCTTGGGGCAGTGACTGTCAGTGGAGCACAAACCCTTGGCTGCGTAGCATTCCCTGAATACTTTCCAGAGTACCCCCCTCTTCCGTGGAATAGACCACTGCAATGAACAACAATGGGTCTCCAGCCACCATCTTTATACAAATTTCACAGACGGTAGCTGTGTATTCCATCACTGCTTCCTTGGAGCCAGTGTGGGTCAGTTCACCTTTCATCTGACTTGACCAGTCCACCTTCCAGGCCTCTCCCTTGTCTGCAAGTGTGTTCTGTCCAGTTGGACGGTCTCTAGGTTGAATGCCCACTACAGAAGTACAAAGAGATGAGAGGAGGCTGCACCCAGCTTTTTATGATGCCTCCTTACAGAGATCAGGAAAATAGACCAGAATCTGTGCCCTTTCAGTGGTCTCCTTTCCATAACAACAGATTCTGCTGGCCTAAGCTTGTACCCCCTGCCGTCTACCTAATCGCAGCTGCAATCAGCCATTAACAGCTTCATGTAGTAGGAAGGGTCCTGGCACAACTAAGTAAAACCTGTCTTCTTTTTCCTTACCATAGCATCTGGTGCTCCCCCTTCCATGTAGGAGATGCCTCCTCTGCTCCATCTTGTTCTCTGGTCCAGGCTGTGGGCTTCCAAAATAGAACACACAAGCCTGTGTCTTTTGGGCACATCATATTACTAACCCTAGCACACATACAGCACGTGGGGTGTCACATTCCATGCTCTAGTTCCATCATGAGAAGCAAAATGTTTTAGATGAATGTGCCAGTTGGCCCGCATTCATGTCTCCTGTGTAAAAAAGCCTGTCACTATAATTCTTTAATACGGTATGCAAAAAATGCGACAAGGACTATAGTTGCTGTCAATATCACAGTGTGCTTGGTGCATGTTAGACCTGCCATCTTTTGGCGTGTTTCCCCTGTCTTTTTGCCTTCTGACCTCCTGTTTTTTTTGGTATGCTGGACTGTGTTTTGGCTGGTTTATTGTCTGCGCACTTTACCAAAGCTGATCAGTGCTAAAGTGAGAGTGCTCCCTATGTAAATTGTAATGGTGATTGGTTACCCATGATTAGCATATGTGATTTACTGATAAGTCCCTAGTAATGTGCACCAGAGGTGCCCAGGGCCTGTAAGTCAAATGCTACTAGTGGGCCTACAGCATTGGTTGTACCACCCAAATGAGTAGCCCTGTAAACATGTCTCAGACCTGCCACTGCAGTGTCTGTGTGTGCAGTTTTAAACTGCCAATTCGACCGGGCAAGTGTACCCACTTGCCAGGCCAAACCTTCCCTTTTAATACATGAAGGCACCCCTAAGGTAGGCCATAAGTAGCACCATGGGCAGGGTACAGTGTATTTAGAAGGTAGGACATGTACTGTTGTGTTTTACATGTCCTAACAGTGAAATACTGCCAAATTCGGTTATCTCTGTTGCAAGGCCTATCTCTCTCTTAGGTTAACATGGGGGCTGCCTTTAAATAATATTTAAGTGCAGTTTCCCTTTGGGAGCAGATAGAGATCTGGAGTTTGGGGTCTCTAAACTCACAATCTAAAAACACATACTTTTTGGAGCAGTACTGCCTCTTTGCTTTGTGTGCTTTGCTGGGTTGGCTTGCAGTTGCTGCTTCTGCCTTAAAGAGAGCAAAGACTGGACTTTGCTGTGTATCCTGCTTGTGAGGTTTCTCCTAAGGCTTGGAGTAGTGCTTGCCTTCTGTTGGAAGTCTCAGGGATATCAAAGACTTCACCTTCATCTGCCTAGAGCACTTGGAACTGTGTGTTCTGTACTGCAACAGAAGAAAAACCACCATGACGCGGTCAACAATGCCGCTGACTGCACCGTGACCTGACAACATCACACGGAGCTGTGCCCCACCTCGAACCACAACCCCGGTCTCACCGACGCCACCACCTGATGCTGTCACTGAGCTGCTGCTAGCAACATGACCTGGGGGCCCGCACTCCGCATCGCCTTGCTCACACCGCAGCCTTGGCCTCCCCGATGCCGCCGCTACTCGCTGACACTGAGGCACATGAAGCACCG
This sequence comes from Pleurodeles waltl, assembly GCF_031143425.1. NCBI lineage: Eukaryota > Metazoa > Chordata > Amphibia > Caudata > Salamandridae > Pleurodeles > Pleurodeles waltl. Next base: position 630,306,228 of record NC_090451.1, on the reverse strand, counting down.
TCCCGTTCTGCACCGCAGCCCCGGTCCGCCGAAGCCAGCGACTCCAGTGTTGTCAACAGACGTCCCTGTGTGCACCGTGACTCATGGGTGCCGCACGGAGCCCACACTGCCAACTTGGACCTACTGATGACAACGCTTCAGCAACGACCACATCGCTGCCTGCACCATGACCTGAAGACACCTCACGTCGCACTGCCTCGCTTCACATCGCAGTCCTGGTCTCACTGATGCCATAGGACGCCGTCACCGAGCCGCTGCCTGCACCATGACATGTGGGCACTGCACACCTCACAGTCCCGCTTTGCACTGCAGCCCTGACGCTATCAACGCATCGCTCCTGACTTCGTCATCAGCCCAGAGTTCGATCTGCAACGTGTGTGACTTCAAGGGCCAGATGACCCCTGCACCGACCTTCGGAACTGACACTTGCGACACCAGTGATGCCGCAGTCCAGACCTCATTTCTAGGATCATGCCGCCCTGCATTTCCAAGGCATTGTTTGCAGGTCTTCGTGAAAACCATAGCTAACCCTCGACACCGCAGCTGTCTTGAACTGTTGGATTTGTTCTTCACGAAGCCGTGAGAGCCCCAAACGGAGCTATCGACTTCAAGGAACTGGATTTTTAAGTTAATTCTTGCAAAATTCATATCGTTATTACTGTATGTTGGATTTTTCTTGTTTTGGACTCGTTTAACACAGATAAATATTGGCTATATTTCTAAAACTGGTGTGGTGTCCTTTTGTAGTGTTTTCACTGTATTACTGTGTGTTATGTGCAAATGCTTTACACATTGCTTCTGAGATACGCCTGACAGCTCGTGCCAAGCTACCAAGCGGGTGAGCAGGGTTTATCTGAGCTGGGCATCTCCCTTATCCTGACTAGAGTGAGGGTCCCTACTTGGACAGGGTGCAAACTGACTGCTAACTAGAGACCCCATTTCTAACAGTGCAGCCCTCTTGACTGAGGGCTAGGCTCAGAACGTGACCGGGCCATGGTCTGTGCACACACAGGATTAGTGTGTGGTATGAACAAAAATAAAAAAAACAGGATCATAGGTATCCAGTTCGAGCACACAGGGCAAGGGGCAAGACTGTATATCTTCAGGGGACATTCCTGTACCAATAAGCAGGATTTTACGTGCCCACAGACACCTGGCTGAACAAAGCACACTGATTTTGCTCTGCTTAGCTGTAAAGTTTCTCCTCTCTAGCAATATTCCAGTGGTAAAGCAGTGTTTTACATCAAGATAAGTAGAAATGGCTATTTATAATCGATTTTTTATATATCCCTGTTGGCTAATACAAACACATTTAATAGACAAAACTTTAAAAAGGTAAATAAAAAGGGAAGGTAATTAAGGCCAATTATTTTAATAGCAGTGTTGGGAGTAGAATGTAACATTCATATTAAGAGAAATGGCGGTATAAACCATTAACTGTCTTGGGGTACCAATATAATAAAGAGTATTGCCTGATAAAGGGGAATGAAAATACCTATCTGCAAAAGTATAGGGCATTGTAATATAAATTCATAGTAAGTTACATTTTATTTCAAACCGAACATATCTCCAAATATGTAGACAACAGTTGTCCAGTGTGGCTATACCCCCACATTTTTAGAATGCCATTGGATAACATCAAAGGAAAAATATAGGGGGTTATTACAACTTAGGAGGAGGTGTTAATCCGTCCCAAAAGGGACGGTAAGGTGACGGATATACCACCAGCCGTATTACGAGTTCCATAGGATATAATGGACTCGTAATACGGCTGGTGGTATATCAGTCACTTTTGGGACGGATTAACACCTCCTCCAAAGTTGTAATAACCCCCATAGTCTTAAATTATTTAGAGGTTTAGATACTTGATGTAACAAGACTAGTTAATCAGGGTACTAGGCACAGAGAAAAAAAAGTATTTTCATTTTCTAGGGAAGGAAAGAGATGAAATCAGTAATAGACTCAACATGTATTTGATGAGACATGCAGAGATTAGAAATACACAATAAGAAAGGTGTTAATTTAAAATTCTACAGTAGACCACAAAGACTAGATCATTGCTTAATTTGTACCTGCACCTAAAGAATTTGTTGCATTGTTTGAGTTTGGAGAGTTAACAGAGCATGTAGTCAACTGTACAGTACTGTAATGAAAAAATACAAGATCGGCTACGAGTAAGACGCCACTGGGCCGTGATTATAACCAAACTACAAAATAAATTGAGCAATGCATTAAAGGGACAACAAAAGTGGGAGGTGAAAAACCAGATGGAAATATATTTACTAATTAAAGGAATGATGAGAGAATTAGGAGTAACCAGGAACATAATGTGATTTATTAAATTGCTGTTTGTGTGGCAATAGAAAATACCTTGTATACAGCAAGCCATGTACAGGAATAGAAGAAAATGAGTTACTTACCTGTAACTGTAGTTCTCCAGTATTGTAATCTTTCATAGTTTCACATGCTTGAATCATTCCCCGTCGTCGAAGTGGGAGTCCCCAGTATGGGTGCAAGTTTCTTTGATAGCATCAGATACAAAAACGTTTCCATTTTAGCTAATATGATTTATTGGTGGACTCTGCTCTAGCCTTGGCTAGAATCTCTGTACAATCAGGTGGAATGTCTAGGTCTTTAAATTCATGGTGTTCAGGAGCCATGCTTCGGACTGGGATGCAAGATCTGGCCTTTGTTCATTGTTAGCATTGCCTGACTGGGCAGTAACTGTACGTGCAGCTTTTCCGATAGCAGCAGAAGGTCTGTGTACCAGAACTTCCTGGGCCATTTGGGAGCTATGAGGATGATCCTGCATGGTTCTGTCTTCATTTTGCGAAGTATCCGTGGGATTAGAGGAATCAGGGGAAAAGCTTAGGCAAATATTTTCGACCATCTTATCGAAAAATGCATTTTCCAATGACACTTTTTGATGATGCCAACTTGTGTTGTACTGGCATTTCCTGTTGTTCCTGGTGGCACAGAGGTCTAGTTTTGGCATGCCCCATCAGATGAATATGTTCTGCTGGTCTAACTCCCATTCATGGCAGGTTGAAGTCGATCTGCTCAGAGTGTCTGCCAGCACATTTGATGCTCCTGGCAAATGTTCCGCTCTCAGAGATATTTTGTTCTGTATTTTCCAGTTCCAGATTTCCTGCGCTTCATGCGACAAGGCTTCAGACCTTGTTCCCCCCTGCTTGTTTGGGTACTGTATGCATGATGAGCGTGGATCATTTATTGATTTTGGGAAGGAACAAACGGAGCGCAAGAGCTATGGCTTTGAGTTTGAGATAGTTGATGTGCATTTTCTTGTCGAGATTGGTCCATTTCCCACTGATGGAAAGATCTTGCAAGTTCACGCCCCAACATTGTAGTGACGCATCTGTCGTTATTACGTAATCTGTCACTGGGGACAGAAAAGTTAATCCCTCTGCCAAATTATTTTTCTGCATCCACCACTGCACGGAGGATCTCATTACGTGGGTTATTTGTAAGGTGTTGTCGAAAGAGCCTTGAGATTGTTTACACTACTTGTCTAGCTCCTCTTGCAGTGGCCTCATGTGAAGTCTGCAGTTCGGAATTAAAGAAATGCAAGAAGAAAGCATTCCTAGGAACGATTTGTACATCCAAACTGAAACAGACCTTCTTTTGATTAGATTGCGAGCTAATTGTTGTATTCTTATCTGTCTGTCCAAAGATGCCATAGCTTTGTCAGTGATGGGGTTGATAAATGCACCGAGGAATGCAATTTTTGGTTTTGGAGTGAGAGAAGACTTCTGAAGATCTGCTGTGAGACCCAAGGTTTTGAACAGTTGTAGACACATGTTTGTGTGGGCTGTGTTTGCTTGCAGTGAAGGATATTTGATCAACCAATCGTCCAAGTATGGGACTACTTTAACTTCTTTTTGCCTCAGACGTGATGCTACTGGGGCTAGCATCGTTGTAAATATTCGAGGGGCTGATTTTAAACCGAAGGGGAGCACTTTGAACTGAAAATGAGCGCCGGCTACCTGGAATCATAGGTATTTTCGATGATTTAGATGAATGGGTGTGTGGAAATACGGATCTTTGAGGTCTATAAATGTCATATAGTTGCAGTGGTTTAGAAGTTGTAGAATGTACTGTAAGGTGACCATACGAAAAGATTGTTTTTTCAGATATTTGTTTAGTTTACGAAGATCTTATATCGGACGCCAATCTCCTGATTTATTTCTTGATGAGAAAGAAACAGGAATAAAACCCATTCCCTTTTGAGTAAATGGTACTCTTTCTATTGCTACTTTTGATATCATGAGGGAAATTTCCTTTAGTAGCTGCTTTAGACGTGGAGGAGGTGGACCCTTGGGAGGGCAATTTGGAGGTTTGTTGATAAATTTGCGGGTGTGTCTTCGAGATATGACATCTATGACCCATTTGTCAGTTGTTATAGTGGGCCATTGGTGGAAAAATTGGGAGAAACAACCTCCTAATTTGTGTACTAACTGGGAATGTAGGGTAGCCTGTGCAGATGTTAGGTAATTGCTTCCTTGATGAGTCTCTACCTCTGGTGGGTTGTTTTCCCCTAGCTGGCTGCTTGTAGGCTGCCGTAGGCAGTTGTCTATACTGCTGAGTGTATTGAGAATGGTACTGTCCTTGGAAGGGTTGATATTGCTGTCTATAAGGTTGAAAACCTCCACGAAAGGTAAAAGTACTCCTGCCTCTGGCTCCCCGAAAGGGTTGCCTTTTCGACCTCAACGCACCCAATAATCTGGCAGTGTCAGTATCAGCCTTAATAGTCTGTAATGCTTCGTCTATGTGTTTTCCGAATAGTGATTCGCCATCATAAGGCATGTCCAAAATTTTAAAGAATGTGGCCTCTAACCATGCTTGTCTTCTGAGCACAGCTGCTCCTGCTAGTTGCCGAAAACCTGTTGCAGAGATATCAATAGCGCAGTCTATGATTTCTGAAGACGCCTTCTGATCCTCAAGAAGAATTTTTCTGGCTTCTTCTCTAGGCTCCTCTGGAAGGAGATCCATGTATTGCGACATATCCAACCACATTTGCCTGTCGAACCTTGCCAGAATCACAAGAGAATTAGCTGCACGAACTGTGTCAGCCCTGCCATACTCGAGAATTGTTTTCCGATAGAATCGAGCCGGCGCCCATCTCTATCCGGTGGTGTTGTAATGGGTGCTGATGGGTTTTGGAACACCGCTGGGCAGCTTGACTTATCGCAGAGTCTGGTTTCGGATATCCTAATAAACAAGCTGGTGCATTGTCTGGAAATGTCTATTTTTTAACCAGTCTTGGCATGACTGCTGCAATAGTGGCTGGATTCTTCATAGTACGAATACCCTCTTGCCAGATTCAATCTTTTATGGGTATTGCTTACATTGACTTCTCTCTGGGTTCCTTAAAATCGTACAAAAAACAATCTGTTTAGAGGTTAGACGTACCTGAAACCTATTTGCTGCATGCTCCATTATACTATGAAAACCACCAATGTCGTCCGGTGGAGAGTCAACTGGAGGCAGCTGTGGTGGTGATGGTGGTTGTATGACGTAGTTGTCCCATTCTGAAGACATGGAGGCTTGATCCCTTATTTCCCCTTCTTCTTCCCATTTGTCCTGCAATGTATGTTGATCGTCTGACAGTGGATCTGCTAATGGCATTGTAGACAGCGGAATCCCTGAAAAGGTCAGCGAAGAAGGGTGAGTAGGCGGCATTTGTAGAGGTGATCTTGCTGGTGTTTGAAGCTGCGATGGAGATGCAGATTGTGCAGGTTCGGGAAAGCGTTTATAGTAATCCTGCAGCATTGCTTGCAAGTTAAAAATCAAGTCCTGTGGCATCTGGACTGTTTGATCCTGTATTGGTGTGCTAGGCTTTTAGGTGTGTTGTACATTCTCAGTGAGGTAAACGTTGGAAAGATAGTACTGTTCATCATCCTGGCACTTCACCCGCAATTCGAATGGTCTGTGCGCTACACCAAAAGGTCCTTCATCCTCTGACTCATTGTCAGATTAATGATACAGTGGAAATGGCGTGACTTTACATAGGGATGTGTGCTCCGGACATAATAGTTGGTCTGCAGGGGACAGGCCAGTTACAGGCATCAAGGTTGTTGAAGGCAACATGGTTGTTGGAGGTAACTTCGTAGATGGTGACGACAATAGTATCGTCGATGATGATGTTGTAGACAGGGGCTTCATAGACGATGAGGTTTTCAGCGGTCGTTTCGTCAGTGAAAATGATCTTTTGATAACCCTCGTCAACGGAGGTATCATCGACGGCAGGGGCATTACTGCCATTGTAGTGCTCGTCGACAGTAATACCTTCGTCGACGGAGGTCTCGTTGTAATCCTGCAAGATACAATGGTCTTCGATGACAATGGAGAAGAGGACCTTATCATAGGCGATGTCGCTGTTGGGAAAGTCGGTGTTATGGTCATAGATGTCGTCGAAAAGACTGTCATCGACGGTGAAGGAATTTTTGAAGTTTTTAATTTTTATCAGGAATTATTTTTGCTGTAGAAGGAAGCAATTTCGACATTTTTCTGACAGAACTTTCTTTGGTAGCCGGTGTTGAAGGCTCAGAAGAGACTTTTGAGGAAGATTTCTTATGTGGCACCATCTCTTTTCCATGAGATTTTTTAAGTGCTTTTTTGTGCGGGCCTTGGAGGCTCCGCTTCCAAAGATCTTTCTCTCTTGTGGGATTTCTCAGTTTGCACAGAGTCATCACTCTCTTCGCCAGAGAATGTATGTTCTTTTGATTTACATTTTTGCAACCACAAGAGGAGCCTTCCTTCTCTGTCTTTTAGGGTTTTCTGTGAGAAAGTTCTACAGATTTTGCATTCCACAACCTTATGCTCTGGATAGAGACAATAAATACACTCACTGTGGGGGTCTTCTGAGTAAAGTCTCTTTTTGCCACAGGTGTTACATGGCTTAAAAAGGCCTTTCCTTGGAGATCCTGACATGGTGGGAATGTCCCAGGCTCTAATAAAATATACATTTTTAAAGCTGACCTGAGAAGTATTCAGTTGAAGTAACTTCTGAAGAGAAAAGCTGAGCAGAGCTCAGGGAAACTTCTATCACTTGACGTGCAGTAGAAAATCTGAGGAACTGGAGCCTCTGTGCTGAGGGTTCTAGAGGGGGCTGACGCCTGATTGGTCAATGGATAACTTTGGTGCTTTTTTAAGAAAGGATATAGATAGGCTATTAAATTGAGCTTTGCTTTCCTTTTAAAGCTTAATATTATATTGTACACTACTTATTATGATACCGGGGACTCCCACTATGACGACGGGGAATGATTCAAGCATGTGAATCTATGAAAGATTACAATACTAGAGAACTATAGTTACAGGTGAGTAACTCATTTTCTTCTAGTCCTGTACATGGCTTGCTGATTCAATACTGGATAAATAAAATATGACTTGTGACAGTTGTGGACAGTTTCCAAAAGTTTGCTGAGCTAAAACACAAGAGGTTCTGGAGCAGTGTCTTATGTAAGCAATGATGTATAAGAAATAACCCACGGTTTAAATATTGTGACGGTCTGTGAGGATAATGTGTATGAGGGACAGCAGGAGGAAAATACCAAGATCAGGACAGCTTAACCTCACCCTATGCAGGAAATTGAAGGATTGTTAGTAAATGTAGATTCAGGACTCATATACACAATTCCACTTGGAAAACTAGGAAATTAATGAGTTATTAAATAAATATTTGAAGATAGATGGGTACCATGAAGGATTCATCGAGCTTAAAGTATCCTAGCAGGCAGACATTGCCTTTAATGTAAGAAAATGCATACACAGAATATATGTACCAGATACAGGGCCCTGAATATTGAAGATACAAAAATGATAAGGACATGATGGTAATACGGGTGATTGAGAGAATGTTTTATTTTTGGATGCTGGGCCACATAAAATCTTAAAGTATGAAAAAGTATCACACTGTATTGTTGTTGAAATGTGTCCAAGAAAACACAATTCCAGTTCAACACCCTATGCCATCTGTTCCACTCATGATTAGTCCATAAGTAAAGAAAAACAATGGATGGAATCTTGAATGACAAGGTTGGCTTTCCCCAGTCTTGATTTCACATTACATGGATGTTCAACTAAGATTTTGTGTTGACTTATCTAGTTTGAACACAAATTAATTAATAGTTTTCCACTGCTGACATTTGGGAAAATGTTACTTTTGTTCAATGCAGCTTATCACCAGATCAACTTGCTTTCAACTTCAAAAGTTTTAACAGTGTTTATCACAATGAATAAGGTGCTTCATTTAAAATAAATTCCTTTTGGTTTGGTGTTAGCAGCATCCCTTTTTCATAGAGTGATTGTAGGCAACTGGCTCTATGGGCAGTGTACCTCATTTTGGTATGCTATATAAAGAGTCCAGGGGTTCCCTTACCAGTGGACAGGGTCTTGCTCTAGCAATCCCTTGGTGCTCTCTTAGGGGGTGGTGTGGTTGAACAGCCTTATGCTTATCAGAGAGGAGTGTTAGACATTTACTTTAAGCCCACAGTCAATAACTGAGACCCACAATTCAATAAGGAGATCCACACCAATTTACAAAAATAACAAGCATCTTTATATATATTAAGGCACCAGAATCAATTCAATCAGGTAAGGAAGTTTTGCAAGAGAAATACTTTCACGTTTCAAAAGTCGACAGAACATTTTTCAGAAGTGGCAATGTTATCCTATAGAGGAAAAACAAATACTGCATACAAGTATAGTATAGCAACTTACGGGACCAATCTCCTGGACTTAAGGTAAGTATGGGGCAAGGTCGAAGGCCATACCAACAGGTCACTCAGGGCGTCACTGGGGAGGCTGGATGCAGAATTGCAGTACAGCATCGGGAACCCAATGTTAGTCTGTGTGGATCGGTCCAATTAAAGAGAGGCTGCAGGTTTGGACTGGGAGGCTAACTGGGCTGAATCAGCAAGTGGGTTCAGCTCTCACGATGCTCAGGGACGTGGGGACGCCTTAGGTCCTCTTCTCCATGGGACTGGGGTGACGGGTGCGGAGGTGTCTTGAGGGGTCGGGTTTTCTCCACCAGGAGTACTCGCGGTTGAGGGGGCCTGCAAACAGAGGCTGCAGGTGGCGTTGGTGAGTCCACAGTGGGCAAGTCCAAGGTGGACTTTGTCTCTAGAGGGCCGGGGGAATCATGCCAGCACTGTTGGCCCACTTCAGCTCGGGTAGGCGGCATGGTTGCAGTGGTGCTTTTCATTGTCAGGTTTTGGCAGTCCAGAGTCTTCTCAGGTCTCTTCTAGTGCCTGTAGGATGCAGGGAGCCAGCACTGCTGCTCCACAGGAGTTCCTGGGTCTTTGTTAATGATAGGCAGTCCTTCCAGGCTTTTGGAGGCACGACTGCTTGCAGGACAAGAAGACTTTGGCGCAATTCAGCGGGAACAGCAGACAGGCCGGCAGGGTTGGTGCCAAGTCAATTGCTTTTTCCTCAGTCGTTGCTTTCGTGGCTCTTGAGTGCCCCTTTTTATAGGTCAGCAGGAATCTGATTTCCTGGTGCCAGGGGCTCCCTTAAATACTGAATTTATGGGCATTAGGGAAGTGTAGGGTAGTAATGAATGGGCTACTTATGCCTGGGGTCACTACGCCCTCTGTATGACTACTTGGGCATAACCCTGTCCCAGAGTTCCTAGTTCCGCCACCACCAAAATGGTTGTTTCCATATCAGGCAGCTTGCCATAGTGGTGGGACTGACCTGAGAGGTGGACACACCTCTCTGACTACCAATTTTCCCACCTGTCCTGGACTCGGGGGGAGGGGGGCGGGGGTTGCATCCTCTCCTTTGAGGGAAACCAGATCTACATACCAAGGGCGGTGGGCTTCTATGAAGCCCCCTGCCTTGGAATGCAGATTTGCAGGTCATTTTTTTAGGAGGAGTGTGCTAACACCTCTTCCAGAGCAGGCTTTGTTCCTGTCCATCCAAGAGCAAACACTCACACTTGGGAGTCAGAAACTTGTCTGGTGGTGCCAGGCTAGTTAGAACTAGTCGTCGAGCGCACTGGTAAATGGTAGGTTTTTCAAGTGGCACCTCTAAGGTGTACCAAGTGGGTGCATGCATTAATAGATCCATTACTGGAATCAGTGAGGGCTTATTAAAACAAGATGTTTGATACCAAACATTACTATTTTCAATGAAGACATAATTTAGCTGGAGAACTCATTCTGACAAGTGTCCAGCAAATGTGCCAGGTGAGGCGTCCCTAAGAGTGATAAAATACCTTTAGCAGCCCTTGGAGATCCTCTTTGGCACCCATGCCCTAGGTACCAGGAGTACCATTTACTATGGACTTCTGGGGGGGCAGCAAAGGTACTTCCAATTGGGGAATAACTGCACTGCTTTGGGGAAGAGATCTGGCACTGGGGACCTGAACAGCAGGAATCCAGTGCGTGTTCAGTCAACACTGCATCAATTGCCAGGCAAAAAGTGGGGGTGACCATGTCAAAAAGGGGCAATTTCCTACAGTGATTATTAAATAATTTCTTGTGTTTTAGAAAGAACGTCGAAGAACACAAAAAAGAGTTATACAAAGTTTTAGATACATTGTTAAAGTCTAGCCTAATTCTGTAGAATTTCATAGAAATAGAAAAATAATCCTCGGGCAACTTTATTTTAGAGAACGGCATAAGTTCAAAATTATTTTTAAATAAACATCAAGAATCCACATATCATCACTTCTTTATAGTGTTTGTAGCACATTATGTCAAGTGCATAGCACATTTCAGTAACTTAACTGAACTGTCAGTGAAGTTACTTTAGAAGGGAACAACTTCTAAATGGAAGGAACAAGGTCTAGCTTTATATCCTTTAAGTACAAGTTACTTACCTTCGGTAACAATATATCTGGTAGAGACATATTCTAGTTGCAGGTTCCTTACCTTAGAATGTTCCCCCAGGCATCAGACTAGATCCGGAGATTTTTTCTCCGAGCAGTACCCTTGCGCGTCAGTAGGTGGCGTCGGTCGACTCCGTGGGTGTTGCTAGCGTCGTAGTCGCCGTGATTATGTCGAAAGTAGTACATAGACGCTGCCTCAGCGCAGTGACGTCAGTTTCTTTTCACACAAAGAGCCGCGAAGAACACTGAGATTGGTGTGCCAGAGCTAAGGCCCTGAATGGGGAAGCCCTGTCCCTAGAAACCAGTTTGCAAGCGGGGAGGATGGGTGGGTCGGTAAGGAATCTGCAACTAGAATATGTCTCTACCAGATATATCGTTACCAAAGGTAAGTCATTTGTACATCTGATAGAGACTTCTAGTTGCAGATTCCTTACCTTAGAATAGATACCCAAGCAATGCCATCCTCGGAGGTGGGCTGTGACCAAGATCATACTTGAAAGTCCTGCAGGACCGAACAACCAAAGTAGCTGTCCTGACGGATCTGACTGTCCAGGCAGTAATGTTTAGTAAACGTGTGGAAGGATGCCCACGTAGCTGCCTGGCAGATATCCTGGACAGGAACTCTGTGTGCTAATGCAGTGGAAGCAACAGTCTCTCTGGTGGAATGAGCGTGCAAGCCCTCAGGGGGTTGCTTCGTGGCCAAAGCATAGCACATCTTAATGCAAAGATGTATCCATCGAGAGATGGTATGTTTTTGCACCGCCTTCCCTTTCTTCACACCCACATATTCAACAAAGAGTTGATCGTCCACCCAGAAATCTTTAGTACAATTGAGGTAAAACGCCAATGCTCTTTTTGGTTCCAGACGGTGGAGTCTCTCCTCATGAGATGGATGTGGAGGTGCGTAAAAAGTCGGCAAGGTGCTGGACTGGCCTACATTAACAGGTGTAAGGACCTTGAGAAGGAAGCCTTAGTGCATAACACCACTTTGTCAGGGTGCACAGACAAGTATGGTGGCTTTGAAGAAAGCGCCTGAAGCTCACTCACTCTGCGACAGAAGTGATGACAACAAGAAAAACAGTTTTGAAAGTAAAGAGTCATAATGGACAATTGCGCATCAGTTCAAAGGGAGTACACATTAAGAAAGTAAGTACAAGATTGAGGTCCCACTGAGGCATGATAAATGGAGTGGGAGGAAACCAATGGGTGAGACCCTTAAGTAAGCGATTGACAATAGGAGACTTAAAGAGTGAAGGCTGATCAGGCAACCTAAGAAAGGCCAAAATAACCAATAAGTAACCTTTAATGGTGCCCAAAGCAGAGCCCTGGTGGGCTAAAGAAAGAATGAACAAAAGAACCTCACAAAGAGGAGCAGAGAGGGTGTCAACAGATTTGTTGGCACACCATGCCACAAATTTATGCCTATAACAGGCGCATACTGTTTTTTTGGAGGGACGCCTGGCTACCAAGATAACGTCACAGACTTAGGGTGGAAGGTCAAAAGTCGTCAATTGCTGCCGTTCAATCTCAGAGCATGAAGGCAGAGATTGGACAGGTTCGGGTGAAGAACCGTCCCCAGCTGCTGCGACAGAAGATCCTCCAGAGGAGGCAGTCTGAGTGGAGGATCGATGGCCATGCTCAAAAGCTCTGGGTACAATACTCTCTGTGCCCAGTCCAGAGCCACCAAGATAACTTGCGCCCGGTCGTTTCTGATCTTCTTGAGAACTCTGGGCAGAAGTGGTATAGGCGGAAAGGAGGCCGGAGTTCCAGCCGAGACGAAAAGTGTCTCTGAGCGAGTGCCGCCTTGGAAACTCCAACACGCAAAACAGCTGACATTGAGCGTTCTCTGCAGAGGCAAACAGATCTAACCAAGGCTCTACCTACTGCTGAAAGAGACCTTGTGCCACCTACAGATGGAGATGCCATTTGTGATCGGCTATGCATTGACGGCTGAGTTTGTCTGCTCTGGCATTCAGAGAACCTGCCAGATGTTGAACCACCTGGGTAATGTCCTGATGTGCCAGCCATGTCCAGAGGCACAGTGCCTCCTGACAAAGGGTCCAGGACGCAACCCCATCCTATTTATTGCAGTACCACATGGAGGAAGTGTTGTCCATGAACACTTGCACTACTTTCCCTTTGAGAGAGGGAAGAAATGCTTTCAACGCAATCCTGATTGCCCGAAGCTCCAGAAGATTGATATGGAGCCCAGACTCCGCTGGAGACCAGAGGCCTCTGATCTCCACCGCTCCCATGTGGCCACCCCATCCCAGAAGTAACGCATCCGTCACTATGGAAAAATCTGGCTGGTGAAGGGAGAGGGAGGTGCTCTTGACCCAATGTGGATTTGAAAGCCACCACTGCAGGTCTTTCACAGTCCCCTCCGAGATCTGGACCATGTTGGAGAGATTTCTCTGATGTTGCGCCCACTAGAACTTCAAGTCCCACTACAGAGCCCGCATATGCCATCTGGCATGGGTTACTAGCAGGAGGCAGGAGGCCATCAGGCCCAGCAGCCTCAGAGTCCGCCTCACCTAAACCCAAGACAGAGGCTGAAAGATCAGAATCATCACCTGAATATTTTGGACTTGCTTTATGGGAGGATAGGCCCGAAACTGCACTGTGTCCAGAACAGCTCTGATAAAAGGGAGCATCTGAGAGGGAGTCAGGTGTGACTTTGGCACGTTTATACTGAGCCCCAGTGTGTGCAGGAGGTTCACCCTATTGAGAATAAGGGAGGGATCAGGAGGAATTATGGTCCAGTGTATATCCTCCTTAAGTGAATATAGAAAATCAGCGATACACTGTTCCAAAGAAAACAAAAAAAGAGACAAAAAAAAAATATATATATAGTGACCAGGGTCCTAAATTCTAGGAGCAAGAGGCCTCACACACCCATAGGGTGTCATGCTTCATCATAGGCGCTGCTCCTCGTCAGACTGGCGCTGCAATGTCTGACGGGCACCACCCCTGATGGGGGGGCTCTTTGCCGGAGATCTTAATATATGGTGGTGCCGTGACCCCAAAGGTGACTAAAGAATCAACGGAGATCAGAAAAAAAATTGTGTGGTTAAAATTGACTCTCAAAAACGCCACTGGGACTGTAGATTTTATTGGACCCAATGAGCGGTCAGGGCCAAGATTAAAAATTAGAAACAGAAGAGTGAATCAAGAAGTTAAGATCAATCACTCTTGTAAATTAGAACATATCAAGGAGAGGAGTCTGGGAATTCTCCAAAAACTACCCCCTCATGGGTCAACATGTTTCGCATCCTGGTGGTCCAAACGGATCCAGTGATGCTTCATCAGGACCTTATGTGACTATATGTATCTCCTGAGTAATGAGGGTCACATATATTTGCAAGGAAGTAAATACAGATACCTCTCAACCAACAATTAGTGGGGAGGCGTAATAATCACTTACATGAATATGGAATAAATAATTCCTAACTCGTGCCCGTCCTAAAATTGAAGGCGAGCATCTTAGGAATACACGGACCAATAGTCCAGCGCTAAACAACGTTTGTTGCAGCAATGCTGGCCAGGCAGAGACCTACCCCGGTCCGTGGTTCCGGAAGAATAGAGGTTCACCCTAGTCTGAAGGTGGGAGACGACTTTCTGGGGTGAGTCCGCCTTCAACAGCCAGTCGTCGAGATAGGGGAAGACTGAAACCCCCAACCTGCACAGATGAGCTGCAACCACTGCCATCACTTTCATGAACACCCGAGGGGCCCTGGTAAGGCCGAAGGGGAGCACAGTAAATTGAAAGTGCTTGTGACCTACCACGAATCGTAGGTAATGTCTGGGGGCCGTCAGGTTTGGAATATGGAAATAAGCGTCCTGCAATTCCAACGCTACCATCCAGTCTCCTGGGTCCAAGGCAGACAGGGCCTGAGCCAGGGTGAGCATTTTGAATTTCTCCTTCTTGAGGAAGAGATTGAGGTCCAGAGGATCTAGAAGAGGACATAAGCCCTTGTCTTTATTGGGCACCAGAAAGTAGTGGGAATAACAACCACGGCCTACTTCTGGTGCAGGGACTCTCGCTATAGCTGCCTTGGCCATGAGAGCCACAACTTCCTGGTGGAGAAGTGCCAAATGATCCTCCAGAATACGGCTGACTGATGGAGGAATGGCTGGTGGGGCAGATTGGAAGGGGAGGGAGTAGCCCCTTCGAAAGATCTGTAAAACCCACCTGTCCGTAGTGATGGATTCCCAGTGGGGCAGGTGCTGGCGAATCCTGCTGCCAACTGGACTGGAGTGAGGGGACAGACTAGGAAGGTTTGGAGGCTGCATCAGGGCAAGGGGTGGACTGGGCAGACCTCTGGTTCCCTGTCCCACGCCCATGTGGGATTCCCTGGCCATGCAGCGGCTGAACAGCATGGGTGGCGCGGTGGCTGAGTTGCAGACGCGACAGGGAGGCCCTTCCGTGGCCACGAAAGGGGTGAAAGGTGGACTTTTGGGGGCGAGCGGCAGTAGAAAGGCCGAGGGGCTGAGCCGTAGCCCGGGAGTCCTTGAACCTCTCCAAAGCTGAGTCCGCCTTGTCTCCAAAGAGACGAGGACTGTAGGAAAATGGCTCCCTGTTGCAGTTACCCCCCAGTTTGTGCCTGATATTGATGCTGACTTGACTGAGAAGTGTGCTGGGATCCTGCTTACCAGGCCCCAGCACCAGTGTTCTTTCACTAAAAATGAACCATTGTTTCCACAATTGGCACACCCCTGGCACACAGATAAGTCCCTTGTAAAAGGTACCAGTGGTACCAAAGGCCCTGTGACCAGGGAAGGTCCCTAAGGTTCTGCAGCATGTGTTGTGCCACCCTTAGGGATGCCTCACCTAACACATGCACACTGCCATTGCAGACTATGGTGGTCATTACAACCCTGTCGGACGGTGTTAAGGCGGCGGTAAGACCGCCAACACGCCGGCGGTAAAAAATTTGCAATTACGACCGTGGCGGAAACTGCCAACAAAGACAGCCACTTTAACAATCTGACCACCACGGCAGTACAAACAAACAGCGCAGCGGTCACCACCAACAGACAGGCGGAGGACAATGTACCTCCCACACTATTACAACCCACCAATCCGCCACCTTTTCCGGGGCGGATTCACCGCGGATAAAAACACAGCGGAAACAGGATTCCAAAGGGAAAACGCTCACCTCTACACACCCCACGAGGAACCAGGACACCATGGACCCGGAACTCCAAATTCTCCCTGCGATAGTCTTCCTGCTCCTCTACCAGGAACACGAACGCCAGCGGCGAAGAACACGGTGAGTACTGCACCTACGATACAGGGAAAAAACAGGGACACGCAACACGCAACACCCCCACCCTCACCCACTACAACACACATGCTAATCACAGTTACCCCCCCAACCCCCCTAGAAGAATGCAAAGACAACAAAAAATGAGTGCAACAAGTGTAATATATTCAAATCAAGTACGCAAAAATATATATATACACCATGTACAAAATATTTACCAAGCATAGTAGTCCAGGTAGTGCTCCAATTAAGTCCGTGGAACACTGGGCCCACACGGTATGGGCGAGGCCCACACAAGATCCCCAACTATGACGGAGAGAACACTGCAGGGGCATCAGAGAGCAAGAAAACAGGCACCTCAGGGGGAGGGAAAGGGGGGGCACCTCAGCCGGTTGAGTGCACAACGCCAAATCCACAAGAGGGCCACATGCCCACTTTCAATCCTGCGGAGTGAAAAGCCACAGTCTCTCAAGTCTCTACAGTGGGTGGGTTGCCCACTGTTTTATCCTGGGGAGTGCAAAGCCACAGTGTCTCAAGTCTATACAGTGGGTGGTTTGCCCACTGTTCCATTCCAACCTGGGGAGTGCAAAGCCACAGTCTCTCAAGTCTATACAGTGGGTGGTTTGCCCACTGTTCCATCCTGGGGAGTGCAAAGCCACAGTCTCTCAAGTCTATACAGTGGGTGGTTTGCCCACTGTTCCATCCTGGGGAGTGCCAAGCCACAGTCTCTCTAGTCTATACAGTGGGTGGGTTGCCCACTGCCTTATCCTGGGGAGTGCAAAGCCACAGTCTCTCTAGTCTCTACAGTGGGTGGGTTGCCCACTGCCTTATCCTGGGGAGTGCAAAGCCACAGTCTCTCAAGTGGATAACAGTCTCCACTGGTTCTGGAGGGGGCATGGTGCCCAGAGTGCTTCATCCTGCTGAGGACAGAGAAAGTGGATGGATCTCTCCACTGGTTCTGGAGGGGGCATGGTGCCCAGAGTGCTTCATCCTGCTAAGGACAGAGGTAGTGGATGGATCTCTCCACTGGTTCTGGAGGGGGCATGGTGCCCAGAGTGCTTCATCCTGCCTGTGACGGACTCAGTAGCGTCAGTGTCCTTGGCGCTCATGGGCCAGCGTTGCTTGAGGTGGCGGTGCCCTGTTCAGCGGTTCTTGAGGCGGCGGTGCCCTGTTCATGAGACGGCGGTGCCCTGTTCAGCGATTCGTGAGGCGGCGGTGCCCTGTTCAGCGGTTCTTGAGGCGGCGGTGCCCTGTTCAGCGGTGCTTGGAGCGGCGGTCTCCATTGCAGTGACTCAGCTGCTGGCGGTCCTTCATGTCCCTGCGGGGCTTTTGCTGGCGGTGGCCTCCTGGGCAGCTGGGCTTTTGTTGGCGGTGGCCTCCTGGGCAGCTGGGCTTGGGCAGCTGGGCTTGTGCTGGTGGTGGCCTCCTGGGCAGCTGGGCTTTTGTTGGAGGTGGCCTCCTGGGCAGCTGGGCTTGTGCTGGCTGTGGCCTCCTTGGCAGCTAGGCTTGTGCTGGCGGTGGCCTCCTGGGCAGCTGGGATGATGACGGTCTTCTCCGCTGTGCTGCTCTTCCCAGACTTGCTGACTTTCTTGTGCCCCTTCCCCACCTTGGAAGGTGTCGCAGCTGACTCTACACTCCCACCTGTACCCCTGGAAGCGGCTTTGGTGGCTGGAGTCTTCCCCCTCTCCCGCTGGGCACTGGCCAACTTCTGATGCTTGACAGGTGGGGGACTGTCTGTGCTGTGGCTCCGTGCCACAATGGCTGCCCTGGTGGCCGGTGCACTCCAGATTCCGGTGACTACAGGCACCACTGGTCCCGGAGATGTTGTGGCTGAGGTGCTAGTTCGGGACCTAGGAGACGGACGGGGTGGGGGAGGTGTGGGAAAGAGGTCAAGGTTGGACAGGAAAAGTTTTTTTGACACAATGGGACTGGTAGCTGGAGGGGGTTTGGGAGTGGAGGAAGACGTTGCGGTTGTGGGAGGTGTTCGTTTGCTGACTTTGGGTGCATGCGCTGGAGGCTGTCGTGAGGTGGATGGCTGTTGGGTCGGTGTGTGCCTTCGTTTGTGTATCTTGGGAGGGGGTGTCACAGACACACTGGGAGAGGACACAGGGGACGTGTGAATGGTAGTGGGGGTGTGACTGCGCGTGAGCAGGGTGTGCTGGTTGGTGTGCTGGTGATGGTAGTAGTGGCTGTAGAGGTAGTGCATGCAGGTGTGAGTGTAGATGAGGCTGGGAGGGAGGAGGGAGAGGAGGAGGAGGGGGACACAGTGGAGGCAGTGGATGTTGGTGTGTCTGCATGTGTGTGATGCTTGCGTGAGTGCCTGTGGGATGTGTGGTGCTTATGTTTGCCTGAGCTTCCCTTGTGTGTTGACGTGTGTGTATGCTGGTCTGTAGGTGTGCTTGGGATAGGCTGAGGTACAGGGGATTGGGCCTGGGTGGAGGAAGTTGGAGGGGGGAGGCTAGACACAGGGACAATGGCTGCCATCAGTGCTGAGGCAAGAGTCTGAAAAGCTCGCTGAAGGGCCGCCTGACCAGAATGAATGCCCTCCAGGAATGCATTTGTATGTTGCAACTGCCTTTCTACACCCTGGATGGCATTCAAAATGGTAGACTGCCCAACAGTGAGGTACCTGAGGAGGTCAATGGCCTCCTCACTGAGGGCAGCAGGGGTGACTGGGGCAGGGCCTGAGGTGCCTGGAGCGAAGGTGATGCCCACCCTCCCGGGTGAGCGGGCACGGGGCGAAGGCTGAGGGGCTGCTGGGAGGCCGGTGCTTGTAGGGAGCTCCCATCAGAGGACGAGTCTGTGTCGCTGGTCTCAGCTCCTGTCCCCGCCGTGGAGCTCCCCTCGCCCTCCGTCCCACTGGTGAAGTCCCATTCCATAGTGTCGCCCTCCATGGCCATGTGGGATGCAGCCCCCTCGTGCTCTGGTGCCACTGCTCCTCTGTCTGATGATGCTAATGCACACAAGAACAGGGAAACCACAAAAAGGGGGGGGACAGCAGAAGAAAGACGTGTTGAGTGCATGCATTACCGCTACCGTTGGCGGACACGACAGACACAGAAGTCCCCTGCACTATGCCACGCCCTTGGGCTCCACTGTTCAATTCCTGGGAAATGGCCTACTAGGCTATGGACGACATCTGCACACATGGATGACACAGGGGCATGACTAGGTGTAGTTGGCACTCTACAGAGGTGCGGTGGGGTGCCACATGGCCTGCCTTACGGAGGGACCTTGCCTACGGAACTCCCCCTGGCTTAGGGGAATCCACAGCCCACCTTCCCCACCCAGACACCTCCACTGCACGCTAAATCAGCAGAATGCGAGTGTACTCACCCCCTTGTGGCTGCTGTGATGCCCTCAAGCACCCATCCAACTCTGGGTACGCCACCGCCAGGATCCTGAACATCGGGGGTCATGGTGCGACGGGCACCCCTCCCACGTTGGGAGGCCATCCCCAGTTGAGCCTCTGCCGTCTTCTTGCTCCAGCGGCGAATGTCCTCCCATCTTTTCCGGCAGTGGGTGCTCCGTCTGTGGTAGACCCCCAGGGTCCGGACGTCCTTGGCGATGGCATGCCAAATATGTTTTTTCTGGTGGGCGCTGACCTACATGATTTGTAAAGGGGGAAGAGAAAGTTATTACCAACTGCACCGTCAAAGTGATTGGCCCCCATCCCTACCCTTGCCATGTGGCACATGCACTCACCGTCGTTTCATGCACACCGCACTCTCCCCCCTTCCTTCTTACACCCGCCCCTCTCAACACAGGCATAGCCCATACAGCATGCTCCCAGTGTACTTACCTGTTTGTCTGGAGGACCGTAGAGTAGCGTGTACTGGGGGAGGACCCCATCCACGAGTTTCTCCAACTCCTCCGATGTGAAGGCAGGGGCCCTTTCCCCAGATACTCGAGCCATTGTCTCTTCCAGACCGAGGTCACAGCAGCGCTTGTAGTGTAGGTCCTCTCCTGTCAAAGATCAGGTATTGAGTGATTGAACAGATAGAAAATGGCGGCCACATCCACGGTGGTGCGTACCGTCACCGCCGGCGCACATCGTCACTGGTTAACATTGGACCCATAGGGTCCAATGTTAACCAATGCAGCATTGCACCGCAGTCTTCGACCGCCTACTGCGACGGTGTACAACACCAGCGCAGTTACCTCACATCCCATTGTCCCACTTTTCAGGTCAGGCAGCCGACATTTCAGGGGCCCACATGCCTACAATTTAAACTGCGTCACACATACCTAGGCCTAGACTCAACACACATACGGGCCACTCTTTAGATTATGAATGGTGTTCTGGGTATGATGTGGGTACGTACCTCTGAGGTGTTTGACTCTGTGTTTGCTGTTGTCCTTCATAGGCACCGTCCGCAGGGACATGTGAGGAGATGGCGGCCTCCTCCGGTGTACCGACCGTTGGTGGACCTGTCGACAAAGGAGGAAAGACATGTGATCATCACATACAGGTTTGACCGTGCCACAATCCAGGAACTGTGTACCCAGTTGGAGCCAGACCTGATGTCAGCTATCCGCCATCCCACAGGAAACCCCCTCAAGTGCAGGTGCTGTCAGTGCTCCATTTCCTTGCAAGTGGGTCATTTCAGACAACAGTGGCCATAGCATCAGGGATGTCCCAGCCTATGTTTTCCAACGTGTTGTCTAGAGTGTTGTCTGCCCTGCTGAAACACATGCGGAGCTACATCGTTTTCCCTCAGGTGGAGGATTTGCCTACAGTGAAAGGTGATTTCTATGCCATGGGACATATCCCCAACATCATAGGTGCCATTGATGGGACACATGTGGCTTTGGTACCCCCCCACAGGAGTGAACAGGTGTACAGAAACCGGAAGAGTTATCATTCTATGAGTGTACAGATGGTATGTTTGGCAGACCAGTACATCTCCCATGTGAATGCCATGTTCCCTGGCTCAGTGCATGATGCCTACATCTTGCGGAATAGCAGCATCCCTTATGTGATGGCTTAACTCCAGAGGCACCGTGTGTGGCTATTAGGTGAGCACCTGGAAGCAAGTCAGTGGGGATGGTTGTCTGGGTCTGGGGATATCCCTCCAGGTTAGTGTGTGTCTAACAGTTGTCCCTCGCCATTTGCAGGTGACCCTGGTTACCCCAACCTGTCATGGCTACTGACCCCAGTGAGGAATCCCAGGACAAGGGCAGAGGAATGCTACAAAGACGCCCATGGGCGAACTCAGCAGATTATAGAGCGGACCTTCGGCCTCCTGAAGGCCAGGTTCAGGTGCCTCCATATGACAGGTGGATCCCTATTCTACTCACCAAAGAAGGTGGGCCAGATCATTGTGGCCTGCTGTATGCTGCACAACTTGGCTTTGCGACAACAGGTGCCTTTTCCCCAGGAGGATAGTCCAGATGGCGGTGTTGTGGCAGCTGTGGAGCCTGTGGACAGTGAAGAAGAGGAAGCAGAGGAAGAAGATATGGACAACAGGGACTCAGTGATCCAGCAATATTTCCAGTGACACACAGATAAGAATACAGATCTGCCTACTACATGTACTTAAACACTACTGCCTCTCTACTGTTTGTCGCTTTCACCCAGTGTATGGTCACTGAGTTGTCACTTTCCCTTATGATTTCACAGATGTGGGTCCCACTGTGTGACATCTGCTTCGATTCCTCATGGACTAGAGCTGTGTGACATAGGTATGTTGACATTACCAATGAAAAAGCTTTTTGCCACAGTTATTGCTAATACACTATTTGGAAATCACAGACTGACTCCAGATTGTTTTGTGCTTTAAGGGTGTTTATTTTAGTGCTCAAAATTGGAGGGGGTAGCAAAATGGTGAGGGGTGATGGCGGAGGAATGTCCATGGCAGAGTCCAGTCTATTAGTCTCACAGGTGCTTTGCCCATATGGGCATAGGAAGTGGAGCTGGGGCAGTTTAAGGATGGACAGGGTGACAAAGTGGGACAGTAGGATGACAATCAGGGTGGTCTCATTTCTTGTCGGGGGTCTTGGCATCGTTCTCTGTCTTTGTCCTGGATCTCAGGGACCATTTGCGAGGTGGTTCTCCCTCTGCAGGGGGTGGGGTGGTGGTCCTATGGCAGGGCGTCCTGTCCACTAGCGCCGGCAGAGGTGGTTGGCAGTTCATCGTCCAAGCTAGTGTCAGGGGCCCCTTGTAGTGCCACAAAGGCGTGTCTGGCCTTTACCAGATGATTTAATTTTTTATATGAGTGGGCCCCATTTATGTCTAATCTGGATTATCGTCACACTTACACAATTTTTTGAGCATGATGTAAGATTTCTAACAACTACATTTTGTTTGAAAGGGACCATATAACTCCCCTAAGCTCCAAAACGAGGGGTCCTGTATGCATGATTCAGTGCATTTTAAGATGGCAGCCATTATAGTTAGTCAGAGATTGAGACAGATCGAACTGGTTGGTGGGGTGTAGTCCGTTTTTAGGGTTGACTGCAAAGAGCTCTGTCCCTTGTCCCTGCTTAGCGTTCTTCTCGGGTCTAAACGATGCAACCTTTCTTCCTCTTTCGAAGGATGAGGCGGAGGATAAAAAGAGGAGAGAGTAATAGTCTGACCCAAATGGAAGGGTGAAACAACCTTCGGCAAGAAAGCAGCCTTGGTCCTCAACACCACCTTATCTACATAGAAGGATGTATATGGGGGTTTAACAGAAAGAGCCTGCAGCTCACTCACTCTTCTAGCTGAAGTAATTGCAACAAGGAAAACAGTCTTCAAAACCAATAACCTTATGGGGCAAGAATACATTGGCTCAAATGGGGAGCCCATAAGAAACGTTAAGACTAGATTTAAATCCCACTGAGACATAATGAAAGGAGTGGGAGGAAACTTATTAATGAGGCCTTTTAAAAATCTCAATACTGAAGGAGATTTAAATAAAGAAGGTTGGTCTGGAAGACACAGAAAGGCTGACAGGGACGACAAATAGCCCTTGACTGTAGCCACTGCACAACCCCTCTGTGCCAGGGACAACGCAAAAGACAAAATATCTGATAAGTGGGCACGTAAGGAATCAAATTTGCTTCTCTCCACACCAACAGACAAATTTAGCCCACCTGCTAGCGTAGATAGATGTAGTGGAGTGTCGCCTGGCCGATAAAATAACATCCACTACCTCAGGTGGGAGAGAAAAGGAACTCAGGTTGCCCCGTTCAATCTTCAGGCATGAAGGTGCAGGCTCTGGAGGTGGGGGTGTAAAACCTGCCCCTGCGATTGTGAGAGGAGGTCTGCCCTGTGAGGGAGATGGAGCGGGGGGCACAGCGAGAGTTGGAGAAGATCCGAATACCATACCCTCCTTGGCCAATCCGGAGCTATTAGGATGACTTGAGCCCGGTCTTGGCAAATTTTCCTCAGAACTTGAGGAATCAAAGGTATGGGGGGAAACGCGTAAAGCAACTGGTCGCACCAGGACATCTGAAACGCGCCCCCCAACGTTCCTTGCACCGGATACTGGAGGCTGCAGAACAACGGGCAGTGCGTGTTCTCCTGAGTGGCAAAAAGATCTACCCGAGGGAATCCCCACATCTGGAAGATTTACAGGGCTAGATCTGGATGAAGACGCCACTCGTGATCGGTCGAGAAGTGCCGACTGAGACTGTCCGCACGCACGTTAAACACTCCGGACAGATGGTTTGCTACCAAGCGAATCCGATGGTCCCTTGCCCAGGACCATAGCCGCAGAGCTTCTCTGCAGAGAAGGTACGACCCTACTCCTCCCTGCTTGTTGATATACCACATCGCGGTAGTGTTGTCCGTCAGGACCTGAACTGACTGACCGAAGGGAAGGGAGGAAGGCCTTGAGAGCCAGACGTATTGCCCGCAATTCCAACAGATTTATGTGAAACATCTGTTCCACTGGAGACCAATGACCTTTGACCTCCAGGTCCCCCAGATGAGCTCCCCACCCTAGAGTAGAAGCATCCGTTATCACTGTGGCCACTGGGGGAGGCTGCGAGAACGGCCTTCCTTGGGAAAGATTGCCGTCCGCAACCCCCACCATCTTAGATCCACTGCAGCGTCCCTGGAGATCTTTACCGATCCCACGAGATCTCCTTTGTGCTGAGACCACTGCTTTCAGAGGCACCACTGAAGAGCCCTCATGTGCCAACGAGCATGCGTGACCAACAGAATGCAAGAAGCGAACAGACCGAGCAGACGTAGGACCTTGAGGACTGGAATGACCGCTCCACTTTGAAACATTGGAACCAACGCCTGAATGTCCTGAATCCGCTGAGGCGGAGGAAAGGCATGATTCAATGTTGTATCCAGTACTGCCCCTATTAACAGGAGGCGCTGAGAGGGCTCCAGGTGAGACTTGGGCAAGTTCACCGAAAAACCCAGGTCGAACAACAACTGGGTTGTTGACTGCAGGTGACGTAGCACAAGCTCCAGAGACTTGGCTTTGATCAACCAATCGTCTAGGTAAGGAAATAACGCTATCCCCTTCCTTCTGAGCTCTGCTGCAACCACCACCATCACCTTTGTGAAGACTCGAGGTGCTGAAGTAAGACCAAACGGAAGGACCGCAAACTGATAGTGCTGTGATCCCACCACAAACCGGAGATACTTCCTGTGCGACTTGAGTATCGGGATATGAAAGTAAGCATCCTGCAAGCTGTCAGACACCATCCAATCTCCTTCGTTCAACGCCAAAAGCACCTGAGCTAGGGTCAGCATCTTGAACTTTTCCTGCTTGAGGAACCAATTCAAAATCCTCAGGTCCAGGATTGGTCTCAACCGACCATCCTTCTTGGGGATCAGGAAGTATCTTGAGTAACAACCCTGACCCCTCTCCTGCTCTGGAACCAACTCCACTGCACCCTTTCAAAGGAGGACTAGAACCTCCTGTTCTAGTAACAGGAGACGCTCTTCTGAACAGTAGGATGGGCGGGGTGGGATGGGGGGCGGGAACTCCCGAAAGGGAAGGGCATAGCCTTTCCCCACATACTGGTGACCCAGGAGTTTGATGTTATTTCCTCCCACATGTGGAGAAAGTTCATTAACCTTCCCCCTACAGGAGAGGTATGTAAAGGAATTGGTGGAAGACTAAGGCTGAATCCCACCAAGGAAAACCCAGCTTTCCTTGCTTCCAAAGTAGGTCGACTGAATCCTACAAATTAGGCAATAGAGACATTTGTTGTTCTGCAGCATTATGCAAAGTAAATTAATCGCTACGTAACAGCAGGAGATTATTATTTCCAGTTCTGGATTGATGGGTTTTCAATTTTCATTTCAACTAGATAGTGTTCCATTTTTTAGGATCCAGAGACTGCTAAAGGTGCACTTCGGGCAAGGTAGACGGAGTTATCCTGAGTCTCTACTTTGCTGCTGACTGAGTTCCCTAAATAGACAAGCTGAGTGAGAGTTCCAATGCTTAAAACAGCACAGAAATTCAGTGTGTCCTAGTACTGATGTTACTTAAGGCTCATTAATGCATTTACTGTGTGAAGCCCCAATGCTTGTAACTAGACCCATGTATGGAAGTACTAACTGAGGCCACTGATGCTATGTAGTAGATCTTCGTAGTAGAGTGAGGCCAGCAAAGCTCAATGCTTGGCCCATCGGTGCCTTCACTGTATGAGCTCACCAGTGCTTGCTACTAAATCCAACGATACATTATATTTGCAGCTTGGGCCACTGATTCATGTACTGAGAGGGCCGACACAAACTCGACACTAGGCCCTTTGATTATGTACTCTTTGGCCCAACTATTGATTATTGCTAGGCTCGTTAATGCATTTGTCAAGTGGGGCAGCTGCAGTTCTTAAGTAGGCATATTGATGCATTCACTGTGTGAGCCCACTGATGCTTGTATAGTGTGAGGCCACTGATGCTCCTTAGTTGGCTATTTGATGCTTGTATAGTGTGAGGCCACTGATGCTCCTTAGTTGGCTATTTGATGCTTGTATAGTGTGAGGCCACTGATGCTCCTTAGTTGACTATTTGATGCTTGTAGAGCCTGAGGCCTCTGATGCTCCTTAGTTGACTATTTGATGCTTGTATAGCGTGATACCACTGATGCTCCTTAGTTGGCTATTTGGTGCTTGTATAGAGTGCGGCCACTGATGCTCCTTAGTTGACTATTTGATGCTTATATAGTGTGATACCACTGATGCTCCTTAGATGACTATTTGATGCTTGTATAGTGTGAGGCCAGTGATGCTTGTTACTAGGCCCATTAGCGGAGTTACAGTGTGGGGCTGCTTCTGTTCTTAACAAGGCATGTTGATGCATTCACTAAGTGAGGCCACTGATGCTCATCCCTGGATTCAATGATACTTGTACTGCATGAGGCCACTGACCCACATAAAGTATGTGATTATGTTGATCAATGTATTTTTGTGTGTGTGGCCATAGTTTTACTAATAGGCACATTCATGCATGTGATCTGTGCAGCCACTGATGTTCATTACTGTGCCCGTTTATACATGTACTGGGAGGACACAGATATCCATTACGAGGCACTGCTGCGCTCATCTTCCTCCTCTCCAGAACTGCACAAAGTGAGCAAGCACCGGTGATTATCAAGAGACTGATTCTGGTTTGTGCACATCGTTGTAGTTATTTCACATCTGGCAAAGTGGAAGAAACCTTTGGGCTGGTGTTTATTGGGCGGCTGTTGTTGTAGGATATAGATTAAAATGCCCACAGCACAAATAAAAGCAGAACACATTCAGTTCAGCATCTGGACCTTACTGAGTGATCTGCTCTACCATGCACAACCACCTCTTCTACCATTCACAACCACCTCTTCTACCATTCACAACCACCTCTTTTACCACAACCACCTCTTGTACCACGCACAACCACCTCTTCTACCACAACCACCTATTTTACCATGCACAACCACCTCTTCTACAATGTACAACCATCTCTTCTACCATGAACAACCACCTCCTCTAGCATGCACAACCACCTCTTCTACCATGCACAACCATCTCTTCTACCATGCACAACCACCTCTTCTACCACAACCACCTCCTCTAGCATGCACAACCACCTCTTCTACCATGCACAACCACCTCTTCTACCATGCACAACCACCTCTTCTGCCACAACCACCTCCTCTAGCATGCACAACCACCTCTTCTACCATGCACAACCACCTCTTCTACCACAACCACCTCCTCTAGCATGCACAACCACCTCTTCTACCACAACCTCCTCTTCTACCATGCACAACCACCTCTTCGGTTCTATAGCAATAGTGATTTGATCACTTTAGTAGTGAGCGCTGCCTGTAAAGGGAAGTCCTTCCTGACCTTCACTGTCTTTTCAAACATTTCCAAAACCCTTCCCGTACCTTCTCCAGTGCTCACCATGACACTCGGCAGGAACAAATGCATAAAAGCAATATGTCCAGTTTTTTTTCTTTACCACCAGTACAGTATTGTTTTGCACTTTCTACTGTGAATACTTATTGAAGAGCTTATAAAATGAAACCAATGGATACCCATCATTGCATCCAGGCCCTTTCACAGGCTTCACTATTGATTAGTCTTTTGTAAGTTTGGGAGCTGTTGGCTTTGTTGGTGCTGGTTCATCTGCAAAACACCGACTTTATGTGTAGCGTGGTATCTGCGGCATTGTGTACAATCAGTGACGGCAAGGTGGAGAAAGACTTACTGAATATACCAAGCGTGTACTGTCTCACTTCTCTTTCCGTTGTGTCGTCCTTCTTGTACACTTCCACGCTGTACTCTCCTCCGTCTTCCATTGTCAGGTCCCAGATGTGTAAAGAAGCGTTTTGTCCGTTTACAGACACTCTTCCTTTGAACGCTTTCTCTTTCACGACTGGTTTATTGGGTGGTATTAATTGAACTAAAAGTCTGCCTTTGAAAAGCCATGTAATGTCTCCAATCTCGAACCCATCCGGGATCTGAACAGGGAACCTCACCTCAGCGCCCACAGCAGCATTAATTACAACTGGTGGCTGCTCAGCTCCCGCGAGGCTTCTGCACCGAGAGAGAAGACACAAAAAGGATGTCAGGAAATGTCATCCCTGTCAGTGTCATGAGCAACACTGGAGCACGTATTTCTAAAAAAATAAATATGAATTTGTGAAGATGAGTACATTTGTTTAAAAAAAAAAAAAACGTTGTGTGCTTTTTAAATCAATTAAATGGTTTAATTGAATGATCTGGTTAGAAAGTGTGACTGCTCCCAAACCACAAGACCCATGTGTTTCGAAAAGAAAGTGCAGATGCAGGGGCGGAGCTTGGTCAGTAACACTGGAGGGGTGTGAGCTTCAAATTTCCACACAATCAATGTTAAAATACATTAACTGACAAGCTGGGGTTTAGGAGCAGTGCTTAATTTGTGCTTGTTGTTTCCGGTGCTGATCACCGTCACTTATTTTTTAGGGCCGGCGCTTAGTCTTCTGCCTCAAGCATTTACTACGAGCAAAAGACGCATATGGGAAAGACGGAGGAAGAGAAAAACGAAAAAGCGTCACGATGAGAGAAAGCATAAAGCTGCCAGAGTGAGCTGAAGGGGCAGGGAGTGGCTTTATATGGATTAGGGTGACCACCCGTCCGTAAATTTCACGGACTGTCCGTAATTTCGACCTGCTGTCCGTTGTCCGTGATGAAAGCTTTAACGGACGGCATTTGTCCGTAATTTTAGCCTTTCACATAAAGGGCAACGGAGGCAGGGCGAAATTAGGGGCAGAGGAGTTTCCCCAGCTGGGCTGGAAGGCAGGGGGTCTCCTGTGCTCTAAGGGAGGGAGGGGCAGACAGATAAGAAAAGGCCTTCTTGCCAGGGGGTCTCCTTCCCTAACCACATGCAAATGTGGGCAACTGGTAAATCTGCAAATACAAAGGGGCTTGAAAAACTGCATTGACTTTACTAAAAGGAGTCACTTGAAGTTTTCTGGTGGCAAAGATATTTCTTTCAGAGTGTTCCAAGGTGAGCTGTGGAGTGTGTGGTTTTAATGGAATGTTATAAATTTTTTTATCACTAGGTATAAACTGTATATTATTCAAATCTGTATTTGAGAAGCACTTTTTTTTAATTTAACTGAAATGTATTTGCGCATTTTGTAGCAGCCTTTATTATGATGTAATTGTATTTTTCACTGTTCTTTCAGGTACCTCAGTACCTCATAGTACTAACAAACATTGGAAAAGCCAATAGGTCTCATCTACGAAAGAGTTATTGGCTTTGCTAATGTGTTTTAGTCATTAGCCATGTTATACACCAGAGTAGCTGCTGTTCAGCATGGCTTAAAGCTAGTGGCATAGTGGTGTGGAGTGGAGTAGAGTAGCATAGGAACAGTGGTGTAGAGCCCAGTGGTGCAAAGTACAGTGCAGTGGGGTACAGTGCAGTTGTTTAGAGTGCGTTAGCGTAGAGTGCAGTGGTTTAGAGTGCAGTGGCATGGAGTGGCATGGGACAGAGTAGAGTGGCATAGAGTGCAGTGGAGTAGAGTGGCATACAATAGAGTAGCAGAGAGAGCAGTAGTGTAGAGTGGTGCAGTGGCATAGATTGCAGAGTAGACTCACATTGCAGGGAGTGCAGTGGTGTAGTGTAGAGTGGTGCAGAGTAGGGCAAAGTGCTGTGGAGTGATGCAGAGTAGAGTGGCATAGAGTGCAGTGGCATAGAATGCAGTAGTACATATTACATTGGTGTATAGTATGGTGGTGGAGAGTGCAACACTGCAGAGTAGAGTGTCAGTGCAGTGATGTAGAGTGGAGTAGAGTGGCACAGAGCAGTGGCGTAGAGTACAGTGGTACAGAGTAGAGGGCAGTGGCGTACAGTGCAGTTGTTTAGAGTGCATTGGCGCAGAGTGCAGTGGCATAGAGTGGCATGGGGTAGAGTTACATAGAGTGCAGTGGAGTACAGGGCATACAATAGAGTAGCAGAGAGTGCAGTAATGCAGAGTGGTGCAGTGTCATAGAGTGAAGAGTAGACTCATGTGGCATAGAGTGTAGTGGTGTAGAGTGGTGCAGAGTGGAGTATTGTAGAGTTGAGTATAGTGCCTAGAGTGCAGTGGCATAGAGTAGAGTGGTGTAGAGTGCAGAGTTGCAGAGTAGAGTGTCAGTGCAGTGGTATAGAGTGGTACAGAGAACAGTGGTATAGAGTACAGTGGTGCAGAGTAAAGGGCAGTGCAGTTGTTTAGAGTGCACTGGTGTGGAGTGCAGTTGCATAGAGTGGCATTGGGCAGAGTAGAGTGGCATAGAATGCAGTGGAATAGAGTATATTGGTGCAAAATGCAGTAGTACAGGGCAGAGTGGTGTAGAGTATAGTGGCGGCCAGAGCAGTGTTGCAGAGTGTCAGCTTGCAGTGGTGTAGAGTGCACTGAACTAGAGTGCAGTGGTCAGAGTGGTATAGAGTACAGTGGCGTAGAATAGATTGTTTCAGAGTAGAGTGCAGTTGCATAGAGTGGAGAGGTGCAGGGTAGAGTGCAGTGGCATAGAATGCAGTGGCACAGAGTGCAGTGGCATAAAGTTTATTATTTCACAGTAGAGTGAGGTGGCTTAGAGTGGAGAAGTGCAGGTTAGAGTGGAGTTGCATAAAGTGGCATAGAGTGTGATGGCATAGAGTAAAGTAGTGTAGAGTGCCGTGGCATAGAGTGCAGAGGTGCAGAGTAGATTAGAATGATGTACAGTGTATTGATGTAGAGTGCAGGGGCACAGAGTTGAGTGTTACAGAGTAAAGTGCATTAGCATAGAGTGTATTAGCTTAGAGTGCAGTGGCGTACAGTGCAGCGTTGCAGAGTGGCAGAGAGTGGAGTTGTGCGGATTAGATTGGTGTTGCCTAGACTGGAGTGATATGGTGTGCAGACGAGCAGAGCGCAGTGGTGTAGAGAGGCGCAAAGTGCGGCGGCTTAGAGTAGAGTAGAAC
The DNA here is from genome assembly GCF_031143425.1 of Pleurodeles waltl. Lineage (NCBI taxonomy): Eukaryota > Metazoa > Chordata > Amphibia > Caudata > Salamandridae > Pleurodeles > Pleurodeles waltl. The sequence goes on along the minus strand of NC_090451.1, from coordinate 630,275,243 downwards.
AGAGTAGAGTAGAGAGGCATAGTGTGAAGTAGCATAGAGAGCAGTGGCATAATGTGAAGTGGTTCCGAATGGAGAAGAGAACAGTGGCATGGAGTGGCGTAAAGTGGAGTGATACAGAGTAGGGTGAAATTCTGATATATTCTGAAGTCTATTTAAATGTTGTCATGTGATAGAAAACTCTTTCCTAACCCCAGTATCCAGCAAGATTGTTGCATAAATCCTCTCACTTTGAAGTCAGAGAAAGGAAAGTAAACACTAAGGTCCCACCGAAGACAGAGCCTCACATTTGACTTTGTTCTTTGAATGCACAGCAAATATGATAAGAAAAGAACAAGATTTACAGGCCTGTTTACAGAAAGGGAGAACTCGGCAGGATACTGCAAATAAGGTTTTGGCAAGGGAAGGGACGGATTCAAGCTGCATAGCCTAGAACAAATAAAGCCAGCAAATTGAAAGCAACAAATTGTGAGTTACAAACCACAAGGCCAATGGCAAGCAACGGGCAGAATGCATTCACAAGGAAGCACTATGAATTTACTTAAAGTGACAGCTGTGGGTACTTTGTGGGGAAAGTCCAGTATTTTAGTCCATATCTTGCAGAGGTTTGGCTACATCAATCACCCAGGTAGTATGACAAGAAGACCTGGAGTGGTTTCCATGTTGCAGGATAGGTCTGTACACCCATTCTATCAGTTTGCCACCATTTCCTATGGTACAGAGCTTCTGGCACACCTCTTGTAGGGTTATTGCTAGGTAGCAGACATGAAATAGGGCATTTAATGATTATTTAAGGTGGTTGTAAGTAAGGAGTTGACCGTGGTGAAGATGGTAGTCTGCCACAAGGGTTTGGAAATTTAGTAGCTCACTGTTCAGAAACAAAGTCCCCAATTTTAAGACACCTGCAACATGCCACTGATGGAGTTGCTCTGAGCACAGCCATCCTGTGCGAGTGGGAAGGCTTAGCAAAGGTGGTGCAGGAGCATAGGGTTTCTTCGTGAAAGTGAGTTTACAGGTTCTGGCAAGGCAAGAGAAAGCCATGCATGATAACCCCAGATGGTGATCCATAGAATGGTCAGTAGGAAACGATGAGCAGTGCATTAAGCCTTCCTTAAAATTCTTTACTGGTAAACCCCATCTCATGCAGGGAGATGGGCAGAAAGCCAGTGAGCCACCCATTGGACATCTGCAGCTGAATAAAAGCATTCTAAGTCTAGAAGATCTAATCCACCTGCAGTCACAGTTAGCTTTAGAGTGGAAAGAGCTCCTGATGGCACTGCAGCGACCAAATCAGATGTGTGGCCTGTCTGAAGAAGGAATGAAGGACGAGCAGGGGAAGGTTTGCAAAATAATACTATCATTGGGGTAGCACCCCATCTTCGCTAGTGCCACATGGCCTCTACAGAAAGCAGAAGAGAAGACCAAAAAGCAAACTGGGCTTGGAGGGACCGTTCGCTCTGCCGAGATTTTCATCCTGGAAATCAGTGTAAGAATGGTAGATATTAATCACTAGGTATCAAAAGGTAACTGGTTCCCAGTTTAATCTGAGATCTAATTGTGTATGAAGGCGAAAACAGTGCCATATGTTAAAGAAACACTAATTCAATTTTAAAATTTGTAAATTTTGTTTGTGCAATTTACATCCCAAATATTTTGAAGATTCTATGTGTACTTGACACTTAGGGATAACCCAGATCTCTAGTTTGGCTTTTGCTCAATTTCAAAACCATATAAAGACATGGACTAAGCGGGCAATTGCCTTGCACAACCTTGCAAGGGGTCTGGCCCCTGCTCACCCTTCACAAGCACTAACAGCGAACCATTGCACCAGAAGAGTTTGCCAAGGTGGATGGGTGTTGATTGTTCAACCACTTGACAGTGCCCCTTCTGTTTCGCCCCTGTGTGCAGACAACTCCCCAGGTACCCAATACCTTCAAATAGTCTTGGTGGACCCATCTTGTCTGATTTTAGGAATTGTCCCACCTTGTTCTTCTCTTCTTTATTTATCCAGTTGTTAGCAACAACCCTTTAAATTACTTGCCGCGGATCTCCCATTTGATCTCGATTTCATCCTACTCTTTTGTTATCTTTGATTGGTAGTCCGGGCTCCAATTTCTGAGATAAATGTAGAGTCCCAAACATACACTCTCGTGCAGTGAGACTACAGACAAGTTATGGGTACATCACATCCTGACATTAGATGTGAGACTGTCACCAACACCATCTGCCCTACCTCTTAAAAAAAAATTAGGTTGAAAGTCCATGGGCGGTTGGGGTAAGCCAGATGTTTTTGTTCACTTTGTTTAAACTAGCATAAGGTTAATTACCTTAATGTTTCCCAAACTGTTTGCCAGGGGTTTTGAAATGTTCAGAAACTTAATCAAAATGTTGCTGTTACTTTCTCTTCAGGAAAGATCGGGTAGATTTGGGTAGGGGTGATGGCCTTGCCGTGAAGGGCATTAATTTACTACTGAACAAGGACGTATTGTGACCCCTGAATGTAGCACACAAGGAGGCAATCACAAAAGGTCCACAGTAAATAAATAGTGCTATGTTAAAAAAGAGTACATAAATGCACTGACAACATAGTGAGGCATGGCCTCTCTTGCATGTGTCTGTAAAACTGACGTTTGTTCTTGAATTTTTGTCCTGAATTTTGACCCTTTGTCCAGAATTTTTGTCCTGAATTTTGACCCTTTGTCCTGAATTTTTTACATTCCTGTCCAGAATTTGCCTCAATGCCAGGTGGTCACCCTAATATGGATTGAAGAGGCCCGAGATGGCAGCGGGTTACGCTGCCTCAGTATTCCATGTTCGCACATTTAATTGCAGCAACCGTGAGTTTGAGGAGCAGTCTGTAATTCTGCCACAAGGTGGCGCCAGTGGAGTTACAGAAGCATATTTGCCAGTTCTGATTACTGCTAATCCTTGACGGCAACATATAAACTGCCCGGGTCTCCTAAAATAAATGTACTACCTATGCGGTAAGTGTTGCAAGTGCACCAGTACTGATATGCATCTTCCAACTGCAGGTTGTGGAGTCCATGGCGGTCATGGAGGGGGTATGACTACTGATCACTGTCCGTCAGGGTCACAATTTGGTTCACGGATGGGCCAAGCACCTTCTTGTTTCTCCTGTATGTCCCTGATCACTTTTAAGATTGTTGTGTTCAGCCATTCTCCATAAGGGCCGTGGCAGCCTCGCTCACTGGAATGTGGTAATGTAACCGAGGTGACCCCGGTTATGATGAGAATGGTGAGGCGGTTTGATCCCTGTTGGCTGCACTGAAGGTCGCGCTGATAAACACCTCTACACACAGCATGTGGCATCTCCCTACTATCGGAAGAAATATAAGATCTATGTTTGAGTTTCATGTTAAGAAGATATGTCAGCTTGGCAAAGTTGTGCGAGAGAACGACAATGTGAGTGGGTGCCTGTCAGTGGTTGTTTGTGAATGAGGTTTGTGTGAGTAAGAGTGTACAAGAGTGAGTGTGCGTGTAAGTTAGTGTGTCACTGTCATGAATCCAAACACACAAGATGCTAGCCAGTGTACACTCTGCTTTCAACCATCTATATTTGTTGGGAGAAGGTAAGTAAAGTTCCCTGCATTGAGCAACCTCTCTTCCTGCTTCCCGTCGCCTTCTTTTGGCATTCACCCCATGCCTGGCGGATTCATCGCCTGCCTGGCGGTGTTACCCCCTGCCTGGCGGTGTTACCCCCTGCCTGGCGGTGTAATCGCCTGCCTGCCGGTGTCCCCGCCGGCCTGGCGGTGTTACCGCCGGCCTGGCGGTGTTACCGCCGGCCTGGCGGATTCATTGCCTGCCTGGTGGAGTTATCGCGGGCCTGGCGGTGTTACCGCCGGCCTGGCGGTGATACCGCCTGCCTGCCGGAGTCCCCACCGGCTTGTAAGTCATACCGCTGGCCTGGCGGTGTTACCGCCGGCCTGGCGGATTCATTGCCTGCCTGGTGGAGTTATAGCGGGACTGGCGGTGTTACCGCCGGCCTGGCGGTGGGGTGTCCCCGCCGGCCTGTAAGTGATACCGCCGGCCTGGCGGTGTTACCGCCGGCCTGGCGGATTCATTGCCTGCCTGGTGGAGTTATCGCGGGCCTGGCGGTGATATCGGCGGCCTGCCTGGCGCATTCACCGACTGCCTTGTGGATTCACCCCCTGCTGGCGGACTCACCACCTGTCTGGCGCATTCCACCTGCCTGTCCCTGGTTGCATGAATATGCAGGGATAAAGTCCACATCCAAATACTACTGTAATGTGCCCGTTACAAAATGACCTTAACAGGGCTTAGACTGACCTGTAAACTCAAGCACACTCCGTCGCTCCAGTATATCGCCGCATATAGCTCAGTGCTTAATTTGTGCTTGTTGTTTCCGGTGCGGGGCACAGGCACTTTTTTGTTTACAAATTAAGCACTGATTTTGGGGTACCTTACATCACCTTATGCACTGGTGTGGGTCACTTCCACAACCGGCCCAGGCTGTTAACTCATAGGAAGAACCTCCCATATATTGTGAATGAAGCGGTTCTTTAGTTGTGACTGACTTCAAGGCACTAAGTACAATCTGCCTCAATACCGTTTCGGTAAAAATATATGCAGTTTCCCATGGATGCTGAATGGTCAATCTTGCATCAGTGACACTACTGGCTGCAGTCTGTAATTCTGCCACAAGGTGGAGCCAGTGGAGTTACAGAAGCATATTTGCCAGTTCTGATTACTGTTAACCCTTGACAGCCACATATAAACTGTCCGGGTCTCCTAAAATAAGTGTACTACCTATGCGGTTAGTATCATTAAGTGTTGCAAGTGCTCCAGTACTGATATGCATCTTCCAACTGCAGGTTGTGGAGTCCATGGCGGTCATGGAGGGGGTATGACTGCTGATCACTGTCCATCAGGGTCACAATTTGGTTCACGGATGGGCCAAGCACCTTCTTGATTCTCATGTATGTCCCTGATCACTTTTAAGATTGTTGTGTTCAGCCATTCTCCATAAGTGCCATGGCAGCCTCGCTCACTGGAATGTGATAACGTAACCGAGGTGACCCCCGTTATGATGAGAATGACGAGGCGCCTTGATCCCTGTTGGCTGCACTGAAGGTCGCGCTGATAAACACCTCTACACATAGCATGAGGCAGTGGCATTCCCCCCCCTATCGGAAGAAATGAAACTCAAACATAGATCTTATATGTTAAGGAGATACGTCATCTTGGCAAAGTTGTGCGAGAGAATGACAATGTGAGTGGGTGCCTGTCAGTGGTTGTTTGTGAGGTTTGTGTGAGTAAGAGTGTACAAGAGTGAGTGTGCGTGTAAGTTAGTGTGTCACTGTCATGAATCCAAACACACAAGATGCTAGCCAGTGTAAGAGAGAGTGAGCGTGTAAGAGAGAGAGAGAGTGAGCGTGTAAGAGAGAGAGAGAGTGAGCGTGTAAGAGAGAGAGAGAGTGAGCGTGTAAGAGAGAGAGAGAGTGAGCGTGTAAGAGAGAGAGAGAGTGAGCGTGTAAGAGAGAGAGAGAGTGAGCGTGTAAGAGAGAGAGAGAGTGAGCGTGTAAGAGAGAGAGAGTGAGCGTGTAAGAGAGAGAGAGTGAGCGTGTAAGAGAGAGAGAGTGAGCGTGTAAGAGAGAGAGAGTGAGCGTGTAAGAGAGAGAGAGTGAGCGTGTAAGAGAGCGAGCGTGTAACAGAGAGCGAGCGTGTAACAGAGAGCGAGCGTGTAACAGAGAGCGAGCGTGTAACAGAGAGCGAGCGTGTAACAGAGAGCGAGCGTGTAACAGAGAGCGAGCGTGTAACAGAGAGCGAGCGTGTAACAGAGAGCGAGCGTGTAACAGAGAGCGAGCGTGTAACAGAGAGCGAGCGTGTAACAGAGAGCGAGCGTGTAACAGAGAGCGAGCGTGTAACAGAGAGCGAGCGTGTAACAGAGAGCGAGCGTGTAACAGAGAGCGAGCGTGTAACAGAGAGCGAGCGTGTAACAGAGAGCGAGCGTGTAACAGAGAGCGAGCGTGTAACAGAGAGCGAGCGTGTAACAGAGAGCGAGCGTGTAACAGAGAGCGAGCGTGTAACAGAGAGCGAGCGTGTAACAGAGAGCGAGCGTGTAACAGAGAGCGAGCGTGTAACAGAGAGCGAGCGTGTAACAGAGAGCGAGCGTGTAACAGAGAGCGAGCGTGTAACAGAGAGCGAGCGTGTAACAGAGAGCGAGCGTGTAACAGAGAGCGAGCGTGTAACAGAGAGCGAGCGTGTAACAGAGAGCGAGCGTGTAACAGAGAGCGAGCGTGTAACAGAGAGCGAGCGTGTAACAGAGAGCGCGCGTGTAACAGAGAGCGCGCGTGTAACAGAGAGCGCGCGTGTAACAGAGAGCGCGCGTGTAACAGAGAGCGCGCGTGTAACAGAGAGCGCGCGTGTAACAGAGAGCGCGCGTGTAACAGAGAGCGCGCGTGTAACAGAGAGCGCGCGTGTAACAGAGAGCGCGCGTGTAACAGAGAGCGCGCGTGTAACAGAGAGCGCGCGTGTAACAGAGAGCGAGCGTGTAACAGAGAGCGCGCGTGTAACAGAGAGCGCGCGTGTAACAGAGAGCGAGCGCGCGTGTAACAGAGAGCGAGCGCGCGTGTAACAGAGAGCGAGCGCGCGTGTAACAGAGAGCGAGCGCGCGTGTAACAGAGAGCGAGCGCGCGTGTAACAGAGAGCGAGCGCGCGTGTAACAGAGAGCGAGCGCGCGTGTAACAGAGAGCGAGCGCGCGTGTAACAGAGAGCGAGCGCGCGTGTAACAGAGAGCGAGCGCGCGTGTAACAGAGAGCGAGCGCGCGTGCGCGTGTAACAGAGAGTGTGTGTGTCATCAATCCAAACACACACAATCCTAGCCAGTGTTGTACTCTGCTTTCAACTATCTATATTCGTTGCGAGATGGGGAATAAAGTTCCCTGCATTGAGCAAGCTCTCTTCCTGCTTCCCGTCGCCTTCTTTTGGCATTCACCCCATGCTTGGTGGACTCACCACCCACCTGGCGCATTCACCGCCCACCTGGCGGTAAAAGGCGCTTACCGCCATGCAGAAGACCGCCAATACACCGGCGGCGGCAGTCCACCACTGCTATTATGACACACATCCCAGAATCCACCGAAATTCAGACACCCACACAACTCCACCACACCAAAGGTCAGTCTTAAACTGGCGGAGCGGAAAAAAAAAAAAAAAAAAAACTCCACGCCAACAGAAACACGCCCATGCTATTACGACCCACGAATCCACGCAGCGGTCTTTCAACCGTGGTATTCCATTGGCAGTACACACCGCTGCGCTCAAAATACACACATCTCCAAAACACCGCCACATTGGACAATTCAAAATACACACACCTGACATACATACACACCACTCCCACACACCGTATACACATACCACTCCCAAAACAATATAAAACACACACACCCACAAACCCCTACGACCACAATTTCGAGGCAAAGGCCAGAGAGTCTACACACTCACACCTACACACTCACCACCCCATGTCACACCAAAGACACCCCCGCTTCTCCGAGGAGGAGCTCAGGGTCATGGTGGAGGAAATCATCCGGGTAGCGCCACAGCTATTTGGCTCACAGGTACAGCCCACCTCCATAGCCAGGAAGACTGCGCTATGGCAAAGAATCGTGGACAGGGTCAACGCCGTGGGACAGCACCCAAGAAATAGGGAGGACATCAGGAAGAGGTGGAATGACCTACAGGGGAGAGGTACGTTCAACGGTTTCCAGGCACAACAACGCGGTTCAGCGGACTGGCAGCAGACCCCCACCTCCTCCCCCACAACTAACAACATGGGAGGAGCAAGTCTTGACCATCATGCATCCTGAAGGCCTCAGATGAGTCAGTGGAGAATGGGACCAGGTAAGTCAAATCTTAACTATCATATCCCCCCACCCTAGCTGCATGCTCTCACAAACCCCCTCCCCTATCACTACAACTCCTCACTAATGTACTCATAAAACAAACCACCCATCCCAACACCAAGCCCCGCATGACACAACTAAGCATGGACACCCAGCACAGCACCCACCCAGCCAGCCAGCAGGCAGGCCCAAACCTCAGAACAACAAAGAAGGAAGAGGTGGGCAGATGACCCCGAGAGAACAACAAAGAAGGAAGAGGTGGGCAGATGACCCCGAGAGAACAACAAAGAAGGAAGAGGTGGGCAGATGACCCCCGAGAGAACAACAAAGAAGGAAGAGGTGGGCAGATGACTGACAAAGGCAGGAGTGAGCGGTGGGTGCAGGGCATGCAAGACAAGCAGACTTACCCATGGAGAGTGAAGACATGACTGCAACTGAAATGACATAAGTACTACAATAATACATTACTTTTTTCTAACATTCATTTTTTGTCTAGCCCAGAAGGGCCAGACCAGGAGTACTTTAGAAAACACTGTCTCTTGCATGCAACCAAGAAAATATGAGACCATCCTCACAAATGTTAATAAATATTAACCATTCACCCTTTTCCAAGCAAGTTTAAGTACAAAGAAGTATGAAACAACTAAATATGGTTTTTTTCCTGCAGCAGGATATCAAGGAAACCAGTTTCACAATAGTTTAAAAACTTAAGCATTGTAATTCTGATTCATAAAACAATTACATGACTAAATTACTTGCCAAGTAAAAACCTGGCAATGGTTTCAAAAACAAACACCACCATGCTTTAAGCCAAAATATATTCTTTATTCTTCCCTCCCCAAAGAAAACCTATTGATTTTTAAAGCAAATGGCTACCCAGAGACCTCCCCTACAGGAGGATTATACAATAATATATTGCTTGGTTCTCACTATCATTCTTTGTCTAGAACAGAGGGGTCAGGTGAGAAGTACTTTAAAAAATACATTTTCTTTGGCATAAGCAGGCAACAATGAGACAGTCCTCACAGCCTTTCATAAACATTTAATGGCCCTCTTGGCTTTGGCAAACAAGTTTAAGTACAAACAAAATTTTTTAAATGCTGTAACTTGACAACCTTTTATTTTGTTGAAGGTGATGAACTGTATACATTGATGGCTCCAAACCTGCAAAAATACCAGTTCCCCAATTTGGTTGGGTGTGCGTTTGAAACGCAGCAAGTCATTGTTACACATCATCTGTGCAGTTATCTTGGCCTCTGTACCTCCTCCCAAATCTTGTAGTTCTGACTGCATATGTTCTATGGTCCTGGAACTCTGATTCAGCATCTGGTTGTCAAGATCAATTGGGTCAAAGTGCATATGGGATTCCTCACGTCCATCAGCCTGGATATCTGAGAAAAATGATTCATTATGATTATCTGACCTATAATGAAGCAGGCTACTAATAAATTTATTGTACTCACTAGAGTTTACTATATCTACTGAGATGAACTGCATTATGTAACACTATTAAACTGATTTCCTTCCCTATTTATATACACACACACACGACATATCAAGTTTGTCTACTGTGACTGTTATAACCAAGCCAAACCACATTTTGTAACAATGCTATATTACACTTATCTTGGGGTACCTGGAACATCAGATGTATCAGCTGTAATGAATCCCATGACAGATGCTGGCTCTAGCCTAGTTTTTACTAGTTCTTGGTCCTCCAGCAGCTCTGGCCGCACTGAACCCATTTACAAACTTCTCTTGTCTGATCTGAGTTCACACCAGCATTTCCTAAATTCCTCAAAGAATGTCACTATTCATTTTATCCTCTTCAGATTCAGGCACGGTGAGGGAGGAGTCCCCAAAAATTCACAGTCTCCCTTAAGATCAACTGCCACCTTGTATGTAAGCAATATTTGAGTGACATTGCTGGGACACAACCTGCAACAAATAGATGCTTCAAACTACAGGTTGCTCAACAAGATTTAATAAGCCACATTCCAATATTGACGCCAACATTTAGAGGCCAAATGTCATTCTAAACTAATTGCACTGCATCTTGGCAAATGATAAAGTAGCATGATTACCTAGCTTTAAACTAACCAGTACACTGGCTATCATGGCCCTTTCTTACCTTGTCCACTACACCCTGAAAACAAGTACATCACTACATTTCATCTTCATTGGATCTGTAACAAAATACTAGCTAACTGGCCTCAAAGGTATGCGCTTCTTCCACTTATCTGCACTTGCTCCTTAATTGGCTTTAGAACCATCTTAAAATACCTAATACTGGTAACCCCAGGTCACTAAAGATTCCCAATACCTCACACTCCTACAGAAGGATGCATTATATTACTTGATATACCCCTGCTGTATTTTTTATGATTCTCACACATAGCAAGTGAGCACAGAAGCAATTTTAATTACATGTGATGCTTAGTACAAGTTCCCCAGCTAATTGATAGCTTCACTGAAGATTTTTGGTGTCAAACACCTATTGGCCTCTGCAAAACCAACTGGGTAACCCACTACACTTTGCACTGTATAGAAAGCCTGTTTCCTACAGTGATGGTAGAGCAGTGGGGTCTGACACTTGACATTTGCTGATACGACTTGGTCAATATAGGTGGCTACATTAATAAATGTAACTGCCCTAATTAAAAAAACTAGTTACATTTCTGTAGTTTAATAGTTTCATTATTTAAAATAAAAGACTTTAGAACAATAAAATGTTATGATATTTTTTATAACACAAGTAGCTCTGCAGGTGTAGCTAATAAGCTCAACCTTACCTCCAGCTTTCTCAAGCAGTTAAAGACCCCCTGCAAAAGGTACTAAATCAACTGGCTCAAGCTGTATCACTAGAACACACCTGCCAGAGTATGGGCAGGCCCAGCCTACCAATGAGGACCCTGAGCAGCTGCTACCTAATGGCTGAATGGAACTGGCCAAAAGTTGCTGTGTATGTGTTTAAGTATTTATCTGGGTTTGAGTGTGAGAAGACATGGTCTCTTATCAAATAGCTAAATGTGTCTGACAGCAATACTTAAAATACTTTTGGCATTCCCAAAAGCAGACATTTTTAAATCCTAAGAGCAGAGACAAAAAGGGGCAATAGGCTTATGTGCTTACCTGGAGCAGACATTTCAAATTAGGTCACCAGACACTTAAGCACTCTAGTATTTGCAAGTCTGGACGCCACTGTGCTTTCATGCCTAAACAAAAACATGAAGATTGGGTGAACTACTGTGAGCTGATCCTAGGCATCAACAAAGTTCTATTTACCAATATACAAATCAGGAGTTTTAACATTAAATGCTCTAAATACCCTTAAAAAGTTAATGATATGCAACGATCACAAAGTAGTCTGTGGGGCTCATTAATACAGTAAAGGATCTCAGCTTGGCCAGCCTGTGTTTTTGTATATTTCTACTGCACCAATTTCACCATCCTTAACTAGAAAGTTATTGCAGATCTGCCTGGAGAAATTCAATAAATGAGCATCTGCCTTAGGCACCATCTCTGGGGGTTTGTAACCTGAATACTAAACATCAGCTTCAGACCAAAAGTAACTAACTCCAGGACTAACCTACAGCCCAATGTCACCCATGCCCAGGGCTCAACAAGTACTTATAAAGTACTATTTATATATTTCATACAGTTTGAATTAACTGTGCCAGTTAAGTTTCATTTATTGCTGTTGATCAAGGTTGTAATGAGGGCCTATGTCTATTGATTCATTTAGATTTCACAATTGAACAAATTTATGTCTAGTTTCCAATGCAAAAAAGTTCCTGTACTCAACTACAGCCTGTGTTTTATGTGCATGCACCGCAGACTAAGCTTTCACTAAAAACAACCCAAACATTAAGGGAAATGCAGATGAATGGTATACCCACAACTCAAAAGGTATTAAAAAAGATAGGACAGTTGACCCATAGTACCACAATACAAAATCACAAGAAGTTGAACTGGAATTGCTGAAAGTTATTTGTTTTTTCAAAGATGATGTAATTGAAGGAAGTCATTGCAACAGCCCCCTTTTACACATCTTAAAATTAACTCAACGTGGCACTCCACAATCCGTGCCATGCCCAAAAACTACTACCTTTGGCATAGTTAAGACACCCCTCTAGCAGACCTTACAGCCCTAAGGCAGGGTGCTCTATTCCACAGGTGAGGGCATAGCTGCATGAGCACTATGCCCATACAGTGTCTAAGCAAAACCTTAGAGAAGGTCTAGTAGTTTGTCAAACAACAACTCCACAGTTCCATAATGGCTACACTGAATACTGGGAAGTTTGGTATTAAACTTAAGCACAACAAACCCACACTGATACCAGTGTGGGATTTATGGAAAAATACATCTGTATGCTAGCCCTACTGCTAGGCTGACTGGTCTCGGCCAGCCTGCCATACCCACAGGTTCCTGGCCACATGGGGTGAGTGCCTTTGTGCACTCTGGTCAGACACAAAGCCCGTCCTGGGTGAGGTGCTACACACTTCTCCCTGCAGGAACTGTAACACCTACCAGTAAGCCTCAAAGAATCAAACCTCTATTTATAGTGCCCCACAACTGACTTGTCCCAAGCACTGCTAACCCCTCTCCTGCTTCAAAAAGCTGCAAAGACAAAGCAAGGCGTTCTAGCAGGACCAACAACCCCCAAAAAGCATACAGAGGACTGCCTGCATCACTGAGGACAAACTCCTGTGGACAGCAGATGTGTCCAACAAGAAAATAAATCTTTACAGGGACTCACTTCACTCCAGAAGCGTGAGTCCAAACTACTCTTCACCCAATGCCCTTGGCCCGAGTCCACATGAATCAATAACTCAGAAAGGACTCCGAGGTGATTCAGACCACATGTCAGACCTGGACTGAACTCTCAACCCCCAACAACACCTACGGAGGGAATCCTAAGGGCCCCCCTGACAATGACTAACAAGCAGCCCCCCTGTACCATGAGAAACTGACCACTGGTGCACCAACAACCAGTAGGTGGCCCTCACCCTTGCCCAGTCAGTGGCATGGCAAAAAACAACCCCTGTGCCCTGCCTGCAGCACCTAATTGACCCCAGGGGCCCCTCCATAGTTCTATTGAGAACCTGACACCTTGTTTACACACTGCACCTGACCACTCCCGAGTAGTTTGTGCCTACATGGGGCTCCCCAGTACTGTACCCCCCCCCCCCCCCCCCCCAAAAAAAAAAATCTACCCTGACACCATGAGCACTTACCGGCAAGTAGACCCGACCCAGAGTACCCCCAGTCTCCATAGGTGCCCTTGTTATGGACTCCCATTTGACCTCTGCACCTGACCAGCCCTATGTTGCTGGTGTTCGGGGTTAGCTTGAACCCAAAGAATGGGGGACCTATGCCCCAGAGACTAAGTCTAAGTCAATTAGTTACTGCCAATACTTTACTATATTTTCCTCTCCCAGGTACTGCAAAATTGCAGTGTCCACTTTTAAAATAGCTTTGACATTTTAAATAAAATGGTATGTACTGTCAATTGAATTCAAAGTGTTGAACTTATGCAAAGAACCTTTCATTTAATGTACTTATCTGCTAATTGAATCGTGCGGTTCTATAAATAAAGATATTTTTCTATATAAAAACCTATTGGCCCAGAGTTAAGTCATTGAGTGTGTACAACAAATGCTTTGCACTACCCTCTGATAAGCCTAACTGCTTAACACTACCACAAAAGCAGTAGTATTATCTATTATTGCTTCCTTCAAGCCTCTTAAGAACCCCTGAACACTGCACATCATCTCATTTTGATATAGTATCAACAGAGCCAGCTTTTTACAACCAACCTTGACAAATCAGATCCTTCTCCGGTTCCGGGACATCTTGTTTGGGGTCAAGGGCAACAAGTTTTTATGTTTACTTTGTCCTTGGGACAAGTAGGCCCAACCCCCTGCAGCACAAACCCTTTGGCTGCCTGTTTACAGAGAGTGGAACTCTCTGCAGTTGAGGTAATGTGTTTCCAAAAGATAATGCTGTTCGAACTTGTATTTATGGTTCATTATTTGAAAGCCTTCATTATTAGGGTGCGTGCTGTAAATAAATGTTTTAAGGTCACACTTCACTACTGACGGTTCCAGTACAAAAAAAAAAAAAAAAAACGTGTACACACATGTTTGAAAAGTTTAGGCTAAGAGGCTAAGTATAATGCTCCCAGAATGCTCTCTGATTATATGCAAATGAAGTGTCATTTAGTAAAATGTGTTGATGCATGCTAGTATTTCCCAAAAATATTTCTAATGGAAAATCAGTGTAACCATTTTCAACAAGATTATGGGAAGCATGAAAATAAACAAACACTGACAAAGCCAACTGATCTGACATATTTGTATAAGTCTTTTAGTTTCATCAATGCGTGTCTTGTTTTGACATGGCTTTTGTAACACTTTATTGTTGTGGGAGCTACCAGGCCCTCAACATTGTAACAAACATTGGCAAAACCCCCCCAAAAAGTTTTTGAACTCTTAAAGCACACGTTGCCACCAGCGGCATAACAAAGGCCCGCAGCCGCCCTCCAGGGGGCCCCTTCAGCACAGCACCTGCCCTGAGTGAGTCTGGAGAGGGGGCTCCTCGATGTTCTTTGCAAAGGGGCACCCTCCAGTTTCATTACGTCACTGATTGCCACTGTAGTTCCTGACACTGAACAAAACTACTTTGTGTGCCAATATGCTCCTTGTGGAAGAGCAGAATGCGATCACTCACAGTAAAGCCAGCCGAAAGAGAGAGAAATAGAAGTTTAATAAAACAAAATGTCTTTGTTAACACCAGACCTAATTAGGGACAAAGACCCACATGTAGGTAGCTTTTTGCATGTCGCAAACAGCAACTTTCGCTGTTTGCGACGTGCAAAAAGCACATTGCGATGCACAAACCCAGTTTTGCGATTCAGTAACCTGGTTACCGAATCACAAAACTGGTTTCGACTCGCAATTAGTAAGGGGTGTTCCATTCCTAATTGCGACTCGCAGTGCAATGTAGGATTGTTTTGTGACCGCGGGCGCAAACCAATCGCAGTTTGCACCCATTTCAAATGGGTGCTAACACTTTTGCAAAAGGGAAGGGATCCCCATGGGACCCCTTCCCCCATTGTGAATGTCACTGTAAACATATTTTCAGAGCAGGCAGTGGTCCACAGGACCACTGCCTGCTCTGAAAAAATGAAACGAAAACGTTTCATTTTTGTTATGCATCTCGTTTTCCTTTTAAGGAAAACGGGCTGCATTACAAAAAAAAAAACCAAAAAACCTGCTTTATTGAAAAGCAGTCACAGACATGGTGGTCTGCTGTCTCTAGCAGGCCACCATTCGCGAGGGGGTCGCAAATTGCGACCCACCTCATGATTATTCATGATGTGGGCATTTGCGAAGCCCTTGCGAATCACAGATGGTGTCAAGGACACCATCCTACATTCGGATTTGCGACTCGCAATTTGCAGGTCACAAATCTGAACCTACCTACTTGTGGCCCCAAATTCTTAAAGAAAGTCACAAAAGTGCACCCATGGTATATGTCGTACCCCTATAAAATATTTGTGAACTGTATTTTAGCATGGGTAAATACGATGTGTAGATTTGCTCATGTGAAAATCTATTGAGCATTTGCAAGTTCATTTTCCCTCCAGCCACTTTCTTCCCAACCCTGGAAGAAGTTCTAATTCTGCCATTGTCAGGAGTAAATGTCCAACCTTGCTTATTATGGGAAAATATTAGAGAGAAGCTGGTAAAAATCTTTAAAACATGCAGGTTAGTAGGTTTGCAGACTCAAAGGCATTCCAGCCCTGGAACTATTGCTTACTGCTTCCTACAGCCCCAGTATGTAGATCTGCAGAAATGTGGCAAAATAAGGAAATTGCTACAGTAGGGATTGAAACTCCAAGTATTCAAGCCCTACTATGGTAGCAGCCCTGGGATAATCAGAGAGGCTATTAATTGCTGCCATAATTTGTCACCACACTACATGGCACCAAAGGGACAAGTAGATCTTTTTACAGGACAAGTAGATTTGAGAAGCAACCTGTCCCCTGGACAAGAAGATATTTTAATAAATTCCACACCCCTGCAGCCACTACCTGGGAAGGGACTATGGAGGCTTTAACAGTCAACATGGAGGTTGTGGATATAGACGTGACCAGGAGGTCACTGGATCTGCAGTGTGATCATCAACAGAACAGATGAGCCATCTGACATTGTGAAATGCTGCAAGCTCTTCATGTGCATTCTGACAGCTGCAGATTGCTTTGCAAAGCACTCTGCTCCCAACCCTCAACCTTTTTAGGCCCTGGCCTGAAACAGAAGTGGGTGATAAGTTGCCTTTCAAACTCCCATATAGCAACTTAAAATGAGAATGCATGGTTTAACAAAGCCTGTGTATTTGATAAAAGCCTGGCTAATGTGTGCACTTTGATTATCCATTGATAGGATAACCTGGTCCCAGAACTTTCAGAACTGCAGATACTCTGCCCTGTCCTTGCTATGCTCAAAGTGACCTGATAGAACAGCCCTTAATTGTACATGATTTCAGAAAAATATATCTGTGGCCACTTTGAAGGAAAGCAATCCTTTCCTCTTGTACCTGTTGTCTGTCAATCTCTAGTTATGGTGTATTAAGCATAACTTCTGGTTCAAATATTGTAAAAATACAACACATAGGCTTCTGGTGCCCAGGGAAGCCTTGAAGTTAAAAAGGCTTCACCGTGGGAGCAGCTGCCATTTGACATTTATGTTCAAGAGTGCCATGCGTTATTCTTTTCCTCCTTATACAAGTATGTACCCACTCCAGCAGAGTGGACTCAAGGTAGTATTCTCATTTAGAAGTTAAGCTTGTAATTGTACAAAAAGGCTGGGATGAAAAGGATCCTTGTGCACTTCAGAGAACTCCTTGGAAGTCTACCCCCATATCAGACCCCAAACCCCTGTAAATCACAACTCTACTGGGAAAAGTACTTTGTCAGGAAGGATTGCTGTGTTGCCAGAAGGAACTACTACTCTGCACCACGTTGCAGTACTGCCCTACTTTGCCTGTGTAGGGAACAGTAGGGAGGACTGCTGCCTTACTGTTGCCCTGTTAGCCTGCTGCCTTCTTTCCGTCCCTATCCCCAGTTCTAGTGCAGGGTCGCCAGGACAACAAAGACCTCCCCTGCTCATTCATCTGGCTCTATACACCTTCCACTACCAGAACACCTCTCCCTTTCTGGGATCAGGTGCAAGTGAACTTGGAATGTAAACCACATACTCTCCCCTGGGCCACTGAAACAGGCCAATCTACATTGTGCTGCAGCCCACCTACAGCAGAGAATGCAGGCCGTGTGCAAGTCTGACATGACCATGATTGGAGAGTTTGGCATCACACCACGATGTAGCACCCTTTTCTCCTGCCAATGGTGTAGGCCCAGGGAGTGAGGCTTCAACTGCCAAACACCAATGCAGTGTTGCACCTACAAAGATCATCCTCACTGGCAGCAGATTAAGTGGAGGGGCAAAGACTTCACCTGTGTGTAGCTGCAGCACTCTAACCTACAATGCACATCCCTTGGTGTGCTTCTCCTGCAACATAGTGATGCTTTCTAGGTGTGGTACAAAGGCCTCCCCACAACTCCTGTGCTTGCTGCCTGTCGAAAATCTGTGGGGGCTGCTTCTGATCACCAAGGGTCACCTGGAACTTCATTCTATGAGTGGAGTTTCCATGGACCTTGCTGGTCCCTCCACTTCCCTTTGTTTGCAGTATTTGCCTTTGCCAAAACTTGTTGGTGGTTTTTCCACACAAGACCCACTGCAATTCTTCATCTAGGAGGGATGGTGAATGCACTCAAGATCTCTTCAGCTGCTCCAGTGATGCATTGCTGAGCTTTGTCTCACTGAACAAATCCTGCATCCAGGCAGTTAAGAGGTGTGTCCTGCCACTCAGCTTAGTCCCCTACTTCTCCAGGATCTGCCTTTGGTTTCTTGCTGTCTTGCTATATTCCCCTGAAGTCATTTTGCCAGGTTGTGGGAAAAACAGTTACTTACCTCTTCTCTCCTGGTCACTGAGAGGGCACTCTTGTACTTACCTTGTGGGATTTAGTTCCTCCAACTCCTCTATCAAATCCACTTCCTTGGGTGGGAATGAGACTTCTGCGTTCCACTTTTAATATATGTGGTCTCCCAGCCCTTCAATATTGTCTATTGCCTGGGTCATAGTGGAAAGGTAAGTGCACTAAGCAGAACCACAATTGATATGAGGACCAAGTACAATAGGGGGCGGGGGGGGGTGATAGGGGTGCTGGTTGGTACTTTTGACAAAAATAGACCTTTGTTTCACCTTTGACCTTACAATAAGGTGAAGCTATGAAACGAGACGAGGTTTGGCCACCAAATATTTCCAGTGGAAGGAAAGTCACCTACAAGAAAACATTAATGTGAGTGAGGCCAGCTACAGCCACCTGAGAGGGTTAAGACTCCTAAATTTACAAGACTACGTTTCTTTACGAGTTTCCTCCACTCTGATCTAAACTAAAATACAATTCCCCTTCAACCTACGGTGGAGAGAAGGCCCTCCCAAGCATGCAAGTATATTAAAGCTAATTAGAAAATTAAGTATGCACAGGTCACTGCCTTGTGAGCAGTTTAGTTATGTACCAAGTACACATGTATACATAGATCCTCTGTCAGACACCTGGTGCAGCACATCCGTTAGTTCTTGGATGTTCTCATATCAGAAAAAGAGCTCTTGAAACACTTTCTAGTCTCAGAAGTCCTTCATACCCAGTCCTAACAGCAATCTAGTCTTACTAGTGCCATTCCGCCACCACCTCAAAATATTCACCGATATAAACTACTATACACTTTATGAACCCACAAAGTACCTTTCATAGTGCAGGCAATGCCATATGGAGAAGCAGGCTTCACCGAGCCGAGGGGATAACTGAGCAACACCAGGTCAACTGGTCAAATTAGTATGCCAACATAAAGATCAAGACGTCAGTCTTGAAGGCTCCAGCTTTTGCCCCACTGCAAGGGTGTCTTCTGCTTACACGGAGTAAATTGTATTGTGCATTAGCGAGAAAGGCTCTCAGGGGGTTCTCTTGGATGCCTTAACTCGAGAGTTTGGAGCAGTCACTTGACAATTACCTACAGCTAGGGCACCCCTATGGACATTGTAAGGGGGAACAGGGAGCCATGTGGCAAAATAGTCAGCCCCTGCTGTAGTGCCGGTTAGGCTAATAGGTTTCATTTTGTCATTTGTATTTTAATAAATTAAAGCGGAATCTAATAAAAGGAGACATAAATAAGACAAGTAAAAGGCAGGACAAAGGCGTGTTGGCTAATATGTAAACAAATTACACAGCTTAAATAGTTCAGTGGATGTTAAAAGCACTCAGCACCAAAGAGGTTTTCATCCAACATGTGATGGAAACTGTCTATCAGCCATACACTGTATAAATCCATGACTCACCCTTATAAGTGCAGTTTGATAGGTTCCAAGCAGATATGCAGGCAACTTTACCACTATGTGCTTTCGGAACTGGTGCAGCACGGAGACACCAAAGGCTCTTCTTAAGCTGTGGGTATCTGTAATATAGCAAGGAGATTTGTACAAAGCTCAAGTGGAGATATCAATATCTTCAGGTGAAAAAGTAGCAGGTATATGCATACAATAGCAACAATAAACCCTTCCAGTGTCAAAGCTAGCAGCTCTTCCTCTGCCATGAGGGTTTCTCATCTAGAAACCTGATATTTCACTGTGAGATGCCTGAATAGATGTGTTCTGAGCGTGCCTTGGGTGCCAGAATTCAGGCTCTTGAGAAAGGTGACCGTTCAGAGCCAATCTCCCCCCTCAGTTGATGGCAGCACTGCAGCATGTTCAGCCAGTGGACATCCAAAAACTGGAGTGCTCAGGCTTAAATAAAAACCTTTTGCTTTAATTTAGTCAGAACATAAGACATTTTTTTAATAGATAAGTAGAGAAAGTGGAGATAAAGACATGAGTCGAGAGGAACAGTTACTAGTCGATCTACAAGAGCATGGGATGGCAGGAGGCTAGTGTCTTGCAACCCGTCACACAAACACCTACTAAATTGACCATTCATCAAAACATCTTCCAACTTAAGGCACATGGGTATCCAACATTCTGCCCTCATTGGACATGAACAGGCTTGCTTTTGGTATCAACCTGCATTACTAATTGAACCTTGGAAGTCAAATACAGAACAGTCATTTCTGGAGACCTGCACATTCTGGAAAAACCACAAAGAAGTGTCCTTTCTAGTATACAGTTTGTATCTTTCCACTGGTTAGGAGGTCCGCTTCAGCTGGTGAAGTTCAGAGCCTGTATGTAGGGTAAGGCAGAAGAAATTAACAAGTTAACTGAACTGCACAACCTTCAGGGCCCTCAACAACACTCATGCAAGTTGGAAGTTGTAACCACCAGAATTGAGAAATGTGGGGTGCCGCAAAGAATAAAGGCCCGGCATCACCAACTGCACCCAGGATTTCAAAAGTGACTCCAAGAGCTAATTTAGCTGGTCTCCTGTTGTGAGACCCCACTTCTTTGACATAAATACTTTACACATTGCCTTTAAGTTGCGTGACTGCTTTGTACCAAACTACTCAGGGTTAAGCACGGGTTAAATTAGTGACACAACCCTGCAAGTGATTGTGACTTCTTGGTAGGGCTCACTACAGTCAACCAACAACCGAATTTCTCATAAAAGGTTTGCAGAAAGAGCCAAAGAATTTATTTATGAACAATAACTACTGACAAGACCCGAGATGGTGGAATCCATACCATGAACTGTCACATCAAAGGGGTATGGGGGAAAACTACTACTTTCCCTACCTCCTACTACTGTGATGAGGTGCACCAACAACAAGGCGGTTTATGTAGTTAGGATTTGTTTTCCAGATTTAAGCCTTCCAAGTCCCATTGTGTCGCTCTTTGTGCAGGGTACTATGATGATTTCTGCATGCGTTCTCCGAGTTCACGGTGTGGTTACAAAGTCAGACTATAGCCTGGAACAGAAGAAGCCTTCTCGAGTGTCGGCTTTGACCCCACAGTACCATTTTTGGCAGATTCAGGGCTACACTACATTTTAATGCAGTCAGCTTTCCTGAAATCGCACTGCAAGGACAACCCCAAGTAGAGCACTTCAACAAAGCTTACTAGAGACCTGAGGATTCACATCCCAGGAGTGGAGAAATTGTCTACGGCAATCGCCAGGTTTCACTGAACCATTTCATTTGGATTAGTGAAAGTCAGGAGCGCACTCATTTTGCGAATACTCCACAAAAGACAGGGTCACCAACGGAAACTATTTGCAAAGACGAAACAGCTAGCGAATTCATCACCAGCTGCGGAGGAGAGATCACTAGTGGAATAATGAGTACAGACGAGACCCACTCGAGAACCAGGTAAGTACTCCAGGAGGTGAATACACAAGCAAACCAAGACAGGAATTTCACTTCTGGTTAAGTCTGAAAACATGCAACTGCACATCAGGCGGTCAAAGCCACAGCTGCGCCCACCACACTGAAGACCACCTTGGAGTGGTTCACACAGGTTATTGGGCATGACACCCCCCCCCCCCCCCCCACTTGCAAAAGGTAATCCGTACTCACCCATTTTAAGTTCCGAAAAGTTACAGGAAGCGATGAACCAGCTGCACGAAAAACAAACCTACATACTGTAATACAGGCTTATCCGTAAACTAGATACGTAACCTAAAAACCAAGACTACCTTTCAAATACATAGAAGTGTACCCCACCTCCACAAACACCCTGCCAACTGCGGCACCTTATAACGGTCCAAACGGGAACAGAACCTGCAATAAATGTTGTTACTAAATTCTTAAAACTGAGCTAATGAGTCGCAGTGCACTGTGGACAATCTCAGCTGCTGCCGAAAACTGAAGGCACCATTTCCCCAAATTCATAAACGGCCCCACACTTGAAGCGCCCCTCCC
The DNA here is from genome assembly GCF_031143425.1 of Pleurodeles waltl. Lineage (NCBI taxonomy): Eukaryota > Metazoa > Chordata > Amphibia > Caudata > Salamandridae > Pleurodeles > Pleurodeles waltl. The sequence continues at coordinate 630,253,389 of NC_090451.1, read as the reverse complement.
ACGTCCTGTTACTGCAGTCCGGACACAAATTATCTTGGAGGAGGACGACCCCCTGTTCACCCACCTCCCCGTGCACATGGGCTTAAGGAATCACCTAGAGACAGACACCGAACAGCATAAAGGCACAAAATCTGGATACATTATCTATTTCAAGGTCCAGCAGCCCCACAAAGTGCCCCCACCCAGATTGTAAAGCCCAAATTCTATAAAAAACTATCCCTCTTACCCCTTTAAGACCGGCTGTAACAAGCACTGAAAACCCAAAGTCCCCATCGTCTGCATTGCAGGTCATCGCAGGGACTCACTCCTCGAGAAAGGACAACAGCTGTGGATCAGTAAAATGCTAAACCGTTATAGAGTTTGGAGCACTCGAACACCCCTAGGCGGAACTTCCGCCGGTAGCTACTCTTTCACCGGGGTTAACCCAGTTAGTTACCCTGAACTACAACTCCCAGAATGCAGTGTGGGAACTAAAAGAAAATCCCTCAAGTCAAGTGGCGGAAGCAGCTAGCAGTTAAAACACTTTTCTTAGTAAACACCTCGATACAAACATGTAAAGTTTGTCATTAAACCTGGAAATGTCCAAGGCTGAAGAAGTTAAAAACTAAATACCAGTGTAAGCGTTTTGTTCAGGACAAGTTAACGTTTACTTGAAATATTAAATTAAGAGAAATAAAATAAACAAGGACTACTCAATGATTTCGGAGCGACTTGTGAGCCCCTGGAAGGAATCACCTTGTGACGAAACATCTTCCAAGGAGATAAAATCTGAAGGGAAGGTTAACTAAGAACATAAAATAACGATCCCACCGACATTCGTCCACCCACCTCCATCTTAAACCTTCATCCGAGCTCCGAGGGAAAGTGGCCCTCAAAATCAGAAACTAGAAAACAAGGAAATCACAGAAAGCATTTGGTAAGAGATAAAACCAATTACTGGTGTTAATAACTTAACTACACAGACAGGTGAAAATTTACAGGAGAAAACCACAAGAACAACCTCCTTACTAAACAGACACACAACCAACTAACCTGAAGAAGAATAAACGATGTCAGTCCACCGCTTACCCTTTTTAAATCCACAGTCTGGGAGTCATCCGGTCACGTGGCCACCTCTGGACCAATCAGAGACTCTCCCATAATTACAAGCCACGCCTATTCAGGTCATGTGTCAGTGCTTGTGGCAAGAAGAAAGCAGGTGGGAACTGGATAGGAGACAGCCAGGTGAGGGTGTCATTGATTGGCTCCTGAGTGAGAGTGAAGAGCTGTGATTGGTCAGATGGTGATAAGCGGCATCCAGGTGAGATTGTGATTGATTGGCTCCTGAGAGAGAGAGAGAGAGAGAGAGAGCTGTGATTGGACAGGTGGTGATAGGGTGCAGCCTGGTGAACAATCTGGTGTCATTGATTGGCTCCTGAGTGAGCGCGAGGGTTGTGATTGGACAGGTGGTGATAGGAGGCAGCCATGCGAGGGTTTCATTGATGGGCTCCTGAGGGAGAGCTAGCACATTGAATTTCACATAGCCATTTCCTTTTCCTGAAAATCATTTCTTAATCCATAGTTCTTTATTGGTTCTGTCCCTGTTTATTTTGGGGCGGGTCAATTGCTGTCACACGCTCCTTCAAATATAACTCACCAGAGGATGGAGGACAGTTCTTTCATCAAAGTGGAAATGGCTTTTTGTTTTCTAGTAGATCTTTCCACTTTGTGTATATGTCCATCCCCTGACATGGTGCATTACTTATGTCCTACTGCTCATTTTTGTAAGGCTCTACGTTGATCACGTTATCACCTCCCTCCCACCCATGTCTTCCACCTCTCACCCACCCTCCTGCTATTGTTGTCCTTCTTCCCATCCGTGGCTTCGTCATACCCCTTTTAAGGTCAATCATCTGGCTTGTTAAAGACATCAGGGCCATTCAGAAAGCTTTCCGAGAATGTATTCCACCAGTTGCTTACGTTGGCTTTGTAGTTTGTAGTTCACATTTAGTGGCTTTTTTACTTGCTGAGTTTGTCTTAGGCTGTCCAGTTCAGTTCGTTCCTCCCAAGGAGTAAAACCTTTTCAAACCACCTCTCCATCTATTTTTCCACAAGTGCCCCTTTTCTGTACTCAGGGCTGTAAATCTTGTTTTTAACACATCTGCTGTGCATACAAAGACAGAGGTCAAATCTCAGACTGTCTTCCAAGGGAGCTTGGTCTTTACTTTTCGATCTGGGACTTCCACATGAGCGGAGTTATTTGACAATCTTGCTGGATACAAGGATGGGTGAGTAGGAAATGTTTTCTGTTTATAACACAACATTTATGAACTGTGCAAGTATGTCAGAATATATCAAAATTAGCAAATCACTAATGAAGCACATTTCTTATTAATTCTGAAGTGTGTTAGAAATAAATACTTTAATATGATCAGAATAAATCAATACACTAGGTGATACCATTTTCACACTAACATTTGTGTGTGTATGTCTGTGCAAATGTAATGGTAATTTCATTTGATAATGCATTGTTTGCATTGTGTATGGGATGAAGCTGCTCGGATAATTGGGTCTTGGGACACATAGCACTGTCATGATGAGACCCTGACAGTATGGGAATGCCATTAGCTACAAGACTGGCGCATATGTCTGGGAGATGTTCACCACATCAGATCACAATATACATAAACAGGGCATGGACGTCATTTAGGTGTCCCAGGTGAGACCCCTCGCTTGCCCTTTGCCACCCCTGGCACTGCCTTTGTGACCCCTGGCCTCAGAGGTTGCAGATTCAATGCCACGTACAAAGTGGCTGCTCGTCCCTAAGGACTTCCATTGGGGCTCCACTCTGTGTTTTGACAATTTTGTTTTACACTAATAGTGATTATTAATATTTTATTCTCTGTTAGTGTTCTAAAAATGAAGTACAATTAGCTCGAATATGTCTTTCCATGGCAGCTGAGGTAAGTAAAAATTGTTTTTAAATGTATGTTGACTTCGTGCTTGCCAGTGAGTGTTTGTGTGAGAGAGTGTATGTAAGTGTGGATGCACAAGCTTGTGTGTGAGTGAAAGTGTAGTTCAAAGGGCATGTGATGTCACTTCAGCTACCCCCTGGCATTTTGGTGAATTGACGTCCATTGGTGCTGGACATGCTAAAGACATCAGTGACCTTCTGGAGCACACCTCTATTTGACGTGTAGGCTGACCATATCCAAGACAGTGCTACAACCGTGATGTCTGTATGTCCTGGAGAACTCACAATGACCCCTTTTGACGAGGGTGTTCAAACAACCGGACTCATTCCTCATCTCCTTGCTGTGGGCAGGCAGACACAGTATAGTGGCCCCGTCCACACTGACCACACTGTACAAAGAGGGTGGATTGGAGGTGCCACAACTTGACATGTAATACCATGCCACACATCTGCACCACAGAGTACAAAGACTAGACATTGGAGACTATTAGCAAAAGCGTTTGGTAGCAGAGATGGTGGAATCAGGCCTACTGCCAGATTTATTAATGGAGAGTGCAGGTATCTCGAAAGACATCCTATACATAGTTTGACAGACATCAAGAATATGGCAACACGTCGTTGCGTTAGGGCTGAAACTGGCCCCATTCCACAGAGAGCTCCCAGTTTGGACGCTGATGCAGATTAGACAAATGATGGACAACATATCCTTCCAAGCATGAAAGGAGGGCGGTGTGCTGCACTTTGGGACTTCTACCCAGGAGAGACTTTTGTAACCTTCAAGGAGACTTGCGAATAATTTACTCTTTTTGACATTGCCACTTCTTATATGATGTTGACTTAGACAAGATAGCCAAGTTGACCTGGCCGCCTTACCATGCCATGCCCAAACCTAGACACCCCCTTGGGGTCCTAGTGTCCTGAAGGACAGGCAGGCATTTGATTACACTTATACATAAAGCTATGTGAGCTGATGCAGTGGGTCAGACACCGTGGGCACGTATGACCTGAGACTGGTACCTGGTAGAATACACACCACAGAGCTGCCTACTGGGTAACATTAAAAGGAGGGCCACAAAATATCATTACATTTTTGCACTCAATGCTGGAGCTGGCGAGACATGGAATCGCCATTACTTGGATGGGTCAAAGAGCTACCAAGATAGAGCGCTGGCACAGGGACATACTAGAGTGGTCACCAGCAGAGGAGATCCTTATGAAGGTCAGCAGAAGGGACAAAAACGTAGATGAGGACTTCACAGTCTAGCTAAATTTATGTAAAACACATCTAGACCCAGGGGCATATTTATGAGAAGTGCCTTTGCACCTAGGGCAGCGCCCCTTTTCTTGCGCCACTTAGCACCTCCCTAACGCCACCATGGTTGCACCATATTGATAATAGGCACACCATGGCGGTAGTTAGGGTGAATAGCGTCATAATGTTTTAGGCTAGCGCTTTGCAGGACTAGTGTCAAAAATGATAATGCTAATCCTGCAAAGCACCCAGAGGCCCATTGTAATCAATGGGAGCCTCTTTTAAATGCCTGCACTTATTAGGCATTAAAAATTCAGATAAAAATGACGCAAATTAATCCCATAGAGTCCCTTGCACCATTTTTTTGTCCCCCCTTACACACATTATGCCTGGGCTGCCATAATGTGGCTCAAGGGGTTACAAAGTGGCACGATGCATGCATTTCACCACTTTATAAATATGGCTCAGACTTTTTTTCTCTTCCAGCGTCACATAACTGTAAACAAATGGCACTAATGTGGTATTGAAATGCCGCAAGGGCTCCATAAATCTGGTCCCCGATGTGGGAGACCCAGATTCAGTGGGAGGTGGGGGAGGGGGTCTTACTTAGCACCAGCAAAGGAAACAGATTACAAGTGTGGGTTGATGTGTTGAATCTGGAAGGAACTCTGATGACACTAGTGTGTGATGGACAGTTGGAGTTGCAACTTCTCATGTTAAACCCACCATGCCATGTACCTCATACTCAAATAACTGCTGTGTTGTTTGATAAAACGGATAAATACAGGTTTAAAAATGATGTTGGATCTGCACTTTTAGTATGCAGAGCAGTTCCTTGTGTCAGGACTGAAGGGATTCTGAAGTGATATACTGATACCTGTCAGGAGGTTTCAAATTATCATGATTTCTAAGATTGTATCGTTTTTCTGAGGTCTGTAACTGTAGAGATTCTCCTCATTTGTTTTTACTTTATTACATTTGTGTGTGTGGTCCAGCATTTTCTAGAACCCTCCTGCGGTTTGCTTGTTATCATCCTTTTCAGTATTACTTTTAAGTCATGGTTTGCTTGGTCTGTCCCCCCAAATATTCCAATCTATACTAGTATAAGCCTCCAGGATAATTTTGGAAACTCCACATTCCTGGTCGATTTGTAGAACAATGCAATTGTGTTTTGCGGAAGAGAGAATCTTACTTTGATGCTAGTGTGTTTTGTAAAGGAGGGAAGCTTGCTCTGATGGAATATGACCTAGGAGAAGCGTAAATTTGACTCCACCCCTACACATCACAAATACGCAATATATATGCACGCTCAGCACCACGTACTCTGTCTGATCTATCATTATAAATGTAAAGTGTTGCACTTGAACTCTATACTGACAGGACGGGGAGTGTTTGCATTGAAAAAGTTTGAACTCCTCTGCTCTATTACTGTACAGTCCAAACCACAAATACGACCTCAATATCCAATAAAGCGTGATGCTAAAGCTCCAGTGAGGGAAATTCTCTCACAAATCAAGTAGCAGGGAGTAATTGAACCCTGTGTATCAGCTATGACTAATGCTTTTTTCCTGTAGCTAAGCAGGACCATTCTTACAGATTAGCCTTAGATTACAGACATTCAAACAGTCACACATGTACATTTGTCATTCAAAATTCACATATTATAGCTCTCATGAACAATATTGTGCACAAAAAATACAAACAAAATGCAGGGTATTTCCAACGGGCGTTCCTGCCAAAATCTAGTGCCTGAAAGTAGGGATCTAAGTGCATTTTCACTGTTATGCACTCAACATTATTTTCGTCGACTTCCCTAAGAGTATCAGAACAGTTCAGGCTTGTTCTCAGCCTGTGTGACATCAGTATTACACAATATTGATCCTGAGGCTTTGTCCTATGTAGATGACTTTTATCTGACAGATAACGATCCTAATTAGGATTCTTTAATTTTGGCAGAACATACATTCCTAACTATGCTGACTATGCTTACCACATAAAACCACCTTAGATGTAGCCATCCAAATTTGTCAAACAAACACTGAATACCACACCATACACAATTTCTCAGATCATTACAGACTGACATGCTTGAATCAAAGCACTCACATAAGTGTAAACAAACCAAACCTGGTGAACCAGGTTATCCCGGGGCAATCAATTTCACATCAATTTCACATGTGTCACATTCAATTGAGTCAACACAGTACCAATAGCGTACATACCACACTTATACTCCAATGCTGAAATGTGTTCTGCACCAATAGAACAAATATTGACTGCAGTTCAAATGGCGGCCATCGAGGAGAGGCCACTAAACCAGGGATATCACATTATTACGTTACCCCAGTTCCAGCCCTTGAGGCTGTCACCTAAGCCAGTGTTCCAAACACAAAAGCATTACATCAGAGATGGATACAGTGGGCTCCCTCCTTGACTGACACTAACACTGATTATATTTTTTATCAAAAACTATTGACCCACAAATATCTCTAGCATGAGCTTGATTGCCCCATGCCCACTAATGTCATGTCTCTTGACCATTACAGATTCATCATTTATACTGATGGTTCAGCTCAACCAGCTTTGGGTACCAAACAACTCCTCAAACGGCTGTGCAAGCCATGGAGTACTGATATGAGGGAGTGCAAGTCTTGCCCTCAGAAGTCCCTAGGGGTTTGCCTAGCACAACCTGCCTTCAGCAGAGCAACATGCAGTCCCTAGGGGATTGCACAACACAACTTGCTGAGCTCATAGCATTTGACTCTGGAGCATACGGATCCTGAAAGTTCAACATTTATTGTGCGCAATTCGTATTATCTGTTCAGCTCTTCAATGAACACTGACTCACACTACTGGCACATCAGTGCACGCAGAGATTCCAAAAGAAACTCCTCCACAAAAAGTATTGTTTTATTTACATTTACATAGAGTTTGTTCCACCAGACATCATCTCTGGGGTATGGGCACTGTGGACTCTCCCCTCTGCCTTCGATGTGGGAGGGAGGAAGGCACCTGTATAGAGTTGTGTGTCATTCCAACTCTTCTGGAAACGTGTGACATCATGCCTCACTAAAGTACTCTCTTGGGACATCCACCTAGACCCTAAATTAAACCTTCCTAATGTCACAGGCGGACTAGGGGAAACTGCTATAAATGACATTTATTGTTTTAGGACTTACTGTGGCAAAGCGGGATATCGCTCAACTATGGAAGGCTGAAACTCCACCACTGGTGGGCACTTGGAAAATAGGGATTGACCATTATATGGGCCTGGAAATTGCTGTGTTCCAGGCTCAGGCTGCTTTCATAAACACCGGAAGATGTGGCAACGCTAGGACAACTACAGGGGGCTAGTTCTGCTCTGATAAGCACATCAGAGCCCCACCTAGACACTGAAATCCAATTATTCAGTGTCCCACCAAAAGCGACTCAGTAAAAAGCCCTTCACTCTGGTAATGATACCCTGTGTTTACATTGCACTTCTTGGCCCTCTTCTAGCTTCTTTAAACATTAAAAATACAAGTGTTACTATTACCAAATGTAATGGTACCCATTTTATCCACCTCGAAAGGACAGAATGCTGAGTTGCCCTAGATTGTTTTTCAAACTCAAAACCTGCAAATCAAAGCAGATGTCAGCGATAAGTGTTTAAGTGGCAGTGGCATCTTGATGCCCTTGTGAAATGATGGCTTTTGCTCGTTGGCTGATTATAAGCTGCTCTCATTACAGATGCTAATGTATTGATCTGTGCCTGGCGTGCCCTGATGTGCACAGTGAAATCTCCTTTTTGTATCTGAAAACCAGACTTTCACACGGGTGCAGTGAGATAAAGACCATTCAAAGGGGGTAGGCGAGCAGATCTGATGGCAATGGAAGAACTAGAACTAGGCCTAGATTTATCAAGTGTTTTCCTTGTGGCATGCAACGCAACGCAAGCCCTTAAGTAAGATTTACTTTGCCATGCAAAGCCATAGTAGATCTGGAGTAACACAAGGCAGCACAAGACTCAATACTACCCATTGGGAAGGTGTTCCATGGGTGAAACATCGGTGTTCTCGCGCACCCACCCATGGTTTTTGGCACATTCTCATTTTCACTAAGACTAGTCATCCTAGGAATGCGTCAAAACAATATGCCTTCCCAGGTGAGGTGTAACAAGTAGAAATATTTCTGTATTCTGCAGCACACATAGAAAGAGGAAATGCCTCTAGGGATTGCTTTCGTGTGTGTCTCTTCCTGCACAAAAACTGTTCTGGCTGTAACGCAGGCACCCTTGCTCCCTACCATAGTGCCTGGCAGCCGCAAGTGCGCCAGCACACAGGGAGATCAGGAATGCAGCTCAATTATTGCTTTATCCCTGTCACGTACAGCAGCAAGTTGTCTTGCTGCATGACTTTTTAGAACATTTGGGCCAACTAGAGTCTAGATACGATGCCCTGCATCAGAGACTCCATTTCCAAAATAGCAATATAGCAAATTGTCATGTTCTACTCGTGCACTACTCCTAGTTTAAACACTCTGCCTTTAATGAGAACTGGTACAGCATCACCTCTTGTGGCCAGGAATGAGTAACTCCATCTCTAAGATGTGAAGCATCCATTTCACTAATGCAAAATCACTATGCCATGTTCACATCGATGAGAAATGCAGCATCCTACAGGGCAATAAAGCAGTGGAAAACCTTTGGAAGCACCCATACTTCTCATCCACCAGTGCAACAAGTCACCCTTTGTAAGGTATAAGCAAAACCTAAAAACAGAGACCGGTCTACTGACACAATGGCAAGGGAAGGGTTTAGAGTCCAAAAGTGGCAAGACAGGCCAATTTGGTGTACCAGCCTTATTCCAATTAATTCAAACTCAGTGTTACAAAAATTGTAATCCGTAAAAGGGCAGAACTGCATCAACTAGGCAGAAGGTGATCACTGAGATTGAAGTGCATTTAGCAAAATACAAAACGGATTTTCCCAATATTACTTGGAGTAAATGTGCTTTGTATCCTTTCAGTGAACCATGTGCCGTGCCCAAAAATACTGTCTTTGCCACTGACTGGATCCATTCGAGGGCATGCAAATATTTCCTCATAGCCACAATCCGTTCAATATAACCATGTGGTGTGCCCTTGCTTAGAGGGTCAAGGCATCTAAATGGATGGGTTCCGGTACTGTGCGCCCATTTAAATGGGACCAGAGATGCAGCATGAGGTTGGCTAATGCGTCTCTGTCGCCGGCTGGCTGAGCAAAAAGGGAGTACAACCAGTGCTTGAAATGTAAAAATAGAAGTGAAGGTACTCAGTACCAGAGTACCTACTCATTTCTAAGAAGTGACGGTACTCTCCAATTAAAAGTATAATGTTTTTCTTGAGAAGTGTAGATAATCTCCCTCTAAAAATTTAAAAGTGATCGAGAGATGCGTCAGCCTCTACACTAAGGCAAATTACCAAGGTTAGAGAAGAAATCAAACACCCGGCCCTAGAGTCCGCAAAGCACATTTGGAGAGCAAAGGCAGCCCGAATATACGGTTGGGGAGACAAGAATGGAAAGCTCCTGCACTGGTTGTCCACACAACTACTAGCTGACAGGGTCATTTTGGAGGTCGCGGACGAGTCTGGGGCGCTCACCAGGTCCCCAAGTGATATTGCCGACAGCTTTGCCTCCTATTACACACGATTATACGTGGAGCACCCCAGACCTCCTGCCGAAAGAGAATCCCCTCTTCTGGAAGACATTGTGCTTCCCAGGATCTCGCATACATCCAAGGAGATCCTGGATGCAGAACTAACCCTGGCAGAGATCGCAGGGGCGATAAACCGCCTTCCATCTGGTAAAACCCCTGGCCCAGACGGTTTCCCTATGGAACTCTACCACCGATGTAATGATATCCTAAGCCCTCACCTCCTTAAAATGTACGAAGAGGCTGAGAGGGTTCGACCAAGCCACTATTGTAGTAATCCCCAAGATCCAACCCCCGTTGCGCTGCTGCTGCTCAGCATACCGACCCATTTCCCTTTTAAATACCGAAATCGAGGTGCTGTCAACCGTTCTAGCCACCAGATTGAAGCCTGTGCTTCCCACACTGGTACACTTAGACCAGTGCGGGTTTATGCCCTCATGCAGTACTAGACACTGCATTAGGCGACTGAACGTTGCCTTGGAACACCGTGAGGTCTTGTCCCGGTCACCTCTGGCTCTTCTTCTCCTCGATTTTGAAGAAACCGTTGACACCGTGGACTGGTCCTACTTGGATCAAGTCCTCCAGGGCAATGGGATTGGCCCGAAGTTCCAGGGCCTTGTAAAATTACATTACTCAAACTCGAAGGCACGTGTCCAGATAAACGGGGTGGTCTCAGATCCGTTCCTCATACGCCGCTGAACACGTCAGGGATTCCCTCTATCCCCATTGCTGTTCGCACCAGCGATAGAGTCCTTGACAAAACTACTGAGAGAGGACCCCCAATAGAAGGTTGGACATGGCCAGAAGGTCCTGAGGATAGAGTGGCATTATATGCAGACGATGTCCTCGTTTATTTCTCCAATCCTGCCATAAGTGCCCCGCGGATCTTGCAGCTCCTTGATCTCTTTTCCCAGGCCTCAGGCCTAACTCTAAACCCTGGCAAATCCCTCCTGGTCCCCCTGCACCCTTCCAGAGATTGCATTGACTGGCAGTGAAACATTTGGATCCGGCGAAACAATTTTAAGTACCTAGGCATACACGTAGCCTTGTTACCCGAGCTAGCATGGGAGTTAAACTTCTCACCACTTACTAAAAAAAACAAAGAATACCTCCAAAAATGGAGGAACTTACCCCTCAACCTGCTGGGCAGAATATCACTTTACAAAATTATGATATTCCCCAGAGTTCGATACCTCCTGCAGAGCTTTCCACACCCAGACCTTAGGAAGTGCTTCGCTGAGATGGAAACGGTGGCGCGTCGGTTTTTGTGGCAAGGCTCTCGCCCTAAATTGGCCCTTGCCACATGCCAGAGAGATACATATGATGGAGGTCTGGGCATGTCTAAAATCTATTTTGATTACCTTGCAACCTACCTACTAGTGATTAACGACTGATTGGGTGAGGGTTGGTCAGACCCCGCTTACAGGCTCGAGCTTCAGACAGTTGGCTACTCCGGAGTCTTTGATGCCCTGTATGGGGGCAGGATCCCTTGAGACACCCCGGAAGTGACGAAGGTAGTGCTACTGGGTTGGCACGCAGCCCAGAAAGTGACAGGTTGGTGGGATCGTCTCACCCGGCAGACCCCCTTGTGGCAGGGGAGTCATCTGCGGGAGGTCTCAGCATTAGAGGGATTCCGGAAATGGCATAACATTGGAATATCCAACCGAAGAGACGTCTGGGGAGAGTCACACATGCGGTCCTTTGAGTAGATCCAAGAAAGCTACTCTCTAAATAAAACCCAATTCCACAAGTATTTACAGCTCAGACACGCACTTCTGGTACATATCTCACCAGGGGACAGTATCCCTGACTGCAGCCCCATGGAGGCGAGGAGCTTGATGTGAGACCCGGGCAAGGGAGGAATCTCCCAGCTTTACCGCTCCTTGCCCTTCAACACCACCCCCTCCCTTGAGAATCTTTGCCGGAAATGGGAGGGTTGGGTGGCCCCAATTGAGGAGGCAGACTGGAGAGATGTGTTAATGGCCCCTAGGACCCTGTCCATGACATCCCGGTTTCAAGTACTCCAGACTCCCTACCTCCACACAGCATACCTCATCCCTGAAAGACTCTTTAGTGCAGGCCTGCGACAGACAGACGACTGTCCTCGATGCTCCAGTCCGGACGCTGATTTTTTCCACATGGTCTGGGCATGCCCCGTCATAACGACTTACTGGAAGGCGATTGTAGGGAGGTCTCGAGGGTCTTGCACTCAGAGGTGGAAATGGCCCCCATTACCCTCCTCCTGGGGGCGATGGGACTGAGAAGAGCAGACTGTATCTTTTTGGGAGTGGTATGCCTGGTAGCTAAAAGGGATATCATAACAGAATGGAAGGCAAAGGCAGTTCCCACACTGATCAAGTGGAGGCGAGGTGTGGATTGGTGTGCGCTATGTGAAAAGCCTGTATATGAGGCCAGAGGATGCCCAAACAAATACAGGAAGATGGGGGAGCTTGTGGAGTGCCTGGACAGCCACGGGATGGGCCCCTTCCTTAGCATATTGGTACAGAGGGGCCCGCCAGTTGGTCAGGACCCGCCTGGCTCCCTCACAACAAATGACCAGGGCCCTCACGGCACAATAGTGAGACCCAACTATCACCCAGTAGGAAAAATCCATATGTATTGTGTACTAGTGACTAGTGTTCTTGAAATATACAGACCTAAGGTCATGTTACGGTCATCCCAAGATTATATTTGTTGTCATGATGTTTCTGTTTTTTCTTTTTCCCATATGTTCGTATGTTTACGTTGTATTTTCTATTCATCTTTTCTCCATAAAACCAATAATAAATATTTATTAAAAAAAATATATATTAAAAAGTGCCGATACTCCGTACGGGACAGTACCGGCCCATTTAAAGCACAGAGTACAACTAAAAATACAAAAAATCCAGTTTGTTCACTCGGTGATATAGGTACTAACATTTGCGGCTGTTTGTCTCTGATAATACTGAGTATTACACAAAAACTGACTTGAAATTGCAGATTTTAAATGATAAACTGCATGCACTTGCAACTTCTAGAGGCTACATTGGGTTCAAATGAAGGTCAATGCATTGACAATTTAAACTGCTTTGCTGATACATCACTAAACTAGTGATGCAGATTTTATAAAGTCTAGTCTGCAATTTTCTCTTTCTTTCATGACTCGGTGACACTGGCCACCATTAATGATACTTTAAGATGTATTTCAATTGTCCTAAATTTTTATGCGACTACAAATGTATAACAGTTAAAGAGCACACAAGCTTGTTTTATTCAACCGAAGAATCATTAGAACATACAGAATGAATACTCAGATAAGTCTACTGCAGGATTTAAGCTTGTCATCACTAACAACATTGTACATTATGCTATCTGATTTACATGCAACCTTTACATGCCGTCTACACAAGTGAATCATTAACAAAGTTTAATTTCACACATGATTTTTAAGTTACTTTAATATTGTTTTGTTTTCCTTTCATTTCTTTGCCCATCAAATGTTACTTTGTATTCACTTCAGGCTTTAAGAGGATCACGTAACATGTTATGATAAATTTACAGAAAAACAATGCAAAAGCTGAAGACAAAATAGCAAATATCTCCATGGCCACCATGTACTTTCCGTTGGTGCTGAGGTAGGCTGGAATAAATGAGATCCAAACGCTTAGGAATGCAAGCACGCTGAATGTGATAAATTTAGCATCATTGAAGTTGCTTGGCAGGTTTCTAGGTAGGAAGGCCACTAGGAAACTTATAGATGCGAGAAGTGCGAGATATCCCAGCATGCACCAGAAAGCAATAGGTGATCCTTCATTGCACTGAACTACTATCTGTCCTGGGTGAACATTGATGTTGTATTCTGAGAATGGAGGGGTGAAAAATGTCCAAGTGACACAAAGGAAAACCTGAATGAGCGTGCAGGCACTAATGATGGAAAATTATACCAAATGTAGCCTGGCGAAGGAGGCACTTCTCTGGAGTGGGATAACCGATGAATGTCAATGAGCAGAGAAAGCAGAGGGTGAGCGACAAGAGCAGGAGGTAGCTGAGGGAGCGGCTGTTGGCCTTCACAATTGGAGTGTGCCGCTGATGGATGAAGAGGGCCAAAACTGCTACAGGGAAAATTGAGGAGAAAATAGTGGTTGCTGCTAGAGTGAGGCCTAAAGGTTCTTCATAGGACAGAACCTCAATAGTTCTTGGTATACACTGGTCTTATTTCGTATTCGGCCACTGATTCCAAGGACATTTGATACACTCAGTAGAATCTGAAAGGAAAAAACAAAATGCACTTCTTAAAGCAGTACCGCAACATGACTTTCAACGTGCATTACAAAATACATTTAGATTTATATACCAGTTTGGTTTGAAATTTCTCCCTGGGGGCATGGCACACAGAGGAAGCAGCATGCAGGTTCTCCTTCGCTTGCCATTTTTCTGGACCCAGGGGCACAGCTAGGAGTACACACAGAGAGTGGTACCTTTAAATAGTATTCAGACAATCTTCATGTAATACACTTATTTCACAGATCGCACTGTATTATATAATATTATAATGGACACGCCATGTAGACATTTGAGAAGAATACGTTAACATTTTCATCTGTGTGCAAACGTCTTTGAGAATGTGAGGAGTATCTCAGGACCAATTTCCAAAACATCACCACTCAAAGGCACCGACAGCGCGGACCTGCAGTGGATGTGTGCTGTTGGTGTGCCCCGTGCGTGCCAAAGGCAAGACTGTTGGTGCCAGTCCACACCTGGACTGTACCCAGGACCAGGAAACATCATCCCCTTCCCACTGATACCCTGCAGCTACCCCCCACATCTTCAACCCCAGCTGCCACTCCTTATGCTGTTGACATGTCCCACCAACACTGAGGGAGCATTCTATTGCACTTCCCTCAGATTTTCATGTACTTATACACACACACACACATACATCATGGCACCTTCACCAACGTCACCCAAATCCCTCACGCTCACAGTGTTGCAACCACCCCCACAACACTCCACATTCACATGTATGCTCCTCAACAAATGCTTACTCACCAAACACACCACTGAGACATGGGACCTGCTGCACAACAGTGCCTCAGATCTACTTTTCCTCACAGAAAACTAGTTATTCACTGTATCCGCACCTGACATCACCACACCCCCACCACCCTAGGTTACAAGATTCGCAGGAAGGGCAGACTTCACAATCACAGAAGGGAATTGCATTCTTCCACAAGAATGCCATCAGTTGCACCAACACCACTGACTTATCATCTTCTAGCTTCAAACCCGTTTTTCAAGCTCCACGTCACAGCCAACTTCAACCTATGTACCACCTGAACCACAGAACTACTTCACTGCAACCATCACAGAGTTTGTCACCCTTCACACTAGCAATTACATAGAGATCTCTCACCTGGAACACACCAACCCCGAAATCAAAAGCACTGATCCTAAACATTGGAAGTCTGGGCCTCACCCAATGAGTAAATGGACCTACCTGCATCACTGGACACCTCCTGCTCACCCTTTTCACCATCTTTGACAACATTCAAGACAAAGAGCCCTAATCAGTTAACTGGACTGACCACATCCTCATCAAGTTCAGCATCCCCGTCCGGGGCAAATGCACATGTACTATTACCAGAACAACCTGCAAAAACTGGAGCAGCATCCCTCGCCCACCAATCCAAACACACCAACAGCCTCACCGCCATCAAGAAATTCAGCTATTGAATAACCTCTTTGTTGACTCTCTGGACCCCTTCAAACTCAGCAATGCAACAAGATCTATACCACAAGACAGTTGGTACACAGAGAAACTCAGACAGATTAAATGCCACTACTAATAACTGGAGTGCAAATGGAGAATAAGCCACAATAATGCTGAAGAAGGCACCTTCAGAACCACTCTGGGATGCTACTGCCATATGACCCAGACCAGCAAATATGCTGCTCTGGCCAGACCATAGTGATTCCAGCACCAACAGAAGTAGGGGTGTGTGAAAAAATCTGCTCTGCTGACAGAGTTCCTGGAGCTTTGACCACTCTGCACTTCATTTGGAGAGCAGAATTCTGCCAAAACTCTGCCAACTGCCATATGGCAGAAACTTTCTCACGCGCAGCTCGACATTGTCGAGTTGGTAAGCACAAGTGAGAATTTGCATCCCGAGTGTGATTTTTGGGTGCTAGAATGCCTCCTTTCAAGATTTGTCAATGCAGGTATTCGCACAGGTCACAACCGTTCATGTGACAAAGCTGTTGCTAGAGTAGAAAATCTACTTGAGCTGCAGAAAAAGGTGCACCCTTGGGCACCCTGTGTGGTGCCATTTGCACTGATTGTACAGCGCAGAAGAAGTTCCCGTCACTAAATATCAGCTTGAGCAGTGCGATGTGTCCAAATTCCGCCCCTGGAGGAACTCCAGAGAACCTTGCTGAGTTTTTATGTAACTCCATTGAATTCTGCAAAGTGAAACTTCATGTGTTGTGCCCAGTCCTGAACAAAAGCAAAGAACTCTTTGCCATTGTGAAATAATTCACTTCACTGGTGACTTCTTCTAACTCAATCACCCCCTTGCATGACCTCTGTAACAATCTCTTTCATTTCTTCAGCAACAAATCACCACAAATGACAGCAACTTCAATTTAAAACTGGACCCAAAAGACCTCGCCAAACACCTCTCGATCATATGCAAAAACAACACTAACCACATGGCTCATCATCACCCTAGAAGAAATCACCACCACCAGAAAGCCCATCCACTTAGTACCCTATTGAACCCCTGTCCCCACCACACCTACTCCAGAGGACCACAATATATGAGTGCCATGCTCACAACCATTCTGAATGCCTCCACCTCTTCTGTGACCTTTCCAGATGTTTGGAAACATGTAACTGTCCTCTAATGGCTGAAGAAACCCTCTGTGGGCCCACTCAATGCTTGCCACTATAAACAGAACTCAGACTCCAAGGACATGCTCTCAGATAGATCAACTTCTTCTTGATTTGAAGGACCCACTCAGTTAGCCTGCCACTGTACACAGTGGAAAACTGCAACTTCATCTGAGGAGTTCCACAAGGATCCACCCTGAGCCTAGCCCTCTTCAATGCACAGCTCATTCCCTCTCTTACAGACAAGATTACCAGTGCCTAGATCACATTTGTTGATTTTATGGCTAGAATCACCCACTGGAGGAAGAATAACTGCTTGAAGCTGGATACCAATATGACCAAAATTGTGATCTTTGGGAACAGCACTTCATTGTGTGATTCCACCTGGTGCTAATGGAGCTAGGACTGACAGCAATCCCCACAACCCATGCCAAAAAGCTCTGGAAAATCACACATTACCTTGTCACAAGTAAGCGGGGCTACGGAAATACCTTTTGTGCTGTTGTTAAAAATTGGATTGTTAGCTGACTGGGGTATAAGCTCTGGTCAGGCAGCAACCACCATCCTAATTATGGCAAGGCACAAGCAAACTGCAAAGTAACCTGTGCTGAACCCTCCAGTAGTGTGGCAATCTCTAAAGTATTTGTGCAACACTTCAAACAGTAAAACAGTGAAAACACCACACATGAAGATCCCAAACCCGGTTAGAACAATAAACCTTAATTTAATAAATGAAACAAGAGTAAAATGATACAAATCCAATCAGGAGAACGAGAGCTAGGAATGAAAAAACTTTTTTAGAGAAAATAGCGCCAAAAAGCATAAAGCATCAACTGTGTAAATCTGATCACGCTGGACCGGGATGAAGTCACAAGTTCAGGTCCACCACAAAGAAGCACGGGCCGGCTACTGAGACCCAGTTAGGTCTGCTGAACAGAGTACCTTAAATCCTGGGATACTGAGTGCTGAGTGGATCTTTGTCGAAGATGTGTTATGCATTCGAGGCAATGCATGGGTTCAAGATGCGGTGAGGCTGTGATGCGATGTCCTGTTGTGTCGACTTCAAGGATCACATTGATGAGGGCTTGGGATGCTAAGCCCGGAGTCAGGGTTGCAGTGCATAGTCAAGGAAGTGGCGCTCAGTCAGGATGATGCACTGGATATGGAGCTGTGAGGCGGAATGCAGAGTCCATCATCACTGCCATCAACGATAGATTTAAGGGCATGTGCTGAGAATGGATCGTGCAGTGGCAGGTGATGCAGGCTGCGGCAGCGCAGGTCTTCTGCTACAGTCCTGTTCATTGCAGTGCGGTGATGCTTCGATATTGCTTGTTTGCATTGCGCAGCAGAGGAGATGCACCTCTCCTGCTGGTTCCGTAGCGGCTGGCAGAGCACCTTAGACCTACTTCCAAAGGTCCAGGACAGGTGTGGCACCGCTTGGC
This sequence comes from Pleurodeles waltl, assembly GCF_031143425.1. NCBI lineage: Eukaryota > Metazoa > Chordata > Amphibia > Caudata > Salamandridae > Pleurodeles > Pleurodeles waltl. The sequence goes on along the minus strand of NC_090451.1, from coordinate 630,235,199 downwards.
AGGGTAGACTCACAGTTGGCAGAGTCTGGGTGCAGATACAATGTTGTTGGAAGCCTGTTATCGCCAGACAACTTGAACATTGGAAACAAGCCAACTAGCCTGTGGAGTAAATCTGGCTTCTGAAGTCAAGAGATGCAGGTCCAGTCCTTCTCACCAAGGCAAGAGGGCAGCAGGCAGCAGGACAGCCCAGCAAAGCAGGACAGCCCAGCAAAGCAGGACAGCCCAGCAGAGTGTAGTCCAGCAGAGTGTAGTCCAGCAGAGTGGCAGTCCTTCAGCAGCACAGCAGTCCTTCTTCCAGGCAGAATATCCACAGGTTTTGAAGGGTACTGGAGTAGGGGTGTCTGAGGTCCTTCTTTTCTACACAGCTGTGCCTTTGAAATAGGCAAAGACTTCTAGAGGAAAGCCTGCGAAGTGCACTGTTTCCCTGCTTTCCCTGTGTGGCTCCAGACTAATTATAGGGGATATGCAGTCCTTTGTTTGGAGACAGGACACAGTCTATTCGGGTGTAGGAAAATGCCACTGCTGGCATGGTTACCCCCTAACATTTTGACTTTCGTTGATGCCAGCTTTGATTGAAAGTGTGCTGGGACCCTGCTAAACAGGCCCCAGCACCAATGTTCTTTCCCTAAAACTGTACCTTTGTCTCCACAATTGGCACAGCCCTGGCACACAGATAAGCTGAGCACTATGCCCCTACAGTGGCTAAGCCAATTCTTAGACATTGTAAGTGCAGGGTAGCCATGTAGAGTATATGGTCTGGGAGTTTGTCAAACACAAACTCCACAGTTCCATAATAACTACACTGAATACTGGGTAGTTTGGTGTCAAACATCTCAACACAATAAATCCACACTGATGCCAGTGTGGGATTGATTGAGAAATACACACTGAGGGCATCTTAGAGATGCCCTCTGCATGCCAGTCCAACTGCTAGTGCTAGGCTGACCGGTCTCTGCCAGCCTGCCACTTTCAAACCAGATTCTGGCCACATGGGGTGAGTTCCTTTGTGCACTCTGTGACCAGGAACAAAGCCTGTCCTGGGTGGAGGAGCTTCACACCCCCCCCTGCAGGAACTGTAACACCTGCCGGTGAGCCTGAAAGGCTCAAGCCTGGAGTTACAGTGCCCCAGGGCACTCCAGCTAGTGGAGATGCCCGCCCCCCCGGACACAGCTCCCACTTTTGGCGACAAGTCCAGGGCGATAATGAGAAAAACTAGGAGGAGTCACCCCCTCAACCAGGTCCACCCCGAAGGTGACCAGAGCTGAATTGACTCTCTCCTTAGAAAATCCTCCATCTTGTTTTGGAGGATTTAGCCCAATGTGAATAGGGATGTGCCCCCCACCCACAAAGGGAGGAGGCACAAGGAGGGTGTAGCCACCCCCCGGGACAGTAGCCATTGGCTACTGCCCCCCATCCCTAACACACCCGTAAATTTAGTATATAGGGGCAACCCTGAACCCAGGACATCAGATTCCTGACAACCTACAAAGAAGAAGGACAGCCTAGCTGAAAAACCCCGCAGAGAAGAAGGAAGAATACAACTGCTTTGGCCCAGCCCTACCGGTCTGTCTCCAACTCCAAAGAACCTGCACCAGCGACGCATCCTGCTGGCCCACCGACCACTGCCAACTCAGAGGACTGCCCTGCACTACAAAGGACAAAAAAAACTCCAGTGGACAGTAGACCTGTCCAACCAAGCAAGAAGAAACCATCTTTAAAGGGACTCTCACTTCACTCCAGAAACAATAGTCCCCACCACTCTGCACCGAACACCCCTGGCCCGTGTCCATAGAAATCAATGACTCAGAGAGGATCCCCAGGTGACTCCGACGACGTGCCCACTCTGGGCTAACCGTTCTGCTCCCCCACAGCAACGCCTGCAGAGGGAATACCGAAGACACCCCTGACCGCGACTGCCCGGGAAGAAGAAACCTGATGCCTGGAAGAAGCACTGCACCCGTAGCCCCCAGGCCCATAAAGAACCAACCACCGGTGGAGCAGTGACCAGCAGGCGGCCCTCACCCTTGCCCAGTTGGTGGCTGGCCCCAGAAGACCCCCTCTGCCCCGCCTGCAACATCTGAGTGACCCATGGGTCCAATGAAATATATTACAAAACAGACACCTTGTTTGTCCACTGCACCTGGCCGCCCCTGTGCTGCTGAGGGTGTGCTTTGTGTGCCTACTTGGGACCCCCCCAGTGCTCTACTAAACGCCCCTGGTCTGCGCCCCGAGGATGCAGGTACTTACCTGCCAGCAGACTAGAACCGGAGCACTCCCTGTCTCTATAGGCACCTATGTTATTTGGGCCCCTCTTTGACCTCTGCACCTGACCAGCCCTGTGTTTCTGGTGCTGGGTGTTAGGGGTTGACTTGAACCCCCAACGGTGGGCTACCTATGCCCCGGAGACTGAACTTGTAAGTGCTTTACTTACCACGTTAACCTAACTAACTATACTTACCTCGCCCAGGAACTGTTGAATTGTGCAGTGTCCACTTTTAAAATACCTTATTGCCATTTTAGGCCAAACTGTGTACATTACTGTTTTGATTCAAAGTCCTATCTACACCTATGCAAAGTACCTTACATTTAATGTACTTACCTGCAATTTGAATAGTGTGGTTCTAAAATAAATTAAGAACATAATATTTTTGTATATAAAAACCTATTGGCCTGGAGTTAAGTCATTGAGTGTGTGTTCTCCTTTATTGCCTGGGTGTGTACAACAAGTGCTTAACACTACCCTCTGATAAACCTAACTGCTCGTCCACACTACCACAAATACAGCATTGGTATTATCTATTACTGCCCCTGTCAAGCCTCTTGGGGAACCCCCGCACCCTGTACACACTTTCTCTCACTTTGAGATAGTATAAACTGAGCCAGCTTCCTACATTGGTGGATCAGCGGTGGGGTCTAAGACTTTGCATTTGCTGGACTAATCAGCCAATACCTAATCACACAACTAAATTCCAAAATTGTCATTAGAAAATAGATTTTTGACTATTTTTCCAAATTTTTTAAAGTCCTGCTAGGACCTTGTGTAAGTCCCTGTTAGCATCTCTTTTTAAGTTTAAAAGTTTTGTAAAAGTTAGGATTTAAGTACTAGAAGTAGTTTTTAGTTTCTTAAAAAGTAATTCCAACTTTTAGAGACATAGGCCCTCATTACAACCCTGTCGGTCGGTGATAAAGCAGCGGTAATATCGCCAACAGGCCAGTGGTAAAAAAAAAAAAATGGAATTATGACCATGGCGGAAACCGCCAACACAGACAGCCACTTTAACACTCCGACCGCCACGGCGGTAGCAACAAGCACCTTGGCAGTAACCGCCAACAGCCAGGCGGAAGACAGTGTACCGCCCACTGTATTACAATATGCCAATCTCCCAGCTTTTCCGGGGCGGTACCAATGCCATCAAAAGCACAGCGGAAACAGTACACTGAAGGGAAATGACTCATCTCTTGACACTCAAGGAAGAACCACAACGCCATGAATCCCGAGCTGCACATTTTCCATTTTCCCAATGCTGGTGTAACTCCTCATACACCAGGAACACGAACGTCGGTGAAGACAACCACGGTGAGTACTACACCTAGCACACAAGGGAGGGGGGAGGAAAAAGAGAGTGACACACACAAGCAACACCTCCACCCTCACCCCCAACACCATACAAACAAACGGATGCAACAACATTACAGATACACTCCGTAACCCTCAGGAATAACGCAAAGACAAAAGAAATGGATTAAAATGAGTGTAATAGTACAATTTTAGATAAATACGTCCTTAAATCAATAAACAGTATGTACAATATATACAAAAGAAGGGACAATGCCCACTCCAAAATGTCCGTGGACCATGGGGTCATAACACATAGGCCAAGGCCACACTTGACTCTTGCCTCAATACGGAGAGAACACTGCAGGGGCATCAGGTCGCAAACACACAGGCACCTCAGGGGGACGGGAAATGGGGGGCACCTCAGCCGGAAGATGGTACAACGCCACTGCTCCTGGAGGGGGCTATATGCCAACTGCTTGTTTCTGGGGAGTGCAAAGCCACAGTCTCTTTAGTGGGTGGGTTGCCCACTGCTTGGTCCTGGGGAGTGCAAAGCCACAGTCTCTCTAGTGGGTGGGTTACCCACTACTTGGGCCTGGGGAGTGCAAAAACACAGTCTCTCTAGTGGGTGGGTTGCCCAAGACTTGGTACTGGGGAGTGCAAAACCACAGTCTCTCTAGTGGGTGGGTTGTCCCCTGCTTGGTCCTGGGGAGTGCAAGGCCACAGTCTCTGGAGTGGATGCCTTCTTCCACTGGTTCTGTAGGGGGCTTTGTGCCCAGTGTGCTTTATCCTGCCAAGCAGGGGGTGAGTGGATGCCTTCTTCCACTGGTTCTGGAGGGGGCTTTGTGCCCAGTGTGCTTCATCCTGTATGGTGCAAGGTTACAGTCTCTCACCTGGGTGTCACACCTACAGGTGTTGCAGGGGCCAGGACGCACTGCAGCCCATGTATTCACGACTACACACTGCTCGCCAGCGGTGATGGCTGCTCAGTGGATGGCAGTTGCGGTGCACATGGCGGTGCTGTCAGTGGTGGGGGGGAGGCTCCAGCCCTTCCCCTGCAGCCTCGGACGGCTGCCCACTGGGGCTGCTGCTGCTGGCAGTGGTGCTGCTGGCGGTGCAGGTGGCGGTGCTGTCAGTGGTGGGGGGGAGGCTCCAGCCCTTCCCCTGCAGCCTCAAACCCTGACCACTGGGGCTGCTGCTGCTGGTGGTGCAGGTGACAGTGCAGGTGCTGGCTGTGGTGCAGGTGTCGATTCTGTCAGTGGTGGGGTGAGGCTCCAGCCTTTCCCCTGCAGCCTCGGACGGATGCAGTGCCATGGCTGGTGTTGTGTGCCCCTTCCTGCCCTTGGCAGATGGTGGTGCCTCCTTGCTTCTGCCAGCAGGTGTTCCTTTCCTGCCCTTGCTGGCTGGTGGTGCCTCCTACTTCCCCTTGCTGGCTGGTGGTGCCTCCTTCCCCTTGCTGGCTGGTGGTGCCTTCTTCCCCTTGCTGGCTGGTGTCCTCTTCTTGTCCTTGCTAGGTAGTGGCCCCTTCTTACCCTTGGCAGGTGGTGCAGGCACACGGACTGTGCTGACGGGTGCCTCCTTGGAGCCTCTCACACCTACAGTAGCTGCAGAAACCACAGTGGCCATGGACTAGGTGGCTGAGGTGCTGGGGGGGGTTCTGGCCTCCCTGGCCCAAAGTGAAGGACGGGGGGAGGGGTGACGAAGAAAAGCTTCTTAGAGACACGGGCGGGAAGAGGGTGAAGGTTTGGGAGTGGAGGAAGGGGGAGTGGTTGTAGGAGGTGTCTGTGCTGTTTTTCGGTGCATGGGCTGGATGCTGTTGTGAGGTGGATGTCTGTTGGGTGTCTGAGTGCTTCTGTTTGTGTACTTTAGGAGATGGGGTCACAGACACAGTGGTGGAGGACAAATGGGACGTGTGCATGGATGTGGGGGGTGATAAATGCCAGTGATGGAGGTAGTGAATGAGGATGTAATGCATACAGGTGTGAGTGGAGATGCTACTGGGAGGGAGGTGGACGAGGAGGAGGAGGGGGACACAGTGGAGGCAGTGGATGTTGGTGTGTCTGCATCTGGATGGTGCTTGTTTGAGTGCCTGGTGGATGAAGTGTGGTGCTTGTGTTTGCCTGAGCCACTTCTCTGTGTTGATTTGGGTGAATGCAGGTCTGAAGTTGTGCTTGGGATAGTCTGGGGTTGAGGGGATTGGGACTGGGTAGAGGAAGTTTGAGGGGGGAGGCTGGAGACAGGGACAATGGCTGCCATAAGTGAGTTGGCCAGAGCCTGGGATGCTCTCTGTTGGGCCGCCACACCAGAGTCAGTGCCCTCCAGGTATGCATATGTTTATGGCAAATGCCCTGCTAGAACCTGGATGGCATTCAGTATGGTTGACTGCCCAACAGTGAGGGATCTCAGGAGGTCAATAGGCTCCTCACTGAGGGCAGCAGGGCTGACTCGGGCAGGGCACGAGGTGCCTGGGGCGAAGGAGATGCCCACCCTCCTGGGTGAGAGGGCACGGGAAACACGCTGAGGGGCTGCTGGGAGGGCGTTGCTGGTGGCGGTTGTACCTGTAGTTGGGGTGGCCACAGAGGTTTCCGCCACCACCAGAGATCTCCCATCGGAGGAGTCGCCGCTGTCGGTACTGTCCCATCTGTCTCCATCATGGTGCTCCCCTCACCCTCTGCCCCACTGGTGCCCTCACCGTCAGTGGATTCGACTTCCAGGCCCACGTGGGATGCAGCTCCCTCCATCATCGGTGCCTCTGCCAGATGATGCTGATGCACACAAGGGCAGGGTGACAAAAAGGGGGGAGGGGGAGACAGAGGATACACTTGGTCAATGCAAGCAACAACACTACCGTTGGCGTACACAACTCACAGGGAACAGCCCTATGCACTAGGCCATGCACTACCAGTTACAATGCTAGTCACCAGCCCATAGGGTACAATACCTAACGCCATTAGCTGCACACTTGAAACCACAGGACCATGCCCAGTAATAGATGCCCACTAACATTATTGGGGTTGGAGTGCACCTGAGCTTGCCCATCATGGAACCTAGTAACACCTTAACATGCGCAAAGTCATTAATCTGAATCTGTACTCACCCCCCTGTGGCTGCTGTAATGCCTTCAAGCGCCCATCCAACTCCGGATAGGCCACTGCCAGGATACGGAACATCAGGGGGGTCAGGGTACAACAGGCACCCCTTCCTCATTGGGAGGCTCCTTGCCCTGAGGCTCAGGTCCTCCCACCGTTTGCAGCAGTGGGTCCTCTGCCTGTCAAAGACCCCAGGGTCCGCACCTCCTTGGCGATGGCATGCCAAATACCCTTTTTCTGATGGGCGCTGACCTGCAGAAAAAAAAATACATCAGAAAAGGTATTATTCATACCGTCCGGATTGTCATACTCATGGCCCAACATATTCCTCCCATCCCCTTACGCACATACATTGACCACCACACATGCAGCAATCTGCCCTGGAACCCTCAGCCTCCCCGACACAAGGCTTACACATACAGCACTTCATACATTCATGCCCCACGCATCGTGCTCACAGTGTACTCACCTGTTGGTCTGGAGGACCATAAAGTAAGCGGTACTGGGGTAGGACCCCATCAACCAGTCTCTCCAACTCCTCTGAAGTGAAGGCAGGGTGACTTTCCTGAGACACTCGAGCCATGGTCGCTTCCAGACACAGGTCACAGCAGCACTTGCAGTGTAGGTCCTCTCCTGTTGAAGGTCAGGTAGCAAGTGAGTGAACAGATAGAAAATGACGGTCAAGACAGCGGCGGTGTATATCGTCACTGCCGGCGTACATCACCATTGGCTCCTGGAACACGTAGGCCCAAATGACCACCAGACCATAATGGCGCACAACACCAGTGAAATTACCTCATTTCCACTTGTCCCTCCTCACAGGTCAGACGGCCGCCATTTCAGGGGAGCACCTAACTGCATCACACCAGACATAGGCACATCAACTGACTTACAAGTTCACATACTGTTTCTGTAAAACAAAAATAGTATATTAATCTGAGTATATGTTTGAATATGACCTTCTGCTCACTGCTTTTCACCCTAAAGTTCAACCGCTGAGGATGAATAGGAGATGGAGACATTTTCCTGTGTACAGACCCCTGGTGGACCTGGCAACAATGGGGGACAGGCACATTATCCTCACCTACAGACTTAACAGGGCCACATTCCAAGAGCTGTGTGACCAATTGGAGACAGACCTGATTTCAGCTATCCGACACCCCACAGGTATCCCCCCTGCAGTGCTCCATTTCTTGGCAAGTGGTTCCTTCCAAGCGACAGTGGCCATGGCATCAGGGATATCACAGCCTATGTTCTCAAACGTGCTGACCAGAGTGTTGTCTCCCCTGATGAAACACATGCGCAGCTACATCATATTCCCCCAGGTGGATGATTTGGCCACAGTGAAGGCTGACTTCTATGCAATGGGACATATCTCCAACATCATTAGTGCCATTGATGGTACACATATTGCCTTTATCCCCCACTCCCCCTCCCCCCAACGGATAAATGAACAGGTGTTCAAAAATTGAAAGAGCTTTCACTCTCTGAATGTGCAGATGGTGTGTTTGGCGGACCAGTACATCTCCCATGTCAATGCAAAGTATCCTGGCTCTCTGCATGATGCCTTTATCTTGAGGAATAGCAGCATCCCATATGTGATGTCTCAACTCCAGAGGCACAGGGTGTGGCTAATAGGTGAGCCCATGGTCCCCACCCAGTTGATGTAGGTATATGGGTTGGCCCTAAGAGTGAGTGTGTGGCTAACAGGTATCTTTCGATATTTATAGGTGACTCTGGTTACCCTAACCTCTCATGGCTACTGACCCCAGTGAGGAATGCCAGGACAAGGGCAGAGGAACGTTACAATGAGGCACATGGGTGAACAAGAAGGATCAATGAGCGCACCTTTGGCCTCCTGAAGGCCAGATTCCAGTGCCTCCATCTGGCAGGTGGATCCCTGTACTACTTACCCAATAAGGTGTGCCAGGTCATCGTTGCATGTTGCACAACCTGGCCTTGAGACGCCAGATGCCTTTTCTGCAAGAGGATGAGCCTGGAGATGGTCTTGTGGCAGTGGTGGAGCCTGTGGACAGTGACGCAGAGGAGGCAGAGGAAGAGGATGTGGACAACAGAAATACTATAATTCAACAGTACTTCCAGTGACACACAGGTAAGACACTGTTACTTCACCTTCCATTGCAGTTTTGTGTTGAACATTGTACATGGCAGCCTGGTTTCCCTATTTCTATGGCCACTTACTGTACCCTTTGGCATATCTGTTTCAGATATCTGTGCCCCACTCTGGCTCCTGGTGTGTTTACTGCTGCCCACTACAGGTCATACCTATGTAAATATAACTGTACATTTGAATTTAATGTTTACAGTTTGTTAAATGAATACATATTTCAATCAATTGACAGACTCCATACTTTTATTAGTTCCAAGGGTGTTTATTTCTGTGATAATAAGTGTAGGGGGTATTACAGTGGGCTGGGTTGATGGTGGAGAAATGTCCAGGATAGAGTCCAGTCTATTGGTATCACAGATGCCTTGTCCAAGGGGGCATAAGAAGTGGAGCAATGTCAGTTCACGGTGGACAGGGTGACAGAGTGGGACACAAGGGTGACATTCAGGGGAGTCTTATTTCCTGGCGGGGATCTTGGCAATGTTCTCTGGCTTCTGCCTGGATTGTAGGGACCTTTTGCATGGTGGTCCTCCTTCTGCAGGGGGAGGGGTGCTGGTGGCGTGTTGTTTCTGTGGTGGGGCCTCCTGTCCACTAGCATTGGCAAAGGTGGAGGGCTGTTCTTCGGTGTGGCTAGTGTCAGGGGCCTGTTGATGTGCCACTGCCTCCCTCATGGTGTTGGCCATGTCTGCCAGCACCCCTGCAATAGTGACCAGGGTGGTGTTGATGTCTCTTAGGTCCTCCCTGATCCCAAGGTACTGGCCCTCCTGCAGCTGCTGGGTCTCCTGCAGCTTAGCCAGTATCTGGCCCATGGTCTCCTGGGAATGGTGGTATGCTCCCAGGATGTTGGTGAGTGCCTTGTGGAGAGTCGGTTCCCTGGGCCTGTCCTCCCTCTGTCACACAGCAGTCCTCCCACCTTACCTTGTCGTGTGCCTCTGTCCCCTTAACCGTGTGCCCACTGACCCCAGGTCCCTGATCGCCCTGTGTTTGGGAGGTTGCCTGGGGTCCCTGTAGTGGTGGACACACTGCTGATTGACGTGTCCTGGGGACAGAAGGATGGGCCTGCTGGGTGGGTGCTGTGGTGGTGTTTCCTGAGGGCGGAGGCTATGTGGTGGTTTGGGAATGTGGCTGGGTCACTGACTGTCCAGAGGTCCCTGATTGGCCAGGTTGGTCATCCTGGTCCAGGAGTGCAGAACTGCTGTCATCACTGTGGGCCTCTTCTGGGGGGGGGGTGGTGGGGGGGCTGGATGTGGCTGGCACCTCCTCTCCGGTGAGGTTGTGTGGAGGTCTAGTGGGGATGTAAATGCAGTGTTATTGTTTCTGCGTGTGACATCTTGTGCATAGGTATGGCTGAACTTTGCCTAGCTGAGGATTTCACAGTCCTGTGGGTGTGACCTCATCAGCCAGGCAAAGGTGTCTTGAGGTCCTCCCTCTCATGATGATGTGGAGTGCCATGGGTCAAGTGTCAATCAGTGACACCTAGTCATAGAATGTGGTGGGGTCAGCAGTCTCACTGACCCCATCCCACTCTGTGATGAGTGAAGAACTTCTCCCTTCCCTCACTGACCGACCTTAGGTCAGCCAATGACAGAAAGCAGCATTCCCAACCCTCTCGGAGAGCTGCAGCGAAGATAAGTTTTGTTTTTTGATGTATAGTGTGTGCGTGTATGTATGAATTTATGTATGTGTGTGCATTTGAGTGTTTTTGCATGTGTGTGAATGCATGGGTGTGAGTGAGTGTGTAAGTGGGTGTTTATGCCCCGTGCCCCATTCCTACTAAAATTACTGGCCACCACTGCCCAAACAGTCGGGACAACTTCAGAATCGGAACAATAAAGTGCACAAAGGAACTGAACACATCTTGGATTCTCCTTTGTACTCAGAACTGCTCCAACCCTTCTCTAGTTTAGTAGCAATCGAGTCTGCGGCCACAACCCAGCTCTTTCTCCAATTGTTTGTTGATTGTGCCTTTGCATAATGTAGCAATCAGAAACATTTTGGATATACAAAGGACAATTATTCATTCTCATTCTCTCTCTCTCTCATCACAAACATCCATCTGCCAGATATGCTCAGCACCCCAGGCTACTTCATGGCAGAGGGGTAGCTGCTCAATATCGACTATAGAATACCATAGGACACAAAAAACATTGATGGATTATTGAAATACAAAATATTGAAAGAGAGTATGTATGATTTTCAATGCCTTACTCCACATGTGTAACTTGCCAATATATGTATCTTCAAGGTACATCGATGTGGCGCTAAGAATAGAAACTATATAGTTCCCTATATGCAAATATCTATCCATATTTTGTCCCTTGGTATTTTGTCTATGATATTAGTATGCCATGATATTCTAGTCCTCTTAAATGCTTGATTTGTCTCACAACTGGGTCAATCATTTCACACTGTCTGTTATCACTCGCCAGCCACATAACATTCTATTTGTTTTATGTTTTAACTCCTGGGTGCTTTTACTGCAGCACAAATAGTTTGAGTTATTAATATAACTTTGACAACCGATTGCACTCTAAACCTGCAATATATTTTCCTTATTTTTACATTCTCAAAGACCACATCTAAAAAGGGCACAGACTCCTACTGTACTAGTTATATCTCTGCCATGCAGTCCCTTTATTCATTTGCCTTCCTATTCCTTTATCCGGTGCTTGAGGTGGCCATGTTGGATTGGGGAAGATTGGATTCTCCCTAAGAATTTCATGGTTTTCTGTGGCTTGCAGTCAAGACGCAAGAGACGAACTTAGATTTCTAGACTCGGTCCAATGATTTCAAATGACTGAGATTATCAAGTAAATGCTTTTATTGACCACCGACCAAGATGGCCATGCGGTCTTGAAGCTCTGGGGATGCCACCAGCCACGATGCGCTGTCCGACCCCATCCTGCTAGTGATTTCTGCCCCGGGGGTGGCTCCTGCAGATACTGGGATCCTGCTGGAGGAGCATTGACGGAGTTCTAGTGGCAACTGGGGCCGCGTGTAAGCCTGGGGACGGGGGCTGCGTGCGGATGGCATTTCAGACCGGGAGCTGCTGCTCACCCTTATTTGATGGCAGATGAGGGGGACCGAATGCCTGGAAGGTACTGAACTCCTTTCCTGCCCGCACACCTTGCTTGGTCAGGTGCGCACTGCTGGATTGGGCCGTCGGTCCTCATGCCTGGCGGGCTGCCCGGCGATCGGGACTGGGTGCAGCCCAAGTGGTGTTTGGCCTGGGCCTGCCGTGATCTCCTTGGGCCCAAGTGGGCCCCCCGAGGTGACGATGCTGCCCCTGACCCAGAGCACTGAGGGGAGTGTACTGGTGAGTGCACCCCATTATTCAACTTATGGGAACCCTGATGGTTGGCTTAAGAACTGGAGTGCATCAGTGATATTGCCCGCTTTTGTGGCTTCCTGCTTACACAGGTGAGCTGGAACTGACATTTGACATTCACTTAGCCTATTACACCACTATATTTACCTCCTGCACTCTGCGTGTGAAGCAGATTGTTACCTGGATCGCATGGCAGGTTGCCGCGCTCCACATTTCATTTGGGCCTGGTTGTGCGGTCCCACCTTCTGCAGGTCTCCTATATCCTCCTGCTGTTATTACTTCACGCTACTCACTGACACCTAGGGTGGAATGGGGCACAGCGACCCCAAACAGCAACACATTTCCTTTGATCCGGCCGGGACCCCAAGACACCACAGGAGGTGGGGGACTGCCTGGCTCTGATCCAGTCCAGGGTCTGTTCTCCGCCCCGCCACTGGAGGGAGCTGTGGAAATAATGGCTGAATTAAAGGTGGGCTTCATCGGCTTATACGCTTTGATGCCCTTACAGCGCGGCTGGATGGGATGCACGAGCACACCACCAGGCTTGGCAGAACTGAACAGTGAATATCGGACATTGAAGACAGCGCCACGGCCATGTCCAAGCGCATGGAAAGGGCGGAGAGGTTATTAAAGACTGTGGTGGTGAAAAACGAGGCCTGCTCACGCTGCAGTAACATTCAGATTACGGGAACACTGGCCCCATGAACATTTGCATTGAGCACCTTCTGACAGAGCTATTTGGTAGAGACTCACTTACATCCTCTTTTGTGGTGCAGAGGGCACACAGATCCCTGGGCCCCCATCCCATCCCCGGGGCTCCTCCCCGCCCGATCATTGCTCAATTATTAAATTATCAGAAACAGGACCCTGCCCTTCGCCTGGCCCGTGATAAGGCCCCGCTACAGTTTCAGGGAATTACTCTGTCACTCTATCATGACTTCACTCTATAATCCAGGAGGCTCAGTAAAATATGCTGAAGTTAAGAACTTGTTACAGCGAGCTGGTTTGCACTATGGGATGCTATACCCAACACATTTGTGCATAGAACTGAATGTCAAGCAGCATGTCTTTAACACCCCAATGGATGCAGCACTTTTCTGTAAGCAGCAGAGGCTTGATTGCTCTGCGACTGAGTGCCGCTCCTCTAAGTACGCCCCATGCCGCTTACCGGTGGAGTCATGTGGTACCTCCCCAGAGTGAGGCCTTCTCCTTCATGCACCATTGATGGTTCCCAGCTGTTCTGCCTGCCCCCCCTCCTCGAGTTGCTCTGAGCTCATACCTATGGACATTATCTGATCCCGGTGAACTGCATTTTGCTCACCTCCCACAACCTCTGGCGGACTTGCAATGATGGTTGATACGTATCTCTCCTTACATATGGAAATATTGTTTTTCCCCTTGATGGAGGGTTGCTACTCCCCCATGGTGTACTCCGCCTTGTTGAATGTTGTATTATTGAAGGGTTTTGGGACTTCGCAGGAAATATTTTTTCTTTCTGGTATGGGGGGGTGGGTGGGTGTTGCTTTTGCATTGTTTGCTGTTTTTCCTTGTTCTTGTTCTGTCAACAGCACATCTATTGCAGGACAACACGGATTGGCCTCCGTTTTCATAGATGCTTTACTACATTGATCATGCACCGCTCCGCCGTCACCACTGCCCTTGATATTTCTTGCACAACATGGAACGTCAGGGTGTTGAACAATCTGTGGAAAGGCAAACAGGTTCTCACATATCTAAATAGGCATGGGATTAAGCTTGCCTTTTTTCAGGAAACTCACCTAGCGCCTTCTGCGACCTGCACCTTTGCCTCGCAATGGGGCAGGAATTGCTTTTTTTTTAAATCACTATCGCTCCTATTCCAGGGAGGGTGCATTCTTATCCAAGAAGAGCCTACCTTTTGTGTGCCATGAATCACTGCCTCAGAGGTCTGATACACAATTGTTTGAGGCTCCTTGGCAGGCATACCCCTCATCCTAGTTAACGTCTGTGCGCTGAACATGGACTCCCCTGAGTTTTTCCTGGGCCTATTTGCACAGTTGGAACGGCTCCAACCTGAACACATCCTATTGGCTGGGGACTTTAATCTTACTCTGTTACCACGACTTGAGACCACCGGTAATACCAGAAATACTAAACACCATTCCACTCAGGTTTTACACACATTGCTTGACACATTTCAGATTTCTGATGCATGGCGCACCTGCTACCCTACTGATACTGCCTACACCTTCTACTCCAGCCAACATAATGTATGGTCCCGGATCGATCACTGGCACACTACCCTCCATTTTCTGACCCAGACTACTCCATTCCTTACATGGTGGTTCCCCTCCAATGCAATATTGGATGAGATGTTCTGTTCTGAAGTCTGAGATGCTATATTGGAGTATTTTGCACTCAATGCGGGCACCGTCCAAAAATAGGCAATGCTCTGGGATGTCTTTAAATCTTACATCGGGTGGGTATTCATTGCGAAGCATTGAAGGTTACTCCGTGCTATTAGGGGTGACCTTGTGCAAATAGAGAGAAAACTACTGGCATCAGAGCAGTGGACGATATAGGTTTCTATCCCTTCATCTCCTTAGCTGACATCCTCCTTGATATAGGACTTTCATGAGGCTGCTGATCATGAGGTGCTATACCTTGGCAAAGCGCTATCGGGAGGGTGAGTAGTCTGGTCATATGCGTGCATGTATGCTGCACCCATCATTCCTGTCCTCATATGTCACCATGCTTCAAAGAGACGATGTGGAAGTGGTGACGAGCACTCCCGACATCCTGACAAATTTCATATCATATTACCACTTTTTATATACGACTCGCACTTCTACAACCACAGAGGAACTTACTGATTATTTGGCTGAGGTTGCTATGGTGTATCTAAAAACTGGTCAGCAACAATTCCCGGCCTCGCCCATTAATGCCAAGGAAGTTTCTCAGGCCATCGATTCTCCTGGCAGTACTGAGGCCCCTGGGTCAGATGGCTTTACAGGAGCCTTTTATAAGGTGTATACAGAGGATCTCATCCGACATTTACTTGAGGTTAAGGCTGAATCTCTTGACCAGGGCATGCTCACCCATCTATGTACGAAACGGTGATCGAACTTCTACTTAAACTTGGGCAGTCCCCTCAGAGTTGCACCTCATATCGCCCGTTGTCATTACTCAATCAGTTGTCCTTATCAATGGAGAGTGTAATTGCCCCTATTCAGTCAGGATTTGTACCCCATCAATCCACCTCAACTAACCTGCTCACGGTGTTTGCTGTCCTTAATCAAATATCCCTGGATCTTCCCACAGCCGCTATTCTGGCCCTTTCTCTATGCCTCCTATACAAATTAGGTATACCCCGAGGCTTTTGGGACCTCATAGCCTTGTTGTATTCATCCCCATCGGCCTGGATAAGGGTGATGGGGCTCTATCTGGCTCATTTCCTTTAACTCTTGACACCCAACAGGGATGCCCGCTGTCCACTCTATTTATCATATGTATGGACGCACTGGTGTGCCGGTTTCAGGAGTGGGACTCACATAGGAGGGCTTTGATTCCGCCACGGCCCCCTCTTAGCCTCACTTTATGCAGATGACATTCTGCTTTTTGTCCGGGACCCAATCACCAATCTTGGCCTGCTGGTTGAGGAGGTTGTCCGCTTTGGCACTTTTTCTGGCTTGTCGACTAATTGGAATAAGTCTGAAATATTTCCCCTCACTGACACCATGGTACTCCGTCAGCTCCCTTACTCACTAATTTGGAAGGAGGGGTACTACTAAATACCTCTGTATACATCTACATAGGAGCAGTGTTGAAGTCATCCGGCAGAATTGTGGGCAGGCGGTCGACAGGCTCGGATCTGAGGTCGAGCGATGGATAACTCTCCCACTGATCCTTGCCGGGAAAGTTGCCATTATTAAAATGGTGGTTCTCCCATGTTTCTTGTATTTGTTTTTAAACATACCTGTTGTCTTGACCAAGCATTTTTTTGACTACCCGCATAGTGTCCTTACGTGGTTAGTTTGGTTGGGAGGGCTCCCTCGCATACACTGGTCCACACTAACGCTTCCGTTTGAACATAGGGATTTTGGTGATCCTGACTTTTATATTATATTGTTGTCCAAGCGCATTTTGCCTACTATTGGTACCATCCTGACAACAGGTTCCAATATCTCACACCTGAGCATTCGCAGACTCCTACTACATCCTCTTCCGTTCTGCTGCCCAAAGGCTTCCCAAGAAATCCGGCAGAAATACAGACACTCCCAACAACTTGCTGGGCATGGAACAAGCTACGCTGCTATCCAGTTTTTGAAGCCCTATATTCACCACACATTCCCCTTGCTAATAATCTGTGGCTCCCACTCACATGCGAGTGGCTTACTCAGCATACTCTTACTACTCGTCAATTATACACAATTGGCGACGTGTTTGCAGACTCAGCGCTTCGCTCGTTCACAAATGTAACCGAGGGGCAACAATTGTCAGTAATGGGAAGATTAATTTAACACAGACTCTATGGTACAATGGGCACACTATTGCCTACATACCCAGCAGAGCCAAGAGATTTCCCCTCTTTGCCCCATACCATTACATCTTCTGGCAACGAGCATCTTATCTCCCGCCTTTGTCATTTTTCTCTACAAATTAGACACACCGGACCTAAGAGGTCGAGGGCCGCCTGGGAGAAGGATGTGGGGCGCTTCTTGCCAGACAAGATCTGGTATTACTGCTGCACACAGGTGGAATTAGTATCTGACACCTTTTGTCATAAATTGCTACATTTTAACATCATACACCGAGCATGTGCCACCCCACTGGCTCTCTTTAAGATTAGATCCTGCACATTTCCATCTTTATTTGAAGTGCAGGCCGAGTAGGCTAACTTAGCAACATATAACATGGTCCTGTCCTGATATTATTGCATACTGAGGTGCCATCTACTCTGTTCTCTCACGCATGATCGGCAAGGAACTTACCCCTGATCCTCTTCAGGCCCTGTTGGGATATGTGACACTTTGCAGCGCTGGCACTCCTGCTCGCTAAACGGAGAATCGCCTTGCATTGGGGCAGTGCTGTCCGTCCCATGGAGCTACTTGGTTGCGGGACCTCCTTTACTGTGATCCTATGAGCGAACTATTTGCATCTTTACAACTCCCATCTGCTCGCCTGAAGGATATATGGCAACCTCTAAGGCAGACGTCTCCAAACTTTTTAATGCCCTGTTGAAAAATAAAAATCATTAGACCCCCCTCAGAATGTTTTACAATTACTTTATCAAGATGGCAATCTTTAAATATGTCTAGACCTATTTAAACATTGCGCCCTCCTTTTCCAATGATTGCCCCCAGTGCCCTATAGTGTGCTTTTGTAATGCAGATGGTCCTGTTTTCTTTGTTTGCTTAAAGCATATCCATAATTTATTAAAAAGGTAATGGACATAGGCTGTTTAAAAATATAAAAATGAATTATGTTAATAATGGTTTGAAAACTGGACTGTAAACCACACCTCTTATCATTCCCGGTTCACCAATGTTTTAAAGACTTCTACACTAAAGGTTCTTTAGGCAGTGGCAGCGGTTAAAAAGCATATAAGATCATGTACCAAGAGCCTATTGGGCATGGTGAGAGTCCATTCACAACAGTCTCTGTCGACATGCGCACGAAGCAGGGGGACAGGGCATGGAAATGGTTATGGATGTAGTAGATGGTATCACAAATGGCATCATTTGCAATTCCAACTGTTGACATGTGCCACATGACCACTACTATCAACAATAAAATTGTGGAAATCGGAAACATTTGTTTTTACAAGAATAAGTGGAAATGCAGTATCAATGCCATCCTGTTTGAATATGCATCACTTGGAAGGTAATCTGTATTTTAAAAGGCTAAAACGTAAAGGTTTCTACAGTAGGTTTGCATGCTTAGGTAGTATTTCAATGTCAATCTTGGTTACATACTCATAGATTGGGAACACATGTAGAAAGTTGAAAACTGAAGGCTTTACAACGTAGGCTGTAGGGGTGAGGACCACTGTGTTGTGGGCTGACCAAATGCCAAGTTTTGGGGAAATGGGGATGAGCAGGAGGCGCAGTCATAGACCAGGCCCTGCGCCCAGCATGTGACTGGCATAGACAAACGACGACAACAGTGGCTTAAGGCAAAATGGGTGATATGCTTAATATGGTCAAAGTCAATGCCCAGTAACTTTTTCTGGGAGTGACCATCAGCCCAACAAATAATGGACGGCTTGGGGGAGAAGTTATGAATCGTTGCTGCCCAGAGTGTGAGAGTAGAAGTGCATTGCCAGGATAAACTTAAGGCTCACACCCACAGACTGCAAAGCATGGCTAACTATTTCTTTCAGCGTGCTCTGAGAAAGGTTGGATGAGGTGTGGGCAGGCCTTGCTTCTCAAGTTTGTAAGGTACAGTCACATGTTGGGCCCATGGGACTTGTGAATGTGGGCGGCTGAGCGACTTCAATGATTCTGCTACTAAATATGTGATGTATTATTTCCTCAGTAATATCATTGGTGATGTAATTTGTGATGTTAGATGTGACGCTGCTGGAGTTCCGTAAACATGATAAACTAGTAATCAAAAGTCGTCATTGTAATCTCCCAGATACATGATTATACATTAAACTTAAACAATAAATCTGATCATTATTCACTATGGTGTCTCCCTCACTGAATCAGTCGAGTGTGTCTGCTTAAGTCACTGCATCTTGTGCAACTAGTGAGCCGACATCACACACAGGTGTACATCCGACTGCAGTGGTTCGAAACCTGTGGTCGGGGGGGCATGTGGGTATATGCGCAGTCTACCCAGGGGGTTTGTGACTGCATAGAAAGTTATGTAATATCAACAGAATATTAGAATGTATATAAATATAAAGCAAAATGTGGAACTGAAATTGTAAACATACTGTAAATGTGAAGACATTTGAAATCAGAGGCTAAAAATTAAGTTAGCATCCTCAGAGTGATCAGAGCAGTGCAAGTGCATCAAACAGGATATAGGCACTTATTATGAACATGGCGGTTCAGACCACCATGCCGCGGTGGCAGAAATCAAAACCACCGGCATGGCAGTCTGGACCGCCACATTCTGAACAAGGGAGGGCTGCCACAGGCGGCCCTCCGCCACCGCCGACTGGCAGCCTGACGATGGCGGTTTAATTTATCCGACAGGGCAGCGCAAAGAACCCTTGTTCCTCCAGCCTTTCCCTGGCGGGGAAAGTCTGGCTGAAGGGGTGCTCTGGCCCCCCTGGGGGCCCCTGCACTGCCCATGCACTTGGCATGGGCACTGCAGGGGTCCCCGTGCAGTGCCCTGTCACGCAGGTAACTGCCCGATTTACGGTCAGTGATCTGTGCGACGGGTGCTGCTGCACCCCCGCACAGCGGCATTGACGACGGCTCCATGTGAAGCCGTCGGCAATGTTTTCGGCCCAGCAGAATGTATATTATTCGGCCGGTGGGTTCTCAAGGGGGCTGTCGCTCTGTGATAAGACCGCCAACATAAACACAGCAGGGATTCCCGCCATGTTCATAATGACCCCCATAGTCTGGACAATGAGTCACCTCAACTGAATTTAGAAAAGCTCCAACCTTTCCATTAAAACTAAAAACATTTTTTATATATTTGTTGGTGAATTGAATAAAATATTTTACCATTTGTGTATTTGTTTAATGAATGCTTGTATTTGCTAGCGGTTCAAATCATCAAAAATGCTTAGGCTGCTATCCCTAGATTCCAATAATGATTCTGTGGGGGTTTCCCAGGCTCCAGTAATAATTAAGTGGGGTCCTCAGAGGTTAAAAGTTTGAGAACCACAGCCCTACAATGTCACTCGATTGCAGGGTCAGCTTTGTTCCCAGCACAGTGTCCGATGAGCTCATGTGGCAGGTTAGTGTGTGGGCATGTTTTATGAGATTTTGGGCCAGTTTTAACTGCTGATTGATAGTAAAACAAGCATTGCCCGTAGCAAGCTCAAATTCACAGAGTCTGCCATACCATGCAAAACACTTACACATCGTGTCTTTAAAAGTTTTAAATTGCTCAAATGTACAAACAGGGGACACATTTTTACCTTTGTAATTCTCTATTGGAGCTCCATTCCCGCCTGGCCAAATGCCTGAGACCGACTTTGCCTTCTTCCCTGAGGCTCTCATGACTCTTGCTCTTCTTGAAAGCCTTGTTATCATCTGGGAACATATTAAGTTTTAGGTATGCATTTGCAATTTCCAGTCTAACCAGTTGCTGTGTGTGTTCTATTTGCTTTCTATTAAATGTCATTTTAAATCAAAGTTCTCTGAGGATACCAAGGGTGGTAAATAGTGTTTTACTAACCTCACAATAAAATTTAAAAAAACAAAAAACGAATTAATGTCCACCAAACAGACAACATGTCCCCATCCAAGATACCGTAAAGACACTGTGAAACCCCCCCACAGCTTCAGCAGATGTGAATGCAGGACCATGCTCTGCTCATCACAACTGCTGTAGTCTTTGTCATTGAAAGTGCCCACTCTCAGTTCAGTGGCCACCATGTGCCCTCTACTCACAGACAAACTCAGGGCACCAAACAGCAAATGGATCCAGGAAAGAGATGCTGACCTGCCCTCACGCCTTCTGTAACTGACTTGTCAGGTTATTGCTGCACTCGTGCAACATCGATCCCCTTTGTCCATGTCCTGTAGTGCAGAAGTTGCCCCATCCTCGGTCCTGATCACTCGGGGTAAAACCCTGACCACACGTACAACATGGGTAGCTGTTCTTTGAAACTATTGTTGCATCTATGTACTGTTTCATGGTAGGATATGATTTCTATATTATGTGTGAGTAGCAGTAACATAAACCATTTAATATGAACCTCTTATAGAGCTATACATTCAAATTTCATCCAAATTCCGACCATTTTGCTCATAGTGCGCGCCTACAGCTAACCTTGCTACTCTGCCTTACAAAGATGGTATCCATTGTTGTACTGTGGTAATTACAGATAACACATAACCCATTAGCCTCAGGGATTCAACACCAGGTTTATTTTGCTACTTTTATTTGACAAATGCAAACCAGACAGCCAGGTGTGTCATTTTTACAAATCCTGATTTATAAGGCACAGTGGCTCCAGACAGGCCTACGTCATGTCATGGTACATGCAACAGTATTTTTCTGGTGTGTACGTCATTACATATCAGAGCTCCTGAGAGTTTAAAGACACTTTAATGAGAGAAAAGTGAATCAAACTCTAGTCAATTCCTCTCTGCTTGTGAACGCAAATGTCCTTCTTAATGTACCCTGTTGTCTTCCCCATTAAATATTCCTAAGTGTTCATTTCAGGCCTCAACAGGATGATGTAACATTTAGGAATAAAGATGCATGAGACCAAAGCAGAGCTGGAAGTCAGTATGGCAAAGACCTCCATGGCCACCATGTACTTGCCCTTGGTGCTGAAATAAATGAGAGCCAGACACTGAGGAAGGCCAGCATGCTGAAGGTGATAAATTTGGCCTAGTTGAAGCTGTCAGACAGTTTTCTGGCAAGAAAGGCGACTATGAAACTGTTGGTGGCCAGAAGCCCAAGATATCCCAGCATGCACCAGAAGGCAATCTGAGATCCCTCGTTACATTCAATTATTATCTTTCCAGGCAGGATGTGGATGTTGTTTTCAGAGAAAGGAGGTGAGAGAATTAACCAAGACAAACACAGGAGAACCTGAATAAGGGTACAGACACAGATGACCAGATAGGACAACCTGGGTCCCACCCATCGCTTCAAATCACTGTTGGGTTTGGTAGCGTTGAAGGCAATGACCACCATGATAGTTTTGGACAAGATGCAAGAGACGCAAAGAGCAAAAATGATTCCAAAGGCAGCTTGACGAAGGAGACATTTCTCTGATGTTGGATGTCCAATGAAAGCCAATGAACACAGAAAGCAAAGAGAAAGGGAAAGAAGTAGGAGGTAGCTGAGGGAGCGGTTGTTGGCTTTGACGATGGGGGTGTTCCTATACAGAACAAATAGCTCCAGAATTCCACATGGTATCAAAGAGCAGAAAATGCAGATGGCTGTTAAGCAGCTTCCTAAAGGCTCATTATACGATAAGAACTCTATTGTCTTTAGGATGCATTCGTCCTGTCTGGCATTGGGCCACTGATCCCAGGGACATCTGAAGCATTCTGTAGATCCTGGAAGAGATTTAGCAACTCATTTACTCATCACAGTTATCTAATATTTGTAATTTTGATATTAGTAATACGCCAATTCACACAGAGCACCTGCTCCCATATTATAAAAGGACTCTTAAATATATCTGATGTCTGATTTCTGGTCACCAGTTGCTAGAGGTATTGATCACTCACCTGTCTGATTGGAGATTTCCCCTGGAGGACGTGGGATACACAGGAAACAGCAAACGGGCTTCCCTTCCTTAGCTGCTTTTCTAAATCCAGGCATACAGCTTTTACTGCATACAGAAACAGGGATCTGTAATGAGAGAAACTAACTTACTCACACAGCTTGATAATCACTCTCTCCTCAAACTACCTAGCATGCTGGTTTTTGTCAATGTGGAAAAGGCAGCAGTGACCTGGCCAAAGAACTCTCAATGAACTCCATATTATTTTTCATAGATACCACTCTGACTGATTATTGAGTTTATTGTTTGTAATTGCTTACGTCAAGCTGTATCTCAGTTACAAACTCCACCTTTATCAACATCTGGGGTAATCGTTGATGGCTTTAAATTTGTGCCCCTTAAGAGTTCAGTGCAAAGGCAGTTAGCTAGTTATCCAATTACAATACATTACTACTTCTGGCCCTTGGACACTTATAGACAACAACTGCACTAAATATGGAGTTAGACCAGTAACCCCTGGGTCAAGAGATAAGACACATAAACATGAAACTCTTTAGTTTATTTTCCAGTGGATCACTTAAGTCTTGTAGACAGAGGGCCCAATTCACAAAGAGCCTCTGCAGGCATGGCAGAGACTCTCCAGTCATGGTGAATCTCCACACTTGCAGGTGAATCTCCACAATAAGAATTGCAGTTCAGAGATTACTCTCCTCCTGACTGAGAAGGCTCTTTGTGAACTGGGCCCTTTGATTTTGGACCCTACAAGCAACCCAGATACATATTATGTTTGGAGTTTTCTGGAGACACCAATAAGCAGTTTAATGATACACATAGAGATAACATCCTAGACTGTATTGTAAACAGATCAGCTGCCTCAGAGCAGAGCTGACCACCTGTTTTTGCATATGCAATGTCTAAAGCACCAACCTGTAACTCAAGAAAATTCTCTGAGTTAGTGCATTAGCTGGAGAAAGCCCAGCTTGTAAACAGTGAAAAGAGATTGCCTTTCTCTCTTTCCAAGCTTGGCTCTTTAAGGCCATCATCTTACTCAAGGTCATTACAAACAATATCTCCAGGCTCGAACATTGCACCTATAGATTTTGTTTTCAGGGGTGTTGGTCAAATAAATTCCAAGGGAGCAAAACAAGACTGCAACATCCAGAATGCATTAGGTCAACACAAAGGTCCATGGCTGGAAACTGGCCGGAGTGACCAGGAACCTTATGGTCACCCAATTATTGTCTGAAGCTCATGCATTAACTTGTAGAAATTATGAGTTAAATGCATAAGCCAGCACAGCTGTTCATAAAGTAGCCCAATGTATAGAGTCAGTTTGCTGTCGGACGCTTTAAAGGTAGGTTCAAAGGAGATATTTTGAGTGTCTACAATCTCTTTCTTCCTCTCTATCTCTCACTCTATTCCTCCCCCCTCAGTCCCTCTTTTCCTAATTTGCTCTCTTGTTCTCTCTCCTTTTCTCTCCCTCCATATCATCCATATCACATTCTCTGTATATCTAGCCCTTTTTTCTCTGCTCTTTCTCCTTTGTTCTACCATAGTGAGAAGTGGATTAAAAGTTGGGGTGAATTCTAGTGCACCACAAATAATAATGTCACTATTCTTATAAGGCCTTTTTAGAAGGTCCATTAAAGGTTTCAATATTTAAAACCCAAGCTCAACCTCCAGTAACTGTGGAATAGAGCAGACTGGCTTAATTTAGTTAAACCGTTTAGAAGTACCAAAACAGATAAAAAGTTGAAAACACAAAACAATAAAAATCCCATGGCAATTTATGGAAATATAGAATGATTTAAAAAAGAATATTGGAAAAATGCAAAAAGGGGAACTGAAAACTAAAGATATCAATAGTTGAAATTTTAGATAAAAATAGCACAAAATGTGCAAAGTGTCAACCTCGGGCAAATCCTCAAGCAAGACTGGGGCTAAATCAGAAGTTAAGTCCGACCAGCTGAGACCAGTCGCATGTCAGGTACAAGGATTACATTTGTCCCAGTCAGAGAGTTATCTTCTTTGCTTAAAAAGAGTTCTGAACATTGACTGGCCGTCAATGGGTTTGTCGGTATTGAAGGAAACAGGCAGAAGCCAGAACAGGGTGCAACAAGTTACAGGAGTATGTGGCCCCCAATGTAGTCACTGACGGGAGTGGAAGAAGTTCAGGTTTTTGGGGCCTGGAGGTCTTCCGCACTGATCAGGTCCTCATCGACGGTGCTGTTGAGGAAGCTGTAGGATGAAGTTGAAATGGCTTCATCTTTGTCTAATTCTGATGTTGAATAGAGAAAGTAGAGGGAGGTACGGTGAAGTCAGGCTCTCCTGTAATGCACCCTTGTTTGATTGACTGGAAGGTTGGTACTGGTACTTCAGGCAAAACCTTTATTTGTGGTTGGGAGTCCACTTCTTTGTCCTAGGTACAAGTGAGAGCAAGCTCAGCCTGTCGTGGGGTTATTTTAGCGCTTTGCATGGACACATTTATTTTAGCTATGGACCTGAGGCCTGTGCCCTTTCACCTAGTTCATTACATTCATTGCTTTTTATTATTTTAGTAAGGCTTCATTTTAGTGGAGATTTTGTATTATTTTTATCAGTTGCCCTTCCATGCAGAATTTGTTATTATTTCTTTTGCACATTTCATCTTGTGCTCAGCCCAAAACTGTTCGCAGCTGTACATGATTATTTACTGAGTATTGCCGTTTGCAGGTCCAACAAAGACAATGTCTGCCTTCCACAGAAAAGACACACTATCACGTCAGGACAGTTCTCAGAACAACAAATTATAAAACAACAAGCTTCCTCAAGCCGCCCAAAACCAGCAGTCTCACCCACATGACGAGAGACCAAGGACAAGCTGTGGTTCTTCTCACAGGTCTCAACAGCAGATGCAGTCTGTCTTCTGTCTTTTACAGGTCCATTAGTGTTCTGAAGAAGGTGCCTTGTGTGAGAAACGTATGCCTGCCACTAGCCTGTGGGGACTCCTAGCCTCACCCTAACCAAAAAGGAAAAAGGTCCGATGGGTAACTCTACCCACTTTTACAGCAGTTTCTGTGTACTCTACTGCAACAGTCCGACAGTGCAGCTCTCTACCTAAAACCAAGCTGGCAGAACATTTTTCCCCTGCACAGAGCTCCTTTGCCCACTCTAGAGGTGTGGCCCAGGATATAATCAACATCTCCTCTGTAAACACTGAAAACCACTTTTGGGGGCAGCTTCCCCCCCCCCTGGGATGGGTGCCTGGATGGCTAACAGAATGAAAAAAGGAGGTATGCCCAGGTGTTAGCAACATCTTCCTGTTACAGGCTTGGCTCTTTCAGGATAATTAAGTTCCTGGGCACTATCCATATGACCATCTTGTCAAAGGAACAGAGCACCTCCCCATGCAAAAGGCATTGGTCTCTGATCTGGAAGACAGTTCACATCTCATCAAGGAGGTATTCAGTTCCTGCTTGAAAGTTGGAAGGTCATGCAGTTTGGATTCTAGAGAGTTTCGGGAGGCAGACTGGGACATTTTGAAGGTACCTTTTGGAAAATATTTAGTACAAATCTGACTTTACCAATGAATTGAGTTTGTAATAAACATTTTAAAAAGTCTAAGAATGCACTTTTCACTTGGCTCCTAGGTGGCGATAACAGCTAACTCTTCTACAGTTAAAATAACTTTTGGTCCATTTTCACTTTAAGGACATGTTTTACATTAAACATTTAAATATCATTCATCTTGCCTTAATGGGTATGAAGGTTAACTAACTGATATTTAAAAGGAGGGTTCAAACCTGTCAAAAGGGGTTATTTGGAGAAGTTGAAGCTGATGATTAAAAACTGAACAGCCAGGTGACCGGTGGCCGGAATGCAGTCATGTTTTGCATTGTCACTTTAGTAGTGGCACAATATGTGTTATATTCTGCTAATGGCATTTAACTTATGGGTCCTGGGTACTCCTTGTAGCATACACTAGGGACTTAAAAGTAAGTTAAATCTAACAGTTAGGAATATAGCCATGTCAACATATTCTTTAGGGGTCACAGCAAATGCAGTGGGGCCTAGTTAGTAGAGTCCTGGTGCAGAAAGTAAAAAAAAACAACAAAAAAAACAGCAGCATCACTCCTAAAAACAACAGGGGGATTATACAAAAAGTTTTTTTTTCCCAACAATCATGAGTAGGTGCCATGCAACATGAAACCATGAGTCAGTATTGGCTTTTTAGAAAACAACTTTTGCATGCTGAGATTTGTGAGCCTGCATACGGATGAATGCTACAGTAATTGCCCGTAATTATAGCAAAATGTCATTTGCCTCTGGAGAAATGTCATTTGCCTCTGGAGAGCTCCACATACATATAGAAAAAGGTACATTCCTGGCCTATTACTGTGATTTTCACCACCATAAGGCCATAGCAGTTTTATGGAAACAATGGTTCTCTATACTTACAAAGGTAAAGAAAAATCAACAAGAACCCGAATGCAAATTGATCATGGCTAGTAAAAACATATCTGCCAGAAATTGTCACACATGACATAGCACTAGCACCACTTCATAAATATGATTATTGCATCTAAGAGACTAAAGCACCTTCTGGGTTCAGGGTGTCTGTTAGCATCTCCACAGCAGGTGAATTGTCAGGATAATTAATACTATACCTGAGAGTACCCGGAAGGCCACTGGATGGCGCTAGTGTGATTGATGAGTCTTTGGCCCTGAGGAGAGGTTGAATCATAGGTTCCAATTCTCACACTCTGGACACCTCCATTAGCAGTCCTGTGCCAGTTCACAACGTCATACTGTGCGGGGACTTTACCGGTCTGGCTGAAAAACAGCGCCGCTCCTGCTTTATTTTTGAATCGCACATTCTTAACATAGTGCAAGAGCTGAAAGAGAGAAGCAAGTAAAGAGCTCTTAGGCCAATGCATTTCCATGATTTATAGTTTCTGTACTACTTAATTACTTGATGGTCTCCCCCAATGAGGAGAAGATGAGCTCTTTGACATTCTCCTTCATTACATGAAATCCCAGCTAAATGACTTCTCTGTGACACAGCCAACTGGTGGGAAGGTGAGAGCTGCACAAATAATGATGGACAGCGGTGCAGATGCTCTGAACCCTGACCAGGACATGTGCCAAGCTGCATATGGCAGCTCCTCGGATTGGTGTAGACCACTAGAGGCTGGGATGAGACTGAGGTAGGTTCACGAAGACAAGACCTTAAAGAACATCTGAGCAGCTTTGGA
The DNA here is from genome assembly GCF_031143425.1 of Pleurodeles waltl. Lineage (NCBI taxonomy): Eukaryota > Metazoa > Chordata > Amphibia > Caudata > Salamandridae > Pleurodeles > Pleurodeles waltl. Next base: position 630,207,507 of record NC_090451.1, on the reverse strand, counting down.
AGCTAATTTGTTAAACTAATGTTGAACCCTATAGTCACGACAGAACTGATATTTGAATGGGGTTAGCAGGAGTGTATACCAGAGTCTGACTCCCACTGCAGTGATGGTTCTCTTTCCAACCTTCCGCTTTTGTAGTAATGCAACAGTCCATTTATGAAGCTGCGCATGAATAGCTCTATGCTTGCCTTTGAGGTGAGCTTAAGCAAGGTGCACTGAAGTTAGAGTAGCCTTTACAGTACATACTTAGCTGGAATAAATTGACCCATGAGGGACACCCTACTTTATTCACTGTATGACTAGTAAACCTGAGTTCAGCATTGCTTTATAAATATTGTAGGAAACTGGGTTATTAATTGAAGGGGGTGAAATGCTACTCAAGCAGCAACCACAGTTCCTGTTAGGGTGAAACACAAGAAAGCCCAAATTAACCTGCATTCAACACTATGGAAGATTGGCACAAAAAAAAAAAAACAGGTGTATCTTTAGAGGCAAGGTGTAAAGTATTTGTGCAGCACAAAACCATTAATAAAGTAAAGATACAACATAAGAAAAATCTCAAAGTAATTTAGGAAACAGAGTCAATTTTAACAAATTATTTGATACTAAAACAACCAAAATACAATCAGCAGAACCGGAGATATGCAATTATAAAGATTTAGGTAAAAAATACTGCTTGAAAGCACAAAGCACCAACTGTGGTTATCTCTCTGCGCCTGCGTGGAGGATGTGTAGTGCAGCAGCAGTCTAGAGGAGCTGAGTGGCTAGGATGTGAGGTCGTGCGTTGAGGATGCATCACATAGCAGCAGGTCAAAGAAGCTACGGGCTCCGATGTGAGGCCCTGTATTGAGAATGCATTGCGCAGCAGCGATTCTGAGGGGCAGAGAGGTCTTATGTCAGGTATGTGTCACACAGCAGTGTGCAGGGTTGAAGGTGGTTGGAAACTTTTCTGTTCCTGAGGCCTCTAATCAGAAGGCCAGTCAACTAGCCCTTAGAGTCACTCTGATGGTCCTGTGTTCAAGATGTAGGTTCAGTCATTCTCATTCAGACGGAAGGTCAGGAGGGCAGCCAAATAGCAAGGCAGCAGTGTAGCAGCCCTTCTTCTGAGTCTTTCACAGATCCAGATGAGTACTGGAATGTTGGGCTTGAGGGTCCACTATTTTTCCATGGTGCCAGCTTTGAAGCAAGAGAAGTTTCTAGAAGTTTCCACCTCCAAAGGGGTTTGAAATTTCATTCTTGCCTTTCCTGGCTCCAGGTTGTTTGGGGGCACAAAAACTACTGTGACAATCTTTGTGAGTGTGCTGAGGCAGAATCTTTGTGATGTGCAAGCGTGGTAGGTGACAGCTCCATCCTATCAAGTCAGAGATGGCCCATACTGCCAACACCTATTCCCCCTTTGTCTTACTGTTGGGGAGCGAACCTCAAAGACCAACTGCAAGCTACATGTGACCCAGGATAGAGGCTGCAGGTACCAAATGTTTAGGACAAGAGAAACTGGCAACTTTAATAGTAGCATTTTCAGAATAGTAACTTAAAATCAAACTTTAGCATTAAGTATGATTTTAAATTACAATTTTTTAGAGACCAAACTCGACTTTCCTACCTGCTCCCAGTAGAACGTTATCATTTACTAAATACAATAGGTAGGCCTCGCAATAGTGGAAAATAGTTTAAGAGTTAGAGTTTTCCACTACCAGGAAATGTATAAGCCAAAAGTACATCTTCAACTTTTTAAATACACTGCACCTTGCCATAAAGGTTGTTCAGGGCGGCCTACCCTAGGGGTAACATATGTAATAAATAGGATGGTTTAGGCTTGGCAAAGGGTTTACTTTGCTAGGTTGAGGTGCCAAAACTGCGTACAGGCTGCAATGGCAGGCCTGAGACATGTTTAAAGGGTTACTTTAGTGGATGGTACAATGAGTGTTGCAGGCCCGCTAATCAAATGTAATTTACAGGCCCTGGGTACATTTAGTACCACTTTACTAGGGACTTACAAGTAAATTAAATGTGCCAATTGAGTGGATACCAATGTTACCATGCTTACGGACAGAGCACAAGCACTTTAGCAACTGGTTAGCAGTGGTAAGGTGTGCAGAGTCTTAAGGCCAGCAAAAAATGAAGACAACGAAAACAAGAAGTTTGAGGGCAAAACATTGGGGGGAAAACCACATCAAGGAGATCAGATCCAACAAATATAATTTGATTTATTTTCATTTTAGGGTTTTAAGCTGGTTAAGTATCATCAGGGCAGGCTGCTCATGGTAGTAAGCAGTAACAACATGGTGTTCATTGATGAGTAGTGGGTCTTGCAGAGCTGGTCAGAGTGGAGCTAAGATCAGTGTTACGTGAAATCATTGTAAGTTGCAGACATGTATAATCCTGGCCAGTTGGAGGAACATTAATGTCACTATGTCATCTGCTGGGTAAAGGATAGAAATGCTGGCTCTAGTCATGTCAGTTGTATTAAGCCTACCTAGATACTGTTCTACCATCGAGCTAGGAGGGGAAAGCACCCTGTTCAGTGTATGATGCACTGCAGTTGAATGAAGGTAAAAACAGTCTCCTCATTTCCAGTTGTAAGTCATTAGTTTTAATAACTTCGTAGATTTAGAGTACAAGGTTCTTGTTCCTGCCAATTCCAAGCAGCATGCCCTTTCGGCAGGTTGGTAAGCACAGTTGATTGAACAGCTAGTCTTAGTTATTGTGCCATTAAGAGAGTGATGTATATTTTTGAAACTTCACTAGCACCATAAACTTGATGGCATTTTTTTTTTTTAAAACAGGCGAAAAAGCAGGCTTTGCTGCAGAGACAATGAAAATAGGAGGGAAAATTCTGTGTTGTAAATTTTTTTGAGGGAAAAATCTTTCGCTTTCTTTAAATTATTTTATGTGAAACTTTGCTTGCAGAAGATGTTCAGAGTTCGCAAAATCAACATTAACACTACTTGCCTTTAGTTAGCCTAGTCTCTAATGTGATTATCTTGACTAAAGACAAGTGGACATTTTCTCTCCAGTGGAAGCCCATTGCTTGGTGAAAGATGTAATCACATTTCTAGAAGAAGCCCTATATGATTAGGTGTCCACCTCGAACACTGTAATGCAACTTGGCAATAAGCCCTTAAGGTCAGTGGCAGGCTGCTTCCAAGATCAGCTATACCGGTATCATGGCACTTCATTCCAGTTGGAGCAGTGGCTCTGCATCAGGGCCATGGATTCATTTGATTATGCCACCCACGTCTTCTGCACCCACTCCACAGCTACTAAATAGGACTGGTGAATGTAGTGGTACCAGCTTCGTGCATTGTTACCATTGCTGACATTTTTGAAGGATGTAGGGTGACCATCTTGCATGGAGTCAAATTCTGGGCCATTATGTTTCAAATTCAGGACAAAAGGTCAATTCTATGAACATACAAGAAGGTCAAGCAATAAAATAAAATTCAGTAAATAGATGGTCAACACAAGTGCAAGTCAATGTAGGTTTATTTTCTTTGGTTTGTCTATTACATAGCAGTATTGAACAAACATTAATATGTTACTGGATATATGTAAAGAATAAAAAACATAGCAAACATATGCACATAAAGCAAAATATATCAGCCAACAAAATTGACAGTTGGCATCTGATTCTGCCCCTTACAATTGGTATGTCGACGAAAACGGACTTGCAGCTCATGGGCATTAGAACTATTGCTAGTATACAGAAAAAGTGAAATGTAAAGTTAGTGGTTAGGGCCAGTTTGAGGGAACTAGTGCATTTGTGAGTGTGTGAATTTCATTGTGATTGCTTCTGATAAAACTAGTGAAGTTTCAGCTGACCACTCTTTGTTGCTGTTTGCTCTACCCCTTCCTCCACCAACATAGGGAGGACTCCATCTCAGGTGGGACCTTCAAGAACCCAAGTAAATGGTGGGCTTCTCCTCCTGGACAGTTTCTCCTGCAGGGCCCGGCAGACCCCTTCCTTTTCTCTGGAGGCACATAGGTGTCCAGGCAATCAGCACCTCTGCCTGAATGGGCAGACTTAAAGTAAGGTGCCCTTATCTCTTTGAGACCGGCGGCCAGGCATGCACCAGCTGTGATCACAGAGCTGTCCTTTGAGTACTCCACAGAGCATTCCCTTCCCCGGTTCAATCAGGACTTGAAATTAGAACAAAGTGGGGGGGGGGGGGGGGGGGGGTGGCTGTTTTATACACATTTTTTGAACAAGGGATGTGTATCCACTGTCTCAAACTTCAGAATGAGTTTGGGGTGGTTCTCGTTTCAAGTATCTTTTTCAGCCTGCTCTCAAGAATCAGTCTTTGTGTAGAGAGATGTTTCTCACAGCTATTACCACTCTGGTTCACTCCAGAGTAGAGGATTTGCAAACAGAGGCACAATGAAGCATGTTGTTTCTGAACCTGACGCCAGCAGCCTCTTTGTAAGAGTAATCAGGAATAGATAAAAGAGCAGGAATGATATAGAAACTTCCTCACACAGCACAACAGACGCAGCAACCCTTCATCTACCACCAACCAAATGTTAGCACGGAGTAAAAACTAATCTGCAGTCCCTTGCTAAGAAAGTTCTACTGTAATTTCTAAGAGTAGCTTAGTCTCCAACCTCCCCACATCACTGTCTGTCCCTCCATCCTACAGCTAAAATAATTCAGGCAGTACTTATACTGTGTAAGTCATCATCCTACATCTTGTGCAATGCCAAACCGGGGTGCTGGAAATTGGCCCTTCCTGCAGGGTCACCTGTGATTTTTTTTTTTTTTTTACTTTCAACAGGACACTTTTTTGTTGGCTATAGAACTCTGTGTACTTTACCCTTGCTAGCCAGTGGTAACATGCTTTTCTTCTCCATTTCAAATGTATTAAGATTGGTATACACATTTAATTTACTTTTATGTCCCTAGTATATGGTTCAACCTATACCTAGGGCATGTAAATTAAATGATACCTAGTGTGTCACCCACCTACAGTGGCACTGCAAAACATTTCTCCAGAACTGACTCTGCAGCTTGTCTGGGCACCTTAAAAACACTGCCAACCTGGCAAAATTACCCTTTTTCCCTACCAAAAATGTAATTTTTAATGCTTATAACTTAGCCCTAAGGTAGGCCATGAAAACTAATAGGGCAGGGTTCATGGTCTCTAAAGACAGGACATGTATTTAATGTTTTACATGTCCTGACAAGAAGAAAAGCCCTCCCAAATAATTTTTCAGTTTGGTAAGGCAGGCTTTCCCATAGGTTAACACTGGTTTACACTATTTCATTTAATAAGTCCTACATTGAGTTTGGGCATGCCTAGAAAAATATTTCAAGGACTCATTTTAATAGTAGTTTAAAATCCAGCTCAAAGGTCAAGTCAGGTTTTACATTACTATTTAGGAAATTGCACTTTTAGGAAGTTGTAATTTTCTTGCCTCAAACCAAAAGGCTTTTCTGGCAGTGTCACTTGACCCCTGATGGCTCCCCTGTGTTAAAATGCGTACTGATTTCAGCGAGCGGATGAAGAGGCTCTTGGTTTGGGGAGGAGGTGTCCTCCTGAGGTTCAAAGGATGTTACCCTGTCACTGGCAGGTAAAGCTCAAACCTACGCCTGCCTCTCTTTTGTCTCTATAGTCATCCTGGCTTCAAACCCAGAGAGAGGGGATGAATTGACCAAAGGTTTAGGGGATGGACCAAGAATTGTCCTCTACTCACAAGCTGGTACTATGCATACAATTGGACCCCACAAACCTTTCCTCACAATACTGCTGAACCTGCTCTGATTTCTGAAGAAACTGAAGGAAGACTGGACCTACAATTCCTTGATTCCAGGACCCCAGAACGGACTCTAAGGGTCAGTTGGCTTGCCTCTTGTTTTTCTACAGGGTCACAATAAGCTTCCAGAGTCTTCTATTTCTCTGCAACTGCCCCGCTGACTGGTTCCAAATGGAACTGTACTGGAATCTGCTGCTGGTACCTTTTGGAGTGAATCCTAACTCACATGTGGTGTCCACAAGGCCCTGGACTCTTGATGATAGAGTGTAAACCTCCAGTTCCCAAACTGCAAGAAGGCAGACTCAAAAGCTTTTTGCCAACAGCAGTCGATGTTGAAATACTGGTCAGCCTCAACATAATAGTTTGCCCTGCTGATGAAGATCTGACTTCCAGAATTTTTTTCCTCATTTCTGTGCTTCCCACCTGCTTTCAGTATGTTGTCAAAACTGGTGTGAAACCGATGGGTGATCCTGGCAATCTATACATTTCTAAAAAGTTGATAACATTTTAAATTCATCAAGGAGTCATTTCTGTATATCTCTTAGGATTTCCCTAAAGAAAGTCACTTTTAAAATATTAAATTAGTAAATATGACAAAGTTTTCATCTGTAACTTTGCAACGGCCAATTTACAAAAGCAGTATACCATTACATCTACTATAACCTTCTGCTGCCTGGATAAATAGTCTTGATAGGTTATCCAATCACCCGAGGTACCCAAAGATAACAATTGAGCTGCACCTTACAATGGTGTTTCATTTTGTAACGAGTATACACCAACTACTGTGGTAAAATATAAAGAGTGAAAAATGGATATCAACAACAAAACCTATGGATTTCTGAAATTTAGAGTTTAGAAGCAGTGGCATTTGTGAATTTCCTAATATGTGGGTACCCATGCTAGCACATGATTCAGAGGGCAGTTGAGGAAGGAACCTGGCTGGTCCAGTCTGTATGGTTTGGATTAATCTGCTTAGTTGAGTGAGAGAGTCACTGAGTGTCGGGTTGAGTGCGGCACTGTAGGGGTTGAGTCCTTTGATGACGATTATGTGATAGCATGCCTATCTCTCCTAACTGCACTATCTACCTTCTACCCATCCGATGTCCCTGTGAAAGCACATCTAGTGGTGCTTTCTGAAAGTTAGGAGATCCTGGTCCTTGCGTAGTTTGGTGGGGAGGGAGTTCCAGGTCTTAGAGGCGAGATGGGAGAAGGATCTGCATCCGGAGGTGGTGCATTGGATGCGGGGGACTGTGGCGAGGGCGAGGTCAGCGGAGAAGTCGAGTAGGTGTGTGGAAGTGTACTCGTTCGTTAAGGTAGGCTGGTCCAGTGTTGTGGAGGGATTTGTGAGCGTGGATAAGGACTTTGAAGATGATCCTTTTGCTGATGGGCAGCCAGTGAAGGGATCTGAGGTGAGCGGAGATGTGTTTGTTGCGGGGGAGGTTGAGGATGAGACGTGCGGCTGTGTTCTGGATTCACTGGAGTTTTTGCTGAAGCTTGGCTGTGGTACCAGCGTATAGGGCGTTGCTGTAGTCCAGTGACAGTTTTTCATGTTTCTAAGGGTATCCATTTGAAGGTCTTCCGTAGCATGCGAAGGGTGTTGATACAGGAGTACGATATGGTGTTGATTTGCTGGGCCATGGAGAGAGATGAGTCTAAGTGTAGGGGGTGGTCCGAGGGCGGTGGGCCACCAGGAGTCATCCCATACTGTCTTGTTGGGGCCGAAGATGACGATTTCTGTTTTGTTTGAGTTGAATTTGAGGTGGCTTGCTGTCATCCATTTGGCGATGTAGAGGAGTCCGGCGTGTAGGTTTGTCTTGACGGTGGAAGGGTTTCTGGTGAGGGAGCTGATGAGCTGGGTGTCGTCTGCCTACGAGATTATGGTGATTCCGTGGGGGTGGAGGATGTTCGCGAGGGGGACCATGTATATGTTGAAAAGGGTAGGGCTGAGGGAGGATCCTTGGGGGACCCCGCAGATGATCTTGGTGGCTGGGGACTGGAAGGGAGGGAGGCAAACTCTTTGGGTTCTTTCGGCGAGGAAGGTGGTGGGCCAGTCTAGGGCCTTGTGTCGGATTCCTGCGTCGAAAAGGCGTGCGTGGTGGATTTGGTGGCATACAGTGTCCAAAGCTGCGGAGAGGTCCAGAAGGATGAGAGCAACGCTCTTGCCCTTGTCCACTCTGGTTCTGATGTCGTCTGTGCAGGAGATGAGGGCGGTCTCAGTGCTGTGGTTCTTGCGGAATCCAGACTGGGAGGCGTTGAGTACGTTGTTTTCCTCTAGGAAGTGAGACAGTTGGGCGTTCACTATCTCCTCAGCGACCTTGGCAGGGAAGGGGAGAAGAGAGATGGGGCAGTAGTTCGTGAGGTCTTCCGGGTCTGCTTTGGGTTTTTTGAGGAGCGCGTTGACTTCGGCGTGCTTCCAGGTGTCTGGGAAGGTTGCGGCGTCAAAGGAGCTGTTGATTACGGCGCGGAGCTGGGGAGCGATGACCTTGTTGAATATGTAGTGGGGGCAGCGGTCTGTGGGAGAGCCTGAGTGGATGGAGTTCATGTTTTTTTCGGTTTCTTCATCGTTGGTTGGGGTCCAGGTGTGTAATTTGTTGGTGTAGGGGGTGCGTTGTGTTGTCGGTCGTGTCAGTGGTGGTGACGGTGGGTGCTGATGCTGTGAAACTGTTGTGTATGTCTATGATTTAGAGGTGAAAGTAGTTGAGAGGGAGTTGCAAAGGTTTTGGGAGTGAGGGGGTTGATGGTACTGGATTTGGGTTTGATGAGCTCTTTGACGATGGTAAAGAGTTCCTTGCTGTTGTGTGAGTTATTATCTATGCGTTCTTTGTAGAATGGCCGTTTGGTGGTCCGGATGAGTTGGTGTTGTTTGCGTATGGTTGTTTTGAGGGCGGAGAAATTGCTCATTGAGGGCTCTTGGCGCCATGCTTTCTCAATTTTGTGGCAATCCCGTTTGGAGGGTTGGAGTTCTATGGTAAACCAGGGGGCGGTCTTGATGGTGTGGGTGTTGTTTCTTTTTAGTGGGGCGAGGGATTCTGCACAAGTTGTTAACCATTGCGTGAGGTAGGGGGTAGCAATGTTTTGGGGTCGCTGGTGATGGTGGGTGGAGCTTGTGCGAGTTTGGCGTTCAGGTGTTCTTTGGAGACCTTTTCGCACATTCGGTAGGGTGCGGTGTTTTTTCGGTGGTGGGTGGGGGGTTTCATGAAGGAGAAGTGGACGCAGTGGTGGTCAGTCCAGTGGAGTTCGGTGGTGTGGGTAAAGGTGACGTGGTTGCTGGAGGTGAAAATTGTGTCAAGCATGTGTCCTGCGGAGTGAGTGGGTGAGGTGACCAGTTGCTTGAGCCCGAGGTTCATGAGGTTGTCTAGCAAGGTTGTGGAGTTGCGGTTGTGGGTGCTTTCCAGGTGAAAGTTGAGGTCACCAAGGAGTATGTAGTCTGTGGAGGTGAGGGCGTGGGAGCTGATAGTATCAGCGATGGCGTCGCAAAAAGGGGGGTGGGGTCCTGGTGGTCTGTAAATGAGGGTTCCTCTGAGGGTGGTGTTGGCGTTGATGTGAATTAAAAAGTGTAGGTGTTCTGCGCCAGGCTTGGCTGTGCACAAAGGAAATCCTTGAAGAGTGCACAGGAGCTGGAGCAGCTGCAAATCACGCGGTACCCAGCAATGCAGTCTAGCTTGGGGAGGCAAGGACTTACCTCCACCAAACTTGGACTGAAGAGTCACTGGACTGTGGGAGTCACTTGGACAGAGTTGCTGAGTTCCAGGGACCACGCTCGTCGTGCTGAGAGGGGACCCAGAGGACCGGTGATGCAGTTCTTTTGGTGCCTGCGGTTGCAGGGGGAGGATTCCGTCGTCCCACAGGAGATTTCTTCGGAGCTTCTAGTGCAGAGAGGAGGCAGACTACCCCCACAGCATGCACCACCAGGAAAACAGTCGAGAAGGCGGCAGGATCAGCGATACAAGGTTGCAGTAGTCATCTTTGCTACTTTGTTGCGGTTTTGCAGGCTTCCTGAGCAGTCAGCGGTCGATTCCTTGGCAGAAGGTGAAGAGAGAGATGCAGAGGAACTCTGATGAGCTCTTGCATTCGTTATCTAAAGAATTCCCCAAAGCAGAGACCCTAAATAGCCAGAAAAGGAGGCTTGGCTACCTAGGAAGGAGGATAGGCTAGCAACACAGGTAAGAGCCTATCAGAAGGAGTCTCCAACGTCACCTGCTGGCACTGGCCACTCAGAGCAGTCCAGTGTTCCAGCAGCACCTCTGTTTCCAAGATGGCAGAGGTCTGGAGAACACTGGAGGAGCTCTGGGAACCTCCCCTGGGAGGTGCAGGTCAGGGGAGTGGTCACTCCCCTTTCCTTTGTCCAGTTTCGCGCCAGAGCAGGGCTGGAGGATCCCTGAACCGGTGTAGACTGGCTTATGCAGAGATGGGCACCATCTGTGCCCATCAAAGCATTTCCAGAGGCTGGGGGAGTCTACTCCTCCCCAGCCCTGACACCTTTTTTCAAACGGAGAAGGTGTAACACCCTCTCTCTGAGGAAGTCCTTTGTTCTGCCTTCCTGGGCCAAGCCTGGCTGGACCCCAGGAGGGCAGAAACCTGTCTGAGGGGTTGGCAGAGCAGTAGCTGCAGTGAAACCCCGGGAAAGGCAGTTTGGCAGTACCCGGGTCTGTGCTAGAGACTCGGGGGATCATGGAATTGTCTCCCCAATGCCAGAATGGCATTGGGGTGACAATTCCATGATCTTAGACATGTTACATGGCCATGTTTGGAGTTACCATTGTGACGCTATACATAGGTAGTGACCTATGTATAATGCACGCGTCTAATGGTGTCCCCGCACTCACAAAGTCTGGGGAATTTGCCCTGAGCGATGTGGGGGCACCTTGGCTAGTGCCAGGGTGCCCACACACTAAGTAACTTAGCATCCAACCTTTGCCAGGTAAAGGTTAGACATATAGGTGACTTATAAGTTACTTAAGTGCAGTGGTAAATGGCTGTGAAATAACGTGGACGTTATTTCACTCAGGCTGCAGTGGCAGGCCTGTGTAAGAATTGTCAGAGCTCCCTATGGGTGGCAAAAGAAATGCTGCAGCCCATAGGGATCTCCTGGAACCCCAATACCCTGGGTACCTCAGTACCATATACTAGGGAATTATAAGGGTGTTCCAGTATGCCCATGTGAATTGGTGAAATTGGTCACTAGCCTGTTAGTGACAATTTGGAAAGCAAAGAGAGAGCATAACCACTGAGGTTCTGGTTAGCAGAGCCTCAGTGAGACAGTTAGTCATCACACAGGGAACACATACAGGGCACACTTATGAGCACTGGGGCCCTGGCTGGCAGGGTCCCAGTGACACATACAACTAAAACAACATATATACAGTGAAATATGGGGGTAACGTGCCAGGCAAGATGGTACTTTCCTACATCATGTGTCCTCCATATGTAACCAAGGCATGTAGAGGTGAAGGGCAGCATTTTTTCATTGATTCCTGCATCCCACAGTGTGCCAGAGTTGCCCAACCTTAGGCCAAGAATTACCTCTAACATACCAGCAGCTACATATCAACATCCCTTTGCCATTGTGTTGCCATATTCCAAAAATTACCTGCATTATGCCAGGGCCTGCATTTTGCGACTGGTGCTCTTTCTTGTAAGAATTACCTCTGACTGTTGAGTGATAGTAGGTGGTCCTAGGTAATTTCAGAAGCCAATAATTACCTTGGGTATGCCATGACTATTGGCAGACTTGCAAACACAACACACACACACACACACACCCACACACTTCCCAGGAGTACTCCTGACTCTTGCTCACTTAAACTCATCCTCCTCACACACTTATAGTAACTCACACATATTCACACTCCCTCGCTCTAAGCCATACTCCAAATCACTCACAGAAATATACTGACCCATACTCACTCTCACTGTCTCTCGTACTGCTGCACATTGATTCTCACTCTCCCTTACTCACTCACTCAGTTACAAGGTCACTCACATACCTTCGCTCTCACTATTTCACCCATTCATCATTGCTAGTCTCCACTGAAACTCCACCTTGGGGAGACCCTCTGCCCAGTTTTTGACCTACAAGCAGGGACCCCACTTTGAAGCCCTCTTGAACATCCCTCAGTCCATCCGGCTAAGTCCTTGTACTTAAATGTCTGTTACAATACGTTCAAGATAGGGCCATTTACGTCTCAGTGGAATTTGGACGGGGCAGCTGTTGATGCTGCCCTAAAACAAATCTTTATAAGAGCAATAACTGTTTGACATTACCATAACGAAGTGCTTTTGCAAATGGTGGCCAATTATGGTCTCTCCGGCCCTTTTGTTTATTAAGTGCACTTACTTACAAATCTTACATGATATCAAGCACAATTAAACAGCATTTATTCACTAGCACTCTAAAAAGGTATATTACTGACCTCAAGGCTGCTAGACACTCCCCTTTCTCCTCCTTTTATTGTTTTTACATAGTAATATGAACTATTCCCTATGTGTAATCCAAGATCACAGTATCATGATTATGTATACATTCTGCTTTTACATGAAATCCAATAAGTACATTGAAAGGCCTATTGTTTTAGCTTCATTTTAAAGTAATTTATTTTTAAATAAATATATTCATAACAGAAATGTTTTACCTGTAGATTTTTAGGAATGCTATTTTCCGAAATAAACAATTTCTCTGTCTAAAACTTGAAGACCTACAAAATTAAATTACATATATTTCCAAGACAATAATTACTTACAATACTAGAATTAATGAGAGCTAACACGAAAAGAATTCGGAGTGATTATTGTGACGTCTACATTCGAAACCGTGTATTTTTAACTAAAATAATTACATACTTTTCGTTTTTTTACCACACTGAAACTGCCTTATCCCAAGTTTCTCTGTTGCTTTCAATAATCATTTCCCTGTTAAAAAAGACAAACATTTTTCAAGTTAAACGCTCCAAAATAAACATGTAATATAAAACTTTTTTATAGGTAAATGGGTAATATCACTCCATTTCCCCATCTCGGGGTTCAGTTGAAATGTAAAATGTCACTTGATGTGCCTCTCCAGCCACTCGGCAGTCTTCTGTGTGTTCCCTATTTCCCCCTATTCCTGCCAAATTCCCGTTGCCCAAGTGTCTTGTGCCCCCCCTTACAGTCAATCAGTGGTGGCTCGTCGGAGGGAAAAGGAGCGGGGGGGGGTGGGGGTGACACGTGGCGGGCGGGGCACGATAAACAAAACATATATATGCAATAATACTTTTTTTTAAGTTACTTTTTGTGCCGCACCTCGCCGCTCTGATCTGCTCCTCGACTGGACTGCACGCACAGGCTCCCAGCCTGCCCTTCATCCATTCCTAACGTTTCTTTCATGCTGCTGGCAGCATGAAAGCAGCATTAGGATTGGACGGAGCTCCCAGCCAGGGCACTCCAAGACAGAGTGGAAGTCTCTGCCTGCTGTTTCCAACCCAGCAACGCAGTGCCGGCGTTGCTGGGTTGGAGAGGGCCCAATGTGCATGTGTGTTTGGCCGGGCTGAGACAGCCGGCCAAGCATACATGCGCACTGAGGGAGAGTGCTGTGCACTCCCCTCATCCTGTCACAGCCCCATGGCCCCACTCCTTTTACTATAAAACAATAATAAATGTAGTTTATTATCATTTTATAGTAAACATTTTGCAGCTGCTGCTGTTGGCGTGGGGGTTAGGGGGGGACTGGTAGAACGATGCTCCTCCGCAATAGCAGAGGAGCCACCCCTGCTGTCACTGCCTCATATACTACATCTGATAGCTGACTGGCTCCTCCATGTCATGCAGGACGCTCAGAGGAGTTAGTGTGAGGCAGTTGTCACTCAACCCTGCACCCTGTTCTCAACTGAAGAGCAGGAAATGGGCCAGATACCAATAAGCTGATCGTTCCTGTCCTACAGCACTCAGTCGGGCAAAGGGAGGTTTGACACCGTGGCCTGCTACCCACCCCAATACCCAGTTCTCCACTGCAAACAGGGCACAGGAGTGGGTAACATAGTCTGTGTCATGTGCAATATGCAGGCCATAGAGGAACAGAAACCAGCGGCTCGTAGTGATCAGCTACTCAATGTCCAACCCATTGTGTTACCACAGAGGGCAGGTCAGGGTCACCTGTCGCCCACCCCTGCACCCTCTACTCAGTTGGGATCATTATGCTTGTACAGGCATTAGAAATTTAGGCCCATATTTATGCGCTGCCCTGTGTAAAAGGGAAAGGGAGAAATGCACCCTATCTATGGCATATGGAGCATCCTTGTCCTTCTCCAGTGTGCTGGGGCCTTTTTGACAGCCTAGTGCTAAAGCAGGCATCCTTGCACCATGGTGCCGGGGTGTCTGCTTTCTAGAGGGGCACCTTTCTGTACAAATACAATCCTGGTAGGTTTTTTCTCTTTCTATGTGTGCTGCAAAATGCATCACACAGAAAGAGGAACAAAATAGCCGAAATAAAGATATTTTTCCTCCTTACGCCTCACCTGGGGAGGTGAAAAGTTTTGGCGAAATCCCAGGTTTACAAAGTCTTGCAAATTCGGAGATGTGTAAAAATCCAACTGCGTTGCTGAGGAGCACCCACCACAATGCCCATGGAATGCCTCCATTGCGCAGAGTATGGCAAAGCAGCGATTTGCACTGATGCCTTACTCCATATCTAGGAGGCCATTCAAAGCCAAGCAAAGTGGCTTTGCATTGCCTATGTATCCTGTCAGTTACACGCCATAAATTAACCAGTGTTCACTCTCTGGTAGCTTGGTACAAAGCAGGCAGGCTTAACGCAGGAGGCAATGTGTAATTATTTGTGCAACACTTAAAATAATAAAACATTGAAAAAGACAGACAAAAGTAATCCACACCAGGTTTTAAAAATAGATTTTAATTTGATGAACAAAACGAAGACCAAAACAACAAATATGCAATATGGAGATATCAAAATATGATTTTTTTAAGAATATCTACAATTGTACTTCTTAAAAGATTAAGTGTCAACCAGGGCTATCGGGTCACGCTAGACCGGGGTAAATCCAAAGTTTAGGCTGACCATGAGGGAGTGTGGGCTGGCTACAAGGACCAACCCTGTGCCACTGACACAGTACCTTGTGTGGAGGATTGCGTCGACATTGAAGATCCGATGAGAGGACCAGAGGAGGCGATGTGAAGGTGTTGAGCCAGTTTTGATTCACTCAATCAAAGATGCGTCCTGTTGGGCCATGCAGCAGGTGATGCATCGGGGCTATTGGTGATGCGTCGATCCTGAGCAACGCAATCAAGGTTGCAAAGTCCTCATCATCAGCAGCAATGTGTTGTCGTTGAAGTGAGATGAGGCGGTTCAGATCGGCATAGTCACAGCTATGCGCAGATTCTGCTGGATCAACAAAGGGAAACACACTTCCAAGGGCATAGGCCTGGACTGGCACCACCTGGCAGGGTAGGACTCACAGTTGCCAGAGTCCAGCAGCTGTAGTAGAGGTGAGTGAAGTCTATGATATCCCTGAGACTTCAGAAAAAGGCAAGCCAGAAAGCCCTTGCAGTCACTTTCATTGTGAGGATATAAAGATACAGGTCCAGTTCTTTTCACTCCCAGGAAAGGAAGGCACCAGGGCAGGTACAGCAAAGCAGGAGTCCAGCAAAGTCTAGTAGAGTTCCAGCAGAATTACAGTCCCTTTAGCAGCACACCAGTCTTTCTTCCTGGCAGAATGCCCTATGGTCCAGACGTGTACTGATTTGGTAGGGTCAGAAGTACAGTTCTTATACCTAGTGGTGCCTTTGAAGTGGGAGAAACTTCAAAAAGAGGCCTTCGAAGTGCACAAAGTCCTTGTCCGTCCTGCTGTGACCTCACACAAACTAGAGTGGGTTAGGCAGATCTTTGTGAGGGCTCAGCACCCACTCCCTTCAGTTGTCACCTCTTCCCTCCTATCCTGACCGGGATGGGCCATCAACATGCAGATATCTATTCAGTCACACCTAAGCTCCCTTTGTGTGTGGCTGTCTGGAAGGAATGCACAAGAGCCCACCCGTCACCACCCAGACGTGTATTCAGAGACAGGCAGAAGGCACTAGATAACTTAACCCCTTGGTCACCACGGACGTAATGAATACGTCCCTGGCTGCAGGGCTGAGGCGACAAGGAAGGAACAATTACATCCTGTGACTGGCTCATGGGGGGAGCGCAAGCGCACACCACACGAGCCTCCCACTCACCCCCACAGGGCAGGGATGGAAGGGGAATAGCTTACCCTTCCAGCCCTGACCGCCCCCTGTGATGTCAGAGGTTGCCTCCCAGCTCAGCTCCCAGTGCAACTGAGGAGAAATAGATTAGTTTCACCCCGATACGGGGTCAGGGGAGGTCAGGGAGGCATGAAAAGGCAAGAAAAGGCTTTTCCTTTTCTTTTCATGTTGCTCTGAGCATTCCTGCAGCCCGATCGCATAGTGATCGGGCCGCAGGAATGGCACTAGACCCCAGGGATTTTATTTTTTATATGACATTGGCAGGGGGAGCAAAGCTTTTGGCAAGAGTCGCTCCCCAAGGGGGGCATTTTTATAAGGCCATTTCTGCCCCCCTTGGGGGCAGATCAGCCTATATTAATTAGGCCAATCTGCCCCTAGGGAAGCCAGAAGCTACTAGACACCAGGGATAGTTATTGTTTTTATTTTTTACAAGTGGAGAAGGGGTCGCTCCCCTGAGGGGGTAAATTGTTTTTAAGTCATTTATGCCCCCATGGGGGCAGATTGGCCTATTTTTATTAGGAAAACCTGCCCAAGAGGGGCAGAAACCACAAGACTCCAGGGATTTCTTTTTGCAACAATTTTCAAAAACAGTAGAGACCCCTTAGGCAGGGGTCGTACCCCTGGGGAACAAACATATTTAAGGGCATTTCGACCTCCCTTGGGGCAGATCAGACTATTTTAATAAGGCCGATCAGGTTGCTCCCCTGGGGGGGGGGGAATTTATTATAGGCCGTTTACGCCCACCTTGGGGGCAGATCGGCCTATTTTGCTTAGGCCAATCTGCCCCCAAGGGGAGTAGATACCACTAGACACCAGAGATTTGTTTTTTGTGCCAATTTCACGCAAGGGAAGCGACCCCTTAAGCAAGGGTCGCTCCCCTGGGGCGGATTTTTTTTTAATGCAGATCTGCCTATTTTTGTAAGGCTCATCTGCCCCCCCCGGCGGGGCAGAAAGCCCACCAGACACCAGGGAAGATTTATTTTTACAAAAAAAGAGGGTGGGGGTATGGCCATACCCCCACCCCCAAGAAATGGGGGCAAAGCTGTTGGGGCAATTACACCTGATTCACTCTCTGGGGGCAAAAAGCCTACTAGATGCTAGAGAATTAAAAAAATATACAAAATAGTGGGGTGGTGGCTACCAACCAGTATGGGCATGGTTATGTCCCAACCACAACTAAAGGGGGTAACAGTCTTTCAGCCCTCCCCTCACACTAAAAGATCTTATCACAATGGCAAGCAAAAGGACATTTGATTATTTTGGGTTTTGGTTTTACATTCGAGCCATGAGAGCTTACCTAACTGTCAAAATCGTCCCACTTGGAATGACGAGGGCTGTACTTTTTGGACTTTGGGATGCTACCATGTAGAAAAATCTACGAGACCTAGACACATCTGAAAACTAAACATCCGAGTAAGTCCAGGGTGGTGGGCTTCACATGCACCCAGCACCATTTTCTTATCCACAAATGCCGTGCAAACCTCCAACTTTGCTAGAAATCAAACATTTTTGTGATGGACCCTTTCGGAATCTGCAGGAATACAGAAAATTCCTACAAAACAGCATTGTCACATCTATACTGATAACAATTCTGCCCCAGTTGTCGGCTTAAAACATTTTTTTCCAAACTGGCCTTTTGGACCTGCTCTGGTTCCCCCTCAATATCGACATATTTACAGCTCTTCCCTGTCACCGGCACTTGGCCCACCTATACAAATGAGTTACCATGTTTATCGGGTGACTGAGGGGAAGGTTGAGTGGTAGGAAATTTGTGCCAGTGCAGTGATTCCACACAGAAATGTGGGACAATGTGATTTTTTTTTTTTAGGTTTGCCCCCGCAAAAACAGATAGTTTTGAATTAGATCATTTTGATGTGTCCACGTAGTGTTTTGTGGCATTTCCTGTCACAGGCACCAGGCCTACCCATACAAGTGACATACCATTTTTATCGGGAGGCTTGAGGGAATGCTGGGTGAAAGGAAATCTGTGGCTCCTCTTAGATTACAGAACTTTCTATCACTGAAATGTGAGGAAAAAGTGTTTTTTGCCACATTTTGAGGTTTGCTAAGGATTCTGGGTAACAGAACCTGGTGAGAGTGCCACAAGTTACCCCATCCTAGATTCTCTCAGGTGTCTAGTTTTAAAAAAATGCACAGGTTTGATAGGTTTCCTTAGGTGCCGGATGAGCTAGAGGCCAAAATCCACATCTAGGCACTTTCCAAAAAACACATCAGATTTCAATGTAAAAATGTGATGCGTCAATGTTGCATTTCCTGTCGCGGGCATTAGGCCTACCCACGCAAGTGAGGTACCTTTTTTATCGGGAGACTTGGGGGAACACAGAATAGCAGAACAAATATTATTGCCCCTTGTCTTTCTCTACATTTTTTCCTTCCAAATGTAAGACAGTGTGTAAAAAAGACGACTATTTGGGAAATGCCCTGTTATTCACATGCTAGTATGGGGACCTCGGAATTCAGAGTTGTGCAAAAAAAAAACACTGCTTCTCAACACCTTACCTTGTGCCCATTTTAGAAATGCAAAGGTCTCCTTGATACCTATTTTTCAATCTTTATATTTCACCAAATTAATTGCTTTATACCCAGTATACAAGGAAAACCCATTGCAAGGTGCAGCTCCACTATTGGTTCTGGGAACCTAGGGTTCTCGATGAACCTATAAGCCCTAATATATCCCTGCAACCAGAAGAGTCCAGGAGACGTAACGGTATATTGCTTTAAAAAATCTGCCATAGCTGGAAAAAATTACAGAAGAAAACGTGGACAGAAATTGCTCTTTTTTTTCACCTCAATTTCAATATTTTTTTATTTTAGCTGTTACTTTCTGTAGGAAAACCTTGAAGGGTCTACAGAAATGACCGCTTGCTGATTTCAATGTTATCTACTTTTCAGAAATGTTTGGCTGTCCAAGATCCAGCATTAGTTTCACACCTATTTCTGTCACTAACTGGAAGGAAGCTGAAAGCACAAAAAATAGTAAAATGGGGTATGTCCCAGTAAAATGACAAAAATTGTGTTGAAAAATTAGGTTTTCTGATTCTAGTCTGCATGTTCCTGAAAGCTGGGAAGATGGTGATTTTAGCACCGCAAACCTTTTGTTGATGCCATTTCTAGGGGGAAAAAACAAGCTTTCTTCTGCAGCCCTTTACCCCCATTTAAAAAAAAAAAAACGTTTGTTGTATTTTGGCTACTTACTTGCTTTCCTCCAGGGGAAACCCCAAACTCTGAGTACCTCTAGAATCCCTAGGATGTTGGGAAAAAAGGATGCAAATTTGGTGTGGGTAGCTTGTGTGGACAAAATGTTATGAGGGCCTAAGCGCAATCTGCCCCAAATAGCCAAAAAAAAGGCCTGTCATTTGAGGGGGAAAACTCCAGACAGAGAAGGGGTTAAAGTAAGAAAATGCCAACTTTCTAAACAAGGCATTTTCCAATTTGCAATTTAAAATCTGACTTCACCATGAGCTGTGATTTGAAATTGTGATTCAAGAGATGCTGAACTTGGGGATCCTATCTCTTCCCTTTGGAAATTACACTTATAAAATGTAATAAGGCTATCCCAGTGTTAACCTGTGGGACAGATAAGCCTTGAAAGAGTGAAAGACAAATTGAATAGTTTTTCACTACCTGCACATGTAAAACTTAAAAGTACATGACCAACTTTCGAAATACACTGCACCCTGCTCTTGGGGCTGTCCAGGCCCTACCTTAGGGGTGACATACATATTCAAAAGTAAGCTTTGGGCCTGGCAAGAGGGTTAACTTGCCAGGTGAACATGGCAGT
Organism: Pleurodeles waltl; assembly: GCF_031143425.1. Lineage (NCBI taxonomy): Eukaryota > Metazoa > Chordata > Amphibia > Caudata > Salamandridae > Pleurodeles > Pleurodeles waltl. The sequence goes on along the minus strand of NC_090451.1, from coordinate 630,187,721 downwards.
TTAAAACTGCACACACAGGCTGTGCAATGGCAGGCCTGAGCCATGTTTACAATGCTACTGAAGGGGTGGCACAATCAGAACTGCAGGCCCACCAGTAGTATTTAATTTACAGGTGCTGTGCACAGTAGTGCACTTTATTAGGGACTTATAAGTTAAATTAAATATGTCAATTGTGGATGTTGCAATCAAACCATATTTAGAGAGAGAACATACACTTTAGCACTGGTCAGCAGTGGCAAAAGTGCTAAGAGCCCTAAGACCAACAAAAATAAAATCAGCAAAAAGTGGAGGGAAAAACGCAAAATCTTTGGGGTGACCCTGCAGAATAGGCCAGGTCCAACAACAGATGACATCTAGCCAACTCATCCATGACTTGCAGCATTGTGCAGATTTGCAGTTTATGGAGGAGTGGATTGACTCGCATCAGTTCCTTGTTCTTTTTCTAAATTCCTGTCTTTCCCGCAACCAAGCTGATGGGGGAGGTGTTAACCACCCCTCACCCTTGACAAGGGGAGGGATATTCAATAAGTAAAAACAACAAGTGATGGACGGAATGCTGAACATTGTCAAACACTCACCCCCAGTCATAGATCTGGGTTTAATCCATCGTTCTTTTGCTCACCATGCCACCCCAGTTTGGACCCAGCCATATGCAAATCAGTCTTGACCCTGTTCCTCATGGGAACAGTCCAGACCGAACTGCCAAGCCAGGTCCTCACTGGACCGGAAACAAGCATCCTGGGACCGAACAAGTGCTGAACATTGTCAAACACTCACCCCCAGTCATAGATCTGGGTTTAATCCATCGTTCTTTTGCTCACCATGCCACCCCAGTTTGGACCCAGCCATATGCAAATCAGTCTTGACCCTGTTCCTCATGGGAACAGTCCAGACCGAACTGCCAAGCCAGGTCCTCACTGGACCGGAAACAAGCATCCTGGGACCGGTTTCAGGGTTTCACCCCTCATCAGCCAAGGCTAGCTTAAATCCAGTGGCATGGGAAGCACGGGACCCACGTCTGGGCATACCCTTCCCACTTAGGGTGACAAAGCAAAAACAACAAGTGATGGACGGAATGCTGAACATTGTCAAACACTCACCCCCAGTCATAGATCTGGGTTTAATCCATTGTTCTTTTGCTCACCATGCCACCCCAGTTTGGACCCAGCCATATGCAAATCAGTCTTGACCCTGTTCCTCATGGGAACAGTCCAGACCGAACTGCCAAGCCAGGTCCTCACTGGACCGGAAACAAGCATCCTGGGACCGGTTTCAGGGTTTCACCCCTCATCAGCCAGGCTAGCTTGAATCCAGTGGCATGGGAAGCACAGGACCCACGTCTGGGCATACCCTTCCCACTTAGGGTGACAAAGCAAAAACAACAAGTGATGGACGGAATGCTGAACATTGTCAAACACTCACCCCCAGTCATAGATCTGGGTTTAATCCATCGTTCTTTTGCTCACCATGCCACCCCAGTTTGGACCCAGCCATATGCAAATCAGTCTTGACCCTGTTCCTCATGGGAACAGTCCAGACCGAACTGCCAAGCCAGGTCCTCACTGGACCGGAAACAAGCATCCTGGGACCGGTTTCAGGGTTTCACCCCTCATCAGCCAGGCTAGCTTGAATCCAGTGGCATGGGAAGCACGGGACCCACGTCTGGGCATACCCTTCCCACTTAGGGTGACAAAGCAAAAACAACAAGTGATGGACGGAATGCTGAACATTGTCAAACACTCACCCCCAGTCATAGATCTGGGTTTAATCCATTGTTCTTTTGCTCACCATGCCACCCCAGTTTGGACCCAGCCATATGCAAATCAGTCTTGACCCTGTTCCTCATGGGAACAGTCCAGACCGAACTGCCAAGCCAGGTCCTCACTGGACCGGAAACAAGCATCCTGGGACCGGTTTCAGGGTTTCACCCCTCATCAACCTTTTATAGTAGTCCTTCAACATATATTGTAGATCTGTCACTAATGTGCTAGGCATAGCAAGGGGCGATGGTTGTTCTGTCTGTGGATAAGATGTTGAGGCATAACTAGGCTGGTAATGTTGATCCTCTTCTTCATCAAACTCTTGGCATTTGACATTGAGTTGGGACGGGCTACTAGCTGCCCCAAACATTCCGTCGTTTTGAGAGTATGCATCATCGTCATCATCGTCTAAAAGATGTTGCGGTGGGTATGGCAACACTTTACTTGGTGAGGTATGCATCGGCAGAATATCAGACGCCTTGTCCCCTATATTAATAAGTGAAAGGGGTAAGAATCTGGTGGAGTCGTCCTGATGGTATGAGGAATGGTGTGGCGAAGTATCCAGGTAGGTGGATGGTTTGTAAACTGTTAGTGCTGTGGAAGATATAATCGTCGACGGTTCCCTCGTCGACGGCTCTCTCGTCGACGGCTCTCTCGTCGACGGTTCCCTCGTCGACGGTTCCCTGGTCGATGGATCTCTCGTCGACGGTTCCGTCATTGACGGCGTCTCCTTTGTCAACGAAACCTTCGTCGATGGTCCCTTCGTCGACGGGTACTTTATAGACGACGGTCGTTTCGCCGACGTATCTTGTGTAGATGCCGTCGTCGGCAGTGCCTTTTTAAACCTCATTGAGAGGTGCTTCGTAGATGGGAGTGCCCTGGTTGATTGGTGAACCCAGGAGGCCTCCGCTGTCGACGATGTGGTTGCCGACGAAGCTTTCTTGAAATTTTTTGCTGCAATTATCGTCGTCGATGACAACGGTGACGTCATAATCATCGGTGAGGCTGGTGTTGTGAACGTCGACGATACTGTGGTCGCTGTTACCGTCGACACAGTCGTCGACGGGGTGGTCGTCGACGGTTGTTTTTTCACCGAAAAGAGTTTTTCTGGCTCTTTTTGTGGTGACAGAGACAGGGACGGCTTTTTTGAGGTGCTTTTTCGGTGCAAAGGCGTAGTAGGTTCTGAATTAACCTTTTTTGGCCCATGTTTAAATGTCTCTGCGTGGAAAACATCCTTTTTCGCTTCAGTAGAGACTTGTTTTGTCTTTTTGGGCACCTTCCTTGGTGGTTCATCCGACCCTCTACTTCTCTCACCTGTTCTTTTCTGAGGGCGAGAAGTCTGTGATGACGCTTCGCTGTCGTCTGAGGAAGGATGTTCAAAGGCTTTCTGTTTTTGCAGCCATAAGAGAAGTCTACCCTCACGGTCTTTGAGGGTTTTTTGACTAAAGGTGCAACAGATTTTGCAGTCTCTCACCTTGTGGTCTGGATGAAGGCAGTAGATACACTTCTTGTGGGGGTCATCAACATGCAGTTTCTTCTTCCCACAGTTGTCACAGTCTCTGAACAGACCCTTCTTTGCCTTTTCAGACATAGTAAAGCTGTAACTAGTTTCCTGAGAGAAAAAACAATCTTCAGTCAGAGAATAGGAAAAAACTGAGCAGAGCTCAGGGAGACTCCCTTCACACGACGTGCGGTAGAAAATCTGAGGGAATTCAGCCTCTGTTGGGAGTGTTTGGGAGGGGCTGAATCCTGATTGGTTGATACTGAAGTTTGGGTCTTTTTCACAAAACAAGGTGGATAGACTGTAAAATACCCTATGAGGCCTACTAGGGCCTACTGGTTTTACTTTTACTGACTTACTGCTTTATGTATTTAAGTTTACCGTCAGGCTCCCACCTCGACGACGGGGATGATTCAAGCATGTGAATCTATGAAAGATCCAATACTGGAGAAATATATATATATATATATATATATATATACACAAAGAGTAACATGTGGCTTTCAACGTTTTACAGTGATTCCATACTATAACACCAGGAATCTGAAATGTCATAAATCCTCTACAATGTTTTTAGTAACAGTCCACATTAAATTCTGTGTCGACGTTTCGACCCAATCAGTAGATAAATTACCAGCGGGTTATCATCAGGACTAATACGTAATAATGTACAAGTTACTTGCCTTCGGTAACGATATTTCTGGTACAGACATATTCCAGTTGCAGATTCCTTACCTTAGAATTTTCCCCCCGGCATCAGACTGGATCCAGAGTTTTTCCTTCAAGCAATACCCTTGCGTGTTGGTAGGTGGAGTCAGTAAACTCCGTGGGCATCGCTGGTGTCGTAGTCGCCGTGATGATGTCGGGAGTAGTACAAAGACGCCACCTCAGCGCAGTAACTTAAGTTTCTTTTCATGACTTTCCACGCCAAAGCGTAGGGCCGCGAAGAACACTGAGATTGGTGCGCCAGAGCTAAGGTCCTGAAAGGAGAATCCCTGTCCCTAGAAATCAGTTTGCAAGCAGCAAGGATGGCTGGGCTGGTAAGGAATCTGCAACTAGAATATGTCTCTACCATATATATCGTTACCAAAGGTAAGTAGCTTGTAAATCTGATAGAGACTTCTAGTTGCAGATTCCTTACCTCAGAATAGATACCCAAGCAATGCCATCCTTGGAGGTGGGCTGCGAACCAAGACCATACTAGGAAGTCCTGCAGGACCGAACGACCAAAGTAGCCGCCCCGACTGACCTGACTGTCCAGGCAGTAATGTTTAGCAAACGTGTGCAAGGATGCCCACGTAGCTGCCTGGCAGCTATCCAGGACAGGAACTCAGCGTGTTAACGCAGTAGAAGCAGCAATTGCTCTGGTGGAATGAGTGTGCAAGCCCTCAGGGAGTTGCTTCTTGGCCAAAGCGTAGCACATCTTGATGCAAAGAAGTACCCATCAAGAGATTGTACGTTTTTGCACCGCCTTTCCTTTCTTCGCACCCACATATCCAACAAAGAGTTGAGCGTCCACCTGGAAATCTTTGGTACGATTCAGATAGAACGGCAACGCTCTTTTTAGGTCCAGACAGAGGAGTCTCTCCTCCTTATGAGAAGTATGTGGGGGGTGTAAAAAAGTAGGCTAGGTGATGGACTGGCCTACATGAAAAGGCGTAACAACCTTGGGGAGGAAGGAAGCCTTAGTGCGCAACACCACTTTGTCAGGCTGCACAGACAAATATGGGGGCTTTGAAGAAAGAGCCTGAAGCTCACTCACTCTACAAGCAGACGTGATAGCAACAAGAAAAACAGTCTTGAAAGTAAAGAGCCGTAATGGACAATTGTGCATCAGCTCGAATGGAGTACACATTAAAAAAGTAAGAACAAGATTGAGGTCCCACTGAGGCATGATCAATGGAGTGGGAGGAAAGAAATGGGTGAGACCTTTAAGGAAGTGATTGACAATAGGAGACTTAAAGAGTGAAGGCCGATCAGGTAACATAAGAAAGGCCAGATAAATACCCTTTAAGGGTGCCCAAAGCAGAGCCCTGCTGGGCTAAAGAAATAATGAACAAAAGAACCTCAGAAAGAGGAGCAGAAAGGGGGTCATACAGATTTGTTGGTACACCATGACACAAATTTATGTGAACGACAGGGGCATACCATTTTGGTGGAGGGACGCCTGGCTGCAAGATAATGTTACAGACTTCGGGTGGAAGGTCAAAAGCCGTCAATTGCTGCCGCTCAATCTCCGCGCATGAAGGCGGAGACTGGACAGGTTCGGGTGGAGAACCGCCCCCTGCTGCTGCAACAGGAGATCCTCCCAAAGAGGCAGTCTGAGTGGAGAATCCGTGGCCATTCTCAATAGCTCGGGATACGATACTCTCTGTGCCCAGTCCAGAGCCACCAAGATAACTTGAGCCCAATCGTTCCTGATCTTTTTGAGAACTCTGGGCAGAAGTAGTATAGGCAGAAAGGCATAAAGGAGGCCGGAGTTCCACTCGAGACGAAAAGCGTCTCCGAGCGACTGCTGCCTTGGAAACTCCAACACGCAAAACAGATGACATTGTGAGTTCTCTGCAGAGGCAAACAGATCTAACAAAGGCTCTCCCCACTGCAGAAAGAGTCCTTGTGCCACCTCCCGATGAAGACACCTTTCGTGGTAAGCTATGCATCGACGGCTGAGTTTGTCTGTTCTGGCGTTCAGAGAGCCCGCCAGGTGTTGAACCACCAGGGCAATGCCCTGATGTTCCAGCCATGTCCAGAGGAGTAGTGCCTCCTGACAAAGGGTCCAGGACCCTACACCGCATTGTTTGTTGGAGTACCACATGGTGGTAGTGTTGTCTGTGAACACTTGCACTACCTTTCCATTGAGAGAGGGAAGAAATGCTTTCAACGCAAGCCTGATCACCCGGAGCTCCAGAAGATTGATATGGAGCACAGACTCCACCGGAGACCAGAGCCTCTGAGATTGGCCTCTCCCATGTGGTCGCCCCATCCCAGAAGTGACGCATCTGTCACTATGGAGAGATCTGGTTCAGGAAGGGAGAGGGTTCTGCTGTGGACCCAATGCAGATTCGTAAGCCACCACTGCAGATCTGGACCATGTCGGAGAGATTTCCCTGATGCTGCGCCCACTGGAACTTCAAGTCCCACTGCAGAACCCGCATATGCCACTTAGCATGTGTCACTAGCAGGATGCAGGAGGCCATGAGGCCCAGCAGCCTCAGAGTCAGTGTCACCGAAACCCAAGACAGAGGCTGAAAGATCGGAATCATAGCCTGATTATCTTGGACTCGCTTTTCGGAAGGATATGCCATAAACGGCATTGGGTCCAGAACAGCTCAGATGAAAGGGAGCGTCTGAGAAGGAGTCAGGTGTGACTTCTGCATATTTATAGTGAACCCCATTGTGTGAGGGAAGTTTGCTGTAGTCTGCAGGTGGGAGACAAATTTCTGGGGTGAGTCCACCTTCAACAGCCAGTAGGGGAAAACTGAAACCCCCAACATGCGCAGATGAGCTGCAACCACCGCCATCACTTTCGTGAACACCCAAGGGGAGGTGGTAAGGGCTAAGGGGAGCACGGTAAATTGAAAGTGCTTGTGACCTACCACGAATCGTAGGTAACGTCTGTGGGCAGGCAGGATGGGAATGTGGAAATAAGCGTTCAGAGCTACCATCCAGTCGCCTGAGTCTAAGACAGACAAGACCTGAGCCAGGGTGAGCATTTTGAATTTCTCCTTCTTGAGGAAGAGATTGAGGTCCCGAAAGTCTAGGATAGGGCGTAAGCCCTTGTCTTTTTTGGGCACCAAAAAAGTAGCGGGAATAACAGCCACGACCTACTTCTGGCGCAGCGACCTTCTCTATGGCTCCCTTGGCCAAGAGAGCTGCAACTTCCTGGTGGATAAATACCAATTGATCCTCCGGAATATGGCAGACTGATGGAGGCATGGCCGGTGGGGCAGATTTGAAGGGGAGGGAGTAGCCCCTTCGAACGGTATGCAAAACCCACCTGTAGTGATGGATTCCCAGTGGGGCAGGTGATGGAGAATCCTGCGCCAACTGGGCCAAGGTGGAGGCTGCAGCGGGGGCAGGGGTAGACTAGGCATACCTCTGGTTCCCTATCCCACGCCCATGTGGGATTCCGCGTCCCTGGCCATGCAGCGGCTGAACAGCATGGGTGGCACTGTGGCTGGGATAGGGACACAACAGGGAGCCCCTTCCATGGCCACGAAAAGGACGAAAGGCGGTTGGTGGCGAGGGGCAGTGGAAAGGCCGAGGGACCATACCCAGGGAGTCCTTGAACCTCTTCAAAGCCGAGTCCGCCTTGTCTCCACAGAGACGGGAGCCATCAAATGGCATGTCCATAAGAGTCTGTTGGACCTCCAATGAAAAACCAGATGTACCCAAACAGGCGTGGTGCCTCAAGGCTACCGTCGTTGCAACCGATCTACCTAGAGAGAGTCGGTCGTGTCCAGCCCACATCTAATCGTTAACTTGGCCGCAACTCTCCCATTGGTGACAGCCTGGGCGACGATAGCACAGGCCTCCTCCGGTATCTGCGGCAGAACCTGCGTGACCGTATCCCACAGAGAGTGGGTATAGCGGCCCAAAAGGCATGCGGTGTTCACGGACCGCAGCGCAAGACTGGAGGAAGAAAACATCTTCTTCCTAAATTGTTCCAGCCTTTTTGATTCCCTATCCGGGTGTGCGGAAGGGAAGGCGCCCGAGGATGAGGATGCCTCGATGACAAGACTCTCAGGTGTGGGGTGTTGAGACAGGAATTGAGGGTCGTTCGGGGTGGGTCGATGGTGGCCTGTGATGGTCCTATTCACAGGAGCCCCTGTGTTGGGTCTGGACCAAGTACCCAATAGGACATCGGTAAGGGCTTCATTAAATGGCAGAAGAAGCTCAGATGTGGAAGCCCCTGGCTGAAGCACCTCCGTCAGGAGATTTGACCTGACCTAAACAGTAGGCATCTCAAGGCCGAGGACCTCAGTCACCCTACTGACCACCTTAGAATAGATCACTCCCTCCCCCGTAGCCAAGGTAGGAGGAGACAGCGTGTCAGCGTCTGGAGAAGTGTCCATGCCACTAGCGTTGCCCAACTCCTGTGCCCAGTCCAAATTAGGGTCATCCTGGTACTCATAAGGGTCCAGGAACCCCTCCAATCCTTCCCCAGATTTGTATCCATAAGAAAAAGGGTCAGAATGCGACCTGGGGAGAACAGGCCCCATCGAAGACAGAGGCGGTGTCAGCTGATGCCGGTCAGACTCCAAGTCGTTGGGGATGAGGATCGGGTTGCCGTCAATGGTGGGCACCACCGACGTCGGGAGAGTCGACAATATAACTGGGGTCGGGGAAGGTCTCAATGTTATGACTGGCACTGGTGCAGATCCACAAGCGGATCTGGAGGGGACCTCGGTGGCCGGAGCTGCCAGCGCGGAACCGAAGCGCGGGCCCAGAGGCTCCGTATTGGGGTTGGCCTGCCCAAAAATAAGGCGCGTGGCCTCATACAATTCCCTTAATTGGTCAGATGTAGCTCCGGCTCCCGGAAACTCAGGAGTAGACCCAGAAGCAGGCTCCGAAGACAGAGGCCTCGAGCGTCGACACTCCTCCTGCATCGCATCAGCCGAGCGACGGAGTGAAGTTGAAGGATGATGAGATCTCTTCGACTTTCTCTTCTTACTGCGTCCCGAAGACTTCGAAGAGGAAGAATGGTGGTGGCTCTGCGAGCGGTCTCGAGACCTTCCCCTCGAGCAAGGCTGGGACCTATGTGGAGTCGAGCACCAGGCCGCCATAAGCTTGAGGGACTGCTTCCTCAAGGCCTTTGGGTGCATTGCACGGTACTCGGAGAACGACTTCGGGTCGTGGTCGTGCTCCAGGCACCACAAACAGACCCGATGCTGATCCGTCACCGACATCATGCGGTAACAGTCCACGCACAGTTTGAAACCAGTCTTCCAGGACATCCTCGACACACCAAAAAATGTAACAAAATGGTCGAAGTCAATCAAAAAGAGATTAGGGTAGCTCTCTCCGGTTCAGAGCGTGGCGCAGAAAGAAAAGAACTGACGTCACTGCACTGAGGAGGCATCTATGTACTACTTCCGACGTCATCACGGCGACTACGACGCCAACGACGCCTGCGGAGTCTACCGATGCCACCTACCAAGGTGCAAGGGTACTGCTCGAAGAAAAAAATCTCCAGATCCAGTCTGTCACCTGGGGAAAATTCTAAGGTAAGGACTCTGCAACTAGAAGTCTCTATCATATAAGAAGCACCGCAAAAGGTACTTTCAGTTAGCCAAAGTCTATAAAATGACATGGAATGTCAATTTCAATCATATAGGTATAGAGGAAGGGGCTAGCACACCAGCACACATCATTGCCCAGATTCAAGATGGTGCGGAGTCAGGCAGCCATGTCCATATGATTGAAATAGACATTTCATGTCATTTTAAATATTATTTGTGCAAAGCTACCCAGGGTTAACCACAGATTATTATAATTACTTTTTGTGGTCCACCATTCCAGGAACTGTGACCGTTGCTTGACCAGGGCTCAAACGTCAGTCAAGCAACAACCCACATTCTCACAAAGAATATTTGCAGTCTTTCTTGACTCTGTTGTGTGGTAGTGAGATATCCTTGGTGCTCTATATCTGTGTTTGTGCACTTCTGGGGTGGGCTGCTGGCTTCTACAAAGGCAATATCAGCTGCATGGTGGGCAAGCAGATCTCCAGTTGGGTATTACCTTTAGTCTTTTTCTTGTAAATATTTATGTGTGTACCAACATCAATATATATTGTGAAAGGAGTGCTGAATAATGCTGACCATCAAAGGATTGATTAAATGTTCATAGACTACACCGTAGGCACATTCTGGTGAATTATGGTATGATGATCCTTAAAGACGTACCTTCAGTTTCTCCCTGAATTACAGGTGGGTCTGTGCATTTTGGATACTAATAAAAAAAACTGCTACTGGTCTTAGGTGCTTAAATAGAGAAGGCTTGTCTTCTATTTTCTTCCTTCTTACACCTTATGGTCCCCCAGTTTGGCAATGTCCTATTTCTGGTTGTGATACTGACCAATCGAAATGCCGACCCCAGTAAAACCCCACAGAATTTGAGCTTACACCATCTTAACCTTCCACAAGCACGAGAAATCAACCATGATCAGTGAAGAGAAGGTACCACAGAAAGTAAGACACAGCGAACCGCCATTGACTATAAAAAGTCTATGACTGGGAGCACACTGTTGATGGCACCAAAACAAAAAGAGTGAAAGACAAAACAAATCCCGACCAATAACGCACTTTACCCATTGTTCATGTGCAATGTTTATCTCTCTCACATAACAAGTCCCCTCTATGAACACTCACATGCAACCAGGCCTTGCACAGGAGACCAAAGTTATCAGCAAAGTTTCCTTGGACATGGTATCCTGGAGAAAGGGTGCAGGTCAAAACATGTGCCAGTTTTAGGGACTATGGTATTATTTTAGAACACATATTTTATTCAATAAATGAGATGCCATGAATTAACATGCAGTCTAACAATGACATTTGCTTCAGAAGGCCAAAGATACCTGGATCATGGCTGGCAGCAAGAAGTGCAGCAAAGATTCAAAACTGTGCATAGGGCAAGATTTCTTTCTCTTCGGAATGTCTATGTCTCTTGTCTAATTCTCACTTTCCATTGGCTGATGATTGCTCACTTACTCTGGCTAAACCAAATTTTAATCAAGCTCAAACCCAAAAGCACCTTCTTGCTGACTTACAAACATGCACCTAAATTCTGTCCAATATATTCTTACCCCATACTAAAATAAACACCTGGCGTCCTAGTGAATGTCTGATCTGTTCTCCCAGTCATAGGCCCTTACTATGACCTTGAAGGTAAATAATGAATAATGCCATGCTGACTGCTGCCAGCATACCGCTGAGGAGGAGGACATCCGTCTGCCACATAATGACATAGACATACAAAGTCGACCAAAAACAGCCACAACTACAAATCCGCCAGACCTACTGAATGTGATAAACTGTCGGTACTACCACCCATACCGTTACGCCACTAACACTACCACTAACACTATGCCCTCCAAATGATGACCCTCCAATCACCACAGCGGACATTCAACTATGGTAAACCATTGGTGGTGAATACCGCTGCAGCGGATAAGGCTACCCAAAGACAAACAAGACAACATTGGCCAGTACAAAAAACCCACACCTGACACAATTACACACACCCCACGCACCCACCAACAGCACCATAAAATACCCCCACACAATCCTTTGCCAACACAAAAAGTCCGCAATAGCTAGCCATGCAATCACAGAGACAACCACACACAACACAACCACCCATTCAACAGTCATGCACCGCACACCCCACCACCTTACTCAACACCCTCTGCACAACACACAACACCCATGTCCCCACAAAGGCATCACTGTTTCACTGATGAGGAGTTCCGGGTCATGGTTGAGGAAATAGTCGGGTAGAGAAACAGCTGTCTGAAGCACAGGTACAGCAGATCCCCGTTGCCAGGAAGATGGAGCTATGGCGGAGAATCATGGACCGGGTGAACGCCGTGGGACAGCATCCACGAACAAGGGTCAACCACAGGAAGAGGTGGAACGACCTATGGGGGAAGGTACGTTTCATAGAAGCAAGGCACCAGCTCGCTATCCAGTGGACTGGCGGTGAACCCCCACAGCTGACAGCATGGGAGGAGCAAGTCTTGGCAATCCTGCATCCTGAGAGACTCCCTGGAGCTGCAGGAGCACTGGACACTGGCAAGTCAACATTTACTACCTATCCCCCCCCATGCCTGTATGCCACCACCACCCCTCACCCTGAAACCCATCACTCCACGCCATCCCACCCAGTACACCACCACAATTAACTAACCTAAATGCCAAGCCCTGCATGCCATACACATTGCATTCACATCCCTTCAAGCCCTGCATGTACACCCACCCCCAATGCATGCACAGCACAGAGAACTAACAATCCCACAATACATCACCATACACAAACAAAGGTGGCAGTGCTACATCAATAATGTAGGGGTAGCTAGGGATGCAGAACATGTCACAGACATAATATGCCACTTACATCCCCACAGGTGCCCCAGCCAATCTCAGCAGGGAGGAGGTGCCACGGATACCCAGTCTCCTACCAGAAGATGCCCCCAGTGATGACAGCAACTCTGGAGTTCTGGATCTGGATGAACTCTCTGGCCCATCAGGGACCACTGATCAGTCAGACACCCCAGCCCAAACCCAGTCCACCACAGAGCTTCCCATCAGAAGATGCCCCAGTGATGACAGCAACTCTGGAGTTCTGGATCTGGATGAACTCCCTGGCCCATCAGGGACCACTGGTCAGTCGGATAACCCAGCCCACACCCAGTCCACCACAGAGCCTCCCCTCAGTATCCAATACCACAGCAGCCACCCAACGTCCCTGACCTCTATCCCCAGGACACGTCTTTCAGCAGTGTGCCCACCTGTACAGGGACCCCAGTCCACACCTCACAGGCAAGACAATGAGGGTCCTGGGGTCGGTGGCAGTGGGCACACCGTTCAGGGGACACAGGCACAGGGGGCCACGGACACTCTGAGGACAGATGTAGGCCCGGGGGTGGGGGCGTGGGGGGGGGGCAGGCCCAGGAAACCGTCTGTCCAGGAGGCACTCACTAATGTCCTAGGGGCTTACCAACAATCCCAGGACAAGATGGGTCAGGTGAAAGACATCATGCAGGAGAACCAGCAGCTGCAGAAGGAACACCACCAGGAGATCAAGAAAGAATTGCAGGCCCTGAACACCACCATGGTCTCCATAGCATGGGGTGCTGGGTGGTATGGCCAACATCATGAGGAAGTACACATCACACCAGCGGGCCCCTTCCACTAGCCAGTCAACTGACTAGCCCTCCACATCTGCTGCAGCCAGTAGATAGAAGGCCCTGCCACAGGACCCACAGGCCACCAGCACCACTCTCCCTGCAGAAGGTGAACCACCACACAAACGTTCCCTGCGACCCGGAGAGACACCAGCGACACTTGCCAAGATCAAGACCACCGCCCGGAAATGAGCCCCTCCTGAATGTTCCCCTTGTGTTCCACTGTGTCACCTTGTCCACTTTGAACTGCCATTGCTCCGCTTCCTATGGTCCCTTGGATAGTGGACCTGGGCTACAAACAGGCTGGCCCACTACCCTGGACTATTCCCAACCATCACCCCACTCTATTGCACTTCCCATTGCAGAACAATTTTCAACAAACACCCTTGGACACAACTTGAGTAATAGTGCTTTATCTACAGGTAATGTACAATGTAACGAAGTGTAATGAACTGTATGATCCTTTTGTAAATGTCTAGTAACATGCTGACCGACCAACAAATGTGTCTCGGCAGTCTGTACACATCAAAGCAGTACACTGTTGGCACAACACCAACATCTGCAATAAGAGAAGATATAGGTGACAGACAGGTGGGATGCAAAGGGAATGACTGGCATCATGCTGCAGTCACACAGTACAACACTAAAATGTAGTATTGCTTAGTTCAACAGGCTTATCTGAGTGTTATTGGATCAAATGTGACCTGTTGTCCACATCCTTCTCCTCACTGTCCTAAGTGTCCACTGTTGCACCAGCTGCATTGTCACCCCCCTCCTCCTGCAGATAGGGTACATGCTGTTTGAGGGCCAAACTGTGCAACATGCAGCACACAACAATGATTCTGCCGACCTTTTCAGGGGAGAAGCATAGGGATCCACCGGTCATGTGGAGGCACCTGAACCTAACCTTCAGGAGACCGAAGGTCCTTTCTACAATCCTCCTGGTACACACATGGGCATCATTGTACCTATTTTCAGCCACTGTTCTTGGATTCCTAACAGGGGTCATCAGCCAGGAGAGGTTTGGGTTGCCGGAATCACCGGCAAGAAGTAAGGGACACACATTAGCCCTGCGCAGTGGCATGGGCCATGAATCCTGAAGGCATACACTCACAAACATTGGGTGGGGACACAGACTCACCTATTAGCCACACTCTGTGCCTCTGTAGTTGTGCCATCAACTGTAGGACACTGCTATTCCTTAGGACAAAGGCATCATGCACCGACCCTGGATACTTGGCAGAGCCGTGGAAGATGTACTGGTCAGCCACGCACACCATCTGGACATTAAGTGAGTGGAAACTCTTACAATTCCTGTAAACTTGTTCATTGGCCCTTGGGGGGACTAAAGCAATATGGGTCCCGTCGATGGCCCCAATAACATGAGGTATATGTCCCATTGCATAGAATCCAGCCTTCACAGTGGGTAAATCATCTACCTAGGGGAATGCGATGTAGCTGCACATGTGTTTGAGCTAGGCAGACAAAACCCCTGCAAGCACTATCGAGAACACTGACTGTGACATCCCTGCAGCCAAGCCCACTGTCACCTGAAAAGAGCCTGTTGACAGGAAATGGTGCACTGAGAGTACCTATACAAGAGGGGGGATTGCTGTGGAGCTATGGATAGCATGTAGCAGATCAGGCTACAATTGTGCACACAGGTCTGATTGAAGTCCTGTCCAAACGATAGGTGAGTATGATGTGCCAGTCCTACAGTGTAGCCAAGTCCACAAGGGGTCTGTACACGGGTGCTTGCCTCCTCCTATTCCTCCGCAGTGGTTGGTAACTAAGGGACCCAAATGTAGAAAAGGAGTGTCAACAGGAACCATGAACACACTACAGCAGTGTACACAGAGCATGTTTGTATGTTGGACTGTAAGGAAATGCCTCCTTGGCATGGTTACCCCCTGACTTTTTGCCTTTGCTGATGCTAAGTTATGACTTGAAAGTGTGCTGGGACCCTGCTAACCAGGCCCCAGCACCAGTATTCTTTCCCTAAACTGTACCTTTGTCTCCATAATTGGCACAACCCTGGCACTCAGGTAAGTCCCTTGTAACTGGTACCCCTGGTACCAAGGGCCCTGATGCCAGGGAAGGTCTCTAAGGGCTGCAGCATGGTTTATGCCACCCTGGGGACCCCTCACTCAGCACATGCACACTGCTTCACAGCTTGTGTGTGCTGGTGGGGAGAAAATGACTAAGTCGACATGGCACTCCCCTCAGAGTGCCACGCCAACCTCACAATGCCTGTGGCATAGGTAAGTCACCCCTCTAGCAGGCCTTACAGCCCTAAGGCATGGTGCACTATACCACAGGTAAGGGCATAGGTGCATGAGCACTATGCCCCTACAGTGTCTAAGCAAAACCTTAGAAATTGTAAGTGCATGGTAGCCATAAGAGTATATGGTCTGGGAGTTTGTCAAACACGAACTCCACAGTACCATAATGGCTACACTGAAAACTGGGAAGTATGGTATCAAACTTCTCAGCACAATAAATGCACACTGATGCCAGTGTCCAATTTATTGTAAATTACACCCAGAGGGCATCTTAGAGATGCCCCCTGAAACCATACCCGACTTCCAGTGTAGGCTGACTAGTTTCTGCCAGCCTGCCACACACCAGACATGTTGCTGGCCACATGGGGAGAGTGCCTTTGTCACTGTGGCCAGGAACAAAGCCTGTACTGGGTGGAGGTGCTTCTCACCTCCCCCTGCAGGAACCGCAACACCTGGCGGTGAGCCTCAAAGGCTCACCCCTTTTGTTACAGCGCCACAGCTAGTGGAGATGCCCGCCCCTCTGGCCACTGCCCCCACTTTTGGCGGCAAGGATGGAGGAGATAATTAGAAAAACAAGGAGGAGTCACCCATCAGTCCGGACAGCCCCTAAGGTGTCCTGAGCTGAGGTGACCCTTACTTTTAGAAATCCTCCATCTTGGGGATGGAGGATTCCCCCAATACGATTAGGGATGTGCCCCCCTCCCACAGGGAGGAGGCACAAAGAGGGTGTAGCCACCCTCAAGGACAGTAGCCATTGGTTACTGCCCTCCCAGACCTAAAGCACGCCCCTAAATTCAGTATTTAGGGGCTCCCCAGAACCTAGGAAACTAGATTCCTGCAACCTTAACAAGAAGAAGGACTGCTGACCTGAAGCCCTGCAGAGAAGAAGGAGATGACAACTGCCTTGGCCCCAGCCCTACCAGCCTGTCTCCCTACTTCAAAGAAAAGAGCGACGCATCCAACAGGGACCAGCGACCTCTGAAGCCTCAGAGGACTGCCCTGCAACCAAGGACCAAGAAACTCCAGTGAACAGCGGCCCTGTTCAACAATCTGCAACTTTCTTGCAACAAAGAAACAACTTTAAGGACTTCACGTTTCCCACCCGAGGCGTGAGACTTTCCACTCTGCACCCAACACCCCCGGCTCGACCTGCGGAAAACCAACACTACAGGGAGGACTCCCCAGCGACTGCGAGCCCGTGAGTAGCCAGAGACGACCCCCCTGAAACCCCCCAAGCGACGCTTGCAGAGGAAATCCAGAGGCTCCCCCTGACCGCGACTGCCTGTAACGAGGGACCCGACGCCTGGAACCAACACTGCACCCGCAGCCCCTAGGACCTGAAGGAACGGAACTCCAGTGCAGGAGCGACACCCAGGCGACCCTCTGTCTAGCCCAGGTGGTGGCTACCCCAAGAGCCCCCTGTGCCTGCCTGCATCGTTGAAGTGACCCCCGGGTCCCTCCATTACTTCCTATCTAAAACCCAACGCCTGTTTACACACTGCACCTGGCCGCCCCTGTGCCGCTGAGGGTGTACTTTCTGTGCCGGCTTGTGTCTCCCCCGGTGCCCTACAAAACCCCCCTGGTCTGCCCCCCGAGGACGGGGGTACTTACCTGCTGGCAGACTGGAACCGGGGAACCCCTGTTCTCCATTGAAGCCTATGTGTTTTGGGCACCTCTTTGACCTCTGCACCTGACCTGCCCTGAGCTGCTGGTGTGGTAACGTTGGGGTTGCCTTGAACCCCCAACGGCGGGCTACCTTGGACCCAACGTTAAGACTTGTAAGTGTTTTACTTACCTGCAAAACTAACCTTTACTTACCTCCTGAGGAACTGTTGATTTTTGCACTGTGTCCACTTTTAAAATACCTTTCAATTGAAGTATTACTTGTAAATCTTAAACCTGTGGTTCTTAAAATAAACTAAGAAAATATATTTTTCTATATAAAAACCTATTGGCCTGGAGTAAGTCTTTGAATGTGTCTTCCTCATTTATTGCTTGTGTGTGTACAACAAATGCTTAACACTATCCTCTGATAAGCCTACTGCTCGACCACACTACCACAAAATAGAGCATTAGAATTATTTCTTTTTGCCACTATCTTACCTCTAAGGGGAACCCTTGGACTCTGTGCATACTATTTCTTACTTTGAAATAGTATATACAGAGCCAACTTCCTACATGGACTCTTTAACTGTGCAGGTGAGTACATTCGACTACAATGACGCACTTATTAATCTGTACAAGTGTACCAGAATTAGAAAATGGCACCCGCATGTCCTGTATTCAGGGACAGGTGGAAGTGACCTCACACCGCTGGCGTTGCCGTCATGGCGGAAGGCGGCCCGCACCGCCGTGCAATTCCTCATTGGCTAAGATGGCCCTTCATGGAGTATGGGAACCAATGATGATCAACGCCTGCGGTGATGGTGTTCACCACCGCAGACGTGACGGCCATTTCCTTTCTAACACTTCACTTGAATCCTGACTTTCCACAGAACGACATCTCCTCTGCGTGTGCTGCTGTGACCTGTGTCTGGACCCTGCCATGGCTCATGCTACAGGGGAAAGCGCCCCAGCCTTCACATCAGAGGACTTGGAGTGCCTCGTGGACGGGGTCCTACCCCAGTATGGGCAGTTGCAGGGGCCTCTAGACCAGCAGGTGAGTACACCATGGGTACGTTGCATGCAACATGACTGCATGGAGATGTGGGTGTGTGTGCTGGCAGTGTGTCGGGGGATAGCTGGTGGCAGCGTCAATGCAGAGGTACGGGTCATGTGTGTGCCTGATGAGGGGAAATGCTTTTTGTGGGCCATATGTGTGACAGGCTGGATTGTCAGGTTCATGGTGTACTGCCTTCTGTGTTTTCTCAGCAGGTCAGCGCCCATCAGAAGAAGGGATTGTGGCATGCCATCGCCAAGTACGTGTGGACCCTGGGGGTCTATAGCAGGCGGAGCACCCACTTCTGGAAATGGTGAGAGGACCTGAGACGCTGGGCCCAGGAGACTGCGGAGGCCCAGCTGGGGATGGTCTCCCAAAGAGGGAGGGGTGCCCGTCGGAACCTGACCCCCATGATGGCCCGCATATGGCGGTGGCCAACCCAGAGCTGGATGGGCACTTGAGGGCATTATAGCAGCCACAAGGGGGTGTATACAGTGTGTATGTCAACCATCTCTGTTTCCTGGCATGGGATTTGGGTGCATGGTACTAGTCAGTGGATGCCCCAATATGCCAGTTCAGATATTGTTGTGTGGTCCAGCTCAGATACTAGGTTGTAAAGCATGTATTAGATTGCTAGGTAGGTGGCTTCCTA
Organism: Pleurodeles waltl; assembly: GCF_031143425.1. NCBI lineage: Eukaryota > Metazoa > Chordata > Amphibia > Caudata > Salamandridae > Pleurodeles > Pleurodeles waltl. The sequence continues at coordinate 630,168,963 of NC_090451.1, read as the reverse complement.
TGACAAGCAGGGCTTAGCTGGTCCCAGTTGGTGTGTAGCTGGCAGGGTTTGGCTCCTACCTGCTGCGGTACTTAGCCAGTGGTAGGCCAGTGTGATCCATACTGCCCATTCGCAGTCTCAGTGTGTGACAGTGATGTGTCTGCCCTCCAACTACCACTACCCAGTCCAGTCTCCTCACCCCCAACCCATCCCACGCACACATTCACAGAAATATGCACCCAAAACAACACACAAGACTCGCACTGACAAATACACACTTCAGTCCACAAGCACACCCACAGCCCACAGACAGATGCACAAACAACATCATCCACTGCCTCGACTGTCTTCTTCTCCTCCTCCTCCTCCTCCTCCCTCACAGTCACATACTCACTAACACTTGCATGGACTGCATCAACAGTCGCAGATACTGCCACCTGCACAGCCTTGCCCACAGTCACCACAACAGCAGACATGCACCCCACACACCACATACACAGTCACCACCACCTCATGCAGCACACCCACCTCACTTTCAGACACCACAACATCCATCCACATGTCATGTTTGTCCTCCCCCCACCCTGTCTGTTCTCCCTCCAGTAACACACACACGCTCGCACTCAGACCCCCAACAACCATCCACCTCACACACGCACTGTCAATGCACCTGCACCCAAGTCCAGCACACCACCTCCTCATACAACCACTCCCTCTACCTCCACTCCCATGCCTCCTCCCACATCCCGCCCCATTGGCTCTTAGAAGTTTTTCCTTGCCCGCCTTGACCTCTTCCCTACCCCTCCACCCCCTCCTTCCCGTAAGAGGAAGGTCACACCAATCCAGGCCAGTACCTCAAGCACCCAGTCTGACACAGCTCCACCCCCAATGTCTCCAGCTGCCACTACGGGGCACATGAGTGAAAAGCCAGACCCCCGCAACACGGACACTCCCCCCCCACAAACGGAGGGCTAAAGTACCGCCCCCTCCCCAACAGACTGGCAAGACCATGGGACCACCTCCAAAACCCAGGACCACCTCCAAAACCCAGGGCCAAGGAGGCCCCAAAGAAGTCCTTGTCCAAGGAGGTCCCCCAGACATCCAAGGCCAAGGAGGCCCCCCAGATATCAAAGGCCAAGGAGGCCCCCCAGATATCAAAGGCCAAGGAGGCCCCCCAGATATCAAAGGCCAAGAATGCCCTCCAGAAATCAAAGGCCAAGGAGGCCCTTTAGAAATCAAAGGCCAGGGACGCCCCCCAGACATCCCTGGACAATGAGGCCCCCCAGACATCCCTGACCAAGGCGGCCCCCAGAAATCCCTGGACAAGGAGGCCCCCCAGAAAAACCCTGGACCAGGGGGCCCACAATATAGTGGCCATAGAGCAGCACCTGGAACCAGAGGCCAAGGAGCAGAATCCGGAACCAGAGGCCAAGGGGTAGCATCAATACCCAGTGGGCAGCCAGCCCCCTCCTCATCCTGTGCGCAGGAAGACCCCTCCAGAACCAGTGGGCAGCCAGCCCCCTCTTCATCCTGTGGGCAGCCAGCCCCATACTCATCCTGTGGGCAGGAATCCCCCTCCAGCACCAGTGGGCAGCCAGCCACCTCATCTTGTGGGAAGCCAGCCCCCACCTCATCTTGTGGGCAGCCAGCCCCATTCTCATCCTGCGTGCAGCTAGCCCCATTCTCATCCTGCGGGCAGCCAGCCCCATCCTCATCCAGTGGGCAGGAAGCCGCGTCCCCCCCCCCACCCCCCCAGAACCAGCGGGCAGCCACCAGCTCCCTCCTCATCCTGTGGGCAGGAAGCCCCCTCCAGAACCAGTGGGCTAGGAGTCCAGTGGGCTAGGAGACCCTCACAATGAGTTGAACCTCCACAAACCCAACCCCCGCCCCCTGAGGTGCCTGCCCATTTCCAACATGATGCCACTGAACAGTGGAGTCCCAATGTTGTCAGGAGTCAAGCTGGGGCTTGGACTTTGTCCTGTGGGCATTAGTGACTTTGGACTGGCCATTTGGCCTGCATTTATTTATTTTTGCAGTTGTACATGTTTTTGCATTTTACATATTCATACAAAAGGAATACAGTGGTTGGAACTGTGTGTGTCCTGCTTTTATTTACTCCGGGGTTCTGTTACTGTTTCTTCCTGTGCATGTGGTTCTGGGTGTGTTGTGTGTGTGTGTGTGTGTCACTCTCCCACCCTCTCTCGCACCCTTGTGTGCTCGGCGGCTGTAAGCACCGTCCTCGTCGGCAGTGGTGCTCCAGGGCGGCCATGGTGTGGTACAGTATCGGGAATATTTGCAGATCAGGATCCATGGCAGCCGCGGACTCTTGTGTGTCCCTGGAGGTGAATGGCTCCTTTTAAATGATGTGTTTCTGCCAGGCTTTTAGTGTCGTTGCTACCACCCCGGAAATCGTGACAGTGTGCTATGTCATAATATGGTGGGCAGATCGTCCACTTCTTCCTGCCTGTAGGTGGCTACCGCTGTGTTCGGTGTTCGTAACGCGCTGGCAGTTGGTGTGGTACATTGGCTGTCTATGGGAGGGATCACCGCTATGGGCATAATTTGGCAGTCGTTACCGCCAGCCTGTTCGCGGTCATACCGCCACATTAACCACCAGGGTCATAATGACCAACACAGTCTTTTAAAGAACTGTCTAAATGTCTGTAATATGATTACTGAACAGAATTTCAACATTGCATTTGTTTGACTGAAGTATGGCTCACCGAATGCTGTTGCTCACTTGTTTAAGACATACTACCCCTAGCTATTCCATTGTATTGACTTACGCTAATGGTAAAAGGTGTGGTGGACTTTCAATTATTTACAAACAGCCGATAAAATGTTTGAGTCTTTCTGCATCCCATCCTTAAAAACACTACAGTACAAATCACAAATTGGGGATTTCAAAACTGGAATATGTTATCTGCCCCCACAGATCTCCCCTTGTGAAGTTCTAGATATATTTTATAAACACCTAGCTAATTTATCATTAGATAAAAACCACCTGATTCTTATGAGTGATTTTCAAGTCCATGATGATGTTCCCTCTAATCAGGCATTTTCCAGAATCCTTTTAACACTGTTTACACTAGCTAATTGTGGAACCAGACACTGTGTGAGCTGACAATGATTTATGCACTAGTGTATCTCCACTAACCAGTGTTTGGTCAGATGATTTTGCAGCTCCCTTTCTGTGGGATGGTGAGCCTTTAACTTCAAAGCATGCGGGGCAGCTTTGGTGTCAGGCCTGACATTGTTGTGGTCTTCCTCCTAACTTATTAACGTCACCCCTCTTATCTTCAGAATTTGCTTGTTGGAATTAGGACCGCCATTCAGTATCAATCCAATTTATGAGATATGAGTACAAGCATAACCCTGGAGTTTTTCATGTAGCTTTCATTCATGTTTGTCTATGCGTACGAAGGCCCCAAAAGTACTTTGGCCCTGTATTTAGAAGTTTGGATATAACACTTGACAAAGTACTTTAACAGTGATATACTGCAACCCACATTCACTAATGTACATATGTCATTTGTTTCAATTGCTTAGGGTGTACACCTCCTGCTGAAGACACAGCTCCAAAAACTGTAAACACATGGGTCGAAATGTCGACATCGATCGTTCCATGAGCTTGATACATATGGTCTGCTAGGGGCAAAATATGGTCTGACTTTTTGCCCTATGGACTGTGTATAGAATATCCACAAGCTCTTTATCCGTTTTAATACATGTTGTTCCTGGGTTGTATTGTGACTTCATCTTCACTTTCACATGAACTGTGCCATTTTCCACATTGTGGAACACCTCTATGTGATGCACTGTTTGCTTTACATTGGGTAACAGGGTTTGCTTCCATTACATTGAGTGTTGAGGGTGTTCAATACATAACTTGTGAAGAGGAATCCTTGTGCCCCCTGTATTTTCCGAGTCCAAAAACCCTTTTGTTTCTTCAAAACAAATTGGTTCTCCAACTGCACATGGGATGTTCGAATCCTGGCTAGAATGGATCTCATCCAAAACTGATGTTCTGAGAATCTCAATGCTGCTGCCTGAGCAGAGCCCGGCTTTCGAGAGGTGCAACTTTGTCCTTTACAAAAAGGGACAACTCACTAAACACCGCCTGCTCAAGAAGCTTTACTAGAAATGGTAGTTGGGAAATAGGAGCATAGATATTAATCCTATCAGTGCCTAGCATTCGCTTCTTAGGCAATGGAATAACCTGAGTCTCGTTCTAGTCATCTGCAGCACATGCACATCCCGGATGAAGGAGGTAGTAATAATGTGTTTTTCAGAGGAGCAGAAGTGTAACAAAAGCTGTTTGTACATTTTGGCCGGGACAAGGTCGGCTCCTGAGCCTGATGCATTCTTTGCTCCACATTGCCTAAAACTGTTTGCTTCCCTTAGATAGAGTGTTGTGGATGGTCAATACATACGTCTTGAAGGGGCTTCCTTGTGCCTCCCTTCTTTTGGAATTCAGGATCTCCTTTGTTTTTTCAAAACAAGTAGGTTTCCTGGCAGAATCACTTTGTAAATGTTTATGTAGTAGAACCAGGGTTACCTGGTGTAATTTAATTTTATGATTTTAACATCCTGGCACCCTTTTTCCTTTTTGGCTGGCTTACTTTTATGCATTTGTTCAAGTACTTTTAAGCTGACTGGAGGCTCTCCGTAGATTGGGCACAGCTCCACTCTAGCTATAGATATTTTACCTCGGAGCACTGTCCAAGTCCACCTGGACTCCCCCTTGGCCAATAACATGTCACTGTATGTGGAGCCTGTAAGGACTCTGTATTGTCTTCATTACTTTTTAATATGTACACTGTCCCTCTGGCTGCCATCATTCAGTTGTTTGGTATGTCAGTGGACATGTATGCAAATGACACAGATAATTATCAGGATTGCTGGGGAACACAAGAGAGCTGCTTCATTAGTTACCTGCTTTCAGTCAGTTCAGGTTAAGTCAGTCAGTTCATACTTATTTCAACAACGCATTTTAAAACAGATTATTCCTGTGTTCACTTTTCCTTATTGAGTTAAAAACATCAGTGCGTTTTATTCAATGTGATCGGTTTGCTATAATGCTTTTATCTAGACCCTTACAACAACAAGATGTTAAAAACTCTAAAATGTATTTTAACGAAGTTAGTGTCATTTCTTATCGCTCTGTCCTGGTCTGTTTGAAGCAATGACAGGTTCGCAGTTCATTTTAGCGCTTCATGCACATCATCAGTACATGTTATGCAATAACACTATTAGTCTGTGTGCACTGTATTAGTCTAATAACAGTCGGTGGCTGTATCACTTGTACAGAATGCCACATATATAAACGGTTTCTAATCTGTGTATTCACTCATGCAAATGGTACCTGTTCAGTAGCTTTCTTTACTTCTGAAGCATGACATAAGTTGTGGCTAGATCTTAGCAACTCTGTTTCTTAAATGAATGCATTTCAAGTTCTTGTTTTTTCTTCTCTTCAGCTGAAGTATCAAGAAGCCTTTGTTAGTTTTAATAGGCCCTTTATGTTGTAGGGAACTGTCAAGATTAGTTCATCTAATTGAAATCTCGCTGCAGCTATGTAGTGCGCAGGGATGAGGGAAGCCTCCTGCATCAGTCTGTCTGTACTGTTGCTAACTTCAAGGCCATGCAGCTGTGTGTATCCTTGACTGACCCTGGGAACCTAGGAAGTTTACTTGCTCCCAGAAGATATTGTCTCCTGAATGGACTATCTAGAGACGGTTGATGGGTAGAAGCTTCCAGAACTTCCCATTGCTTATTAATTGTGTGTTATTTGGAATAGTTTAGCAGATCCTGTCCTGATTTGGCCCAGAGAAGATCTTTTTCAACTCTGTCAATTTCCTCTCCACCTGATGATGAAAGCTTCATGCTTGAATGCCTGTTTCCTCCCAAGAACCTTAATTTGTTTTTTCTAATGCTGACACATTCCTCTTTTAACTTTCCCTTGCCACTTTCCATGCTTTATTTACAATACGGAAATTCCTCTATGGAACCAATCTATTTAATACTGTGTGCTCTTTACAATGTTATAATTCACATGTTTTTTTCACTATATATATGAATTTAGTTTGCATGATTAGCCAAACATACATGCCTTGTGGATAACATGATTTACTAAATGGTTAATTTGTAACCTGTACTGAATCAGCTAGTAAACCTTCATGGTTTGGATGCTATCCTCTCTGTTGTTATCCTGAAGTCACATTGGTTTCATTGTGCTGACTGTGTGGTACATGCTAGCTCCTTTCATAAGCTTTCAGTAGACAACCAAAAGTCCATACGACAGGTGGAGACTTCTATATAATGATGTACAAGAACAAAGCACTGGGTGCGGTCTAGGCGCCCGTCTGCGCCTGGACCGAACCCAACGCCAGAAATCCTGGGTCCCGTTAAACCAACCCCTGGACCTCCGCCGTTACGACTCCGAGACCCTCCTCCGCCTCAACACCAGACGTCTCAACAACTGCTGTACCATCTCCCCCAAGGACACCCATGGAGCTTTCACCTGCAGGAACTACAACTTCAGTGTCAACCTCAACAAACCGAAGATACTCTCCGCCAGTGCTTAATTTGTAAATAAAAAGGTGCCGGTGCCCAAAGCCCTCCTCTTAAACACGCAGCTGCTGCAATTAAATGTGTGAACATGGAATACTGAGGCAGCGTAATCCTCGGCCTCTTCAATCCATATAAGGCCACTCCCTGCCGCTTCAGCTCACTCTTGCAGCTTTCTACTTTCTCCCTTTGTGACGCTTTTTCATTGTTCCCTTCATCCGTCTTTCCCATATGTGTCTTTTGCTCGCAACAAATGCTTGAGGCAGAAGAATAAGCCCCGGCCCTCAAAAATAAGTGCTGGTGCTCAGCACTGGAAACAACAAATACAAATTAAGCACTGCTCTCCGCACACAAAGATACCAACAAGACCCTACTCTGCCTCAACACCAGACGTCTCAAAAACTACTGTACCATCTCCCCCAAGGACACCCATGGACCTTTCACCTGTAGGAACTACAACTTTAGCACCAACCTCAACAAACCAATGGTACTCTCTGCACACAAAGACACCAACAACCTCTACAATTCCATCAACTGCCTACTCCTGAACAGCCGCTCCCTCCACAAACATGCCACCGATCGACCCCACCCGACCGGACTTCGCCTTCCTCACCGAACCTGGACCAACCCCACCTCGGGTCCAGACATTGCCATTCCCGACGGTTACAGCATCCTAAGGAGGGACCAGCCCTTCCGCCCAAGTGGAGGACTCACCATTGTACACAAGTCCTCACTATGTGTAAAGGCCGTCCAAGAAGATCACTTCACCACCATGGAACACCTTCACTTCCTGGTCCACTCCAACCACAACTCCTCCATCCGCGGCACCCTGGTGTACAGGCCACCCGGCCCCTGTCCAGCTTTCATAGACGACGTCGTAGACATTGCTACTCCCCAGGCCCTGGCGTCAGTCGACTACCTCCTCCTCAGCGACTTGAACTTCCACCTGAAGGACTGCACTGACCCAAACACCACCGCTCTAATCGACAATCTCACCACCCTTGGCCTCAGACAGCTGGTCTCCACACCCATTGCAGGACACACACTGAACCCCATCTTCACCTCAAGCTACTGGATCACCATCAAGAGCATCTCCACCCCAGACTGGACCAACCACTGCTGCATTCACTTCACAATCACCGCACCCTGCACCCGCACCTCTAGGACCCCCCCCCCCACAGTAAATGGAACGAAATCACCACCAAACTCACCTTATCGCTCGCCAAATCCCCCCCCCATATGACGTCAACACAGCAGCACGCAATCTCAATGCATGGATCACCAGTTGTACAACACTCTAGCCCCTCTCCGGCTGACATCTGCCAAACGCATACCTAAGAAGGCCAGGTGGTTCACCACCAAACTCCAGGAATCAAAGCGTGCTTGCAGACGTTTAGAGAAAAAATGGAGGAACAGCAAATCCAGCAAAGACCTCGCCTCATTCGGAGCCGCAACCGCTGCTCAACACCGAAAAATCAAGACCTCAAGGAAGGACGCACTACGGAAGCACATCAACTCCTCCGCACACAACTCGAGGGAACTCTTCTCAGTCATCAACGAGGTCACAGACCCCCTCCAAATCCATCAGCATTCCCCCATCGCAGGACCCCTGTGACAAACTCACCTCCTTTTTCCACCACACGATCCAGGACATCTACAACAGCTTCCTGTCACCTGGCACCGTAACTGCGACCCCCCCCCCCCCCCCCCCCCCCCCCCGGAACCCGCCCAGACCATCCACGACTGGTCCATGCTCACCACAAAGGAAACAGTCAACATCATGAATAGCTGTAAGGAAATGCCTCCTTGGCATGGTTACCCCCTGACCTTTTGCCTCTTGCTGATGCCAGTTATGACTGAAAGTGGGCAGGGACCCTGCTAACCAGGCCCCAGCACCAGTGTTCTTTCCCTAAACTGTACCTTTGCTTCCACAATTGGCACAGACCTGACACTCAGATAAGGCCCTTGGAAGAGGTACCCCTGGTACCAAGGACCCTGATGCCAGGGAAGGTCTCTAAGGGCTGCAGCATGTATTATGCCACCCTGGGGACCCCTCACTCAGCACATGCACACTGCCTCACAGCTTGTGTGTGCTGGTGGGGAGAAAATGACTAAGTCGACATGGCGCTCCCCTCAGGGTGCCATGCCAACCGCACACTGCCTGTGGCATAGGTAAGTCACCCCTCTAGCAAGCCTTACAGCCCTAAGGCAGGGTGCTCTATACCACAGGTGAGGGCATATGTGCATGAGCAATATGCCCCTACAGTGTCTAAGCAAAACATTAGACATTGTAAGTGCAGGGTAGCCATAAGAGTATATGGTCTGGGAGTTTGTCAAACACGAACTCCACAGTTCCATAATGGCTACACTGAAATCTGGGAAGTTTGGTATCAAACATCTCAGCACAATAAATGCACATAAATGCCAGTGTGGAATTTATTGTAAAATGCACCCAGAGGGCATCTTCGAGATGCCCTCTGAATACCAGTCCAACTCCTAGTGCTAGGCTGACCAGTTTCTGCCAGCCTACCACAACCAGACGAGTTTCTGGCCATATGGGGAGAGTGCCATTGTCACTCTTGTGACCAGGAACAAAGCCTGTACTGGGTGGAGGTGCTTCTCACTTCTCCCTGCAGGAACTGTAACACCTGGCGGTGAGCCTCAAAGGCTCATGCTTTTTGTTACAGCACCCCAGGGCAACCCAGCTAGTGGAGATGCCCGCCCCTCCGGGCACTGCCCCTGTTTTTGGCGGCAAGGCTGAAGGAGATAATGAGAAAAACAAGGAGGAGTCACCCACCAGTCAGGACAGCCCCTAAGGTGTCCTTAGCTGAGGTGACTCCTGCCTTTAGAAGTCCTCCATCTTGATTTTGGAGGATTCCCCCAATAGAAATAGGGATGTGCCCCCCTCCCCTCAGGGAGGAGGCACAAAGAGGGTGTAGCCACCCTTCAGGACAGCAGCCATTGGCTACTGCCCCTCAGACCTAAACACACCCCTAAATTTAGTATTTAGAGGCCCCCCAGAACCCAGGAAATCAGATTCCTGCAACCTGAACCAAGAAGGACTGCTGACCTGAAAGCCCTGCAGAGACATCGGAAGATGACAACTGCTTTGGCCCCAGCCCTACCGGCCTGTCTCCTGACTCGAAAAACTGCAACAGCGACGCATCCAACAGGGACCAGTGTCCTCTGAAGCCTCAGAGGACTGCCCTGAACCTAAGGACCAAGAAACTCCAGTGAGCAGCGGCTCAGCGCAGAGGATTGTCAACAAGGTGGATGCAGTGGGGAACCATCCACGCACAAGGGACGACATCAGGAAGAGGTGGACCGACCTGCGGGGGAAGAGTATGTTCCCTGGCATTACAACATCAAATTGCAGTACAGAAGACTGCCGCCCCCCACCTCCCGAATACACCAACTGGAAGGAGAAGGTCTTGGCTATCCTGCACCCGGAGGACTTACTGGAGGACTGGACTCGGGTAAGTCATATATTCTCCCCTACCATGTGTCCCACCTGTAATGCATGTCTCAACCTACCCCTCTCACTACCACTGAACACACTATCCCATACACATCCAACATCCCAAATACAACAGTACCCAGAATCCTTGCATGCCCACAACACCCCATCCAACTCACAACTCATCCCTTTGTGCGCAATCACCAACCTCTTCATGTAATGCATCCTGCCCTACATCACCCACAATGCACCACCAATGCCTTAACTAAAAATGCATCACACCTATCCCAAAGGGCTCCTGCATGCAAGTGACTGGGAATGGAAGCACAACAAAGAGGTGGCTAGTGCTGCAAGGGATATGGCAATGTCAGCCTAAGGGGCAGAAAGCAGGAGAAAATTACGACAATGACAATGACTACAAAACAAACACATAGAACGATAAAAATACTCAGGGACAGTACTGTCAATGCCAAATCCTCTCCAGCACTGCCACTGCACTACACCCACTAGCCACAATGCATAACACATTGCAGGAAACCAAATTCTCATTGATTTGACACACAGGTACCACAGCCCATGCCACCCGGCCTGAGATGGCAAGAGGTGCAAGTCCCCCACCAGAAGAAGAAGGCGCCAGTGAGGAGAGTGCAGCTGGATGTCTGGACGAAGAGGAATACCCTGGCCCATCCGACAGCCCTGGGCAGTCAGCCTCCAGAAGTCCCACCCAGGACACCACTGACACCGCCACCACTCAGCCACCACCATCACCCGTGGCCCAACGTCCTCACACCAGTGTCTCACCGCCACGAACTGTCTGCCCACCTGTATAGGGATTGGAGTCACCACCCACCACCAGCCTGGACGATGAAGGCCCCAGTGCAAGTGGGACTTGGCCACCTGTGGTGGGGACACAGAAACAGGGGGGCTAGGCCCAGTAGGAGGGTGTCAGTGGTCCGGGGGGGGGTGGGCTAAGGAGGGATGCGGCTGCCCATGAGGCCATATCAGAGGTCTTGAGGACATACCACCATTCCCAGGACAGGATGGGCCAGATCCTGGCCATGTTGCAAGACAACCAGAGGCTGCATGTGTTACACCACCAGGAGGCTGTGGAGCAATACCTAAATGCAACCATGGCCTCCATTGCAAGGGTGCTGCAGAGGTTGCCTTACATCTTACCAGAGTCTACCACCCAGCAGCAGGCCCCTTCTACTAGCAAGGACACAGCCCAGCCATCAACATCTGCAGCAGCTAGAGGAATAATGGCCCTGCCAGAGGGCTCACAGTGCACCAGCACCACTTCCCCTGTAGCCCAGGAAGTCCCTCGCAAACGTGGCCGGGGAGCCAGACAACCCAGTGACTCTGTAGCCAAGTCCAAGCCCACCGCCAAGAAGTCACTCCTACCCTGAACTGCCTCCCTTATGTACCACCGAGCCATCTAGTTGACTATCCACTGCCATTTGCCCATTTCACATTGGCCCCATGGATTCTGTCCCTGTGCTTCCAACAGCTGTGTAAATGAAACGTTCACCATGTGCCCAATCCCTTCCACATTCCCATCCCTTTTGTCATGCACAAAATCAATAAACAGTACCTTATTACCCCAAATATTATTTGTTATTATTTCATACTAATGTACCGACATCATCAAACATGAACCTTAGTGCACACATCTTGCAGGAACACATTGTACAGAGAAGTGGATGGCAAGTACATGATACTGCACAGGCTATGAGTGTTAAATACATCCCTTCAACATCATGTAGGATCTCATTATTCTGTTGGGACTACTGGATTTTGAGCAGCAGGATCACCTGCGTTGTGGGAGACTGGGTCTGACCCACTACAGGTGACACCTGTCGCCCCAATCCGGGTTTTGCTCCGGCTAACTAGCAGTACCTCATCTCCACCCAAGGGCGGGGATGATTGGGCAGCCGAGCGCATGACATAGTTGATTTCTCAGGGAAACCGTGGTCACTCAGGTCTCATCCGGTTCTCTCAATTACATTAGTCTGACATGCACAGTGACAAACAGAGACAGTATATGTTTCAATAATATTGTAATGAAGGAACTGCATCTTAGATAGCAAAGCATGGGCTGCAATAATCAGGACGATACAGCATGACAAGATTAAAATGGTGACAAGGACAGTGAAGCATAGAAATAACGCTACTATATTGTCACTGAAGTCAATAGACTAATTCCTACCTAGGCTATAATAGAGCACAGCGTGTTAAGCTCTAATTCTGCCCTTCAGGTTTCCCAGGGAAGACATTATCCCCCATACCTGAGCAAAGGCCTGAAGTCTGCATAAGCAGCTGTAGCAAAGCATTTGGCAATCAGCATACAGTTGTGGTTCTCTGGCTGGAATTTCCCTCTAACGTGTAAAGGACAGGGAAGTGTTTTTATAATAAAACAACTGATATTCTGAGAAAATGTCCCTACGTAAAGATGTGTGTTTTTCTATGAGTGTCAGAGACAAACATTGTACCACGTTCAACGGCAACCTATCTTACTACAGCCTTGAAAGAAACACAGAGTGAGCAAGAATGTCTTGTTTGAGAACGCAGTGCTGGCCTAGGCAAAAACAGCTAGATAGAGTAAAATAAAACAAGATTACAAAAGTGGCTATTGTAAGAATAATAAAATGAAGCTGAATAAAATATATCTAGGTTAAAGTGCACAACGGCAGGCCTAGTATGCTAAAATAACGTGCATGGAGCTATGACTAAAATGGCTACACAACACCCTCCCCTTGTCGGTTGAAGGTGGTTTAAAGCCTAAATATATATATATATAAGCTTCTAAAACTTAACCTAAGATATACATGTAAAAAATGTCAATAATGACAAGTTAAAGGGACACATGAGCATATATGGAAGGACAATTTAAAATGTTAACATGTGTCATAAAAGGACCGAATTTCAAGAGTCAGAGTTCTTTTTAGAATGTCCAATCGAGTCCGGGACAATGGAGGATAGGAAATCTTCCACTTCTGCAGGTGTTAAAGTTGGAAAGGCATTGCCGAGAAGAACCAAGGAGCAGTTGTGTTCCATAGCCTGAGCCTCAGCCAAGGCGGCATCCCATGGTGTGCCCAATGAGTTAAGAGCCACATCCTCCAGGAAGGGCAACTCATAAGCAGCTTCCCGTAGCAAACGCACCCTCAACACACATGTCTGGTAACGAGCCCTCAGCAAGAATATCAACAGACCAGCGTCCAATGAAAGGAAGCACTGCGTAAAAAGACAAACTTCCAGTGCATGTTCGAAAGAGCCCCAAAGGCACTGGATGCACACAATGCAAAACCGGTTTGAATGACAGGGACCAGTCACACACCAATTGCTCCAGGAGTGTTGCTCCAAAATACTGCATTGTGCGTACACGACACAGCTGCACTGATGGGAGCACTCTCATTCCTTCTTGTTTTGCGGCGGGACAGCCATTGCGCATGAAAAATAGCAACAGCAAAATGCCAACTATTATAGCCAAAGTTATTGGAAATCCACCCCAAAATACTGGAGAATACTGAGTGAATGGCTGATGTATTAAACCGAATATGGAGGAGAATGTGAATGAAACCAGAACCAACAGCTTTAAGGAAATGTGCGATTCCAGTAGTACTGGACGCATTAAATATCCGTCCCATGAGTTCACCAAAGTGTCTCGGAAAGTTGGTACTTAAAAGGGACTGTTTCTCTACTGACGACTTTGCCACTCAAAGTGCGTATGTCTCGCGTGCAGATGTGAGGGCCACATGTTTTTGAAACAGTAAAGCTTTGAGTCTGCTCAACGTGTCAAAATTCACATTAGAAGTAGCAATATGAGGCCAAATGTCAGCTATCTCTTTTATTCTAGTGGGAGGAAAAAGTACGTTCCCGCAGCATGTGACAATCTTAGAGACCGAAACAACAAACTATTCTGGCTCGCATCCCACAACAGTCTCCACCATTGAGGAGAACATAGCTGCCGTTTGAAAGCACCTGGAACATAGGTCTAATCAAGGTTACCAGAACTCCCTTCAGATAACAAGCCAAGTTTGCAGCAGACGCGTTACACGCCCCATGCAAGGACAGCTGTTTACAAACCATTGAATGGCTGACAGAAGTCTTGCATTCACTTCTCCTAAGAAAGACCTATTTCATGCCAGTGAGACATTTATATGAGAAGGGTAGCTCCCACACCTCATGGATGTAACTATCTCCCAGCCTTTTATATCTACCTACCGGAATGTGTTTTAAACAGGAGGTGAATTGAAGTGTGGAAATAGGCAGATTAATGACCCTGTGTTTTAACCACTCAGCAAATGGTATTTCAGCCACAGTAAAAGGCAACTTTTTGCTGTTTAGCATGACATAAGCCGCTTCTTTCTTAGCCATTAGTTGTTGTTGCGTTAAATTAAATGTGGAAAATATTTCCCTTGTGCTGACGTGTTGCCAGGGAACGCGACCTACCTTCACTGTTTGATGTGTCCAAACCAACTGCATAATGGACCTTAGTTGACTCTGTCCATGGTGTAAGAAAGACATATCTGTTTGTATGATGTCTATAGCAGAAGAGACAATGTTGTTTAAGGTGCATATTCAGTCGGAGAGGGTATTAATCCCATTATCTACAACAGCTAATACTTTCTGTAAGTTTTTTTGTTCAATTTGCCATAACCGGGCAACAGCTTCTTGTTCGGAAAACTTCCAAATTTCATTATATACTTCATATAAGAAGTACTTTCTGCGTTGTTTTCTGGGGCCTAACAGTAAATCCTGTAAGTCGGTGTTATTAGACAGGAGACTGAGGTGTTCTCTAACTGTGTCTACTGAGGAAGTTTTTAACCACTGCTGGCATAGTTTCCCTACACTGTATGTTGTTACTATACCCGCATGTTCGGACGATATATAACGAGGGTCCGGCCTGCTAGTTCTAAAAACCCCCATGGAGTTTATAAAACGTTTATGACACCCATTGGCATTTTTTGGCCACAATAACCACCCACCAGGGCGTGATAGTGAAGCATTAAATGTGACATTCTGGACCCATTCATCAAGCTGATCTTCAGTTGCATTGATATATTTTTGCCATTTATAAAATTTAGCAGGTGTAGGAATACTGGGCGTGTTCAATTCCTTAATCTTTGCTAAGCCTAAACAACTTGTTTGTTGTACAGTTTATTTTAAATATATAATTTTAACAGGTATCAAGCATGTTCTAAACAAAGCTTCTTTCCCCCGTATTTGCCAATGTCTAGTTGACCACACGTTTCTTAAGTCAATCGTCTTTAGCCTATATTCATAGCCTTCTATGGTCAATCGGGAAACAAAGGAATCCGAATAAATACATTTCTTATGTGTCAATAGTATGCATACATTTACTGTCGGTGGCAATTTAAAATAATATGACTCAGCATTTTTTACATCATGGCCAGAAAAAAAGGTGAACCTTTCAGAATACGTTTTATAACTCTCTTGCGGAGGAGTTGGACAATGTTCCCATTGTGTGTAATTAAAAACAGTCTTTGGGGTAATTGCTCTGGGGATGAAATGGTGCCCATAATAATTGTAGCAAAACATATCACCATAATTCTCTTTAGATTGATAAACATCTTCGTTTTCAAAGACAGTATAATACTGCAATTCAGTCATCATAGAATCAACTGTTTTCACATCCCAATCATCAGAAACAACTCTGGGTATTATTAGATTGTTCATTGAAAGTTTAAACACATATAGTATTTGAATGACCTCTGTAGGGCTGGATATATCAAATGTTACTTTATCTCAAACAATCCCATCAGGAATTGGTATGGCTGAAATGTTCACAAATGACAAGTCTCTGCGGACCTTGTGAGAAGAAAAATGTGGTGTTAGGACCTCATCCACCAGTTCAACTGTTAATTTTTCAGAAAGAAAATGGACATGTATTAATAAAAAGAACGTTATGACAACCCCAATCCAAAGTAGGAAAGTTAGTACAGTCAAGGAAAGCCACAGATAGTTCCATGGAAGAATAAAGTAAGTTGCTTTAAGCCAGTTTATCATCTTACATGTTTTTGACAGTTAAGGTGTCAAAGAGGTGAACGAGTCCGAAACGTTGAGGTTAATGTCGACAAAGTATTCAGAAGCAGTTTGTCCAAAAACTGAAGTCGTATCTGTAGGTGGAATGGGTATTTCCCACAGTGGCTCAGAGTAAATGTTGCCATCCGTCTGTGTTGAAGTTGTCAAATCGATCAGTTATTTCTGTATTATTTCATGTTAGTGGAACCAATGCAAGATCGTTTTCCACCCTCCCCAAGCTCAGAGAGGTGTCAGTGTTGCTGCTTACAACTTGTAGAGGAACTTCTTGACCAGTAGTGAGAGGGATTTGGGAACTACTGGCTGTTCCTCTTGGTCTGCTGTGCAGGATCGGCCATATGGTGTAATTTGACATTATTGATAGAGACAAAGCGTTTTCTCTTTGGCACCTACCACTGGTGGTAAAATGGCAGTTCTGGCACAGTGTATTCCCAAAACTGGGACTGGTGCACATTAAGAAGGGCCAAATCTTTTCACCTACTAGATCCCGACTTTAGGAATCCAGCCTGTAGACGTTATAGGTACATCTTTAATTCCTGTGAAGGCAGCACTGGCAGAAGCGTTGTCATCACTGAACTGTTGCAAATCCTGTAAGACAGCGACACGTTCATTTATGTCAAAGGGTGTTTCTGCCGCCTCCAAGCCAGGACCATCAAGATCTGGAACATACATTTGAGTTCCGAACAGGCACTCATATGAAGTACGACACCCCAGTGTCATTCTAGGCAGATTGTAAAGTGCTCTCTGGACTCCATAGAGGTGGTTAAGCCAACTACAACCCGTACCTAGGACTCTGGCTGTTACGTATTGCTTTAAATCGCGGTTTAATCGCTCCACAACACTATTTCCCTTGTGATGAAATGGAGACAAGTACTGGAGTTAGACCCCCAACGAAGCCATGGCGTTCCTGAATGCCCTGGAGGCGAAAGCAGGGCCTTGGTCTGAGTGGAAAGCTGCAACTGCATATGTACTGATAAAGACTCGCAAATCTTTAATAACAGTCCAAGTGTCAGCAGAGCATTGTGGCCACACCCATAGAAATCTGGAGCAAGAGTCAACAGCGACTAAAATATATTTGTATGCACTGTCCGGTCTCAGGGGACCGCAGTGGTTCAAGTACACACATTGTAAAGGTTTATTGGAAATTAGGAGGTGTGTCTGCGGTGGGCGCTTAACAGTGGAAAGTTTAATTTGTTGCCAGAAGGCACAACAAAGGGAATACTGCTTGGCCTCTTTGTATAGGCCTGGCCACCAAAAACGGGCTTGTAACATTGATATTGTAGCCCCCTCATGCGCTGCTTTAATCAACTCTGGTCATATATCTTTATTGGGAATTTCTCGAACTCCTACGCCTGGTATCTTAACCTCAGCATTTAGGCAGCCTCCCATGCAGTAGGAATATTTAGCAGGACATGCTTCTGTGTAGGGCGTACCATCAGCAGTAGCTTTCACAGCAGCCCATATGTATTCAGGGACAGGTGGAAGTGACCTCACACCACTGGCGTTGCCGTCATGGCGGCCCGCACCGCCGTGCAATTCCTCATTGGCTAAGATGGCCCTTCATGGAGTATGGGAACCAATGATGATCAACGCCGGCGGTGACCGTGTTCACCACCGCAGACGTGACTGCCATTTCCTTTCTAACACTTCACTTGATTCCTGACTTTCCACAAAACGACATCTACTCTGCGTGTGCTGCTGTGACCTGTGTCTGGACCCTGCCATGGCTCATGCTACAGGGGAAAGGGCCCCAGCCTTCACATCAGAGGACTTGGAGTGCCTCGTGGACGGGGCCCTACCCCAGTATGGCCAGTTGCAGGGCCTCTAGACCAACAGGTGAGTACACCATGGGTACGATGCATGCAACATGACTGCATGGAGATGTGGGTGTGTGTGCTGGCAGTGTGTCGGGGGGGATAGCTGGTGGCAGCGTCAATGCATGGGTAAGGGTCATGTGTGTGCCTGATGAGGGGAAATGCTTTTTGTGGCCCATATGTGTGACAGGCTGGATTGTCAGGTTTATGGTGTACTGTCTTCTGTGTTTCCTCAGCAGGTCAGCGCCCATCAGATGAAGGGATTGTGGCACGCCATCGCCAAGTACATGTGAACAGTACTTTCTCGCCAATCAGCTACAGTGGGTACATCCCCCACAATGCTCATTTCTGTTTTATCCAATGCTACATCACCCAAAGAGCCTATCTCACTACAGAAAAGATAAACTGCTATTTTTACAGTGCCGATGCTCAATGCCCCAAGTGTCATCTAGTATAAGCCAATCTTCTTCACATGTTATTAGAGTGCCCATCCTTAACGAACTACTGGAGCGGCGTCATAAGGCAATTAATAACTGTACAGCTCGCACACTTTTAAACACTTGGGAGGTGTGCATTTTGAGACTTTTTCGTAGGAGCAAGGGTCACAAAGTCACATCTCATTTTATTGACCTACGTCAGTTAATGGCTGAGTGACTAATCACAAGACATGAGAAATCGCCTGCACCCCCCTCCTCCCTAATAGCCTGGAAACAATCTCTAATAGTGTGGGCCCATGCAGAGAGCACAGCGCTACACAGAGAAGACTCCTTGAATCTCTGCAAATACCCTATTGCTGCCAATTGGGACACCATCCTACGTGACTTCCAACACAAACCAAACCCAGATACAGAACACTTGGAAACAGAGAGAATTCGAGACACACCCAAAAACAACCTAGGTTAGCATTCCACATAAGCTGCGTGGATAGACTTTGACATGCCAGCCCCTCGCTCACCGTATAACCTGTAAAACTATTGCTTGAAGTGATATACACAACTGAAGTTCCAATGGGGGTGGAGAGCCAAGGGGGGTAGTTGAGGTTACCAGTGTTGGGATAGTTTACTCTCTTTTGTATTAATTTTTTTTCCTCCTGTACAGAGAAACTGTTTAACATAATACGCCATTTCTCCATAATGCGTACTGCAGAAAATATACCTAGATGCTCAGTAACACTTAAATACAAACTCAGCAGAATGGAATGTCCCAAAATACTAAGCCCCAAATGTAACTGAATGTTTGCCAACCACAACCAATGCCATTCATGAACATAATGTATTTTCGACCTCACTGAGTTCTATGCATGTATCACATACGTTCTTGAATTAAGTTTGACAAAACTCTTTATTCTAACAGAAATTGCTAGTATACAAACGTGTATCACATATATATTGTTTTTTTTGTAAACAAAGCAAATAACAAATAAAACAGATAAAAAAAATGTTGATAGGTGACGTTTATGGCAAATGGTATTGTCTTAGCCATGAGGCAGGTGAAAGAGTGGTAGAAGGAAGTTCAAGGGCAGCATGTGATAGGATAAAGAGATACTGGAACTATGAAGGCAACCAAAGCTAAAATAGGTAGGTAGATGGAAACAGTTGTGATGTGTGGAGGAACTGAAGGATGATGGGTGTGGCAGTCCTAAAAATAAATTAATGAGTGCATCAGGATGTGGAGTGGAAGTAAAGGCTGATGTAGAAAGTGTCTGGCCTGCTCATGTGGCAAAACATGTTGAGAAGGCTATGGAGTCCCATGTGCTCGATCGGTTTTGAGTCAAAGATTGTATTTGGCCTGTATTTTATATCTCTTTGAGAAAAAAACATTTCTGATAAAAGTGCTGTACACAGAAACATTAAATGAGTGTTTACATTTAGTTAAGAAAGGTGATACATGATTGCTGAGAACTTAGTAAACAATTTGCAGCAATATGCATGTTTAACATTATAACACAGTGGCCAGCATGGGGCAACACAGGGTCAGGAGCTGCATTCTGATGTCTCTTTGGGGGAGAAGACAGAATTAAAGTGGCAAGTAATATGGGACAACTGTGAACGCTGAATTTTACTAATAAATATTAATGTGTTCTTCACTATGAATCTGCATAGAATTTGACTTAATATCGAAAATAATGTGCGATTTTGAAAATGTGCCCACTTGAGTGGCCATTAGTCTTCTCTTCACGAAGTGTCCTTATTAATTGCTTATTAAAATGAATTGATGTGCTCATGTTTAGATTAATGTAGTAGTATGTTATATTAATGATTACTTATTATGTATTCGCTTTATTAATTGTAGGCCTTAAGTTAGCGAGGTCTTGGGCCTATTTGCACAGCCTCATGTTAAGCTACACTGTTAAGATAACGCTGTGAGAAATGTTTGCTTGAAGAAATTAATATGTGAATTGTTCTTTTCTACTGAGTTGACCAAACAATAGCAAATGGTTTTCTTTTCCCATGAGAACTGCTTGCTAGAATGTGTTGTATTAGTTACTGTTACATTGTATAGTTTAGTGTGTGAGAAAGCTATTTTCCCAGGAGCTAACAATGGATGTACTGACTGGAGAATGTAGTGATACAAAGTTGTAACCTGACAAGCCTGATGATGGGAACAGGAGAAGAGGAGCCAATCATCGACATGTGAAAGGCAGTTTAGTTATATCTTAGATTTGAAGTTCTGCCTTTATTGGACTAAATGTAAACGTACGATTCTTTGACCAATGGCTTCGTAGGAAGTGTTTGAGATGATTTTAACTTAGCCTGACTGCACACAGAGAGAAGCGATCATTCTCATTTCCACCGACCAGGTGTACTGGCCTTTTGATTCTCCTATTTAGAGAATTATATCTTTAACTTTATTGCTTAAACTTCTGATGCTGAGTGCTGATCCCTTAGACATCGCTTTACATATGGTTCAGATAGCTTAACAGTCCCCATTTCTGAACCATTCTCTTTCATGGCCCGTTGCTGATGCTGACCGACCAGATGTCCAACTGACGAAGATAGTTACAGCTTGATGATCCATACTGAGGAGAGGTATAACAATATTTTACTGTTCTTGTTGTATTTTGTTTCTAGGTACCAACCACAATTTTGATAGAGCCATTGCTAGATGCTAGATGTTTTTCAAATTTATGTTGACTAAATTGTTTTGCATGAAGTCCAAACATGCTATTCTAATCAGAAGGTTTGTAAAGGAAATCCTAAAATGCTAATAGGTTGCTATTAATAAATAATTGATGTTACTCAGTTGCTGAATCTAGATGTATGCTATTAAAATTATGCAGTTGTCCTTGCTATTGATTTGTACTGTAACTCTAGAGTGTGTAGTAATTCATGCTTTAGTTACATTGAAATTCTTTAGAAGGTTTGGTCAACTAATGTTGTTTTTGTATGTATACAATTTGATTTTGAGACTAAGGCCCTCATTCTGACCCTGGCGGTCAGTGATAAAGCGGCGGCCAACCCGCCAACAGGCCGGCGGTCCAAAATATGCAATTCTGACCCTGGCGGGAACCGCCAACACAGCCCGCCGCATTAACACTCCGCCCGCCACGGCGGAACAAACAAACAGCGCGGCGTTCCCCGCCAACAGCCAGGCGGCAGACAATGTACCGCCCACCCTATCACGACCCACCAATCCGCCACCTTTTCCGGGGCGGGAGCACCGCCGATAAAAACAGGGCGGAAACAGACTACGAACGGGAAAACGCTCACCTCCACATACACCACGCGAGATTCCGGCAGTATGGAACCCGAGTTGCAGGTCATCCCCGCACTCCTATACCTGCTCCTGTACCAGGAGCACGCCCGGCGGCGCGGAAGACATCGGTGAGTACTGCACCTACGACACAGGGGAGGGAAAAGATCACCGGCACACACCCACCCACCCACACCCACTACAACACACACATCAATGCATTCCCACAGATCACTGTCACAACCCACAATCCCCCCCCCCTTCCGAAATAATGCAAAGACCAAAAGAAGAGATCTCAAACGGGCAGATATATTGAAAAATGGACAGCAGTAATCCAAATAAATAAATAAACTATGTACAAAATATATACAGCTACTAAATGTAGTCCAACCACTGTCCGTGGACCACAGGGGTCCTGAGCAAAGGGGCAAGGCCCAGTCCCACGACAAGAACTCCACGGAGAGAACACTGCAGGGGCATCAGAAAGAAAAAAGGACAGGCACCTCAGGGGGAAGGGAAGGGGGGGCACCTCAGCCACTTGAGTACACGACGCCAGATCCACGAGGGGACTCCATGACCACTGGCCCATCCTGGGGAGAGCAAAGCCACAGTCCAAACAGTCCATACAGTGGGTGGCCTGCCCACTGGGCCATCCTGGGGAGAGCAAAGCCACAGTCCAAACAGTCCATACAGTGGGTGGCCTGCCCACTGGGCCATCCTGGGGAGAGCAAAGCCACAGTCCAAACAGTCCATACAGTGGGTGGCCTGCCCACTGGGCCATCCTGGGGAGAGCAAAGACACAGTCCAAACAGTCCATACAGTGGGTGGCCTGCCCACTGGGCCATCCTGGGGAGAGCAAAGCCACAGTCAAAACAGTCCATACAGTGGGTGGCCTGCCCACTGGGCCATCATGGGGAGAGCAAAGCCACAGTCCAAACAGTCCATAACAGACTCCACTGCCACTGGAGGAGGCATGTTGGCCAGAGGACATCCTGCAGCCCTGCCCGAGACAGATCCTGCCCTGCCACGTCTGCCAAAGGGCCAGCGGTTCTTGCCTTGAAGGGCCCAGTTCAGCGGTTCTTGCCTTGAAGGGCCCAGTTCAGCGGTTCTTGAGACGGCGGTCCCCAGCGGAGCGGTGCTGGAGACGGCGGGGCCCAGTTCAGCGGTTCTTGCCTTGAAGGGCCCAGTTCAGCGGTTCTTGAGACGGCGGTCCCCAGCGGAGCGGTGCTGGAGACGGCGGGGCCCAGTTCAGCGGTTCTTGCCTTGAAGGGCCCAGTTCAGCGGTTCTTGAGACGGCGGTCCCCAGCGGAGCGGTGCTGGAGACGGCGGCCATTCTATGGCCAACTGCTCATTGCCTGGTGGTGCCCTCCTGGGCAGCGGGGATGGTGCTCCTTCAATGCCCACCTGGGCTGTGGGTGGTGGGGCCCTCCTGGACAGCTGGGCTGGGTCCTCCCTGGGCAGCGGCTATGGGGGTGGTGGGCTCTCCCGGGGCAGCTGTGCCGGTTCCTCCCGGGGCAGCGGCTATGGGGGTTGCGGGCTCCTCCTGGGCAGCTGTGACGGGTCCTCCATGGGCAGCAGGCCTGCTGCCTGACTTCTCGGCCTTGCTGCCCTTGCCCTCTTTAGTCGGGAGTCTGTGGCCCTTTCCTCCCTTTGGAGCTGTGGCTGTTGACGGTGGCTGGCTAGTGTCCTGGGGGGATATCGAATCCGGGCTCCGGCGGCGGCCCTTCCGCCTTCTGCTCCTCTTCCCAGGGGGTGGGCTGGCTGTCCCCTTGCTGCTGGGCGAAGATCCAGACCTGCGGGCTGGTGGGCTCCAATACCCCTGCACCCTTGTCAAGGGGGCTGCAGGGCTGGTGGTGGCTGAGGTGCTCTTTTTACCCCGACGAGAAGGAGGGGGGGGGCTCAGGGTCAGGAAAGAAGGTAGCAGTAGAGAGATAGATTTTCTTGGGACAATGGAGAGTGGTAGGTACAGTGGGTATGGGAGTGGAGGGAGAGGATGTGGTTGTAGGTGAGTCACGTTTGCTGTCTTTGGGTGCAGGTGCAGGAGGCTGTCGTGAGGTGGATGGCTGTTGGGTGGGTGGGTGGCTGCGTTTGTGTGGTGTGGAAGAGGGGGTGACAGACACAGTGGGAGAGGACACAGGGGACGTGTAAATGGCAGTGGGGGTGGTGACTGCACGTGTGCGGACTGTACTGGAGGGTGTGCTGGTGATGGAAACACTGGCTGATGGTGAGGTGAATGAAGGTGTGAGTGTAGACGTCACAGGGAGGGAGGAGGGAGACGAGGAGGTGGGGGTCACAGAGGTGGTAGTGACTGTTGGCATGTCTGCATCGGAATGTTGCTTGTGTGAATGTCTGCGTGATCTGTGGTGCTTATGTTTGGATGAGCTGCTCTTGGGTGTTGAGGTGTGTGCAGGCTGGTCTGATGGTGTGGGTGGGACAGGCAGAGGAACAGGAGACTGGGAGGAGGGAGTTAGTAGAGGGAGGCAGGAGACAGGGACAATGGCTGCCGTCAGTGCTGAGGCCAGAGCCTGGAACGATCGCTGATGGGCAGCCTGACCCGAATGAATGCCCTCCAGGTACGCATTGCTGCGATGAACCTCCCTCTCCACCCCCTGGATGGCATTCAAAAGGGTAGTCTGCCCAACAATGAGCGTTCAGAGGAGGTCAATGACCTCCTCACTGAGGGCAGCGGGGGTAACAGGGGCAGGGCCTGAGGTGCCTGGGGCGAAGGAGATGCCCGGCTTCCTGGCAGAGCGGGCACGGGGCGAACGCTGAGGGGCTGCTGGGAGGGCGGAGATGGTGCGCTGGGTGGCGGCTGTACCTGTAATGGCGGGGGGCACGGATGGTGCCACCCCCGCAAGGGAGCTCCCTTCCGAGGACGTGTCCGTGTCGCTGCAGGGTCCAGTCGTCCCCGTTGTGGAGCTCCCCTCGCCCTCCGTCTCACTGGTCCAGTCAGACTCTGTGGCATGGCCCTCCTGGGCCATGTGAGATGCAGCTCCCTCCTGCCCCGATGCCACTTCTCCTCCGCCTGATGATGCTGATGCACACAAGCACAGAAAGACAAACAAAAAGGGGGGGGGAGAGAGAAATAAAGAGATTTTGAGTACATGGATCACCGGTACAGTTAGCGGACATGACAGACACAGATGCCCCCTGCACTAAGTTGCGCACTTGGGGTCCGCTACGCATTCCGTGGAACATGCCCTACACGCCTAGAGTTGACAACTGCACCCATGGATGACACGGCCCAGCGATGGCTGTACTGACACACTACTGAGGGTGGTGGCTGGGGACACAGGGGCTTACGGGGGTGCCCAGCCTACAGATATCGCCCTGGCCTAGGGGGACCCACAGCCCTCCTCCCCCACCCAGACACCTCCACTGCGCGACAACAGAGTAGATAATGCTTGTACTCACCCCCTTGTGTCTGCTGTGCTGCCCTCACGCGCCCATCCAAATCAAGGTAGGCCACCGCCAGGATCCGGAACATCAGGGGGGTCAGGTGACGGCAGGCACCCCGCCTACGTTGGGAGGCCATCCCCAGCAGAGACTCGGCGGTCTTCTTGGTCCCGCGGCGGATGTCCTCCCACCTCTTGCGGCAGTGGGTGCCCCGTCGATGGTGGACCCCCAGGGTCCGGACTTCCTTGGCGATGGCACGCCAAATCCCGATCTTCTCATGGGCGCGGACCTATGTGACACGTACAGGGAGGGAGAAATACCACGTTCAAGTTTGTCTGCATTTTCGTTGCCAGTGGCCCAACGCCCCCCATCCCCGCCAGGCCCCCCGCCAGGCCCAACATGCCCCCCATCCCCGCCAGGCCCCCCGCCAGCCCCAACATGCCCCCCATCCCCGCCAGGCCCCCCGCCAGGCCCAACATGCCCCCCATCCCCGCCAGGCCCCCCGCCAGGCCCAACATGCCCCCCCATCCCCGCCAGGCCCCCCGCCAGGCCCAACATGCCCCCCATCCCCGCCAGGCCCCCCGCCAGGCCCCCTGCCAGGCCCAACATGCCCCCCATCCCCGCCAGGCCCCCCGCCAGGCCCCCCGCCAGCCCAAACATGCCCCCCATCCCCGCCAGGCCCCCCGCCAGGCCCAACATGCCCCCCATCCCCGCCAGGCCCCCCGCCAGGCCCAACATGCCCCCCATCCCCGCCAGGCCCCCCCGCCAGGCCCCCAAGCCAGCCAGTGGCCCCAAATCCATATTGAATTAAACTCACTTGTTGGTCTGGAGGACCGTAGAGTAGCGCATACTGGGGGAGGACCCCATCCACAAGTTTCTCCAACTCCTCTCCAGTGAAGGCAGGGGCCCTTTCCCCAGTCGCAGCAGCCATTGTCCCTTCCAGACCGAGGTCACAGCAACACTTGCAGTATAGGTCCTCTCCTGTGAAAGTTCAAGTCGCAAGTGGATAAGTAGATAGGAAATGGCAGTCACGTCCGCGGCGGTGCGTGCTGCTGCGGTGCGTACCGCCACCGCCGGCGCCCTTCGCCATTGGCTCCTGAAACCCATAGGCTTCAATGTTAACCAATGCGGCTTCGCGCCGCGGTCTTCGACCGCCGACCGCCGCGGTGTGCCACGCCAGCGCATTGACCTCACATCCCATTGTCACACTTCACAGGTCAGGCAGCCGCCATTTCGAGGGTCCACATGGCTCAATTTCAACTGCGTCACACAGGCCTAGGCCTTGCATAGCCACTCAGACACGCCATTCACTGCATAGAGAATCGTTTACTGTGCAAGCTGTGAGTACGTACCTGTGGGTTGCTTGACTCTGTGCTCCATGTTGTCCTTCCTAGGCACCGTCCGCTGGGTTTGGCGAGGAGACGGATGAATCCTCGCGTGTACCGACCACTGGTGGACCTGTCGACAATGGAAGAACGCCACATTATCCTGACCTACCGGCTTGACCGTGCCACTAACCATGAACTGTGTGCCCAGCTGGAGCCCGACCTGATGTCCCCCATCCGCCAACCCACAGGGATTCCCCCTCTGGTGCAGGTCCTGTCAGTACTCCATTTCTTGGCAAGTGGGTCATTTCAGACAACAGTGGGAATTGCTTCTGGGATGTCTCAGCCCATGTTTTCGAAGGTGTTATCCAGAGTGTTGTCTGCCCTGATGAAATACGTGAGGAGCTACATCATTTTCCCTGAGGTGGGCGAATTGGCTACAGTGAAGGGTGATTTCTACGCCCTTGGACATATTCCCAATGTCATTGGTGCCATTGATGGGACCCATGTGGCTTTGGTTCCCCCAAGAGACAGGGAGCAGGTGTACAGGAACAGAAAAAGTTACCATTCCATGAACATCCAGGTGGTGTGTTTGGCTGACCAGTACATCTCGCATGTAAATGCCAAATTCCCAGGGTCAGTGCATGACGCCTACATCCTGAGGAATAGCAGCATCCCTTACGTGATAGAACAGCTAGAGAGACACCGTGTTTGGCTATTGGGGGACTCTGGGTACCCCAACCTGTCGTGGCTACTGACCCCAGTAAGGAATCCCCGGACCAGGGCAGAGGAACGGTACAATGAGGCCCATGGGCGTACTAGGAGGGTGATCGAACGCACCTTTGGCCTCCTAAAGGCCAGGTTTCGGTGCCTGCATATGACAGGTGGATCCCTAATGTACTCACCTAAGAAGGTGTGTCACATCATCGTGGCCTGCTGCATGCTTCACAACCTGGCTTTGCGCCGCCAGGTGCCTTTCCTGCAGGAGGATGGTCGAGACGGTGGTGTTGTGGCAGCTGTGGAACCTGTGGAGAGTGACGAGGAGGAAGACGACGGGGCTGAAACAGACAACAGGGACAGAATCATTGAACAGTACTTCCAATAGGACACAGGTAACAATTCAAACATAATTTAGTAAATGTGAACTACTCTCCTGCATCTCTGCTGCCTGTCTATTTGCCCCAGTGTATGATGACTGAGTTGTGGCTTTTCCCTCCCTATTTCAGATCTGGGGTCCCCACTACGAGTCCTGTGCTTCGTTTCCCCATGGACTACAGCTTTGTGGCAGCTGTTTGTTGACTTCACTATGTACAAGGACATATTTGCACTGTCATGTCAATTACAATATTTTGAAATCACAGCCAGACTCCAGATAGTTTTGTGCAAAATAGGTGTTTATTTCAGTGCTCAAAATGGGATGGGTGGTTTCAAGTGGGTGGGGGCTATGGTGAAGGAATGTCCATGGCAGAGTCCAGAGTAACAGTCACACAGGTGCATTGTCCAGAGGCCTGTGGAGAGATGGAGCATGGGCAGTTCAAGGATGGACAGGGTGACAATGTGGGACAGTGGGATGACATCAGGTGGTATCCTTTGCTGGCGGGGGTCTTGACATCCTACTCTGTCTTCTTGCGAGATCTCAGGGCCCTCTTGCGGGGTGGTTCTTCTCCTGCAGGAGGTGGGGGTCTGGTGGGCTGCTGTTGTGCGGGGGCCTCCTGTCCACTAGCGCCGGCGGAGGTGGTTGGCTGTTCTTGGTCCAGGCTAGTAGCAGGGGCCCTTTGTTGTTGTTGAGTGTCCGTCCTGGTGTTGATGAGGTCCTGCAGCAGCCCTACCATGGTAACCAGGGTGGAGGTGAGGGCTCTGATGTCCTCCCTGTACCCCCGATAGTGTTCCTCCTGCAGTACCTGGATCTCCTGGAACCGGGCCAGTACCGTCGCCATCGTCTCCTGGGAGCGGTTGTATGCTCCCATGATGGTGGTGAGGGCCTCGTGGAGAGTGGGTTCCCTGGGCCCTTCCCCCCCGTCGCACAGCTGCCCTCCGAGTTGCCCTGTTTCCCTGGGCCTCTGCCCCCTGGCCGGTGTGCCCACTCCCACTGCCCCCAGGTCCCTGTTGTTGTTGGGGTGGTGGGTTATCCTGGGTGCCCTGTAGTGGTAGACACACCGCAGATTGACGCGCCCTGGAGACAGAGGCATGGGCCCGCTGGGTGGGAGCTGTGCTGGTGTTCCCAGAGGGGTTTGGGTCTGTAGTGGCCTGTGCCTGTGTGAGGGGAACCGACTGTCCAGAGGTCCCCGATGGTCCGGGCTGGTCATCAGTGTCCAGGTCGACAGAGCTGCTGTCATCGCTGACGGCCTCTTGGGTGGGGGGTGTGGAGAATTCTGGGCCCTCCGCGGCGGTGTGTTGACGGTCGGGTCCTGCAGGGGTATAGAGGTATGGTTATAGTTTCAATGTGTGGCATATGGGTGTATCTGTGGGTTCCCGTGTCCCCAAGTGCTGGCATTCGTGTGTGGGGGCTTTGGTGAGGGTGGCTTGTGGGGGGGATGTGTATATGCATTGGGCATGCTTTGGTGATGGGTGTCCATGCTTAGTGGACGCATGCAGGCCTAGGTTTTGGGATGTGTGGGTTGTGATGGTGAGACATTGGCAGGGAATAGGTGTGCTGGGGGTGGGGGTGAGGATGGTGGTGGGGGTGAGGATGGTGGTGGGGGTGAGGGTGGGGGTGAGGATGGGGGTGGGGGTGAGGGTGGGGTTCGAGGATGGGGGTGAGGGTTGGGGTATGATTTGGCATGCAGGTGGGGGGGAAGCAGTAGTGAAGCTTCAACTTACCAGTATCCATTCCTCCGCCGACTCCTGCGAGGCCGTCAGGATGCAGGATGTTCAAGACTTCCTCCTCCCATGTTGTAAATTGTGGGGGTTGAGGTGGGGGTCCTCCGCCAGTCTTCTGCACGGCGATGTTGTGCCTGGATACCATGGAACGCACCTTCCCCCGTAGGTCGTTCCATCGCTTCCTGATGTCTTCCCGATTTCTGGGGTGCTGTCCCACAGCGTTGACCCTGTCGACAATCCTCTGCCATAGCTCCGTCCTCCGGGCAATGCTGGTGTATTGGACCTGTGTGCCGAAGAGCTGGGGCTCTACCCGAACGATTTCCTCCACCATGACCCTGAGTTCTTCGTCTGTGAAGCGGGGGTGTCTTTGGGGTGCCATGGAGTGGTGTGTATGATGTGTGGGGTGGAGTATGTGTAGTTAAGTGTGTTGAGTGTGGTGGTGTGTGTTGTTTTGTGTGTGGATATTGTGTGGGTGATGGTGTAGTG
The DNA here is from genome assembly GCF_031143425.1 of Pleurodeles waltl. Taxonomy (NCBI): domain Eukaryota; kingdom Metazoa; phylum Chordata; class Amphibia; order Caudata; family Salamandridae; genus Pleurodeles; species Pleurodeles waltl. The sequence goes on along the minus strand of NC_090451.1, from coordinate 630,139,366 downwards.
TGCCTCTGTGTGATGGTATTCTGTGATCGCTGATGTGTCTCTCAGTGCTTCTTTCTGAATTTTTGGTCGTAGGGGTTTGTGGGTGATGTGGGTGTGTGTTTTATATTGTATTGTGTGTGTGGGAGTGGTGTGTGTATGTGTATCAGGTGTGTGGAATTCAAATCGGCCAATGTGGCTGAGTTTTGTTCGTTTGTGTGTATTCTGACCGCGGCGGTGTGTACCGCCAATGGAAAACCGCGTTTGAAAGACCGCCGCGTGGATTCGTGGGTCGTAATGGCATGGGCGTATTTCTGTTGGCGTGACGGTGGAGGTTTGGTCACCTCCACTTTTCCGCCGACCGCTGGTCTGGCGGTCTGTTGTGGCTGTCGGATTTTCGGAGGTTTGGCTGCTGCGGGTCAGAATGACCGTGGCGGGTTACCGCGACCGCGGTGGAATTATGGAGGATTTCTGACCGGCGGTAGGCGCCTTTTACCGCCGAGGTCAGAATGACCACCTAAGTTATGCGATATTAGCATTGTTAATACGGGGAAATAAACATTCTAACTTTTACATAAAGGTGTGGTTATTCATGGCCAAAGGGGTCATGGTGGTGAGATTACTGACTACAAAGATTATTAATGTTGCTGTTTGATATTGTTTGATGGTTTGTATTGAATTCATAACTTGTGGTAGGATTTGCTCTAAGCGTAGTCAAAAGGTCCTTCGAACCGCTAAGGCGTCCCCTTATAAATTAAAGATAAGAAACCAAATAAGGTCAGAATCGCTAACACAACACAGACGTGAAAGAAGAGAATACAGGGAAGTGGGCTATCTCAGCATTTGATTTGAGCTCAAAGGAAAGATCTGTCCAGTGGCTTGTTGCATAGTTGCACTCTAAGAATTTTGTTTAGAAATGGGGTGCAAAAGAAAGAAAGGAAAAAAACTTTTTTGACGTCAGCATATTCACAAAACTTTGAGGAATGTAAAAACAATTACTTTTAAAATGTGGGATGGGGCTTAACGGGTAGGTTAAACATAGCCCATGCTAGTCTGCATTCTATTTCTACTGCTACCCAAATGGGGAGGATCTTCAGAAGCTGGACTGAGACAACCTGCTAATAAAAGAAAAGGTAAGTAACAGAAGCACTGTGGAGAACAAAATCTTTAACAGGAAGAGAGCCTTGTCAGCCTGAAAGTCCACAAAAATAATAAGGGGAAGGGAGCAGAAATAAAGAAAGGGGAAATGCAGCACAGCATGCACATATGTTTGCTGAAGAGAGCTACATTGGCCTCATGAGATAAACATACAATGAAAAAAAGAGGGAATACTGAAAGACATACAAGTGAGAAGCATTGAATTTGAGCAAGGAGGAGAACCCTGTGTAAAACATAAATCAGAATACTGGCAAAGCATTTTTTGGTTATGCTTTAAACAAGACAGGGATGTGGAATTCCTATCGCCCAATGCCTAGGACATATTGTTTGGGGTCAAAGGCAACATGCCGTCATGTTTATTTTGTCCTTGGGACAAAAATGCCCAATCGCCTGCTAGATAAACCCTTTGGCGGCTTGTTTACTGAGAAAGGAACTGTCAGCAGTTGAGGTAATATGCGTGTCCATATATTAATGCTGTTCGAACATGTATTTATGTTTCATTTTTTAAAAGCCTTCATTATTAGTGTGAGCGCTGTAAATAAACGTCTTAAGGTCACACTGAACTACAGACAGTAGTTGCAGTAAAAATAAAAAGTGTACACACGTTAGAAAAATTTAACAATATGAGGTGAAGTATAATGCTCCCAGAATGCTCTCTAATTAGATGCAAATGTTTGCAGAAACTTGTAAGCAAGAGTGATGATCCTTTGCTTTCAAGATAAATGTTCAGAAAAAAATGGAAGCAGGAAAATAAAGCTTTTCTGCTATAAAATTTTAGGTGCTATTTCTTTAAAGCGTCATTTAGTAAAATGTGTTGATGCATGCTAGTATTTCCCAAAAATATTCCTAATGGAAAATCTGTGTAACCATTTTCAACAAGATGATGGGAAGCCTGAAAAGAAACAAGCACTGGCAAAGCTGGTTTAGTCAAGACATGGCTTTTGTAACACTTTATTGTTGTGGGAGATGCCAGGCCCTCACCATTGTAACAAACACTGGCAAAACGAAAACAAAAAAAAGTTTTGGGTCTTAAAAAGCACACATTGCCACTAGTGGCATAACAATGGCCCTGCAGCCCCCTCCAGGGGGGTCCCTCTGCACAGCACCTACCCTGAGTGAGTCTGGAGTAGGGGACCCCCCTGTTCTTTGCAGGGGGGGACCTCCATTTTTGATACACCACTGATTGCCACAGTAGTTCCTGGCACTGAACAAAACTACTTTGCGTGTAAATATGTTCCTTGTGGAAGAGCCAAATGCTATCACTCACAGTAAAGCCAGCCGACAGAGAGAGAAATAGAAGATTAATAAAAACAAAATTTCTTTTTTATCGACAGGCCTAATAAGGGACACAATTCTTAAAGAAAGTCACAAAAGTGCACCCATGATATATGTCTTTGAATTAATGGCATTCATGAATTCACAAGAACTTATTGAAGTAGACAAGGCAATCGTACTCCTAGAAAATACTTGTGAACTGTATTTTGCATGAGCAAATATGCATGTATAGATTTGCTCATGTGAAAATCTATTGAGCGTTTACAAGTTTACTTTCCCCCCAACCACTTTTCCCCAACCCTGGAAGAACTTCTACTTCTGCCATGGTCAGGAGTAAATTTCCAGTCTTTCTTATTTTGGGAAAAGATTAGAGAAGAGCTGGTGAAAATCCTTAAAACATGCAAGTTAGTAGGTGTGCTTATTCAAAGCTATTCCAGCCCAGATCTATTGTTTACTGCTTCCTCCAGCCCCAGTATGTAGATCTACGGAAAGGTAGCAAAATAAGGAAATTTCTATAATAGGCATTGAGATTGCTAGTATTGAAGCCCTACTGTAGTAGTAGCCCTGGCATAATCAGAGAAGCTATTATCAGAGCTCTTACATAATGAGATTGCTGCCATAAGCTGTCACCGCACTAGTTGGCACTGAGTAGATTTTTTTTCAGGACAAGTAGATTTAAGAAGCAACCTGTCCCATGGACAAGTAGATATTTAATTAAATTCCACACCTCTGCAAGGTCAATAAATCTTTTCACCCAGCATGAGGGGGTGGAGAAACAATGCAATCAAAATCTCTACAAACAACACAATTTAAAATGATCGTATGACCCATGTGGCCACACAAGAGAAACTCCAGTCTGAAATAAGGTTAAGGGGTTTTATTACAAACTCAGACTCAAAGTCAGGTAGATAATTCTCAAAACAAACTTAGCAAGATACAGAATCACCATGAATTTACCAAGACCATGAAAAACATTCAAGCAAACGAACATCAAAATAACTAAACATTCAACAATGAAAATATAAAACAGCAACAAGCTAATCTGATGGGTGAAAAACAAAAGCTGTTCTGTACTTTTTAACATAAAGTCAATTTAAAAGCCATCTAAGCTTAGCTAGCTAGGGCATAGAAAACCCCTACAGATTTGCAAGTCACAAGTTAACGTGTTGGGCTAGAGCAAAAAGTTAAAAAAATATATATACAAAGAATTTGGAAAAATGAAATCAAAAGCGTCAAAATGTGAATAACCAAAGTAGGTAAAAAGGGAAGGCGTCAGCATTTCAGAAGCTTGGTCAAGAGTTTTCTTCTTCAGGTCAGAGGAAGAAAATCTAAGGGGGTCATTCTGACCCCGGCGGTCTGAGACCGCCGGGGCCAGGGTCGGCGGGAGCACCGCCGACAGACCGGCGGTGCCCCGCAGGGCATTCTGACCGCGGCGGTTCGGCCGCGGTCAGATGCGGGAAAACGGCGGTCTCCCGCCGGTTTCCCGCTGCCCTGCAGAATCCTCCATGGCGGCGGAGCGCGCTCCGCCGCCATGGGGATTCTGACACCCCCTACCGCCATCCTGTTCCTGGCGGGTCTCCCGGCAGGAACAGGATGGCGGTAGGGGGTGCCGTGTGGCCCCTGGGGGCCCCTGCAGTGCCCATGCCAATGGCATGGGCACTGCAGGGGCCCCCGTAAGAGGGCCCCACAAAGTATTTCAGTGTCTGCTATGCAGACACTGAAATACGCAACGGGTGCCACTGCACCCGTCGCACCTTCCCACTACGCCGGCTCAATTCTGAGCCGGCGTCCTCGTGGGAAGGTTGATTTGCCCTGGGCTGGCGGGCGGCCTTTTGGCGGCCGCCCGCCAGCCCAGGGCAAATCCCAAAATACCCTCAGCGGTCTTTCGACCGCGGAGCGGTATTTTGGTGGGGGAACTTTGGCGGGCGGCCTCCGCCGCCCGCCGAAGTTAGAATCACCCCCTAAGTCTCTAAAAAGCACTGGAATAAAGGGTAAGAGTAGAGGGATCTGTACCTCTCAGGGTCCAAGGGGATCCAGAAAGAAGAGAGGGCTGAACAGACTACCTTAAGTCCAACTGGGGAAAGGTATATTAAAGCCTATAGTGCAAGATGATTCACTCATCCATCACTCCACATAACTCGGAAGGTGTAATTGAAAGACTATAACACAACATAGTATTGCAACATCAGGAAAGATTCCCATTAACCAACATGGGAAAGGCATCCATCTTAGCTCATCTGTGTGTGTTGAAACAAATGTATACAGTCTACTTCCACAGCTCCTCAATGTATTGAGCTCAAGGTTAATTTATCATGCTCGCTAGGCATAGAACAGTAGGACATCTATTTCCAAGCTAGCATTTCATGGGAATGAAATCTGAAAGAAACATGTTAGTGAAAATGACTAAACATTTTTTCACAATACACATTTATGAAACAGGGACTTGCAGGACTCACTTAGGCTGAGTAAAATTTATTAAACTGGCACATTAATTTATATCAAACTAGACACATATGCAGTTCAAAATTATGAATTCAAACTTAATAAGCTTTCTCAGTGCTCATGTTACAGTTGTTTTAAAACTAAATAACTCTGTTAATATATTGCATTAACTATAAGGCAGAACTACATTTTTTGACATTAGAATATAACATTTAAAACATCACTTTTCAAAAAATCAGTATTGTTTTAGTGCAAACTATTAACATGATAAAGAATTACATGCAATTGAATTAATTAATTATACATATAGTTTTGGGGCTTTACCACAACACTTTAGTTCTCTATTCTACAGTGAACGCAAATTAACATAGTCTTTCAGTTTACTTTCACTTTACAATTATTCCATTAGTGTTTTGAATAACAAAATGCAAACATTGTCACATATAGGCAATTACTGTGATATCAAAAGTAGCAATAACATTTGGGAAAAAGAAGAAAAAGGGTTTATAGCAGGTAGATTAAAGTCAATGAATGATGAAAAATAGGTGCAACCCTGTTGAATGTCTTTTTTCCACTGACCTGAAAAAGGGGGTTCACCGTGTTGCATTTGTCAGCTTGTTGAATGCAATGCATAATGAAAAATGTGATGAATCCAATATGATAGGTCAAAGAAATCTCCTTATATGCCTTTAGGGACTGAAAGAGTTTATTGACAAAAGTAAAATTATCAGTCTGTGCTTTACAGAGCTAATTGGCTCAGGGTCTCTGAAAAGGTAGGTTTAGGTAAGCCTGCTAGAGACAGGCAAGGCACAAATGTATACTTTACGTCATCAATTCTTAACCTGTGGGCCGGAAACCAAAAGGGTCTGCTACATACTCTGCAGGGGTCCGTGAGTGCTTAGAAAATTGAATAGTCTTAACAGATTAATACGTTTACATAAAGAAGCAAAATTGACACTTAAAAATTTTAAAGCATTCTGCAAATGTGAAGAAAATTACAACTAGAAGCTCAAAATTGAACTAGTATCCTGTCATTAGTTTGTGCATGCAGTGCAAGTGTAAGTGCAATAGAATTTTCAAATATTCTGTAAATGTGAAGGAAATTACAACTAGGAGCTAAAAATTCATTTTGTATTGTCTCATTGGTTCGTGCAATCAGTAGAGAATATTGTATGAATGATAGGTGGCCTCCACTGAATTCTAAAAGTTGCAACATTCAGATTAAAATTATTATTATTTTTTTTATATTTGTTCCTGAATTAAATTAAATATTTCGTCATTTGTTTGATGTATGCTTGTTTCTGTATTTTTGTGTATTGTTTTGTAGTTCAAATCAACTGAGGTTCCATGCTTCCAGTAATGATTCAGTGAGGTTCCCTGGACTCCAATAATGATTCAGTGGGAGTTCACAGAAGTTTAAGAAACACTGTTCTACTGTCACATGGTAGGATCTCACACAACAAATAGGAACAGATGCCTATCTGAGAACACAAGAATAGGAAATGACTTCCATTTAGTAACAAAAGCATAAACATTTTTCAGTTAAAGAGTGTCACCTTGTAAGCCAAAACGCATGGCGCTTCAACGTAGGAAGAAGACATAAATAAAACAGGCTATAGTTGTACTAATACAGGCCAGTTTCACTGATTGAAAGGGGTCAACAAAACCTATTTCACTCGGGTTTTCCCATTTCCATTGAACTAATTATCTTTGTCCACATGAGGTGATTTTCAAAAAGAAGTAGGATGTGAAGTCAGAAAAGAGAGTTAAACGTTTATAACTGCCATCTGTTGTGACTGGATGGTCACAAGTTTCGCTCCTGTGAAGGCCACCTCAGACCTCCATCCTTCTGAGGTCGGTAACTTGAATGCCATTAGTTGTGATAACAAGTAAAAACTGTTCCTCGTAGTGCTTTCAAAAACTGTAGTGGGTGCTTACACCATAAAAAAACTATTTCCCACATTGGTATCTTGAGAGTGCAGATGGCTGCCATGATCCAGGCTTCAAGACAATGGGGAGACGGCTGGATGCCTCAGGAAGGATAGGGAGAATGAAAGCTGCCCTGAGTGAACCACTGAAGTTGTCCTAGATGGCTCTGTCAAGAACAGGGACCAGGTGGATGCACATGTGCTGTGGAGAATAGAGGCAGGGCTGAAGCTGATTATTGGTAGACGGACTTCAAGGTTGGGGTTATGGGGGTGGGAAGCCGAAGGACAAGTGAATTAAGGATGACAGAATTGAGAGGGGTCAATAGACGGAGGGCAGTGGGCGGCCATGTTTATGTGAAATGAGGCTGCGAGATTTGCACTGTGATTGAGTGGGGCAGGAACGGGTGTTAGAAAGGCAGAAGTTGGAGGAGTCAGATAAAGAGAATGGGCAGCATATGATTCTCAAGTCAACCAGTACTATGGAAGTGTTAGAGGAAGGTACACAGTTTGAGCTTGCTGCAATCTATCACTGTGGTGCAGATCTGCCAGCACATACAGCAAGACAGTGTGTCACATGATAACGCTACTGTCACACAGTCAGTCTGGTGAAGAGCCGCTATCACCAATGCTTAATTTGTAAAATACTGAGGGTGGTAGTACTGAATCCATCTCATGTCGCTTCAATCCACCACCAGACACCCCCCTGCCCCTTTATCTCACTATTGCAGGTCATGCTTTCCCTTTTGTGATGTTTCTTTTTATCTTTTTCTCACCCTCCTTCTTTCCTGTGTGTGTGTTTTAACCTTTCTTGCTTACTGGAAATGTCTGAAAATAAAAAATAAGTGCCAGCGGCGCCCACCAACAACCTCTGGGTTAAATTGAGCACTGGCTATCACATAGTGGAACAAAAACTGGGATGGAAGCACCTGAATTGAGTGGCTTTCAAGCTCGTACTTGGAACTCCTGCACAGCCAGTGCCCATTATGGGATGTGACAAGATCACAATACATGGGCGATAGACGGAGAATTATTATTATTATTTTTTGGGTGGAGGAGGCGTAAAAGTGCCTCACACGGAGTATTCTGCGCAAAGTCCCACCCCTCCACATCCCTGCCTAGTCTTCTCACACAATTAAAAATATTTAGAAGTTAGCTGCTGAGATGTTGTGGTGATAAACACAACTGACAGAAATTCTACGTCAGCGGGCGATGAGTAAAGCTGAAACAGAGGGCATCACCTGCCAGAGGAAATGGTAGCGGGGGTTGGTTGGTGGAGGGGGGGAGGGGGTTTGATTCCATCCGTTTTCCGACCTGGCAGGTAACGGAACAGGCCCAAGCGATAATGGAGCATTGATTGAAGGCAAGAGTGATGCGAGTCCAGGCCAGACAGGAGTGCTGACACACTCCTGCCCCAGCACTCTCTGAGCAATTTAGCCTTGTCTTCATTCCAGCTCGAAAGGGCACCTTCTGGCTGCTCAGCAACACAGGCGGGTCCCTACCCGCTGTGTCTCTTCCCACCGACATCCTCTGACCGGTTTCCCACTGCCGTACATTGCTCCTTTTATTTTCAATGCAGTCTCTGCCCCACCCAATAAGTTGGAATAAAGCACTAACATTTTTAAAAACACAAATAGAAAAATTCCACAAAATTATTCAAAACTTTCTTTTGCTTTCTTGTTACGAATTTCTTTATTGTAGCACTCAAAAATATTTACGATACCGTTTTTGTCATTTTACAACAAAATATGTTTCTGTCACAATAAGCATAACTGGTGGTTTAGTAATGAGGACAGTGAGAGATGAACATTTTCTGATACTTTAGTTTCCTGTACCGCAATAAAACCGGACTAATTGAAAAACACGAAGATAGAAAAAAAACTTGGCGGCGATGTTATAAATCGGGGTTTAACCCCCAGAGCGCTTGAAAAATCTACTGGGGAGTACTGCACCCCATGTTAAAAGGAGGGTTTAATAATGGGCATCTTGGCATTCACCCTTTCAGCCGATAAAGTGGCTGAGGCTAAAAGACACGCCGACCTTGACTTATAAGTTCTATACAATACGACTGAGTATTCTTCATGGTTGGTAAATGCCATTTCCCTGGCCTAAGCTATTTGTTGAGTTTGGAAAATATCTGGTATTCAGAACTTTCAACTTCGAAATGAAGCATCGCTCGCAAAACCATTTTAACAAATCAAGGGCCAGATGTAGCAAATTAGCAATTTGCGACTTACAAATTGCGAGTCGCAGGGACTCGCAATTTGCAAGTCGCAAATTGCTATGTAGTACGGTGTCTCAGACACCGACTGCACCTCGCAATGGGGTCGCAATGACCCACCTCATGAATATTCATGAGGTGGGTCGCAAATTGCGGCCCCATTGCGAGTATAGGCACTCCCTAACATGGAGGCCTGCTGACGTCAGCAGACCTCCATGTTAGCGACCTGCTTTTAAATAAAGCAGGTTTCTTTTTTTTTTTAAGTGTAGCCCGTTTTCCTAACAGGAAAACGAGCTGCACTTAAAAAAAAACGAAACCTTTTGTTTCGGTTTTTTTCAGGGCAGGGAGTGGTCCCTTGGACCACTCCCTGCCCTGAAAAAATATTTTGGGCTCCAGTCACAAACTGGAAGGGGTCCCATGGGGACCCCTTCCAATTTGCGATTGGGTTACCATCCACTTGAAGTGGATGGTAACTGGGATGCCATTTGCGACCGCATATGCGGTCGCAAATGGTATTGCATCCCAATGCGACTCGCAAATAGGAAGGGAACACCCCTTCCTATTTGCGAGTCTGAAATTCATTTTGCGAGTCGGTAACGACTCGCAAAATGCATTTCTGCATAGGAAACTGCATTTTGCGACTCGCAAACGGCACATTTTGCCGTTTGCGAGTCGCAAACAGTTTCCTACATCTGGCCCCAAATTCTGCATGTTTAACCTATTTACCAGTCTTTACCCATGGTAAAATTCAGTAGTTTGACCCTACCAGAGTCTCTTACGAGACGAGTGGACAGTGTGATAAATATCACACAGTGTGTTACCTCGATCACTGTGCAAACTCACCTTTGCTTATTTGCAAAGTGCTCAGAACTGACGCTTCAACTTGTAATCAAGGACAAAGTGAAATATCAGCAGTGCTTGAAATGGAAATATACAAGTGCAGGGACTCTTTCACGATACAAATTGCAACCCTTCTGAGAAGTACCTGTACTGTCGTTTTCGAATTGAGGATGTGTAGTACTCCCTATCTGACAGGACCTGCCTCAAAAAGCACCAAACGTCAAACTCTTGACATGTGAATGACCACTAGATCCAGCCGTCTTTTACAGGACTTGGCCTGGCAAGTGACAGGCACTGTCTCAGGCCTGCCGTCTTTTCACAGTGGCACGACTCTTCCCCGGCCCGCTAGACCATTAAAATAAACATCTTCCTTTCAGGAAATCACAGATTTCTCTAGAGACCTGTCTTGTCCTGGGTGGAAAAACGTACTTTCAGCATATTCCATAAGCAAGTAATGAATCTTTTCTAGGTCCTATCACCCCAGGATTTTGGAGATATATTTTGTAGCTGGCGAGTCTTTGTTTTTTAATGTTTTCTTACCGACACGCCGTTTACAGATATTTTACAATAAGGACATATTTTCATTTTTACCACAACATTTCAAAAACAGTGATCGAATGGCACAGAACCCTTAAACAACCCATTATTCATATTGGTTCGTCTGAAATACAAAGGTCATAACAGTTTCGGATACATAGGTACAGAACTAGTGTTTTCTTGAGTCAATCAGTGCAGCATAAAATGGAAACAACTGTGTACGTTTCATGGCCAGTGATGCTTCTTTTAATGCTTTTTTGTGCATTATTGCTAAATAATTTCCCGTTTGGTGTGCTTTCTATCCTTGTACACACTGCAACACTTCGAAATGAAATTGGATATGTCATGAAGACCCAGTGATTTTTAAGAGGACCTTCTTCTGATGCTGCGGGAGAGGGTGTAACACACAGGAAAATGTGAGCAGACTGCAGATTACCAAGTAAAGAACAGGGCGAGAGAGGAGGGTAGAGAGAATGACTTAGGGGGGAGCTGCAGCAGCAGAAATGTCTCCCACAAATAATATTTAAAGAGACAGAAGGAGGGAGGCAGTCTGTGGGCGGTGAAGGAGGAGCAATAAGGCAAAAAGACAGCGGCACAGAGGGCGACAGGGAAACAGAAACAGTGTCAGAGAGCCTGAGGCAATCAAACAGACGGGGGACAAGAAAGAGAGAAGGAGCCAGGGGGCACAGAGGACGGGGAGAGAAAGAGAGAAGGAGGAGACTGGGCCATAGATGAAGAGAGAGAGGAAGTGAGCAGCTGGATTTGGAAAGAGAGAGGAGACAGAGAAAAAGAATCGCAGAGAGCCAGACAAGGAGACAGAGCAAAGGAGGAATAAAAAACACAGGCGGATAAGACAGAGAGGTGGGGGAAAAAGAAAGAGAGGGGAGAGAGAGAAGTGGAGCCAGAATGTGGTAGAGAGATAAATAGAAGTAGAGCGTTGGAGAAACCGAACGGCGGAGAGGATATCGTGACAGGGGTGGTGGGAGCCAGAGAAAGAGGCAGAGATAACGTCAGTGAGATAGAGGAAGAGAGGTAAAATACCAGTGGAAGAAGGAGAGGGAGGGATCAAAGAAAGCAGAGTGTAGAGGGGGGAGGGCGCGTCAGGAGAAGCGTGGGTGTGGCACATAGCTGCAGCAGGATATGCTTTAGTCCCAGCGAGAAGCTGGTTGGCAGGTTTACATGCAGATGCTCTGCTCTGGGACCTTTGATGGTTTGGGAACTAACTGCTAAAAGAAACCCCGCATTTTCGATTAGAAACATGAAACTGCTGCATTGTTTCCTGTTGTCCATACTGTCTTTGGTTTCTGCAGAGAAGGTTCCACGCCTTAAACTGCATGAGAAAGGTGAGAACCCACTAGACACTTGTCATTCGGGCTTGGCTTAGATGTAGGGCTGCACTTTAATTTGGAATGTGTCGTTTGGTTTTCAGTGCGCTGTGTCCTTGTATGTTTTGACAGGCAGTGGTGGACTGGGTGGGGAATTGATGTGTTGCTGCACAGGACTGTGTCGACCATATGGTTGGTAGTTTACATGTGTTTTGGACATTCTTCCTTTATTCTATGCATTTATTTTGTAGGACATTTAGTATAGTGGCGGTTTGGGAAGTCGGGTCGAGCTGTGAGTTATGTGCTTCTTCTTTGAATGTTAGGAAATTTGGTGTTGTCGTTGTTTACTTGTGTGAAAGTTTCACCGTATCGTTTGAGTTATTTGAATGAAACTGATGTTCAGTTGTGATGTATGTGTGGAGGGGGTTGCTGCATCTGGATTTGGTGATGGGCAGGTTGCGGTCTCAGACCATTGTGCAATGGACAACAGTGTGCTTGGAATTTGTAGGTTCTTGGTGGGAATTCCATCTGATTGGTGTTTGATGTGGTTTAATTGCCTTCTGGCCTTATTGTGATTGGAGATTGTGGGTATGAGAGCAGATTTGCATGGTGTGTTGGATTTTGACTTAGCGTGGCTATTCTCTTTTAGGTGCGGATTGAGTTTATACTTGAATGCTTAATGTGTGCCATGTGTGCAAGTTACATTTTACATTGGGGTGCTTGAAGCTTCTGTGGGTCACTGCCCTTGATCTAAGTGTCATTGTTGAATATCTGGTAAGTTTATCATTTCGCAGTTGCGATCTCTGAGCTTCATAACAGTGATGTAGTTTTGCATGTTATCAATGTTATGTTTGGTATTGTTGTGCTCAGAGTTTCATATGGGTATGACTGCTGTTTGCCACAGAGCTGCAAGTTCCCATTGCTAAAAGCTGGAAGACGATGCTGCAATGTTCGGAGTTTCACATGGCTGTGATTGGAGTTTTGCATGTCAGTGGTCAGAGTTCCTATTGGCTGTAATTTGAGTTTTTGCTTGCTTACAGTTGAAGTTAAGCATAAATGTGATTTAGATTTGCCATAAGCTAAGGTGGGTGGAAATGGCTACGAGTAAATATTGCATGGGAATAATTAGTTTAACAAAACTGCGGTTGGAAATGGACATGCGTGTGTTGTGTCTTTGGCATTGGATCATTTGGAATTGGGTATGGCTTTGGTATGAAGTTGGCACGATGCATCGGAAAGTGGACATGTTTGAGGGTGAAGTGTAGTAGCATTTTGGGGGTTACAATTATGCTTGGCTATCGTTGCAAGATAACACAGATGTATTTGAAGGTTGAAATAAATGAGAATATAGTTTGCCATGCATACACTCAGTTGTAAAGACAGACATTAATACATTACTGAACCTAATTGTAGGGACTCCTAATCTTGGTTGACATGGAAACTGAGGCAAAGGTCAATACAATTATTTGCCCATGCTCACATAATGTGGTAAAGTAATTAAAAAGTAGAAATAAAGTCTCCTGAGTCCAACAATTCAGCCACAATTCAGTCCTTATCTTTTCTGCAATGTGGTTGAAGTATTCCATGATTGTGAAGATTGATATGAGTGCGACTCTGTTTTGCTGTGTGTAAGGTTAAAGTTAAAGTTTGTGCAGCTAGAGTTTGGCATGTCAAAGGTTTGAGTTTGGCATGGTGCGGTAGGACTTCAATATGGGCATTACACTTTTGAAATAGTGATAATTCGGTGTATATGTGATTAAATGTTTGGCTGTCAAAGTTGCTGTTTTGTGTGCTCTTATGTGATGTGATGTGCCAGTGATGTAATGGTGGAACTGGCTGGCGATAGTTGTGATGTTTTTGTAGTGCAACTTTGGTTTTGCATGTGGAGACAGATATAAGCTTGAGTTGTATATGGTATTTTGAAGTGTGTGGTTTCTAAGGTAATGATAGAATTTCGCTTTCCAGCAATCTGCTGCTATTATGAATGAGACATTTTTGATGGAGAGATGTGTGACTAATTCAAACTTGATGGAATTTGTGGAAGCGTTAAATAATATGATGTTGGTAGAGTCTGTCAAGGTGTTATTTGTGCGTTCTCGTGGGTACTGAGAGATATATCGGTGTGGAATTGTGAAATTACTGTTTGACTTTGGTACTACTGGAGTTTAGTATACGCGAGATTTGGGTATTGTTAAAATTTGGTACTGTGGTGTTGAGTGGTCATGAAGTTTATTCCAGTTGAAGTTCAGTGTAAACAGAGTTAGAAATGTAAAATTTGATCTGATCGGATCTTGGTTTAGATGGAATATTTGTTGGTGAAGTGTGATTCCACTGCAGCTTGGGACTGGTGAAGTTTGTTTCTGATGGAGGTTGGTTTAAGTATTTGTTATTGATAGACTTTGTTGATGGTGTGGATGGACAGTGATGTGATTAAACATTGGCCATACTTAGATCTGTAGTACACGTATTTTGTTGTGACGGTGTTAATAATGGTGAACTTGGTAGTAAATGTAATTTGACTGACTGGAGCTTTATGTGACTGAAAATTTGGTTTTAGTTTGCTTCCGTAGAGGTTGATGTGATTGAGGGTTGACACCAGTGAAGTTTTAAGTTACTGGTGTTTTGGGCTAGTGAAGTTTGTTGCTGTGATGTTGGTGTACTTTTGGGTTGGAGTTAGTGTTGAGGAACTTGCGGCTGATGGAGGGTCCTTGCAGTAGGCTTTGGTCTTTGCATAGTGGAATTTACTGCTAGTGCAGCTTGTTATGGTTTTCAATGTATTTACATTAGTGGAGTTAAACTGCAGTGGAAGCTGCAGAATTTGGTGCTGGCGTAATTTGCATCTGGTGAATTTGATTGATGGTGGACTTGGAGTGGGGACTGCTTGGTTTCATGCAAATGGAATTTGGTGTGTGTGATTGAATGTGGCTGTTGCTGGTGTTCATGATGAATATGTGAAGCTTGGTGTTGATGGAGTTTGATGTGAATAAAGTCTAGTGTATCCTGATACTTGTAAAATACACTATGTGGTCACGGTTGTTTTTGGTGCATGTGGACTTTGTTGGTATGAGGGTATCTTTGTGGTTACATTTGGGTCTGATGTAATTCAATACAGCTATAATTTGTTTCTGAGTTGGGTTTGTGTTGGTTTTGGGGGAGTGTTATGGTGGATAAGATAAAGGTAGGTGTGTCGGAGTTTGACGCTTTGGTTTCTGAGTTTTGTGTTGTGTAGTTTGATGCAGGTGGTATTTGGTATTGCTAGGGCTTGGTGCTAGTAACATCGGACTGCTGTTGAGTGCCCCATAAGTGGGTCTGAATTTGGTGCTGATGGGAACTGGTCTGGTTGGGTTTGATGCTAGTGCTCTTTGGTGGCAGCATAGTTTGATGGTGATGGCATCTGAGTGAATCACTGATGGAAATCAATAACCATGACATTTAACTTGGGTGTGGGAAGGTTTGGTGCACACACTGCAGAGCTGTCTTGCTTGCAAAGTACCATGATTTAATATGTTTGAAAGCTTGTCCTTCATCATCACCCACCATAGCTGGATCCCACGTGTGTTATACAAGCTACTCGTACGTCCTGTTTATCCTCGCATCCTCCTGCAGTCCTCTTAATTATAACCTCGTGAGGGATCCAGGACTCTCTCTGACCACAGTAGAACTCTTCACAACTACCACAAAAGGACGGATCATCACATATTTTGACTCTGGTTCTAAATAATTGGCTACACCTCAATTTTACCATGAGCCAATTAAGTTGCTCCTCTCGAACCATCACAAAACATACGTCTTGTTTCAGGGTTAGTATCAATAGGCTAGCTTTGATCTTAACAAAGCATAACATATGGACATCACAGCTGACTCAGTTTTAGTCGCATCTCCACACTGGTTTGGACAGCAGGTCAGATGATCATCCTTGTACGGATCCCATTGATAGGAAAAACACATCGCAAATAACGCTTCCTCAAAGGCTCAATTGCATGTCCATAGACAGCCCCTCGACCTCTCATTGACCAACATCACCCCTACTAACAACTGCCCCTATAAGCAACGGGACACCGTCGGGCAGCCCTCCATCAAAGTGCTGTGAGCAAATTTATGGACGAATGGGCGCTGTACTAAAAACACTAATATGGCATAACAAACATACCAAAATTACATAATTGTATTTCCGGTTCAGTGTTGGCTGCATTCTTTATTACCTACACAATTTATGGTGAACAACTGCAAGAAAGCTGAACGTCAGTTTCCAGTGCCGCGAAAAAAAATGCCTCGCAGCTGACTTTGTAATTCTTTCACACAGAGCCAAGAGAGAGCGAGGGAGGAAATGCGCAGCTCCGACTGCGCGTTCCGTAACAATATTACAATCCCTCGGATTGACCAGCGGTCTAGCCAGACGGCTGGGGAGAAATCCCCGCGCCTTTTTTCGGGAGATTCCTCTTCCTTTGAGCTTCGCGAGACTGGGTGTTATTCTAGGTCATTGCGTCGTGTTCTTCCTGCAGACAGGAGAGGGGCAGCTATTCTAGGTCACCCGGCCCCCGCGTTCTCTGCATTGCAGATACTGTAGACGTGAGCGGATGCTGCCTGCAGCACCGCAGGGACCACCTTGCACCAATGGCGCAGTGTGGCGGGGCATCACCGGATGCTGCCGGACGGAGGATGACGCAGGAGGGGAAGGATTCTGATTAGAATCCCTTCATCCATCCTCCTCCCATTACCCAGTTTGTCCATCTCCCTCGTCTTCAGTTCTACCGCAGTGAGGACAAGTGTTTCAGCACACAATTTACCCGCACTAACCAAAAACTGCTCACATGAGCCCCTCCCAGACTGTCGCCCTCCCCTCTCCTCCTCTTCCTCCCGCAGGGGTACATGAGCTGCGTTAGCATGACTGATTTTTGTAGCATCATCTGTATTTTCAGTCGGATATGGACAAGCTGAGACTATTAATTGTAGGAAGGACGAGAATATTGGAAACAGATCTTTGACACAAAAATGAATAGGTGCCACCGACGCAAAAGCAAATAATATTTTTGTGTCTGTAATGTTAAAGCACGTCAGAAATAATCTCCGTCCTATGTCGCGCCTGCGGTTTGAGGTGGAGATGGGCCAATGTTTTGAAGTGATAGTGAATTCTGAAATTTATAGCTCAATGTATAATTGGTACTGTTACATTTACCGCGTCAAACCACTGTTTGGTCCACTGAAACGCATTCCAGGATGGGTCGCAGGCTACTTCATTGTGGATTATATGGTTGGCAAAAAGTTGTATTTTGTTGTCCTCGTATGTGGAAAGAATTTTGATGCCCAGATATCTTGGCATAGCGCCTAGAAGTGTGACGCACTAGATGTGAGAGATATGTAACCAAATTATAATTATGATTGCAACTAAAACATATAGGCAACTACACAACACCAAACTAGCCTGAGGACGAAAAGGGTGCTGTGTGCAAAATGGGATATGTACACCAAAATTACACATTACACCAAAATGGCACATGTACACCAAAATGGTCGGCGGGGGAAATCGAAGAAGGCCTAGTAATCCATAGGTCAATATGTGCAAGGCAGAGATGCTATCAAGTGAGTACAGGAATGCTCAACGGGCAAGAGTGGGAGTTGGTGACCAGGAGCAGAGAAGGGAGGAGCACCCACCTGATGGTAGGAGCTAATTCAGATGCAAGAAGAAAAGAAGAGACAGAAGGTGAAGTGAACTAGCAGCTGGGAAGGGCAAAGCAGCCCCCCCAACGAAGGGGTGAAAAACAAAACACATACAGAAAACAAGGTCAGACAGATGAAATTGCAGCCATTAAAATAGGATTCTAAAAGCTTTAGCAAAATAGTCCAGCCAATCTAAACTAAGAGGCACTGTGCTTTTCCAAATGGGCTTGAGTTCAGCTGTGGCACAAAGACAGGTTGTCTCATTGCCGCAAAGAGGAGGAAAGGCCAGCACTTGTGAAAGTGTGACCAGGGCAGGGAGCAGCGGAAGGGGTGGCTGGATACAGTGGAGCTTGGGTTGAGGGAAAGCTGGGTGGGGGACTGAGGAGCAGTCAGCTCTTGTTTTCCCAAAAGGCCTTTAGGTCAGAAGAGGCATGAAGACAAGTTCTCTCAAAGCCACCAGGAACTACAGAAAGACCTACATGCCATGGGAGGAATGAAGGAAGTATTCGAACAGCAGAGTAAATGGCATAGTCGATTGTGCGGCAAGGGAATGTTTGGGAAGAAGCAGCTGCTAGAAGAAGGCAGAATACAACTGAGGGAGGAAAACAATACACAAAGAAAATAGCATCCAAACGGAACTGCAGCCCTAAACAGTTCTATCAGCTTTAGATTTAGAGCACAATTGTACTGGATTGCAGCGATTTATGCAGTGCTTCATTTACACACGTGCAGGACCGAGCACATTTCCCGATGTTCAGCAAATTACAGTGTTGGGCAGTGCGTGGTTGGCAGAGCGTTGCATTTGTTTTAATCCTATTTGGGAAGTGTTTCAGTGTTGTGTGTGAGTGGACAGAAAGGTCCTCTTGCCTTGTTTTGGTGTGCAGTGCCAAGCAGTGGGATGGGGAGAAGATATAAGGGACGGGTGCTTCAATTACAACTATAGTTAAGACTAAAATTTATAGAAAAATACCAACAGCAGCCCAACCAGAGGGGCGAGGAGTCTTGTGTGCATGTCGGCCAGAAATCAATATGTGCAAGGCAAGGGCAGGGATGATGCTGAATAAGTATAACGATACCAAAAGGGCAAGAGAGGAGTAGGTGACATGAGCAGGAGCCACGCACCTTTTTTTAAAGGCAAGGGTACTCCATAGTGCTGCACAAACACACCCCATGACGGTGCTGGGTGTCAAACGTTACATTTTACACCACGATTGGAAAGCAAGGTAAATGTGTACTGTCCAAGTCGATGCCAGAAGGGTCTCAGAAGCTTCTGAGGGAATATGCTATTGGTTTCGTGATTGGAAGTGGTTTAGATTTTTTATGTTATTTACCTTTTAGGGTCTTTTATGATAAATTATAGTAAGTGGCGAATTTTGATGTACAACATTGGACCTGTAATACTGGTAAAAATAGGAAAGTAATTAGAGAGAATTTCACACAATGATTTAGTGGTCTTCCTCATAGGACACTATTGTGAGGAAATCTATGGGATTGGCACATTTTTAAGCACACTTGCCAATTATCATTGGTGGCTGTTCTCCCGAAGAACCTTTTAGGAAAAGTTGTGACTAACATATTTTAAACCACAATCAGGTAATGATATTGGCCAAATCTGTTAATGAGATAAATGCAACACTGTAAAGGATTCACCTGATTACTCTTTTTTTTTTAGATAAGTAAGTTGAAATAGATAGTCTAGAATCGTATGTGGGCGGCTGTGTCAGTAAAATTGGATGGGGTTCACAGATGATTCTAAACATGATACTCTCTTGATAATCTCATAATGTTAAACTCGTGCCCATCTAACCAGCCTACACCCAGCAGGCCACATACCCGGTATAGCCTGGAGTGTCTGACTGTTGTGACCTCAAACATATGACATCCATTGTTGTGGTGGCATCACGCCTACATATTACTGCTATTGCACCAGGGGTAACATGGAAGTGGGAAAGCTTTGCAACTTGAATCAGCTTGCCCCTGCTTAGTATACAAACATGACAATATCCTTGTGCCTACATGGAAGTCCACGGCCCTTAAATGTGCGTACAGACCCTATTAATATAACCCTTCACAAATGGCAATAACCCACCACAGATGTCATAACTAACCATACACCTTGCCCATTTCACCTTCATTCCTTCTATCCACCACCATTTACTTTCTATATTGCCCTAACTCCTAGCCCTAAGCTAGGCTCCCATGAAAATGTTGTTGTACCTGCAAATCAGCATATCTTGTGTGATTAAAGTATTTGCATAACTTCTTCAACCTCAGATATCAACAGAAGTGTCTTGTGCGAAAAAGAAATTACGGCACAAGACATTTTCTCCGTGAACCAGAGAGTTTTGAATGTGAGGGATACCTTTGCATTCAGGTTTCATTCCACATATCAGCAAGTGCAGTTCACACACTTCTGTGGCAGTTTGTTTACATTTGTGAAGTTTCACAACATTTTGCAAAGAATATGCCTTAAGCCCCCTTTTTGTTCTGTTTCTCTCGTCACTTATTCCTGCTCTCTGTTAAGTCTTGTCCACAAATTCCCTTGTGGCATCCAGTCAGTACCATTTCGATTATACTATTGGGCAGACAATGTATTTGATTGCTGTGCTTCCGATTGATACAGGTTGTGGTCAGCCACATAGGGAAGGAAATGTCAAACAAATATGTGTATACCATAGGGGTAGTAGTGTAGCATACATAAATAAGGTGTCCTGGTACATTCTTGTCTCTGGAAGCTAGTATTATTGGCCGGCGATGGACATCTAACTTACAGCCAGGAGGACATAACCAGTCTCTCTTCCACAGGCCAATGAGGGAAGGGCCACTTGATCATAATGACGTCTCATGTTCCCTGAGTGAAAGCTCCTGTACACTCCACACACAGCAGAAAAAGCAAGCTAAAACGAGAAAGCACACATACGAAGAGGCCAATCACTTCAATACAGTTTACAAACCGCTGCTTGGTTATAGCTTCATAGATTTCCTGGCACCTGGTAACGTTAATCAACTCCCAATCCACGCCAGCCCAGTACTTCTATGCAGATAAATTGGACCTCCCAACTTCTCTCATGCACAGACACAGCCTGATGCTGGGTCACTTGAACCATCACACGCTTCTCTAGTTGTAAGCTGATCGGTGCCTCCTGGGCATAGCAGTTACTTTGGGGTGAAGTACCAGAGGAACCCTTAGTGGTAACAGAGGAGAACTGCTTGCAGCTTTGGATACATGGCGATGGGGGGCACACTGCTTGTCTGCTCTCTACCTTAAGTTTCACACTCTCAGGCCAAGCTTGCCATGCAGACAGAAGATGTTGTGTAATGGCAGAGCTGTCGACTTCGGAGCTGAGGAACCAGGTTACAACCTGTTAATCTTGGGCAATCACTTAATCTCCCAGTGCCTACCAAAAATTAATGCGTCCTTGTGTAATGTAACTGGTGCTCATGTAAAACGCTCCAATACCTTCAAGTCGAGATTGCGCTATATACAAATGCAAAAACAAGCATTCTCAGTGGGTCAGCTATACTCTTAATGAGCCACTGCAGGGTACCTTCAGCAAGGATCAATTCCAGCACCGGTCAACAGGAATATGATGCCTTCAGTGGGCAATACTGGGCTGTAAGAGGGCTGAAATACACTTGGTGAGGTGAGACATTTACTTTCCATAAATCTTTATCCCTGCAATGCAGAGCCACAAACTTGAGGAATGAAAAACAGAGAGCAGAGCACAGCCATACAAATCACAGCAATAGACAGCTGCACTACGTCACAACACAAATAATCTGTGTGCATGTACACATACCTGTGCCTTCAAGTATTAGTACTTGGCAGTCAGACTTGTTGGCCTTGACGATGTTATGATATTTCTTCTAATGAACTTGAGTGACATGGGCCTAGCCCCTGCTCATCCCGCCCCATCCCTTCTTTGCTTCGGTACAATGAACATAGGTGAGTGGCACTGGACTGCAGAGACAGGCATGCACCAGTGATTCTCTGCTCACCAGTGATGATAACGCAGGGTGGTGGCCTGATGAGCAGCAGCTGTTGGAGCTGGAGCAAGGCAGATGACAGCACACCAGGGTCGCCTGCCCCTTCACCCTCTCCATACTCCGCTTTGGTAATCCAAACAGGTGGTGGAAGCTGAGGCAGGTGCGCTCGAGTACGGTCTCACCCTCACTACAGAATCCTACCAGTTTTCTTCTCTGGCTGTCAGATTCCTTCTGACAGCGGTGTGTTTTGGATATCGAGGTGGTAGCCTCATTGCTCCATATACATTTTGAACTTGTTAAGTTGTTGTTTTGTTTACTTATTGATCTGTGACTCTTTGTCAGAGTTGAAGTTGGTTCACATGGTCAGTGCTGTGATGCGCTGTGTATAGCAGTCAAAAGGGTTTGCAGAAATGTAAACAAGTTTCAAATCAGTGGGTTTTCTTTTTGATCCAATCCTTTGTAGAATTTCACGTGGAGTTTGCGGAGATGGTCATCCAACTTCTCAACGCCCAAATCTCTGTGGAGGTCTGCTGTTCTTGCGAAGCAAGGAGCACATGCAGCTATCCATAAGGCCTTCTTCTGTAGTTCTGCAGAGGCTTCCGATACATCCAGCTTGCAACTGCTCCACACTGGTGAAGCATTTGTCATTGTAGGCCGAATAATTGTGTGTATTGCATGCACTTTGCACCCGCATAGTCACTGCTTTTGTTCTCAGAAGCGGATACAATGCAGCCAGTTTGGATGTTACTTTCTGGCATGTCTTCCCAATGTGGTTTCTCCACCTGAGTTTGGAGTCAAGTGTCATTCCTAGGTATGAGCTGCTGCTTTCCCGCTTTATCTTCTCTCCATTGAGGTGGATCAGTGGATGCTTTTTGATTTGCTTTCTGGTGAATAATGTTGCTGTGGTTTTGCTTATGTTGAAGTTTATTTGCCAGTCGCTGTACCATCCAGAGATTCTGCTGAGCGAAACTTCAAGATTCTTTGCCGCTTCCTTTTCGGTCAAAGATTGGGAGATGACTGCAACATCATCAGTGTAAGGAAATGCCTCCTTGGCATGGTTGCCCCCTGACTTTTTGCCTTTGCTGATGCTATGTTTACAATTGAAAGTGTGCTGAGGCCTGCTAACCAGGCCCCAGCACCAGTGTTCTTTCCCTAACCTGTACTTTTGTATCCACAATTGGCAGACCCTGGCATCCAGATAAGTCCCTTGTAACTGGTACTTCTAGTACCAAGGGCCCTGATGCCAAGGAAGGTCTCTAAGGGCTGCAGCATGTCTTATGCCACCCTGGAGACCTCTCACTCAGCACAGACACACTGCTTGCCAGCTTGTGTGTGCTAGTGAGGACAAAACGAGTAAGTCGACATGGCACTCCCCTCAGGGTGCCATGCCAGCCTCTCACTGCCTATGCAGTATAGGTAAGACACCCCTCTAGCAGGCCTTACAGCCCTAAGGCAGGGTGCACTATACCATAGGTGAGGGTACCAGTGCATGAGCATGGTACCCCTACAGTGTCTAAACAAAACCTTAGACATTGTAAGTGCAGGGTAGCCATAAGAGTGTATGGTCTGGGAGTCTGTCAAACACGAACTCCACAGCACCATAATGGCTACACTGAAAACTGGGAAGTTTGGTATCAAACTTCTCAGCACAATAAATGCACACTGATGCCAGTGTACATTTTATTGTAAAATACACCACAGAGGGCACCTTAGAGGTGCCCCCTGAAACTTAACCGACTGTCTGTGTAGGCTGACTAGTTCCAGCAGCCTGCCACACCAGAGACATGTTGCTGGCCCCATGGGGAGAGTGCCTTTGTCACTCTGAGGCCAGTAACAAAGCCTGCACTGGGTGGAGATGCTAACACCTCCCCCAGGCAGGAGCTGTGACACCTGGCGGTGAGCCTCAAAGGCTCACCCCTTTGTCACAGCCCAGCAGGGCACTCCAGCTTAGTGGAGTTGCCCGCCCCCTCCGGCCACGGCCCCCACTTTTGGCGGCAAGGCTGGAGGGAACAAAGAAAGCAACAAGGAGGAGTCACTGGCCAGTCAGGACAGCCCCTAAGGTGTCCTGAGCTGAAGTGACTCTAACTTTTAGAAATCCTCCATCTTGCAGATGGAGGATTCCCCCAATAGGGTTAGGATTGTGACCCCCTCCCCTTGGGAGGAGGCACAAAGAGGGTGTACCCACCCTCAGGGCTAGTAGCCATTGGCTACTAACCCCCCAGACCTAAACACGCCCCTAAATTTAGTATTTAAGGGCTACCCTGAACCCTAGAAAATGAGATTCCTGCAACTACAAGAAGAAGGACTGCCTAGCTGAAAACCCCTGCAGAGGAAGACCAGAAGACGACAACTGCCTTGGCTCCAGAAACTCACCGGCCTGTCTCCTGCCTTCCAAAGATCCTGCTCCAGCGACGCCTTCCAAAGGGACCAGCGACCTCGACATCCTCTGAGGACTGCCCCTGCTTCGAAAAGACAAGAAACTCCCGAGGACAGCGGACCTGCTCCAAGAAAAGCTGCAACTTTGTTTCCAGCAGCTTTAAAGAACCCTGCAAGCTCCCCGCAAGAAGCGTGAGACTTGCAACACTGCACCCGGCGACCCCGACTCGGCTGGTGGCGATCCAACACCTCAGGAGGGACCCCAGGACTACTCTAAGACTGTGAGTACAAAAACCTGTCCCCCCTGAGCCCCCACAGCGCCGCCTGCAGAGGGAATCCCGAGGCTTCCCCTGACCGCGACTCTTTGAATCCTAAGTCCCGACACCTGGGAGAGACCCTGCACCCGCAGCCCCCAGGACCTGAAGGACCGGACTTTCACTGGAGGAGTGACCCCCAGGAGTCCCTCTCCCTTGACCAAGTGGAGGTTTCCCCGAGGAACCCCCCCCTTGCCTGCCTGCAGCGCTGAAGAGATCCCTAGATCGCCCATTGACTTCCATTACAAACCCGACGCTTGTTTCTACACTGCACCCGGCCGCCCCCGCGCTGCTGAGGGTGAAATTTCTGTGTGGGCTTGTGTCCCCCCCGGTGCCCTACAAAACCCCCCTGGTCTGCCCTCCGAAGACGCGGGTACTTACCTGCAAGCAGACCGGAACCGGGGCACCCCCTTCT
Organism: Pleurodeles waltl; assembly: GCF_031143425.1. Taxonomy (NCBI): domain Eukaryota; kingdom Metazoa; phylum Chordata; class Amphibia; order Caudata; family Salamandridae; genus Pleurodeles; species Pleurodeles waltl. The sequence goes on along the minus strand of NC_090451.1, from coordinate 630,114,917 downwards.
CTCCATTCTAGCCTATGTGTTTTGGGCACCACTTTGAACTCTGCACCTGACCGGCCCTGAGCTGCTGGTGTGGTGACTTTGGGGTTGCTCTGAACCCCCAACGGTGGGCTACCTTGGACCAAGAACTAAGCCCTGTAAGTGTCTTACTTACCTGGTTAACCTAACAAATACTTACCTCCCCTAGGAACTGTGAAAATTGCACTAAGTGTCCACTTTTAAAACAGCTATTTGTGAATAACTTGAAAAGTATACATGCAATTTTGATGATTTGAAGTTCCTAAAGTACTTACCTGCAATACCTTTCGAAGGAGATATTACATGTAGAATTTGAACCTGTGGTTCTTAAAATAAACTAAGAAAAGATATTTTTCTATACAAAAACCTATTGGCTGGATTTGTCTCTGAGTGTGTGTACCTCATTTATTGTCTATGTGTATGTACAACAAATGCTTAACACTACTCCTTGGATAAGCCTACTGCTCGACCACACTACCACAAAATAGAGCATTAGTATTATCTATTTTTACCACTATTTTACCTCTAAGGGGAACCCTTGGACTCTGTGCATGCTATTCCTTACTTTGAAATAGCACATACAGAGCCAACTTCCTACAATCAGCATAGAGAGTGAGGTCTGTTTTCTTTAAATCCTTGGGAATATAATTTATAAATATAGTGAAGAGAAACGGTCCAAGAATTGATCCCTGAGGCACTCCAGCAAGAACAGGGCGTATAGTTGAGCATTCCTCACGCATCACCACGTGGGAGGTGCGTCCTTCCAGCTAGCTAGTCAGCAGATTTACCAGGCAGCTGGGAAACTTCAGCCTAATAAGCTTGTAGATTAGTCCTCGGTGCCATACTCAGTCGAAAGCTCTGGCTCGGCCCAGGAAGACAACTCTGGTTGATTTGTTGATCTTGAATCCATGGCTAATAATGTCCACAACTCTGAGAAATGGATGATTTGTAGAGTGTTCTTTCTGGAGTCCAAACTATTCTTTGGCAAGAAGGTTTTCACTTGATGCAAAGTCACTGAGACGTGCAAGAATTACCTTTTTGAAGAGCTTTTATAGATCAGATAGCAGACTTATAGGGCGGTAGTTTGCAGGATCTCTTAGTGGCTTCCCAGCCTTAGGGAATACAATGACTCTTGTTCTTTCCAGGCTTTAGGGAAATGCTGGTGCTGGAGACATGTGTTGTAGATTTCAGAAAGATGATCCACTGCAGCATTTGGAAACATCTTGATGGCTTGGTTGGTTATTTCGTCTTTTCCTGGGGCCTTGCCATTTTTCAGTTTCTTTAATTCAGGCTTTGTATTCCGTCACTTGAGAATTCCTATATGGTTGCAGCTTCTGTTTCCAGTGGATGCTCCAGGTAATGCTTAGTGATTTCTTGTTCTACTTTGACTGTCAATTTGCTGGCCTGGTTGGGCTTGAAGGATGTCTCCAGGGTGCCAGCCAGGACCTCTGCCTTGTCTCGGTTGGTGCATGCCAGGTGAGTCTTTACTTTTATCGGTGGGTTTGGTTTCTTTCTTCCAGTCATGCACAGTGTCATTCTCCAAAGAGAATTGTCCAAATCCTTCAAATGAGCTGTTGCTGCTTCGCATTTTTCACCTCTGTGTTGGCTCATTTGTGTCTACAGCAGTTTTGTCAACATGTTGTACTTCTTCAGCAGGTCAGGGGTGCAATACTTCTGCCACTGTCTTCGTACTCTATTCTTCTCGGCAACTGACTGCTTGATGCCACTTGGGAGGTCGTAGAGATAGCAGTGTTAAGGTTTCTGTTAAGGAATGCTGCATTTGATGGCAGTGTGGACGGCTTCTGTGAAACGGTCAACAGCTTGGTCAATGTCTTTGATACAGCGTATTGGATCAAGAGTCAAGGTTTCATTCAGGCTTCTCTTGTAGCGGTACCTTGCTCCCTGCTGTTGGCATTTGATTTAGTCTCCAACAGTGATCAAAACTGTGTTGTCGTCGGACATCAGTGCTGTTAAAGTCTCTAGCTTCATAGACTGGGAAGGTTCTTCATGCCGACAATGTCCAGGATGTCCGGTTTCTGCCGTGTGGCACCTGGATAGTGCATTGGATGAGTTGGGCCAGCAACTACAAAGTCCTTTCTTGAGTGGGCAAGAAGAGCATGTCCTTTGCTGTTTGCGGTCTGAGAGTTCCAGTACTGGTGCTTGTCATTAAGGTTTCCTCCAATTAGGGGGAGGAGCCAAGATGGCGACCGGGATGGACGCCTAGTACGAGCACTCCATCCCGGCCCTGCTATAACTATCCTGCAGGACGCCCCCGGGGCGACGGGGGTGCGGCGGCGGCCGTGAATTGATTGCGGCATCCCAACGGTGCTTGGAGTCGACGGGGGAGAGCCTCCAACTCGAGCTTTCCTCCCAGACTTGGTGCCGAGGCGAGGAGCGCCCGCCATCTTGTCTCGGCGGAGGTGCGGAGAGCGGCCTGGGGCCGTGAGACGTGAGTGCTCGGCCCCCGACCCGGAGGACTTTCAAGAGACCTCCCTCGCCCGTGGGGCGCGGGGGAACGCGGCGCTTCGAGGCGGGGGCGCCTCTCGCCCGGAGCGGCCTCCAGAGAGCGAATCGCGGCCCGCCCCCCTCCCTCTGCAACGGGGACACCATCATCCCGGGGCCGAAAAACAGGCGGTGCCCGGATTCCAGGGGCGTTGGTGGCCAGCCCGCGAAAGGAGGGATCGCCGCGGGGAAAAGGAAAAAAAAAAAAATTAACAAACCAACAACTTTAAGAAAAAAAAAAAAAAAAAAAAAAAAAAGTAAAAAAGTGCCACTCCGGGCACGAGGGGTGCCCCCCCCCACCACCTGGACCCGTGGGGGTCGCAACAACTGCGAAGGCACCATATTTGTAGGGGCAGAACTGCCTGGCGTAGGCGGGCACAGGTGCCTAAAGATTTGCTCCCCTACAGGCTGACAAACTGTCCTACAAAACGAGGAGGGGCAGCAAGAGAGGGCTTGGGGGGGGAAAAATTATCGTGGCCTACCAACCACGGGTAGGTCGGAGAGGCCGGGCCCGCGCCTCCCCTCTCCCTGCCCCTTCCCCCTCCTGCCCCTGCGTCCCCACAGAGGGGCGCCCCGCCTGACGCCGAATCCGCCTCGGGTGTGCACTGGCGCGGGGGGACCGGCGGGAGCGGACTAGGGTATTGCAGGCACAAAGGCTGGCATGATTAGCCTCCACCCAGTCTGGATCAGACTCTTCCCCCCGCGCCAGTGGCAGCTGAGACCGGACGGCCCCCCCTAAGCGCCCCGGAAGTCAACAGGGGAAGGCCATGAACACTAGGCTTGCAAACTAGGTCCAACTAAAGCCTGCCCCCTGGCACGAGACCTAGCGACAAGGAATCATAATTCGAGCCGGCGAAGAGGGACAGAAGGGGGGGGAAACCCGCCACAACCCAACACCGCAGAGTGCCTTGCCGTGCCCGCGGGGGCCCCCCGCCGGGGGTGCACGATGGCGGGCAGACTGAAATCAGCCAAGAATCAAGATCGAACCACGCAAAGCCCAGCTGCCACCGACCAACAGCCAAGCCCGACTCTACAAACGCTGGAGAGTACACTTGCGTCACAATCTGTGCAATTGGAGAGGGTACTACAAGCGATAATGGACACTAAAACCTCCCTGGAAGGTAGAATAGATGCTGTATTGCAAGACTTGAACCTTCTTCGAGTGGATCACCGCAAGCTATCGGAAAGAGTCAAAACAGTGGAGGAGAGACTGACCGAGCTATCTCCTACAACGCAGGATAACCAAAAACAGATTCAACGCATGGATGCGGAATTGAAGGCGCTATGGAAACGAGCGGAAGAAGATGAGAGTAGAACGCGCCGGAATAACATTTGCTTTCTGGGATTTCCCAAAAATATGCAACAACAAAGCATGGAAATATCCCTAGAACAATGGCTAATCACCGAGGTGCTAGGCGGGGCCCCATCTAAGTTATTTACTGTGGAAAGGGTGTACAGGATACCGGGTAGGCCCCCGCTCCCTGGGCAACCACCCAGACCATTGATCGCCAGATTCTTAAACTTCCGGGACCGTGACGCAATCCTACAACAATTCCGCAACAAAGGCCCATTCAAATATGAGGAAGCAACCATCAATGCATACCCAGATTTCACCCAAGAGGTGCAAAGAAAACGCAACTCATACGTCAAGGTCAAACAACGCCTGCGTGAAACTAACATTAAATACGCATTACTCTTTCCTGCCAAGCTGAGAGTGATAGCAGATGATCGTACCCACATATTTAACTCCCCGGAAGACTCCTGGACGTGGTTACATGCCAAAGGCCTGGCACGCATGACTGATGAAGCGGAGGGGGGAGAAGAATGGTTGCCCTCGACAACAAGGAAACGATCCAAAAGGCGTACTGGGGTCCAGCCGTCTGCCCAACAGGCAGCGGAAGAAAGAGCAAAAGTCTTGAAAGAAACCCCCCTGCTTAGACGAAATAACTTTGAAGTAATTAGGGAACTACCTGAGATCAACTCGGACTTGGACACGACCAGCTCCGCTTCTACTATAATAGAGGACTCAAAAGGGCCGAGGGTCACCCCCAGAGTGGCGGATGATCTCTGACCACTCCCAAAGGCACCATCTTTGTTCTGATTACTCTGGGGAGATGTAGCCGAGCGCTCTGGAGGTCCTAGGTGTGATATGGTTCCCCGGAGAAGCAGCATCCTATTCAACAAAAGTGTATCTTTTGCATAATCTTATCCTTGCTGGGCGGGGCGGCGGGCTGGGGGGTGGTGGGGTGCGGGGGGTAAGTGGTTGGGGGGGGGGGGAAACACGCCCCGGGGGCGCCCACCAGTATTAGCAGACAAAGTCCACGGTCCGATGTGAGCCCCACAAATGAGCCACATTAGACCGTCATGACAACACCACCATGGTTATCCAGCAGGATAGTTTTTTTTTTTATATATATACGAGTTACGTAGTTCCATATCAATAGATAAGAGTGCGAGGTTATTAGTTGGGGGGAGGGTAGTAGTAAATCAATAGAAACACACATCATAGATCCATTACAAATCTGCAAACGCTGCTGGGATAGGCAAACATAATTAATGGCACAATCGGAGGGGCAACCCACTGGTAGATCAATGAGCAAGACTGAGGCACAGAAGCAGACCCACCCCACGCTTTCTCATGACACCACAAAATAACCGCAACAGTAATCAATACAACATATTGACGTGGAATGTGAGGGGTATGGGCACAAGAAATAAAAGAGCACGCATCCACGCACGCCTCAAGCGACTGGGAACACACATTGCTATCCTCCAAGAGACACACTTACTGGAACCAGACTTGCAGGAGCTCCGTGCGAAATGGGGCGGACAACTGGTAGGCACAACATACTCCGCGTTCGCACGGGGAGTATTGATATGGATTGCGGGAAGAGTCCCATTTCACCAAATAGCACATAGAGTAGACTCAGGAGGCAGATTTGTGGTGATGGAGGGCCAGCTAGACGGTAGACAACTTTCAATAATAGGTATATACGCCCCAAACGGTGGCACAGCGGGATTTCTGGGCACCCTCACACCGGCATAACTAACAAACCCATCAGCTCCGGCAGTTTGGGGTGGGGATTTCAATAGTATACTAGACACCACTATGGAAAAATCCAGCGCTCAAGCGAGCGCAGTAGCAAGGAGAAACACCATAACCCCACTGCAACATTGGGCGGGCGACCTGAGCCTTTACGATATATGGCGTAAAAGACACCCCCTCCAAAGGGAATATTCATTCTACTCAGCCCCTCACAGAACACATACTAGAATAGATATGATGTGGGGCACCCAGGACATAGTTGCCTTAGTAACCGTAACGGAATACCTAGCGAAAACACTTTCAGACCACTCACCGCTGAGAATATCATTAGGCTGGGGCAGGAGTTGACGGGAGATTCCAAACTGGCGATTACAAGTAGATGCGCTTCAGGACACGGCTTTTGTAGATACGTTAAACACCACACTACGACACTATTGGGAAACAAACAATATAACTGCAAACTCGAGCGCCGTGGAATGAGACGCACATAAAGCAGTGATCAGAGGGCAGTGCATCAATACAAGCTGGGGAGTAAGGCGCGCACTTCACTCGGAAATAAATAAAATTGAAAAAGATCTAAGATCGGCGGAAATAGCAACTGCACGGGGGGAAACCCCCTACACAACATTAAAAGCAATCCGCATAAAATATAACGAAGCAGACAGCAGACTTCGGTGTCACGACTACAATTATCACTTAATGTGCTTGCAAACGGAGGGCGACAGGTCGGGCAGAATGCTGGCTTGGTTACTCCGTGAGGATAGACAGCATTCTCCCATAGGAGCTATCCGGGTGGATGACCACACCATGGCCACCACACAGGTAGAGATAAATGAAAAATTCAGAGACTACTACAAGAACTTATACACCAAATGTACCTCGTGCACAGTCACACAATTTGAGTCTTTCTTAGGGGGCTCCCCTCTACCGCAATTATCCCAAGGAGACAGGGACACACTAGAAGCCCCCATCACAACGGGGGAAATAGACCTAGCTCTATCACAGATGCCCAGGAATAAATCACCCGGAATAGTCGCCCCGCTTGAAACCCCAACTACTGAAGGTGTTCGAGGAAGCCTGGACCACCGAATTGCTGCCCCCTTCCCAGACGGAGGCCATGATAGTGGTACTTCCTAAACCGGGCCGAGACCCTACGGACGTCAAATCCATAGACCACTCTCTCTTCTGAATTTAGACTGTAAGATATTGGGTAAAATACTGGCCAATAGACTCGCTCCCATCATCCATACCCTAATACATGAAGACCAGAACGGCTTCATCCCGAAGAGAAACACTTTTTTAAATATCCAAAGACTCTTGAGTGTAATAGGAGATACCCCCCTGAAGCATGTAACAAAATGGTGAGGTCATTGGATATCGAAAAGGCGTTCGATACGCTGGAGTGGGATTTCCTTTTGACTACAATGAGACAGATGGGAATAGGTCCTAACTATGTGCGCTGGGTCCGTACACTATACTCCAACCCGCGAGCCAGAGTAAAAACAGGTGCAGTGATTTCTGACAGCTTTTCCGTATCAAGAGGCACGAGACAGGGCTACCCTCTCTCCCCGTTATTATTTGCTATCACAATGGAGCCACTAGTAGCCAAAGTACGCTCCATGGCAGATAAATGGGGAATAATCAGGAACGGAACATACCACGCAATCTCGCTATACGCAGACGACGCTCTTATATATACCCGGAAGGGCACGGAGTCGTTATCCTCTATAATGGCACTCCTAGTGGAGTTCGGTAGGATATCTGGCCTGGCAGTAAACTGGGACAAATCGTGCGTGTTCCCACTGTCAAGATGGCCATTAGTAAGGCAGGAGGGGGCACCACGCAGGCGCCTGAAATGGTGCTTTGAAACATTTAAATACCTGGGGGTCCACATATACCACAGCTCGGAAGACCTCAGAGATGGTAACCTGGGGAGAGCACTAGCCTCCATGTAGGGATCCTTACGCCTCTGGAACAAACTACTGCTCTCCCCACCGGGCAGGGTAGCGATCCCAAATATGCAGATTTTGCCTAGGTTATTATATTACTTTGCAGCACTACCAATCATCCTCCCACGCAGCTTTTTTAGTAACCTAAACACAACGCTGCTACAGCTCATATCGGGGGTAGCAGAGCGCGGGTGGCACTATCTACATTGCAGCTACCGGTGGACATGGGCGGACTGGGGGCCCCCAACTTCGAGCTTTATTACGCAGCGGCGCAACTACAGTGGCTGCAGTTATGGCTCCACAGACCGTCGGCTGCTGAGTCTGTATGGATGCAGAATCAGCTTAAAGGAGCTCACCTGTTAACATGGTTGGCAAATAAATACCCCAAAAATTAATCCACCAACCCACTACTGGCTGTGGCACATACATGCTGGGCGAGGTATGTCCAGAAAGGGCACGGGGCGGTCCCATACACACTGTATGTCCCATTGGAGTATCTCCTAGACCAACAGACACCAACGTCGCACCCGTCTCGGGTGTGGTCAGATGCGGGAATACGGCTGGTGGGTGACTGTTTTGAGGATGGCAAACTAACGGATGTGAACCCTGGCCAATTCTTATCGTATCACACTATATGCCACGTAATAAAAAAAACTTGGGGAACAGGAGCCCTAGAACCAGATACGTCCCCCATAATACACCACATACTACAGGACGGCGCTCAAACAAAAGCAGTCTCTAGGCTATACAAAATCCTAAGCAAATCTTCAAAACCCTACCTAGAAAGAGCCAGGGAGAGGTGGAACAATGTCCTTCCCGTCCCGATACCTCAAGAAGACTGGCCGAAAGTACTGAGTCACGCCCGGGGGATATCGAGGAACCCCAGATTCCGGTATACCCAGTTCAACTATATACACCAAACGTATCTGTCACCGGCCAGACTAAAACGCATGTTCCCCGACACAGCACCGACATGCCCAAGATGCACGGAACCAGCAGCCCTCTTCTACCACATGGTCTGGGAATGCCCCCGAGTGCAAATAGAATGGAACAGGGTGGTGGAGCTACTGTCAGACTGGACTGGACGGGACTGGTGCTGGAAGCGGACCCCAGATCTTGCTTATTGGGAATGAGGACAAGGGCAAAAAACATAGACATCTACACAAATTTGTAGACTTACCCTATGTGATGTATAAAAGGCTGATAGCAATGCACTGGAAAGCACCTAACGCCCCGGACCAGAAATCCTGGCATACCCTCACACTGAAGTGGGCCCGCACAGAACACCAAGTGCTCATAAAACTGACACGAGAAGGTCAGACACACACGGGATGCGACACCTGGGAAACACTGGTATCCAAACTCGAAGCAAAAAACGACAACAAACCTCCATGATGGGGCCCCACACTCACAGGAACATAACCAGTTGTAATAGTAAAGGTAATGACTAAGACAAGCACACCGTATAGAAGAGCTCATCCCCACTCCCCTAAAAAGGGGTCAACCCTTACGCTCACACCGACATAGGAGTAATAGTAAAACACAGGACACATCAGGTGCTCCCACTGCCCATTGATAACGCGCGCAAGAAGGTACACCTTAGGTCTCCACTGGAGAGTGACCATAAACATCAGAGGTCCCGTAGCAATCATAGGGGGTGCCTCTCCGATAACCAGCTCAAGCCTAACATCAGGTGCAACGCAGCAGAAAACAATAATATTGTAAATTATACATGGTCAGTTAAGTGTGTAAATAGGGGGGTTTGGTTGTTTGAACGAAAAATTAATTCAGATAAATGTGATCCTGAAGTATTTCTGACTAATGCTTGTACTGTTATCTGATATGTAAAACCAATAAAAATGTATATAAAAAAAAAAGGTTTCCTCCAATTAATGTCTGGATGCTAGAGTCCAGTAGAGCATCCATGTCGCTTGGGCATAGCTGGCTTGATGGTGGGTACAGGGTGATTTGTTGTGCAGTTTGCATATATTGTAGGTTCTGTTTCTCTATTCCTTGTGCATTGGTTGGAGGGATGTTCCACTCCACAGCTTACACACCTTGGTTTCTGATGGCAGAAGGCAGAGGTGTGCCCCAAGTGTTGGCAGATGTAGCACAACTTGGCCCCGTTTCCCCTTAGGTGGTTCTCTGGTAACGGCGCATCTGCAGAGTCTTGTGACTACTGAGAGTTCAGCAGGTTTTCCATCTTGGCTTGCAGACAAGTTTACAATGAACATGGGGAAATGTCTTGTTCTTGTCCATAGGTGAAGCAATCTGTGCTATGTTTTTTACTGGAAGTCCAAGTTCCGATAAATCACGGGTGATGTGTCCAAGGGATGCATTTGCCGGTAATCCCCGTATTACAAAGCATTGTGCTTTTACTGTGGTCAAGGAGAAAGTATGGTATTCCAGCTTTTGTTCCATAAGTACGCTGGTCAAACTCCTATATTGGGCCAGTGAGGACCTGGCTTGGCAGTTCGGGCTGGACTGTTCCCATGAGGAACAGGGTCAAGACTGATTTGCATATGGCTGGGTCCAAACTGGGGTGGCATGGTGAGCAAAAGAACGATGGATTAAACCCAGATCTGTGACTGGGGGTGAGTGTTTGACAATGTTCAGCATTCCGTCCATCACTTGTTGTTTTTGCAAACTCCTATATTCTTCTGATGTTGTTAGCATTATTTTGGCATGGTCCTGCTGGGGCTATGTTGTGAAAGTGGAGGTGCCGTGCTTCCAAGAGTTCCACAAAATCGCTCTGAGTGGGCAAGGTCTTTAAAATGATAGGTGGAATCCACACTCGCTGTATAAGGCAAGAAACTGTTTCACTTCTGGTCGTCGCGTTGCTTTGTTGGTCAGTGTCGCAATCCATGATCTGCTGCAGAGCTTGAAAGTGATTAGCAGTATCAAAGCTTTTGAGTGGTGCACAGGCTAGCTTGGGTGCTTTTTGGCAAGGTTGGGCACTAGTTGCATTCTCTCTTTATTTTTGTGTGCCATTCCATGTCACCTGTAGTGTAGGTAGAGTGTGCACTGGTTTCTGCAATTGCTGCCATTGCGTTGCAGTGGTGAGGTAATTTCGCTGGAGAGCTTTGCAAGCTGGCCAGTTGTTAGTGCATTGCCGGATACGCCCACAACAGAGCTCTCTGTAAAGATATAATAGCAGGAAATAATAGCTTATTTGCACTCTAGTGTTCTAGGGCCATATGTTAGAACACTTTTTCCAGTAGACACAGAATGGGTAAAAACCTTTGCTACATCTGGCCCCTAGTGTCTCTCTATGTGAGACACAGAAGCAAAGTAGCAGTCTGCTGTAGAGGGTCTCTCAGCGTGAGGTGCAGTAGCTAGGTAATAGTTTCCTTTCCTCCTTTGCAGCGTCTTCTCTCTGCTAGAAGAAAGAAATGAGCTTCCTCTGTTGGCTCTCTGCCCTCTCATGCCAGGGCCGTAATAGAAACAGAAGCGGGAAGAGAAATCAGCATCATCGAATAAGGAGAATCATCCGAGCATCTCCCCTCAGCAGAATCAAATCGAATGAGATTGCCAGAATCCTAAGCAGTTCGGTTCTCAAAATGTCGTCATGCCACCGGCTGCATGAACCACGTCAGGTAGGGGCATAAGCACTGAGCAATGAGATTGTTATGTTGTAGGGTGGATCACTCAATTTTTTTGAAAGACCACTTCTCCTGCCCTTCTGATGGTCTCTACTGTCACATGGTTATTTTTTTTTTTATAAACAAATTTTTATTGCTTTTAAAAGGAACAGACAAAATATATAGGTAATATACAAGCCCTGGTCCGTTGGTCACCGGCTGAACAGTCAATTCTAATCTGACATTTCTGTACTTGGGATACACAGGATTCTCCAAGATTTCATAGTTTGATATTACAGCATATGCACACAATCTTCTAAGCCCCTTTAGTCTAGCAATCCCGTACATTTCCCCCAAATCTTCTCATACTTATGGGGACATCCCCTTGATCCGTACACCACTTTTTCTTGGGCTGCACACCAGTCCACCCCGCCTCCATTTCTGAAGGGAGGGGCCTCTGGTGGTCTTCTAAGCGGCCGCAATGTCTCTCTTGGCCACCATCGTCGCTGCTCCCACCAAGGTCCTGTCCGCTCTAGATCCCTCCATGTCGTCCATTACCCCCAATAGTACCTGTTTGGGGGTCAATACCTGCGTTACTCCCAAGACACTGTTCAGCTCATGGTTTACTCCCTCCCAGTACGCTCGAACCACGGGGCAGGACCATATCTTATGAAAGAAGTCGGCTTGGTTTTCACCGCATCGTGGGCATTGGGCCGAATTGTGGAAACCCATCTTGTGCAGTCTATCTGGAGACAGATATGCTTTATGTAGAAAATAAAATTGTGTCGCCCTCAGCCTTGCCGACATTGCCAGCGTTCGGGGAGCCATCAATGCCTCCGCCCAGTCCGCCTCTTCAAGTGGACCCACCCAGTTCTCCCATCCCTTCCTAAGGTGGTCAAGGTCCCCAGGTGCATTGGTAACTAACATTTTGTAGATCAGAGAGACGCCTTTCTTCCCCAGACTTCCCATGAGTATTTTAGCCTCCACTCGGTTGAATTCCATTACGGGAGTCGGCTCTTTTAGGTGCATAGCCAGGGCATGCCGGAGTTGGAGATATCTAAAAAATTGATTCGGGGACAATTGGAACTCTTGTTGAACTTCTTGAAAGGACTTCATCATACATCCCTTCCACACATCTCCCACCAAGGATATGCCCAATGTGTCCCAATTCCCGAATCCCTCCAGTTCGGCTGTCTCTTTCAGCCAGCTACCATGCCACAATGGGGTTTGCCGAGTAACCACTTTGTTCCAACCAGTGTGTCTTAGGGCCACTCTCCATGCTAAAAAGACCGCCTTGGTGATAGGCTCCAGTTCCCTAGGGATCGGTGCACCATATAGCACATTCAGGATACAGGAATACCCCAAAGCGTCTAATTCTACCTGGTAAGCCGGGTCCGACCAACCCCCGTTGAACCAATCGTGAGCCACCAGCAGTTGTGTCGCCAAGTAGTACAGGTAAGGATCGGCCATGCCCAGTCCCCCATCGTATACCCCTCTTCGGCAGTTCCGGGATGCTACTCGGTGCCTTGCCCCTCCCCATATAAAGGAAATGGTAATTCCATCCAGCTTTCTAAACCATGATCGGGGGATCGCGAATGGCAGGTTCCGGACCACATATAGAAGTCGTGGTAGGACCATCATCTTGTATAAAGCTACACGGCCCAACACATTCAGGGGCAGTGATTGCCATCGCTTAAGATCTTCCCGTATGCAAGACACCAGTGGAGTCAAGTTCAGGGACTAGGCTAGCTCTGGGAGCTGCGCAACCCATATACCTAGGTATTTAAAACTTATCCGATACAGGGGATCACCTCTTGCCAGTCAAAGCATTCTCGCGACCGTACCAGAGGAACCAGTACCGATTTGGCCGGGTTCATTTTGAGCCCCGAAGCCTCCTCGAAACGCCGTAATAGATGGAAACCTCGGGGCCGGTCACTCCCGGGTTCGCCATGTACAACAGGACGTCGTCCGTATATAGGGCCACTCGGTCTTCATACGAAGAGCCCCATTTCCAACCCTGGTAAATCGGGTCTTTCCTTATCATCTCCGCCATGGGCTTAATGGCCAGTGCAAAAAGGAGAGGGGAGAGGGGGCACCCCTGTCGGGTTCCCCGATGAATCGGAAAGGCCGAGGACAAGACTCCATTGACCTGCACCCGTGCCGTAGGCTTTGTATACAGGGCCCGGACCAGTCGACGGAACCTTGGTCCAAAACCGGCACGCCGGAGCACCGCCAAAAGGAACCCCCAGTCAACTGAGTCGAACGCTTTTTCGAAGTCGATGAAGAGGAGGGCTAGGTGTTGGGGCAGTCGGTGTCGCCCCGCGAGGGCCACCTGGAGCCTTCGTATACAGTGACGCGTGCTACATCCGGCCATGAAACCACCCTGATCCGGGTGCACTAGCAGGGGCATCACCCTCTTGAGACGAGAGGCCAGTATCGCGGCATAGATCTTTAATTCACTGTTAATCAGAGATATGGGCCTGTAGTCTGCGCAGGAGAGGGAGGGGGGTTGAGTCTTAGGTAATACAACAATAGTGGCAACATCTAGCCGCTCTGGAAAAAGGCCTTTCTGGTCAACTTCTGCATAGAGATTCATTAGATGCGGGACCAGGTCATCCCTGAACCTCTTATAATATTCTGGAGGAAAACGGGAGTTTTCCCCACTCCCATCGCCGCTATAGCCTCCCCAATTTCCGTTTCTGTGAACGGTTCCTCCAATGCCCAGACATCCACCTTGGTCAGTTCCGGGAGCGAAGTGTCTGCCAGGAACCCGTCTGGGGAGTTAATCTTCTCTGAATTTGTCGCTCGGTACAGGACCGTATAGTATTCAGCGAACGTTTCGGCCACCCCCTGGAGTTCAACCAGCCGTTCCCCATGCTTATTGCAAATCTCAGGGACGTTTCGGGGAGCTTGTTGTTGGGAAATCAACCAATATAGTAGTTTCCCTGTTTTATTACCCCAACCATAAACTCGGGCCGTGGAAGCGCGCCAAATGTGTTTGGCCGCTTCTAGGGATAGACTACGAATCTCCTCTTGAATCAGCAGGAGTTGTCTGGTTATCCGTTCATTCGGGTGTGTTTCTTGCTCTGCTTCGAGATGAATGGTACGGGCCTCCAGATGAGCAATTTGAGAGTCCCAGTCACGTTCCAGCGCATGGATTAGGCCCCTAGCTGTCCCTCTCAGCACTGCCTTGCTCGCCGCCCATAGGGTTCCGGGTGACCTCACCGAGCCCCCACTAATATTAAAGTATTCGCGTAACGACTTCCTCAAGCTATCGACGTAGTCCTCGTCCTGTAGGTACCATGCGTTTAGCCTCCATATGGGGCGGGCCAGCGGGTTTGCGAGGCCCATCCTGAGGCGGACCGGCGCGTGATCTGAGATCCCCCGCTGTAGAATCTCGATGTGGGAGAGATGACTGCAGTCGTTGGCCGACATGAAAACCAGGTCTATCCTGGGTTGTGTGTTGTGAGCTGCAGAGATATGTGTGAATTGCGTGCGGCTTAGGTGCCAAGCTCTCCAGGCATCACAGAGCCCAATTGATGACATCCATCCGGACAGACTAGCGGTCAGGGCCTGTCAGTGGGCTGAGGATCCCCCACTTGTTTCCAGCCCTGGGTTCGGGACTGCATTGAAGTCACCCCCAATTATCGTGTTCCCTAGGGGCAGTTCCGCCAATATTCGTGTCAGATCCCCCAGAGTCTTATGCACCATATTCGGGGGGGCATATACGCTCATGACGTTCATTGTTCGGCCCTCTATTGTACCTGATATCGCCACATATCTCCCTTGCGGATCTCTCCATTCTTGTCTCACCACCATTGGTAGTGAGCGATGCAGCATTATTGCCACCCCCCTTGAGCCTCTTGTGAACCCTGCGTGAAACACCCTGTCAAATCCTCTACAGGCTAAGAAGGGGCACTGATTTCCCATGAGATGTGTCTCCTTCATCAGGAGTATATTGGGATTATGTCTGTGGACGTGAGCAAGCACCGCTGACCTTTTAATCTTATCAAGGAGCCCGTTAACATTCCATGATATTATGTGAGTCGTTCCCATTTTTCCCCCTTTGTTTGTCTATGGACTGACCTCATTGATCTTTCCCCTGGCTCCCCCTGTGTGACCCGGAGCTGACGGGAATCAACTCTACTTGTATGCGTTCTTTGCTGGTGTGACCTACTTCCATTATTTCCAGCCGGTAATTGAGACCCTAAGCCTGAATTAACTGTGGAGAACAATAACAGCAGCCAGTTGGCTGGATGAAACCAAACATACCCCCCAACTCCCCACCCACCCCATACTTCCCCCCAGAAGCATCTGTCGCCCAATACCAACAGCTCACTCCTGAACATAGTGAGCTGATAACTTTAGTGTTCGAGCTATGGTGGACCCCTCCATTCTTGCGGATTAAGAAGTGTTACGTTTGAACATAAGTGCCATTACCTCGTCCTGGTCACTGGCTCTCTTGGCCCAGCCCTTCCCTCTCCGGAGGGGATTCACAACACTGGGCTTCGAGAAGGTCGGTATCCTCCGCTGTCACAGGGAGCAGTTCTCCAGAGTCTCCGACTCAGTGGTCATCTCCACCATCCCCCGGCACCCTCCCGCCTTCAACCCCCGAGCTGTTTCTCCCGCGGAACCCCGGGGGGAGCCCGACGGCGAGCCCCCTTTCTCTTTGCGTCTTCTGGAGCGAGTTATCTGGCGGGACCCCCCCAATCATGCGATTGATTGTTCTTCTGTTGACCAGTGAAGACCCGTCGCCGTTCCTCTCCATTAGGGCCCAACGGGACCTCTTCAGTCAGCCATGTCCATGCCTGTTCAGGGGACTCGAAGAAGTAAGTCTTGTTGTTGTAGACCACCCTTAGTTTGGCCGGGAAGATAAGGCGGTATGGCACCTCCATCGCTCTCAACTTTTGTTTACCTTCTATGAATGAGCGACGTTGCATTTGAACGTCTCTTGTGTAGTCAGGGAACACCATGATTTTGGTTCCATCACAGTGCAGGTCTCCTTTTGATCTTGCCGCTTGAAGTATCGCATCTCTGTCCCTGAAGTTAAAAAGTCTGAGGATCACCGGCCGTTGCGGGAAGCCGGGGGGGTCTGGCCTGCAAGGCCCGATGAGCGCCTTCAATCGCGAACCAGGGTGCTAGAAGATCCCGGGGCATCCAGGACCGGAACCAATCCTCCAGGAATGTAGCCAGGGAGGAGGCCCCTGTATTTTCCGGTAGTCCCACAATTCTGAGGTTATTGCGGCGGGATCTATTTTCGGCATCTTCAGCCCTTCGGTATAGTTCTGCTGTTCGGGCTGTTAGCGTTGATACCTGTGTTTTGAGGGCAGCCAGGTCATCCTCCACCGTGGAGATTCTGGACTCCGCGTCCGTGATCCTCGCTGTCGCATTGCGGAGGTCCTGGCGTACTAGGACCACATCCACCCTTACCTCTCCGATTTTAGCCTCCACCGCTTCTTGGGATGACTGTATCGCTTGGAGGATGGCCGCCAGGTCACTGTTCCCAGCTTGTTACCCTTCACCACCTTCCGCCTTTCGGTCATCCTTTGGCGCTCCACTAGGGCCTGTGGCAAATTGGTCGATACGCGTCTGTGCCGTGGCAGGCCAGGTTTGTCTGTCTTTCCCCATTACGTCTGTCCTCTGGAGCCTGCTTGCGGGCTACCTCCATGCAATGCTTCTCGCACCTCCAGACGTCGTCTTTTTAGACCGCTATTATCCAAAGGGGGGGGGGAGAAGGCAATCCTTTCAGTTCTACCGGTGTGTCTTTGATTTCAACTCCTCCACCGCCCCTCTCGCAGCACAGATCACTAGCCTCGGCTCCGAAGTTTCCTGGCCCTAGTCACTCCTCACCTCCGACCATGGGGGCCCCCCCCCTCCTCCTGCGTCAGGGTCTCCAGCTTGGCCCGCTCCACCTCCGTCCCCCATTCACTTCAAATCTTAGAGTTCCCGATGTCCGGCAAGTTATGAGTCCCGGCAGGTGGTCGGGGGGGAAGGCCGCTCCGTCCGCTCCCCAGAGCCTTGACCTCATCTGCTTGTCATTATCCAGGAGCCCCGGGGGCCACACCCCGGATGAGGGGGGGCCAGGGCCTTTTCCCACAGTAGCAGCCACTCACCGGTGCCCCCCCAGTCCTGGGGGGGGATGCGGGGGGTCGCCCCGTTTTGTTTCCGCCCGCCGGGCGATCTTTGGTGCCCGTCAAGCCGCTGCTCCTGCTCCTGCTCCGGCGCCACCCGTGCCTCTCCTCCGGGTCGGTGCCACCTCCTCTCCCCTCTGGTCAATGGGAGCACGGGAGGGGGGGGAGAAAAAGACCCCCGCCTCTCGCAGCCGAGCCTGCTAGGACCAACAGCTTCTTCTTGCGACCGGAGCGCCCGCCATTTTGTGCGCGGGGCGCTCTGCTTGAAAATCTCCATTTTTTTTTTTCAATTAGTGTCGCTGATTTTGCAGTGCGGACCGGCACCTATGGTCCCACGCGCTGCCTCTGCAGTCCCAGGACCGCCTGCAGCCTCAGCCGGCCGCATCTTATGTCTTCGGAGCGCCCGCCATGTTGGACGCGGGACGCTCCGTCCGTTTTCTGCTCCCCTTTGAGCTGAGAGCTCCGAGACGCGGATCAAACATCCCCGGAGCTGCCCACAGCCTTCCTCGGCTTCTCTTCTCCTCAATGGAGGGCCGTCGGTGCGTGTATCTTGAGCGGATGACTGAGGGGTCCGGAGCACTATTAAAGTGCGACCGCCATATTGACGCTCAAGCCACGCCCTCCCACATGGTTATTTAAGTTAATAAATAGACCTGAGAGAGGAAAGGAATGTGTTTATAAATAAATCTGCTTGCTACAAAGCCACTGCAATTTGGTCCTCTTTTAGAGGGGGCTCAGATTGGTAGTGGGAGTTAGCTAGTTATCTGCAGGGGATAGGTGGTGTTGCTGCAGAGCTTCATTGTGGTTAGTCCTTTATCCATCCCTACTCCACCTCAAGCCACTGACAAATCACTTCTCCGCAGACTCAACTGCACGCTCTGCCCCCTAGGCCTATGACCATAGTATGCTTTTACCATGACATGCTTACACAAAAAAAAACAATGCTCCTGCCTACCTCAAGGTGCCAGCCCTCCACTTCTGTACTCAATTTACCAGACCATTGTCCAGGAGGCACTCATGACTCCTATCATATGTCTTCATCCTCTCTATGTCACTCCTTCTGAAGAGTAAATGACTCCTGAAAGGTACCTTATGGGGAGAAACATCAGAAGTATCCAGGGAAGGCTCAGAGGTTTCTCCTAGGGCACCAGAATCATTCTCATGCAATTCTGTGACAGGCAGTTGTGGTTTATATGGTGTTCTGTAGCAAAGAAGGATCAGTTTATTTGCCCTCTACTCATCTCTAATCTGTAAGGATCTGCTTTCTCTCGCTGGATTCCCAGCTTAACATTAAATATCTTCCCACTGTTGTGATGTAATGTCTTTTCTGTTTGGATTTTACCTCAACTCTAAAATCACTATGGATATGTAAAAATATACTCCTGTCCCTTGGGGCACTCACTGTGTGGTCTCTAGCAATCTTTTAGTCACCCTTTGATAACCTCCAGTCTGTACAGTGTTGTAGTCTTGGATCCCAGCTCTCTCCTATTCCCAACCGAAGGGTCATTGTCATTCGGTGGAGGGAAAGGAAACTGCTTCTCAAAGCCGTTCATCAAGCCAGTGCGCAGCCAAATCCCAAATTTGTATCCAAAACAATCTATCTCCAACCTCTCAACTCCAACACATTTCCAAACAGTGATTAAATCCCACTGCCACAATTCTAATGCAATCACTCAATTCATACACAACTATTCAACAGTGATGCTCCTGAGAAGGCTCATGCAAACTACCCATTGACTTTTGACACCTATGCAGTGAGAAGGAAGAATAGACATTCTGGTGGATGTACTTTAATCCATCCATTGATGCAGTGAGAACTGGACATAGATATACAGAAATATCCATGAATACTCATTTTCAATAAAGGTATTCAGAGACATACAGGTGGAAATGTCAGTGCTGTTCCAAATCACAGGCAATGATACAGTGAGAAAGAAAGACAGACATATTTGATAATGATCTGTGTTTGAGGCAGTGATAGAAGGAGATAAAAGGATAGAAATACCTGATGATGTCCTGTGTTTGATGCTGTGACAGAGGGAGATAGGATAGACATATCTGATGATGTCCTGTGTTTGAAGCAGTGACACAGGGAGAGAGAAGGGTGGAAATATCTGATGTCCTGTGTTTGAAGCAGTCATAAAGGGAGATAAGATAGAAATATCTGACAATGTCATGAGTTTAAAGCAGTGACATAGAAAGAGAGAAGGATGGAAATATCTGCTGAATCCTAAATTGCATGCAATAATTGTTAGATGGATAGAAAATGCCTTGGAACATTCTTTATTCCATAGTGGAATGTGATGAAAAATTATAGCCGCTCCCCTGGAAGCTCTATATTACATGGCAATGAGAGGCAGAAGGATAAAATACTTAGGGGGGTTTTGTTTCACATGGGGAGACCATGCTAGGAGGATATAAATGTGGAATATTGTGTATGGGGAGGGGTATTTGAATCCATATGGTGGCATATTCTTTATTCGTCATAGAAATATAGGACCCACAATTTGAGAGTTGCAAACAATCCAATTCACAAAATTACAGGACTTGCAACTACAAAAGTGTGTTTTCAAATGTATAAACCCCCTGTTCAAGTTAGAAAAATCTTTCCAAGTTGTAATTGGGATTTTGAGATCAACTGAGAATTGCAAATAGGTGCGGGCATGATAGGTGTGTGACATTCCTATAGGGAGTTACAATGGATGTATCAATGTTTTTTTATTATAATTGCGGTAGCAAACCATTGATCAGATACTGGCACCTGGAAGGTGGGAAGAATATGGTTTTGAAAGAGAAAGTTTTTCCTCTGAGGTAGCTTACCCTTTTGGAACCATATCAGTCAGGGTCGGGGAGATCGGGCAGGGGTAGAGAGGACTGCCTTCCCCCTCTGGAAAGTTTAGAAACAGCATATGCCTCTTTAATAGATATAGTCAGCTTAAAAAATATATTTCCCATTTGTAAAAGCAATTGCTAAGGTGGTGGTATGCAGTCTATTGCAAGCCACTATCTCTCCATTCACAGAAAATCACAGGGATTACAAATTGTGACCTACCTACCTAATGATCATGATGTAATTCATTTTCCATCCCCCTTATGAATGTACAATTTGTGGTGTGACCTGTTGGTACATTTGTTACTTTGCTAACTGCACTCCAAGTTGCGCACCAGTAGGTGTGCAAATCACACACTCTGGTTTATGAATGGGACTTTGCATATTGGGTTCCTAGTTCCCCTAAAGTACTGAAAATGTCTAGAGGTCTTCGTTTTGTTTTCTGATACAACGGAATAGAACGAAATGATTAAATGTTCTGTATCCCATATAAATAAAAGACAGACAGACAGAGAGAGAGAGAGAAATATCTGAGAATGTTCTATATTCCATGCAGTAAAATAAGAGGTAGTGGACTGGAGATGTCTATAGTCCATACGGTGATACAGTAAGAGTGGTATTTAAATATGTCTAGTGTGTTCCATATTTCATGCTATGATACAGTGTGCTAGAAGTATATAAATACCTAAGATGTTTTATATTCCATGCAGAGATATAGTATGAATAAATGGACTTCGCTTACTGAAGATTTTTTATCACCTTTTTCTCCATTATCTTTCCAAGTAGATTCAACTGTTTTGAGCTTTAAAGGTGTGGAAAACTACACAGTGTATTTTCATGATGAGGGCTCCAGTCAGGTGTACATTGGTGGGCGCGAAGTGGTACGAGTCCTCTCATTCACTGATGGATTGATCACAGAGACTCAGGTGAGTGTCATTCCTCTAATTATTTGCTTTCATTGATACATGGTTGCAAAGGGAAATTACATTGCCTGTATGAAGAAGCATGATCTCTCAAGTGCATGACTGCACCGCGATATGACAAAGATATTTGCACCACTTCCACATTCTGCCAATTTCAACACATCTAAACAGGGTTCTCCTTAGACTGAGATCCATGCTTACAATTTCTAAAAGTGGGGTTCTCTATCCTCTGTTGGGCAACAGTAGGATTTGGTTCCATTAAGTTGGCCCGTGTTAGGTGTTCAGTAACTTATCTTTAATTAAGATCGAATTGCTTTTCCTTTCCAGGCCTTTTAGTCCCATATGTATGACTAGTAAAGTAAAACACTACAAGTACCGGGCTCAAAGTGGTGAAAGCCAAAAACCAGGATTCACTAAACATTTCTCATCTGTTTTCGGACTGCATGCAAGCAGCTTATATTCAGTATACATATTGATTGTGTATTTTGCTTGGTTAGCATACCCTTGGTGGAAAATTCTTGTAGATCGCTCAGTATCACCGTTACTATGGAAAGACATCCATATGGAGTGAGGAATAACATTGGTTTGGGTTCTGCAAGGTACTGTACCCCAATAGAGAACACCCTGGTGGATCTATTGACCTATGACACTAATTTAAGTTACAAGAACTGTAATTTTAGCAGCACACATAAAGTAAGGCTATTAGGCTTCTCTCTGAGCTGCACAGGCATTCAAGAGCCTCGCTGCTGCTTCTCGGATAGCTCTACTGCCAATCATAATTTATCGGGTTCTTGTTATCTGTAATGTAAGTGAATGGTGTGTGGCAACAAGAAAATGTGGAGTGGCATTTTGAACTATTCTGTATACGATAAATGTGGTTGATAAATGATGATTTAGAAACAATGCACTTAGCAACAAGTAGCCAATGTGTGCTTGTCAAGGCTGGCAAGAAAAGGTCATATTATTTCAGATTTCTGGTTAAGGCATTCTAAACTAACGGTGAAACCACCAAGGAATAGTTTGATAAGCAGTGGTACACTTTATCATAGACAGACATAGATTTGATAAATGTGTTTGGTGCCTAGGTGTGGGCCTGCCATCAATAGGAATATACTAGTGAGGCTACATATGGAGAATAGATGGTCAATAAGAATACTTAAGAACTTCACTCTTTAAACATAAGAACTACATTGTCTGTTTGATGTCTAAGTAGGTCTTCTAGACTGGTAAGGAGGGTTCTATTTTAAGTTCATTCAGCTTTATGAAACTGCTAGCCTGCCGTCATCGCGTCACTGCTAAGCAAACAGCAGAAGCAACTGACGTGGGGCTTAGGTGATTCAGTACTAGTGATGGTACATGCGTATGAATTCACAATGGTGACAGCACCTGTGGTGGGACATCCTTAATGGATTTCGCCTTATTACAGCTCATATGTGGTAAAATATCCCTATGGATTTTAGTAAAACATTTTAATGTATTGTGCTCGGCCACCATATTTGTGCATTGCACAAACCCTGTAGTCACACAGCCTCATGAATTCCGAATTGTCGTGATATTTGTGGTAGAACATGCCTACAGATTTCTGGAATCTATGTAGTGAAACATCCATATCGATTCTGCACAACAAATATAAGCAGTGAAGTACATGAACAGGGTTTCTTCTGGGTGTTTAGACCTTAATGGATTCCGTGCTAACTTTATTAAGCTCATTTAGACTAATTACACTTTTTCTGCCTACAATCAAGCTTTTCTTCAAGCCTCCTTCTGGCTTATCAAATATTTGAAAAAATCATGCTGCTTATTTCAGAAGACCATCAAAAGTCTGTGGCGACTGCTATAATTCATTTGCAGCTCAACAATATTAACCCATGATACTTTGCCCTATCCAATAATTAATAAAAAGACCTCAATTTGTTTAGAATTCTGTGACGCGTCGCATCGCATTCAGGGTCCTCTGTCAGGGAACTTGTATCATCTATTCTCGTTCAGCTACATTGACTGCCATAGAGCATAGTCCTTGTCAAAGCCACAGTAATTCTTCATTGAATTATCCATGGCTCTGCTCCTTCCATTCTGAATTCCAAACTCCATATCCATATGCCTAACCTGCCTTGCATTCTACTGGCCAATATTTGCTCAACGGCCTCAAGGTTCGAACTATTTATTTGGGTACCAAGCCTCTTCTGTGGCAGAAGCTTAAGAATGGGCTAAACCTGCTATCTAATTATGCATGCTGTCTTCTCTTCCTTTAGTCGGCACAGATTAAAAATGTGACTTTTTAAAATTGCATTAAACTCTTAAATAAGTTGTTTGTTCATATTTGTTTGGCAGACACATTTTCTCTTCTACCCTGTTGTGTTATCTTCTACAGTTCCAAGTAACGCTGGTGTTTGTGTACTTTACAATATCCAATACCTTAACACATATGTACTTTACAATATCCAATACCTTAACACATCATAACACACAGGTTAAAGAAAAAACTACTTTCATTATTTCATCAGACTCAGGAAAACAAGGCTTTCAGCACGCAGGGCCTGATTATGAGTTGTGAGAGTAATGTGTACAGGGTGGCCATAATTAGCGATTCTAGCTGACATCGCCATGCATATATCCCCTTATTATGAGTAAAATTCCACAGGATACGGAATAACTGAGTGGACCAGGACTTACTGACTCAAATTCCGCAGGGAATTCTCAAAACCATAGCCACTGGAGCTGTCCACTGATGTACAGTGCAGATAATTCTGTACTTCTCCCTGGACGGAAGCAGGCAGGCTATAACTGAAAAGAGAATGGTCTTGATGATGTTTGCGAAGCTGAGACATCACCTACATTATCCAAACTTTGTGTGTCTAATCTGAACTTGAAGATTCGTATATCTCCAGGATTATGTGTGGTAAGGGTTGATTATGTAAATTTTTTATTGATGCCTCTTTTCTTCTTTGTGTAATATTCTAAGGCTGCTCTCAGGTTTGGCTTGCTTATTCAAAGTTTTTTTAAATACAAATTACAACAAAATACAACTGCTGTTTGTCGTATCCAGATCTGCTGCCATCTATGATTGTAAAACTGAGGACTTTGTGCTTGAAAGCTTATTTCTGTTCCACCATACCGCCTATATCCATTTATGTTTTGTTGACTTGTTTAGTTGACAGACACTGGGCCAGGGTGCTCCTTTACACAGTAATACACACAGATATTTGCCATCCATATTGAATATATCACAAACTGAACTGACTCGAGGTCCATCACTCATGGGACTGGCTGTTGCTCATCTCAATTATGCTTATTTTTTTGGCCTTGGACAAATAAAGTAGCCTGATCATACCAAATACAGTGGCTTCTAGGCCCCACATAGACTACGGTAACACGCCCTTGGCCTACTTGAGTTCTCATTCCATCTTTCATCATGAGATCCTGGTACTCCTTCTACGACGCAATTGTTTGGTAAGGAATACATAAGACCGCAAATACAGCTTCCGAGGTGAGAGGGTGAGGGGAGCATGGAGCTGCCTCTATGAGATGGTGGTGTAAATTAGACCGCTTTTGTTCTTTTTTTCAGATTCGGTTCAGTGCAGATGAAAAAACGAAGAAAGACTGCAAAACCAAATATCCAAATTCAAAGGTAAAGTGAGCTCCTACAGGGCATTGGCACAACATGTTGGATGGCTACTCCAGTCACCTTGCATGCTTTCACACCATCCTACTCTGGTTTTATCCACTAAGGTCATTTATTTGCTCCGACATAGTTTGTTTTCTCACACACACCTTTATTCGGCTGTCAGCCATGAAAGGGTAAAACATCAGAATGATCATCATCATAAAATAATAAATAGTTATATAAATACTATAAAAAGTAGAAAAATAATTACATGAGTAGTAAATAGTACTTCTAAAAAACCTTAGATTACAATCAGTTATCATAAGTCCTTACACTAAAAAGCCAAATGTTTCTATAGTTTGTGTCCTGCCCAAAGCATTATCAATGTCCCATGGGCTTACAATAGAAGGCTAGATAACCATTTTATAACAATTGACGACTATAAAAAGAAAAGAAAAAAAGAAAAACTCCATGAGTGCAAAAAATGGTCATTTGAAATCTCACTTTGTGTAAATTAGTTGATGATACATCCTAAGCATAATGTCTATCCGGAGTCCATTAACTTGCAAGAAAGAGATCCCATTTGCCATTTCAGGCATCATAAATTTATCTGTAGGGGTTTATCGGGGTTAGAACACCTAAAGTCTCAGGCCCGCCTTGTCTCTGATAAATGAAATTGCTAAAAGAAACCGGCTTATACCAAAAACAACAAATGGAAGGTACTAGATCTCAAGAATCTAGCCGCTTCATTATAGTTTCTGATTCCTACGTTCCTGCAGATAGGTTGAATCGATTTTCTCCTTGGTTTGTCGTAGGCTTTACAGGTTAGGAAAACATGATCCGCAGTTTCAGAGGTCCCATATTACACAACCCATATGTCGCCTCGTGTCTTCTCTCACTCTGGGGGCCCCATTTAATAGTAAATGCCCTGACCTGGAGAATCCCATATCGAAACTTCATAAATAGTACTTTTGCTCGCCTGGGTTGGATTGTGTCTATCCATTCCTCAGCTCTCGGTATTGGTTTAATGTCCAAGAAACTTGAGGTCAGTCTACCTAGGTCCTTGCTGTGAAGGGGGCTGGTTAGAGAGAAGTCCCAATATATTTGCTTTAGTCGAATCTTGGATTGTGTTGTAAGTGTATGCGGTTCTTCCCAATAGGATTTCAGCCCTAGATTTTAGAACCAGTGCCTTATGTGGTGGAGCCACGGAAGGGAGTCAGTCTTATCCAGATCCATGATCTCAATTAGTACTTGCCTATATTGGATCAGTTCAGGAGTTGTCCAAAGTCTACACCAATAAAGCAATGGCCTCAGGGCTGCCAATTTGCCTATTTGTTTCATGTTAATGTCATAAGTTAGAGGAATCAATGGAGTAGATGGAGGCAATCCCAATACCCCCCTCATGAAATTGTTTTCCTGGATTGCCAGCGGGGTTAAGTTTGTGATTCCCCAGAGCTCAGCACCATATAAGGCAGCAGCCTGCGCTTTATACCTATAGATCTCAAACACTGGTGAAACTATCCGGGATCTTGAGCTTTTGTGATTTTTGCTAATCGCCATGGAACTGTGGGCTAAGGAGATTGCAGCTTTGTTGACATGCGGCGTCCATGACAACTTGGCGTCCAACAATATCCCTAGATAGTTAAAGTTTTTTACTCGTTCCAATTCCCGCCCTCTAATCAGAATATTTCTCTTGAGTGCTTTATGGGGGTTAACGGTCAGATATTTTGTCTTATTTGTGTTTATTTCTAGCCCCTTCGAGCTACAGTATTCACTGAACTTCCCTAGTAGGGTTTGTAGACCCATGGGAGTTTGGGATATTAAGATGGTATCGTCTGCAAAAAGGAGGGCAGGAACTGGATCTCCATTCAGTCTTGGCGAGTCATGATTACTCTGTTTTAGGTACTCTACCAGATCATTAATATATAATGAAAAGAGAGTTGGGGCAAGCACACAGCCCTGCCTCACCCCCCTCTTAATGGGTATTGAGTCTGTCAGCTCTCCCTTTGGACCCCACCGAACCTTTGCATATGTATTTTCGTGCGACCTCTCTATCTGGCGCAGGAGACTCCCGGCATGCCCTGTTTCCCTAACGCAGCCCATAATGAGTCTCTTGGCACCAGATCAAAGGCCGCGCGCAAATCCACGAACGCAATGTAGAGATGGCCCTTCATTAATTTAGTGTATTTCCACATTATTGCTAGTAGCCTAAAGGCCTGATCGATTGTACTTGTCTGCTGTCTAAATCCTGCTTGATATATAGTCAATATACTGTTTTCTTCTATCCAGCAGCTAGTTCTATTCAGCAACTGCCTAGCATATATTTATTGCATAACATTAATGAGGCTGATTGGCCTATAATTCCCAGGATCTTCCCTAGATCCTTTTTTATAGACTGGGATTATTTCTGCCCCTTTCCATGTCTCAGGTACTGGACCTCCCCTTGCTATAGCATTGCTTAGTAGATTTATATAGGGCGCCCATGTTTCTATACTATGTTTGAACAGATCCCCAGGGATCTTATCCAAACCGGGGGCTTTGCCTGTTTTGATCGCTTTAATGGCAGTCACCGTTTCCTCCAAACTGAATTGTATATCAGATAAAATGCCCCTAGTAGCTAGATCTTTGTGCTGGGAGGGATAAGAGTCAAGATTGGGGGGATCAGAATAAAGGTATGTAAAATGGTTAACCCACGCTTTGGAGTCTATATGGTGTTCTGTGTTGAATATCCCCTCTTTACTGCCGTGAGTAACTATTTTCCAAAAAGTCATTGCGTCATTACGTTTGGCTGCTTCCAGCAAATCATGCCATTTTTGGTCCTCCCAATTTTTTGGGGCTGTAGCCAGTATTTTCTTATAGCCAGCCCTTGCCTGTTGTACGGCTAGTGGATTTTTTTGTTTTAGGGCCTCTACCAATATTGTTTTCCCCTCCCTACATTCGGTGGTATACCATGGACTGGATGGGGTGGTTTGCACCTTCCCCTTTATATGCTTTTGCTGTATCTGTTTGGTGAGGTAGGGTCTTAGTGCAGTGCTCATTGATTGATGGATGGCCATAATGGGGATATCAATACAATTTTTGTGAGCGTGAGATTCCAAAAGATCAGCGTATATATTATAGATATTTGTCATGACGCCCAAATTGCCTAATATTGCCGGCCATTTTACAACCCTTCTATTATTGCTAAGAGTGGGTTGTAACTCCACCTTATCATGTTCTATATATTCCAAATCCAGGAGGTAGCCCCTAAGTTCGATTATTAGCAGAAAATGGTCGCTTTCCCTCCTTTTGTCTATTTTAAAAGTCACTATTCTTTCCCATGTAATTGTGCTATGCATAATATAGTCTATTTTCGAGGTTGTATTGCCTCTCTGAAAAGTATCCATATTAAGGCCGCCTTGGCCCACTCTACCATTACACGCCCTCAGTCCGTGCTTTAGTGTGAGGCCCATAAGTTGCAAAGCGGC
Organism: Pleurodeles waltl; assembly: GCF_031143425.1. Classification (NCBI taxonomy): domain Eukaryota; kingdom Metazoa; phylum Chordata; class Amphibia; order Caudata; family Salamandridae; genus Pleurodeles; species Pleurodeles waltl. Next base: position 630,086,869 of record NC_090451.1, on the reverse strand, counting down.
CACAGCACTGGGGACAGTTTCTTCTATTGTTAGATGGGGGATTGCTCTTGCTAGATCTTCGTCTTCTGCTATATATAATTATAGGTTCGTAGTTACAATTAAAATCGGCCCCTATCATAATTGTCTCTCCTACTGGAATCTTTTTGAGCAAGCCATCTAATAATTCTACTTCGGGTGACTCCAGATTTGCCCTTCTAGGCCTTATATACACATTGAACAAGTGGGATATCACCTTATTTGTATTTCCCAATACCAACCACAGAATATCTTCAGACTCTGTGACTTGTGTACATATCTCAGTATTTAGGGAAATTTTCGCCCATGCAACCAACCCCCCAGACGGCCTCCCTCTGGCTGCTGAAGTTGCACTAATAAAAAAGGTTTTATATCCCAATTTGTGCGGTGGATCCTTAAGCCAGGTCTCTTGGAAGAGACAAACATGATATTGATCGATGTAGTCCTGCCATTCAGGATCTATGAGCTTACTTTTTAGGCCCGCTACATTCCAGGAAATCATAGTGACTATTCCCCTTCCATTTGAGGTCGTGACGTTAGAAGTGGGGCTCAGGGATGTGGTCAATTCATTCCTGCGGGGCAAATACTCCCCTATACTCCCTTCCCCTCTAGCGTGGTGTTTATTCCCTTTATGGGGCTCAGCTACTATTGAGTCCCCAATTGGTCCCACATATACCTGATCTAATTGGGTTAGTCAATCCACTGTTTCAAGATCAGAATCTCCATTTCTCATTTGCGTTCCCCCAATATTATGCTTGACCCTCTGGACTATAGGTTTGATAATGAATGGATCCGGGCTAAATCTCATAGCATTAGTTTTGGGGGCAGTGGTTCTCTGTTCCATGTCAATCAGACCTTCAGTTAATCTTCCATCCTTGAATGTCAGTACAACAACGTCCTACTTCCCCGTATCTCCTGGCATTCTTTCTGCCCTCATAATATCTGAGCGGATTATGGATAGGCAGTGTCGTTTATATCTGATCCAGTGTATAAGCTTATTCTTTAGGGAATCCTCATCTTCTATGCTATTCTGGGCCAATTTCGGAACATTTAACAGATAAACAACATTAGTCCTAGTGGGACTCTTTTTCCCCTCAAAGTAACGGCTCTGTGTGATGGGAGGGATAAGAACATTATGTGCTAGGGTATAGGGTTTCAAGGTAGGTTCCACCTTTTCTTTTTGTAGCCCTGTTTCCAGGCGGGGTTCTCTTCGAAAGTTCCCTGGTTCTTGGCATAGAACTCCAGCCTTGCTTATAGGATAATTAGGCAATCCAATATTTCCCTCGTTTACCCCTCTCATGCATCCCTGTGGTCGATGTAAAATCTTAGCTATAGCTGGGATAGGGTTTGGGTGGGCATTCAAACTTTGAGGACGTATAGATCTACCTTGTGCGTGTAGTGGTGCTAATGGGTTCTCATTTTCACTCTGAGTTCCCCTGTCCCCCCCCTTTTCCACAGTAGCTGATAAGGTTCTTACTTCATGTTTTAACTCCCTAACTTCCTGGATTAAGCCAAAAAGTAGATCATAAAGATCTACTAAACTTCTTGTTTTGTGTTTTAGATAATTCTCTAGTTCTTGATTGGTTAGTGATATCTTCTCTATAGCTGACTGTACTATGGGGATGGTTTTATCTAGCTTATCCACAAATTCCCTCTCCTGTGCATTCTGTACTTTATTAGTAACGGGTTCTGCCAGGACTGCGTACTTGTTAGAGCACACAACATCACTCTTCTGCATACAGCCCTTCTTCCTGGTACTATCTACGGTAATTGGATGTATGGCTCGAGTTATGTCATCTTTGGGGCTACCTGTCCTAATATCGGGCGGTACCTTTCCCTCTTGCTGGCTATCACTCTCAGTCAGTTTATCTTTCTCTATTTCAACTTTCTTTGTATAATAGGAGGTAATCTTTTTATCTGGACCTTCCCGAGGGGTAGCCCTATTGCTTAATAATGACTCTACCTCCTCAATGAGATCATCAGTTTCAGCTATAGTACAATTCTCGCCTGCATTCCTGAGTTTTTTTGTGATTTTCTTCTTCCCCGTGGGGCTTCTGATGCCTTACGTTTTCCCATGCCTTTAGTCACCTGTTTAATACTTCGGCTCTACTAGGTCCAATTCCAGGACTCTGGATTCTTACCCTGATGGTATTGCTTAAAGTGACCTAAAGTGCCAGGCACGGGCTACTTGGTCCCTAAGCAGACTAGGAGGTAAAATCCTCTAGAATACAGGTAGGTACTTTTGTTATTTTTGATTGGAGGACCCGCCTCAAAAATGTCTGGTCCTACCTGTCAGCCTCTGCTGAGGGGTGGGGGCATCCCACTCGCTGACTATAAGCTTGTTTAATGAAGCCCTCCAAATTATATCCAATTAGCAGTTGCAATAGGAGAATTTAGAGGAAGGTCTAGTGAAGGTAGGGCTGAATAATGAATATTGGCTTCTCAGGTTAAGCGTAAAAAATAGTACATTTAAGCTTTACTCTCTTAAATACAAACTAGTCTCTTACTGGAAATGAGAGAGATGGGGCCCAGCCTCCTCCGGTCTCTGGCGGTCAAGGACGGGCGCGCTGCGCTATTGAAGGGGGACTTGGCCCCCCCCCCTCAGTATGGCTGCAGTCCATTTTGAAAATGAGCGCCAACACTTATGAGCTGCCTAATCCAAAAGTCTTTGGAGGGATGTCAGGGGGGCTCCTGTCCCTGAGTTCAGCTCCCGGCACCACCAGCGTGCTTCCCGCGACAGTGGGAGCGCGAGATAAATTTAAAGGGCTCCTGCCCCTGAGTTCAGCTCCCGGCACCACCAAGGTGCTTGAAGTTTGTTTTCGCTTACTGGCACTTTTGTGCAGTGATGGAAACTACGGTACTGATACTTCAAGAGAGAGGAGTGGGGCTGAAAGGTACGGTATTCTACACAGCAGCAGGTCTCGACAAAAAAGTGTGTTCATTGCAGTGTGTTGTGTCATGGTGCATATTGGTGTAAGTCATGCAAACTGATTCATTTTTTCGAAGTCGATGCCAAAAACATAAACTTTGCTCTGGCGTTCACAAAGCATAAATTATATTTCAGGAAAATGGTAACACTGGTTCGGTCATGACCCAATTTTCTGGTGGGTCGTGAAAGTCCAAGCAATAAGTACAGATGCCTTGAAACTCTATTTATCTTGCCACATTTTCTGTGCTGTAAAGGCGGAGTTCAAATGCAAAACTGTGCCTGACACCTGTAGATGAACTGTACACATTCTGCAGTTATAAAAGCAAAAATGAAGCACGTTTTTTGTAATTCTAAAGTATCACGGAAGCAACGATTTTAACCCCTTAACTGCCCAGCCTCGCCCCAACCCACATGCTTAGCCCTTTTTTGGCTGTCTGGGGTAGTTCATGCTTAAGCCCCACAATGTAATGTCCACATAAGCTGTCCTTGCCAAATTTGTGTCCTTTTTTCCCAGCATCCTGGAGAGTGTGAAGGTAGCCAGGGTTTGTGGATTCCCCAGGAGGAAACCAAGAACATAGACAAAAAATAGCTAAATATAGCTACATTTTGATTTTTGGGGGAAAATAAGTAAAAAGTGCTCTGGATAAAAGTGTTTGTCTTTTCCAGAAAAAAATAGCACCACCAAATATTTTGATGTGCTAAAGTCACCATCTTCCCAGCTTTCAGGAACATGCAGAGCTAAATAAAAACATATTTTTTACCACAGTTTTGGCATTTTTTAAAGAGGTAACCCATTTTTCCTATTTTTGTGCTTTCAATCAAATTTGTTTGTGGATGAAACCCATGGGTGTTCCATGAAAGCTTATATTTCGGAAAAATAGACAAAATCACAAATTCAGCCATGGGTCATATGTATATATTCCTTAAGGTTTTCCCAAAGAAACTGTTAAACTACAGAAATACTGGAGTGAGTAGGAACAAACAGCCATTTGTGACAATGTTTTCATCTTTAACTTTCGTGGCAATGGCCAATTGTTAAACTTGCCATCTTTTGGCATGGTTCCCCCTGACTTTTTGCTTTTTAACCTCCTGTTTTGACTGTGTGCTGAAATAATTTTTTGCTGGCTTTAGGACTCTGTGCACCTTTTCACTTCTGACCAGTGCTAAAGTGCATGTGCTCTGTGTCTACAACATGGTAATATTGGCTTCTTCATGATTGGCATATTTGGTGTATTAGTAAGGCCATAGTAAAGTGCACCAGGGCCTGTAAGTCAGATGCTACTAATGGGTGTGCGGCACTGGTTGTGCCACCCACTACGGTAGCCTTACAAACATGTCTCAGGCCTGTCATTACAGAGCCTGTGTGTGCAGTTTATACTGCAATTTCGACCTGGCAAGTGTACCCACTTCCCAGACCAAAACCTTCCTTTTTAGGTCGAGCATAGCAGCACACAAACGTTGCTCTTCTTGACATGTTGTGATCTAATCTGTGGGCTTTAACCACACCCATCACTTTAATTCTTTCCTGGGCCTGCCTTGCAAAAATCCCTTGATGTAGTTAGTAAATGCTTCACGTTTGTCCTGCCTTGTCTTGCTGTTTGGAGACTGACCTGTTACATGGATTATTGTATGACCGGGAAAGTACCTTAGTGTGGAGCGCTATTTTTTCCTTTACCTCGCAGCTTCACTCAAGGAAGTATGCTGTTTCTCTGTTTTCCTTTGCTTCGGGCATCTTGCTGTTTCTTTGCGACATCTGCGGGGGCTTTATATATTTTTCCCCCCAAGTTTTATGTAACGCAAACTCGACACAAAGGTATTGGAGCGCTTTATTTATTTATTATTATTGCGGTTTTATATAGGGTGAACTAGACCCAAAGGTATTACAGCGCTTTACATGAGCACCGATTACATGACACAAGAACACATTAATCTTTGGTAGCAAGGGAAGATTAAGTGAGTTGCCTGGAATTACAGGATGTTGAGCCAGCGTTGAGACTCAAACCATGTTCCCCAGCTCCAAGTTTGGCAGCTTTGTCCCTTACACCACATACTTTCCCCTAGGGTTCTTTTTCTGGTGCATGTTGGACCATTCTGGGAATAACTTGTTTTTTTATATAGAGGTTGGAAATACAGATTCTGCCATTTCATAGTGCTGCAAAGCAGGTGCCATTCTTAACAAAATTGCTATAATTAATTTGCATCAACCTTTAAGAGATGAAGAGGAGAAAAAGCTATGTCAAGGTTGTAATCTGTAACATTCTCGTTCTATCAAGACCTCTGCAGTGGGTGCATTAACCAACTGACTTGAGTAGAACTTAACAGTAAGTGATAGCACGTGCTCTTGATAACCTCCGGAGGGTCACCAACCAAGCAATTCAGGACTGAGGACATTCTACCAGGAAGAAGGACCGCTGTGCTGTCAGGAGGGACTGCCACTTTGCTGTTTGCTCTGCTGTGTTGGCCTGCTACTTGCTACTTCTTCCCTGGGAGTGATAGGACTGGATCTAACTCTCTACATTATTCTAGGCAAGAAGATGGCAAAAGGTGTTGTCTCCAAAATGGTGGAAAAGGAGTCGTGACTCCAGACCCAAGCACTTCACAGCCTCAAGATTGATAGCAAAAAAATCTAGCCTTTGGATGTAAATTGGGCCTCTTCAAATAGAGTTCAGGTAGCACAAATTCAATACAAAGGAATTACAGTGCTTGACATGAGCACCAGTTACATTGCACATTCATTTTTGGTAGCAAGGGGAGATTAAGTGATTTGCCCAGAATCACAGGATGTTGAACCGGTGCTGAAACTCGAACAGTGTTCCCCAGCTCAAAGTCAGCAGCTCTGGCCCTTACGCCACATCCTCTCCCCTTGGGTTCTTTGTCTGGTGCATGCTGGGTCTGTCTGGAAATAACTTGTTTTTTCTTATATAGTGCTTCGTAATGCAGGTTCTGCCATTTCATAACACTGCAAAGCAGGTGCCATTCTTAACAAAATCACTATAATTCATTTGCACCGAGTTGCAGAGATGAAGAGGTGAAAAAGCTATGTCAGGATTTTAATCTGTGACATTCTCATTCTGTCAAGACCTCTGCAGTGGGTGCATTAACCAACTGACTTAAGTGAGCTTAACACTAGGTGATAGCACATGCTCTTGATAACCTCTGGATGGTCACCACCCAAGTATATAGGTTAGTTTTAGGCAAGAAGATGGTGAAAAGTGTTGTCTCCAAAATGGTGGAAAACGACTTGTGACTCCAGGCACTTCATGGCCCCAAGCTTAATAGCAAACAACATCTAGCCTTTGGATGTAAATCGGTCCTCTTCAAACAGAGTTCAATTAGTGTGAACCAGATACAAAGGTATTACAGCACTTTACAAGAGCACTGGTTACACTACACAAGAACACAATCATGTTTGGTAGCAAGGTTTGATTAAGTGATTTGCCCAGAATCACAGGATGTTGAGCCGGTGCCAAGACTTGAACAGTGTTCCCCATCTCTAAAGTCGGCAGCTCTGGCCCTTAAGCTCTAAAGTTGGTAGCACTGGCCCTTACACCACATCTTCTCCCCTAGGGATCTTTGTCTGATGCGTGTTGGGGCAGTCCGGGAATAACTTGTTTTCTCTTAAATAGCACTTGGTAACACAGGTTCTGCCATTTCATAGCGCTGCAAAGCAGGTGCCATTCTTAACAAAATTGCTATAAATCATTTGCAGTTAAGCTGCCTCTTCTGTTATTCTCATTGTATAGAATCAATGTTTCTAAAAGTTAGGCTGGTATTGCCAATGTAGAGGAATCATTATTTTAAAAGTTTAACACACAGAAATATATGGCTGACCCCTTTTCTTTGCTCCTAACTCTTTTGACCCCCCTCATTCTCCGGGTTAAATACCACAGAGGTGCCTCTTTGTGGCTTGGTTGGTGCTATTAAAGTTTAGGCAAACACACTTGAATGGGTTGCGTCTCTAGGGTATCACAGCCAGTCGGCAGGAATGAGGAGAAAACACCCCCAAAATGGTGGCCTTGTTCTGTCCTCTTTCCTACAGTGACAGGCCTGGGAGGGTTGCTGTGGCACGTGACATACATCCACTACACTCCAAACCAAAACAAACAGGTAAAATACATTGTCATTTAAAATACCAATATCTCTAACTCTCACAAATGGGAGACCCATTGCATTTCAAATGCTTATTACATGTAAGTCATCCCTAATTTAGGCCTTTGGTAGCTCCAAGGACAGGGTGCAGTGGATTTAAAAAGTTGGCCATGTACTTTTAACTTTAACATGTCCAGGTAGAGAAAAAAACTCTTAAATTTATTTTTCACTATTGCAAGGACTATCTCTCCCATAGGCTGACATTGGGAACTACCCTGGAACATCTTCTAAGTGTAATTTCCAATTGGGAAATGATAGAAAAATTGAGTTTGGTGTCTCTGGACTCATAATTTAAAAATACAGCTATTGGTAAAGTTGGTTTTTAAATTGCAGGTCAGAAAATGCCATGTTTAGAAAGATGGCATTTTCTTACTTTAACCATTCTATGCCTTAGCCCGTCTCTGAATACACACCTGGCTTAAGGTGACAGCTACATATGTGCATTCTCTCCAGACAGCTACAAAAAGTTAGGGCTGGGTGTGACAGGAGATACATCTGCATAGTAACAGTCCTGTGCAAGGAGAGGGAATTGACGCTTACATCTGAATAGGCTGTCCTGCCCTCACACAAAGGGCTGATTACCCCCTAATGGTAGTCTGGAGTCAGGGCTGGGTTGAAAGGGAATGTTGTGCACTTCAGAGAATGCTTTTAAAGTTACCCTTACAACTAGGGCCATTTTGGGTATAAGTACTTGGCCTCTGACACCATATACTCAGAACACCTCTGCACTGAGGACATTCTACCAGGAAGAAGGACCGCTGTGCTGTCAGGAGGGAATTCCACTTTGAAGTTTGCTCTGCCGTGTTGGCCTGCTGCCTACTACTTCTTGCCTAGGAGTTATAGGACTAGATCTAACTCTCTACATCCTGTAATCTAAAGTTTCTCTAGGGGCCTGACTAAGCTTGCCTCCTGTTTCTGCAGTCTCAGGAATATCAAAGACTTTACCTGCATCTTGCTACCAGCACCTGGGCTCCTCTACTGTGAGTCCTGCTCTGCCAATTCGTGTCAAATACAGTCCTGGGCCCTGGGGGTGAGTGTGGTGCTGCAACCCAAGAACTGACTCAACAACACTGGTGTGTCACTTGGAACTGACGCATTCTGCTGCAGAAACAAAGCTTTGCCGTTGCCTGCACCAAAGCTGCAGACACCTCTCGCCGACTGCGCAACGCAATGACTCTGACATACAACACAGCCCAGGATTGGCCCACACAGAACTGATGCATCAAAACCAGGATTTATCACTTCTGAACATAGACACATCAACGACATTGCCCAAACAGGAAAAGATGCATTGCCTGCAAGCACAACGCATACCCACCTCTAGATCAACACATAGTTCCTGAGCATCGATGCAACAAAGGTACTTTAAGCAGGTCTGCGTAACTATTGAACCCAGTCTACGTTCCATCGCAGTTGGACTAACCCCAGTCCAGCATGACCAGATAGCTCCACTTGGAGCTATTGCCTTCTAAGCACTGAATTTTGATTTAATATTTAAAAATTCATAACCTGACTTGAGTATTTTAGATTTTTGTTGTTTTGGTCTTGTTTGGTCACCCCACTTGTGCCAAAAAAAACGCTGCCCCACTTGTGTGCCTGGCCCTAGTGCCCATGACAAAAACAGATCAAACCAAGGTCAATGGGAGACCTGTTGCGGGGACTCCTACTGACTTCGCCCAACTACACAAGTGGTGCGGTGTTTTTATTGGCACAAGTAGGGTAGTGCTGTGTGGTAGGAATTTTGTGGATTCAGGCAGATTACGCAAGTATCCATTATAAAATATATAATGAAAATGAGTAATTTCAGGCAAAAGATTGAGGTGAGCAGGGCACTGTGGGCAAGAAAACTTTGATGGATTCATACAAGGCACACTATTCTGGAATCTCCTGGTTGTCTAGTTTTCAAAAAATGTCTGTGGTTGGTAGGCTTCCATGGGTGGCAACCAAACATGGCCCTTAATCTTGCAGCTACCCCTATTACTGATGTCTCCAGGTAGCACTTTAAGGCCCTTTGTGCCCCACCCTCACAAGTGCAGTACCATTTTTATACTTTTTTCCCCGGAAGACCTAGGATATGCTGTGTGGTAGGAAATGTTTGGCTCTCTGCAGATTACAGAAGATTTCCTCACAGAAAGGTGATTAAAATGTGTGTTTTTAGTCAACTTTTGAGGTTTGTAGGTCACTGTGGACAACAAACTAATGCAGGATGCATGTGAAGCACACCACCCTGGACTCCCCTGAATGTTTAGTTTTCAGAACTGTCTGAGTTAAATGCCCTATCTCCCCAAGAAGGGCAGCAAGTCTATTGGGCCTGGGGACGGGATGAAGCATAGGATCCAAGGCAGGGGCTCTCCCCCTCATAAGATATAACATTAATCTAGTACCTATTGTCGTTTGGGCTTTCTGCTCCTTGGAGGAAGATTGGGGTAATCACCCCATCTGTCACCAGGGGGGCAGAAAAGCTGCCTGCTTTGTTTTCGGGGTGGGACATGGCCATGAACAGACCCACCCCATGTCTCTTTTAAACTAAAATCCCTGGTAACTAATGGGTTTTCTTCCCCCCTGGCGGAGCAGATCGGGGGAATTCCTCCTTTTGCCCCCCAGGAACCAGAAAGACTGATGCCCCATTTAATTAGAGTGGGAGCATGGCCATGCCAATGGTCGGCAGCCCCACCTTTAAATTAAATAAAATGCTTTCCTTGGCATCCAGTAAGATTTCTGCTCCCTGGGAGCAGATCAGGGGTAATGCTTTCATCAGCCACCAGAGCGGGGGCAGAAAAACTGATGCACTATTTAAATGGGTTAGAGGCATGGCCATGCCTATAATGGGCAGCCCCCACCCTTATATTTAAAAACATATATAAGTCCTTTCTATAGCATCTAGTGGGCCTTTTGCCCCCATGGGTGCAGATTGGGGGTAACTAACCCCATCTGCCCCCTACGGCGGGCAGAAAGACTGATGCCACATTTAAACGGGCATGGGGCATGGCCATGCCCACCCCTATAGTTAAATGCAAATCCTTTCCCTGGCATCTAATGGGCTTTCCAGGGAGGGCAGATTGTGGGTTCCCGGTGGGGCAGAAAGACTGATGCCCATTTAAATGTGATGGGACATGGCCATGCCGGGTAGCCCCACCTCTGTATTTAAAAAAAAAAATTCCTGACATACCCCCCGCCCCGTCCCATACTTGAGGGGACAGATAGGGAATAAGGATCCCCATCCGCACCCTGGGGTTGGGTGGGGGGAAGAAAGACTGCAGTTGGAAATTATTATGCAGCAGCACAGGCTCTTGTCTAAGAGGCCGCTCCCCCATCCCTGGTGCCTAGTTTGTGGATCCCTGCTTGGGGATTGAACTCCTGTGACGATCTCTCAAGCAAGGATGTACTAGGAATAGGTATCATTTTCCAACTATACCTATCCCACCCCAATCAGTTGTTGCGGGGCTGAGATGTGCCCCTGCAGACTGATGCAGTGAAAGTAAAACAATCCCTTCAGCTTGTTTTATTTTCACTCTACATAATGATGTCAACGTGCTGATCGTCATTGCAGTAAAGTTTCAAAAACACAGGCTGCTCGGAAAGCTCTCCTGAGCAGCTTCATCTTGAAATGAAATAAAGGACTCCTTTTGGTGCAGTGCACCTGAGGGGCCTTTATTTAACTCTCCAGTGTCGGCCAAGGGGTTAATACGATCAGAACAATTCAAGGCACTTTACTTGGAGAAGCACAAATGATAAATATTCACTGAACCACGATTACCCCGAACACTATCATTTGTGTTCATTATAGTATTATCAGTAAAACCATATGTCTGTGCAAATTTAGTGGCCATTTCAACAGAAATGTTCTGTCTTTAAATGAGTGTGCTGCTACACAATGCTTTAGTTACATTAAATAATCGCCTACCTCATGGTCATTAGAGCTAGGTGAGTCCTGAAAGCTTGTTGTTCTAATAAGTGGGGCGTGGTGCTAAAATGTTTCGGAAGCACTGCATTAAAGTATGTCCACTATAGTATTAAAATGTATTTTTACTTCAAATATAAGAACATTCTACATGTTGCTCCAACAATCCATAAAATAAAAACACACAGCAGAAGGTAGTCTGTAAGGGACAACCTAAACATTAAATATGAGGTCATCTAAATACAGAAAGCATATAAAATGTGCCCAACATAGCAATCTTCCTCCAACAGAAGCTCTTGCAGCCGCTCAGTCCCTGATGAGCAGGTTTCACATTCTTTAGCAATATGCGCACCAGTAGGCAGTGTTATTTGTCACCGATTTTGAAAGGGGCTAAATAATAGTAATGAATGTGCTATTACATTACATCATATTTCTGCCTCTACATGTGCTCCATGTATTATGTCGAGCTGTCTTTGTCTCTATCTGTAGCTGTCGTTCATCTCTGTGTGTGACTATTTGTACATCCCAGTCGTTTCTGCTTTATCGCTAGCTGTTTCTTTCCGTCCCTCACACACCCACTTTCTGCTCTTACTTGCCTATTCTTTTTCTGTCTCCCTTTTCATTCTGGGGATTTCATACCTCTTTTGCCATCCAATCCACCTTAAGTCTACCATCCATTCTATACTCATCCTCTTTTCCCTCTATTTCACACTCACCCATTCCTTTTCTCACCAACAGTAGACTATAAACGTAAAATTATTTTTTCTTGCCACATCTTCTTCCTCTGATATACTCATCTCTCCCCACTGAAATTATATTTCCTCACTCTCTGCTGAGTTTTTGTAACATTCTCCCACCCCTCTCTTGTTCATCCTTTTACTCCAGTTACTTTAAACTTTCTTCCTCTATCTTTCCAATCCCTATCATGCCATGTACCTTACGTTCACCTTCCCCTTCCCTCTCCTGTTGTTCTCATTCTTTCCCGTCGTTTTTCTGTCTTGTCCTCCATTTCCTTTTCTCACCACCTTCTCTTATTCTTCTCACTTGGCTCCCTGCCCTAATACTCCCCTTGATGAATCCCACTGTTCACCAGCCACTGGGCTGTCTATGGTGATTGCTCTTTGTAGGAGCAGCTGCCTGACTGGGGGTGAGGTTAGTTGGCGTCAGATGGGTTTTTCATGTCCATTTGTGCCTCTCTACAAGTGCTGTTAATAATGGCTCTAATGTAACCTTTAATATTGTTAGATTCGGTGGCAGACCATTTTCAATGCAGGCCTCTGCTGCCACTACCATTTATTAAGATTTAGAATAACAAAAAGAGAAAAACACTTTAGACAAAGAAGCAAAAAAAAGCGCTTATAAACCATTAACCTTTCCCATCTCCATTCAAGGCTACAATTCTAAAATTCTGGTGAGCTCGTATTGTGCAAATGCGCTTTAGCAAGTTCAAAATAGAGATCTCCAGTACAGAGATATAGTAAAGTGAACATGTGCTAAAGTGCAAACACAGAGTAGAAGCAGCAACACACAAAAACCCTTAGACTTCTCCATCTCCCTAGAAAGCTAGTCTCCTGATGGACTCAGATTGTACAAATTTGCTTTAACAAAATCCAGAAGTGGCTAATAGATAAAAACATCCAGTGCAATTACCTATGATGCATATCCTCAAACTAGTAAAGTGTGCTAAACTGTAAAGACAATAAAGAGGCGAGAGATCGCGCCCATTCATCTCAGAATTGGACTGAGGATCCAAAGTAATGCATAATGGACATCTACAAGTAGTTAAATCCCAAAAATCCGATCCAACAATGCATCAAGCATTGAGTGACTGAAACGTAGCAAAATACTAAAAATTGAAAGAAATAACAGCTATACACATTTCATGATAAATCGTAAAGGTAGTACGCAGACTCAGTGCTACTAGTTCAATTGCTAATATGATACCGATTAAATATTGTTTCCCTGCATAGTCTACTATTACCAGGGCCTATCCAAAACCCAGATTTGCAAAAAAAGTGTGGCATTACTGCAATAATTTACCTAATAAGAAACCAACTCCCACATGTTTAATGAATTCCAGATAATGCCATAAAGCAGAGAAGTTCTTTAAGTCTCCAACCCTTTTGGCATAGGCCTCCTCAAACCTCCTTGTTCTGAATAATTTATTCAACCTGTCATCATAAGATGGAACCCTATCCATACACCAGAATTGTAAAATTAAAGAACTGGCAATAGATCGTGCAATTGACAAGAATAATTGTGCTGGTTTGCTCATTACGGAACACTGAGCCTGTCTAGTAAAGTCAAAGAGGATCAATGACGGTTCCAAATCTATTTCAACTCCAAGAGCCCAGCTCAAAGCTGAAGAAAGATGATGCCAAAAATGCACCAATCTAGAGGAAGAATATAAAAAATGCAGTCAAGCCCCTGCACATTGCTGCTTATACCGAAAACACTGACCCTCTACTGAGGAGGACATTCTATGCAAGGCAGATGGCGGTAATATCCCATCCATCAGGGAGAAAATTCCATCCTTTTAAAATCTGCTGCCCTTAAGGCTTTATGGCCTGCAAGTGATAAAGTTTGCCAAACATCCTTCGAAAACCGACACCATGTAGCCTCGCTGATTTTGTCTAGGAAATTGGACGGAGACCGCCGCAACCCTTGGTTACGTAATAGCTTATACCAGTCCCCTATACCCAAGAGTTTAGACCTGAAAAGCCCGTGCAGCACAGGATGTGTATCTTGGATAAGATCCTGGTAATGAGTCTGCAAGAAATGAGCTATCTGTTGAAAATCGCTTCCAGTAGTCACCACACCAGGCACAAATATCTAGCCATGTCAAACATTTACCCAGTAACAGAAAATGCCCTACCTATTTGAAACCACAGAGATTTCAATATCTAACCTGTGAGGAAGGAATTAAGAAGCCCGCATACCAGGCCTCTTGAAGTTTAAGAAATGTATAACCGGATTAAATGTGATTGGAGAGATATAATGCGATCAACCGAGCAATCAAATCCTGTAATAGCTTATTATCTGTTTTTCTCAGAAATCTCGGGACCTTGATAAAAACTGGAAGCTGAGTTCCAGCATTCTGCATCATTGCATCTAGAAAAAACAAATTAATTGTCCCTTCATTATCAAATGTTCTCACCAGTATACCTAGGAGAGCTGCCTCGTAATAAGTTTGAATATGGGGACGGGCCAGCCGACCCTGTGTGATATCAAGTTGAATACTTCATCCTAGGTGCTTTTACATTCCAGACAAACTGTCGGAATATTGTATCAAAATCGCTAAAATAAAATAAAATAAAATAGCTCTTAAAAAGAATTGAGTGTTAAAAAGAAGCAACTGTGACGCTTTGATGCTCAGAAAATAGTCTTGGTTATTTCTTTTACGCATGAGTGCAAGTTAAAAACATCTTAATAAGTTAATCTATAGAGCAATTGGGGAAATTCTTTGAGAGTCTAAGCTATTGGAAAAAAAGATCTGTCTGAAAAAGGCATAAAGATGAAAAATGAAATAATGGAAGGAAGGCAAAAATGAATGGGACATAAGTCAAGGGTCTTCTTAGCCTAAGCCACACTCAGAAAAGCATGGGGGATAAAGGGAAAATTCAGAGGTCTGTACCTCTCAAAGTCTGAGGGAAAGTGTCCTAAAATCAATCTGTGAAAGTCCTAATTAATACCACAAAATTCGATCAGGTAACACCTTCAATCAGGAGCTCCACTGTACTCTCTTGTCCCATGGTGAAACCTGCTACAAATTATTTCTCTCCCAGAGCAGCCCTGAGAACATTGCTGTCCTTGGTCTTCTAGATATCGTTTGCAACATTTATGAATAAGGAACAGTATTCTCACACTTGGTTTCTTCACGTTCTTTTATGAAGAACTTTTTTTCAGACTTTCTATTAGTAAAACCATAGCACATCTATTTCCAAACTAACATTTCGTGAGCATGCACCTGCAATGAAATGACACATTAGCAGAAATGGGAAATAGTTTCTCACATTAAAGAAATCAGGCCTACTCATAGCAATTTAGAATATTATTAACTCATGCACATTTAATTCCATGTTATACTGTGCACATATTTATTTCTACCTTTATATAAAAGTCAGTTACATAGTTTTAAAGGAAACATCATGTTAGGTTAAATAAATTCAGGATTCGTTAATACGAGAGTCTAAATATGGCTAAGAAATACATTTTCAACATTAACTATAAAACATTAGTGCACACTTCGCATAAATTGTTATTGTTTATAATACAAATACACTCAATTAACATGAGGATGGTTATTAAAAACAATCCAATAATTATGTTTCATTTAATAAGATTAAGGCACACTAAATACAGTTTTCCTAACACTACAATGAATGCACTTTATTATTGAATTTGAATGCACCACTTTACATTAGTATAATGGTAAAACACCCAATACATTGCCATGTTATGAAAACATAGGTCAAGACTGTGATGCTAGGGGTTGCAGCAAAATCTACGCAGCTCCAGCAGTATATCATAATAATTCCCAATTTACACACGTTTTAGAGTCAAATGAACACTTCCTCACTAAGGTCCTGATTTAGAAATTTGTTGTAAAAAGACAGCTGGTGAAAATTGACTGGTGTCCTATTCACACTCGTCATGAAACCTTGCACAACATACAAAGAAAGAATTGTTCTTTTCACATAGTAGTCTTTCAGATAAACAATTTCAGCGGACCCAAAGCCAACAAGAATGGCCTCCTGTTAAAGGGTGTCCCCGCGCAGCTCAAGCAAAGTGCATTAAGTCAACCTATGTGAGTGGGATTGTGATGGACGATGTCAAAGGCTACTACAAGACACCACACCTACTGATTATTAACGACTGGTGGAACAATACCCAAGTTGACCCGGCTGATGCAACAGAAAAATGTGCCCTGTGAAGACTCCTGTTCCACTTCGTCCTATATAGTGGGTGGAAGGACTTGACGCTCCCCCTGGCAACCGTGGTAGTGATAAAGGCATGGAACTTCACCCTCTCCAAGATGGGCTGGGGCAGCAGACCTAAGGAACAAACCATGCTTTGGGGAAAAGATAAGCTGAAACAAGTGTCTGTGTTAGAATCTTCAGACAGTGTCCTAACCTGCTTAAGCGCTGTTCTTGGGTAGAAAATCCTAAATCCTAAATTGGCACTTCTACATATGAGCGACGACCTAAATAGGGACAGATACAAAACAGCCCAACTAAATTAGGGATTATTGGGAGCCAAAATGGCACGGAGATGGGAAAACATTGAGCCCCCAGCAGTCAATAAATCGAAAAAGGGACTGGACCATTGCATGAGTTTAGATAAACCGATATATATGGCTAGGGGATGTCCCAGAAAAAATACATAAAAAATTGGCTGGTGTGGGCAAAGTACCAAGGGTTTTGATCTGGATGTCTGGACAAACAAATCAGAGTTGAAGTGTTTACTCCAAAGAAAGGATAAAAAGTGAATTGATATGAACACTCACCTAATATCTCCTCAAGCAGCATTTTCTTTCACAAGAGTCAAATGTTAAGGTTACATAAATCACTGATTAGGCATCTAGGCATTCACCCCTCACTTTATTTCCTACTCAAAGCTTTTTTTTTTAGCACAACAGTATAAGAAAAACCCACGAATGGCTTGATAAAGGTATGGATTACTCTTAGAAACAAAAAATGTGACAGCAGATAAAGACCACTGACTCAGTTCAGCAGACTACCATGTCTGTGGTTTACTTTAGATAAATGTTTTTTTTTAATGCAGCCAGCTTTCTTTAAGGGAAACATAGATGCACTTTTATTTTTTTTATTATTTTTAGCTTGCTTGAGAGATAGCAGTGGTCCATTTGACAACTGCTTACTCCACATCAAACTTTTTTTTGGTTACATCCACCAAAGTCAAGGAATCCAAAGGGGGCCCCTTCCCTTTTAAGAATGGGTTAGCATCCCAACTAATGAGTTGGTATATTTTCAAAGTTTTATTACTGGATTAGTTGAAAAAAATTGATACATCTCATACTGATTTGCGATTTGGAAGGGGCCACTCCAAAACACACTTTTCAAACTGAAAATCTGTATCCAATCAGAGTTCCGTTTTTGGAATCCGCAAACTACTACATATATGTGTCTCAAGTTCACCGATTTTGAGAATCCCACCAGGCCCTACATTTCTAGTAAAAGTGCAGCCTATAGTGCATGCCTCCGATGGGAACATGGATGCCTTTAGTTGTGTGCTCTGAATGTGCATACAGTGGTATACACCAAGGTTGCTATAGACCCAAATGCAATCAAGCAAATACCTCCTACTCCACCAGTTTGGAATAAAAGTGGTAATTGGGGTTGGTGGTTGGCAGCTACAACCAGGGCCACTGGACTTCATTAGTAACATCATAACACCCAATATAGCAAAAGGCAATGGAAATATAAACAGTCAACTTGCAAAGCGCCTTCCACTGTCATGTTCTTGTATTTTTAGTAGGTTGTAATCTGAGCTAAAATCAAAACAATTTTGGGGTACACTCAGCATATTATGCAGCAGATGAAGAGTTATATGGCAAATGCGGAAATACATAATTATTTGGAAAATGCTTCAGCCACACAATTGCATAATTCCAGTAGCCCTAGCTATGACTGAAGCATCTGATGCAGTGTCCCTTCACATGTTTAGTTTCCAGTGCTGCTGCGCCTTTTGCACCCATGTTATCCGTGCACCTCTAAACATGTCTGTATGTGTGTAGCTACATCTGTTTATTGGTATGTATGTGCGATTTATTTCAAAGGATGCATGAATGTGTGTCTGTGCAGGCTTTATTGGCTTTGTTAATGTTTCATTCATTTTAGCCCTGACTGAGAACTGAAAGGTTCCTCACAAAAAGATTTACATTTTGATAATTCTATCGAATGAACTTTGACCAATAAAATGACATGCTGAAGTATATTACCAGCATATGAACCACAGGTTTAAAACACATTCAGGGTCTCCCCTCTCTCTCGCTCTTCCTGCTCTACAGTCTTCCTGTTTGTCTGTAGCCTTCAGCGTGAGGTCCTCCCGCCCTAATGAACCTTCACTATCCTAAACTGACCAAAGCTAATTCCCGTGTGGCACCGGTGCATAGAAATGTGCCATTCCCACAAGGGGCACAAAGCAGGATTATATGGGGCTTTGGGGTGGGATCGGGGGGTAGCCGACCACGGGGTTATTGGGGAACTGGAGCAGGGCTTCTTAGGCTACTTTTAGGCTATCTGGCCTATGGCATGGGTGCAGGGGTATATAACTGGACATTTTGTCCTCCCTAGCCACTATTTTAGTGAGGTGACAAGGTGGCTGGGCATTTCAGCAGAGGCCTATTAATTTGTCCCCCACCCTCCTACCCCTAAGGTTAGTTGGTTAAGGTAGGGTGTACCTATTTAGTGGAGTGGTGTGCATTGTTATGGGTAGGTGCGCCAGTTAGTTAGATGGTTTGTTCATCGTTGCTTGGAAGCAGGCTCACAGGTCCAGTTGACTTGATTTTCAGCATTTTAGGCTTAAAAGTGGAAGCCCAGGTAAAAGGGAAAGAGTAGACTGGACTGCGCCCGGATGAGCCGAGCTGTTCAATTTTCAGCTTGACGTTATGCTAGTTAGAGTTGCAGAGTTATTATCAGATGAAAGTTTTTTTTTTCTTTTAGACAACAATCACGTAGTTATAAAAGAATTTCAGGATCGCAATAATCGATGTGGGGGGGAGAGCAGGGGTGGGGGAAGTTTTACAGGTATATTATATGTATAGTGAGGTTGTTAGTTTTGTGAACGCAAAGGCCTAAGTTGTGGTAGTGTTAGGTGTGCCTGTCTTCAATAAAAACAGCCTTTTCCACACAGCCCAGTGTCAGTCTCGGTTGCTCCCCCTTTTCCCCAATGCTTGCCATGAGTCATACTGGACTACAGAGACATGGGGAACTATCCAGTCAAACAGCAGATTTGACGACGTAACGGTCTAGTCCAATCCACTGTGCAAGGCTAACCAAGCTGCCTCAAAGAACTCGATTCCAGTCGAGTCTTTAGAAGCAGAGTGAGAAAGAGGGGACATGTAAACGAAACCGCAGCAGCGGCCAGCAGGGTTGAGTTTCTGGCCTGCAGCCAGTCAGCCATGATTCATCGCCTCTGTCCCGCGCCTCTGTTCCAGAGGCACCTGCCTGTATTTACTGTGCCGCAGTGGCAATTACATTCTAAGAAGCGTGGGTACAGAACAGAGGCGTGTGTTTGCTTCCGCTGGCATTCCCCCAGCAGCCTCTTCATGATGCAGCATGGTATTTCAGTCCAGTCCTTCGTTACTGAAGAGAGAGGAACACCTCCTACTGTGCCACCAATGGTGCCCTCCTAATGAGGGGAAGGGAGTTGTAAAAAATAAAATCATAATAAATGCAGGGGTGTAAATTTTTTCTTAGGAGCCCGCACCAGTGCAGAATGCAGTGTTTTCCATATGGCAAGGCTGCTTTGCCTTTCCCTTTTTGCCCCATGCTTTGCTTATTTTAGTGATCAGGACCTAATTTTCATCACTGAACTTTGACCCAAGGGCAATAGACAGGCAAAAAATGGAGAAGGACAAAGTAAGAGAAGGATAGAAAACAGTGTTGCAGCAGAGAATTTGCTGAGACCCTTGATGTTAAAATCATGACCTATATGTACTCATGACTTTTAATATAATGTGTGGATTAACTGGTTAACCTCTTATTAATGTAAAGTGGTGCATTTGAATACAGTAATAGAGTGCATTCACTGTAGTGTTTGGAGAAAATGTATTGTGTGGCTAACTTTATTAATGCAACTGTAATCAATGAATGCTTTAACCATCCTTATGCTAACTGAATGCTTTTGCAATAAAAACGATAACATTTGATGTAATGTATGCACTAATGCTAAAGGTTAACATTAAAAAAATGTAGATCTCCATTGTAGTAAAACCAGTGTTAACAATTTCATTTTGTTAGTCGTACATGAAGTTAAATTGAGAAGGTGTCACTGACATTACATAAATGTAGAACTAATATGTGCATACTATGACATAAAATCAAATGTGCATTTGCTTAACTTTAGCTTGACTAAGCCTAAAACTTATTTAACATGAGAAACAGTTTTTCATTTTCTGCTAACGTGTCATTTCATCACAGGTACTTTTTTCGTGAAATGTTAGTTTGGAAATAGAGGTGCTATTGTTTTACTAATAGAAAGCCTGAGAAAACAACCTTGGAGAAGGTACGTTGGAGAGACCAACAGAGAGGTGATTGTTCCTATTCATACATGTTGCAAATGATGTTCAGGAGACCAAGGACCCAGGACTGTAGTGAGACCTAAACCTACTGTTGCAAGTTACACTGTGAGATGGGAGAATAATGAAACCCATGAAGGTTCTGATCAATGGGTGTTGCTCAGTGGATTATTTGCAGTATTAACTAGGACTTTCACTGATTGATTGGCAGGCAGATTCCTTTGGACTTTGAGATGTACAGACCTAAGATGTTCCCTTTTTGCCCCATGCTTTGCTGAGTGTGGCTTAGGCTTAGACTTAACTCTCTAAGGAGAATCTTGACCAAGCTTCTAAAATGCTGATACCTTCCTACTAACCTTTTTCAGAATTTCCTTTTTAATTTTTGAAATCTTTATGTCACCTTATTTCCCTTATGTTCTTTACTTGGGTTCTTGTTTTGAAGGTTTAGGTTTTAGGGAACTTGCAAAACTTCCCATAGTTATCTTAGTCAGATGATTTAATTTGCACTAATGTGTACAAGAATTGGCCAGCGTTTATTTCCTACTGTTGATATTCTGCATTGGGGTTACTGAGTATTTGGTTTCTCTCATGTTAATTCGTCTACATTTCTTCAGAAGATTTGGATACCCTGTTGTGATTTTGTGTCTTTACATTATCTTTGTGAGGTCTGTTAACATTAACCTTAGTGTTAATTTGTAATAAAACCCTTAACTTTATTTCCGATTTGGGTTGTCATTGTTTGGCCTAATTCGTTATACTGTAAATTAAATGTTGGTTAACGTTTTGTTTGGTTCCCTAATTCATTCCTTGCACGAACTCCAAGATCATCAACCTCAAACTAGGGCATAGCAAATGCTCCATCAACAGTGGAAAAGGGAGAAAGTAGGGATGAAAAATAATCTGAAAGAGTGGGGTAAAGAGATATGAAGAAAGAGATATGAAGTGCACTGAAGACTAGGGAGCATGGTGTTTAACAATCCTGTCATTCACCATTCTAGCTGTTGCAGCGCTGACTACAGGCTCCTATGAAAACTTGAAATTTTACATTCAGGGCCTAGATGTGGGCTGAATGCTTGTCCCCAGAAAGGACAAGCTTCCAAGATCTAAGAAAAGTGATTTCCAATTAGATCCACATGGCCATGGATATCTGGAAGTTGCTGACTGTTTGGAGACTTTGATTCTGGAAGCCTGTATGCAAACTGGCTAAGAAGTTTCTGAGTCCAGAGAAAGAGAGAGCTATTTTCAAGATGATTGATATTCTTGGTATCAGAAAGAATGACGAAAGAACTGGGATTTAGCAAAAATGTCACTGGAGCCTACAGCGTCTAATTGGACCCGTCTAACCTTCTCTATGTTACTGGCTCAAGTTGTATATTTGCCAGGTCTGACCATTGCTCTGCAGCGGCCACGCCTGTTCTACAAATCTTCTAACAGGTGTATCTAATTCAAATGTCTTTTCATAGATTACTAAACTGATAATGACACATCAGACTTTCCCCTTAAGGGGTCTCTTCTTTAAACACACAAGTTTTTATTGGGACTTGAAATCACCGGCAACCAATTCTGTTAATAGTTTGATGTACGGTGCCACTTAATTGAAGTCACCGGGACTGATATGAATGAAAAATATTTGAAGTTTAGAAGGCAAATCTTAACTGCCCAAAAATGCCTGAGCCAACTGACTGTCAAACCCTGCCTCAAGTCACACTAAGTAGGGTCCCTTGCTACCTATGACTTTCAGATGAAGTCTTCCCCACGACTGCAGGTTTTCTAATTTTCTTCATTTTTGTTTTTCACTATTTACCTCATGCATTTTTTGTCACCTGTCAACTTGGTATGGACCTTTACATTTTTTAGTTATCTGTATTGGTGTATGGCTGGTTTGTTACACACATCGTAAACATTTTCTTTGAGAAATGCTCCTTGCTTCTTGGGCCGAGCTTTCAAAGTTAAACCAACAATACCTGTAGTCCCCGTATTCCCTGTAAATTCATCTTGAGGGGTATCTTCTAGAACACTTCCCACAGAGGTTTCACTCCCCCAGATTTTTAAGCACTAGTAGGAAAATAGAACCCTAGAAAATAAGGGGAGCTGAGGGGAGGAGGGTGGGTTGCTTGTGACTGTATGAAATATGCCTACTGGAGAACTACAGTTACAGGTAAGTAACACATTCTTCTCCAGTACTGGAATCTTTCATAGATCCCCACGCTTGAACAGAACAGCTGGCAGTTAGAACACATGCACGACCATAATTACAATGACACAATAGGGGGTAGTGGGTAATTGAGTAAACCATGGCTCAAATTATTGGATAGATGACGTAACACTGCTTGTCCCGCAGCACCATCACTCCTTTCGGAGGACTCCAGGCAGTAGTGCTGTGTGAACATTTGCCTGTTCCTCTGTGTTGCTGTTGACATATTTCCTCAGTAGGTACACCAGAGAAAATAGTGATGGTCATATAGACAGCTCTGGTAAAGTGCGCTCTTACATTGTCTGTCAAAGGTCTTCCAGCGTTACTGTGACAGAGCTTGATAGCTGCTGCAATCCACCAAGCTATACTCGCCTTGGAAACTTGAAAGGCCTTACAATGCATTAACGTATGCAACTAGCAGCTGGTCTGATTTTCTGAATTGTGTTTTGTCCAGTACAGATATAATTTGAGGCTTCTTTTAACATCCAAATTATGTAAGGATCAATCAGCAGTACTCTGAATATTTGGGAAGAATGCGTGTAGGGCAATTGGTTCATCTAAATGAAAATCCAATGTGAACTTAGGCAGAAATTTGGGATTGATTCTAAGAACACCACCATCTTTGAATAGCAAATACGGTTCTTTAATTGTAAATTCTTGAATTTCACTAACTCTTTTTGCTGAGATCAGAGCTTAAAAAAAATGCCATTGTCCGCGTTAAAAATGCCATATCTTATTTATGAATGGGCTCAAATAGAGCTTTCATCAGTTATGCAAGCACTGTATTGAGCTGCCAATATGGAGGAAGTTTCTTGATTGGAGGAAAGACTCTTAAAAGGCCTTTAAGGAATTGTTTGACCGCTCTACTAGACCACTGAGAAAGTGAACCACTCGATATTCTGAATCTTGAGATTGCTGCAAGGTGTACTTTAATCGAAGCATATGCTAAACCGGATTTTGCTAAAAGCAGCAAGTAGGGCAGAATTTGCTTTAATGGTTTTGAGAAAGGGTGAACTTCTGATCTTTGGCACCACGATCAGAAAGATTTCTATTTCAGCTTGTAAGTCCGATTCGTAATATCAGCTCTGGCTTTCGCAAGAATTTCTCTGCAATCTTGAGGAATATGTAAGTTTGCAAACTCATTGTATTCAGGAGCCAGGCCGACAAGTGCAAGGATGTTGGGTTTGGATGAAGTACCTCATTGTGGTTTACTGTCAGTAATGTAGGCAGAGATTCCAGGTGAATGTGACTCTCCTCCAATAGGAGCAGTAGTTCTGAGAAACAATACTGGATGGGCCATCTTGAGGCAATCAATCATTCTGCATGGTTCCCTTGTCGTTTTGCTGAGAAGGTTTGAGACTAACAGAATTGGGGAAAAAGCGTAAGCAAAGATACCTGACAATCTGATTGAAAATATCTTCCTCATGTCTCCTGATGTGGGTGCCAACATTCGTAAACCTGCATTTTGTGAATTTCCTTTGTTGTGAACAGATTTAGGTTTGGTCTGCCCCAATAATCTAAAATGCAATCCAAAAGTCCCTGGTTGAGCTCCCATTTGAGACCGCTTTTGCTGGTCCTGCTCAATGTATTTGCTATGACATTGATTGATCCTGGAACATGCTCCATCTTGATTGTAATTTGTAAATGTAGAGACCACTTCCAAATGTCTTGTGCTTCTTATGATAGAGCTCTTGATCCTGTATCCCCTTGTTTATTTATATAATGCATGCTATTGTCCGTACGAATCAATACTGACAAACCTGTTATCCTGGGCAGAAATGACAGCACACTCAGTGCTACATCCAGCAGACATATTTTCATTTTCATTTGGCACTGAGTCCATTTTCCACAGATTCTCAAATCCTGTGGGTGAGTGCCCATCCCTCTAGGATAACAAATTCAGGTATCTGAGGTAGGACAGCTAATCCTCTTGAGAGAGCGGCATCCTTTGTCCACCAGTGTAAAGATGTTTTAGTTTGATTTGTATTACATCGTCGAATGACCCTTGAACTTGAAACCATTGTTTGTCCAATTCTTCCTATAAAAATTACATTTTTAGACAGCAGTATGGTACTAGGGAAAATTCAAGAGTACATCATCCGAAGGAGTGACTTGAATAGGCGTACTGAAACAAACTTTCTTTTCAGTAATCTCTGTGCTAAGAGCTTGATTCTTATTCACATTTCTTGCAACAAGAATGCTTTGTCTTGAAATGTGTCAAGAACCTGCTCCCAAAAATGTTACCTTTGTTGAAGGACTGAGAGATGATTTCTGTGGGTTGACTGTAAGGCCTAGGTTGCTGAGCAGCGTAAGACAGATTCTTGTTGCTTTCGTTGCCCGACGAGACGTTGACACTTTTTTTCAGCCAATCATCGATGTATGGAGATACTTGAAAACCCATTTGTTTAGAATGAGCTGCAACTGGAGCTAAGTGTTTTTTTTTTTAAATACAGGGAGCATATTTAAGTCCAAAAGAGAGAACTTTGAATTGATAATGAATACCGGCCACACTGAATCTTAGATTGAGAAATGAAAATAGGCATACTAGAGATCCAATGTTGACATTTAATCACCCTGATTGAAAAGATGCAGGATCTCTTGCAAAGTAGGCATGTGAAAGGATTGTTTTCTTAGTTATTTATTTAGCTTCGGCAGATCTGATATGGGTTACCATTCTCCTGTCTTCTTTCTGGGAGTGAGGTACTCTTAATCGCACCTTTGCTGTTCATGGGTACTCTTTCCCTCTGAAGCAAGTGCAAATGCGGAGGGAATGCTCCCTTTTGAGGGGTATTTGGAGGTTTTTAAGTGAATTCCCAAGTATGACCATAGGTGATTAGATCAAAACCCACCTGGCAGTTGTAATTAGTGTCCAATGAGGTAAGTAATTTGTGATTTAGCCCTCAATAAATTGCTGGGATAGAAAGCCTGTTTACAGCACCATCTAGCAATTACTGTTTTCAACCAGTGTCCCTTCTTTGAGAAGGTTGTTTCCTTCTCAGAGTTTGTGGACTGTTTGTGGCTGTCTAAACTGGTTGTTGTGTGGAGAAGAAGGTTGTTAGACCTGGCATCCTTGGCATGGTTTACCCTGTCGTTTTGCCTCTGCTTCCTGTGTTTTTGATTGTGTGCTGGACTTTGTTTTTGATACTCTGTGCACTTTACCACTGCTGACCAGTGCTAAAGTGCAAATGCCTCCTGTGTAAATTGTGATTATGATTAGTTATCCCTGATTGGCATATTTGATTTACTAGTAAGTCCCTAGGAACGTGCACTAGAGGTGCAGAGGGCCTGTAAATCAAATGCTATTAGTTGGCCTGCAGCACTGATTGTACCACCCACATGAGTAGCCCTGTAAATATGTCTCAGACCTACCTGCCACTGAAGTGTGTGCGTATGCAGGTTTGCACTGCCATTTCGACCTGGCAAGTGTACCCACTTGCCAGGCCCAAACCTTCCCTCTTA
Organism: Pleurodeles waltl; assembly: GCF_031143425.1. Taxonomy (NCBI): domain Eukaryota; kingdom Metazoa; phylum Chordata; class Amphibia; order Caudata; family Salamandridae; genus Pleurodeles; species Pleurodeles waltl. The sequence goes on along the minus strand of NC_090451.1, from coordinate 630,060,960 downwards.
CTACATGTAAGTCACCCCTAAGGTAGGCCCTAGGTAGCCCCATGGGCAGGGTGCAGTGTATTTAAAAGGTAGGACATGTACTGGTGTGTTTTACATGTCCTGATAGTAAAATACTGCCAAATTTGTTTTTCATTAGTGCCAGGCCTTAGGGTAACATGGGGACTGCCTTTAGATAACTTAAGTATGGGTTTCCATTGGGAGCAGATACAGATGCGGAGTTTGGGGTCTCTGAACTCACAAAGTAAAAATACATCTTTTGGTAGAGTTGGTTTTTAGATTGTTTGAAAATGCCACTTTTAGAAAGTAGGCATTTTCTTGCTTAACCATTCAGTGCGTCTGCCTGCCTGTGGAATCCACGTCTGGGTCAGACTGACAGTTGGGCTGTTTATGAATTCCCTCTAGACAGTGACACAAAGGGGGCTGAGGTGTGTCCTGCATATCCTGATGAGTCTCCTAGTCTACAGTGGGGAGGGAGGAGGTGACACTTACACCTTAAAGGGCTGTGCCTATCCTTACACAATGTAGTATCTAAACCCCTGGCAAGTCAGGATCTTGTGAACAACTGAGACTTTCCTTTGAAGTCTGCCTACTTCAAAGGCAGAAATGAGTGTAATTGGTGGACCGAAAATCCCAGACTATTAGAATACTTCTGAATCAAGAGAAACCTCTGCCAAGGAGAAGAGCTGGAAGAGGAGTACTGCCCCTTTGCTGTGTGTGCTTTGCTGGGTTGGCCTGCAGTTGCTGTTTCTACCTTAAAAAGGACAAAGACTGGACTTTACTGTGTAACCTGCTTGTGAAGATTCTCCATGGGCTTGAACTGAGCCTGTCCCCTCTTCTGAAGTCTCAGGGCCATCAAAGACTTCATCTGTCAGCACCTGGGATCTCTTGCTGAGACCCCTACCCTGCCAAGTAGTGCCACCTCCAGTCCCTGAGCCCAGGAAAGGAGAAGCTGGTGAATTCAAGGAGAAAATCCACGCACTGGAGCAGAGGGGCAGAAAAATCAATGCAGCTCCAGCACCGCTGCAGAAAAATTGACCATCACCAGTAAAATCGACGCATCACAAGCTCAGCGTGGATTCATTGCTGCTGTGCATCTGGATTTTCTACACCTTGCACCTGGACGTTACAACCTGCAACATCACTGGGCAGACCTGAGGCTGCTTGCCCAGAAATCAACACCTCTTCCCTGCAAGGAAACAATCAATACATTGCTTGCCCGGCGGAGAAAAAAATTGATGCACGGCCTTACTTGCGAGTAAGAAGATGATGCATTGTTTTCTTTTCTGACGCATGCTCGCCCGTGATGCTTTATTTTTTATGCATACTAGGTACTTTGTGCTAAAACAACCATCCATTGATTCCTATGGATTAAGACTCTTTTTACTTTACAAATTCAACTTGTTTGTGAATGTTGGATTTTTGTTGTTCTGGTCTTGTTTGATTTAGATAAATATTGCCTATTTTTCTAAAAAGGTGTGGAGTCATCTTGTGGTGTTTTCACTGTGTTATTGTGTGTGTTGGTACAAATACTTTACATATTGCTTCTGAGATAGACCTGACTGCTTATGCTAAGCTACCAAGGAGGTGAGCATGAGTTATCATAGGTGTGTATCTCCATACTCCGACTAGAGTGAGGGTCCCTGATTGGACAGAGTGCAAACTGACTGCAAACCAGAGACCCCACTTCTAACAAAGGTTGATACTGTTGTTAAAAGGGCTGATATTGCTGAAATCTATATACTTTTATCCTCCACTGTAGGAGTAAAGCCTTCGCTCTCTTGCAAAAAGACAGCTTTCTCATTTGTAAGGTACCTAAAGATTTTGCGGTATACATGTCTGCCTTAATTGCCTGCACAGCATTGTCCACGTGCTTGCCAAAAAATGCTTCACTATCATATGGCATATCCAATATTTTACTTTGGATTTCTGGTCTGAACGATGTTTCAGCCACCCCTGCCTCTCGAGAACAGCAGCTTATTCCAGCTGGCAAAAACCTGTTGATGCCATGTCCATTGCACGGTCAATCATTTCAAAGGAAGTCATTTCCCCTTCCAGTCGGATCTTCTTTGCTTCTCCTCACATCTTCAGCCAAGAGATCCATGAATGTGGCCATGTCGGATCACATTTGCCTATCATAACGACCAAGAATAGCAAAAGAATTGACTACTTGCGCAGCAGTGGCTGACATAGTAGAAAAACATTTTCCTATGTTATCCAAGCGCTAGCCTTCTCTATCAGGTAGTGTGGATGCACTCTTCGATCAACATTGAGCGACTGAGTTAAAACTGAATCTGATTTTGGATACCCATTTAAGCATGCTGACAAATTTTCGGGTGCTTTATGTTTTTTATCTAGCGTAGGTAACATCGTAAAAACGGCAGATGGGTTTTTCATTTTTTTATACCTTCTTCCCAAATAAAATCTACAACAGGGATTGCTCCGACTGATTTTTTTTGCAGTTTCTTTAAAGTCATATAAGAAACAATCCAATTGTTTTATCATTAGAGGCAATTGAAACTTCTTTGCTGCTCTTTCCGTCAAATTATGAAACCACCAATATCGTTCAGAGGAGAGTCCACCTGTACCTGGTTTGCATTGAAAAATCCTCGCAAGGGGCAGCAGAGGAGGAGATGCGTGGAAAAAAGGTAGGTGTGCGTTGGTTTCGCCCCTTCCCACATGGACTTGCGTCGATATTTTCCACGCGGGGAAGCCATGCGCCGATTTCAGGGGCAGGGACTTGGATCCTCTTCGGTTTGCGGGGTTTTCGGACGCCCCGGGGTTGATGCGTGGAAAATCCTGGGCTCACAAGCGCTGCATCGATTCCAGTGGGCGATGCGAGGAAATTTTACCCGCACGGCAGGGGCGGCGTCGATTTCTCTCTGGCAGTCGGGCTGTGCTGTTCCGGGTCAGCTGTGCGTCGACCCAGTGGGCCGTGCGTCGAAGTTCCGGTTGCGTCACGGGCGCTGCCTCGATCTTCCTGTTGCGGAGTCGGGCAGAGTTGTTCCGGATTCGGCGTGCGGTGATTATTCACTGCGTTGCAGGCTGTGTGTCGTTTTTCGCAGGCTGTGCATCGTTTTTCGGCGCACAAGGAGTTTCTTGCAGAGATGAAGTCTTTTCTGGTCCTGAGACTTCAGGGAACATCAATCCAAGCCCTTGGAGAGTACTTCTGCAGCACAACAAGAGAGCAGCAAGACAGCAGGGCAACAGCAAGGCAGCAGTCCTTCACAGAAAGCAGTCAGGTGAGTCCTTTGGGTGGCCAGGCAGTTATTCTTGGCCGGATGCAGGTTCTGGTTCAGGTTTCTTCTCAAAGAAGTGTCTGTCTTGGCAGGGCAGGGGCCCCGTTTTTATACCCAAAAGTGCCTTTGAAGTGGGGGAGACTACAAAGGGTTACTCAGAAGTGCACAAGTTCCCCTTTCAGTTCAATCCTATCTGCCAGGGTCCCAGTAGGGGGTGTGTCAGTCCTTTGTGTGAGGGCAGGCTACTGTCCATTGTCATGTAAGTGTCAGGCCCTCCACCCTCCCAGCCCAGGAAGACCCATTCAAAATGCAGATGTATGCAAGTGAGGATGAGTATCCTGTGTTTGGGGTGTGTCTGAGTGAATGCACAAGGAGCTGTCACCTAAACCCAGTCAGACGTGGATTGTAAGGCACAGAAAGATTTAAGTGCAGAGAAATGCTCACTTTTTAAAAGTGGCATTTCTAAAACAGTAATATTAAATCCAACTTCACCAGTCAGCAGGATTTTATATTACCATTCTGGCCATACTAAATATGACCTTCCTACCCTTTTCAGAACAGCAGCTACCACTCAAACACTGTATGAGGGCAGCCCCAATGTTAGCCTACGAAGGGAGCAGGCCTCACAGCAGTGTAAAAACAAATTTAGGGGTTTTACACTACCAGGACATGTAAACTACACAGGTACATGTCCTACCTTTTAAATACACAGCACCCTACCCTATGGGTTACCGAGGGCATACCTTAGGGGTGTCTTATATGTAGACAAAAGGGGAGTTTTAGACTTGGCAAGTACTTTTAAATGCCAAGTGAAACTGCACACACAGGCCTTGCAATGGCAGGCCGGAGACAAGGTTAAGGGGCTACTTAAGTGGGTGGCACAATCAGTGCTGCAGCCCACTAGTAGCATTTAATCTGCAGGCCCTGGGCACCTATAGTGCACTTTACCAGGGACTTATAAGTAAATTAAATTGTCTAATTGGGTATGATCCCATGTTACCATGTTTAAAGGGAGAGAGCATATGCACTTCAGCACTGGTTAGCAGTGGTAAAGTGCGAAGAGTCTAAAAACCAGCAAAAACAGTGTCTAAAAAGTGGAGGGAGGCAGGCAAAAAGTTAGGGATGACCACCCTAAGGCTGTCAGGTCTAACAGTGTCCTTCTGGTGTCAGTGCCAGAGTTAAAGTACATGGTGTGCACATAGTGAGGGTTTACATTTGAGGGGGCTGTGGGCTTGTTGGGTGAAATAGTGATGCAGTCTTGGTAGGCTTGGAAACCTCCTGTAATAATCCAGTATACACATATTTTGAACATCATTTATTAGAGTAACTGGCAACTGAACCATGGCCACTGGAAACTGATGATGACCATAGAGTTGGTACTGGTCTACATACTGGATTTTTTTTCAATATAATCTTGTGGTCCTGAGGAACAATAATGTTCTTAATAGTATTCCTCGTAATCTTCCTCCTGATATTTAACATTTACCTTGGAAGGGCTGTGAGTTGTTCCAAAAGGTTCTTTGTCCTCTGACTCCTCCTCGTCCAGTAACGAAGTTGGTGGGAGAGGAGAGCCTTTACTTGGGGAAGTATGCTCAGGCTCTGCAATGCAGAATGCATTTTTTCTCTTGGTGACGTGTCATTGATGCCATAGCTGATGACACAACTGTGATCTTTATAGCTGTCAAAGGTTTCCTCATTGAAAGTACTACCATCTGTCATCAATGTTGCCTGTGTCAACGGTGCCATTGTCAAAGGTTCCGGTGTCTATGTTATTGTCGTTGACAGTACAGTTACATTCGATGGTGTAATCTGTATGGATGTTGTTGTTAGAGTTGATGTATTCGTCGATGTCGATGATGCTGCAGTCGTCAATGACAGTTTTATTTGTGACTTGTCGCCACTACTGTGACAGATTTTCCCATCAATGGCACTGAGAAGGAATTCTTCAAATATAATACTGGACAAGGTGAAAGAGTAGTGGGGTCAGATCTTATCTTTTCTGATTAGACTTCCTCACTTTTCTGTGTATGACATTGTTGCCCTGGTTTTCTAAGCTCTCCTGATGACCCATGATGGGTCTTTTTTAATAACTTTTTAGGTAATCCTGATTGCATTTTCTCATGTGATCTGTCTCTTTTTTGGGACATCATCTCTGTTGTGGAGACATCCTCACTATCCTCCTCAGAAAGTTGACCCTCTAGATTTAAGCATTTTGAGCCATATAAGGATCCCCCTTCTGTATCCTCAGTGTCTTAGAAGAAATGGTATGACATACTTTACAATCCATTGCCTTTTGTGAAGGATGCAGAAAGTAAATACACTCCTCGTGTGGCTCTCCTGAGAGTAGCCTACAGTGCTCTGTTGTAATTGAAAGGAGACATGTAGCACTTTGTGAAAACTGATAATAAAAAGCACATGTTGAGATCTTCACTACATATACAGATAAATATGCTACAGCTCTGCCAATGCAATCTTGACCTACAATACTTCCCTCTAGACTACAGTTAGCAGCACCACAAAGCTTTGCACAACTCTAACTTGACCTCCAGAGCCCTTTTTTAGTCTATACTGGGAGACACTGGCAGCTCTGCCTAGGGGCCTCAATCCCAAGCCTCAGCACAGTTATCTTCTCCATGACATAAACTGATAGTCACCCAACCTACCTCATTCTTCATAGATTTCATCCCTGCTACTGCAATACAGGATGCACACGCCACTGACTAGCAGTAACCAGCATTGAAACCAACCCAAATCTGTGTTAATACAAACCAGTGCTTCCCTTCAACAACCTACATTTTCAATTACCAATATCTTGGCCTGATATTTAACTGCTTCTCCAATGTGAAAGGGGCATTCTACACATTATTGATGACTCTCTCTGAATCCCAGACCCAGAGGACTAATGTCTACTTGTGCTCCTGGACCTATCAGCTGCCTTCCATACAGTCAGCCACCCCACTCATATTAACATCCTGAAGAAATGGATGGGTGAAAGGAAATGCCTTTTTTTCCATGCTCAGCCCCACATTTCTGGATGGATGCTGCTGGTTTTTTGACGCTGAAAGTGCACTGAGGCCTGCTAACCAGACTTCAGTGCTAGTGTTTTAACTCCATACAAATTGCAAGTCGAATTCAATACACCCAATTGTCAAGGCCTAGCTTACTTATAAGTTCCTAGGATATGGTCCCCAAGGTATTTAGGGCATGTAAGACAGAGTGTCCACTCAGGGCTGCAGCACTGTTTGTGCCACCCTTCGTGAGACAAAGTACAAAATGGCTCACAGCCTGACACAGCAGACTGGAAGGGCAGTGTTTTCACTGCCAGTTCGACTTTGCCATTTAAACCAATGGCTAAACCCTATTCCTCAACATTGCATGTACGTCTCCCCTAAGGAAGGCCTATAGAGTCCTATAGGAGGGAGTGTTATTTTGTTAAGTAAGACATACGTTTTACAATACATCTTAGCAGAAACTCTTACAAACTGTCATTTTGCTGTGGGTAAAGTTGGTAGCCCCATTCACTAATACAGAGTTACAGGGTGGCATCCTAACCTAGCTAACTTATGACTGGGACTACCAAACGGCGTCATGTAAGTTATCAAATTAATCATGCCAATGCCAGAGCAACTGCACCTGAAGAACTTTGGGCTAGCGGAGTTTGGACCACAATGCATGCCCTGGCTCTGGGAAAGCTGATTTCCCGCCCCATTCTGAAGCAGGGACTCTAAAGGTCAGTTGGCTGGCCTCCAAGATTGGCATTGGAGACATGAAAGCTGAAAGAGCTGAAGAAGCACTTCTGGTAGCCTCCGCAGATGTTTTGCTGCTACTGGACACCCCATAGGAAAATTTGAAGATAGCCAAAAGGTGCACCAGCGTTTGCTAGTGTTGGTTGTGACCGGATTCCTCGCCCATTTTCACAGTGACCACTGTGTTGCAAAAGTGCATGGTCTGCCTCTGCAGCCCTTGGAAGCCTGCAAAGAGAATTTTATGATACCCTGAGATCCATGAACAGAGTTGCCCCCACTCACCTGTGGACTCTCCCACAAGGCATCAAGAGCATCCTTGAGCATGTTTGAGCCTGTATCCCTCAGCACCAGGCTCACTCCATAGTCGTCTCTATCGGTCACCAGGTAAAGTTTGGGTCTTGCTCTAAATGTCCACAGTATCCTTTCTGGCCCCTTAGACCTCTGTCCTTCTGGACTTGGTCACCCAACTTGGGCTGGAGTTGTTGAACTAACTTTTAAAACTTTTCAAAAGTTTCCAAACTTTTTGTTGGCCAATGCTTGTTTATGGTTGATATAAAAGTTATTTATTACTTCTAAAATCTGTATCTCCAGAACCCCTGGTGGATTGTGATGATCAGGTGTACTGCATGGTAAGGCTCCCCTGTGACACAATATAGTACTCTCAAATCCTCACAATGGCCATCAAGGTGACAGTCCTAAAGTGGTTTGACTCATATTTGTCTGAACATTCACAGATAGTTAAAATAGGGATCTCTTTCTCAGGCAAAACCACCCCGTATTTATACTTTTTTAGCACCGCATTTACCTCGTTTCTGTGATGCAAAATCGTCGCAAACTTACAAAATACAATTGTATTTTGTAAGTTTGCGCTGCTTTTGCGTAACAAAATTATGCAAGTGTGGCGCTAAAAAAAGTATAAATATGGGCCTGGGTCTCCTATGCTCCAAACTCCAACATTCATGCAAGATAGTCACATGAGTTAGGCTGTCAATACCCCTTTCTGAGAGACACATGGCAAGAGAAGATGCTGAGCTCATCTTTGGGGGTTGAGGCTTGTTACTTTTGATGTCCTGGGCCCGACCTACTATGGGTCCTTAGCAGCTGGGCCAAGTTCTACCCCTTTCTTCACGACTTCAGTGGTAGAGTGGAACGAATAGCCCGAGGCTTCTCAGGAGCAGGCAGATGCAACGTGTACAGGTAAAAGACTTATAGTCTATCCAGCAATCCCAAAAAAGTGGATGTCCAAACATAAAATGAAATATGGCACAAAACAATATATAGTCTTTGTAATGCCAGCACTCTAGCAGTGTCTGGGTAAGGTTCTGTCTAATGGTAATGATTATTCATAATTTACTTAAGGCAACATTCAGGTTAGACCCCTCTTGTGAGCATGAGTTTTAGAACCCCCATAATGGCTTTTCAGAAGTCAAAGGGCCTGATTACGACTTCAGCGGAGGGGATTACTCCATCCCAAATGTGGCAGATATCCCGCCCACTGAATTACGAGTCCATTATATCATATGGAACTCATAATTCGGCGGGCAGGATAGCTGTCACATTTGGGACAGAGTAATCCCCTCCCCCGAAGTCGTAATTAGGCCCAAAGAGTCTCAGCGCTTTAGAGCTATGAGTCAGAGCATGTCCATTCGGGCTGTGCATCCCAATGATCAGTCAACCGTTCCCGGTGTTGTGAAACTGAAAACCCCAAGAACATTCAGCAGTCCGGTTTCACGTTAAACTGGAACAGATGCCAGCGCTGACCTTTAGTCTTGTTGCTGCAGGCACTGTGGCTGGGCGTCCATGGCGCTCCTTCAGTGAAGCCTAACTTTATCTGATCTCAGGCAGTCGCGAGGTGTTCCGGACTTTATGTTAGTCGGCTCGTAGCCACACTCCAGTGACACAGGTAAAAAGGCCAATTAACACTACTGATCATCATAACAAAAACACAGTATGCTGCCACCACTGTGCTACTTAACTCTTGGTAAAAGCAGCAACCATTTACCGCTAAGATGGTGGCGCCTCCCAGTCTAAGACCACAATCCGTGAGACAGGTCTAGATCACTGCGCACACTGATGATTTGTGTTTGCTCATGAAAATCTGTACTAAAGTTTCAGATATCATTTCAGTTGAAACGCATAGGGCTGGGGTACAGGAATTCTTTGGTAGTGCAACAGATCTCTGGAACGCCCTCCCACCAGCCCTTCGCAAAACTTTTGAACTACTTGTCTAATCACATTCAAAAGGGAACTCAAAATCCTCTTATTTGAGATTCACGGCATGTTGTTCGCATCCCCTCTGCTGACTTGATCGGTCTATCCTGTCATAAAATATTTGTTTTCTCTTCTCTCGGGGCTTGCCACTGATTTCTTATGATTGTTAGCTAAGTACTCCTATTAGTTTAGAGTCCTTCCTGGTAAGAAGTGTTTTTTCCTTTGCTTTCCTGGTGCTAATGGTTGTTTTATGGCGTTTGCCATTCCAGAGCAGGACCCACATTCCAATCTGTCTATACCACTCACTCTCAGAAAGCATCACTCTGGTCAACTAGTACTGGGAGCTAGACTCCAACGTACCTGGATCTGGTACCTCTGTACACTCTGCTATTCCAGTAACGGAATATACTCATCTTGAGCAATGCTCCTCAGAACTCCTGACCTGAAACATACCCTTTGTTTCACAAATAAGGGCTCCTATACAGCTGTGCACAGGAGCCCCTCCCGGAAACATTTCTTTTCCACCAGGACACTCCCACACAACTCTGCCAGTATATGCAGCCCTGACATTCAGACTCATATGCAGAGTACAGAGCTCCACTCCCCTCTCTGCAAATAGAGATCAGTCCGTTTACCGTCATTAATTACTCCAGCGTTTCTGTAAAAAGAATATAGGCCCATATTTATACTTTTTGACGCAAAACTGCGCCAACGCAGTTTTGCGCCAAAAAAATTAGCGCCGGCTAACGCCATTCTGAAGCGCCATGCAGGCGCCGTATTTATTGAATGACGTTAGCCGGCGTTAGCCGCCGGCGCTGTCTGGTGTGCGTTAAAAAAAACGACGTACACCAGGCAGCGCCGGCGTAGGGGGATATGGGGCTTGGGCGTCAAGAAATGGGGCAAGTCAGGTTGAGGCAATTTTTTCGCCTCAACCCGATTTGCGCCATTTTTTACAACTCCCAACCCCCATAGAAATGACTCCGGTCTTAGCAAAGACAGGAGTCATGCCCCCTTGCCCAATGGCCATGCCCAGGGGACTTCTGTCCCCTGGGCATGGTCATTGGGCATAGTGGCATGTAGGGGGGCACAAATCAGGCCCCCCTATGCCACAAAAAAATAAAATAAAAATACTTACCTGAACTTACCTTAATGTCCCTGGGATGGGTCCCTCCAGCCTTGGGTGTCCTCCTGGGGTGGGCAAGGGTGACAGGGGTGTCCCTGGGGGCATGGGAGGGCACCTCTGGGCTCCTTCAGAGCCCACAGGTCCCTTAACGCCTGCCTTTTGCAGGCGCTAAAAAACGCCGCAAAAGCGGCCGTACGTCATTTTTTTTTACCCGCCCACTCCCGGGTGTGATTTTGGCCCGGGAGTATAAATCCGACGCACATGCCTCGGAGTCGATTTTTTAGACGGAAACGCCTACCTTGCATATAATTAACGCAAAGTAGGTGTCCACGCTAAAAAATGACGCTAACTCCATGGACTTTGGCGCTAGACGCGTCTAACGCCAAAGTATAAATATGGAGTTAGTTTTGCGTCGAAATTGCGTTAAAAAAAACGACACAATTCCGGCGCAAACGGAGTATAAATATGCCCCATAGTTCTCCCCTAACCTCAGGGGATGCTGAGGCACTATGCAAACATTAAAAACACAATAAAGATAATGTACTGAGTTACCCTCCAACACTGGCACTGAAAATAAGAAAAACAAAAGTCAACATAAAATTGAATATCGAAAAATAGAACAAGTAAATAAAAGGGTAAGAAAAGGGTCAAATAATTCCCATTTGGGAAATCATTTGATGCTTACAAGCAACTCAGCCTGCAGAAAAGTAATAAAAAAATTTTTTCAAAACCTTTGAAATGTTTAAAGACCCGTTAATGCTCTGCTTTCTCTGCTAACGGCACGGCGGTAACCCAATGGCAAAGCTGCCGCAGAAACCATCTGATTGGAAAAGTCAGCTTTGAATAGACATCTTTTCGCTGGCTGGTCAAACAGCTAGGGTGACCATATTTGGAGAACAGAACAAGCTTTGGCAAAGTCAGTAGGTCTCCCGTATGAAAGAGCTATTAACTTTGTCAATGTGTTTTAGCTTGGTTGCTGTTCAGCATGGCTAAATGTTAGTAGGGTAGAGGACAGTGGCATAGAGTGGTGTGGCGTTGTATATTGTGGAGTGGCATGAAGTGCGTAGAATGGAGTGTCGTGGAGTGATACAGAGTGGCGTAGAGAGGAGGGGTGTAGAGTGAACGGATAGAGTGCCATTGAGTGTTGTGGCATACAGTGGAGAAGTGTTTTATTGTGGAGTAGACTGTCTTTGAGTGGAGGGGCATAGCTTAGAGGGGAGGAGAGTGTCAGAGTGGGGTGGCATGGCATAGAGTGTTATAGGATAGAACAGAGTGGCTCAGCGTGAAGTGGTGTAGAGTAGCTGAGTGCCATAGAGTGGCATGGCATAGAATGGAAAGTGGTAAGTGTCATAGAGTGGAGTATCGTAGAGTGGAGTGGGGGTATTGTACAGTGGAGGGTAGTAGAGTTGAGTGGTGTAGAATGGAGTAGAGCACAGTACAATGAAGTGAAGTAGAGTGGAGAAGATTAGAGTATCGCAGAGTGGAGTAGAGGGTCATAAAGTGGAGAGGCGTAGACTGGAGGGGTGTAGAGTGGAGTGTCGTAGAGTGGAGTGTTGTGCTGTAGAGTGGAATAGCATACAGTGGAGTAGAGTGTTGTGGAGTGCCATATCGTAGAGTGGAGCAAAGATTTGTAGTGTGCAGTGCCATAGAGAGGAGTGACAGAATGGAATGGTGTAGCGTAGACTGGAGTAATGTGTCACTGAGTGGAGTGGCGTAAAGTGGAATAAAGAGTGTTGAAGAATGGAGTGGCAAAGATTGTTGTAGAGTGGAGAGGTGCATATTGTTGTGGAGTGTCATAGGATGGAGTCGCTTAGAGTGGAGTGGAGTAGAGTGGCCTAGAGTGAAGAGGAGTTGAGTGTCGTGCAGTGGAGTGGCATACAGATGCACTGAGTGGAATGGGGCAGAGTAGAGTGTCACAGAGTGCAGTGTCATTGAGTGGAATGGATTAAAGTGTCAAAGAGTGGAGTACAGTTGAGTAAAGTGTTACAGAGTGGAGTGGCATAGAGTGGAGTGGAGTAGAGTGGAATGGAGTAGTGTGTCACAGAATGTAGTATCGCGGAGAGGAGTGGCATAGAGTGGAGTGCCATAGATTGGAGTGGCGTAGACTGGGATAGCGTGGGGTAGAGTGGAGCAGAGTAGAGTGACAGAGTGGAGTACAGTGTCGTGGAGTGGCATGGAGTATCGTGGTGTAGAGGGGTAGTGTTGTAGAGTGTTGCAGAGTGGAGTGGCATAGTGTGGAGTAGAGTTTCATAGAGTGGGGTTGTGTAGAGGAAAGTATGCATGGTGTGAAAGCGCACTGCTGTTACAGGCAACACATTTTCAAATGAAATGAACAGTACATTTGCACAGACAAAGAGGTTTACTGATAAAACTATACAGCGCACAAACAATAAGGTGTGGAAATGGCATCACCTAGTGTATTGATTTGTTTTGATCGCATTCCAATATTGGTTTACACCACACTTTTGAATCATAAAAAGTGTGCTTTATTTGTGCTTTCCTAATTATGATGTATTCTGAAATATTAGTACAGGTCATTTACAAACATTTAAATGTTGTTATGTGGTAGAAACAAATTATATCGTAAATCCTTCCTCCAGCACATGCCCAGTACCAAGCAAGATTGTCACATAACACCTTTCACGTTGAAGTCCGAGAAAAAAAAGTTAATTAACATCAAGCTTCTTTGGAAGACAGAGCCTGACATTTGACCTCTGTCTTTGAAAGGACAGCAAATGTGATAAAAGATTAGAACAAAATGTAAAGGCTGGTTTACAGAAAGCAAGCATTTGTGGAAGAATACAAGAAGTGATGTTAAAAAGGCTTTGCTCCAAAGGAGAGACGGAGACACGATGGACAGCCTAAAACAAAGCCAGCAAACAGAAAGCAAGGGAATGTGAGTTACAAACCACAAAGCCAGTGGTATGGAATGGGCGGAACGCATTCCCAGGGAAGCTTTAAAAATTCTCCCAAGAAGAGTATGCAAACCAGACAGTGCTTCAAACTAGAAAATCAGGGTGGCTATAGTCAGGGAAGTAGGCCTAACTGTTAAGAGCCACCATGAGCACTGAAGGCCTACAATGCAGCACTCAAAAACACTGACAAATGCGTATTCTGTCACATCCGACAAACCTAAAAAAGCCATATATATACAAAAGCCCAGCATTTTGTATCATTTTCTCATTAATAGAGGCCAACCGAAGAAAGTTGTCAATAAATCAAGTTGTCTAATTTCACACGTGTAGTCCACTTTGCTTTGCATTCTAGAATATGTTGTTCTGTTTTTAAAATGGTACTATGAGACTACAACTTCCAGTCCTTCATCGCCAGTCCTTACAACTCAAATTGTCTCTTTCTTACCCTCCGCAGGCTGAGTGTCAGAACTTCATCCGTGTGATCCAAAGGTTGAACAGAACCTCCACCCTCGTGTGTGGCACCAATGCTGGCTCCCCCAAGTGCTGGTTCCTGGTAAGTGCTGGCACCAGTAAGAACAGGCGTCAAAGGGCAACGGGGTTTAGGCACCCAGGGAACTAGTGTTAGCTCTGAACAGCTAGCAGTAACCCCCAGCATTCAGAGCAAAACCCCATGGTGCTTTTTGGCAACAGCGCACTTCACTGTAAAAAATCTATCCAGTTAAAATTAATGCTGCGTTCCCAGTGCACACTAAAGTGCCAAAATTGCCACTATGTTTCTCTAAAAATCATTAGAGTGAGAACTACTTGCCCATTTTAATAGTATTTAAATTGTGTATATATTGCGTAGCAGCTCTTCAGGACCAACATTCTTGAAAAAGTCCCCCTCGCTATTAAAATTAATGTGTCTTTAAATCCTACTCAGTTTTGAAATAATGTTACTGACTATTCCTGAACGGCAAGCTGGTTTTAGATATTGTTCAGTTTTGCATGATACTTGGAACATCAAATATTATAAACCCTTGGTGGGAGCCTCCAGTCCCTGTGTAAAATTGTTTTCTAACCTTATGTTAATTTAGACCTGTGGTACTCAAAGTACGGCCTGCGGGCCGCCAGCGGCCCGCTGACCTACCTTGGCGGCCCGCGGACCGGACCGCTTGTCGGAATATACTACAATGGCGGCCGTAAACATGGAAGAGGGCCGCTGGAGCATCGGTGATAGCGGCTTCATTGCGCATGCTCCTGCGGCCCTCTTCTATGTTTACCGGTGACGTCACAAGCCTGGCCAGTGGCGGAAAGCCAAAGCCCCTTAAAAGTCAGCGCTTGCAGCTAACTTTTACGGGGCTTTTTCGTCTGCTTCCTGCCACCTTCTCCACCCGGTTTTCGCCTGCCGCAAAGCGCCCACCTGCCTGCTGCCAGATACTGCCACCTGCACCAGTCTCTGCCCACAAGACATTTACGGTGAGTGAATGGAACACAGGCCCGCTTCCAGGAATGTAAATCTGGATGGGCCAAGTGTGCGTTTGGGAGGGCCAATGTGTCCACACTGCAGCTTGCCTCAGACATGAGCTAAGGTCCCCACTGGGCTGTTTTATTTCTTAGGCATGCCCAGAGTTTTGTCTCAGGCAGTAGAAAAATAGGGACAGTCATTTAAAGGTGGTAGTTTTCTCCCTAGCAGTACACAAGTAAGACAGCTATTATCAAAACAATGCACTATAAAATGTAGAGAGGTATAATTTTGTGTTTTTTGTCCAGATGTCTTTCAATATTGTGCTGGTCAGACCTAAGCAGCAGGCCTATTATTTATTTATTGAAATTTTTGTTACAGAGCCAGGGCTGTTGAAAATATCTTACAATAATACACGTTTTTTTATCTGGCCCCTGGTCCAGTGTGGGCACTTGAGTATAGCTAAACTTCTTGGAGTGCTTCGCCTTACTGGGTTTCTGTTGTTTCCTCACTCCTAGCTGGTTCTAGTTAAAAGCTGCCTTTTAAAAACAATAGCTATAACCAGCAGTGGTGGTTCGCGGGAGGGAAAAGGGGCAGGGCGGCAAGTGCAGGGGGGGCAGAATATAATATATTTTTTATAAACTTACGTTTGCCAAATGCAGGGCACGGAAGGAGGCACAAACAGATAATTGTCTTTTCACCGCCACCACAACGCAGTGCTTAATTTGTAAATGAAACCGTGCCGGTGTTCAAAGCCCTCCTCTTAAACATGCGGCAACTGCACTTAAATGTGGGAACATGGAATATGTTGACAGCTAATCCTGAAGCCCTCTCCGGCCTCTTTAGTTCATTTGCAGCCACTCCCTGCCCCTTCAGCTCACTTTTGCAACTTTCTGCTTTCTCCCACTGTGACGCTTTTCATTTTTCTCTTCCTCTGTCTTTCCCATATGTCTTTTGCTCAGATCAAATGTTTGAGCAAGAAGAATAAGCGCCTGCCCTCACAAATAAATGCCAGCATGGACCTATTCTAGATTTCCAAACATCAATTACAGATCAGTATTTTTAAGATGGAGGGTGTGAGGGATAATTAATGGCAGCAAAAGTCCTGCAACAGTGTGTCCCGCCTGAATTTCCTTCGGCAGCTTGAACTCTACACAACATTACTTCAAAAGTCGTATTTCAAGTCCAAATTTCAGAAAAATAAATTGAATTTAGTGGCATCGTGCTAATATAAGCCCCGTTTAGGCCCTTATTTCTTGAGTAATGTAGCCAAGATATCTTTTTAAAGATTTTATAGCAGTGCATCATATTTGAATCGTTTGCATGACCCACCCCCACCTATGGTTCTCTTTCCCCTTGATTCATGAGGTTTGTGCAATAACACGTGTTGCCTGTTTACGAACTCATCTTCACAGAAATACATTATTGCTCTTCTAACATCTGAAGCATGTGATGCCCTTTCAGATGGAGTTGTTGGATGTTGTAAAAAAGGATGGGAGTGAATAATGTGATTTAAAAAATAGATACATACCACCTTTGCAATGAATTTTGGGGTTTTCTTTGTGTATTTATAGGTAAGGCTTTTTAAACTGGAAATGCCTACATCATGATTACTGACAGTTGTTAATTCAATACTTTGGCCCTTCCATGCCTGGAACGGCTGACAAATGCATCTTACTCATAGCATAAATGAGACTGAGGTATACTAAATGCATAATAAGATACTGAAGCATGACTTCTTTATCTGTTTGTACTGCCTTGTATCTGTTAATATACAACAAGGTGACAAAACATTTTGATTTTGCGGTTTAACACTGCCTGTCGCTGGCTCTTTTGCTTCTTTAAAAAAAATCTTTATATGTGTGTGGTAGGTAATGGTTCCAACTTCTAAAACTTCAAGAGCAAAGATACTCCGCTGAGGCTATTATAGGGACTGGTGGTCTAAATCTTCTTTCACTTGTCATGCTATCTTCTGTGCACTGCTTCACTTTGTGACTGACTCTCCCTAGATGCTCCCTGTCCATGACACCTCTGGTTCATTAGCAAGTTCTGTTTTGGGCACATGTGTAACGAAACATACAGTATCAAGCTGTTACATGATACCATCATTCCCATCAACTTCATAACTGTTCTCAATGACACCGACTGTGATGTGTGGTAGCGGTATGCCTGTTACTGAAATGCCTGGAATCTCTATTTGATGTTGCAACCTTCGCTGTGGTCATATGTATCTCTGGTCCCAAAGATATCCTATGTTGAATGTGGCCAAAAATTTCTTGTGACTGACACTGAAACCCAAAGAGTGCACTAATGTATTCACCTGGTTTACACTGTCCTGGCATTGTTCCATTGATGAGGTATGGGTACATATGTTTGGGCTGTCACCCAAGAAGTACCACCACTACAGCAGGAAACCTGTCTGTGGCGTGTTAGGTGTCTTGAATCCTAATCTATCATCCCTAAAATATGCTGCAGTCCTGTATTAGTTTGGTTTTCTGGCATTTCGTGCATAATTGATTTCTATTGCTGCGTGGCCCAGCGCGCTGAAAAAAAACAATCTTCTAAAAATGGGCCAATATACCATTCATTGGCCTCATTATCACTATATGATGCCTAGCAAGTTGCAAGCATAATTGCAAAAAATAATTTTTCTAACATGGTTCTCTGGGAATTGGCAGAGGCCAGTATGTGTGTTAACAATTATATGTTTGATCACGGTGTGCATCGTTTCCTTTTACACATCACTTTATATTACTTTGGTGTTGCGCACAGAGGTCTGTAGTGAGACGCAGTGTTGGTCCATTGGTCGTGAGGCGGTGTTGGTCCATTGGTCAGTCAGGAGGCGGTGTCAGTCCATCGGTCGGTCGTGAGGCGGTGTCGGTCCATTGGTCGGTCGTGAAGTGGTGTTGGTCCATCGGCTGTGAGGGGAAAATCTGATTCCTGACCCTTGATACTCATTGCACAAACCCGCCTGAGACCTTTGCAATGGCCTACAGTCCAGTTACCAAGCCTTGCAAACGAACCAGATCCATACAGAGTGAACACAGATCATTCCAGGCAGCATGGGAAGAAGAGTACTTGTTTGTTGAATGGCCAAAGGAGAAAGCCACCTGTTTGCTTTGCAAAGAGAAAGTAAATGTTCTTAAAAGATATAACCTGGAACAGCACTACAAAACTCGACACGTAAGTTATACTGAGAATTTCCTATTGCACTCAAAACTGCGTACAGTAAAAGTGGCATCCTTAAAGCAAACTCTTCTTTCCCAGGAGAAGCTCTTCCTTTGCCAAATGAAGGAATCTGAGGCTGTTACAGAAGCATCATTCAAAATATGCTATTTGCTTGCCAAACATAAGAAGCCATTCACGGAGGGAGAGCTGGTGAAGAAATGTTTCCTTTCAGCATCTGAAATTTTGCTTGAAAACTATAGCAACAAATCCAGCATTTTAAAAGAAATTGGTGCATTACAGCTATAAGATTCCACTTGTGCACGCAGAATAGAGGCAATTGGTGAAAATGTCAAGGAGCAGGTGATCAAAGCTGTCAGAGAGTCACCGTTCTTTAGCATTGCCATGGATAAGTCCACAGATATAGGCGATGTGGCCCAGTTATTAGTTTGGGTGGACCAATCGCTTCATCCCAAAGAAGAGCTACAGTGCCTACTACCACTGCAAGGGCACACAAGAGGAGAAGATATTCTGGACAGTATCTGCAACTACTTTGAAACACATCACATACCACTTGACACTCTTGTCAGCATCACAACAGATGACGCTCCTGCTATGGTAGGCCATAACAGAGGCTTTGTATCTCTGCTTAAAAAGAAGCTCACTGGGCAGACTGTGATAGACTACCACTGCATTAGTCATCAGGAAGTTTTGTGTGCAAAATTAAAGCATGGAGAACTGAATAACGTCCTAAAACGTGCAGTGAAAATTGTTAATTTTATTCATTTCAAAGCCCTTAACCATAGACTTTTTAAGGCTATGCTGCAGGATTCTGAAGTTGAATATACAGACCTCTTGATGCACAATGAAGTGCGATGGCTAAGCAAAGGGAAAGTTCTGGAGCAGTTCATTGCTTTGCTTCCTGAAATTGAACACTTTGTAAACAGTAGAGGTCAAACATTCCCAGAACTAAAGGATGTGAAATGGCTTTTAATGCTCCATTTTCTTTCAGATCTATTTGCACACTTTAATGCTCTTAATTTGATGATGCAAGGCAAACAACAGCTTGTGTGGTCCATGATAAATGGTATTTACTCATTTGAAAGAAAGCTTGTGCTATTCAAAGAACAGCTGGATGTTGCTTACTTCACCCACTTTCCAAAACTGTTGGCTGTGACTCAGAGGTTTCCAAATGCACAAGAAATGCTGCAAATGCTAAATCTTGGTGCATGTCTTGAGGACATTTCTGGGGAGATCAAAAATTATTTTTCAAAACTCAGAACCCTCACCCCTCTGCTCAGGCTGGTTGAAAACCCCTGGATGGTGAGTGAACGAAATCTTGATGCTGTTGAACTTATTGGCGTGAAAAGACCGCAAGCACAAATGGAGCTGATAGACATACAGCACAACTCAGCTCGCGAAGCATCTTTTTTGGGGCAGGCACCAGATGAACTCTGGAACATAGTGCCTTCTGACAAATTTCCTGTTCTTTTTACAGTGGCCCAGAAAATTATTTGTATGTTTGGGTCAACATATGTTTGTGAAAGTTAGTTTTCCACAATGGGTTTGTTGAAGAGTAAACTCAGAAATAAGCTAACAGATTTATATCTGGATCAGCTCTTAAGGCTTGCCGTTTCAGACATAATACCAGATTACAGAACACTAATAAGAGACATGAAGTGCAAAATAAGTTCTTAGTATGTCTTCCTTTGACATACCTATTTTTCAGACTCAGATAAACCTGTGCTGCATTCGGCCTGTGCTAAATATCCAGTTCACAAGGATTGCCATGCCTCTTAAGA
This sequence comes from Pleurodeles waltl, assembly GCF_031143425.1. Taxonomy (NCBI): domain Eukaryota; kingdom Metazoa; phylum Chordata; class Amphibia; order Caudata; family Salamandridae; genus Pleurodeles; species Pleurodeles waltl. The sequence goes on along the minus strand of NC_090451.1, from coordinate 630,041,318 downwards.
TTAGTCTATTGTCTGATAGTAAAAATGTTTTTCAAAATGTCCTCTTTGTATGTTTGTAGTTATATCTGGCTTCAAAATGCATCATTGTCTAGCAATGTTTTGAAAAAGGGGGGGGTGGTTGTGCGCCCTAGTAGTCCCACCCATGACCCCGCCCCCACCCGCTGGCCCTTCAGTGCGGCCCTCAGCCACAAACCATACTGCAATTTTGGCCCCTGAGAAAAAGTTTGTGAGTACCCGTGATTTAGACCTATTGAGCATCAAAATATCCCTTTGGCCACTAATTCTCCCCAAGAAACCTGGTTGTAAACCATCATATATGCAAGATAACTTTTACATTTTATCCACTTTAATTATAGTTACTGGGTCAATGTGCTCTAAAATGAACCAGTGGTCAAAGGATTTCCTACTCATGTAGTGGTGTGGGCGTGGCCTGAAATTTCCAATTAAAATTGTCTACAATTGTTTAAATATTATCCAGCCTTAAGTAAGGTTTCTTTTCGATTGTGCTTTAAACTGTATCACTTGCTACTATTGTTCCAAAAATCTTGGAGGAGATCCATCAAACCACCCTCTAAAGCTGATGGTAATTTTCAAAGACAACTTTTAGGGAGAATCCGTAAATCCCTCCAATAAAGTTGCATTTAAATATAATTGAGAAAAAATCCCAAATTTGTCAGCACATCTACAATCTGTGAAGCCTAATCAGTTATACATCCTTAACTAAGGCCCTGCCATTTTAAGGCATGGCTGTCACTTATTACAAAATTTTCTCAGACAAATCTGTCCACTGGGATTGACATAAATGATAACAGTATCAGAATACAGCACTAATATATGTACTCATTCACTCACTTATTCTCCTTGAAAGTTCTCTCATTCCCCCACTCTGTCACTCGGCTATTATTCCAACTCTGGTGCCTGTGCTGTGCAAAAGATCAGTGCCCTCACCCTGGTATAGTTTGAGCATTCCCTTCACAGAATTCAGCTCTTCTAAATAATTTTCTTTGCTTCCAAGACAAATGAAGGCAAGGTGCTCCCTGGCGTGACCCTCAAAGGTGAAAACATGGTCCCAGCTTTGCCATCTGACCCGGCTGTGTCCATCTCTGCAGGTAAGGGCTGGATCTCTGCAAATATATGTTGATTTTACTGTATGATGGAAAACGTGTGCAGGCCCAGGTTCGATTTCTGCATTGGCCCATAATCATCTCTGTAGGTTTGTAGTATGTCATCAACTGTCTCTATAGTTCTGGGGTTGCTGCCTCTGTGAACCATCAACCATCTCTGCTGATAAGGACTTGCTCTGCAAGAAAGGTTGATCTTTCTTGGGGAAACTTGTATGGCCACAAGGCTATTCCCACTGATGCTGATTGTCATCTCTGCAGGTTCAAGATCGGTTCCTTTGCAAGCTATTTGCCATCTCTGCAGGTATGAGGCTGATTCTTTATTTAGGCCATTGCTGCAGTTATGGAGTAAACATCTCTTTAGGGCATTAACTGGCTGTAAGGGTATGGAGCTGGTCAATCAGTCAGCCATACCTACGGGTGTGGTACTGGTACTACTGCGCATCACTAACTATTTCTATGGGTCTAAAGTTGTATCTTACTGGAAGAATAATCTGTGAAGGCACATTTGTGTTACTTTAGTATTGCAGTAAGCATCTCTACCGTAACAAAAATGAAATCTGTGAAACTTAATCACCTCTTCAAGCCCAAAGTATCCTAGCACTCTTGTGACAATTTCAAGGTAGCTCTTCGGGCCACTGATTCACTCTGAACTTTGGAAGAAATGTCTGATGATGACTAACAAGTTGGTTTGCAATGTCCTCTAAAGCTGCTGCATGTACCGCAACAGTTGCATCTTGCTGCTAACCATGACATTCAGTTGGCTAAGCTCCCAGAACAGACTGTAGCTTTGGTCACAGTGGTGGCTACAATGATACTGCAGCAGTTGAAGCCAACCACCACTTCCATTAGCAGACTACTTAGAACAGGTCAATACTGAACGACTTGGCTCACTATAGTGGATGAGATGGGACTACAGCGGTTCACTCTTGAAGGCAGCCATGACTTGGCACTAGCTGAGGTTTTGGAGCAGGCTCACACTGTGGTGGGTTATCTCTGTTTTGAGAGGGATGGGAATGAGGGAAAATACTATGACAACAAAATAGCTGCCTGTGAAAGGCCGCAAACTCATACTTTGGGATCTGACAGGCTGCCATTTAGGATTGTGCCTAAATTTCTTAAAACCATTCAGTACAGCAGAGTCTGACAATATCTCTCTCTCTCTCTATATATATATATATATATATACATATATATATATATATATATATATATAGAGAGAGAGAGTGCGAGACAGGCAAGGCAATTAGATGGGGAGTTAAGGGTAGTAAATGTATACTTATGTAGGCTATATGCTGGTAGTAGAAACGCAGGAAACATTTGAAATAAAATCAAACACTTAGGCCCTCATTACAACCCTGGTGGACGGGGGTATTTTGGAGAAAGGTACTGCCAACAGGCTGGCGGTACGTCTCCCCAAAATATGACATTGGCGGTTTGGCTCAAGCCAAACCCCCAATGTACCACTCCCTCTGCCAGGGCGGTAACAACCACCGGGCTGGAGACTTCAGTCTCCAGCCAGGAGGCCGTCACTGTCCCACCCACGGGATTATGACCCTGCCTACCACCATGGTTTTCGTGGCTTTCTTACCACCACAAAAACCATGGCGGTAGGCACTGTCAGTGCCAGGGAATTCCTTCCCTGACACTGATAAGGGTCTCCCCCGCCCCCATCCCCAGAGTCCTACCCCACCAGAACCCCCCCACGACATACACGAACATTCACGCACCAACATACACACGCATACGCACACTCATACCCACATTCACCCACGCATGCATACATACATACACACACAGATATAGATACAAGCACACACACATTCACACAACACAACATACACGCACATTCATACCCATTCATGCACACACATTCCACACGCCACACACCCGCATGCACGCACACACAAACATACACAACACCCCCACCCCCTCCCCTGTCAGAGCACCCGACTTACCTGCTTGCAGGGGGTCCTCAGGCAGGAGACAGACATGGCGCTGCTGCCAGCAGCAGAATCTGCCAGCAGAACACCGCCAGGCCATATCACGGATCATGCTACTGTCTGCACCGGTCTACTAGCGTGGCGTTGCTGCTGGCAGTAGCGCCACCTTACCGCCGTCTGCGGCCATGACCGTAGCCAGGATTCCAGCTACGGTCATAATATGGCGGACAGTAGGTAGCTGTGGCGACGGTGTTTTGGCGGCCGTCGCCACGGCAGTAGGCGGTCATTACTGCCATTGACATAATGAGGGCCTTAATATTTTGGCATAAAAAACATCAAAACCCCATACATCAGTAAGATATGTTTTTAACGTACCAGGGGATGGGTTTTGTAGCATTTAAACAGTTATATAATTGTTCTTTTGCCTGTCTGCTATCCACCTGAGCCCCGAGAGACAATGAATCTCCCTGGGCTTGGTTGTGGCCTGTTCCTTATTACACTGGATGTGAGAAAAACTAATAATAGCGGGGATCGACACAGCTCATACCTCATAACTGGAGGATTAAATGGTTCAGTCACTGCACCGTGTGGCCAGAAAATACTAGCTCAGCATAAAGAAATAATTTTCACTTTTCTGCTTGGCTTCTCTACTCTCGGGATCAGTGTTGGAAACTAAACAGAGATGAGAGAGAACTGAAAACCCAAACCTTGAGGGATCTGTTGCTTAGCAAGTTTTGTATCTGGTTAGTTTTGTATCTGATTCTACTTCTGTATGACCTGAAGCAGACAGCAGTGCCAAGGATGGCCAGGGTTGGCAATGGTTGAAAAAGAATGATAGGAGTACAGTGGGTAGTTGCCCAGTGCTCCCTCTTTCCAAGGGGCACTCAGGTGAAGTGACTGAGATAGCTAGAAGTCTAGAAGTCCCCCCTGACAATGGTGTGAATATGGCACAAAGCACAGATTTACCTCTCTCTGGTGAACCTCTCTCAACCTCACTTCTCCACCTCTCTGTCCAATCTCTTTCTCATCTTTACGCTTATCACTCAAGTTTCTCATTTTCTCTTTTCTTCAAAACTCTCTCTTTTTCATGGTTGTCCCAGCCTCTCTCACTCTACCTCTGACTCTGTCTCTCTACCTATGTCCACCTCACCACACTCTCCCTTTCTGTCTGTATCCCGTTCTCTACTTCAGCTATCTGACGATTTATCATAATCATTTCTCTTTCTCGCCTCATCACTTTTTATCGCTTTCTCTACTTCTCTATCTACCTTCTATGACATACACCTGGATTCTTCTTCCTCTCTCTACACCCCTCTCCTTTCTTCTTTCTTCTACTTCTGTACTACATCTCGCTGTAATGATGTGCCTCATCTCTTTCTCCCTCACCAGTCACTAAACCCTGCCACACTTTTCTACCTACCCCTTTCTCCCAGTTGCTCCTGTTATTGGCTAGGTGGCTATACTTTATTCACAAAGCTGTAGGTACATAATTTAGGCAACTAATAGGTTTGCTACAGTGAAAGCCACCCACATTGCCTCCCTCTGATTTAGGGTTTCCATATCTACAATTTTTCACCTTCATTTACATGATGACTTATTAAAATAACAACAGAACGTACCCAGTTACAATCCCAACTACAAAATACCTACCTGAATAGATCTAGCACAGATCTTGACATCAAAACCGCTACATGCACAAATCTCGAGATCAAAATCTCTACATGCACAGATCTCGACATCAAACTTTTGATATGCATAGATCTTAACATCAAAAGGCCTGCACGCAGTGATCTCTCAATCAAAATGTCTTCCTGCGTAGATCTGAACACCAAAATCCTAACTGTAATTATACATCATTTCACTTGTCCGCATATTTGCTGCAAATAGGCTCAGAATAGAGTAATAACCGAAGCCAATATTGTTGAGTGAATAAATAGTGCCTTTATTGCAGATATGCTTTTGTGGTTGAGAACTGAAAAAGTCAACATTTGAGGGCTGAGATTATCCATTTTTACATACAACGAAATGGGCACTCATGTAATAAGAGACCAAAAAAAGTTGCACAAGAGACATGAATTTGGGCCAAACGGGCAGAGTGGCACAAGAAGGGCGAGGGAAACAAAGATGGGAACAGGGTGCATGGCAGTTATGAGTTATCTCATGGTTGATTTAGGGTTGCTTTATTTGGAGCAATTTGAAGAGAGTGTATTATTATTTTGATGTATTTTTTAAAAAGCAATAACTTTCTAGCAAATAATGTAGTGTGTGAACAAGTTTGCGCTCACTGGTGTGGGAAGAACTGCATTTGATGGTTAATTGAATGACAAAATCTTTTTGAGGAAAATCCTCATTCAATACTTTTAAAAAAACGTATTTTCCAGATCTTTTCACACAATTGGTTGGCAATTCGAAAAACTTTGGCCAAGCTTGTGAGGGTTCTGAGAAAACTTTATGAAACTGAACAGGCTAAGTTACAAAAATATACCCATCCTACCTTTTGTTGCACCAAACGTCAAGATGACTAATTGTTTCTGGGCAATGTACTCCATGTTTTTTTTTAGATGGGAACTTGTACTCAGCTCTTTCCCAAGAGAAGAGCGTTATCCAACGCAGCTATGGGCCGCTGAAACTTATCAAGTCTGAGGACAAGTGGCTTTCAGGTAAGAGATAATTTAAATCCTGATTTCTATGAGGTTATCGAACGTTTGAGGCAGACGTTTCTGCATCATCAGTTTGATCAGTTTGGACTTGAATTTGCTAGTTGCTTGTCTCGGTCTGTTACTGCTCATTGGATGCTACTTCTGATGACCCTATGATGGGAAGGTCGATCTTGCCCTCCAAAAGACATTTTCAGTTCAATGAGTTCCTTTTTCAGTTGCTCCTATAATGCCTAGTCTTTACTCACGGACTCAGTCTCTCTTCTAGGTCATGCTGTGTAATGATGTGCGAGATCTTCAAGTGGCTACCCCTACACACAAGACCCACCGCCACACAAGCCCTCATCACCAGCCGACTGTACTACAGCAACGCCCTATGCATAGGAATCGCCGCACACTTGACACAGAGACTTCAGACCATACAGAACGCCGCAGCCAGGCTCATTCTCGCCTTCCCCGACAAACCCACATCACACCACACCTCTGCCAACTCCACTGGATCCCTGTACAGAAAAGATGCCAATTCATGTAGTACTGACCCACAAACACAAGGCTCTACACAACCAAGGACCTGTGCAGATAAACCACCGCCGGAACTTTTACCAACCATCAAGAAGACTACTCTCTGCCTTCCTTTCACTTGCCCATACTCCCCTGCATCTACCGAAGCGAAAGTGGAGTACACTCCTTCTCTCACACTGCAGCAGAAACTTGGAACAACCTCCCCACGCACCTCCGGACTATCACCTCACTTCCAGAATTCCATATTGCCCTCAAGACCTGGGTGTTTGAATAAGTCTCTGCAAATGCCTGGATACCCTATTAGCAGCGCTTTATAAATCCTGATTTATGTGTGTGCAGTATTGTTGCAGAAGCAAGTGTGCATCATTCTGGATGTAATGGTAAATGAAATCCAGCGGTTGCTGTTGCTACTTCTCTGGGAGCACTCTAGCCACACTTAGAAAGTGCAGGATACACACTGAGATCTATAGATCCACCTCCCTATTCCACGGTCTATGCTCTTTGATCCTCAGTTTGAGACTGACCTTAAAAAGTCTATGGAAGATCACAGGACCCTTCTTCTATTTCTCCAAGGTCCTTTGATCAGCGCTGTGATTTGCTGGTGGTGAAGAATAACAATGGTACTGGTGCCACGTTTGTGGTAGGCCTTATCGTCAGGGGTTCTCCAATGCTGGAAGATACCAGACTCAGCTCCTGCTTTCATCTCTGCTCTTAGTCACAACTAAATCATGAATTACTGCTACACCCACCAACCCAGAACAATAAGCTAGTGGACCCTCATCTTGTTAATTTTCTGGCAAAGTCTTAAGTGTCTAACCAGTGAGTTGTCCATGTCCTGGAACTGGGTGAATGAATCAAACTGTGGACGCAGCCAGTTAAATACTTTTTATGTCGGACGTCTCAGCTCTGCTCTCAGTTGTGGCAGTCTACTTAGCTGAAATGGGGTTAAATCTCAGCTCACTCTGAGGGAAGAAGGGCGGGTGGTATAGTCTATCCAGTATTTGCTTAATTGTCCCTTCATAATGACTACTCTGCAGACTATCTTGCCTCCAAGGGATTTTCAGGCAGTGTTTGACACCTAAAACCATGTTCTGATCCACTGTCAACCTCAGGAAGCCAGGCATTTTACAGCGCGGCATTGCACTGTCAATTTCCAGTAGTTCGCTCAGGGTTGTTAACAATCCACAAATGTGTCCTCTTGATACTCTTTTTTTTGCCCAGTGTATTAGCCCATTTCTATATTGATTGCCTAAGTGCTATATTTTCTTTCTCTACGGCAGTGGGAGACATCCAGGTGGTGTGCCTGTCACTGAAGAATCATGTGTCTCTAATAATTTAGGTCCCATCCACTTCAAGACTTGCCTTTTATTAGTGCTTAATTTTGCACTTTCTGGGAGAAAGAGGTTTTCCTGGGGATCCTATGGCCCTCTCTGATCTAATTTCGCCCTCTTTACAGGGACATCTGCTCATAATCAGAAGTGTTTACATCTCCAAGGGTACATGGCAGCAATGCCATTTGTTTTATATGGCTCAGTTCTCCTCAAGCTGCTAGTGAATCTCATAATGCCCCATCGATCTCTGGCTTTCCAGCTTTATGAAGCTCAGCTAGAGAAGATGGCACACTTAAAGGTATCCCTTTGCTGGTGGCTGAAGAAGATGCATAGTTCCAAGGCGTGTTGCTCAAACCTTTCAGCTGGGGACCACCTTGGGAGATCTGTTGGCAGAGGGTTCTGTATTGTGCTGGAAGGCGGGCGATCATCCAACTGTCCGGAGTAGTGCTACTCCCAAGGCTCTTGGGTTTTTCACACAGCAGTTGCAGGATCAGCATCTCATGCTCTGGACAGACAACCAAGTGATCTGGTCTACATCAACTATCGGTGGGATCGATTGTTAAATGGGATTTTTTTTCAATGGCTCATCTCCTGTCTTTGAGGGCCATATATCTCCCTGGGACTGAGAATGGGCTTGCCCACCACCTTTGTTATCTGTTTTTTTCCTTGATGCATTCCTGCCTTCGTTTGGATGTGTTCCTTCAAACCTGTGTCAGTTTGAGAACTCATCGGGTTGACTAAGTTGTCTTTCAGAAGAATGCTCTGCTGTTCTGTTTTGTCCTGTGTCTCCATGTCCACAGGTTTGGGAGCCTTGCTGCTCCTTTGGTCTGGTACCCTCTGTGCTGCTGCTCTGCTTCTATTAAGTTCGTTTTGGTAGATTATTCTTGGCGTTTTCACTTGTGGGCTTTGGAGGTTCAGGGGATTGGTTCAAACCTGGTAGGACGAGTAAATGAGTGTTTCCCATTCAAGAGGGACATCATCACTCTACTTAGAAAGTGCCTGCCAAGCACAGGCCTCAGATTTGATCTTGTTGTTCTTCATATGGGTTTCATCCCAGACAGTATGACCCTTTGTGCATCCTTTACATTTTGCAAGATGGCTTGCTAAATGTACAGCTTTTTCCACTATCTGGGTTCAGTGGGTGGCTGCTAAGAATTTTTCAGAGACCTGTTTTTTTACACTTCTGCCTAGGCTTTTCTAACCGTAGACCTGTGGTGGATTCATCGGTGCTTTATGGGAACCTCCCATGGTGCTTTAGATTTCACAGGCTGCGTCTTCTACACTTCTGTTGGACATTCCCTTGGCCGGACCCTCTCCCTGCCACAGTGCTTTTCCTTGCAAGTAATTCCTCAGCCTTGATGAAGGATGCGTTGGACAAATATTTATTTTTTGAGCCTCACCTACATCTTTCGGCAGAGAAGGTTGTCCTCTGCCCTGCTTCCCCCATTTTGTTTGAAGACTTTTTCTGTTTGTAATGTTACTGTGGATCTTGTCATGGTTTTATTTGATCAACAATGACCCTGAAGATTTGGTGTTCCATTGTCTTAAGGTACCCATGCCCAACTCTATTTATCTTACAGTCATGTCTTCGATCTGCTTGTTCGAGGCCCTGTTTATTATGTTTGGTTACTCTGGGAAGGAATTTGTACACCTTCAGTGGGCTCTCAGTCTTTGGGTTAAGCAGACTACTTAAAGGCTTACTCCTCACCTGGAGGTCCATCTCCATCCTCTTATTGAAGTCTGGTTTACTTGTAGCACAGTTGCATCCTAGCTGAATTCCAGAGAGCAGCAAGCTATGTCAGCTGCTGTGCTGTTTGCTGGGCTCTCCCTAGCACCCTTATGAAGCATTATACGTTGATGGGAAGATGCTTTCTGATGGGGCTGCAGATGGTGATGGGGGGCTGGTTGTACTCCATCAACTTCCCTTTTTGTTTTTGAAAAACATGTAATTAATTTTCGTATTAACAAAGCAATTCCCACAGTTGGTACGTTGCAAATAGCAGACTGTACAAAATTACAGCAAGGCATTGGTGAGCGACTAATAAATCGACATGTCAAGGTATACAAAAGCACTGTAGCAGCCTGACCCCACAACAGAGATCCTAAGTGGCTAGATACCCACATGCATAATCCAGGACCCCTTTAGAGGAGTGCAAGTCCCCGTTCATGGACCAGGGTTGTGGCGGGCATGGTTCTATTGTGATACTGTGGTGTTTCTGGAGGCCCCCATCGCACTTGTTATATTGGGCGTTCTAGGCCCATGCAATGATCCAGGACCACAGCTCAATTGGTGGCAGTCGGGGGTGCGGTGGCCTTCCACGCCTGCACTATGTTTTGTTTAGCATTATCAACTTCCCTTGTTGATAAATCTTTGTGCAGTACTCTGTGTAGTGTGTGATCCATGTGTAGGTTTGCCTGTTTGGTGCTTACTGCCAAGTTATGACTGTTAGAAAGTCGCACACAAAGGTAATATCCTGATCAGACCCGGTTGCAGAGGTGGAGAAAGTCTACATTTTTTTTAAAGCTTCATATGTGTCTGTTGGTTTTACTCAATGCCTTAAGCTATAGACGGCTTGCGCGGACAGTTGTGAAGTTAACATCTCTCCCCCCCAAAAACGAACAGAAGGGTGTCCTGCTAAGCTCCACGTACAATAAACTACAGGGAGCGCAAGCTCGTATGACAAGGTACTGAAAACTAAAGGAAGCTAAAAGAAGGAAACAAACTGAAATTCCTGTTTTGCCCTTACAAAAAAAGTAAATAAATGGGTTTGTTTTATTTTCGCACTGCAGTAAGGTAATTCCTAACTCGTGGCACATTATACATATATGGTTTCCTCATTAGTTAAAACCATTACAACGTCTTCACAATCTAACGAAAGAAAGTAAAGAAAAAAATGCTTCATACTTAATGGAGAATATGGAAAGATGTAATGGACCAATCAGTTATGATTCTATGAAGACATATACAAAGTAGTGAATCATTTTTTATAACTTCCCAACCATGTGAAAAGCTACAAATACAAAAGTTCAAAAAATATATAACACCAAAAAGTAGGCTCACCACACCAGTATGTGACCCCTGCCACAGTGGCCCATGAGCATCCTTCGTCCTACCAGCTCCGATAAGCCACAAATGTTTCCTACTTTGACGTTGGAGTTCAACTGGTGGGAATTTTCGCCCGCTGGGAGGGGTATATGACATGTCTTAAGGCGACTATTGTATTCCCTGCTGTTATCCATGGAAGATAGCACTAAGTGACAATTAAAAAAAAACTGTTCTTTGCAGTCATATATCCCGTGGAGTTCTAGCTGCAGGAAATATGACTGGGTAATGCAAAACTTCACAGGCAAAGATTATAATCTGAATGCTTTTACTTAGGTATTGCCTACGTAGGGTTCTCCTCATATGGCAACCTTGAGGGTAACTTAGTAGTAAATGTCATCAAAACTCCGTAACATTTTACCTAATATGTATTTTTATACAACATCTTTTTTGAAACAGTAATATGCGTGTTGACAACAGTATTACATAATAGTGCTGTATGTAGCAGTATACAATACTTTTTTTCTGTCAGTCTCATTGGTTAACATAGTTAACTAATTGGGCTAAATAAACTTTGTACATTTATGAAAATAATACATCCTGATTATACATAGGCTACAGTACACACTGCTATACATTGTGAGGATATTTCCAGTCACTAAGTATTTCTGGGGCCAAATAAAGGAACAAGAATGAATGATTAGTACCTTTAACTGGCCATGGCACTCCAAGATGACTGGCGATGCTCTCTTAATGTACGGCAGAGGGTATTTTATTCCTTATAATAGATGGTCACACCTCAACTTCTCCACAAGCCACTTAAATCCTTGTTATCAGATTCTTTCATATGTATGGCTGCGGACATGAAGAATAAAAACAAGATCTGTGATGTCAATTATAAAATACTGAAAAGTAGAAGCTAATCTGTTGCAAAAAGACACTAGAGTCAATTTATTGTAAATTAGATTGAAAATACTGTCATTCAGAATGTGTAGAAACAAGTAGAAAGAGTATTTCCTCAAATTACTTACTGTTGCATTTCAAGGAGTTTGGACTTCTATCACTCGCAGCTGGCCTTGATCACCTTGGTGCTATTTAAATAGTGCCCCGCCTGTACCCTCAGCGCGGGCTGCACGCATGCCGTGCCCGGTACAAGTGTGAGCCCAAAGGAGGGTGGGCCACCCTCCCCCCGCCCCCTCAACGTTTGTATTTTTGTGTCAACAGTGGGCAAAAGGATGTCCACTAGCAACAAGGGACCACTTTGTTCAAAAGTACATCGCAAGTGTGAGTCTATTACTTTGTTTTTCACATTAAGAGTGGGGGCCATGAACACTCAAATGTTGAGTGCTGAGGAAAAACTGGGCATCACTGCAGAGAACGATAGCGAAAGTATAACAACCAGTGGAAATGCTAGGGATATGAATGAAATAATCTTAACGTCGGGAAAGGGGAACTTGCCTTGTCTGACATACCCTCAAGAGAGACTACTCCTGCCAAAATCCCGGTCCCCCCGCCCTCTTTCTCCTGAATGAATACCCCCATCCAAACCTAGGAAAGATCTGGGAGCCAAACCTAAAACTCTAAAAAGAAAACCCATCATTGTAAAGGACAAAAATGCTGTAGCCCCAGCAAAATCTCATGCTATCAGCTAGGGAAGACTAGGGAAGACTTAGGGCCTCATTACGACCCCAGTAGTCATGAGACCGCCAGGGCCGCCGTGGCGGTGTCACAGCCAACGGGCTGGTGTTGAATACCGCCAAAGTAGGAGTTCGCCGAGCCTCCACCCATCCCGCTGCATTACCGCGTATCGCCGGGCTGGAGGTGAGCACCTCCAGCTCGGCGTAAGGCGTGATACTGCTAGTGGTATCATGATGCAGGAGACCGCCAGCATTTTTCTGCCGGTCGCACCGCCAGAAAAAGATGGCAATTTTGCACCCTGGCAACAGGAATAAGCATTCCTGTCGCCAGGATACACTCACATGCACTCACATACATCCACACATAAACACACCCCACGCACTTGTGTCATACACCCCCATTCACACTAACATAAATACACAAACACCGCACTCACGCATGCATTTACTCCCCCTGCGCATACATACATACATTCACACCCCTATACTCCCCCCCATACTCCCCCAGTGCATACATTCACACACCCTTCCCCCTGCACCACATACACGCACTCACCCGCTCTCCCCGTTCACTCACACAAACATGCATTCCACTCCCCCACTCACACAAACCTGAACCCCCGTCCACATACATACACAGGCACACGCATACCTGAACTCACCCCTTCCATCCGCTCATTCTCACTCACGCATTCAATAGCTCACACCCACACAAATGCACTCACACATCTCCCCCATCCACACTCACTCACCCCGCTCCCCATCCACAAACACTCACTCCCACCCGCAATCACTCACACACACAGACACCCATCCACAAACACCCCCCATTCACGACATTCACACACGCACTCACACATGCATACACACACACCCTCCCGTCAGATGATCCATTTACCTCGTCCGTCGCGGAGGTCATCCGGGAGGGGACGGGTCATTACGATTCCACCGTCGGCAGCGCCTCACCATCTGGACACCGTATTACAGGTGGTACTGACTCTGCATCGCAGAACGACTGGTCTCACAATACCACCCGATTACGGGCGGAAATCGGAGATCAGACCTCCAGCACTGGAAGTAGTTCGGCACTGGCGGCTTCGGCGGTCCTTGGAAAAGACCACCAAAGTCGTGATGAGGGCCTTAGTGTTTTGATTCCATTGTTCACTTTATTAAGAAAGAGTTTGAGTCCCTGTTCAGCAGCCTATTGGATAGTATTGTAAAATTTGTAAAAGCTTAACAGATGACTTGCACATTAAATTGAAAGCTCTAGAAAAAACTGTTTCCAATCTGTCTCTTACAGTGTCTAAGGATGGGGTAGGGCACTGGATACACATGAGCACTAAGCTGACTCCCGGCCAGTTTGTAAACGCCCTTTTCCCAAAAGAATAGTATTTTTACAGCAAGCAATGCAGGTGGGACTCAGGTGGATACCAATCAATCCAGGAAAAACTGGGACACCACAGGGAATACTGGGGTTAATAATCGCCTGTGTAACAAGTGAGTCTACTAACTGAGCTCACAGGGTTCATCTGGTCCTAGGACAGGTCCTCAGCCTAGACATACCAGAAGGCAGAGTAGATTTAATCCCCACCAGTCTAGCGGCCTCGGGCCTGTAGACCACAGCAGATTGCAATTACTCCCTAAACCACCCCGCTGGTGGCTATGTCCCTCCCATGAGACCCGGTGTGGCAGAAACCACCACAGAACTCATCCAGAAGGTCACTCACTTGTGTAGCAGCCAAGTCGGGGATGGGAAAAGCCTGTCCACACATATAATCATGGCAAGAAGAGTGAATTGGGTAGGTCATAGAGAGAAATTGGGAGGGGGCGACTGCATTGTTAATAACTTCAACAAATCCGACATAGCAGGCTTGCTAATACCTCAGATGGCCCCCGTTAGTCCCTCAAATACATGCATTAAAGTGCTACAGCTAGGCTTTTTTATCCACCAGAGGCAAACCTGGTTACCAGGAGGAGAAGAATGCCAATGTGCAAGGAGGGCACACATGCCCTTCAGGGGAGGAGGGGACAGGTAGCTGATACTGAACCATCCAATAGATTACTCCCATTGAGTACATTAGATATTAATGGTTGAATGACATTTGCACATGTAAGCACTCCCCATGGGCAGAATAGAAACAGACACTTTGGTACCAATTATCCTGAGGATATTGCAGTTCAATTAGGAAGTTGAGCATATCACTCCAAATGCTTAGCAGTTAAGCCAGGTCCTTATTCAAGGGTTATGTCCTGGAACATAGCAGGGTTGTTTAATGAAAGAGATAACAAAAGTTGGATAAGTTTACTAGCAGAGAAGCACATACTGGTTTTGCAAGAAACATGGTATAGGGATAACACATTCTTTCTGGATGGATATGTTTCGTATTTCTTCGCTGCTCTTCCTTCATAACCGGGTAAGGTTAAGAGGGGCCTAGCTACCTTGATCTCACTAAATATTAAGTGTAAGTCTATGCAGGAAGCAACAGAGTCCAGTTATTTGTTGGCTGTGCAGTCAGAGTTTTAAAGTGCTGTTACTTTATTAATCTTAAAGTTTGATAATCCATTTGCAGAGTCTAATCCTGGAAAACTTCTGCTGATAGTTAAGACCCTTTTCAGAATAATGAGTTAACATATATACCCTACCTTACGCAGTTTTGCTTTTAGTTTTGAGATTTCAACATTCATTTTTGTCATTCTAGCTGTCACATATCTAATAAGCATTTTCAGGAAGAATGTATTCCTAATCAATTTGAAAACACTGTCCAGAGAGTATGTTGGATGAAATCACTGCAGACTTTAACATGGAATGCATTCAGGCATGTAGAAAGGGCAGAGAAATCCCCACCTCTAAAGGATGAGGTGCTAAATCCATCACTGATTATATGTTTCTATCTGCAGCTTTAGTTCACCAAGTGCTGCATTATGAGGCTAAGAGGATTCAGCCTAGCGACCACAATTCCCTGTTTTTGAGTTTGGAATGGACATTGAGTGAGGAGGTCCACCCCGAAGTAGGCACTAAGAACAGCAATAAAGTAACCCAGGACCAAACACGCACAATACAAATGGAGTAAGGTGCCAGTACACTCTTTCCTACATGATCTACATAATAACTGCGACCAGGACATTGATCTTGGTTTAGAGGGTAGTACGGATCCGGATCGTCTTTTGTGTGCCTATGATCGAATTTGTGGGTATGTTGCTATGAATTTGACAAAGGCTGAAGGCAAGCTCAAGCAGGCGGAAGAAAGGTTGTTTGACCAACATTATATAAAGGCACAGCACAATCTCTTTTTAGTTTTGAAAAAAACACCTTAGAGACATGGGGAGGTCGCCCTATGTAGTAAGAGATACAATCAAGCCCTATTAAAACGGAATAAAGAAATCAGACAGGAAGCATGGTCCTAACTACTTCAGTCCAAGTTGTTAAGGAATAGTTCAAATTTGTGGGAAATTGTCGATTGCCCTTTTTTAATGGGATGACTAACAGAGCTCTAGAGTATGTAATAACTTCAGATAATGGAATTAATGGGAGTGGGGTACCGGCAGACTTATTTAAGATGGACAGTTATTTGGGCAAACATTCTCACTCATATGTTGAACGCTGCTTGTAAATTAGGAATGCCAGCCTCATAGTCTAGATCCATAATTATTCCTGTTTTTAAGAATGGAGTAGCAATGGACACTAGATGTGATAGCCCCATTTCCTTAATAGATTCACTGGTCAAAGTTGTAGGGAGAGTGATCCTCTCAAGTCTAACTGCTTTGTTGGACAAAAATGAAGTAATCTTGAATTTACAGTACGGGTTCAGCTAGGAAAGGGTACTCTCAACCAATGCTTTACCTTGCATCTGATCACAGAGAAATATACAACAACTAAGAAAAGCATGTTACAGCTTGCCTTTATAGAACTAATGTCAGCAGCTGACAGAGTAGGCAATTCATAACTCTGGCTTCTTCTTATTAATATGGGTGTGAACTGTGATATAGTTAGCTTTTTGCATGATTTACACTTAGATCTCTCAGCTGTGGTGAGGTATAACATTAATGGGAGTCTATCAGCACCCATCATAGGGGGGTCAGACAAAGTTGCATATTAGCCCCACTCCTATTGACATTATACATTAACAAGCTGGCTCCCAAGCTATGTTCTGCCAGTAAAGACATTCCCTGTAAGGGCTCACATCTAATTCTTGCACTTTTATACGAGGACGACGGCATGCTGCTGGCCAGAACAGGGGTGGGACTGCAGTGTCTTCTTGACAACTTTGTGTATTTTATTAATTCACTCCATCTAGGTACAGATTATACAAAGTCCCAAACTGTGGTTATGGGCCCTGAAAGAAAAAACTAGCTTGAAGAAATGTTTTGGGGGTAGGGTTGAAATCAATTGGGTTAATACATTTTCCTATCTGGGGGTACACTTCGATGAGAGCGGCTAATTGACCGCACTATGGGGGGTCTAAAGAAACACCATGTCCAGAGCCGCAACTGCGTTTTTTGATTTAGCAAGCAGATTGGGTGCCAAACCTGTCCAGGCTCTTCTGAAAGTCTACCAATCTGAATGTATTTCTCTAGATAGTTATGGTTGTGATATATAGGGTTACAAGACGCTGTCAGAACTACACGTAGTTAAAAATAATTTTTTGAAAAGATTGTTAATGGTTCCTCAATCCACTGCATCTTTTATTGTTCGATGAACTAGGAGCTGGTTAAATTTTTGATGTTTTGGCCTTGGGTCCATTAGTAAGGTGGCTCAGGATTTGGACTAATCTGGAATTAAAATTAAACCCAATTTTTTTTTTTAAAGTTATCCTTGAGAAGGGTAGCGGCATCCAGTGATTTAACTACATTAGAGTGCCCATGGACAAGCTAAACCACCCTGAATGATACAGGCCACCAAAAAACAATCAACAGGAAAGAGCTGGCCTAGGCCAAGAAGCACTTTCTATCTTTGGCCCAAGTTGAACGAGAAGCTAGAGAGTTATGCAAACCCACAGTTCGTGCATGTGTCTTATTAAAATCTCGCCCTACAATTGAGCCCTACTTAGAAGTAGTCACTATTCCTCAACACCAGTTCCTCCTCACAAGATGTAGGCTGAACCTTTTGCATTGGCTACTAGCCGAGCCACAGGGACGGAATACCGTGGGCAAACCTGGTCCCTTGTAGCTGTGACAGTTTTCACCCCAGGACACTATGGGGGTCATTCTGACCCCGGCCGGCGGCAGAAGCCGCCGGCCTGGCTGGAACCGCCAGAATACCGCTGCGCGGTCAAAAGACCGCCGCGGGTATTCTGGGTTTCCCGCTGGGCTGGCGGGCGACCGCCAGAAGGCCGCCCGCCAGCCCAGCGGGAAACACCCTTCCATGAGGATGCCGGCTCCGAATGGACCCGTCGCGATTTTCAGTGTCTGCATGGCAGACACTGAAAATCTTTGTGGGGCCTTGTTACGGGGGCCCCTGAAGTGCCCATGCCGTTGGCATGGGCACTGCAGGGGCCCCACGACACCCCTTATCGCCATCCTGTTCCTGGAGGCCAAAACCGCCAGGAACAGGATGGCGGTATGGGGGTTGGAATCCCCATGCTGCGCCGCCATGGAGGATTCCCCAGGGCAGTGGGAAACCGGCGGTACACCGCCGGTTTTCCGTTTCTGACCGCAGCGGTAACCCATGGGAGCACCGCCAGCCTGTTGGCGGTGCTCCCGCGGTCGTTGGCCCTGGCGGATTTTACCGCCAGGGTCAGAATGACCCCCTATGTACTTTGTTATATTTGATGATCATTACCGCTTCCCAAGACACAGATATATTCTTCTATTTTTAAAAGGGATGCGCTTTGTACAGGCAAGCCCTACTCTATCATATTTACAGATGATACATAATGTACAAATCTGTTTTAAATGTGGCTGGTTATTTTAATGGGGTCTCTGAGATTAAGAAAGAGATGACCAGCTTTGAATTCGGGATTCTAGAAATACTGTAGTTGTATCTTACATTGACTGTGTGAGTTGTTTTTATCTGGGGGTTTTTATGTTATATTTTCAATATTTATTACGTTTCTGTCTTTTATGATTTTAATTAATCGAATAAAGAATACTTGTCAGACTGACTGACTGCATGGAAAAATTATCATTACATCAGTATCTCTTTTCTGGTGATCCCTGTTCATTTTAGGAACCCACTATGGTTGGGGCCTGGTCTGCACCCATGCAGTATTCAGGACCACTAAATACAGTAGCCACTGATCAGTGGGTGCAGCGCATGGCCAATGGTGCTATCTGTTAGTCCGCAAATGACCAAATAAGTGTAAATTTCACTTCTTTTACATTTAATAATTGTCCGTTTAAAACAGTACATTACAGACCCATGCCATGCATTTTCGTGGCCCACCCATGCTTCGTCTTGCCCCTCCTGTTGCCAGAATCCTGGAGCTGGGTCTGGTCTTGATTATTCCCTGTAATCTCCATCACTCCGAGTCTGGCTATCCTCATTTGGCAAAATTATGCATACATCTGTTTATTGAACAACTAATGAAGAGCTATTTACCAAAAAATGACACCCAGCTGGAGGTGCAAGCATCTTTCTTCTCTTTATTTGAATGCTCCAGTAAGGCGTACACAAATTCTATTTGGATTATGATCCACTGATGAGATGGGCTCGGATGAGTACATATAAGGATGTCCGCCTGAGTTGGTGTATCACTCCTCCCTTTTATGGATACTATAATATAATTCTCTTCTGAGGGACAAATAATAGTCTACTGGTGGTTTTGCCAGTTTGGCATAAGTTCATGTACAACTATAACACTGCAGCTTTCTAAAGCACAGAGAAAATAGATGACTGCAGGTGCTGTCATGCTTCTGGGTTCTATCCCCTATTCCTTTGTGTTTCACTGCAGAGAGTCTGCCCGCAAACACGGCACCGCAATATTTTCCAGATAAATACTGTCAGGTCAAGTCAACTTGATGGCTGTCAAAGAAAGACTTAAAAAAAAAAAAAAAAAAAAAGCTTTATCTATCATTTTTTATCATGTCAAACAAACACACATCTTAAGAAAGGGGATAACTTACTGGTTCATATAATACATGACAAAGGGGGTCATTCCGACCCTGGCGGTCCATGACCGCCATGGCGTAGGGCGGCAGAA
Source organism: Pleurodeles waltl (assembly GCF_031143425.1). Lineage (NCBI taxonomy): Eukaryota > Metazoa > Chordata > Amphibia > Caudata > Salamandridae > Pleurodeles > Pleurodeles waltl. Next base: position 630,021,925 of record NC_090451.1, on the reverse strand, counting down.
GCACCGCCAACAGGCTGGCGGTGCTTCCTGGGCTATTCTGACCGCGGCAGTAAAGCCGCGGTCAGAAAAGGGGAACCGGCGGTTTCCCGCCGGTTTTCCCCTGGCCCAGGGAATCCGCCATGGCGGCGCTGCTTGCAGCACCACCATGGGGATTCCGACCCCCTTCCCGCCAGCCTGTTTCTGGCGGTGTCCACCGCCAGAACCAGGATGGCGGGAACGGATGCCGTGGGGCCCCTGGGGGCCCCTGCACTGCTCATGCCACTGCCACTCTGCTTTGCATACAGTGAAAATTGCGACGGGTGCCACTGCACCCTTCGCACCCCTGCAACTCCGTCGGCTCCATTCAGAGCCGGCTTCCTCGTTGCAGGGGCTTTCCCGCTGGGCCGGCGGACGGCCTTTTGGCGGTCGCCCGCCGGCCCAGCGGGAAAGTTGGAATGACCGGTGCGGTCATTCGGCGGTAACCGCATGGCGGGCGGCGACCGCCACCCGCCGCGGTCAGAATGACCGCCAAAGATACTAAACACAATAATAAATACTACAACAGCATCACATTCTGCCATGCAATGATATAGTATATAGGTCCAAGGCCCACTAAGTGCTCAACCATATAGGATAGTATATGTAGTGCTCGCAGCTCATCTTAAGGGTTTATTCAAAGTGGCTGGGCTGACTCCTGGGAGTCCAGTGTCAGAAGGTAATCCCTCAATGGTTGCCAGAAGTCTTTTGGTCTGGAAGTGGTGGTTGTAGAGCTGTGTACAGCTTACTGTTAGTATCACACTACATTAAACTTTTTATCCATGCTGCTATTGTAGGTTGGTGTTTGCTTCCACAGTGTATGACTGTAGGAAGTTGGCTCTGTATATACTACCTCAAAGTGAGAGACAGTGTGCACAGAGTCCAAGCCACAGCACCAGTAACACAGGGCCAGTCAGGTGCAGAGGTTAAAGGAGGGCCCAAAACACATAGGTGCCTATGGAGAACAGGGGTGCTCCGGTTCCAGTCTGCTAGCAGGTAAGTACCTACGTCCTCGGGGAGCAGACCAGGGTTTTTTTGTAAAGCACTGGGGACACACACAAGCACACAAAACACCCCCAGCGGCACAGTGTGCAAAGTAGGGTTCGGGTTTTGCGCTGAAAGCAATGGAGGGACCCGGGGGTCACTCTGGCGATGCAGGCAGGGCACAGGGGGGCTTCTCGGGCCAGCCACCGACTGGACTAAGATGAGGGCCGTCTGATGGTCACTCATGCACTGGTAGGTGGTTCCTCTCGGTCGTGGGGGCTGTGGGTGCAGTGCTTGGTCCAGGCGTCTGGTTCCTTTGTTACCAGGCAGTCGCGGTCAGAGGGAGCCTCTGGATCCTCTATGCAGGCGTCGCTGTGGGGGTGCAGGGAGGTCGACTCAGGGTGTCCATGTCGTTGGAGTCGCCTGGGAGTCCTCTCTGAGGTGTTTGTTGTCCTGAACTCAAGCCAGGGGCATCGGGTGCAGAGTGTGAGGACTCAAGCTTCTGGCGGGAAGTGGGAGTCTCTTTAAAGTTGCTGTTTTGTTGCTGTTTCTGGACAGAGCCGCTGTCCTCAGGAGGTTTTTGGTCCTTTAGGTGCAGGTGAGTCCTCTGAGTCCTCAGAGGTCGCTGGTCCCGCTGGATGCGTCACTGTGCAGGTTCTTTCAGTTTGGAGACAGGCCGGTAGGGCTCGGGCCAACTCAGTTGTAGTCTCCGTCGTCTCTGAGGGGCTTTCAGGTCAGCAGTCCTTCTTGTTGTTGTAGGTTGCAGGAATCCGATTTCCTGGGTTCAGGGTTGCCCATAAATACTCAATTTAGGGGTGCGTTTAGGTCTGGGGGGGCAGTAGCCGATGGCTACTGTCCTGGAGGGTGGCTACATCCTCTTTGTGCCTCCTCCATGAGGGGAGGGGGGCACATCCCTAATCCGATTGGGGGAATCCTCCAAAACAAGATGGAGGATTTCTTATGGCAGGGGTCACCTCAGCTCCGGACACCTTAGGGGCTGTCCTGACTGGTGGGTGATTCCTCCTTGCTTTCCTCATTATCTCCTCTGGACTTGCCACCAAAAGTGGGGGCTGTGTTCGGGGGCGGGCATCTCCACTAGCTGGAGTGCCCTGGGACATTGTAACACAAAGCCTGAGCCTTTGAGGCTCACTGCTAGGTGTTAAGAGTTTCTGCAGGGGGAGGTGTGAAACACCTCCACCCAGTGCAGGCTTTGTTTCTGGCCTCAGAGAGCACAAAGGCTCTCACCCCATGAGGTCAGAAACGTGTCTCTGTGGCAGACTTGACTAGACAAGTCAGTCCTACACTGAAGGATTGGGTAAAACACAGGGGCCATCTCTAAGATGCCCTCTGTGTGCATTTTTTTAATAAATCCAGCACTAACATCAGTGTGGGTTAATTATTCTGAGAAGTTTGATATCAAACTTCCCAGTGTTCAGTGTAGTCATTATGGAACTGTGGAGTTTGTTTTGACAAACTCTCAGACCATATACTTAATATGGCCACAACTGTACTTACAATGTCTAAGAGTAGACTTAGACACTGTAGGGGCATATTGCTCATGCAGCTATGCCCTCACCTGTGGTATAGTGCACCCTGCCTTAGGGCTTTAAGGCCTGCTAGAGGGGTGACCTACCTATGCCACAGACAGTATTTTGTTTGCATGGCATCCTGAGGGGGATGCCATGTCGACTTTACCTTTTTATCCCCTCTAACACACACAATCTGCAATGGCAGTGTGCATGTGTTAGGTGAGGTGTCCCTTAGTGTGGTACAACAAAGTCTGCAGCCCTTAGGGACCTTCCCTGGTCACAGGGTCCTTGGTACCACTGGGTCCTTTTACAAGGGATTTATCTGTGTGCCAGGGGTGTGCCAATTGTGGAAACAATGGTACATTTTTATTGAGATAATACTGGTGCTGGGACCTAGTTAGCAGGGTCCCAGCACACTTCTTAGTCAAGTCAGCATCAATGTCAGGCAAAACGTGGAAGGTAACTGCAAGAGGGAGCCATTTTCCTACAACAAACTTCCATTTGGCCAGAAGCAACACAACTGCAATATATGAACGCAGAGATCTGGGTATGTTGCGTACATAGCCCAGTGGAGCTAACAAAGGGGTGGATCTGAGTGCAATGTGTGTCATCAGGTAAGTCTGTCAAACACCGCCCACCAATACGGTGCAATATTATAACATGTCATATGGGCAAAGTCTGTGGTCACTACGCAACATTTACGGCAGTCGGAGGTTCGAGTAGGATCTATGTGAGCAAGCATTCCGGGCGTCACAAACTCTTTGCAGGAATTCATAGTGTATAAGCGTATGGCGATGGATAATGGAGACAAGATGTGTCTGAGCATAACAGGTCTATTCAAACCTGGTAGGTTAAGGGCTGTCGCAATTCTGCCTCCCGTGCAGCTCTAAGTCTGGAGTCTCGAGTCGAAAGAAGATACAAACTGGTGTGATATAATTTGGAGCTTAACCTATCTCCTTCGCTGTCAGTGATCACCAGCATCAGTGGCGTGACCTCGTCAGGGGCCAGTGGAGAAGACTGGACTTGAGCCCTAGGCACACTCTGAAGCCATCGGAGCACAAAGTGGTCCATGTGGGTGGCATCTTGAAATCAATTGTCTTCCATACGGGAGAACACATGCCCATCTGGGAAGAGGTCTCCAAAGGTATGTAAAGCATGTTTGTCTGTATGCCCTGGACCAGTCGTTCCCGGGTGGTGGGAAACCCGGGATTATTCACCAGTGGGATTGCGTGTAGTGTAGCGTCCGGCCACCCTACATCTGAGTCAACCTCCTCCATGCCCAGCTGGTTGTGGCCAGGGTATGTATGTCCTTAAGGTCTAATGGGAGGCCTGTCAGTAGCAGAGCCCACAGTGGTATTGGAGCGCGAGGACTTTTTCGGGTTTGGAGTAGGGTATGCAAGCATCTCTGTGATACCACACAAATGTAAATGAGGAACTCCAAAGCCTCCATGTTCATATGGAAGTACCAGAGTGTCCCACCCAATTCGAGCCTGCCTGTCCGCCCATATAAGTCACAACAGTATACTACGCAAAGCAGCGAAGAACGAATTGGTGAGCGGAAGGGGGATGTTTTTAAAAAGGTCTAAAAAATGGGGGAGTCCCACCATTTTTAAAATAGCAATACTTTCCATTATGGAAAACAGGAGGCGGATCCATCACTCTACTTGGACAGTCAGTCTATCCACTGCCGAGCCATCATTTAAAAGTATAACTTATTCCTTGTCCCGATGTATATGACTGCCCAGATATCGGATGGGACTGTTGCACCACGTCAGAGAGAAGTCACAGAGCACCTGAGTGGTTGCGTCTCTGAGTGGGAATAATTCAGACTTAGTCCAGTTATGTAGAGGCCAGGCAGGACCCCATATCTAACGATCTTGTGGAAGATCAGATCTAAGTTTTTGACAGGATGCCATGGAGCGAAATTGGAAGGTGGACTGGTTGAAACTGCAAGCCCCAGAGTAGGTGTTTCCCCTGCAAGTGGCGTACAAGTGGATCCATCCAGTGAGAATGGAGAAGCCCGGCCGTGACCCCCTCAGGACTGTGAACGGCACCTATAGTGCACCATAGACCTTAATCTGAGCTGTCGGCAGTGATTAGAGAAGGGTGATATGGGAAGAAAAATTATGTGGAAAGCCATTTTATAAAGTGTGGCTTGCAAGAATGGCCATTCCAGCGAATCAAAGGCTTTCTCTGCATCTAACATGGCGAATGTGGTGGGGAGTGTGGGGGAATATTCCACTAAGTACTACACAGACAGTACGTAAGCCGAGGGACGCTCAGCGGTGCAGGATGAAGCCTGACTGGGCAGGGGAAATGATCTGTTTCATCAGCAGTGCAAGTCGGCTTGCCAGTAATTTGGGTGTAATAGGTGAGTAATTCAGTCTGCATGCCCACGATGTCTGTGACTCGAGTGCCATCGGACTGCTGCAACTCGGATTTATAGGATGTTCCCCTGAGTGACTGCAGGAGCTCAGTCAGCGTTCATCCCAGCCTCCCCCCCTCCTGTAACAACTGGTCCTTGCAAACGTCCCCAGGAAGTGGGCCTCCTGCTCTGCTAGATCCCTGAACTAAGCCACTAATGCAGCACGTTAGTGTAAATTAGCCCCAGTGTTCTGATGGGCATTTGCACTATCTAATGCCGCCAGGTCAGTTTCAATGAGGGTCAAGCTCTTGCACAGGTCTCGCATCATCCTGGAGTGTTTAGATATACATATGCCGCTGGTGTAGGCTTTAAAGGCATCCCACAGGGTGACCTGTTATTGAACAGATTCTTTGTTACGTTCAAAATACTCAATGATGTCGGAATGGAGTTTAGTGTGAAAAAGTTTGCCATGAAATGCCATGCTGGGAAATCGCAATTGGCATTCAAGGCCTCCTGCAACAGGAATGCACAGTGTCATCAATGAATGATCAGAGAGCATCCTTGGGAGGAGTGTGATGGAGCTAAGTCATGGTGTAAACATGGGCAATAGGAGCCAGTAGTCTATGCGTGTCCATGTATTGTGGAGCGCTGAGTGAAATGTATAGGCTGGGGTAGCGGAATTTCACAGGCACCGGGGGTGTTTGAGCGTGAATGCATTGCAGATGTCCAGCAATAAGCACAGCGAGCAGGATTTTTCCACAGGAGTCTTTGCCATAGTATCCAGCTTGGGGTCTAGGAGCATATTAAAATCACCTTGCAGTATCGTGTGATCTGCATCCATGTGGTCGATTAGGGTCTGTTTTGAAGTGTTTGAAAGAATTCCAGATTGTCATTATTAGGGGCATAGATTTTAACTAGTAATACGTTTTGTCCTGCCAGATGACCTGCCACTAAGACATATCTGTCCCCTTCAACAGTATGGTCAGCAATGAGGCTGAAAAGATATGCTTTTATGGATCAACATGCATACCCCTGCTAGTAAGTACTGTAGCTGGAGAAAAATTGATGTGGGCCCCCGGCATTTGGGAATGAGTGTGAGGGGCTGGGTGGCAAATGAATCTCCTTCAAGAAAGCGATAATAACGCCATGTCTATGCAAATATTGTAGCACTTGTTTGCCCTTGCGGGGATTGTTGAGGCCTTGAATACTCCAGGATTCCATTGAACAGCAGGAGTATTCTCAGCAAGGGTAAGGTAGAATCGCAGCAAATGGCAGTAAAGAGGCCCCACTGGGTGTGTGGTGCAGATACAAGGGGCTAAGGAATGTCGCTGAGCATACAGCTTCCCTGAATGGGGATGTCTTCAGAGCTCTGGTGCACAGTGGTTCTTCACTCCGGCCTCCACCCAAGCCACAGGCACTTGTAAGCGGGCTGTGTAGGATTATAGCGGCAACTGTCAGCTTTCTTTGGCATCCCGCTGCTGCAATGCCACAAAGCGCTCAGGGCAAGCACGATTGTCCTTAAAGGCATGGGCCACACTGCACAGCCTGTTTGTGAGTGTGTCAGTGTGTTTTACTGTGTCACTAGGATCCTGCTAGCCAGGTCCCCAGTGCTCATAATGAAAACCCCATTTGTCAGTGTGTTTTGCCTGTCTCACTGGGATCCTGCTGGCCAGTAGCCCAGTGCTCATAGTTTGTGGCCTAATGTGTGTGTTGTCAGTAGTGCTTAACTGTGCTAACCAGAACTTCAGTGCTTATGCTCTCTCTGCTTCCAAATTAGTCATTATTGTTTAGTGACTTCATATTCCAATTCCAATTGGCACACTGGACCCCCCTTATAAGTCCCTAATATATGGTACCTAGGTACCCAGGACATTGGGGTTCCAGGAGATCCTTATGAGCTGGAGCATTTCTTTTGCCACCCATTAGGAGCTCAGACAACCCCTTTCACGGGACTGCTGTTGCAGCCTGTGTGAATTAGTGCACACACTATTTCACAGCCATTTTCACTGCACTTAAGTAACTTATAAGTCACCTATATGTCTAACCTTAATTTACTGAAGGCTAGGTGCAAAGTTACTAAGTGTGAGAGCACCCTTGCACTAGCAAAGGTGCCCCCACGCTGTCCAGGGCCAAATCTACGGACTTCATGAGTGCGGGGATACCATTACACGTGTGCGCTACATATAGGTCAATACCTATATGTAGCTTCACAATGGTAACTCCAAATATGCCCATGTAAGGTGTCATTCCAGATCTGGTATTGGGGGCCAATCCCATGCATCCTGGGGCTCCACCATGGACCCCCAGTACTGCCAAACCAGTTCTCTGAGGCTTGCACTGCAGCTGCTGCCCCCTCACAGACAGGGTTCTGCCCTCCTGGGGTCTGAGCAGCTCAGTCCCAGGCAGGCACAACAAAGCATTTCCTTTGGGAGGTGGGTGTTACAACCTCTCCCTTCGGAAAGAGGTATAACAGGCTTGGGAGGGGTAGCGTACCAGAGCCTCTGGAAATGTTTTGAAGGGCACAGATGGTGCCATCCTCGCATAAGCCAGTCTACACCAGTCCAGGGACCCCCAATCCCTGCTCTGGTGCGAAACTGGACAAAGGAAAGGGGAGTAACCACTCCCCTGTCCATCACCACCCCAGGGGTGGTGCCCAGTGCTCCTTCAGTGTGTCCCTGGCGTTCGCCATCTTGTTTTCCAAGGTGTGGGGACACATTGGAGATCTGTGAGTGGCCAGTGCCAGCAGGTGATGTCAGAGACCCCTCCTGATAGGTGATTAGCTGGATAGGTAGCCAATGCCCCTCTCAGGGCTATTTAGGGTCTCTCACGTGGGTTCCTCTTCAGATTCATCTTGCAAGTTTCCACCAGGAATCCTTTGCAACTCCTGCTTCATCCTCTGCCCGTCGGATCAACCGCAGACTGCTCCAGGAACCGCTGTAACTGCACCAAAGTACCCAGAAAGGCTATTGCGACTCTGCAACTTCAGCTCCAGCCAGCAACTGCAACAGCTTTCAAAGTGTGCACGCTCTGGGGACTCTCTGTCTTCACCCTGCACCAGAAGGACCAACAAAATCTCCCATGGAGTGACAGCGTCACTTTCCTGCTCCAGCAGACACACCTCTGGGACTCCTCTCCTGATGACGAGCGTGCTCTCTGAAACACAGGTGGTGGACCTCTTTGACACAGACTGTCCTAAGGTCCAGCTGTCCAAATTTGGAGGAGGTAAGAGCTTGCCTTCCCTGTTTGCGACAGTAACCCTGTGCACCATGTCATCTTCACGTCCTGAGGCCTCTGTGCACTATTTGCAAGAATCCTTCGTGCACAGCCTAGCCCAGGTCCCCAGCACTCTATCCTGTGATGCTCAACTTGCTGAGTTGTTTTCCAGAGGCGTGGGACCTTCTTTTGTAGTGCTGCAGCAAACGCAATTTGCACCTTCTTTGTCCCTGTGTCCTGGGACCTCCGTGGATGCTGACTGGTCCTCTGTGGGTTCCCTCCAGTGTTGGGAGCCCCCTCTGCCTCCTCCGGTCCCTCCTAGGTCCAGGCAGCACCATTCTGACGCAATCCGTGACACTGCTAGAACCAAGGCTTGTTGGACGAATCTAGTGCTGCAACTCGCCTGCATCCAACATCTTGACGTAGAACATCCTTTGCATCATGCAGGACCCCGCAGCCATCTTCCTTGGTGCTCTTCTGCAGACTTCTTCCAATCGGAGAATACTCTTTTGCACCATCTTCTAGGTTGGCAGGGGCTCCTGTTCTTCCATGAATCTTCTGCAACTTCTGGACTCGGTCTCCTCTCTTTACAGGTCTTCAGGTCCAGGAATCCACCACTTGTTGTTTGCAGTCTTGCTTGGTTCTTGCAATAACTCTAAGCACAACTTCTAGTGTGTCCTGAGGAAACTTGCAGTACTTTACTCCTACTGTCCTGGGCTCTGGGGTGGGGTATTTTACTCACCTTTGTGGTTTTCTTACACTCCCAGCGCCCCTCTACACACTACACTTGCCTGGTGGGAATTCATGATTCGCATTCCACTTTCTTAGTATATTGTTTATAAGTACTGTGTAACTATAGTGGTATTGCAGGAGCTTTGCATGTCTCCTAGTTCAGCCTAAGCTGCTCTGCTACAGCTACCTCTAACAGCCTAAGCTGCTAGAACACTACTACATTTCACTAAAAAGGACCTGGTATAAGGTGTAAGTACCCAAGGTACCCACTACAGGCCAGGCCAGCCTCCTACAAGGAGATAGTGTGAATATATGTACTTTCCAGTTCCAGTCCTCTTTGGTCAGATCAATCTCAGTCCAAAAGCAATGCCACCTTTGCCTCTTCCTTCTACAGAAGCGTGAGATTTTGCTTTTTTCCACCCTTGCCCTCAGTTCTTTGTAAGCTTGACTTGAGACCATCTTTGTCATGACCGTCTCAGGTCAATCCCAATCTATTACCTCTCTGGGCATGCCCTGGGATTGCTGGTTTGCAATTTGCATCGCAGTGGTCTGGGCACTCTTTCTCTTTGAGGTAATGGATCTGCAAGGGAAGTCCTTTTCATCCAGCACTCTGAGGGGCTACCTGGCCTTTTTTTATGTCTCTATTGTGAGTTAAAGAGCAGTTCCAAAGGTATTTAGATCACTTTCAACTCTCGCCTCAGCCAAGATAATGGTGGAGCGGACACACTACTTGTTTCTAACCCACTTGCACTTCTTCAGAAAGATATGGTGCTCACTTCTTTGTCTTCTGTTTATCTTGTACTTGGGTAGCAAATGCAAACACAACAAGATGAGAGATGGAATCTTTGAATTAATTTCAGCCACTGGCAATCGCTTGGGGCCTCATCCCAATCCATTGTTTTTTGTCCATCATGCCACCTCAGTTTGGACCCAGCCATATGAAGCCAGAAGTTCGCACTAGGTCCTGAAGGAAGCCACAACATCTCTGTTGAGGGTGACAGGCAGAAACATGTTGACCTTTTTTTAAATGTGAACATACAAGTCTAGATTAACCCTGTTCTGTCATGGTTTCAATCCTGACCCAGAAATGCATGAATAATTCTATTAGCATACTCAGTAGTCAGTTTTAATGCACAGAACTTTCTCTTCTTTTTCACATTGGTTAATCCTCTGCCCTCTCACCACACATCGCATACCAGCATAGGTTGATTGTACCTCTTAAAACACCTGTAAGAGCTCTCCCCCCTCCGAGCGGAAGGGGCTGTAGCCCGAACCATGATCAACCATCATGGGGCAAGGAGTTTGCCTATGACAACGCATGGCACTTCTAGGTGGGTGAGGGAATTTATCCTATAAAGAAGATGCCTTTGTAATAACAAGGCCACGTCACTGACGTGGTTTTGCCTTATGGGTTTTTTCTTTTCTTAGACTTTTCCGTCAACAGACCTGGGGGTTTTGTAGTGATAGACAGTGATTCAACTGAGGGGGAGACAACTCCTGCTGGTCTTTAAAATTCCCTTAGCCCTTTTTTGTGAAAGGATGATTATCTTCTGGTCATTTTAATTATACTAGTTCAACTCTTCCTTCATGGACTACTTCAGACTCTCCTCTGTTTGGATGGACTTTACAGGGAATTCTGGGCGAGTGGGTGGCCTTATATGTACAGTCGCCCAAGGGGAGAGTAATTTTTACAAGGTTGTCTAAAATGATCTCACATTCAAAGTTAAGAAAAGTGCAGGAAAAAACGAGACACTCCTTAAACACGAAAAGTAGGCTCAAGTGTGTGACTAACAGGAAAATATATATAAATAGATTACTACCCAGACAGAGTTCTCAGAATGTATTATTTGGGGAGTGAGAGGTGTACTAACTCTAGTTACGTAAGTGAAAGGCTTGAAAACATATGCCTAATAGGCTACAAGCTTTACATTACTATAAGATCCTATATTACAGAAATGAGTTTCACGTATATTGTCTCTGACATGCAAAAAAATTTATGATTTTGCAAAGTTGACCACCATGAACAACACTTGGTGGGCCTCTCTGTAAACATTTACCTTCAAAACATATACTTCAATAACAAAGAAAAATAAAATGTAGGCTGCAAATATCAATTGCGCACATTCTTTTGCACCATTATTCGGATCCATTTGAACAAGAAACAGTACTGAAATCAGCAAAGTATGTTGTAAATTATGTGGCACATAACCCTACTGCCCCGCACCTGTATGTATCTCCCTCTCCATCTTCTATTTTCACTTTCTCTCCAAATAATGGAGGGTGGGATTACTTTTATTAATGTGATGGTGCTGGAGTAATTTCCAATTGACGGTGTGAATTGTTGCACCATTGCCTCTCTTACCTCAAAGCTATAAGACCAATTAATTGTCCTAGTGTTTATTTTGACTGTTTCTACTGACGTATAAGTGTTTCCTTTATGTTCATTTTTCAGGGGCGGAGTTTGTGAGCGCAGCCCTTCTACCAGCTAAAAACAAAGAAACTGAAGTGATCTATTTCTTTTTTAACGAAGCCAATAAGACGGCCGGGCTGGACGGTGTGCTTTTCAAAGCCTGGCTGGGACGAGTGTGCAAGGTAGGGACAAATTACTCGCATATGGGGTAGGTGGCAATGGTTGGGATGAATGTAAGGGACAAGACCGTGAAAGGTACCTTTTCCGATGAGCACAGTACTTTACGTAGATAGACTTTCTTCCATTGCATACCATTCCACCTTGTGAACTTATGAAAAGTGCTACTAAAACTGTTCAAAGTAAGAAAGTGGTCAGCTAGTTCATGCTTGTGCATTGCGCATGCTTGTGCTTTCTTGTGAGTTCTGTGCCTATGTTGCAAGGTGCTGAAGTCATGGAAAATGTGTATTTAAGTCCAGATTGGCAATCAATACTGGTTAACAAGACCTAGGAGCTCAAAGATTGGGAATACTGAAATGACCATGAAGATATCGTTGCCTTAGACTGGCTCAGTTATGCTTCCAAGCACAACAGATTACTAAGCAGAGCGGATGCTAGGATGCAGATAAAGCACTGGTTCAAGCTGGACTTCAAACGAACATGCCACAAAGAACAGCTTGTCTGAATTTTGCATCTACTCTGGTTATTGTACTTGTGACAAAATACTACACAAGGCATGCACTGCCATGTTTTGTTTTCACACCTTTATATCTTCCTTAATTTTAGAAAACACTTTTTGAAACAAAACATAAAATAAATGTAGACAATTTACAAGACACTTACTATTAAAGAAGGTAAGAGAGAGGTGCAGAAGAAGTAAGGAGTTTACCAGGGGAAAAATAGTTACTTTGAATTTAATCCGGATAAGAATGCATAATAATAAAACAATTAAAATCCTCATTAAAACTTCTCTTGAAGATGTCAAATCTGTGTCACAACTGTAAATACAGGCAAAGGTGACTGAATTGGGTGATTATGCAATTTATTGTGGCTCCTGACAGGACTGCGGTTGGGTTGGTCTGTGACCGAGTCAGCTGCATGCTAAGCATGCGTTCTACTCTTCTTTTTCAAAAATAGTTCAAATTGCTCTCACTTACACCCCGTTTTCAATGACCCCACTATTTAACCCCTACAGATGTGCCATGTCATATCTGGCAATGGAAATGCAGAAAGCCCGCGAAATTTTCATTACACCAACATAATTTCAGGCACTTGGGGCCATATGTACGAACACATTTTCCCATTGACACAGAATGGGAAAAACCCTTTGCTACATCTGGCCCTTTGTGTTACATTTTATATTTTAGTCGTGCGGAAGTATTTTGCACTACAATACAATGCTAAATTCGAGATTCGAATTTTGAGTAATTTCATGGAATTCTTCCCAGTTTTCGTGTAATTATGCCGAAGGAAACTATTCAAATTTCTTGTACTATTTGAAGAAAGGTTTTGTTGTAACTATTCAATTTGTAAAACGTCTGGGGGCGGATATAGCCATTCTCGGGGACTTCTCTGTCTATCAGGGTGACAGAGGACTAAACCTCATTAACAACAACTTCAGGACTATCATACTATACATTTCCACTTTGTGAGTTTTTCTTGCACTGCATACAGCCAACAATTCTACATTTTCTTTTACAGGCAGATGAAGGAGCCAAGACTGTTCTTGTGGACTCCTGGACAACATTTACCAAAGCCCGTCTGGTCTGCGGCAGCTTGTCCGACCACCGGCGTTTCGAGAAGCTGATAGATGCCTTTGTGCTTGTGGAGGGCAGTGAGGATGGTGGAGCGATGTACGGAATCTTCGCCAATGAATGGTGAGTTAGAGTTTGACCTTCTACTCAAAATCGTCTCATGTAATGGGTGACTGCAGAATGGGACATATCTGTCAAAGATTCCTGCACCCAAATATTGCAGTGAGCAGCCTCAATGCTTTAAAGACAGGACGGTACCTTGCTCGTGAACAATGGTGTATTTTGGGACGGGATTAACGCCTCAGGTATCAGTCAAAGATTCATTCATACAAAAACATATTGTGTCCTCAATGTCTCAGGTTCCTCTTGTACTAGAGAGTCCACGTTTCTTACATTTCTCTCAAATAAAAACGCTCCCAAATGTAATGAGTGATGCAGGTAGTTATTGACAGCCATCAGTAATTTGGTGGGTGCACACAGGGACCTCAGATGCCAAACAAAGGTCCATTGACTTAAAATATTCTATTTGAGGTCCCAGTAACTCAGATGTGTTTGCACTGAATGTTCCCAACATATCAGATATCTGGGGAGAGTGCACACCCAATATTTCAATATGGCAATAATATGACATATATTACATCAACATGACCGCTACATTGCAAGATAAGTGTAGGAAGAAATAATAAATTAATATTGTTAAGTAGACGCTCTGAAGTTAACAATAGGAAAAATATACTTATCCTGATGATATAGTGGTTGTCACAATATTGTAGGTCGATACGATGACACTTTATCAAGTGTCATACAACGGTAAGGAAGATGTGTTTGCTCAAGGAGTTACTGGGCGGTATCTAAGTTTCAGAAGCTTGTTCGATATCTCATACACCTATAAAGCACTTTTTCAGAAAAAAAATATAGATGATCCCTGTGTCTAAAGGACTAATATGTATATAAGCAACTTTGTGTACTTCTCTCTATGTCCATGCAATCGTGTGTCTTTTTATAGGGAGTTACATAAATATAGAAGAAAAACAAAAACAGAAAAAACAAGTTATTGTACAGTCTATGTATGTTTAAACAGAATACACAAGTAAATGTCTAACCATTAAGTATGACTACATGTATGTGGAAATTGGTGCACATATAGGAGGTTTGTGCTTTGCACATAAAACATAAGTATAATGTGTTTATATATGTATGTATGTGTACATATATCTATATACTTAGATGTGTGGTTATATCTCTATACATGCATATACTGATTTTTAATTATTGTGGGAAAGAAATATAACACACACACACACACACATATTCCTTTTCAACCTTTGTCTGTACCTTCACTCTCTGACTCATCCCAAACCTTGCTGACTAGTCTTTTAACAGGTTCACTCGTTCATCACTCCCACCATCTTGCATCTTCTCTTTATGAATCAACTTACATCAATCTATAGGTTCCAAAACAATAAGCTAAATGCATAAAATCTCATGAGCACAAACTTAATATACTTACCATAGCTAATCCACATCAGAGCAAAAAAAGACCTTTTACTAATCCACTACCTTCTTCCTTCTAACGTTGGGTTCCAAAGTAGCGTTCTACTGAACACAAAGCATGTTAACTGCTTGTCAAGCGCTATATTAACACAATTAACAATTACAATTCTTTTAAAATGTGGTAATGCAGGTGGTGCTGAAGGGATAGGAAGGTGATCTAATATCTCAGTAGCTTACTTAATCTCATAAAACTGTAATGGGTTCCAAATGATGCATATACTTTCAAGTTCATCCACAAACGTGCACTGTTGGTCCCATTGTTCCTAATCCCTAATGAAGACTCGTTGGTACAAAATCTTCCTGTTGAGTATCCCAGGTTGATGGGGAAGATGCTTCATTTTATATAGCTGATTAAATTTAAAGACCCATTCACTTTAAAGGGTTATTTGCACAAAAATGTTGCATTGTTGGTCCCAATATCTCATGTTAGTTGAAGGCTCATTTGACGAGAATTATATAAAGTGGGTAGTGATGAGTGGTAGAAAGGGTGTTATAAGATCTCAGAACCATGTCAAATACACATTAACTCAGAAATCTGTAATGGGATCTCAGTACCTCAAACACCCGTTGAAGAGCTGTTCATCAAAAAATGTGTGTGGTAGGTTCCAGTATCTCAAACACCTGCCAAAGACTTGTTTAGGCATATTGTTGACTGTGGTAGTGCTGATTTTGGATACATGTCTAACAGACGCGCTAACAGGACCAGAGGGACTACATATCTCAGATTGCTTTGTGGCCCCAGGAGGCGGCCATCTTGTGCATCACCTGCTCCCACTTGCCAGATCCAACGAGCGCTATAAAGCGCGAGGGGGCATACCGCAGCGCGGGACGTGCTAACAGGACCAGAGGGACTACATATCCCAGACTGCTTTGTGGCCCCAGGAGGTGGCCCTCTTGTGCATCACCTGCTCCCACTTGCCAGATCCAACGAGCGCTATAAAGCGCGAGGGGACATACCGCAGCGTGGGACGCGCTAACAGGACCAGAGGGACTACATATCCCAGACTGCTCTGTGGCACCAGGAGGCGGCCATCTTGTGCATCACCTGCTTCCACTTGCCAGATCCAACAAGTGCTATAAAGCGCAAGGGGACATACCGCAGCACGGGCACGCTAACAGGACCAGAGGGACTACATGTCCCAGACTGCTTTGTGGCCCCAGGAGGCGGCCATCTTGTGCATCACCTGCTCTCACTTGCCAGATCCAACGAGCGCTATAAAGCGCGATGGGGCATACCGCAGTGCGGGTTGCCCTAACAGGACCAGAGGGACTACATATCCCAGACTGCTTTGTGGCCCCAGGAGGCAGCCATCTTGTGCATCACCTCCTCCCACTTGCCAGATCCAATGAGCGCTATAAAGCGCGAGGGGGCATACCGCAGCGAGGGACGCACTAACAGGACCAGAGGGACTACATATCCCAGACTGCTTTGTGGCCCCAGGAGGCAGCCATCTTGTGCATCACCTGCTCCCAATTGCCAGATCCAACGAGTGCTATAAAGCACGAGGGGGCATGCCGCAGCGCAGGACATGCTAACAGGACCAGAGGGACTACATATCCCATACTGCTTTGTGGTCCCAGGAGGCAGCCATCTTGTGCATCACCTGCTCCCACTTGCCCAGATCCAATGAGCACTATAAAGCGCGAGGACGCATACCGCAGCACGGGACGTGCACTGGAGGCGCCCAGGCAAAGCCCGGGCCAAGTTCATGCCCATCTGCGACCGACCGAGGCCGGGCAGGGCCAACCCCCTGAGTTTGGCTTTTGCCTTAGCCACTTCGAATTTTTCTGTCCCCCCTTAGTCCTCCCTCATCTATCATCTTAGGCCCCTGTCTCGTCCCATTACAGTGCCACAGATATTGGTAAAAGAAGAGCAATCGAGGGTGGGGTTGGGGCCGGGGGGAAAAAACACAAGAAAAACTTCAAAAAGTCGGGCTGCAACGAAGTACTAGACTGCACTGATAACCTCCTAGCTGACTGCGGGGAAATATTAACTCCATCACCTGGCACCGACCAGCCATTGAGTCCCAAACCGTGCCCTGCAACCCAACAATTGACTAGGAAGCAGGGAAGCATACCCAATATGTTGAACAAAGCCAGTGTACGGGTGAGGACCGAGACTAGCGCAGTGCCCCCCCCAACCCTGCAGATTCAGTCCCTAGCCCCTGTTCCCTTCACGACCCAGCTACAGAGCCCCCTCCGTCACCTGTTACCTGTACCAATCATTTTCATCTGTTATCATGTCCCTCCGATCCACCTACAACTCAGGATCTCGCAGTTTCACCTGCCCAGGCCAGGGCAGAAAGCTTCACAAATATCCAGTCATCCCTCCCTCCCACAAATGACGACCTGGCAGGGTGCATACAAACACTCAGGGCAGAAATAGCAGCCCTTAAGTGCATAATAGGCGACCTCGTGGTCACAGTGGGGCGTCTCATGGAAGAGAGAGGGAGAACAGCTAGGGAAAGTGCAGCCACCCCAGCAACACTACCACTCTGACTCTACCTGTTCCCACCATGCTCCATCACGTCAAACACCTTCGAGCCCCCCCAGGTTCTCTACTTGAGGACCCCGTCCCTAGGACTTTGGTCGGAGCCCGCATATTGGGTTCCCGCACACCATCAGGCGAGCAAACTGACTATCCTCTCACCAACCCAGAGAACACAAGTTCCAACTCCACACCCCTCATTTCAGGGGAGGGCCGCCTCTCTGGTAGTATATATTCTCCCAAGACTACCACTCTCCTTCCCCGGAAAATCTTTATGACCAACGTACCTAGATCTAACTCTCAGGGGGGGGAGGTAAGGGGAGGATTCCCTGATTAACAAAGTCACCCATTGGATTCGTCATAGCAGAGGATGTCTTTCAGTAATTAGGAAAGATATTCTTAGGGCCAGACAACACCGGTCCCAGAGCTCACTGTCCGATTATATCGAGCTCCTCCTAGTAAACGGGCAGCTAGCCTACGACTTAGTAGCCTTAGACCAAAGAACCAACCCCCCGGGTGGCTCCACCATTCAGTTTAAACTCGACCCATCCACTTCACTTTGTGTACCACTCTCCCTAGTGGCTCTAGAGCAAGACACTGTCTGTTCCATGATTGATTGGCCCTCCACGATTGAGGTGCAGGCCCCCCGCGTCAGACCTGATAGTGGCATAAGCTCTAACAGTTGTGCCCGCACCAATAGTCACTCAGCGGTCATCACTGATCAGACACACAGGACGGTCTCTACTGCTTCCCACAACGTCACCACACCAGTCACCTCAGATTTCCAGGTAAACCTGCTCCCACTACCCAATTCCCCGACCACCAGCCAGAAAGAAAAGATTGTCTCATGCAATGTGGCAGGCATAAAATCCAAGCTTCCGTTGCCGCACTGGAACCTTTTCATCGACCAATACAACATGCGTATCTTCCAGGACAGCTGGCTAATTGAACCTGCCCATAAACCTGGCTATGCAACCTACCACATACCCGCCGCTCCCAGCAAGGCGGGCCGCCAATCGGGGGTCTCCTAATTTGGATAAAAATCGCACTAGTGTGTAGTGAAACGGATACCCACCAACACCCCTGACATCCTTGGTATTAGCCTCAAGGGAACAGGGCCTACTGCCACTGACATTTTTACCATCTATGCCAGGGGAACAAGGAGGACCAACCGCTCTGTGACCCTGCAGTCCCTAGAGACCCAACTGGGCGAAAGACCCTCCAAACATGCCCTTATCGTAGCAGGGGACTTTAATACCACCTTTGAACCCCTTGGTCTGGACTATATGGGTGATTTCAGGGAATAAGATAACATTTGGCACATACCCAGGTGAGAGCTCTCCCCCCATTAAAAAGTGGCACTCGACTGCCCTTCAACTTAATGCCCTGACCCTCGGCCAAGGTCTGAGGGCTGTAAATAGAAGAGCCAAATCATATAAGCATGCCACCCACACGTTCACTGGTTCACAGGTTCTCAGGGGAAGAGCTGCATGGACTATATATTGATGGACCTTAGATATTGGCACTTGGTTGATGACATGGTAGTCCGGACCCAAACTGACAGTGACCACAATCCACTCTGTCTCAGTTTAGAATCACTGTGGGGCAGGGCGCCCACAGCAACAACCACTACCAAAGTAGCCAAAGTGATACAGGCTGAGAACAACAGACGGCGACTTTGATGGAACAAGGTGATCCTGCGAGATGACATTCTCTCTTCCATCGATTTGGACCTGACACTTTGTGTATCATTGATATCTACGATGGGAGAGGATGTGGGAAGCTGTTCCTCCCTAATCAATGTTCACACTGAGTTTTTCCAAAGATTGGAACAGCTCCTATCCCTGCCAGCTGCTCAAAATTCCGGCAGTGCTTCTCCCCACGAGGGGGTTAATTGGTACAATCGTGACTGCCGGCTGGCACGAACAAGGCTAATTAGCGCAATCAAACATACGGATGTCGCCCAAGTTAGGTCTCTGTGGAACCAGTACACACAGACGCAGAACAAGGCCAGGAAGGACTGGGAGGAGGAAAGATGGAGCCTCCTGAGGGCTGCATGTGAATGCAGGGACTCCAGATCTTTTTGGGCCATAATAAGCAAAAGAAACCTAAAGGGAGCCCCTGCAATTGGCAATAACATCCTGCCCTGAGATTGGTTCCACCATTTCAACTCTATATAATGTCAAAAGCCAACTCGTAACCATCTCAGCCCAACCCCAGCCGAGTACCATCTATCGGGATTGTCTGTTCAACTTGGGAGACATCCGAGAAGCAATTAACAACATAGTTCGACTGAAAGCTGCTGGCCCCGATGGCATCCCTGGAGACCTCTTCCTTTACAACATCGACAAATGGGCCGAGTACATTCTTCTTCTATCCAATGCAATTGTCAGGGGAGCTCCCATTCCCGAGTCCTGGAGGGGTGCCGAGGTAATACCCATTTACAAGAAAGGCGACAGGTCCCTACCCGCCAACTATAGGCCCATTAGCCTTATAGATACAGTACAAAAGTTATTCTGTTGTGCACTATCGAAAATCCAAGATTGGATCAATGAGAACGGCATTTTATCACCAATCCAGGCTGATTTTAGGTCCAAAACAAGCACCATAGGTCAGGTGTTTAGGTTTCTGCTCTTGTATTGGAAGGTCGTTGTAATAGGGAAGGGGAGTCTCTATGTAGCCTTCATAGACCTTAAATCAGCTTTCAATGGTCCCTAGAGGTAAACTTTTGGAGGTCCTCAAGGAGATGGGTATGCCCCCAGGGCTTCTGACCACAACAATCTGATTACACGAGGCCAACTATGCAGAAATACGCTGGGGGAACCAGGGCGATCTCACCGATCCGATCCAAGTAGTCAGGGGAGTTCGGCAGGGCTGCGTACTAGCTCCCACTCTTTTTTCCCTTTATTTGAATCAGGTCATCGATCATCTCACCTCGCAGCCCTCTGATGCATCAGCCCTAGGCAAAGAAAAGATCACGACACTTTGGTTCGCAGATGATACCCTGATAGTATCCAAAACCCTGATGGGCCTCCAATCCTCGTTGAATCGATTCAATGACTTCTGCTCCACAAGAGGCCTAGAAATAGACACCTCTAAAACCAAGTTCATAGTCATGACCACCCACAGGTCACATAGGGGGAACCTTTTCCTAAGTGGGTCCAAACTAGAACTAGTCAACACCTTTGATTACCTGGGGATCAAACTATCAGACTCAATGTCCTGGAAAGCCCATATCAACTCCACATCATTAACATTAGGCCAGTTGTGGGTGTCCTTTTAAGAGAGCACCATGCCTCATCATCACGACCAATAGCTGCTGCTCTCCACATTTAGAACAAGAAGTCTGTTAGCGCAGCTCTATACGGGGCTGAACTCTGGGGCTTCGAGGATGTAAGGGAACTCACCCATATAGAGAATATGTTTATGAGAAAACTCACCTCTAGGCCCCCAAGCACCCCGTTCCTTCCTCTGCACATGGATCTGGCCCGCAAACCTCTAGGTGCTATAGCTGGTCTTAGGCAGTTGCTATTCTGGAGGAGAATCATGGCAACTCCCAAACTTTCCTCCTATGCCACCGTGTTTAGGGAAGTTTGCTCTATGGAAACCTCCAACAAGATCAGGTGGATCCACTCAGTTAAGTCAGCATTGATTGCCATTGGGATGGGAAACTTGTGGAATCTTCCACACACAGGGCATCCACCGACCAAAGAAAGAGTGAATTCCTGTTATTGGGAGTGGGTATCCCAGTCCATATCTTGCTCGCTCTCACTAGGGCGCCTATCTAGCGAGTTTCTGGACTTCAAATCTACCTGGTTGCTAGAACCTTACCTGGACTGCATTTTAGATCCGACCGATACGAAGCTCTATATGCAGTTTAGATTTGGTTCCCTCCCCCTTAATACCTTTACCAGCAGATGGCAAAATAAGGCCCCAAGCAACAACTTATGCCCATGCTGTACCCTGTATCAGGAGTCAACTGCCCATGTCTTCTTTGTTTGTCCATCCTACGCTCATCAACGAAGGAAATGGCTCACGCCAACTTGCAAACAGTTCGGGACCCGAGATCATGCTGTGGCCATGAGAATCTTAAGATCAGCCTCCAGTCCGCCCATTGCCATTACAGTCGCCAAATTTCTCGGGGGAATGTGGCGCACCAGGAAGGAAATCGACTAAGACAGTCTAACCCCAAGTCTTTGTAGTTAAACATGTCTATCTTTGTCCCAATACTGTATCTTGGAACAGTGTTATGCCATATTCTTTTTATTGTACTGCATTTCGTGCATTATTATTTTTCTTATTTATTTCAACCCAAACCTGTTTTATGAATTTGAACCCATTATTTATTGTGGCGCTATGCAACTTTAATGGCACTGGATGCCAAAATAAAGTTTTATGATGATGATGATACATGTCTAAGCCTATTACATTCAAAATATTGAACATAGGTTGCCCTATCAGATGTTAACTGAATACTTGTTTGCCTAAAATACTGTGTTGGGAAAGAAGTGATCGGTGTAGAATTTCACATCTCTCTACATCCAGTTCACCCAAAAAGCTGCAGCGTTGGCCTCAATATTTAAGATACTTCTAGAACTTCAGGGCACTGAATGTTGGAATTGGGGTTCTGAGTAGCTGATACTTAAAGGTGTCATACACCCAGAATGGTGAAAGTAGTTTGAAAATATAATGATATAAGTTATTTTATATCGAATACCTCATTATCGCCCTTGTGCCTGGGTTGTGTATATCATAGATATGCCTGCAAATCTTGTTATATTGACAGCAATTTTGCTTCCTATTGAGGGCTTAGCACACAAGTTGCTGTTTCACCCTTTTTTTATGTAAGAGATGAACTTGCCTGTTAGTAAAACTTCCGATTTCCCAACAGTTCATTTGACCTCAGTCTGTATAACGCTCCTGAGAAGAGTTTTAAGATTAATCTCCCTACTTACTGCTGCTTGGAGCCGGGGGAGGGGACTCACTATGTTACCTCAAGAAATAATCCAAGCTGCTGCATGACATACTAGCACTTATGCTCGGAAGCTACCTTCTTTGTAAAAAATTACCCTTTGTCTATTTCGATTAAACACTTAGTGAAATGATCTTATATCGAAATCTGGTCTATTCAAATGGGTTGGTTCATTCTGAGGACGGGAGACTTGTGGTTTGCAGGGTAACTGATAACACTGGAATACACATTAAATATGTCTTATACTATTTCATCCAGACCAATTAGCCTGAACTCTTGTATGGCAGTGTTTTGCTGTAGCATATGCATGTCTGACTCTTTGTTGTAAAGATATGTGTGTGACTTTCTGTGTCCTACCTACAAATTAAGATCGCCTTTATTTGGTACATCACTATCGGAAGGAGAGAGAAAGCCTTTCACCGGGAGTATGGGATACACTCTCATTGCGTAAACACATAACACGAGGGGTATCCTAAAGCCCAATTTATCTTCAAATCAAGCATACGAGTTGAACAGTTATATCAGGAGCCCTTATTTGTTTGTTTTTAAAACCCACACCCACTCCGTTAGTGTCATTCTCCATCAAAACTGTGATCTACTGCCAATCTTTGAGAAGAGTTCATGTAATATTTTTCCATTTACTGATTTCCATGTTTAAATGACAGGGGCTCTACAGCTGTATGTATGTATTCAATGGGAAGAATCACCTCGACATTCACAGCCTCAAAGTTAAAGGGTTTCACCGGCTCATTTTCGCCACACGTACCTGGCAAGGTAAGAGAAGAGATACGTAAAGTGTATAGTTGTGCAGCAAAAAAAAACACAACAAATCCCTGACAAGTTATGAAATGCCCACAACTGTCAGAAATGCTCAACACACGACCAAGAGAGGCATACAGAACATGCACACCATTACAACCAACAATTGACCAAAACTCTCAAAGACATGCATGTCCTCTTGAATGATGGTCAACCCAACACTTATACAATCAAGAAATGACCCACATGCATATACGTGAGCTGATAAATGAACCAGAAAAGCTTACCTGTTCAGAAACGAAATCTCCATCAAAAACAACAGACCAGGCAACAGATGTCAATTGTCCACACCTGCATAAGCAAGAAATGCTAAAAAACACAAACACAGCCAAACAAGAGACAGTATACAGGTATACCCCTAAAAGCAAGAAATGACTAATATACACCAAACATACACATAGCCTTGTTTACATACAGACATACCTTTATCCGCTTGACCTAAATACTGGTACAAGCACTAAATGGTCAACTCACACTCACACCTGCTCAGGTAAAGAATATCAAACATGCATACCAGTACAGGAAAGAAATTCGACTTCTGGCTATGCAAGAGATGTTTGTCATGAACACCTTTTCAAGTAATGAATCCTAAAACACACAGATAAAGAGGCACACACCCACACAAATATGCATGGCCACGTGAGAGATACCCATCATTTACACCTCTAGCAGCTAACATTGGGGTGGGCGGGGGGATATGAGACTAAGGTGCTCCTAAGCTCAATTACATTAAATAATTGACAAGTTCTTTTTAGTCCTTCTTTGTCAGTATGTCTGCTGGCAAAAGCTCATAAATAACAATGTAAAGAAAAACATGGCAAGGCTGAAGGGTGCAGGCTATGGTGGCCAAGGAGAGTGACAGAGAAAGAGACAAGGAGCCTGATATAGAGATGGTTAAGGGATGCTCTCTAACAAAAATAAGGCCCTGTCCACTAAACTTTTGGTAAATTCTGAGTCGGAAGGACCATCAGTGTACTGATGGTGTGCCACTGCTGGGTCTACCATTAAAAAAACTAACTTCAACGGACCAATAGAGTTAAGCCGTTAGAGTAAAGCCATCAGACAGCCCGTCCTGTTTTTTTAATGTGTTTTTTAAAGTGACCGCCAGGAAAAACCTGGCAGTCAGGGACGCAAAAAAGAAATGACGACTCCCTCATCCTGGGAAAAACTCCTTGAGTGTAGGGCAATACTTATTTGTTTTTCAAAAACAAACTCCCCGGGAGTTTGGTTTTGCAAAAAAGAAAAAGTCTGGTGGATGTCCGTCAAAACAGACTGCTGCCATTCACCAAACTTTGTACCTTCAGAGGTACGGCTGTGACTGTGGATCCTCAGAGGGCAGAGAGATCAATGCTGAGCAGACAGTGGTCTCTAAGTTAAGCAAGCAGTAGTCCATCTGGGTGACAGACCTAATATTCTCTTTCATCATGACTTATGTATTATCGTCACCCAAACTCGAGTCCAAAGAAACAATGCAGATGGACAGACAGAAGAGAAAAAAGTAGAAAAGAAAAAGTGAGATGGAGAAAAGAAAGGTTGGGAAGAAAGAAATGATGAGAACGCAATTGTGAATGTTGAAAGTAGAAAAAGATGGATAATTAATGAAAGGCAATAAGGAAAGAATGGTGGAAAGATGGAAGGATTCATGGGAAAGAGGTAGGATGAAAGGAAGAAAGCAAAGAATAACACAAAGAGGAAGGAAGGATGGAGGCAAGGAAGGTAAAAGGAAGGAAGAAATGGCAAGTGAATGAAGGATAGCTAGATGAAACTATGGTCAACATGCATACTTATCCAGAAATTAGATATCCAATATTCACTCCTTCAGCTGAAAGTTAGATAGGCAGTGGTAATGTCATCGAGTGGCATTTTATACATGTTTAAAATAACGAGTTGTTCCAAATAATGAATGTATGTCACAATACTAATATTGTACCTAGAAAATCGACTGCATCAATATAGTGATGATAAGTATATACAAGATAGAACAGATTTACTAGTCTTAACTGCACCCCTGTATACCTTCATTATAGGTGAATGGCCAAAGTGCAGTGACGTGGAATTAAAAATAGTAAATAAATACACCCATACATACTTAACTCAAAACGTCGTGGAAACAGATATTATGATAACCATATTTTGCCAGGACGGTGTTTAAAACTCAGTGTATAAGAACAACAAAACAATTAATTACGTTACCAGCAACTTACACCTGGTGATATCTGCCAATACAATCAGTGTACAAGGACCATAGCACAAAAACACCTGTGGGGGAAATGCTCTGCTCGCGTTATTCCCCATTACTTACCACCGGCGTTTAAGTAAATACAGGTTTTCACTCGGAGCTAATATTATTTGCACCTGGTTATTTTTGCACTTGTTATGGTCTCCTGGGTTTAAGTGACACCACATAAAAGCAAAAATAGGTAGCAGGCACTACGGAAACAAAGGCAAACGAAAGCAGTTCAGAAGAAAGTTGGAAACAGGATAAGAACGAGTAGCACCAGTGAAATCTCAGGGGTTCAAGTTGAGCATGAGAGGCAAGTTGTCGTTAGGAACCTCGTCCATTTTGATAGAGACCTGGGAGGTAGTAATAAGGCACAAGTGGGGGGACGTCACAGGGAACATTTTTTAGAGCCAAGAAAGGAGAAGAAAACGTGGTACATTGATGGACCAGGCACAAAACAAAAGCGGTGCGAGGGAGCAGTACAGGAGTGGCATCGTAGGGAGACATGTAAAAAGGGAAACAAATTAACAATCAATTGATGCAGTGTTGCGGTGAATAAAGGCAAGGTGAGCAAGTTATACAACAAAAAAGGTTCCTCCTTTGTAAGGGGGAACCGTAACAGAACTTCGAGACTGGCTAGGAGGCAACCATGGAACCCGGTGAATCAAACTAAGTTGAAGCTTATAAACAAAATATACCAGAGGGCAGACTTGGAGGAGAAGGTAGCAACAAAGCATCTGGGCAAAAGCTCGAGCACTTTCTGGGAAATGCTCAATAACAAACAGGGCTCCAACAGCAATCAGAAGCTCTAATCTGACAGAAACACACTCGGTTGACTTCTTACCTGAACACTTCAGTCAACCACTGGAGGCACTAGTGCTTTGTACCCAAGAGATAGGTAGCAAACCGCCAACAACACAACCTACAAGCCCAGATGCTTCCATGCCTAGTTTCTCCAAAGTAGAAATCTGCAAATCTATCCAAAAGAGTAGAGAAGACGGAGCACCAGGCCCAGACGGAATCCCAAATGCACAGTACAAGACAAACCCCACTCTTTGGGCAGCTAGCTTGTTGGTAGTTTTCAATAGTGCCAGCCAACTGGAGTCTATTTCGGCCTCGTGGAAAGGATCCGTAATCACCCCCTCTTCAAAGGGGATGACCGTCATCGTCCGGAAAATTACAGCCTCTTTATGCTGATAGACACTGAGGCGAAGCACTTTGTATGTCTTCTTCTAATGGATCTCTTGATCTGGGCGGAAGACAAGCACTTCTAACTAACCAATCTGGATTTGTCCAAGGGGCAGGCATGGTAACCAACATTCTATCACTTTCTGCAATTATGGATAAACAAAAGTTGAACAAGCAACCCATTTACCTCTGCTTGGTGGATTTTAAGTCGGCATTCAACTGTGTGCGGCGTAATCTTCCCAGGCAAAAAATGGCACACTGGGGCATTTTAGCATGTCTGCTGAGAGCAATACAGCTGTAATATTCGGACACCTGGACAAGAGTGAGACTTGAAGACAGCTCTTTCTTGCCCAGGAAAATACAAATCTCCCAGGGTTTAAAGCAAGGTTATGTACTGGCACCATACATTTTTAATCTCTTCCTGGGTGACTTGACTCCAGCCCTGGATGCACACTCCCCTAAACAAGGAGCCATGCACATCTCAAACCTTCTGTATGCACATGATGTGATACTCCTAAGTCAAACAAGAATTGGCTTGGAACGTCCTATTGATAAGTTATCACAATATTCGATAGCCAATGGCATGCTGATAAAATGAGAAGAAAACAAAGGCTATGGAAGTGATAAAAAAATAGAGAAAAAACACAACTGGTACTTGCAGGGTAAGCAACTGGAAACATCTGAAACCTAACAGATACCTTGGAGTTTTATTTGACGACAAGGGCTCTTTTCTCCAGCACAGGCTAGACTTTGCAGAGGAGTGGGCAATGTCACCGCTAAAGGTAATAGTAGCAAAGTTATCACCAAGTATCACCTATGAAAGGAAGGCACTACAAAGCAGAGACGCGATAACTTCCAATGCGATCTTTACGAAAACATACAGAGCCCTCTTTCATCTCCCTTGTAACTGTTCTCCAGTCCAGACAAGGTTTGAGTTCAGCCTCCTAGATCAAATCACAGCAAGAAAAGGAAGCTACATTAAAGTATGGAAAAGCATAAACTCATTCAGGGGAAACCAACCATGCCAAGCCCTTTGGCAAGAAGTCAAAACGAGTATAAACGCACCTTCCAAGAAGTATCTAGTCTGGGCGATAGATGACCAGGCCATTTGAGAACTATGGGAAAGGACCTTGCCTTTAGAGTCATTCAAAAAAGCAATCAACGGAGTGATGAAAAAATCTCTGTGCTAAAGGATAAAGAGGCCCTTTCATCTAGATCTCATGTCTTGGTGACAGTAAACGAATACAAATCTCTCAAACCACAGCCCTATCTAGAAACTGGGTGATCAAGGCAGCTAAGAGAGCTCATTAAAAGGCACCACCTTGGCCTCCTCCCAGGTATCGTGCACACCTCTCCCTGGATCCGGGACACTAAAAAATATTGGCTGGAGACTGTGTAAATCTGGGGAGAAAAATATTATCCACATAACATCTTTCCCACGGCCTGCTGAACGAGAGGAAAAGACTAGTAAGAGCACTTTTTAACCAGCGCGGAATTTGCTTGTGCAGTCAAGCTGTGATTGCATGCCTTCAGGCAGCGGACTTCCCTTTGAACTGTAATCTTATACATTTTTTCATATTTTTAAAGCCTGCGGCAAAAAATTGGAAGGCGGTGTGATCACACCGTTTTGAACCTTCCAATGTACGAAATCCTTATTTTAAATGTGGTCATAGATAACTACTATTATCACAATGTCTTGACTTTTTTTTAACGATGTTTTGGTACCTTTTACGAAAAGTTGCTGTAGCAGGTTTTAAAAAAACATGCTAATGTTTGCTATGTTTTTAATAACTACGCATGACAATACAATCATTCATTCCCCTGTCATGTGATTACATAGGCATTCTTCCTGGGGACGAAGGATGAGCTCAGAATGCTTCTTAGGGCACACTCATTTTCTTCTCCCTAATATTCCCACTTAAATTATCCTTTAAGTCGTGCAGACAACAAAATACACTATGAAAACACACTTGGCATGTACAAGAACATTTTAATATTCAATCAATGAGATTACCATTATCATGTAAACAAGGATACAATGATACATGTACTCAGTATTAGTCATTCATTGTTATAGTTACCTGTGTTTAATAACTTACACATTACAAAATTAAATTATTCAGACAAGCAATGCTGAACATACCTACTTAGGTAAGAGACACATTGCACACATCTTGCCCAGTAACATGTATCTAATATTCATCCGATTTTAATATATGCACACATCTCTCAGGAGAAGATGTACGCTTTGGACACTACTATTTAGGAAAGTGATTAACAAACTTCACATTTGTAAACAGTACATGTTCTAATGCAACTCTGGCCAGGTATTAGTTATTGAACAGTTTGAAACCTAGCAGGCAAAGTTATGTCTTGCTAAACAACCAGCAATGACAGCAAATCTAAGCAGAAATACTTGCTTTTGGGTGAGCTATGCTGATTTGTTCTTAGCAGGCATACATTCTGTATCTGCAACTTACATTCTCATACTTCAAGACCACTGTAGCTAAAGATATGTCCACTTTCCTTTGGCTACAGTATACATTTGAACATTCACCCCACCTATTGTACTGCGTAGTATGAAAATGAAGGATGACTGGTCTCTTTTTATGCATTCACAGTGTATCTCCAGCTCAGCAACAAGTTCCCTCCCGAAGCACTTTCTGACAACCATGAAGGATTACCCAGAGCTTGATGCAGTTGTCTTCCCAGATGAGGACCGCCCTCTTTATTCACTGCCAACAGGCGAATCCTACACAAGAGTTATTGCAGACAGGGTGTGGGACACAAGCAACAATTCACACACAGTCCTCTTCCTTGGAACAGGTAAGTCCTGGTGTTCTGCTTTCCTGCTCTTATCTCATAACCAAGCTTACAGAACCTCTCCGGAATGCACTTCTGAGTTTAAAGAAGACATTTATTGTAATTATTACTTCGCCACGAGGTTCTTGAGAGACGAAATTAGTAGATTGGAAGCACACGTTCAAAAGTAGTCGCAGCAATAAAAGCAAAATATATCAAAGTACTTCTCAGCTGCAATGTACACAGCAAATACATGTGAATATATTATAACATAACTTCAAAGCAAAGCATAAAAGTCAAAATTCATCACCGTAGGGCAAGGGGGTCAAAGTAGGGACTATATTCAGCTTAATCTTTCTGGGGCTTCAAGTTGATGACTCCGTTCAACTGCAAGAAAGAGATTTTCTACCCAAACGGGAGACAGGCAACTGACGTCTCCGTTCCTGTCTGAAGTCAAGCAGATTCAATCTACCCCTGCTGTAATCCAGAATCATCCTTAAAAGCAAACTCAGTGTGAGAACCGAAGAAACTTGGAGAGTGGCCAATTCTCCCGAACTCACTCGTTCTCAGACTGGATTGCGAGGTAAACTCAAAATCTACGTTCTCTTATCAGCTAAGGTCTGGTGTGAAAAACACTGCTTTGTCTACCATGTGGAAAAACATAGCTTGGAAAAACACAGCTCATCGGCAATGTCTAACCCCATGTTAAAGACAATAGGCAGCTAACCTAAATATCAAATGTAATGTCTAATGTCATGTCAAAGCTAATAGGCAGCTAAACTGAATACAGAATGTAATGGCTAATGCCATGTCAAAGCCAATAGGCAGCTAAACTGAATACAGAATGTAATGGCTAATGCCATGTCAAAGCCAATAGGCAGCTAAACTGAATACAGAATGTAATGTCTAATGCCATGTCAAAGCCAATAGGCAGCTGACCTGAATACAGAATGTAATGTGCTACTGGTGAACATTGAGCAACTAATATGCGCAATGGTGAAACACAAAGTCATTGGTCAAACACAATTAATAGCATCACACCTGGTGATGGTGCAAGAGTAAAAAAGAGGATGTTTTATTATAGTATTTACCACTTATGAGTGGACTAACACTGACGGTTTGGGGCTAAGAAGAATTGGTCAGCAGACCAGAAACAACAATGCCACATTGCAGATATAATTATTGACAACCATGTCTCTGTGGCCTTTCTAATCTGTAGCAGTGTGGGTTCTTTCCCAATGTAGGTAAGCAGGGTGCTCCAACGTTTTGGGGCATACTGACTGAATTAAGTTTCCATTAACCCAAGTGATTGGTGATACTGAGCCTTATGAACTATAGTGAGAGACTTGATCACAGTTCTCCTTCAGACCAGAAGCTATTGAGGGGTGGGAACATGTTACATCACCACTTACTTAATCTAGTCACTCAACAAGCTCCACAGATCTAGACAGTCCACAGCGGAAATAGAATCTGTCTACTAATCATGGGATACACGTTGAGACAGTTTTCCTATTTATGAACTTTTGTCTATTAAAATAGGTGAATGAACTACCTGCAGATCGGTCAAACCGCTTGGTAACAAGAATTAAAATGAACTCTCCTCCAAAAGATCCTCTCAAGTTTTATATTAAGCTTCCACTTTTTCCCTCACCATCAAGCAAGATGCAGGAAAAGCTGTGAACCTAAAATACAGAAGTATAAGAAACTAAGCAAAGGTCTCTGAAACTTCTGTTTCAGATACAAACCGTTAAAAGAGACTATATGATAAGCCATCACTAATCCAAGTTCAAACTATTCCTGCATGTGAACACGAAAGAAGACATTAATCAGAACAGAGGGCACTTCAACAGAATTATAAACTCACCCAGTAAAGATGCTTAAAACTTGGGGAGTTTTTCTAATAAACTGATGCCCACACTGTCAAAGTGGAATAAAAGTCAAATGAGCCTAGTTCTATGCAGTTAAAATCCAATGTTTCCAAATAATCTATAGTTTCCCCATTCCTTGTAGTTGAGGTCTGATATCCCCATAGGCAATGTGTGTTGCAGATGAAGACCTTTAATGCCCCTGGTTTACTGGAACACTAGGCAAGTCTCTTTTTTGGGGCCTTGATATCAAAACTTAAAGTGCATTGTCAAAACTTCTGCGACTGGTCAAAATAATCCAATGAAGTTGTGATTTCTAGGAAACAGGCTGGCCATCTCCCTATTAGATCTGGTATGCCCTCGATTTTGGCAATACATATTTCTTTCCATGGGGTCAATTTTCGTGGATTGAATGGTAGCCCCTCTGTAAGATGACAGGGGTGTAGATGAGCACTAATCCCAAACAATTGTGTAATCTCAGCCACAGTATGCCAAAGGTCACCAAGTGGATTTCACTCTCTGTGCCCAAGAACTAGGAATCTGGAGTACAAGTGCTAGCAGTTACTGAGATTCTACACTGTCAGGTAGTGTCAGAGAGATCATAGTTTAGCTCTGGGTGACTCTCCAGGCATCTTGGTGCAAGACTGGCGAGGCCCATGCAGGGCCATGACCGATGGAGATGATGGGGTGCTGGGGATATAATAGTGGTTCCGATGTTTAAAAAGGGTCACTTAGAAGCGTGGGGGACATTTTTCCATGCTGAACGCCAATTCTGGGGGAAGGTCTGTTAATTATGGTTGCTGTAAGTATCCACTCTTTTTGTGAGATGTCCTGAAACTCTTTATGGTGTTCTTTGCTGCTCCTGTAGACTCCATAGGGTTTCTGAGTGGTTCTTCTAAACCACTATTCCAACCAGCAGGTAAGTTGAAAACAACTTTGTACCAGAACTTCAAGCTTGTCCCCAGCTTTGAAGGGACTAGCAGACCATAGTTCTGATGTAAAAAGCATCAGCAGCCTATGAAGGTCTATCATATGCCCTGTCATCCGCATATGACACCATGTTTATCCCGTGGCTTTTGACGATGTCAGCAAGAGGGGCCATGTATATGTTGAACAGTGTGGGACTCAGTGAGGATCCTTGGGGGACTCCGCAGTTGACTCCTGTGGGTCTGGAGGTGTAGGGTGGGAGTCTGACCCTCTGCATCCTCCCAGAGAGGAAGGAGTGGATTCATTCCAGGGCTCTTCCGTGGATTCCTATGTCGTGGAGTCTGGTGCGCAGAGTGCTGTGGGAGACTGTGTTGAGAGCTGCTGAGAGGTCAAGGAGTATGAGTGCTGTGTTGTGGCCTAGGAGTAATTGGATGTCGTTGATTGCTGCCAGGAGTGCTGTCTCCATGCTGTGATTGCTGCGGAAGCCGGACTGGGAGCTGTCCAGGGAGTTGTTGGCCTCAATGAAATTCTGTAGTCGTGAGTTGATTGCTTTCTCTAGTACTTTGGCGGGGTAGGGCAGCAGCGAGATGGGCCGGAAATTATTTAGTTCTGAAGGGTCGGCTGAAGGTTTCTTTAAGAGAGGGTGTATTTCGCTGTGTTTCCAGTCCACAGGGAAGGTGCCCGTGCTGATGGACCAGTTGATTGTGTTATGGAGCTCGGGGACGATGGGTGTGCTGGCTCTGATGTATATGTGGTGCGGGCAGAGGTCCGAGGGGGCTCCGGAGTGGATGCTGTTCAAGATGTTGACTATTTCCTCTGTGGTGTGCGTGGTCCAGTTGTGGATGGTCTGGGCAGGTTCTGGGGGTGGGTCGGTTGCAGGTTCCGGTGCCAGGTGACAGGAAGCTGTTGTAGATGTCCTGGAACTTGTGGTGGAAAAAGGAGGCAAGTTTGTCGTAGGGGTCCTGTGGCGGGGGATGCTGGTGGCTTCAGATGGGGGATCTGTGAACTCGTTGATGACTGAGAAGAGTTCTTCGAGATGTGTGCGGAGAGTTGATGTGCTCCCGGAGTGCATCCTTCCTGGCGTTCTCGATTTTTGTCTGTGGGCGGCGGTTGTGGCTCTGAATGAGGTGAGGACTTCACTGGATTGGCTGTTCCTCCATTATTTCTCTAAAGGTCTGCGGGTACGCTTTGATTTTTGGAGTTTTGTGGTGAACCAGCTGGCCTTCTTAGGTACGCGTTTGGCTGATGTCAGCCGGAGAGGGGATAGAGTGTTGGTGCATCGGTGATCCATGCGTTGAGATTGCGCGCTGCTGTGTTGGCGTCGTCAGAGGGGGAGGGAGGGATTTGGTGAGCAATGAGGTGAGTTGCTCGTTGGTGATTTCGTTCCATTTCCTGTGGGGGGTCCTGGAGGTGCGGCTGCTGGGTGCGGTGATTGTGAAATGTATGCAGCAGTGGTCGGTCCAATCTGGGGTGAGGATGGTCATGATGGTGATCCGGTCGCTTGAGGTGAAGATGGGGTCCAGTGTGTGTCCTGCAATGTGTCTGGGTGTGGAGACCAGCTGTCTGAGGCCGAGGGTGACGAGGTTGTCTAGCAGAACGGCGGTGTTAGGGCTGGTGAGGTCCTCGAGGTGGAAGTTCAGGTCGCCGAGGAGGAGGTAGTCGACTGATGCCAAGGCCTGGGGGGTAGCGATGTCTATGACATAGTCTATGAAAGCTGGGCGGGGTCGGATGCCCTGTACACCAGGGTGCTGCAGATGGAGGAATTGTGGTTGGAGTGGACCAGGAACTGAAGGAGTTTCAAGGTGGTGCAGTGATCTCCTTGGACGGCCTTGGCCTTGACACATAGTGAGGATTTGTGTATGATGGCGAGTCCTCCACCTGGGTGGGAGGGCTGGTCCCTCCTTAAGATGCTGTAATTGTCAGGAATGGCGATGGTGATTTCTGGACCCGAGGTGGGGTTGGTCAAGGTCTCGGTGAGGAAGGGGATGTCCTGTCAAGTGGTGTTGATCTGGTCCCAGAGTCTAGTCAAGGCAGCTATTCAAATTGGAGTGCAGCTCTTGGCAGCACTTTCAAACAATTTTTAATCTGGGCTGAAAGATATCCAATTGCCATCCAATCAGACTAGCTGAATCTTTTCAGGCTTTTGCATGCCTTTGGCAGTTTACTTGTATATGCCACTCATCTCGAATAAAAGGGGTGTCCTGTTGCAAAGCAGATGAGTGTTTGCATTGCCTCCAGGATGCTATGAGAGCAATCCTCTGGCCACCATTTCAGGTAAGCTCTGCGAAAGGGAAGCTTTGTGGATTCCTTTCAAAGCTGTAAAGAGAAAAAATGGCAATATACCCAACTGCATTTATGATTCGGTGAGTCTTTTAAAAAGTTGATACACTAAAGAGGCCTCCATTTGTCTTAAAGTAGTAGCAACCCATTAGTTGATCACTGAAAGTGCAGAAAATATGGCTGCCACAGCTCCAATGTGCATTTACCATACTGGGCTGAAGCATTTCAGTGATATGTTCACAAGAAGCCTCGAGCACACCCCAAAAACAGTTGCTTTGTTCCTTTTAGTTTCTATCCTTGTTCTGGCGAGAAAAAGAACAAGTTAATTACCTTCTGTAACGCTTTTTCTGGTGGATTACTCACTTTATGAGCTCTCCCCATGCGCCAGCATTCGCTGAAAAACAAATTCCTCGCTTTCCACGTCAACGAGGACGTCACAATTGCACGGCTCCGCACGCAACTCCATCTGACATCATCATGGCAATAAGAAGTCCTCGCCGGCGTGCTGACGTCAGTTCCCTTTTTTCCACGCCTTCGACGCTAACTTTTTTTTCCTGCTCTCGAACAGTTACTGTTTCAAAGCAGTTGTTGTCAAGTTACAATGTCTCCACTGAAAAAATCGGGCTCTAAGCCTTGTCATGAGTGCAGGGGTGGCATGTCAGTTACAGATCCGCATGAGGACTGCTTGTGGTGCCTAAGCTCGGGCTACGACGTGGAGGGGTGCGTGTCCTGCCAGCGGATGAACCCAAAGGCCTTGAAGGAGAGAGAGGCAAAAGTTAAGAAGGAGCATAAGGGTCATCGAAGATCTAAGGCGAGGGACTCTTCTGCACATAAGTTCTCGAGGTCACATAAGAAGCGGCGCTGGCATGATTCTCAACGCCGTTCTTCCAGGGATCGGTCTCGGTCTCAGTCCCCTCCGAGATGGCGGCGTACAGCGTGGGAGGTCAGTCCAACGATCACTCCTCAGCGCCTACAGGCTTCTCCAGGGACGTCGTTGATAGTGGTCTTCGAGTCCCCGGTGAGTCCTCCAAATCACTTTTCTCCTGTGTCAACTCATGGTGAAGAGTCGGAGGTACAAGCTTCAGTTTCGGTTCAAGTGCGTCAGGACGAGCAGAGGTTTCCTGCCTTCCTGACTCGGGGAGCGGATCCAGCAGTGTTCCTTAATGCTATGTTTAGCATTTTCCGCAGAGCTATGGCCCCTGCTGGTGCACTGGCAGGCCCCACGGGGTCCATCAGCTTCCACGCTGGGTTCACTGGCACCGTACAAATAGGCCCCATTTGTACCCTTATATCCAGATGATGTCGTCACCCCAGATGATGTTGCCGACGGTGCTAATGGAGTCGATGCTGGCGCCGGATAGGTCCTGATTGGGATGCAGTGTCTCTCCACCCTCTCCTCCGCTGGAGAGTCCATCTGCTTGGAAACCAGCATCGTCAACGTCGGCTAACTCTCTGTCGACGCCGCGGTTGGATGCCAGACTGAGGTTGAGAAGGAGGGCCTTGAGGCTCTTGGAGGAGCGGGAGTATCGGCAACAGCTGTTGGAGGAAGGGGAGATTCCTGAGCCTATGGGTGAATTTCAGGGTCTGGACTCTGCAAGTGGCCCCTGAGTGGGATCTTTCATCCCCTGGCGAGCTCCCAGAGGAGGGAGCATCTTACCACAGCGTGATAAGAAAGGCTGCTGAGTTCTTAGACCTTCCTTTACCAGCATCGGAGGTGAAGATGAACATTCTGACTGAGGTGTTGCATCCTTCCGCTATGTCTTCAGAGCCCCTATTCCTTTTTAATGATGCCCTTACTGAACCCATACTAGACAATTGGAGGAAACCTGTCACGACTCCAGCGGTTTCCAGGACTGTGGCTAGGAGGTACAGAGTTGCTCCTGGGGATCCACAGTTTTTGTCTCAGCATCCAACACCTGAGATCTTAGTAGTGCAAGCCTCTTGTTTTGCCCAGTCTGCACCTGGTTTGTTCCCTGCTACTACATCAGATAGAGAGTCTAAGCGAATGGAGAAAACAGCAAAGAAGAGTTTCTCCTCGTGCAGTATGGCCTTGAAGTCTGTCAATGCTACCTGTGTGCAGGGAGGTATATTCATGCCCTGATGGACACGGCAAGAGCTGTGGTGCCAAGCTTGCCTCAGGATGTGCAGGGGCCGTTTGATGAACTCCTGTTGGACACTCAAGCAGCGGCCAAGCAGGTTATCCAGTCTGGTTTGGATATAGCAGATTCAGTTGCCAGGGCAATAGCCACTTTGGTGGCAACCAGGAGGCATCTGTGGCTTAGGTATTCTGGCTTTTCCTCAGATGTTCAGACAACTTTGCTGGACCTTCCGTTTGATAGCGAGAAGTTGTTTGGATCCAAGACCGACTCAGCTATGGAGCGTTTTAAAGACAGCAGGGCTATTGCAAGTCCTTGGGATTCCAGGCTTCAGCGTCCATACCCTTTAGATCTTTTCGGAGGTTCAGGGGTTTTGGCCGTGGGTCCCCTTTTCGTGGGAGGCCACAGTCCAGCATGCAGCAGCCTGCCAACCATCTCTATAGGTCTTATAGAGGGCGGGGGTTAGAAAGCGAGGAGCCACTCAGCAGCCTCCTGTCTTATCTTCTTCCTCTGGGGGAAGCCATCAAGGAAAGCAGCCCTAGTTTTCTCTCCATCTTGCATCATACTTCTCCCGCTTAGGGGGAAGGCTATTTCATTTTCTCCACGAGTGGTAGTTAATCACATTGGACTCTTGGGTGCTGAATATTGTGGGGAAATGTTATGCCCTTCCTTTTCAGGAGTTTCCCCCTCCCATCCCGCCCGTCATTCGTTTTCAACGGAAGATCATCTCCTGTTGCTTCAGCAGGAGGTGCAAGTCCTTTTATTAAAGGGTGCAGTGGAGTTGGTTCCAGAGCAGGAAAAGGGTCAGGGATGCTATTCAATGCTATGCCAATGTGGGTTACCCCATTAGCAGTCCACTCTTCGAGCCCCCTCAAGGCTGCACCTCAAACTACCAGCTTCAGCCTTTGAAACAGCAGATCCAGCGAGCAGGGCGCACAAGTATG
This sequence comes from Pleurodeles waltl, assembly GCF_031143425.1. Lineage (NCBI taxonomy): Eukaryota > Metazoa > Chordata > Amphibia > Caudata > Salamandridae > Pleurodeles > Pleurodeles waltl. The sequence continues at coordinate 629,984,770 of NC_090451.1, read as the reverse complement.
GGTACGCAGTAGACAGTGCTGCCAGCATCCCCAGATGATCAGCAACTCTGCGGAACCCTCCCTGGGAGGTTGTCTGGGATTCAAAATGACCTGAAACAGGACTTGAGAGCTTGGAACCAAGCAGATGACCTCTTTTCTAGGGTTCATCTGAAAATGAATCCACTGGCTGTACCGCTAAATTATAGGCCTCTAGGTCTGGCACCGTCAGCCCCCATTCTGTTGCTGGGCGATCTCATTTGAACGATCATCAGCGACTCAAGATCTCAAAAGATCTGTCAGGGAATAATGATGGACTACGTTGAAACAAATACAATAGTTGGGGGAGTGCCACATTGATTCTACCCACCACGGGCAGTGGTAAGAACTTCCAGAAGGCCAACCAAGTAAATGCTCTAAGTGCTGCCCCAGTGTTACCGCCCAAGAAGACTGGAGGACCATGGTAAATCTTAACACCTAGATATTTCAGGTAGGTCTATTCCCATGTAAGTCCACGTAGATGTCAGGCCTGGGGCACGTCGCTACAGAGCGGGATCAAATGGGATTTCTGCCAATTAATGCACAAACCCGCCACCCTCCCAAAGCTCTCTAGGAGAGCTATTGCTCCTGGTAGGTCTGTGCCCACATCTCGAAATAACAAGAGCATATTATCTGCATATAAGGCGGTGTAGTGAGAAATGCCCTGTAGTTCCAACCCTCAATAGGACACACCAGAGCGAGCACTGCTAGCCAGAGGCTCCACTGCAATAGCAAACAGCAATGGAGAAAGTGGGTATCCCTGTCTGGTCCCCCACACCACTATACAAGAGTTTGAAATCAATTTTACTGCTCCAAACTAGCGCTGTAGGTGCCGAGGAGAGGAGCTTAGTCCACTGGACAATCCCAGGTCCTGTACCCATTTGCAACATCACTGATAAAGGAAACTCTATTGCAAACCATTGAAAGCTTTTTCAATAGCCATGACCACTGACCTACGTTTGTCTAAAAAAAAAATCTGCATCTATGAGTGAAAGAAGTCTATGAATGGGGTAATGGTCCAGCTTCAGTGGCAGGATCACCAGAGCTTCGCCAAGTGTAATCCGGGAGGCAGCCTGCTTCTTGGGCCACAGCATAGGGGGCGACCAATTTCAGTGCCAGTGCTTCTGCCAATGTTGCATACAACTCTGCTGGCAGGCCATCTGACCCAGGGACTTTGCTTCGTGCCATGGCCTTGGTACTAGTTTGCACCTCCTGGAGTGTGATAGCATCACCTAGTTCTTCTGCTGCATTACATGTGAGCATCAGTAGGGCCAGTGGGTCCAAGAATTCCTCAAGGATCTGGGGGGGCAAGCCAAGTGGAGGGGAATATAAGGATGTATAGCATTCTTCGAATCTACCATCAATGCTGTCCTGGCTATAGGGGTGCTCACCAGCTTCTGATTCCACTTCCAAGATTAAAGAGCTGCTGGTCGCTGGGTTGGGGAGCCATGCCTGCAGGGTCCCTGCTTCATCGCACTTATCATTGGTAAGCACCATGTATTCACTGTAATTAAAGCGGAGGACCTTCTCAATTTGGACCGCCAATGGTTCTTTCTCTTCTAGTAATGGTTGTTTCAATCTTGGGTTCTCAGGTCTGGCGAACTCCAGGAGTGCCCACCTCCTGGGTCTCTACTTCCCCCCCCAACGTACAGCATACCCCCACTCAGCAATACAGCACCCTCTAATGGCAGCTGTAAAAGCATTCCTTAAATCAGGGGTGAAGCAGTAAGGAATGCATTATCTTCAAAATAGTTCTGTATGGCTTCATCAATAGTGTTTTGAAACACAGGGTCCTCCAAGACCCCGACACATAGTCGCCAATCAGATACACAGGGACGCACTCTGTGACAAACTATAGAGATTAATACTGGGTTGTGGTGTGGGTTTAAGCCCACATTTAACCCAGCAGCAAGGTAATGATTGAGTCAACACTGTCCACATATACAGGCGTATCTCAAACAGAGCCCTGTCTTACTCAGCAAATACCGGCTCAGACAAATGACCTCATCAGAGGTATTGGGGGTTATCTGGGGTCGGGAGCCCACTGAATTATGCATGAAGACAGTACACTGTCAGAGTCAGTCTTCATCACCGCCAATCACAGAAGGGGGGTTAGAGCCTGCTCCACTCATAGCCGCCACCACCTCTACTGTCCACGTTCATTCAGTGCCTGGGACCAAGCCCCACCCCTCACTTTCTTCCTGGGAGGTGTTGAGATTGTCTGCCACTCTCCAGCAGGAGCCACCTGGGGGAAGCGATCTATCAAGTTGCACATCAATGGCAGAGAGGTAAAGAAGTGCACACTGTCCCCCTGAACCATTCGCAGCCTGCTAGGGAAGAAGATGGCATAAGAAATCCCCAGCTGTCTAAGCTTCTTATTTGCAACCACAAAAGAGGCTCTCCGTTTTTGGACTTCTCTGGTAAAGTCTGGGAAGATTATTACACTGTGGTTTTCAACCATTACGTCTCCTTTGAGCTGGGCCTGGCTCAGGATGTGATCACCATCTTAGTAATGCTAGAGTTTAGCCAAAACTGGTCTGGGAGTTGCACCAGGTAATAGTGGTAGTGCAGGGAACACTGTGTGCACTTTCGAGTGCACAGAATGGAGAGAGTCCTTCTGGGGTCACTTTTTCTTGGAGCCACTGTTCCAGAAAGCCTGTCATTCATATTTGGTCCCTCTACGTACTCTGGCAGTCCTATAATCCTAAAGTTATTCCTCCTGGCCCTATGTTCAGCATCTCCATCCCTAGTTTCCAAGGTCTTAACTCTGCCTTCCAAGTGGAACATCTGTTCACGCATGGACGCAATTTAAGGAGTAATGTCCGCTAAGGAGCTTTCAGCAGTAGTGACCCTTTCTGCTAGTCTTCATTGCTCATATCTCAAAAGCCCCATGTCCATCATCATAGTATCAATTTTCAATTGAAGTGCTTCCCAAGAGACAGCAATGGCCTGTAGAATAGTGTCCAACGTCACTGCATGGTGGCCCTAGCTGAAGGCCCACTGTTCAGGGCTACTTCCTCCATGTTAGTGGAACCCGACTCTTTGGGATGGACAATAGTTGTTTGCTTCCTCCTTCTTAGGGTATTTACCGATAGTAGTTCAACAGTTCTGATCTCAGGAAGGGGCACGTCTGGTATAGCTAGTAAGTATCTTTTTCTCCTAAATGGAACTTCAAAGGCTCCAAGTCCGGCATAGGGGTGTAATCCGTGTTGCAAACAAGAGTCGCCACTAATCACACAAGATCCGAAGAGACAGGGGCGACACAGTTAATATTGTATGCAACAGGCTCTCTATACAGGTCCCAAGCCCAAAAGTTAACCAGAGAAGTGGTGCTCTGCCTGCCGAGGTGTTTCAGGTCTCCGAGTGATAACCGTTTCCCACTTCCTCAGCTGCCGTTACGCAGGACCCCACTAGGGCAAGGATTTACAAAGTCTGAGATCTCCTCGGCTCACAGGATTCCAAAAGGGATGCGGGAGAAGGAACTGCTCAGTTGCTCATGTCAGGTCAGCACTATTAACCCAGGGAGCAGGCCTCGTGTCCCAACTGTTCTGTGCCTATGGTGGTTGGTGCACCAGCCCCCCCCCCCCCAATCGTAGCACAGTGCACAATCCAACAGTTGGGGAGGAGAGGTCAAGGCAGTCCCAGACCCCTGGCCCCAGGCAGTAAGTGCAACAAGTAAGGGAGTGTTGTAAATGTCTCTAGTAAGTTCGGGCTCTGGGCAGGGGAGTGCTGGCAGTACCTCCAGCGCACCTGTAACGTTGATGGGCAGTCTATACTCCAGATTGCTCTGAGGCCACTAAGTTTGATTGCCAGTATGGGGCAACCCAGCTGAGTTCTACGTGAACCTCCAGCAGTTTGTCCCCACAGATTGCAGTAGTGGAGCCTCCTCGGGTGTGTGTGAGGCAGGAAGTTCAGGCCCCTAATCGAAGACCAGTCATCATGGGCAGTCAGGACCGCACGTTGCAGCTCTGCAACTTTGCTGCACCACACCGCACACCTAGGGTGCTGCCGTGCATGTAGGGGCTCAGTGCGAGACACCCAGCAGTTCTCTGGCAGCTTCCTTCAATATGCTGCAGGCCATACGGGCTCTGGAGGTGTAGCTCCGAGCGGGGTGTAAATAACTCTTTAGATTACTTTTTTTCTGTGTTAATTCTATTCGTAAAATATGTGTTTTTTCTGCTACAATCCAACACTTATATTAGCACATAAGTTGTATTTATTTTTTTCATCAGCGCAATAGTTTTTTCTCCATTTTCGTTCCTGACATCTGCATTTTTGTTTTAATAATTTTAGATCTTGTGAATACCACAAAGCAGAAGGCTTCCTTCTGTGGTTTTTAATTGTCTATACGAGGGCCAGCTTAGAGACTCCGGAGTCAATCCAGTCTGTAAAATTATCAGTAGCTGTGTCAATATTACTCTCAAATATGGGGTAAAACTTCAAGAGAAAATTGTTTAGTTTAGTCTCATCTATTTTTTTGCCAGGGGTGAAATTTAATCAAAGTTGGAAAAGTATGGCTTAAGCTGTTATTGGTCTGGACTTTAACGAAAAGAAACAATCCTTTGTGGTCAGTTCAGGTCAGGAGGCAGAACTTTCTCGAAACTTAGCACATGATTACTAATAAAAATCCCATTGATGGTGTGATTTGCCAGATGGGTCGCTGAATTTATTATTTGAGTAAGGTCAAAACTAAGCAGGCTATCAAGTAGGTGTTCTGTGTCTTAAATGTCTAAAATCTCTAAGAAATTTAAATCCCCAAGGATTGTAAAGTTAGGGAGATTCATAAATGATTCAGTAAACTCATTAAGGTTTGAATGAATTTTGGTCTGGGCCCGTGGTGGTGATAGATAAAAATGCCATTGAAGGTGACAGTGTCGATCAAGTTAAAATTAAACATAAGGGCTTCGCAGTCCAAGTGCATGATGGGCTGAAACAAGTTTTAAGATGGTTGCAAAAAATTATTACAAACCCACTGCCGCGTTAGCTGGCCGGTCTAGTCTGGAAATATTGTAACCAACTGGAATAGCGATTCCTAAATCAGGGTCTGCTGTAGAATCGGCCCAGGTTTCTGTAACAAAATAATATCTGGAGAATAATAGTCCACAAACTCAGAAAATATATATTTACTTTTAATGAGAGAACGTGTATTGAGGAGAATACAAGTGAGTGAGTCAGTCGGTGGAATGGATTTAGGGGTCAATGGAAATGGAGTGCAACATAGTGCACACCTCTAAACACGAAGGCCTGTTTGGTGTGAATGTAAAGTTGCAGTTTATTCTGCCAAAACAGTCAGTATTAAAATGAGGTTGTTCCTACCTTGGTTGCTGAGCTCCAAGAGCATTCCTCTTGAATATACATGGGTGGGATACCGCCAGGGGTCCTAGTGCAGGGCAGTAGATGGGCTTGCCTTCGGCGTGCTCACCCACTGCACGCATCAGCACTGACATTCGCCCAATATAGGCCTTGCCAAGTCCTCACACTAGACTGCCAACCCCCAAAAATGCTGGTACGGTATGTAGCAAGATTCAACCAGGAAGAGTGGCAGTACAAGTAAAAAACTGATGAGACGCAAACAACACAAGCTGTGACAAACCGAAGGATGATGAGGTTATATGCAGCGCAAAGAAGGCACATGTAAATTACGTCCCCTCCAAACAGTCTCACTAACAAGTTTAAAATGAGCAGTGTGTTTAAAAATCAGGGACGCGGCAAGTCTGTGTCAGGCTGCACGTTCCCCTGATATAGGTGTTGCCAAGTCCTCAGCACGATATGTAGCAAGATTCAATCAGGAAGTGTGACAGGACAAGCACAGCCCTTTACGCACAAACACCAAAAGCTGTGACGGACCGAAGTGCAATGAGATGATATGCGGCAGAAAGAGAGAAAATGTAAGTTCCCTCTCCCCCAAACAGAGTCCCACTTAAAAGTTTAAAATGAGCTGTGCGTTTAAAAAAAGTCAGTGACACAGCAAGGTCGTGTAAGGCTTTGCACTACTTTGTTTCAGGGGGGCATTCAATGATTGGTACTTAAGGCATTCAAGTTTTAACACCTATGGTTTTTTACTCTAAGCCAGGTCTACAAAGATTGCCAGATCTTGCTTTGCGATAAAAAAAAATAGCACCGCTTTAAGACAGGTGCAAAGTCAGAGAAATGTACAGCACACAACCAATGTGTGAAATATTTTTTTTAAAATGTGTCTAAGCATAGTATTTTGAATTGGGAGGTTATCCTTTCAATAGAAACCCTATGATACGAAACGCAGATTCCAGGTTTCAAAACCACCAATTACGATTGAGATGACGACATCACTGGAATTTACATCATGGGATCGAGCGCCCGATAATGACATCACAGAAATGACAACATTCGAGCCAGGTAATGTGAAAAGTGGAGAGACATAAATGCGAGACTTTTGGGGACTGTGTAACACACTTAAAACTCTAACTCATATCTTTCCTGGAAATAAAAAATACAAAATCAGTGCAATGTCGCCAGTTAATATATCCAGTTGCTATGTTATATTAATATTTATCAGCGCATGTACACTGAAGCTTCTTGGCAATGTTGGACTAAAACAAACGCACAAGGATAAAACTAGGTCTACTGCACAATGGCAAAATCAGAGGTCAAATTGTAAAGTCTTAAGCACTATGGTGCAAAGGTGTGTGAACTCCAGGTAGCCTGTTTGCCACCAGTACAGGGCAAGAGACCATCAGCAACATATTTTAGTAGATATGGATTGGGGATGCTCTTTCTCCGTGGCACGAATCCGTGCAGCAACACTGGTGCTACACTGTGCGTCACCATTTTTAAATAATCTACCCCCTGTATTTTTAAACCCATTACCTATCTTATGTTATAAGTACACTTAATAAAACACATGTCCACCATGGGTTTCTTGGCTACAAGTCCAAGTATGAAAGGTACTATTTGATAAACAACCAGGAATGGCTGAATGTATCAATGAACATAAGGACCACTGTGGAGCCTACCTATTTCTGCCTCTCCCTGACCCAGAATATCTAGTATCTGATACTTGCATCCAGCTTTATGAATTTTAACTTCGGGCTACAATTGCTCATGGCCTTCAATCTTTTATTAATTACTTTTTCTATTTCAGATAAAGGGAAGATCCACAAAGTGCTGCAGAGTGGTTCCCAGACTGTCATTCTGGCTGAACTCATGCCCTTCATAGAAGAATCACCAGTGTCCACCTTGGGCCTGGACTCCACCACGGTGAGTCTGTCCTCCTCAATTACCTAGCACCATGATCGCATCTCAGTCCAATATTCTGTGGCCAAAAGAGGAAGGCTTTCTACATCACGTAACCGTACACCAGATAATGACGTCACAGGAAATGACAACACTGGAGCCAGGTCACGTGAGAATAGGACTGCACATAACTGTCAGAGTTTTGACCACTGTGTATCACACTTAAATCACTAACTCATATTTTTCCTGGCCCTAAAACATACAAATTCAGTGCAGTGGAATGTAGTCAGTAAATAAACCGAGTGTTATGTTACGTTAATATTTATCTGCTTATGTACAGCGAAGCTTCTTGGCAATGTTGGGTGAAAAAACTGTACAATAATTAATTAGATCTGCTGAACAACAGCAAAATCCGAGGTTAAATTGGAAAGTCTTAAGCTTTTTCTAGAAAGTGAGGAGGCATATACATACTTCAAAAGTCTGGTAGTTACGCTCTTTCCCTGCTACAACTGTGCAAGCCCGATCAACAACAGCTAAACCGGCTACTTTCTTTAGATATCCGGACTTCTATCAGTATTTGTACGAGGAACGTAGTTCTTAGGGTACATATAGTTGCTGCAGAGCATTGATTCAAGGTACAAACATCCTTGTTCAGAGTTCAGTGAACATTCACCAGCATGGTCGATTACTCAGTTCTTCAAACTGATGCTTCACCCACTCGAATTTAGAGTCAGGGAAACCGCCATGTTTCTGCCGCCTGAGCCGCTGCTGATGGAAACCTTTGATCAATGGCCCAAATTACTTTCTGGGGTATTTCTTTTCCTATTTGGGACCACCAAGTAAATCATGGCTCTTCTGAACAGAAAACCAAATAAATGATACACATACACACACTGTGGGAAAACCTCCATTGTATCAGGGGCATTTTCTATATGGGTGCATAGAACCTAGCAAGCAGTATAGCACAAAGCTTCAGTGTCTCTACAGGAGCCCTTGGTGGCAGCTCCTTTGACTGTATAAAGATCTCCACCTGGTGGTGAATTCTACATATGGCAAGCTGTAGTCTAGCAGGGCAACAGAAGACATCTGTTCACTGCTGTGGTTTAATGTAGTACATTCAACAGTACACTAAGTGAGGCCTGACGTAGGTTTCAGAATGTAGTTTTAATCAACACCTTCTCCCAAAAGCAGCAGGTTTACTCCCGTTAACTGGTGCTTTGCTACAAACAGAGAATCCAAAGTCTTGAATCAGTAGCATTGGCCAGCTGGCAGTGCTGTAGACCGTCTCAGGATCACAGACAGAATATCAGAAACAAAAATATCATGTGGACAGAATATCGTGTAAAAATACAGAGGACCAAAATATTGAGAAGGTAAGTGCAAATAGGTAAGTATAGATTTGCTATTCCTAACTCCACATACCATGGTGATATAGATATATATATTGTCAAGGTACAGATATGTGGAGTTCTATATATATATATATATAGTAAAACTCTGCTTACCTGTAAAAACTTACCTTCACAATATTTTTGCCCTCAATATTCGATGCACAATATTTTGTCCACACAATATTGTTTCTCCTATATTTTGTCTAAACACCCTGTCTCATTTGCCTTAACTACTGCCTCCCCTTAAAATCATCCTCAGATGCACACTTCATATAACCTTTCACACTCATTTATAGTGCTTCGCAACTTGTGTTTTCTCACTCTCAGGCCTTTACTGGTCAGCTGAAATCTACTCATTTCAGTGTGCATGCATAGTTATGAAAATTGCTATGACTTCTCAACAAACATTCAGTAAAAAGAGGTTGTTCACCCTCAGCGCCTGTGCAGTTCCCATAGCACTTTACCCTTCTAACACTTTCCCCCTCATACATTTTATTGTGCTCACAGTCTCCACGTGCATGGTCATCATTGCTTTGTACCCTCATCCAAAAACACAGTCATCATTACTTTGTTACCATCACATTCTACCCTTACAAGTCTCCCTCCGGTGGCCCCCAAAGTGCTCTACCTTCACAAAGCATTCCTCCTCATAGCACTTTACACTCCTCATGAAGCTGCTTGTTATCCACGGTAACAGGACATAAACAGGCATCTTCACTTAAAGTGACGCTTATTACAAATATTCTGTATTCATGGTACCCTGCCAGGAGCTATGATTGTTCTTTGCTTACTACACTAGTCTATCCGCCTAACAAACACTAACATCATCATATAGCAGGTAATTGGGTCACAGGGACACCAGCTGCAGGGCGCGGGGTGGGTGGTTATAGGTGGTTGGCCGCAGGGTCTGGCCACAGGTGGAGGTGATCCCAAGGGACCATGGGGCCCATCCATCCCCCCTAAATATATATTTAATGTTCCCAACTTTAAGCTCCAAATCCCTTCGGCCATGCATTGGGCGGGATTGGAGCATAAAGGTGGTTGACAGCAGAACCTGGCTACAGGGTTAAGTGGTTATAGTACTTTGGCCACAGGGCCTGGCTGAAGACCATGCATGGCGGGGTGGGTGGTTATAGGGGGATGGCCAAACCCTGCTGCCCACAGCCAAAGGCTGTGAGCAGCTGTGGTTGGATTAACATATAGTAATTAAAATTAGTTTACATGAAACAAACATAGAAACTCACTGAAAGAAACAAAGCCTTCATGGACATTATAGTTAGGAAACAGAATTAAAAAACGTAGAAATGCACTTAAAAAACTCAAGCTTACATGGACGATATAGTTAGTCTTACATTTTAAACGTACAAAACCATTGAAGTTCAGCTGTTATAGTTAGAATTATTCCAAGTAACTTTAATTCGTGCACTAAGGTAACTATACCTCACACCCTCGCCAAGCACTGCTATTGACCCCAGGTAGTACAGCACACATGGCATCTTTTAGAACACCATTGATAATGTCATTGTAACAGCTGCAGTAAAATTATTGATAAGATAACTGTGCACGACTGGGATGCTAATAATAGTTACTTTAGTGCACAAGTTATAGTTACCTGAAATAACTAATAATATCAGCTGAATTTCTATGATTTCGTACATTTAAAATGTAAGCCTACCTATAACATCCTTGTAACCTTTGGTTTTTCAAGTGAATATATATAAAGGTTTACAAAAAACATTACAAAAACTTTATCATAGCCAAAAATGGGCAGGGAAGAGAGACCTATTGCCTTACCAATGCTTGTTTAGCTCTGGCATGCTAAGTAGTCTCATTCACTCTATCTCTCTCCATCAAAATCTCCCTCTTTCTCTGTATAACGACATTCCTTGAAGTTAAAGCAAACAGCCTCAAGCCCTTGTGATGTGAACAGCTAAAGTAGGTATTTTAAGTGCCAATGTATCACAGTCCCTCTTTTTGGCTTTGCAGCCATTTCATGGACTTCGAATAGGGGCAGTAAGAGGCAGCGCGTACTACTCCTGGCTTGCCCTTTGGTAAGCCTGTCTATGTTCCTGCTGGTCCTGCTCTCAAAGTCATGAAGACACTGGCAGAATCAGCATGTAAACAGAGCTCTGAAACTTCTGTTTAATTCCTTTAGGTTGCACTTCGTGTCCTTTCACTACATCCCTCCGCAAAAAATAAAATGCTATTTAGCAACTAAGGGAACGAGAAAAAGGCTCAGCCCTCTGATGCCACTTGGCATTTTGGTGATTTTACTTTCTTGGCTTAAATCTAGAGAATTTTTCCAAACCCATGCATGTCGCCCAGACGTTTGACTGAAGGAAGTATGTATTCATGTCATCTTTAACATGACAGGAACCATGACATGTTTCTTTTCCTTATTGACACACTATGGAAAATATAATGCCCGATGAGATAATTTCCATGCCCAAGCTCACTCCATCTCACCTCAGTTACTAAATTGCCTGTTGAAATAGTCAGGTGCATCGTCGGATGAGCAGAGTTTATTTAATACACCACTCAATGCCAGAGTTTCCTCAAATTTTGGAAAAGTTGTGTGACTCTCTCACAACTAATCTGTGTCTCTTTCAGGGGCACCTTTATGCGAGTACCGAAACTGAGGTCACCAGGCTTCCTCTTGCGAACTGTTCACAGTATGGCAATGCCTGTTGGGAATGCGTCTTGGCCCGCGACCCCTACTGTGGATGGGATCCGTCTGGTAAACAGTGCACTTTACTCTCCAAACCAGTGAATGACACCACCAAGTGAGTTCTGAATACAATAAAAGTGCCTTACACACTTGCTATTTCTGTGAAAATGCCATACACCACCTTCTCCACCACTTTTTCCTCTTATGTGTACAACCTCCTCTTACCTGTGATATCTTTTTGCCAACAGCAACATACTTCAAAGTCTGGACGCAAAGAATGTAACTGCATGTGAAGATGTGTTAGGTAAGTAAGTGGACATTCAGTCATCCAGGGGCGAGAGATGAGGTTGAATAACCTGTGGAGTATTTGTTGTTGGGGAACCTCGACCATATGGAAGCAGTATCCTAAATATACACTGACAATGCATTTTCAAAGGCACCAATCACAGAAATAATTGTACACAGAATTGATCCTCTGAAGGCACGGAAGGCTGGGATGGAGATGTCATGTGACAGTTAAATTAAGAGATTCTCTAGTGGTTAAGATGAGATGTTGTCTATTGGGTAAATTCAGATGTTATTTACGTTAAATGTTTACCTAGTGGTTAAAATGAGATGTTGGATAGTGGTTACAACAGTGGTTATGTGTTCTAGTGGATATTTTGGAAGACATTTTGGTGCGAAAGAGTTGAGCTGTTAAGGTGTTATGCACTTTACTTCTGACTTGGAGATATGCTTCAATAGGTAGGTTGAGGTTTGATATGGTGGTTAGTTGAGTTAAATTGGTTATTCTGATGTGCAGTACAGTCAGCAAGATGAAATATGGTGTACTGAAGGAGATGGGGTTTCTGTGGTGTAATTAACACATGCTCTAGCTGGTGATTCCATGGGGCACCAAAGGACAGTCTCTTATGAAACCAGATACCTGACAATAACATTTTTCAAAAAATCACTTTCGTACTCTTTGAGTTTAAAGGGAGACCTGGTTCTAGTTACAATATATTTTGAAATTATGATTCTGCTGTATGATTAATGCCAGCCTCTCGGGTATATTACAGTGCTCATGATGAGATATCAAACTAAAAATATAGATATATATTTTAAAGACTGCCACCAACCACGTTGTTCTGTAACTAATGTTGGGATGTTAATCCCGAGTGAAATACGATACTATACATATCTTATATCTGTCATAGGTTACAAAATCTCACGAAGAGTGCAATCAATTTGAAAATAAATATAACAGGTTCTGGTTGCAAACCCTTTGTTTTGGTAAAACGATGTGTTGGAACGCTGCCCAGAGCGAATGGCAGCTACTTAAATCAGCAGTTCTTATGTTTTTGACTTCCGTTGGCCATAACTAAATCACTACTGGAAGCCGGCAATCCCGTCAAAGAAATTTCCCCCGTTTGAACCTCAAAACAATACACAAAATGCAGAAACAAGTATACAGCAAATGTGCACAAATTATGATATATTTTATTTAATTGACCAAAGAAAATAAAAAAAATCAAGTTTTTCATTCTGATGGGAAATTTGGAGCTTTTCAAAATGTGCTTTCATTTGTACAAGATCAAGTGATATGGTAGCCTTTACTCTATCACGTCATCATTTTTTATCCTAAGGCATATCTTAGTTTTGTCCACGAATGCCAGTATTTCCGTTGTAAATACTAGATTCTGTTTGGCAGGCCTCAACTAAGAATACCATTTTACTTTTTAGCCTTCAATTACAAATGACTTGATATTTATGTAGCATTTTAAAATTGTCAGTTTTTACAGTTTGTTTTCTATGTTTTTACACTTTTTAAATCTGCTAATATTATTTAATTTTCTAAACACTTGCGGACCCCTTAACAGGCAACATGGGTCTCGAGGGGATCTCAGTCTACAGGCAAGAATCGTCTGGACTATTTGCAAGTATTCCTCCTATCATCCTTTGTGCATCTGAAGTAACACCCTAAGTGGCCTACAGTATGCTCAGAATTGAGTCCCCTGCTGTCTGTGACAGCTCACACAGCCAAGCTATAACACATGGCTGAGATCAAAATAAGTTGTTTGTGTTCTCTTCTGAAGTAGACTTCACCTGGCTGTCCAGGATGGACACTCCCCTTGATTAGGAGGGTCAATAATGATTTCCATGAACCAGGTTTTGTCTCGTGTGACACAGTGGGTGAAAAACGATAGGTTGGAATACTAACCAGTGTAGCTGTCAATAGTCTGTGCTATTTGCAATCATTCCTTGATACACCTGTTGGTCATTCTTCTTCACAGCTCTGCTATCCTATATAAAGAAAGTACAGAAAACGTATTCATCGCAGGCAAAGCTCCAATTTGATTCTTGAACTCTCTTTTACAGTAGATAGGCATTATAGAGGAAGTCCCTGAAATATCCAATACAACAAAAGACTTCAGGATACAATCTCTGCACATTATCTTTGGGCTTGAGCCTGTCATCTTTATTTTTTCCATTTCATCAGTTGTTCCTCTTCCTGTACTTGTAAAACTCATTCTAAACCTGGGCCTCCACATTAAAATAGTCCTTAACTCAACAGAAAAACTATTTCTCTAGTCCTTCTGTATTATACTACCATTAGCGCAAAAAACTTTCCGAGGTCAAAGCTGAAATTGATAATGCAGATATTGTTGATCCTGTCTTCACTACCTGCTCAGGCATAGAAACGTGATGTGAGCAGGGACAAAATCAAGCACAAATGGAGCCCATAGGAAGGAAGACACACATTAGTGTAGCTGCTTAGAATGAGCAGAAGAATCCCCACTGGGGCATGAATTCATTGCAGTCCTCAATCATCCACGTCTTCAAACAGAGATAGAACACCCGCTCGGTGATTCATGAGGCTGATGAAAGTTTGCAACAGGCCCATTATTATAGGTGGGGGAGCATTTTAGGTATGCTCTAAATGAGGTTGACAAATCTTTTCACCCGAGCAGGGGGTAGAAGCAGTGAACATGACAACATTTAATTTACAGTATGACCAATTTGGCCACACAATGAAAACCCAAATCGGAAACAGAGTTAAAGGGTTACAGAACAATAAAGGCAAGAACTCGTGCTCTGAATAAATGCTGGCCAACTCTTCTAAACATTGGGGCAATTTAGGAATCATCTAAATATCTATCTAAGCAATGGGGAAACCCTCCAACAGCAAGTCACTAATTGACATATGTGGAGCTACCAAATATGGGGACAAAAAGTTATGAGGAAATAAAGGACAAAAAGAAGTTGGAAAAATTGCACCTGGTGCAACGTGAAACTAACTACAGTTGGCAAAAAGTAAATGAAAAGGGGAGGTATCAGCATCTCAGAAGCTCGTTCAAGAGTTTTCTCATGCGTCAAAAAAAAATCAAAGTTCTCTCAGAAGGCACTGGGAAAGTGCGGGCAAGGGTAAAGAGGTCTATGCCTCTCAAAGTCCAAGGGAGCTCTCCTACTACAGATAACTGAAAACAATAAATTTAAGTCCAAAGTAAATGATAATTTATCCATTGGTAATGCCAAATAGATCAGGTTTCATTGTCTAGTCACTTCACATTATGCAACAGGCATCTGCAACAACCATGTATTGTCCCTAGGGGAAGGCATCCATCCTTGTTGTCCTTGACAACTTTGCAACAGTTATGACTTCAGCTAATCTTCACGTTCTCCATGTACTGTCTTCAAGGTTACTTTCTCAGGCTCTCTGTGAGTAAAACAACAGCATGTCTATTTCCAAATTAACATTTTATGGAATTGACATCTATAAGGAAAGGACATGCTAGCAAAAAGAAAACAGCTGTCCTAAGTTTATGAGACTGTGGCCTAGCAAGACTGAACTAAAGAAAAGTCAAAATTAAATTGCACACATTTAATTAGGGTGACCCGGCGTCTTGGATTTGCAAGGACAGACCCGGTTTTTCACCTGATTTCAGGAAATTCAGCTCATGTCCCGTTTTTTTTTGCGAGGGTTGAATAAAAGCAGTGGGGGGTGCCTTTTTATGTTTTCCTAATCAGGGATGTATAGCAGCTGTTATAAGGAAGCAATTTATTTAACAGGCATGAGTCTGGCTTTAAGAATTGATTTTACTTACGTTCTTAGCCCTGATGATCGCTGTCATGCAGTGTGCTCAGTTGAAGTAACATTGTTGTCCTTTTTCTATGTTTATGAACATTAGCCTATGACATTTAGTGCACATCCATTCTGAAATTCATTATCCTTTCAAAGTTAACTATTCTCTAACATCATAAAAACATTAAGTGGTCATAAATGATTATATTTCAGTTAATATGGTTATATCACACACTGATAAAATATTACATTATAGTGAATGCACTTTAGTATTGACTTTTAGTGCGCCACTTTAAAATTAGTTTGTTATCAATCCACACAATATAATGTCAATATGGTCACTTTTAGATAACTATAGGGATGTCAAAGGTGCCAGCCAAATCTCAGCTGCACCATAGACTAAGTCTCAATAGGGACTAGGCTCAGCTTTCAGTTACAATGGTGCAGTCATGTCCCTCGCTTCAACTTCACAGATTCTTCTCATGGACCGGTCCACAGTGCAAGATTTAACCTTTCATTATCTAGCTGCCCATAGAAATAAACCTCTCCCTTATGTGTTTATATGCAATCCTTCCTCATGACCTACATGCACTCTGCAATGAACGCCTTACTTGCTGATAAAGCCAGAGCACATATATTGTTAACCCGTGCCAGCCTCACCACTTAATAATGTCAGCACTTAGTTACTTTAAGCATGTAGATACAACAGGGGCCCGTTCACTCACTGGCTACCTTGCATCAGCTAATTTTCATTAACTACTGAATGTTTCAACAAACTCAGCTAGCTACATACTCACAGCAGGTTTTTTAAATTGCAACCTATCACAGCGGCTATTCCAATTTATTTCACCTTGAAATATCAACATAACTCCTATTTTCTTTCACTTTGTTCTCTCCTGTTGTTAGTGCTTTAAATATGGGTGGTGGGACTAGGATGTAGGTTGTAAATTTACACTAGGCTGAGGTTGATGAGGGTTAGTGAGTGTGAATGAAAGCAAGCCGAGTATGCCTTAAAAGTGGTGTTTTGTGGGGGGTTGGGGGTTAAAATCTGTTCAGTTCCACAAGGCTTTGAAGAGTTAAACTAGGTTACCAGCTCGAATTTGGGTCTGATTCTGGTGGAGCATTGGGTATCTTGGATTAGCTCATCATAGCTGGAGAAGGAGGTGAGTGTTAGCTTTATTTCTGTTTGATCAGGATATGTTTGATTGTGAGCAATGCCAGTGTAATCAGTTGTGCGAACCATGCTAGCTGGTATGGAGAGGTTGTGGTTTTAATACGGAGCCAACCAAGACTGAACTGAGCGCAAGTGTGTGCAGTGCGCTTCTGTCCACATTGTCTTGATTATGTTGGTATTTCCAAGTTGGGATGGGTGATGTTCAATGCATTTATTCAATTTACCTTTACCAATTTAATTCCCCCATATTGTGGTGGTGCTGCACAATGTATTAGCTCTTGAAAACGAGACCTACCACTAACAACGTCTGTGAGGAGTGACATGAGAGGGTAAGCGATTCTGATCAGAGCAGGTTGAAGGTTCATGCACTGGTGCTCTAGAGAGAGTGCAACTCTTTAATAGGTTGACAAAGTATCAGTTTGTACCCTGATAGGTCCTTATTACTCCAATCACTGAAACTTCTACTTCTTGGAATCAAGGTGATACATGGTTGGTCAACCTAATATAATCAGAGGAGATTATTTTGAATCGTAGAAAAAGCCTTTAAGGACATTTTAGAGTGGAATGCTGCTTGGAAGCAGGGAGTTTCGTGATTGGCCCAGCATGATCAAAAGAGATCACTGCTGGATGGCAGATGTGACCTTGTGGCTAGAGCTGTCAAATTTCGAACTTGAGAAACTGGTATGAATTAGTGCTTGATTCAACATGTGATTCTGGGCAAGTCAGAATCTTCATGTGTCTAAACATGTGAAATGTAATATGTGATTTTTATTAGTGTAATTCCCACTTGTTGAACACTGTCTTGGAGACTATGTACCAGTGCTTAATTTGAGCCAGTGGTTTCTGATGCTCACCACCGGCACTTTATTGTTAACACTGGAATTTCTGACTGGCTGGCACATGGTGGCATTGTTTGAATAATTTTGTGATGAGCACAACAACAGCTGCTTAATAATTCCATATACATTAAAATGACTCAAATCTGCTTCCCTATCCTATAAAAATAGCTTGGGTGGTAGGTATTAGTCCCTTTTTAAGGATATATATATATATATATATTAAAAGTCTGAACTATCACAGTTGTAGGAGAGTGACATTGGTAGTTATGTTGGTGTTCTCACTGGCAGTGTTGGTGGGAGCAATGGGTGGTGCAAGCTGCAGTGGCCTCCCGACAAGGGCCCAGGCATTTTTTTTTTTTTTTTTACAAATTAAGCACTACTATCTACCGTGTCCCCTCCCTTCCCCCAAAAACAGTAATGTTCAGCACTCTGCTGCTTTCTCTAAGTTTGCGCTTTGACAGAAGAAGCCTGTAGGGCGTATAATATTGCAGCGGAGGAGAGATTGATATTTTAAAATCAATGAGACTAATTCATACACAAAAAATGTCAGAGTATGTTTGGAGAATCTCTTCTGCTTGTACGTACGTTTACATTTTCTTTTTGAGTATTCAGATGGTATTCTTTTTTGGCACGCGCCAGTCGCAGGTTACAAGGCGCTGTTGGAGAAAGTCATGCGACTTTTTGATTTGAGCATTTTGCCAAAGGCAGAATTGCAAGCACAATATAATCTGCAAACAACATGTGCAATTGCTTATTTTAAATTTTCTTTTTTTAATTCAAGGGGAAAATATTCCCCCCGAAGAAACATCCTCATGATGTTTAGTGTGTTCTCTTTCACTTCAATTCATGGAAAGGGGATTTTACTCCTGCTCTTTAGTGGCGTAAATCTCTGAACATTTCCAGGTTTGAGAAGGGATGTAGAGGAAATGTGTGAACGCTCACAACCTGATGTGCTTCAGAACAATTACAAACTCGCAAGGCTAAGTAAGCAATCTCAACAAATTCATTAATCATTCCTGGCCTGGGAGCTAATCTCCCATAAATATATACTGCAGTGGCATAAAATTACACAGGAAAGTGAAACTGGTTTATTTAGTCCTAACACGGATAAAGGTCACTGACAAGGAAGGAGACTGTTGTGTGAGGTGGTGAGCAAGACCTTTGCTATTCTGTATGCATCTAGGTTGTTCTGTTGGTGTTGCTCCTGTACCTCTCTGCTTCACGGTTGATAACCTAGCCCTTTTATAATTCAGCCTTTGGATTTAGGCAAAACGTGTAACCGCGTCAGCCGATTCATTAAACATAACGCCCAGGCTGTAGAGGCTTGTGAGTTGTCTACCTGGGCCACCTGAGATGGCGTTTGGACCATGGTCAAAGACTATTTTGCTCGCAAAGACTGGACATCTCTGTATTCGCAGCATTCATCTGTTATATTTTCCTGCCATCTAGTGGTTAGTCTGAAAACTGCCGCTTGCTTTCTTAAGTTTATTCACCGTAGGCGTCTGCCAACTCTTCACCATTGAATCAAGGAGCACTTCAGAGTGCGACACACCTCGGTACCTTCTTTAGATTGATTTTTGTCTGCATTATCGGTAGCAGTGAATATGTGCGCAATAAATTCACCGCAAGAGACAGCTGGAGATCAGGTCGTTCAGGACTGTTTTTCCCCAAATAATTTACATCAGCAATGTGATATGATTATAACCATTTTTAGATAATGTACAACTTCTGTACGGTGAAGAGTTTTTTGAGGTATGATACTATTGAAGAAATTGCCTAATGCCTGCACTTCTCTTGGGAATATAACTTCCACACTTTTGGTTACCACAGGATCTTCTAAAATCCTACTGCTCTGCTGGTCTAAGATACCCTGGGCTCCAATGGTACCCAATACAGGAGTGTAATGCAAGCCCATGTAGCCCCGTGGGGTTCCAGCCGTTCAAGGGACCCTGTACAAACGCCTATTAATATTTGTGACAAATTGGAGACTTTGGAGTCCCTTATCACATTCTTCAAGTGGGCCCCATTAGTGTGCATTACGCCCTTCTTTATCTTTTTTTTTCTTTTATCTGAAACAATAAAAGTGACACTGTGGACAATGGTCAAAACGCTGTCCTAATTATTTTGGATTTATGGGCAGCGTTTGATACAATCTCGCATTCCAAACTCCTTCAGCATCTCGCTGAAACTGGCATCACTGGCAAGGCTTGGACTTGGTTTAATGTCCTTACTTGCAGACAAGAGGCAACTGGTTCAATGGGGTAGTACACCTCCGAAGCCAAAACACTCAAAAAGGTGTTCAGCAGGGCTTGAAACTCAGTCATTCTCTATTTAACACTAGTATCTCCGAATTACGTCTTTGGTATTTCAACCACTTCCCGAGCAGATGCTACCCAATTTATTTTATCTTTGGCAAAAAAATATTTTGGCTCAGGACAAAATGTCAAGAATCGTTTCACCAGTATTACCTGAAATGCAATTTGTCTAAAATAGAAGTACTTCTGTTTGGGAAGAAAAATATGTTCTCACAACTGGTGGCCTGACCCTTTGTCCCCTCCTTCGCCTCCAGTAGAAGTTGTCAGAAATCTAGTAGTAAAATGTGAAAATGGTTTGTCCTTTCGGCCACAAGTTCCATAGGTAGCAGCTCCATGCTTCTCCATGATTAAATCACTCAAAAAATGTTTTAATTTTTTCCCTTTGGCTGCAAGAAAAACTGTAGCTTTTGTGTTCATAACACCTGGGTTGGATTACTGTATCAGCCTCTATGTAGGCATGCCTGAGCAACTTCTACATAGGCTTCAAGTGGTTCACAATTCGCCCGCAAGACTTGTGGCCAGGCTTCATTGGGTCTTTCTGATTTTTATTCTAGATTATTTTTGGTTGCAATTTGCGGCTGATGAAAGAGGATTGGTGTCTGAGCAAATGCCAGGATGCTCTGTTTGAGTGATAGCACACTTTATAAGCACCTTTCATACATTTATGAATTAACTGGCCCACCAGTGCCAGCTCTATATTGTGTTGGGGTTCTAAGTGGTATGTATAGATCTGTGCGAATCAGTGCAGCTAATGTCATATCTAAGAGACTCTCAATGGACACTCATTTCTTTTGTCATAACATCTGTACAGCACTCGGTACAGCTGAGGCAGATTTAGGATGGTACTTTGAATGACCATAATTATACCTGCAACCATATGGGAACTCCTGAAAGGGAGACTTAGAGACAAAAATTGCGAAAAAGGAATGCCACAATTAACTTGCAATGTAGTGGAGCAACTTTTTAGGCAGGAGAATGGGAAACTAACCCTTTTTGTTTTAAGTCAGAAGTCTCCCCTCCAAATATGGAGTGTTGCCATATATACAAATTAGAAATTCTTCATTAAATGTTAAGTCCATCCAGAATCCACTTAAATGTGAAAGAATACTAACTAATCGCAGGGACCTGAATTCCTTAGTCACTTTCCTCTGGGAAACCTGCATTTTACTACATAGGCAGAGACATATATGGGTCGGGATACTTGTAGCTCTCTGTTCTCCAGTAAAGCACTTGGTAGCAATCAGTATGAAATAAGTTACTTAGATTCACATGCTTGAATACTTCCCAGTATTTTCCAATCATAAGTGCTGAAATAACCCAGAACACTGAGAAGAGAGAAGGTGAGCTCCTCCGGGGGTGGCGGGCGGGCTCCATGTGAATCTTTGAAAGCTTCCAGTACTGGAGAACTACAGTAACAGGTAAGTACTTATTTCTTACTCCAGTTTTGGAACTTTCAAAGATTCACATGCTTGAATAAGAGTAGCAAGCAGAAACTAATTTTTTTTTTGCATCAACAAATACTGTCTATCCAATCATCATAGAACATTGTCATTAGACCGTTACGTGCAGAGCAATACAAATAAACCTTTAAAACATACATGAATATGCAAGAAAGGTTTGTTAAAAATGAAAAGAAAATGTGATATTATATCAGAAGCAGATGGTGGGAAACAAACATCTCACCTTATCTGAACAAATGTCTAAGAACTGCTTGACCCACCGCAGCATCACGGAGCGTCTCAGCATCCAGGCAGTAATGCATCGTGAAGGCGTGCGTTGTCCTCCATGTGGCTGCTCGACAGATGTCTGGAAAGGATACCCCAGAGAATAGTGCACAATAAGTGGACACTACTCGGGTAGAATGTGCACGAACCTTAGTGTCCAGGGGCGACCAGCCTTCTGATGGCAAAAGGCTATGGCAGTTGAAATCGATCTAGAGATGGTTTGTTTAGAAACAGGAAGCCCTCTTCTGAGCGCACTAAATGCTACAAACAGTTGACTCGGCTTTCCGATCGAAGATGTTCGCTGCAAATGAAATTTAAGGCGTTGTTTGATGTCCAAGGAATGCAGCGATCTTTCTGCCCCAGTCTGAGGCCGCGGAAAGAAAGTCTTTAGCACTACTGGCTCGTTGATGTGTAAGTCAGATGGCACTTTGGGAATACATTTTGGGTTTGTCCGTAGGATGATTTTATCATCTGTAAACCTCATGAAAGGCTCTTGGATGGTAAAGGCTTGGATCTCGCTTATTCAATGAGCGGATGTTCATGCTAAGAGAAGCGCTACCTTCCAGGTAAGATACTTAATGTCTGATTTATGAATAGGCTTGAATGGTTCCTTCATCAACTGACTCAGAACTGTATTCAGCTGCCAAGATGGAGGAGGTCGTTTGGCTGAAGGAAAGGATCGGAACAACCCCTTCATAAACTGCTTGATAAGACGATGAGACCATAGGGACGGTCCTTTGGATAGTCGTCTATACCTGGAAATGGCAGCTAGGTGAACCTTAATGGATGCATGTGCAAGACCAGACCTTTCCAGGTGGAGAAGGTACGGCAAGACCTGCTGTGGAGCAGATGTAAGTGGATGAATATTATTTGCAGTACACCATAAACAAAACCACTTCCATTTTAAGGTATACGTCTTGTTAGTACTATCTGCACGTGCTTTGGCCAAAACAGTTTGACAGTCAACAGGGATATCTAGATGGCCAATTCACTGAACTCAGGAGCCATGCACATAATCTGAGAGGCTTGGGATCCGGATGCCTCACTTGGCCCTGGCTTCCCGTGGAAGAAGAGGTATCGGACGAAAGGCGTAAGCGTAAATCCCTGACCATGCTATCGAAAGGGCATTTCCCCACGACACTGGTTGGTGATGCCAGCGTGCATAAAACCATCATTTCGCGTTCTGAGACGTCGCACAGAGGTCCAGGTTCGGTGTTCCTCACTTGCAAAATACTGCACCCAGCGTTGTCTGGTTCAGCTCCCACTCATGTGAAGATGTTCTGAGCCTGCTTAGTGAGTCTGCTGTGGTGTTGCTGACTCCCAGAAGATGATCTGCCCGTATGTGCACTGAATTCTGAATGCACCATGTCTAGATGACTTGAGCTTCTGTGGAAAGCAAGTGAGACCGAGTTCCGCCTTGTTTGTTTATATAGTGCATGGTGGATGTATTGTGTGTCCGGACAAGCACCAATGAACCTCGGATTCTCTGCAGAAAAGCTTGCAGTGCAAGGTACACAGCTCTGAGTTCGAGGAGGTTGATGTGCAGCGCAGCATGAGAATGGGGCCACCTGCCACTAACTTGAAGATCTTGAAGACATGCTCCCGATCCCTCCATCAAAGCATCCGTTGTGATCGTAAACGTAGGGACTTGATTCAGGAATTCTACACCTTCTGAGATATTTGCAGGTGTTGATCACCAATGGAGAGAGTCACCAACCTTGTTGTTATCTGAATGATGTCCCCGAAGGAACCTTGCTCCTGCTTCCACTATTTGTCAAACTCTTCCTGAAGTGGGCGCATCCGAAGATGACAGTGCAGAACTAGATTGATACAGGAGGACATCATCCCCAGTAATGACTTGAACCTCCGAACTGAAAGAGACTTTTTTCTTCGAACTGAGTCTGCCAGGGTCAGAAGCTTGAGTTGACATTTCCTCGGCAGGGAAGGCTTTTACAAGATTCATGTCCAATATAGCACCCAGAAAAACTATCCTTCTGGTAGGTTGAAGCTGTGACTTTTCTCTGTTGAGAGTGAGACCTAGTTGCTGGAAGAGACGTAACGTAGTCCTGAGAGAGTGGCATAAGGTAGAGATGTCTGGAGCCTTTAGCAACCAGTTGTCCAGATATGGGAATTTCTGGTGTTTGAGGCATCTCAGATATGCTGCAACTGGGGCTAAGCATTTTGTGAAAATCCGGGGGGGCGGATTTGAGTCCGAAGGGTAGCACTTTGAATTGAAAGTGCCAGCCGGATACCATGAAGCTCAAAAAATTTCTGCGTTTATGGTGAACGGGTATGTAGAAATACGCATCCTGCAGATCTAGGGAAGCCATGAAATCGCCTCTGTTGAGAAGCTGTAGGACATCCTTCAATGTTACCATACGAAAGGATTGCCTTTTGAGATATTTGTTGAGCTACCTCAGATCCAGGATGGGCCTCCACAAACGGGACTTCTTTCTGATGAGGAAGAACCAAGAATAAAAGCCGCTTGCTCGTTGCGAAGAGGGGACTACCTCTATAACCCCTTTGGATAACATGCCCTCTATCTCCAGGAGGAGAAGATGTAGATGTTGTTGATGCTCCCAGGAAGGTGGAGTTTCGAAAGGCCTGCAAGTGAACTCTAGCAGGTGACCATAAGTTATGATATCCAGAACCCACTTGTTGCTTGTGATCTGCCTCCAACGTTGCAGGTGACGAGTCAAGGAGGGAGAGGTAGCCGGCCCCTGGGGGCTGTCATTGCCTACGCGAGGTGTCCTTAGACTGTCGTCCCGATCTTCCTCTAGGAGGCCTGCTGTATGCCGCCGCAGGAGGCTGTCTTTGATGGTACTGGGGTCTGGATGATTGGTACTGGGAGGAGTAGGCTGGATATCGAAAAGATTGGTAACCCCACGAAAGGAGGAGTGGCCTCTACCCCTGGCTCCTCGAAAGGTAGTGCGTTTATACTGTAGGGACCCCAAAGACCTGGCAGTATCAGTATCAGCTTTAATCGCCTGAAGAGCATCGTCGACATGCTTGCCGAATAGGTCTTGGCCATCGTACTGGATGTCCAGGATCTTGGTTTGGACATCCAGTCTGAAATTTGTGTCTTTAAGCCATGCCTGGCGCCTTAAGACGGCTGAACCAGCCAGAAGCTGAAATCCCATGGCTGCAATGTCCGGGGTGTAGTCATTCACCTCTCCAGAGGTCCGCTGACCCCCCATAAGGATCTTTTTTGCTTCAGACTTGCTGGAATCCGGAAGCTCATCCACAGAGTGCGAGATGTCGGACCACAGCTGCCTGTCGTACCTGCCCAGTAGCACCAAGGAATTTGCAGCACGGACTACAATTGCAGACATAGATGAGAACCTCTTTCCGATGTTATCCAGGTGCCTTCCGTATTTGTCAGGAGGAGCCTATAAAGGCCCTGAAGGGTTCTTGGAGCGTCTCTGGGCAGCCTAGGAAACCACTGAGCCTGGTTTTGGGTGACTCACCAGGCACATAGGAGCGTCCTCTGTCGCCTTATATTTTTTTGTCCAGCTTTGGTAACACCGCTCGCACTGTCACTCGGTTCTTCATTATCTTAAGCCCTTGACTCCAGGCATGGTCAAAAATCGGTATAGCCCTGACCGATTTTCTGTGCGGCTCTTTGAAATCATATAGAAAGCAGGACTGCTGCGTAGATGGCACCTGCAGCTCAAACTTCGCTGCAGCTTTCTCCAAGAGGTCATGGAAAGAGCCAATATCCTGAGGAGGAGACTCGACTGCCAACGGCTCTGGTGAAGGGGGTGCTGGGAGTACATACTCATCCCATTCATCCTGGTCTGAGAGAACCTCCCCTTCCTCTGCCGCCTCATCCAAAGAGGCCTGGACCTGGGGACTCTTTGGAGCCTGAAGAGGAATTTGTGGCGTTGCAGGAAAAACTGGCAGAGGTGCCGGAGTAGCTGGTGCAGTCACTGCTGGCTTGGTGTCCTTGCCCGGCTGAGGGTAGAAGCGCTCTCTATAATCTGCCAGAATAGCTTGGAGATTGGACACAAGACCGGAAGGCAAAGATACCGTTCCCGGTTGTGTGGTACTGGGTCCTAATAGTGTTGACCATAATATGAATCGTCATCCGAGTACTCCTGGCATTTGACGTGCAGCTGCGAAGGACTCCTAGCCACTCTAAACATGGCATCCTGATCTGAACCTCATCACCATCATCGCCATCCAAAAACCTAGATGGCAAGAGCCTTGAATCCTTGCTTGGTGACGTGATAGAAGATGTCAAACAAGCCTTTGAGAGGAGTATGTTGCACAGATTGACTCAAAGGCAATGTAGATGGTCTTTGCCTCTTCGTTGGAAACATTTTTGCAGTTGAAGAAAAGAAACCAGCTATTGTCGACAGGGGCGTCAAATATATCGTCGTTGCTGGAAACATTGTAGCCGACGATGGTTGAACCGTCAACGAGAGCATCGTCGACCGAGGCGTCGTCGGAATCATCGTCGACGGAGATGTTGACGAGGGCATCGTCGACGGGGGTGCCGTCAACGGGGGAGTGGTAAGATCGATCGTCGCCGGGAGTGTTGTCGGCGAGAAAAGCGTTGACGAGATGGGCCGCACCGTCGACTAGGATGATAATGTCATTGACGAAGATCCTGCAGCCACTGCCGTCGACATGGAAATAGTTACCACCACCGGCATCACCGATGAAACAGTTGTCGACGAGGGTACCGACGACGATGGCGTCGTCGACGGTGCTGAGCTAGACTTCTTAAACTTGTGAAGCACTTTAGGAGGAGGAGTAGCCAGCTCTGAAGCAGTTTTCTTTGCTTTCTTGAGGGATTCTGTCCCCACTTTCTTTTTCTGCGGAGAGCCATGACTTTTAGCAGAGGCCCCTGCTGTCTTTTGCGCCATTTTTCTAGGTGGCTCTTGAACCTCAGAGCTTTCCTGTTTTCTCTTCACAGGTGTTTTAGGAGCAGAAATAGAAGAAGAGGCACTGTCCTCATCAGAGGCAGTGTGTCCAGTCTTACCTCTTTGAAGCCACAACAGAAGGCGACCCTCCCTGTCCTTCAGGGTCTTTGTAGAAAATTTCCTGCAGATTTTGCAGTCTTTAGTCTTGTGGCTGGGGTACAGGCAATAAATACACTCCTCATGAGGATCCTCCACATATAACCTTTTCTTTAAACATGAGGCACAGGGACTGAAAAGGCCTTTCTTTGGTGTCTCTGATGTGGCAGCCAGTTTAAAAAACCAGAGTAGATAGAAATGTCCAAAAGCTGTAGAAACAGATCTTCTGAAAGAAAATCTTGAGCAGAGCTCAAGGGAGACTCCTCAGCACAACGTGCGGTGGAAAATCTGAGGGAAGGAAGCTCCTCACAGGAGGTTCGAAAGGGGTGAGGCAATCTGATTGGTTCAAGTTTGAGTTTGGGACTGTTTTTCAAAACGACTATGATAGGTTATTGTATTAAGGCCTAGTCCATGTATTGTGTGCATACATTTTCAGGCCTGATTTTATATTCCAGCGGAGACTCCCATCTCGACGACGGGGAAGTATTCAAGAATATGAATCTATGAAAGTTCCAATAATGGAGTAACTACAAATCTATAAATTAATCTAGAAATCATGCACTTGACCTTCAGGTCAGATAAACTGAGTAATTGGCTCGCCCAAAGGAAACAAAACATTTGTCTGCTCTGGACACCAAACAATGACTCCCCACTGTCTTTCTGAAGTCTGTGCATTGCATGTGGATAGGAGTGCTTGCAATGGGGGAACTTCAGCTTTTGAACACTAGAGAAAACACTGATACAGAGAACAACAAATTCCTCTCTAGACGTTCTTGCAAACGTAAGAACTAAATAAAGAGTCTTTCCAACATCTCAGAAGTTGTGCCTTGTGGTGGAAGAGCTGCCAGCTTAAAGTTTCCAATGGCTGAGTCAACGGAGAATCCACCACCAAAAAACAAGCAGTCTCCAACTTTGAATGAGGTAGAGGAGATTTGGGTATTGTGGACGGGGCATCTACCAAACCTCTAGGAGTCAGATGTATCAAAGACCTGGTTTGCATTTCTGAAATAGCGAATTTTAAGAAATCGCTATTTGAGAAATGCAAAATGAGATGTAAGAAAATAGCAAATTTCTAATAGCGATTTCTTAAAATTCGCAATCGCTATTAGGGAATGAGACTCCATTCATCCCTATGGGCCTGAAGGCCCACAGGTGTGAATGGTTTTGCATTTCCCAATTAGCAAATTCCTGTTAGGAATTTGCAACTTATCTAATGAAAAGCCAAGGGTGCCGGAGGCCCAAGGCCCGAGTTGATGCACCCCCCCAAAGAATCCAGAGAAAGTTGGTAAAATAAGCAGAAATGAAACACTTTCCCTTCTCCCTATCTGAAAAAAACACCATTCTAAAAATGAATGTACTACAAATTCCTCTCAGCATCATATTGACTCAGCTAACGCTTCTAAACCAGGTGAAAATACCCAGCTTAATCATTACAGAACTAGCTCCTTTGTGGAACTGAACACACACTGTGCTTCCTCTTAAACCCGCTGTATTTGGCCATCAGAACAGAATGCAATGGGGACAAAACATGGTCAAAACTTTGCAAAACGGATTCCTCTTGTTATTCTCCATTACTTAAAAAAGTCACATTCTAGTACAAAACAAACCTGATACCCGGTGCTACTGCTATTTTCACTTGATGTTTTTTAATTCATGGATCTAAATCATGCTGTGATGATTTCTCAATGTGTCTCCAGACTTGATGCGTTGGATCTAGACAATGTCTTCAGAAAATTGCCGCTGCAGGCTAGCAAACCTCAGATAATACACAGTGGCCTCACGATGGTTAGGGTAAAGGATCCCGGGGCTCCAATGCATCCAAAGTAAGACCAGGCCGTTTGAATGCATATCATATTTTGATGAAACCTACTGACTAAGACGATTAGTTCAATTTCAATTTGTTGTATTTAAATGTATCTTAAATCGATATCCTGACTATTCTGAAAATGTGACATGGATCTGGCACTCGTAAACCTAGGTTGGATATCCATGTTGTACTGGGGCCTAATTATTTAGGGTAAAGCACTGGATCCATGGTGTAAGCCACATTGCTTGTAAATCCCTAATCTCTGCAGCCCCTCCTATTTTACCCCCACACCAATTTGTGTGCCATCCTTATATAAATTAGGTATGATCCTACAACCAGATAAACTCTAACCGCTTACAGAATCATACTAAGAGTGCAGTGGTAGGTTTTATGTGTTATCACAGTGGCTTATGTAAGTCACATCAAGGTCTTTTCACTTTGTCTTTTCTGGAATGTGATGGTTGTTCCAGAATCTTAGAGTAAAGGCCTCTTATGAGCTCCTGGGAAGTTATCTGTGTCTTTTCCTTTGTGTGCCATGGTGTGATGCATGTGTACTCTTCAATAGATTAACACGAAGACTTTGAATCCAGCCTATTTGCTTCCTAATACTGGCGACGTTCAGTTTCATGACACCCTGTACACCAAAGTGAAGATAACTGCTGTTCTCCAAATTGGAGAAACAATCAAACAAGCCTTGTTGGACTAACCTTTCTTCAAGGCTGTACAGTTGTGTACCAACCATGGGCACAACTGGAAAATAAGAAAGCACTGCTGATGCCAGAAGCTCTGTGGCACAATTGCACCCTGAACTGATTTCCTGTATGACTTCCACCAACTGCTGAAATGAAGACATTTTTATCACTGTAGAAAGAGTACCACAAGTATTTACCTGCATGGATTGTTTGAAGCTTTCACCTTTTAGATGGAATTATAAAGTAAACAACAAAAATGACTCACTTTTTTTTACTTTCCCTGCAAGGTGAATGGTGTGATGACTGTGGCCATTCACAACAAAGTACGAGGTGCATATAAATAGACACACACACACACACACACACACACACAGTTATATCTATCTATATATATATCTTTATCTCTCTCTCTATATATATATATAATAAATATATATATATATATCTCCCCTAGGGATGGTGTCCCTGAGGCTAAAAACTGCCTGGGGAGAAGGAGACGTACCCACTCCCCCTCAAAATTTTCTGGGCCCCAGGGATGGTGTCTCCGGGGCCGAAATCAGTGCATAGAGTGGGCTGCATGTCCCCCACCAGGCTGGCTGCCTCTGGGGACGTTGGCCACAGGGCCTAAATGCAGGCCGGGTCTTGTGGCCCGTTGCCGGCTGCACATAGCCAAAGGCCGTGTGTGACATGGGGCTGGCTCCATGAAGTGGGTTAGTTGCACGGCTTGGCTGCAGACCAGTGCCCCAATGCTACCAGCTATAGTTTCTTAACATAAGTATAACTATAATTCCTGAATTTCTATGGTTTTGTGTGGGTAAAACATATATATATATATATATATATATATATATATATATATATATATATATATATATATATATAAATCATAGCTATAATAAAATATTATTTAAATGTCCTGAGGTCGGGTTTTGGAATTAGGTAAGGAGTGGCAATGTGATTACATTTTGGGAGGAAATCTTTAAGAGAGAAGGGTGTCCAGGAAAAATTCTGACAGATAGCAGATAGTGAGTCACAGTTTGTATCAGCCCAGTTTGCAGGGTATCTGTAGGGACATGGAAGAAAGCACTGCTCTATATCACCGAAGAAAGAATGGCCTGGAGGAGAGGTTTAATAGGAAGTTGATGGAATGTGTACAGTTAGCAGAGTGCAATAACCTGGATAGGAAATAGGAAGTGCAGAAGATGTTGTGGCTGTACAGAACAATGCCACATTCTTTGAATGGTGACTACCCATTTTTCCTTCCAAAAGGTAGGATTCCATGTACAATTGTCACTACAGCATGGGTTGAAAGGATGGACAGGGTGGAGTGAACAATATTTGAGAGCTCAAGTGCACCAATTTCAAACGTAGTATAAGATTGGACATTATGAAAAGTTTACGGTATGTAAAGGCAATGTAATGTGAGTGATCTGGTTCAAGTGTGATTTCAGGTTTCCCACATAATAGGCTACAAAGTGGGATGTTCCCAAGAGAAAAGAAGAACTGAAGAACTAAATGGTTGTGCGTGATGAAGGGAAAAAGTGGACTATGTGGAAGGTGGGTTGTTTGTAATCAAAAAGCGAGTGAAATGTGGAAAGAAGTTCAGCAGGGAAGGAATGACATTTGTAGCAAGGAAGGTGGAGAGGAGGATATAGTAAAATCTAAGAACTTGAAATCTTGCACTACAACAGACTGGAGAAACATAGCAAATTTGTGTGTGGAATTGATATTACGCATGTCTAAAAATTCTTATCATGGAATGTTAACTATTTGAAGTATGTGCCGTGGAGCCTGCACTCACATTAGCTATATACGTGTTTGCAAGTTTATATTATCACCATGTGTCTGTGGTTATTGTTTTGGATTATTTTGGAAATGGGATGTGTTGGGAATTATGTGGTTTACGTAAGTTATGTTTCACCTGGTCTTTTCTGGCATATGATGTATGTTCAGAATCTCAGGGTGAGGGTGTCTTATGAGCTTCTAGTAAGGCAGTCTAACCAGTGCCTTTGTTTGCCAGGGTGTGTTACGTGTGCACTTTTCAACAGATTTTCATGAAAAGTTTGTACCCAGCTGTAGGAGGCTGGTCTGGCTTGTAGTGGGTACCAAGGGGTACTTACACCTTGCACCAGGTCCAGGTATCCCTTATTAGTGTAGAGGGGTGTCTAGCACCTTAGGCTGATAGAAAAGGTAGCTTAGTAGAGCAGCTTAGGCTGAACTAGGAGACGAGTAAAGCTCCTACAGTACCACTAGTGTCATATGCACAATATCATAAGAAAACACAATACACAGATATACTAAAAATAAAGGTACTTTATTTTTATGACAATATGCCAAAGTATCTCAGTGAGTACCCTCAGTATGAGGATAGCAAATATACACAAGATATATGTACATAATACCAAAATATGCAGTAATAGCAATAGAAAACAGTGAGGGTTAGAAAAATAGCCCACCCCAAGACCCTGAAAAGTGGGTGCAAAGTGCACCTAAGTTCCCCAAAGAGCACAGAAGTCGTGATAGGAGAATTCTGCAAGGAAGACCAACACCAGCAATGCAACAACAATGGATTTCCTGACGAGAGTACCTGTGGAACAAGGGGACCAAGTCCAAAAGTCACGATCAAGTCGGGAGTGGGCAGATGCCCAGGAAATGCCAGCTGTGGGTGCAAAGAAGCTGCCACCGGATGGTAGAAGCTGTGGATTCTGCAAGAACGACAAGGGCTAGAAACTTCCCCTTTGGAGGATGGATGTCCCACGTCGTGAAGAGTCGTGCAGAGGTGTTTCCGTGCAGAAAGACCGTAAACAGGCCTTGCTAGCTGCAAGGGCTGCGGTTAGGGTTTTTGGATGCTGCTGTGGCCCAGGAGGGACCAGGATGTCGCCAATTGCGTGAGGAGACAGAGGGGGCGTCCAGCAAGACAAGGAGCCCACTCAGAAGCAAGCAGCACCCGCAGAAGTGCCGGAACAGGCACTACGAAGTGGGGTGAACTGGAGCTCACCCGAAGTCACAAAGGAGGGTCCCACGACGCCGGAGGACAACTGAGGAGGTCGTGCACTGCAGGTTAGAGTGCCGGGGACCCAGACTTGGCTGTGCACAAAGGAAATCCTGGAAGAGTGCACAGGAGCCGGAGTAGCTGCAAAACACGCGGTTCCCAGCAATGCAGTCTAGCGTGGGGAGGCAAGGACTTACCTCCACCAAACTTGGACTGAAGAGTCACTGGACTGTGGGAGTCACTTGGACAGAGTTGCTGAGTTCAAGGGACCTCGCTCGTCGTGCTGAGAGGAGACCCAGTGGACCGGTGATGCAGTTCTTTGGTGCCTGCGGTTGCAGGGG
Organism: Pleurodeles waltl; assembly: GCF_031143425.1. NCBI lineage: Eukaryota > Metazoa > Chordata > Amphibia > Caudata > Salamandridae > Pleurodeles > Pleurodeles waltl. Next base: position 629,952,513 of record NC_090451.1, on the reverse strand, counting down.
GAAGATTCTGTCGACCCACGGGAGATTTCTTCGGAGCTTCTAGTGCAGAGAGGAGGCGGACTAACCCCACAGCATGCACCACCAGGAAAACAGTCGAGAAGGCAGCAGGATCAGCGTTACAAGGTCGCAGTTGTTGTCTTTGCTACTTTGTTGCAGTTTTGCAGGCTTCCAGCGCGTTCAGCAGTCGATTCCTTGGCAGAAGGTGAAGAGAGAGATGCAGAGGAACTCTGATGAGCTCTTGCATTCGTTATCTAAAGAATTCCCCAAAGCAGAGACCCTAAATAGCCAGAAAAGGAGGTTTGGCTACTTAGGAGAGAGGATAGGCTAGCAACACCTGGAGGAGCCTATCAGAAGGAGTCTCGGACGTCACCTGCTGGCCCTGGCCACTCAGAGCAGTCCAGTGTGCCAGCAGCACCTCTGTTTCCAAGATGGCAGAGGTCTGGAGCACACTGGAGGAGCTCTGGGCAACTCCCAGGGAAGGTGCAGGTCAGGGGAGTGGTCACTCCCCTTTCCTTTGTCCAGTTTCGTGCCAGAGCAGGGCTGAGGGATCCCTGAACCGGTGTAGACTGGCTTATGCAGAGATGGGCACCATCTGTGCCCATCAAAGCATTTCCAGAGGCTGGGGGAGGCTACTCCTCCCCAGCCCTGACACCTTTTTCCAAAGGGAGAGGGTGTAACACCCTCTCTCTGAGGAAGTCCTTTGTTCTGCCTTCCTGGGCCAAGCCTGGCTGGACCCCAGGAGGGCAGAAACCTGTCTGAGGGCTTGGCAGCAGCTGCAGTGAAACCCCGGGAAAGGTAGTTTGGCAGTACCCGGGTCTGAGCTAGAGACTCGGGGTATCATGGAATTGTCTCCCCAATGCCAGAATGGCATTGGGGTGACAATTCCATGATCTTAGACATGTTACATGGCCATGTTCGGAGTTACCATTGTGACGCTATACATATGTCGTGACATATGTATAGTGCACGTGTGTAATGGTGTCCCCGCACTCACAAAGTCCGGGGAATTTGCCCTGAACAATGTGGGAGCACCTTGGCTAGTGCCAGGGTGTCCACACACTAAGTAACTTAGCACCCAACCTTTACCAGGTAAAGGTTAGACATATAGGTGACTTATAAGTTACTTAAGTGCAGTGGTAAATGGCTGTGAAATAACGTGGACGTTATTTCACTCAGGTTGCAAAGGCAGGCCTGTGTAAGAATTGTCAGATCTCCCTATGGGTGGCACAAGAAATGCTGCAGCCCATATGGATCTCCTGGAACCCCAATACCCTGGGTACCTCAGTACCATATACTAGGGAATTATAAGGGTGTTCCAGTATGCCAATGTAAATTGGTGAAATTGGTCACTAGCCTGTTAGTGACAATTTGGAAAGAAAATGAGAGAGCATAACCACTGAGGTTCTGGATAGCAGAGCCTCAGTGAGACAGTTAGTCATAACACAGGTAACACATACAGGGCACACTTATGAGCACTGGGGCCCTGGCTGGCAGGGTCCCAGTGACACATACAACTAAAACAACATATATACAGTGAAATATGGGGGTAACATGCCAGGCAAGATGGTACTTTCCTACACCCCCTCCCCCCCCCAAACGAAGGACAATAAGACTAGCCATGACCTGATGAGTCTTCATTGTGTAAGTGGAAATATCTGGAGAGTCCATCTGCATTGGAGTGGGTACTCCCAGGTCTATGTTCCACTGTATAGTCCATTCCCTGTAGGGATATGGACCACCTCAACAATTTAGGATTTTCACCTTTCATTTGTTTTAGCCAAAGTAGAGGTTTGTGGTCTGTCTGAACAATGAAGTGAGTGCCAAACAGTGCCGAGACCACAGCAAAGGCCTCCCTCTCTATGGCAGACCAACGCTTATCTCTAGGGGTCAACCTCCTGCTGATAAAAGCAACAGGTTGATCCTGGCCCTCAGAATTAAGTTGTGATAAGACTGCCCCTACCCCTAATTCAGATGCATCAGTTTGGACAATGAATTTTTTTGGAGTAACAGGGGCTTTTCAGGACAGGAGCAGAGCACATGGCCTGCTTCAGCTCCTCAAAAGCTTTCTGACAGTTTGCCGTCCATAATACCTTTTTAGGCATTTTCTTAGATGTGAGGTCATTAAGAGGGGCTGCAATGGAGCCATAGTTCTTTATGAACCTCCTGTAATACCCAGTGAGGCCTAAAAAGGCTCTCACCTGAGTCTGAGTTGTAGGGGGAACCCAATCTATAATAGTTTGGATTTTCCCCTGAAATGGTGCAATCTGTTCTCCACCTACCAGGTGTCCCAGATAAACCACTTTCCCCTGCCCTATCTGGCACTTTGAAGCCTTGATAGTGAGGCCTGCCTTTTGCAGGGCCTCCAAAACTTTCCAGAGGTGGACCAGGTGATCATTCCAGCTGGAGCTAAAGACAGCTATATCATCTAGAAATGATGCACTAAAAGCTTCCAGCCCTTGCAGGACTGTGTTCACCAACCTTTGAAAAGTGGCAGGTGCATTTTTCAAACCAAAGGGCATTACTGTGAATTGGTAGTGCCCTCCAATGGTGGAAAATGCAGTTTTTGCTTTTGCATCCTCTGATAACGTGATCTGCCAATACCCTGCAGTCAAATCAAAGGTGCTTAAATACTTGGCAGATGCCAGTGTACCTATTAGCTCATCTGCCCTGGGTATAGGGTGAGCATCAGTTTTAGTTACCTGGTTGAGACCTCTGTAGTCAACACAAAATCTCATTTCCCTTTTACCATCTTTGGAATGAGGTTTTGGTACAAGTACCACAGGAGAGGCCCATGGACTTTCAGAGTGCTCAACCACTCCCAGTTCAAGCATTTTCTGAACCTCTTGTTTTATGCAGTCTCTGACATGGTCAAGCTGCCTATAGATCTTACTTTTGACAGGCAAGCTGTCTCCAGTATCTATAGTTTGCTCACACCAAGAAGTGGTGCCTGGCACAGTAGAAAAGAGTTCAGAAAACTGACCCAGGAGATTTATACAGTGGTCTTTCTGCTCAGCAGTAAGACAATCTGCCAGAACTACACCTTCCACTAGAGCATCTTGTTCTGTGGAAGAGAAGAGATCAGGGAGGTGGTCACTCTCTTCTTCCTGTCCTTCATCTGTTGCCATGAGCAGGGTGAGATCAGCCCTGTCATAGTAGGGTTTCAGGCGATTGACATGGAGCACCCTAAGGGGACTCCTGGCAGTGCCTAAGTCAACCAAGTAGGTGACTTCTCCCTTTTTCTCAACAATAATGTGGGGTCCACTCCATATGTCTTGGAGTGCTCTTGGGGCTACAGGCTCCAAGACCCACACTTTCTGCCCTGGTTGGTACTGAATCAGAACAGCCTTCTGGTCATGCCATTGCTTTTGGAGCTCTTGGCTGGCCTGAAGGTTTTTACTGGCCTTTTTCATGTACTCAGCCATCCTAGATCTTAGGCCAAGTACATAGTCCACTATGTCTTGCTTAGGAGCTTTTAAAGGTTGTTCCCAACCCTCCTTCACAAGTGTTAGAGGACCTCTTACAGGGTGTCCAAATAGGAGTTCAAAGGGGTTGAAGCCCACTCCTTTCTGGGGTACCACCCTGTAAGCAAAAAGGAGGCAATGTAACAGGACATCCCATCTCCTTCGGAGTTTTTCAGGGAGTCCCATTATCATTCCTTTGAGAGTTTTATTAAATCTCTCAACCAGTCCATTTGTTTGTGGATGATAGGGTGTGGTGAATTCACACCACATTCCTTCCACATGGCCTTTAAGTAAGCAGACATGAAATTACTTCCCCTGTCTGATACCACCTCTTTTGGGAAGCCCACCCTGGAAAAGATTCCCAGGAGTGCCTTTGCCACTGCAGGAGCTGTAGTGGTCCTCAGAGGAATTGCTTCAGGATATCTGGTGGCATGGTCCACTACAACCAAGATAAACCTATTGCCTGAAGCAGTAGGAGGGTCAAGGGGGCCAACTATGTCAACCCCTACCCTTTCAAAGGGAACCCCAACCACAGGCAGTGGAATAAGGGGTGCCTTTGGGGTGTCACCTGTCTTGCCACTGGCTTGACATGTTTCACAGGTCTTACAAAATTCCTTTGTGTCCTCTGACATTCTAGGCCAATGAAACAAGGGGACAAGCCTGTCCCAAGTTTTCATTTGCCCTAAATGTCCAGCTAAGGGAATGTCGTGGGCTAGAGTTAGGAGGAAATTTCTGTATTCCTAAGGAATCACCAATCTCCTGGCAGCTCCAGGTTTTGGATCCCTTGCTTCAGTATACAAAAGGTTGTCCTCCCAGTAAACTCTGTGAGAGTCACTGACATCCCCATTTGCTTGTTTGACAGCTTGCTGCCTTAGACCCTCTAGTGTGGGACAGGTATGCTGTGCCACACTCAGCTCCTCCCTGGCAGGCCCCCCTTCACCCAAAAGCTCAGCAGTGTCTGCTTCCAGCTCCTCTGGTGTAGGTTCTGCACAGGGTGGAAATTCTTCTTCCTCAGAAGTTGAATCCACTGTAGAGGGAGGGATAGTAGGTAGTGTTTTACCTTTACTAACCCTAGCTTTAGGGAGCACCTGGTCTATTCTTCCAGGATCCAAGTCACCCTGTCATTTTTGCTTTTTGGCCTGAGCCCTGGTTAAAGCAAAAATATGCCCTGGAATGCCCAGCATTGCTGCATGAGCCTCCAACTCCACTTTTGCCCAAGCTGATGTCTCTAAATCGTTCCCTAGTAGACAGTCTACAGGTAAATCTGAGGCAACCACAACTTTCTTTGGACCAGTAACCCCCCCCCCAGTTGAGATTCACAACAGCCATGGGGTGGCTAAGAGTGTTGTTATGAGCATCAGTCACTTGGTACTGGTGACCAAGTAGGTGTTGTTCAGGGTGGACCAGTTTCTCTATTACCATTGTAACACTGGCACCTGTGTCCCTGTAGGCCTGAACCTCAAACCCATTTATTAGGGGAAGTTGCTTGTACTTATCCATATTAAGGGGACAAGCAACTAAGGTGGCTAAATCAATAGCCCCCTCAGAGACTAACACAGCCTCTGTGGTCTCCCTAACAAGACCAACCCCAACTAAATTACCAAAAGTGAGCCCAACTACTCCCTTGGATTGGCTATTAGTAGGTTTGCTCCCACCACCACTGCTATTACTAGGGGCACTAGGTGTAGCAGCAGGGGTTGTAGTGGTAGGAGGCTTGGTGCTTTTCTTTGGACAACTGGGATCTGTTGTCCAATGGCCTTTTATTTTACATAAATAGCACCATGGTTTATTTTCTTTGTTTTGATTTGAAGGAGATTTGGGCCCACCACCCCGACCAGAGTGTTTTTGTGGGCCTGATGAAGACTCATTTTTAGATTGGTCCCCACCCTTGTCAGAAGACTTACCATCCTTCTTCTTGCCATCCTTGTCACCCCCTGTATGAACTTTTCTGTTCACCCTTGTTCTGACCCATTTGTCTGCCTTCTTTCCCAATTCTTGGGGAGAGGTCAGATCAGAGTCTACCAGGTACTGGTGTAACAAATCAGACACACAATTATTAAGAATATGCTCTCTCAGGATTAAGTTATACAGGCTTTCATAGTCAGAAACTTTACTGCCATGTAACCACCCCTCTAAGGCCTTCACCGAATGGTCAGCAAAATCTACCCAGTCTTGTGAAGACTCCTTTTTGGTTTCTCTGAACTTGATCCTGTACTGTTCAGTGGTTAAGCCATAACCATCAAGGAGTGCATTCTTAAGAACTTTAAAATCATTGGCATCACTTTCCTTAACAGTAAGGAGCCTATTCCTAACCTTTCCACTGAAAGATATCCATAGGATAGCAGCCCACTGCCTTTGAGGGACCCCCTGTACATTACAGGCCCTCTCAAGTGCAGCAAACCACTTGTTAATGTCATCCCCCTCTTTGTAAGGGGGAACTATCTTGTGCAGATTACTAGAATCATGCTCTTTAACAGGATTACTATCTGTAATACTGCTGCTGCCACCATGGGGTCCAAACCCCAACCTCTGTCTTTCTTTTTCTAAGTCAAATGCTTGTCTATCTAAATCCAGCTGTTGCTTTTTGAGCTTCAGCCTGGATTCTTCCACTCTCAATCTATTGAGCTCCCTTTCTAACACTCTGTCTTCAGGGAGGGTGGGTTGGGCATGCCTTGACACAGAAGAATGGTGAGAATGAACAGAGGGAGACCTGTCCCTAACAGATGGCACTCTAACAACCTGGCCTAAAGGAGTTACCTCTATACTATGATGAGAACTCACATCAGTACCAACCCTGCTAGGTGGTCTGCTAATGGGCAGGTTGGGAAGATTCCCTTCTAACTCCTTTACTAGGGGGTGCCCCAGAATCAGAGTGGGAACCATCAGCTAATCTCTCACCAGAAGTGCCAACTAAGGTCTTATCTTGTTCAATGAGCATATTAACTAACAGTTCTCTAGAGGGATTCTTCCCTACCCCTAAACCTCTTTCAATGCAGAGACTCCTTGCTCCTTTCCAGCTAAGGTGATCATAAGCAAGTTTGGTCAGATCAACAGTTTGACCTGTGCCAGACCTTATAGAAAAGGTTTAAGGGACAGAAAAAGAAAGAAAAAGTTTCAGAACTTTTTAAAGAACAGAAAAAAAACTTTTAAAACTTTTTAAGAACTTTTTGAAAGTTTTAGAGGTACTTTTCAGCACTTAGCAAAAGAGTAAGAGAAGAAAAGCAAAACTTTTTGGTTAGGTTTACATACACTGAACTTGTTTTGTATATTTTTCTCTTATGAAAAGTACAATATGACAAAGTAGTAAGTAGTTGCAAGTACTTATCCCACCGCTGCACAACCAATGTAGGAGGCTGGTCTGGCTTGTAGTGGGTACCAAGGGGTACTTACACCTTGCACCAGGTCCAGGTATCCCTTATTAGTGTAGAGGGGTGTGTAGCAGCTTAGGCTGATAGAAAAGGTAGCTTAGCAGAGCAGCTTAGGCTGAACTAGTAGACGAGTGAAGCTCCTACAGTACCACTAGTGTCATATGCACAATATCATAAGCAAACACAATACACAGATATACTAAAAATAAAGGTACTTTATTTTTATGACAATATGCCAAAGTATCTCAGTGAGTACTCTCAGTATGAGGATAGCAAATATACACAAGATATATGTACACAATACCAAAATATGCAGTAATAGCAATAGAAAACAGTGCAAACAATGTGTAGTCACAATAGAATGCAATGGGGGCACATAGGGATAGGGGCAACACAAAGCATATACTCTAGAAGTGGAATGCGAACCACGAATGGACCCCAAACCTATGTGACCTTGTAGAGGGTCGCTGGGACTGTAAGAAAACAGTGAGGGTTAGAAAAATAGCCCACCCCAAGACACTGAAAAGTGGGTGCAAAGTGCACCTAAGTTCCCCAAAGAGCACAGAAGTCGTGATAGGGGAATTCTGCAAGGAAGACCAACACCAGCAATGCAACAACAATGGATTTCCTGACGAGAGTACCTGTGGAACAAGGGGACCAAGTCCAAAAGTCATGATCAAGTCGGGAGTGGGCAGATGCCCAGGAAATGCCAGCTGTGGGTGCAAAGAAGCTGCCACCGGATGGTAGAAGCTGTGGATTCTGCAAGAACGACAAGGGCTAGAAACTTCCCCTTTGGAGGATGGATGTCCCACGTCGTGAAGAGTCGTGCAGAGGTGTTTCCGTGCAGAAAGACCGTAAACAAGCCTTGCTAGCTTCAAGGGTCGCGGTTAGGGTTTTTGGATGCTGCTGTGGCCCAGGAGGGACCAGGATGCCGCCAATTGCGTGAGGAGACAGAGGGGGCGTCCAGCAAGAAAAGGAGCCCACTCAGAAGCAAGCAGCACCCGCAGAAGTGCCGGAACAGGCACTACGAAGTGGGGTGAACGGGAGCTCACCCGAAGTCACAAAGGAGGGTCCCACGACGCCGGAGGACAACTCAGGAGGTCGTGCACTGCAGGTTAGAGTGCCGGGGACCCAGGCTTGGCTGTGCACAAAGGAAATCCTGGAAGAGTGCACAGGAGCCGGAAAAGCTGCAAAACACGCGGTTCCCAGCAATGCAGTCTAGTGTGGGGAGGCAAGGACTTACCTCCACCAAACTTGGACTGAAGAGTCACTGGACTGTGGGAGTCACTTGGACTGAGTTGCTGAGTTCAAGGGACCTCGCTCGTCGTGCTGAGAGGAGACACAGAGGACCGGTGATGCAGTTCTTTGGTGCCTGCGGTTGCAGGGGGAAGATTCCGTCGACCCACGGGAGATTTCTTCGGAGCTTCTAGTGCAGAGAGGAGGCAGACTACCCCCACAGCATGCACCACCAGGAAAACAGTCGGGAAGGCGGCAGGATCAGCGTTACAAGGTCGCAGTAGTCGTCTTTGCTACTTTGTTGCAGTTTTGCAGGCTTCCAGCGCGGTCAGCAGTCGATTCCTTGGCAGAAGGTGAAGAGAGAGATGCAGAGGAACTCTGATGAGCTCTTGCATTCGTTATCTAAAGACTTCCCCAAAGCAGAGACCCTAAATAGCCAGAAAAGGAGGTTTGGCTACTTAGGAGAGAGGATAGGCTAGCAACACCTGGAGGAGCCTATCAGAAGGAGTCTCTGACGTCACCTGCTGGCCCTGGCCACTCAGAGCAGTCCAGTGTGCCAGCAGCACCTCTGTTTCCAAGATGGCAGAGGTCTGGAGCACACTGGAGGAGCTCTGGGCACCTCCCAGGGGAGGTGCAGGTCAGGGGAGGGGTCACTCCCCTTTCCTTTGTCCAGTTTCGCACCAGAGCAGGGCTGAGGGATCCCTGAACCGGTGTAGACTGGCTTATGCAGAGATGGGCACCATCTGTGCCCATCAAAGCATTTCCAGAGGCTGGGGGAGGCTACTCCTCCCCAGCCCTGACACCTTTTTCCAAAGGGAGAGGGTGTAACACCCTCTCTCTGAGGAAGTCCTTTGTTCTGCCTTCCTGGGCCAAGCCTGGCTGGACCCCAGGAGGGCAGAAACCTGTCTGAGGGCTTGGCAGCAGCAGCAGCTGCAGTGAGACCCCGGGAAAGGTAGTTTGGCAGTACCTGGGTCTGAGCTAGAGACTCGGGGTATCATGGAATTGTCTCCCCAATGCCAGAATCTTAGACATGTTACATGGCCATGTTCGGAGTTACCATTGTGACGCTATACATATGTCGTGACATATGTATAGTGCACGCGTGTAATGGTGTCCCCGCACTCACAAAGTCCGGGGAATTTGCCCTGAACAATGTGGGAGAACCTTGGCTAGTTACAGGGTGCCCACACACTAAGTAACTTAGCACCCAACCTTTGCCAGGTAAAGGTTAGACATATAGGTGACTTATAAGTTACTTAAGTGCAGTGGTAAATGGCTGTGAAATAACGTGGACGTTATTTCACTCAGGCTGCAAAGGCAGGCTTGTGTAAGAATTGTCAGATCTCCCTATGGGTGGCACAAGAAATGCTGCAGCCCATAGGGATCTCCTGGAACCCCAATACCCTGGGTACCTCAGTACCATAAACTAGGGAATTATAAGGGTGTTCCAGTATGCCAATGTAAATTGGTGAAATTGGTCACTAGCCTGTTAGTGACAATTTGGAAAGAAAATGAGAGAGCATAACCACTGAGGTTCTGGATAGCAGAACCTCAGTGAGACAGTTAGTCATAACACAGGTAACACATACAGGGCACACTTATGAGCACTGGGGCCCTGGCTGGCAGGGTCCCAGTGACACAAACAACTAAAACAACTTATATACAGTGAAATATGGGGGTAACATGCCAGGCAAGATGGTACTTTCCTACACCAGCCCATTTGCTTTCTTAAAATCAGGCCCCACTCTTCTCTGACAATGATGATTTTCAGCATCCAGACATACCCTTGTCTGTGATGGACAAAAGGAAGGTCAGTGGATAAACTGCAGTTGATTCTCTTGCTGCATGGGCTACAAGAGATTTAATTCTGGAGGGCTACTGTATCCCCAGATAGAACAGTACATGTAGATGAATGGCCAACTTCCCCCTTCTCACAATATTAACTATCTCAATCTTTCATAAAACCCTTTAAGACTCCAGTAGTTCTACGGGTACAGATCCAAAACAACTAGTAGAAGAATGTTCCAAGAGCCTTAATGACCAGTATAACCACTGAAAAATGGACTGAAAGTTGGTAATTGCTATATAAGTGCTCCTGTTTTTCAGAATAAAAGAAATGCAATACATGATTATTCATGATTACCTCTCTTTTAAAAGGCAAGGTTTTTAATGGTAGACCATCTTGTCTGGCTGTGCTCCCGAATCCTTTCTCTCTGGGACCAGTAATTTCCAAAGGCAGGATGACCCCTTATGGTTATCCTACATAAATTCCCTACAGTGCCTTTTGAGGGATATAGATTTCTTCCAAATTTTAACAATAAGGGTAACAATCTCCTCAGCAGGACGAATGAAGCTCCTCCAACTATTGAAATGTGGTTGGAAGCTGTCCGAACCGTGAAGAGCTGTAAGGTGATTGTTCATAGTGAAAGCTGGCGTTTAATGGAGTTGGATCTAGGCTAAATATACTGGAGCAATCTAACCCCTTTGAAGATTTCAAATGTAGATTGAATTGTTTGTAGGTCCTTGGTTCATATTTCAACAAAAATGTTCTGCTTTTTCACCTGGATATCCCAGTCATATGTTAAGACTGACAAAGGGCTATTCAAGTCAGCGTGGGCATATATAATTACCACGGCCAATGGCCAGTTATGTTGACTCCATGTTTTGTTTGCTGTTTACTACCTGATACATATAATGTAACTAACAAATTCCAATACCATAGACTAACTTTGATGTCATCTGAAGCCATTAATATTGTTTGTTTCTCAGTTTACAGAAATGTGTCTTAATGATTTTATTTGCTAACGTTTATTATCCTGAGGTAACTTATCTGCATGATGTGCATGATTCTTACAAATAAAGGCGTTAGGGAGAGGTTTATATATGATCTGGTGGTGACGTTCAAATGCACTGCAGTGGGTGAGACATGGTCTAGTGCTTAACAAACAAGTTGTGGAATAAGGAAACACAGCCTCCCATCCAAGCCTATCCTGGATAAATCACTTTATCCTCCTGTCTCTCTCTCAACCAAAAACTGGAAACACTTAAACCCAAGAGAATGATAAAATTGTCTTTTGTAAAGAAATATAGATATTACATATGTATTTGTCCTTTCTTTTTTCCTTCATGGGTCCCAAACAATCACCAATCTTCAGAAGTCCGCTCTCCTGATGAGGACATGAGAGAAGTGACGGTAGGTCCCAGTAGCTACATCTACCTACCGTGTCCAGTGCGGTCCTACCACGCCTCCTACACATGGAACAAGGATTCTGCCAAGCAGTACGCATGCACCATGGATGGTGAGGCTTGCCTGCTACGCTTTGGAGAAGACACGCCCCTCGAGCCCGGCCTGTTCACCTGCAGTGCTACAGAGGAGGGTGTCAAGGAGGAGATCACCCGCTACAGACTCTTGAAAGCTGGTGCAGCTGGTGTCCCACAGCTGGCCCTGATGCCCGCTGTACTCCTTCAATTTATCGCCATTTCTGTGGCCTTCATTTAGCATGCTGCTCTGAAGGGCTGCCAATCACACTGCCCACTAATGCACTGTTGCCTAATATCCCAGGCTCTCCTGTGAGCCGAGCTCCCACCAAGACATGCCTGCAGACGTAACAACTCTGGTCAGAATATGAAACTCCAACACATACAAAATAGCACTTCTCAAATTATTTAAATTTTTAAAATGCAATGACACATATTGGTCATGAAGCGTTTTTCAGAGGTGACAACTTATTTCAGAGGTGAGCGATGGCTCCTTTTCAGATGTGACAATTGTTCTTAGACACGTTCTTCCTACATGGCAATGCTTTTTGTGAGACAACGAGGCATCTGCTGTAAGGACAGATCCCACACATGAAGACATGACGTTTTTCAGACATGATAACACAATTATGTGTCTTCAGACGCAATAGCACTTTTTAAGAAGTAACAACATTTTTTGGAATTGGTGAAACACCTTGTAATTAATGAACTACCTTCTGATATGATCACATAAAACATGACAGCACAACATCTATACAATAAAACACAACAGAAATACAGTATTAGCAATGATACAAATACAAGGAAATGGCCTCAACGAAATGTGCTACACCCTTTAACACAACAAAAAAACCTATTCCCATCCAACCACATATCAAAACATGCATAGTGACCCTTGGTGGGCGAGGAGAAACATTGTAGCCCCAGTAGGGTTTGCACCGATTCCTGGGAAGGGCTTTGTAATGGGCAGGTTAATTCTGCCTTCTTTATCTTGTGCTAAAAGGATATCATATTAGCGCCCATAGCTGTTTGTGTCTACTGGAGCATTAAGGTTGCTTATGCCATCAATGATTAGGAGTAATAGCCCTCATCTACATAAACTCATTTGCCCCATTTGGGGACATCACTTTGCATTACTGTAGGATGCTCCGCTCACTCTGTCCTGATGAAGACCCCAGCCATAGATTTTGAATAACCTGATCTTCAGTGGGTCAAAACGCCAACAATATTCTAAGATTGTGGCCTGGATTATTACATCTTCCTGTGAGGGGATCAATAGATTAACGCATTATCCCTCAGCATATGGACTATACCTACATTTACAAGATACTGGACAGGCTGGATGCAGTTGCCTGTGTGCACTGTGATTCACATCTCATGGTCTTAATAATAGATATTGTATTATTCTGTCAGTCTTTCACGCTTGCATTTTTTCTTTCACTCTCTACACATTTAAGGAGCAACCTTGATTACTCTAGAATTGTCTCTGGTGTGTTCATTGTTTTCTTTTGTGATACCAATTGGGGTCACTATATATGTTCTAATACATGTTTGTGTGGGCATCGTTTATTTGTTGTTTTAAAGAGTGTAGCACATGTCTTTGCATTTTGCTGTATCTATCAATTGTACCCAGGTCCTGAAGATATTTAGGTTACCCCATTATACAGTAATGAGTTCTAGACATGACACAGCATTTTAAAATAAAGAACACATCTTAAGATGTGATAATACATCTCAGATATAGCAACAAGAATTCAACATAAACACAAATCTTCAGTCAAAACACCTTTAGACACTACGGCATATCTTCAGAGATGCCTAAACATCTTCAGGCAAGATGGCACATTTTAGATAGGATGACTTTAGATATGACAAGACATTTTCAATCAGAAGAAACATCCTTATGCTTGATGAAACTTCTTCAGACAACATAGTATACCTTTAGTTATTGACCACGCATCATAAACTTTGCCACTCAACTTAGGAAACAAGATGCATTATAAAACTGAAAGCAATTTTTAGGAATAATAATTAATAATTGGGCACAATGAGGTATCTAAGGGTGCCACGTTTTCAAACCCAAACTGCGCTTCCAGACGTGATTTGACACTTCAGACATGACTTTCTAAAGTCTACAGTTAGGTAGAAGAACTAAGTACATTGGACACTCGAGACAGAATTTTTTACATTTTGAACTTTTGCTCCATTCAGGAAAGCAAGCTTCACTTTTCAGAATCGTCTGCTGTCTTCACCATTTGTGGGATGTTTTGAAATTTTATCTTTTGTGGTACTTAATTTAATTCCAACTCATTCCATTTATAGCACTTATGGATGTCTCTCCTTCGCACTTTCTCCCCACCACTTCATATCGGCAGCTCGATCTGTCTCCTACATTTTCTTTAAAGTCTTCCTGCCAAATATTCTCTTCTATGTGTAATTCCTGCCTCTTGGGTGTCTCTTTTCCCAGCAGCTTCTGCTCTCTGTCATACCCTTTGCCACCCTCGGTTAGTTCCCTCTGCCCTGCATTTTCTGTAGTCTGGCAGGCTTCTGTCATTGTTTGGAGTTGCTGCACACTTTAACGCCATCTGTCACTAACCCTTCGCAATTCCTACACTGCCAGTCTCCATCATTCTTTGCAATTCCTCCAATGCCAATCTCTGTAATCCTTTGTGATTGTTTGTGGCCCTGCACGCTGTATCTCTGTTACCCATTGCAGTTTCTGCACTATCAAGCCACTTGTGTTACCCTTCTCCCCATACTACTGTGTGCGGTCCTTGCTATTCAATCCCTCTGTCAGTCCCTCTATTATATTTTCTGCTATCACTGTCTCTCGCCGCCAGGCCCATTATTCTATCACCCTCATGGGCACCTCGCCCCTCTCGCCTTATTTACCACACTCTTTACACTCTCTATATTTAACCTTTCATATTCAGACTCCTTCGGGACTTGCTGATCATGCTCTGTACCAGACCATATCTGCATTTCCTATTGTCTCTGTCAAACCATCGTACCAACACACTTTTCTATATGTTAAAAAGTTACTCAATTGCGAAGGAACTTTAATATGTTACAAAGTTACTTTATTGCGAAGGAATGAGAGAATTCTGAATTCATGTATCCTCGGCCACATATTCCATACACTCTGTAATGTCTCTACAATCACCTAATATAGAACAAATGTAAATCTCTGCCACATCTAAACAAATGTACCCGCCCCTTACTTTGCTTTGCTTTGTTTCCCCCGTTCGCATTTCTTTAATAATTCTAATTTTCTGCTTCCCATTGCGTCCAGGCCGACCAATATGTAACCTCCTCATTTTCTAAATCCGATCTACCTGTCCCCTGACAACTTGTACATACCGATCTCCTGGCCAGCCTGCCATCGCTGGGTCAATGCTGACAGTGGAGTACCCTCTCATCTTTCTACATATTTTCGTTAACTTACCAGACCTTATATTGGCACTCCCACTTCTGTCATTCTATTGCCACCAGTAAAAAATCTCTCCCCAGATAGAGTAACCAATTCTGTTACTAACAGCAACAGATGCACACAATCCTCCCCGAAGAACAAAGGATGCCTATACAGAGTCTTATCCACTCAAAATGGTTCATTCCGACAAGTCCGAATATTTCCTATTCCCTTCTTCTTTATCCTACCAAAGGATGTCTGTTTCATCACCCCTCACTAAACTCTCCGAATCAGCATTCTTTTGTTCTTTGCCTCTTACTTGGAACATACTGCGAATCGTTCCACATCTGATTTATAAACTCGCAGCCTGTTACCTGTATCAGGTCATTAACTCCCCACAAATGTACTATTGCTGATCCCAGATAGGGCTGCACTCCTGGCACTTCTAACAACATGGGCCTACCTGATGCAACTGCACACCCCGTTGACCCGACCTCCAGCTGTGACAAGCCCTAGTGTCGTCTGTATCGTCTCTTACTACATGCGCTTCAGACCTTTTGATGACGTAGTAGCTACTTGCCTAATTTCTTACTTCTTTTGGCCTTGCTTTTCGCTCCCAATGTAACTTAAAGAAGACCCCTGGGGGTCTTATTTTAATGTCTCTTGTTGCGTTTTCAAAAGCACAGAACTTGTGTACCTCTGACAAAAGTCATCACTTGTCTCCTTGGACATCGGCCTGCCTAGTTCTTGTCTTCTGGCTGTTCCTAGCAGACCTTGAGTCTTCATTGCTTTCCTGATTCCAAACGAATGTGTGGCAAACACTCTGGGGACCCCTCACACCTCTATTGTTTTCTTTGTGCCTCTTCGTTGTAAAGAATCTATGGCTAGTATCAAAGGACATGACTGTACCTCCTTTGATTTCTGGGGCTCAACTTGTACCCCTTTTCTCTATTGATCTGTTTTCATCTTCCGTACCTACATTTGATTCTCACGCTATGAAAGCTGCCTATTCATCTGTACATAGGTAATGCCTTGCTGGTGTGGCTAGTGATCCCTCAAAAATGGCTGCAGAGCCTTCCTCCTCATACTGTCTAAACGTCGGGTGAAACCCAGCCAACTCATGGAATCTCTATCACTGCGAACTAGATAAAGTGCTTGTCATGCTGTTTACCAGAGCTGATATAACTCGGGCTTTGAAAAGTGTTTTTGATCTTAGGCACGCTAAAATTCGTTTTTCTAATAGGACATAGTGATCTTTATTTTGCTGTGGTGTTCATATTATGCTGCCCACTGCCACATTGGCTACGGCAAACGTAATCCCTTGATTGTATAGCTCTCAGGGTCAGACTCGGGCAGAAAATAGGCCCAGACACCAAAATAAAAGTGCCTCCCCCATTAGCGAACCTCAAAATTAAAGAAAGTGAGCCATGTTTGCACTTTGGACCGTTTGGAACTTGTACAGACACTTCATATAGGTTCTGCAAGGTATGGGAGACTGTATGCACTTGTGTTTGCTGTAACCAATGCTTGTGGTAATATCAGGGAAATCAACAGTAAAACCCAGCCCACCAGACCATAAAGAAGCCCACAAACAGCCAACCAAAACTCTATTCGCTTACTTACCAGACCAGTCCTCAAAGCACTGCAAGGTTGTGCTTTAGAGCAGTCCAACCCTGATAGTTCTCTCATACTCATTTGCACAGCCAGCACCACTGTGCAAACATTATGAAAAGTTAGGCTATGCTTTATGTTCTGCATAATCAGAAACCGACACCCTAAATCATACCGCTAGACTTCCAAATTCACCTAATACCTTCGTGTTTTCACCCTTCTTGTCTTGCCTACAAATAGAACATTTTTGACATAGTGCAGAACATGTCCTCATCCCATTTGTCTCTTCTTTGCCCATTCCAGGAACGTACTAAACATAAAAAACAGTCCAGTTTATGGCAAAACCAACTGTAATGGTCGTGGCCATATAAAGGTAAACTCTTCAGATGTAAATCATCTGGATGCACAACCCATAAACCAAAGGCTTAAGACTGTAGATTGCTTTTTGCCATTTCTGCCCCCAATCTGGCAATTTCATTATTCCACTGCCCTATTCAGTTCAGAGAAGTTCACAAGGCACTGGATTAATTAATAATTCACTCCAGTGGCACTTGCACCTTCTTTGGCACTATATTAAAAGGGGGTATAATCAACTTTTGCAGCGGTACTTGTGTTAGTGGGTCCACCATTCTACCTTCTTTTACCTCACTCATCAACCCACCCTTGATCCCTCACTAACATCAAGTTCACAGCCCATCTCCCTTACTTGAGCCCTTTGGAATGTGTCTGAAACCCGAATTCAAAACCTCTTACACACCTCCTCTCTCCATCTTGGGTAGTGGGCCAACCCTTGTTTCATTTTATTAAATACTAATCACTGTATGAACCCTTTCCTAGCAGCCTTCACCCTTCCCTCATACGTCTGCTTGGGCATGTATATGCTCTTTGTGGGACGCAGTAGCACTGAACTAGTTGTTGCTTTCCCCTGCATTTCACAAATGTGTGGTAATTTACATGGGAACCTTTTGCACAACACCTTGTTAAATGGCTGTTCCCACAGCCCTAGTCATCTTCAACTGTGTCCCCCTGCTAAGGTGGGATATGATAGGTTGTGTAAGGAACCAGTAAGCCCCTACATATGCACTACATTATTGGCCTCCATATGCCATCTGCTGGTGTCAGTGGACATCTCTGTTATCACCCATCAAGCTCCACTGACTGAACCTCTGACATTCTAGACCATACCTCTTTGTTGTAACGGAGTCAGATACCCTCGATCCTAACCTGTGTTCTCTTTATCATATCTGTGTTTAAATACTGACGTGCTCTGCTTGGTTCTCTTTGCACAGTACATCTAGAATAAACTGGGCAGGCAGTGGTCCAAGTGTCTCTGTTCATGGGAACCCTAGACCTATTAGCTAACTCTATTTTCTCTTTTTTGGACTATTCCTTGTACCATATTTTCCTGTGTAATCATTTAAAAACGGCCATAAAGTTATACATCTATATTTCTTTCTGGTGCTTTGCAATGGATGCGCTTTTATCAGGTTTTAACCCCATAGCAATGTCTTCACGTTACTGTTTTTTTCTACAGGCACTTAAGAGTGTACCCATTATTATTTTTATGGATAACATGTTTTTGATCTTTCTCTGCCCTTACCGCCTTTTTACCTTGGGTCTGGCGTTTCTTGTTGGTAAAAGCATTTGTTGTAGTGCCTCATCCGAGTCACTCTCAATTCCTCTATCTCGTTTCTTGGTATTGCTCCAACTTCAATCAACCCTTTTACCTTGACTTCCGATCATGTTTTTTACCATATTTTCTTTAATAACGAGTCATTTCACTGATCTGTTGTCCAACCTCCCTTAATGGCCTTCCTCTATTTGTTTTCCTTCTCTCTTCTCCCATGGTTGCCACCACTGACTATCATATTTAGTCACTAAAGCATCTCTTCTCTCATGAGAACTGCTCTCCTATCTGGTGTACTCATCTTCCATAGAAACCCTGCTGTCCTTCGATATGCAGACAGTTGAATTATTTCTCTCTCAACCTCTGGCAACCACTCCGACACCGGTGCTACCTGTTTTTGCATGCATTGTTCATATATATTCTACTATTTCCGCTCAAGCCAGTCCTCTCCTTTTCTCTGCCCTGGCCATCTCTTCCCTTAATTTATGACCATGCTGTTCTGCCTCTTGCTGTCGCATGCCATTTGGTCTTCCCCTTCCCTTTTCTTAGGGGGGCCACTATTCCTTATATTCTCAGCCTCTTTATTTAGTAATGAAGGGAAGTGGGAGTTTGTATATCTAGTGCAGCCCCTTTGGACTGACAATGGTTTAGGATAGTGGACTGACTTCTGTTGGCCAAGAATGAGTAGAGAAATTCAGGCCTGCAATGGCTAGGCTATCCTGCCATCCACAAGATGAAGAGGCAGGCAAGGCTTATGATGGTATTGATGGCTGAGCGGCCAAGAAGAATGTGTGAAGCTTTATCCTTTGTATAATGTAGAGTAACTATGGCATAGGATGGGTGAAACCAGACCGATCATTCATCACATTGATTTTCTGAGGTTCATGGGCATAGAGGAAGTCTGTCCAGCCCTTTTCGTGATCTGTGAAAGCATAACTTCCCTAAGGGAGGATCTAGCTACTACGCCAACTATCACAATATATCACGAACAGTACAGGGCACTAAACATTTGCCTGGATGTCCAACCCACAGCAGTACCATAGGAACACTGTCCTGAAGAGCACCCAATCCACAAAAAAAACAACAGGTCACTGCTCTATAATCAATCCAGCCTCCCTTCTCAAAGAAATTCTGCATCCCTTTTGTCTGACACCCCAAAAAAAACTGAATTAAAACAGGATAGATTGGAAGGGTTACCCTAGGAATGCACGACTAGTGTGTGTTCAGTTCAGTTTTTTACATAAATACTGCACTGTACTGTGTCAAATCCACAGCATTACCAAAGTGATTTTGTTTTTTTTACATATATTTTTGGAGCCCCCAGCCAAAAATGCAGTACAGATGTTACATCAAATACTACATAACAGCATAGGAATTTATCTTAACAGACGGATCTGACTTAAGAGACGGTGCGATAAATGAGGCATTGTTAGATTGAGTAATGTAGTTTGAAAACAATCCTTGCATTCTTCAGGATGTACTTTCTATAAGAGATGGTAGTGGGTTTAGTGGCATGTTTTCAAGATGGAGGAGATTAAGTTTTACTCTAAACGAATCAAATTAGTTTTGTATCAAAAATGAGTCGAACAGTGAGCGTGTTTCTGCTGACAAACATAAGGAAGTACAGGAAGAAAGTTCCTACTCTATATTGTCCGATAACCTTGTTGATATCTGTAGATGACGGGGGTGTTTCTTGCAGTGTTAATCAAGGAACAGGTGGTAGAGTTTGCTTGTTTTGAACTGTGTTAGTGAGAAGTGGACGTCATGGTAATAGTGATAGATGATCTTGCTTTTGTGAGTAATATTTACTCAAAGTTCCATGCCTAAATGTGAACATTTCTGTAGTCTGGCAAGAAATATTTTTAGGAGCAATACATGAGGAGAGGCATTTGAATACAGTTTTACCCAGGTGGCCATTAAGTTGTGTGTAGTTTGTGGCAGAGAGGCAGTAATGCTCAAAAGTGTGTATAGAATCCATAGATGTGAGGAAGCAAAGGGAGATTTGAGTGCTATCTGCAGAGAGTTGGTAGAAAATACTGGCCGAAGGGATGACGTTTCCACAGCAGCTTGATTATGTGGATAAGAGTTTGTGGCATAGGATAGAGCCTTGAGAGATACGGATGGGCAGTGAGGTGGGACTAGAGATGTAGGATCACCAAGGCACTGACTAACACATGTTACCAAGCCAACCAGTACAGTCCTCACCATTGGTGTCCAAGGATGACACTGTCATAAGCATGTCAAGATTGAAAGACCCCAGAGAGATCAAGTTGGGCATGGATGAGAGATACTCCTAGTGGATAAAGGTTATGAAGTTGGACACACCAGTCATTTCTCAGTGGAGTGCATTAAATGGAACCCTGTTACAGGGAACTGCAAAGGCTGGTAGTGTTGAGATACTCACCAGATAGACAGAGATGGGGTGATAATTAGACAGGTTGTTCCTATAATTTTTGGGAGCATAGACATAAGCAGTGTTGAATCAAGAGTGGCTGATAGCAGAAAGTAGGAACATGGTAAACACAAGAGCTACCTAGAGGAGAGTGTGTGATGAGATGGTTATTTAAGGGTGTAGCTGTATAGGATGGATTGCCGAATGAGACCAGATACTGTCCTTGAGACTGGAAGTAAGGTAGAAGGAGACAAGATAGTTGACCAAAGACCTCTAGAGCATGTGTCTCCAAACCGTTCGATTGAGAGCTACTGATAGTTCGCTTACACCTTCAGAGTAGCTTGCAACATTGAGGTCACTGTTAAATAAGGCTGGGTCAATAAAGGGTTACATTTTAATTTTAAAGTTAATGAACCCTGTATTTATTTTAACCGGCTCTTTCAGCTGGAGGAAGCAGGCCCTAATAATGATCTGTGTTCAGCTAAGTTTATGACCTAGGGTGGGGCATAGAGGTGAAGAACTGTAGTATTGATGCATTTAAATCGAAAATAAAAGTTGATGTCAGCTCAGTATCAGAGCATTAGAACAAAATGTTTCTGAATGCTTTTAAATGGGAGAAAATTAAAATGAAGAGTTAATCCTAATGATTGAGTTAACACTTCATTCAAATTGTCTCCTATTTCAAAGTGTTGAACTTACACACAGTAGGCATCTTGCTCCCAGTGGCTAGTAGACACTACATATTTATAACCGAAAAATATATAGCTATTTTTTTAAGTGGGAGAAATTCTCTCAGTTAAGAAAATGGTTCTATGCTTGTGTTACACATTCAACTGGTCCACATACTGTGAAAGGTAAGGCAACGCTCTTACTGACACACATGACAGCCCTGTCATAGTGACCTTAGTCTAAATATTTGTTTTAAAACCATAGTATTTAGCTCTATGGACATTAGGCTTAAAAGGCAATAAAGCTGGGTATGGGGTTGTCTGGTAACAACACACAAGTTGCTTCGCCTTTACTAGCTCATGATGATTTTCACTGATCAGATGTATCTTTCACTACAGAAAAGGTTTGAGACACCTGCTTTGGAGTGAGTAGTACAGAGGCAAGCTACACTGGAAAGGAGTGAATACAATTGCAAAATGGTACAGCTGCATGTTGTATATACATGAAACAGAGTGAGAGGTATCATGGTCCTAGAGAACTGGTAGGTTTCGATAGAAACAATGCTCTATGGTTGAATACTGCCCTGCAGGTTGTAAATTCACTGTAATACCATCAGATCACTGAACTACTGTGCTGAATCTACAGCATTTACAGAATATTGCACTAGTGTGTTAAATCCACACTGTTACTATAGGAGTACTGCTCTGCACCATAAAAGCCCCAGTATAATGACATGAATACTAGACTATACTGTGCAGCATGAACGTCATTTCTACAGCTACCTTGTGCCCTGTAAGTTTCAACAGCATTACCAAAGGAATAGTGCAGTATAATGTGCCAAATCCTTGGCTTTACCAAAGGAGCACTGCATTGCATGGTGCCAAATTCATAGTATTGCCATTCAAATCCTGCATAGAAATGGGCTATTTCTACATCATTACCATAGCTGTACTGCAACAGTGCATTACATCCACAACACGATCAATATAAAACCGCATTAAGGTGTGCCAAATCCATCACAGTACCACAGACATCCTGCACTACATGTCCCAAATATGCATTACAGTAGTAATACTGCGACTTAGTATGTAGATTCCACATAATTAGCCAAGTAGTACTGCAAAGAAGTGCACAGTATGCATTACATTACCACAGAAATGTTGTTCTGCATTGTGCCAAATCCACCACATACACGTATGAAAATAATAATCCAGTGTTTAACTGTTCAAGGCATTAGCCTAAGAGTCCTTATTTTGCAGTGTACCAACCCTGCCACGTTACTATGGGTAGACTACTGTATAGTGTCAAGTCTACAACACAGACATATAAATACAATGGTTTAGAAAGTCAATTAATTTGCATTAACATGTAAGCGCTATTAGGCGCCTTATCTAGTCCGTTAGAGTGGGGATGTGCACTAGTGTTAAAAATGCACCACACTGTCAGAGGAATATTGCACTATGGTTGCGTGGGACACTGACCCCGTAAAAGTTCGACTAGGATGAAGACCTTTTAGGAGGTCATTATGGATAGTACTTTTGAAGGAAATGCTTTTTTTCCATGGGAAGCAAATTAAGATGAAGGGGAAAGTATGAGCCAAAATGAAATTATCGTTTCCAGTTTCTAAAAACAAGACATGGGGTGGTTTGGTAGCAAAGAATATGAAGTTCTAAATGCATGTATTCAAGGAAAAAGTTCTTTAATACTGGATTCTCGTTTGTTACATGCAGAATGTGGAGTTCTGTAATAATTGGTTGAGGGGAAGTGAAATGTGAAAGTCTGCATTAGTGGGTGACTGGCTCAAAAAGTGAGGTACTAGTTTGCCATAAGGGATGTCTATGACTTACAGAGGGGAAGGAAAGGTCTAAAATAGTGGGTATCCGGAATCTAGGGGAAGGGTAGGTCTCTAATAATGGGAGGCTGTGGCTTACAGCGGAACTGTCTGTAAGTGGGATGGTTTTAATTTGTAACAATGGTGGGCTAAGAGAGTAGTATGTAAGATCATAAAGGTCTCTATCTTCCACTTAAGCAGAAAGTAACGTTAGATTCCTCTGTAACCGATGTGACAGAATTCGTAACCTCACACATTCAACTTACGTAGTTTAAAGTTTGCCTAGTAGGAACCACCAGATGTTGTCTCACCTTTCCCACCACTCTCTGCTATTGAACACACCTGGAACCCTCTTCCTGATGTTTGTCATTAGTGCCTCTGCTCTTCTATTTTCTTTTCCTTACTGTGCCCTCTACAGCTTTGACAGTCAACACTCGATGGCACGGCTTCGATATAATGAAATGCTCATTTCTTTGTGTGTGTATCCACCAGAGCAGAATAAACCGGAGAGCCTGACAAAGCTTCCATGTCTGCTTCCTTTGTGTCCTGATACTGTTTATGTGAACCTGAAGAAGGTGCAGTCGGTTTCCTTTGTGTGTCCTCGTACTGTGGATGCAAGCCTGACAAAGCTGCTGTGTCTGTTTCCTTTATGTGTCCTGGTAGTATTTATGCAAGCTTGAAGGTGCTGTGTCTACTTCCTTTATAAGACCTGGCAGTGTTTATGTGAGCTTGAAGAAGGTGCTTTGTCTACTTCCTTTATAAGACCTGACAGTTTTTATTTGAGCTTGAAGAAGGTGCTTTGTCTACTTCCTTTATAAGACCTGACAGTGTTCATGTGAGCTTGAAGAAGGCGCTGCGTCTACTCCCTATAGGAGTCCTGGTAGTGTTAATGTGAGCTTGAAGAAGGCGCTGCGTCTACTCCCTATATGAGTCCTGGTAGTGTTAATGTGAGCATGAAGAAGGCGCTGCGTCTACTCCCTATATGAGTCCTGGTAGTGTTAATGTGAGCATGAAGAAGGCGCTGCGTCTACTTCCTATATGAGTCTTGGTAGTGTTAATGTGAGCATGAAGAAGGCGCTGCGTCTACTCCCTATATGAGTCATGGTAGTGTTAATGTGAGCATGAAGAAGGCGCTGCGTCTACTCCCTATATGAGTCCTGGTAGTGTTAATGTGAGCTTGAAGAAGGCGCTGTGTCCACTTCCTATATGAGTCCTGGTAGTGTTAATGTGAGCATGAAGGCGGCGCTGGGCGTGTTCCCCTTATTTGTCCTCATTGTGCATGAGAGCTTGATAAAGCCGCTGTCTGCTTCTATTATAGGGCCTCACGTCTGATGGAGCTGCAGAGTCTGCTTATTTTTTGTGTACTGCTACTGAGAATGCAATCCTAATTCAAATCCCGTTTTGCTGGCACCCCTCTCAGGTGCAAGAGACAATATATGAAGAAGAAGAAACGGTGGGAGACATTTAAAAGGGTATGATTACTAGTGGTATCCAGAGTGAACATAGGTGTGCCTAGTTTCTGATTTATTACCTTTACATAGTTGGGGAATGTTTTTTAAATTCCTACCTCCGAGTACCTTTACATAGTTGGGGAATGGTTTTTAAATTCCTACCTCCGAGTATAGCTTAGCTATATAGTTTATAAGGTGGGAGGGGGGGTGGGGGGGCAAAAAGCATACCCCATTTCACACAATTTCTTTTTACTCTCTCGGCCATCTCCAGTCCCAAAACAAGCAAAATGGATCTTCAGGATCAACATTTTGGACATAACAGCATACTTTCCACAGCTTTTTTTATGACTGACACTTTAGTCTCACAATAAAATGGTACAGAAAGTTACACTAAATTGCACTTTCATGCAAAATTGTAAAAATAGGGTTTATACAATATTAAAACAGTATTGCCAGTCACAAATTTTCTTCAAAAACCCCTCATGAGGAAGTTCTGGACCCCGGCGTAATTTTCATCTTTTTTTGATATATTAGCAAGGTTTGCTACCGAAAAAATGCAGATTTGTCTGCCCCTGCACAAGACCATGTTTTCCATTAACAACAGTGTCTATGATTCACCTAACAAAATATTTTAAAATACCCAGACCCCTTTTGTTCTGAACAATGCCACATGAACCATTCTCTAGAATTGAAGTCTACATGCCTACGGGGGCATAGTGTTCTGTCTTACTTGAACCATTAAATTAACATGATGGCAGACCTTTTTGCAACATCTTAGAGTAGCCAGTGGTTACTGAGTAAAATTATTGGTTGCCAATCTTGTATACAATGCCGTGTATTTATGCATTTATTTTGTATTTATACACAGTGCAACTCTAGTGTGTTCTACAGGTTACAGCGGCAAGGGCCTAGGTCTCCATCTCAGAAACAGAACATGTAAAAAGGGAGATGGATGAGAGGAAAATATTCCATCAAAGGGAAACAGAAGGTGTCGCTGCAACAGGATGTCATGCCTCAGTTAGTATCGAGCAACTGGAACAGCAGGTGGACACAATTCATTTTATGTATCTATTTATATTAATAATTTTGTAAGAGCTAAGCCTCATGGGCGTCACATCAATTTACAGCAGTGGCACCCTACAAGTAGAGTATATATACGCAACAGGGTGTGAATTTGCATGGTGTTGGGAAAGAACAGTAATCGAGTGCAGTATATTGCAGCATTCCATGCAGAGCATAAAAAAGTAGTTATATAATAGGGTGCTGCTTTACATGGCCCTGCTCAATAAGGAGCCACTTTAGGTAGTGTTGCAAGGGAACAGTAGAATATAAATCAGTAAAAGTTAGAGTAAAGATTATCGGTCAGGTCTATGGACTGTCAAGCAAGGAAATGGTTACACAGGTGAAATTCAGCATGTTATAAAATTGTATTCAGAATGCAATTCATATTTTCATTAGAGTCAGAAAGTTTAAAAGAAAAGTCTTCGAGCGTTTTTGTCATTTTTTTCCCCCAACGATAGCCCACTTCTCTTATGGCCACACGATACTGGGAGGTGACTTTAATGTGATCCTCCATCCCAAAAAGGACAGACACCTGGCATGGTAGACCTGCCCAAGAACTCCCACTTTCTTTGTCCTGGGAGTAGGCGACCTTAAACTTAAGGACATACGGAGAACCCAACAAACAAAAAGGAAAAAGATTACACGTATTATTCGAATGTAAACCACTCCTACACCTGCATAGATGTTTTCCCTACTTCTAAGGCCCAACGCCCACAAATAATCAACTTCGAAATCGGCCCAAAACTCCTGTTGGATCATGCTTCGGTATGGCTGCATCTAGACACTGTGGAACCATACTGTAAAAACCTGCGCCCCATGGCTCTTGAGCGAGACAGCGCTCAGGGATACTGTGTTGAAGGAACGCATCTGTGAAGCTCTGGACCACTATTTTCAGGACAATGACACTGGGGAGGTGAACAACTCCGTGCTCTGGGAAGCTGCCAAGGTGGTGATGTGTGGGGACCTCATTTCCTACACCGTCACATATGAAAGAATGAATAAACAAACGAAAAAAGAACTGGAAGCCAGCCAAAGTGGGTAGATTATATAATCTTCACAAACAAAACACCTCGATCCACACACAACGGGCCCTTAGAAAAACATGAGGTGAATTAGAACAGCTACTAATAAAGGAAGTGCCAAAAACTATCATATATCCTACAAAACTACTATGAAAAAAGGAATAAGTCAGACCCCATAATGTTTTACAAGCTTGCCAGCTCCCACCTAAAACCACATACACAAGATCAGCAATGCACAAGTTAATTCCCACATTACTAGCCCTGACAGATTGACATGTTTTACCTCTTATTACACCACCCTCCTCAATGGGGAAGCATTATCCGCCGACCCTCAGGACAACTATCTTTTCAATTACCACTCGATCATTAACAAGCAGAGCATCCTTCCCATGGGGGAACACATTACTGAGGAGGAGGTTAGGACAATCATAAGTCACATACCTGGTAGGAAGGAACCAGGGCCTGACGAAATCCCGGCTTCATTCTATTAAGTGTTTATTAACTTGCTAGCAAAGCCACTCTCCAGTGTCTTTAACGGCATATTACACCAAGGCACTGACACAGACACAATGCTTAAGTCACAAAATATGTTCTTGCTAAAACCTTTTAAGGACCTTGGCAAATGTTATTCATATCGACCAATTACCTTGCTCAACACCGATGTTAAGATTTTTGTCTCAATCATAGCCTTAGACCTGCACACAATATGTCCCATCACAACAGGCAGGATTTGTTAAAGAACACCATATGAGGGATAACACTAGGCTGGTGCTCACCCTTATGGAAAGGGTAGTTAAATAATAATAAAAAATAAAAAGTACCTGCCTCTCCATGATGAGCCGCTGCGCTCGCCTCGTCTTCTCTCCCCAACCAATCACAACACTTCTTTCATGCTGTTACACAGTACAAAAGAA
Source organism: Pleurodeles waltl (assembly GCF_031143425.1). NCBI lineage: Eukaryota > Metazoa > Chordata > Amphibia > Caudata > Salamandridae > Pleurodeles > Pleurodeles waltl. The sequence continues at coordinate 629,925,202 of NC_090451.1, read as the reverse complement.
GTACTGACATTAGCCTGAGCGGGCAGAAATGCTGCTCAGGGGAAGAGTGGGGCACTGCACTTGTTCTCAACTCGGCTGTAAAATACAGCCGGGTGGAGTTTCTAAGTGCGCATGTCAGTTTGGACGGCCTCAGATGGCCTGCCAAACTAACATGGGCACTTAGAAGGGCACATACCACTCCTCCTCCACCTGACGTGGAGAAGGCTGGTCCCACCCCACCCTACGAAGGCAGAAAAATAAAGAGATAATAAAATACTTTTATTATCCCTTTATTTGGCTGCTTTTCGTCAGTGGGGTGATGCTCCTATGCAATAGTAGACAGGCCACACCTAAAAAACTGTCACTGAACACTGATATCCTCTGCTCTCTAACTGACCCAGAGGCCTCCCACCAAGCACTAAAACAGGAAATTACTCTTTTTGCAGAGGCTTCTGGGTCATCTACTCCAAATCTTGCAGCATGAGTATTCCATCAACATACACTGCCACAAATATAGCTCTCAAAACTAGCAGCTATTTTTTTTTTTTTTTAGCTCAAAAGGGGCCATAAAATACCTTGGCATTTACCTACACACTTCAGTGAAGGATCTCACCAGTTCTGCAAGGGCTCTACAAAGACCTATACTGATAGGATACTTCAATTTGTACAGTTCAAAACAGATCAATTACAGATGACAGGGATGTAGAATTCCTATAGCTCTACACCCAGGACATATTGTCTGGGGTCAAGGATAACAGGTTTTCATATTGATTTTGTTCCTGGGACAAGTAGGTCCAACCACCTGCAGCACAAACCCTTTGGCTGCCAGTTTTCAGAACCACATTATGGAGCAATGAAGAGAAGTGTCTGCAGTTGAGGTAATATTTGTATCCATATGTTAATACTGTTTGAACTTTTATCTATGGTCCATTAATGCAAAGCATTTATTATTAGGGTGAGCGCTCTACACAAATGTTGTAAGCTCGGACTACACTTCTGACAGTGTTCCAGTAAAAAAAAAAAAAAAAAGAGTACTTCCGTTTGCAAAGTTTAACAATATGAGGCTACGTATAATGTTCCCAGAATGCTTTCTGAGTACATGCAAATATTTGCAGAATCTTGAAAGCAAGGTTTGTGATTCTTTGCTTTCAAAACAAAATGTTAAAAAAATGCAACTAGGAAAAAAATGTTTTGCTAAATTACTGTGAAATGTTAGGTACAATTTCTTTGAAGCATCATTTAGTAACATGTGTTGATGCATGCTAGTATTTCCCAAAGATATTCATAATAGAAATTAAGTGTAACCAATTTAAACAATATTATGGGAAATATTCAAATAAACAGGCACCAGAAAGCCAATAGGTCCATCACTGGTGGTCAGTATTTTGGTTTTGTCAATGCAGGTCTTGTTTTGACATGGCTTTTTTAAACCTTTATTGTTGTGGGAGCTACCGGGCCCTTGCTATTGTAACAACCATTGGCAAAAAGCAAAGATATTTTTTGGTCTCAAAAAGCACAAATTGCTATCGTAGTTCCTGGCACTGAGCAAAACTACTTGTGTGCCGATATGCTGCTTGTGAAAGAGCAGACTGCTGTCACTCACAGTGAAGCCAGCGGACCCATGGCTAAAGAGAGTGAGAAAGAGAGACCTACTTTTATTAAAAACAAAAGGTCTTGGTTAATGCCAGACCTAACTAGGGGCCCAATTCTTAAATAAAGTCACAAAAGTACTCTCAAGGTAGAAGTCTTTGCATTAGTGCAGATTTATGTATTTCATGAATTCATAAGAATTCACACAAGTAGATAAAAAAATGTACCCCTAGAAAATATCAGTGGTTTGTATTTGAGCACGAGCAAATATGCAGGTGTAGATTTATTAATGCGAAAATCTGTTGAGTGTTTACAAGTTCACTTTCCATCCAACCCGCTTTTTCCCAAACCCAGGAATAGATTTTACTTCTGCTCTTGTCGGGAGTAAATTTCCAACTTTTATCAGTATTAAAAAAAAATTGAGAAGAGCTGGTGAAAACTCTTAAAACATGCAAGTTAGTAGGTTTGCACAGACTGAAAGGGCTATTCTCCCCCTAGTACTATTGCTTACTGCTACATCCAGCTCCAGTATTTACATCTGTGGAAACCTAACAAAATAAGAAAATTGCTAGAATTTATGCCGTTCTATAGTATCAGCCCTGGCATAATCAGAGGGGCTTTATCTGAGCTCTTATATATTAAGACTGCTGCCATAATTTGCTGCTGCACTACATGGCACCAAAGGGACAAGTAGATTATTTTAAAGGACAAGTAGATTTATGAAGCAACTTGCCATACGGAGAAGTAGTTATTTTTTTAAAATTCCACACCCCTGGATGAGGCTGCTCCAATTTGTTTGGCAAATTCTGCACACAGCCGGGTCCCCCACACTCCTTTCCTCAATGTCCCCCATCATCAACAACCCTGACTTCCACCCTGGAATCTATGACCCTAGTATCAAAAACTGAAATGACAATACCACCTCCTCCATCCTGGGTGAGCTCTGTTCAGTCTCTACCCTAAAATCACATGGAGACATATGGACCCATCTTCTGCTGCACAAGTAGGACACCAACAGACTTATCCAACTACTGCACTGGGCTGCAACAGTAGTTTAATGAAAAAGCTCGACAGAAGCGGACACCCCTAGAGAACACCTTTCACAACACTACACTGCAAACCAATTGATTTCTCTTACTGACATTCATGAAACAAGACAGGTAGCTGGGTTCCGGCCCTGGGAGTGTGACAGAAATGGTGCACAGACATGGTCTTAATATAATAAGCACTGACTCTGAGGACTCAAGTGAAGAGGGTTCTGAAGCTTGAACAGACTTGGTCTCACTACATTTCCTATTGTGCCAATGTATTCTTGATGTATATTTTAAAAACGTATACAGGTTTAAGTCAACACAGTTGATTGTATGTTCCAAGATGAAAAATAAAGTGATTAACAAAAGAAAATTCTTTAAGGTTTTATGTAATTTTAAGTGGTTTTCCTAGCACCTTAGGCCATGTGACAGTGTTTCAAAGAGTGGGAGCATCATCTGTGCACGATTAGGATTCAATTACACGAGGTTTGGCTTTCTTTTGATCACGTCTTAAGACATCTTCATATCTGAGGATTTTTGGCAAGATTTTAAAGCGGAGTGGGTATGGGCTGTTTTTTGCACATAAAAGCTCTTTGGTCATTAATTGAGTCTGAACTTCAATCTGTCTACATGGATAGAAAACAGTGCTCAGGGGTGAATTCAAATTTCTTTGTACCAGATATCAGGTTAGCTGTGGAGTGAATTAAAGCTTTTAGTGAAGTCATGTACAATTTCCATAAACTAATTAACATGAAGATTACACAATTTGTAAAGGATACTAAAGGAGCGTGATTGTATAATTGTGGTAAGTTAAGCAGTACCATTTTCCTCCCTGGGGGTGAAGGGGGAATTAGTTTATAACTGAGACAAAGTAAGAATTTTCTGTGGACTCCAGTGAGTATTTCCTGTGATTATTCTACTTGCAATCTGTTTAGGATCTGCATGGAATTCAATCCATCATGGAATCTAGTCTGCATTTTACTTCGAATTCCGTCAGTTTGTACCTTGGAAACTTATCAGCGTTTCACATGTAATATGTGCTTTCTAAGTAGGCTTTGTTTTCGTTGACATGGTGATCATTTATTGCTTGGAATCAGACCCTTGTTTCCCATAGAGTGAATCTGGTCTGTGTTTTCCATAGAGTGAATATGGCTGTCTGCTTTCTACTTCAAATCCAGCCTGTGTTCTCCTTAAGATACAGTTACTATTTTACATAAAATCTTTCCACTCATCATTTGGAAAACTGTTGGGTTGGTGTTTTTCATCAGAACCTGTTTTATTAAGAATTCAGTTTGATTTTTAACTTGAATTTGGTCCCTGTTTTCGTTTAGAATAATGTCATCATTTTCTTTGGAATCCAGGCAGCATTTCACTAAGAATCTGGTCAGTATTTCCTGGGAATTCTCTCCACCTCTACCTTGAGAAACAATCTCTGTTTTATCTGTAATTCAGACCCCGTTTTACTCAGGCGTTGATCCCAACCTGATGCATTTTGTATTTAGAATTCAGGGCCTGATTTAGAGTTTGGCAGAGGGGGTTACTCCGTCACAAATGTGATGGATATCCTGTTGCTTTATTATGATCCATTATAGCCTATGGAGATGGTAATAATGCTGATGGAATATCCGTCATGTATGTAACGAAGTAACCAGTGTAACCCATCTGCCAAACTCTCTAAATCAGGCCCTCAGTCTGCAATTTGCTTGAAATGTGTTAGAAATAGGGTCTTTGGTTGGCAGTCAGGTTACCCCCTGTCCAACAAGGACCCTCACTCTAGTCAGGGTAAGTCACACACAATTCAAATTATCCTGTGCCCACTCTCTGCTAGCTCGGCACTGAGCAGTCAGGCTTAACTCGGAAGGCAATGTGTAAAGTATTTGTGCAATAAACCATGCAATAACACAGTATAGCATCACAAAAATACACTACCTGGTGTTTAGAAAAATATATAATATTTATCTGATAAGATTCAGGTCAAAACAATTAAAATGGAATAAGTATATGTTGAGATATCACTGTAAAAGTGATATAAAGTGTTTTTAGTCTTTTAAAAGCAATAATTGTCTCTTTCAAGCACAAAGTACCTGGTTCGCGTTCAAAATCTCCGCAAAGAACCGCAGAGGAGGAGCTGCGCGGAAAACAAGGGGGCGTGCATCGATTTCTCGGGCCGCATACGGCGATGCGTTGTTTAGTTTTCATGCAGGGGCGGCTGTGCGTCGATTTCTGGCACTCGGTCATGGATCCTCTTCAGGTTGCGGGGTTTTCGGACGCCTCGGGGACGATGCGTGGATTTCCGGTGCTGACAGGACGAAGTCACAAGGGCTGCGTCGATCCAGTGGGCGTTGCATGGAAATTTCTACCGCACGGCAGACGCTGCGTCGATTCCTCTCTGGAAGTCGGGCTGCGTCGTTCTGGCTTGGCTGTGCGTCAATCCAGTGGGCCGTGTGTCAAATTTCCAGTCCCTATGCTGGCGCTGCATCGATCTTCTCTTTGTGGAGCCGGGCTACGTCGTTCCGGTTCGGCGTGCAGTGACATTTTTCACTGCGATCCAGGCTGTGCATCATTTCTGGCAGGCTGTGAGTTGATTTTCGCCGCACAAGGAGTCCTTCTTGTAGAGATGAAGTATTTTTCAGAACAAGAGGCAAGCTCTATCCAAGCCTTTATAGAGCACTTCTCAGCACAGCCAGAGAGCAGCAAGGCATCAGTTCTTCACAGAAAGCAGTCAGGTGAGTCCTTTGAGCAGCCAGGCAGTTCTTCTGGGCAGGTCGCAGATTCTGGTTCAGGTTCTCTTCTCCAGGAAGTGTTTGAGTTGGTAGGGGCAGAGGCCCTGTTTAAATAGCCAAATGTGCCTTTGAAGTGGGGGAGTCTTCAAAGAGTGGCTTAGAAGTCCACAAGGTCACCTTTGCGTTCAATCCTGCCTGCCAGGGTCCCAGTAGTGGGTGTTGCAGTCTTTTCTGTGAGGGCAGGCTACTGTCCTTTGACATGTAAGTGTCAGGCCCTCCACCCTCCCAGCCCAGGAAGACCTATTCAAAATGCAGATGTATGCAAGTGAGACTGAGTATCCTGTATTTGGGGTGTGTCTGAGTGAATGCACAAGGGAGCTGTCAACTGAACCCAGCCAGACATGGATTGTAAGGCACAGAAGGATTTAAGTGCAGAGAAATGCTCACTTTCTAAAAGTGGCATTTCTAAAATAATAATATTAGATCCAACTTCACCAGTCAGCAGGATTTAGTATCACCATTCAGGCCATACTAAATATGACCTTCATACTCCTTTCAGATCAGCAGCTAGCACTCAAACAGTATATGAGGGTAGCCCTTATGTTAGCCTACGAAGGGAGCAGGCCTCACAGCAGTGTAAAAACGTATTTAGGAGGTTTACACTATCAGAACATGTAAACTACCCAGGTACATGTCCTGACTTTTACCTACACAGCACCCTGCCCTATGGGTTACCTAGGGCATACCTTAGGGGTGACTTATATGTAGAAAAAGGGGAGTTTTAAGCTTGGCAGGTATTTTTAAATGCCAAGTCGAATTGGCAGTGAAACTGCACACACAGGCCTTGCAATGGCAGCCCTGAGAAGTTTAAGGAGCTACTTAAGTGGGTGGCACAATCAGTGCTGCAGGCCCACTAGTAGCATTTAATTTACAGGCCCTGGGCACATATAGTGCACTTTACTAGGGACTTATAAGTAAATTAAATAATCCAATGGGGTATGATACAATGACATTATGTTTAAAGGAAGAGAGCATATGCACTTTAGCACTGGTTAGCAGTGGTAAAGGGGGCAGAGTCTAAAAACCAGCAAAAACTGTATCTAAAAAGTGGAGGGAGACAGGCAAAAAGTTAGGGGTTACCACCAAAAGGCTGCCAGGTCTAACAAAATGAATTACATATTTTATTTGGAATCCCATTCTCAATTTAAATGGAATCTAGTCTGACCTGCAGTTGCTCCATAATATGGTTTACCCTTCAAATGAAGTATAGTCCTTATTTTATCCGTAATTTGGGCCATATTTTATAGAGAAACTTTACTTTGGTTTACTTATTCTGAAGTGCATTTTATTCAAAATCCAGGTTGTGGTTCACTTGAAACCTGATTTGTGTATGATTTGGTTTGCCTGAAATTGTTTCCACGTTGGAAGTTGGTCTGAATTTTTCATACGATCTCAACCTTGATTTATCTTGTATTTTGTTCTTTTTCAGAATCTGTTTCTAATCAGGTCTTTAAATTACTTGAAATTCAGTCTGCAATTTTTTTAGGGATCAATCTTTTATCGTTGTCAATCAATTTTTAGGAATCAATCTTTTATCTGTAATAGGCTCTACATTATTCACAACTCAGTCTGCACTGTTGTTACGATCTGGTCGGACTTTAGTCCTATTTCTACTTGAAATCTAGTGAGCAAATCACATACATTTTGAACTACATTTTCCTAGGAGTGTGAAAATGTTTTAATTGTAATCTGGTTTACTTACAATTCAATCTATGCTTTCTATGGAATCCAGTTCATATTTGACTCAGAAACTAATTTCTGGAAAACCTGGCACATGTTTCACTTGGAATCTGCACCATGATATTCTTGAGACCTGAAGCGAATCTTCACTTTACCTACAAATCGGTAGCTGTTTTCATTGAATTCTGCCCTGCATTCTACTTGAAATGCAGTCTAAAACCAGTCTGCGTTTCGAATGGCGTTTGAGATTTCCTTAGAATAAGCTTTGCATTTTATTTAGAAAATGGTTTGTGTTTTTCCAGGAACCCAGCCTATGTTTTACTTGTTACCTGGTCTTCATTTTACATTAAATACGGACCACATTTTACTTTCCATTTGGCAGTTATTTTATCCGGAACGTGGACTGAATACTTAAGTCGAAATTAGCTTCAAATCCAACCACAGTCTCTTCACTTAAGTTGGAAACGTTTATTTACAATCCTTTGTGCCGTTTACTCATCACTTTACTAGTAATTTTGTACAAATCCAATCTGCAAATCAGATTGGAAGCAGACCTATATTTTATATGCATTCAGCCCACAAAATTGATGTAATCTGTTTGGAAAGTTTTCTTTACATTGGCTCCTTAATTGCCTAGCAATCCACTGTTTTAGTTGGAATCTGGATCAAATCCTTTCAGTCATGTTTTCCAGTACGTGCTTTCCATGGAATCATATCCATTTTTTCCTTGGACTGTGTCTGTTTATTTGATTACATCTTGTATTTGAAATCCAGTTCAATACCTTTACTTTGAATCTGCTTTACCTTTAATATACTTTGCATTTTAGTTGACATTTAGTCAGAAAGCAATCAATATTTCATCCCCAATATTCTGGGCTTGATATAGTGACCCTCCAATATTCTGCCTTTTATATCCTCAAAATCTGTTGTATCCGTCACTATGTGAATTAGCTTGATAACATGGTTTTTGTATTGGACAGAAAGGTTTATATAATATCTGAGGTGGATAGTATGTGGTTGTAGGTTTTTACAATGCATGTCATTATCACGCGTCTTTACCGTGTATGTAATACAATACGTTGACAATATGCCAGCCTTCATCATGCCTACCCCCCTAAATCCACTGTTTCTTCAATGACTTAGGGTCTGCAGCTGTTTAACTATCACAGCATGTTTTACCCTTCATATGAGGTGCACCCTGCAGCTGGATAACAGCCAAAAAGTTCAGGTTCCAGGAGGGAACCCCTTTTTTGCGAAAGCAAAGATGGTAAGATTGTGGCAGAGTGGTTGTCATAGAAATTGCATTGCCTACAGAAAGCTTAAATTAGAGCAATAAACAACCTTTGAATGCATGCCTATAGGTACAAACCAAAGGCAGTTGACCCACACTTTATGAAAACATTCATGTGCAGTCAGGATGCACTAACCTTGTAATCCAGATCCAAATGGGAGGCATTCATGCTTCCACACTTCTCCAAACCCACTGCCAATCATCTACTGACAATATGTAGGTTCGTCTAGGGCTTAGGAATCTACTGTGTGTGACCCCAGAGATCTTAAAGTTCATGGCTGGGCTCTGCAATATCACCTACTGAGGAGATATTTTCTGGTGATTTGTCGGATTCCTAAAACCCTTACTCACATGAGCAATAACTCAGTAGGAGGCTTGAGAGGCAACTGCCAATATTAATTTTCTCTGACAAGAGCACAGTACCCTTTTTGGTCTTAGGAAATCTCCCAGGTGTGACCTGAATTATTTCAGGGAACATGACAATTATACAAGTAGACCAGTCAGACCATGTGCTCATCCTGAACTCTACTAAAGTGAAAATACTGGGGACAGCCAAAAAGTTCCAAACAATAAATCAGAGACCTGTGTAACCTAGACAAACACATTCTAGCCTACACAATATCTTTCAAATTACAGGAATCACATCTAGACAAGAGGTCCATGAGTTCCCAGTCAAGTACTCTGATACACAGAGGAAGCTTAAGATATGATGGCTCCAAAGCCCTCAAAAGACAAAAGGGAACATAACAACTGAATGGTTCTTGAAGAAATTCGATAAAGAGAGAAGATCTCAGAACTTAGGAGTGGTTCTGGCGACAAAAGCCATTGCCACAAAATGACCTAACTTCATCGAAAGAGTTACTTTCAAGAACCACATTTGAAGCCAAAGGTGCTCTCCCTAAGAAGGAATTAAACCAAGCTAAGATTTACCTCAAAAGCTGCTTGAAATTGTTAAAGCATGACACCAACTGATGCCACAAACACAATGCTAATACTTTAAAACAAAAATGCAAAGAATTAACTTTCTTCTTCATTGAAAAAAATAGAACATATTGAATATTGAATGAAGGTTTTCAGCCAGATTTAGGATATTGTGTTACATATTCTTTTCATTATAAAACGGTTATTTATGTTTTCATGACACATAGTCAGTCAAACAGTACTATGCCTGTAAGTCAATGTCATGGATAGCAGGGCACTCTGATTTTCATAACACATGACCCCAATGCAAGGTCATTTAATAGTTCATACACTTGCACACAGTTTTAACTCTTATTTTGATACTATGGTTCCTCAAAGCATAACACTGCCTGGGAAAAAAAGGCAGGGCTTGGTAATTCCAGAGGTAACACTTAGCAAGAAGACAAGGCCAGGTAATACAATGCTACTCAAGGTATAATTGAGGCTACTAAGCAACACAGGAAAGGAGATAGACAAGAACAAAGTGTGATCAAAGTAAGGTGTGTACTGGTACATGAAAAAAGAGGACTCTTGGTAGTTCAGAGAAAGCCCTTTGGACTGACATCAGCGGATTACTCGTAACAACAACCGTAAACCGAAATCATAGTGGGGCCTACTGTATAGAAACTGTTGTACTCAGCGCATGGTGGACGGGACTGACAACAACACTAAGACAGGTAAGACTCCAAATGACCTGGGTACAACATCAGACATCTTTCCCTTGCCTGATCGGAACAGAGACCAGGCCAGAGATCACACTGTAAACGGATAGGTACTGAAACAGACAGCGGACGGAATTTGCAATGGAACAGAAAACTTGGAGTTGCAGAATAACCAGGATACAGGTCAGACAAGACAGCAATCAGACAAAGAGGACAACAGGACAAGGAGTTATGAACAGGGCTTCAAAAACAAAGTACAGGGATACAGGAATCGAAGGCAGGCTGTACCCAGCAGACAATGGAACAAGTAATGCCCCAGTGGTACAAGGAGCTGGAACTAGCATTTAGAGCAAGGAACTTGAGGCTATAGCCAACAGGCACTGGAAACAGAAATCCCCCGTTGGTACAGGGAAACTGGAATTAGGATTCAGAGAAAGGAACTTGAGGATGTACCCAAAAGGTACTGGAACACGTTATGCCCAGCTGGTACAAGAGATAAAGACAGGAATTCAGAACAAGGACTGGGCAGATATTAAGAACAAGGAAATAAAGGGAACTGCTGCTAACTCAGCAAATACGAGGTCAAAAGCCCAACAGAGAAAACTGAGAAATCAGGATATCAGGCTAGAAAGGAAGGTGAGACTGAGAAACAAGGAAAACACATACATACAATGCTGCCCATTGCAGCCATAGGAAAACAAGATACTGCAAAATGCAGTAGCAGGAATTAGAAACTCTTCTCAAGGCTTCAAGGATTCCGGAGAGTAGGCAACTGGAGAGAAAAGCAGGAGTATCCAGCAACAGCAGCAGTTGAAACACAAGTTCCGAAAGAAGAAGCCAGGTTTAAATCCCTCCTCCCAGCTAACAGCCACATAGGGTAATTGGAATTCAGAACAGGTGTGAGTAGGCTGCAGTACAGTGCAGGTGTGAGCAGACAAAGTCTCTTGTCCAGCTCTCTGCCTGAAGGAGTTCACAGACGTTCCAGGAAGCAACCAGCAGGCAGAACGAAAATCTGGAGTGGAACATGTATCGGATCTTATTTAATAATATGATAGGGATTCATGCACAAGAGCACATGGGAAGTGGTAAGCTAGAGTTCCAAGTGTAATAACATTCACCCAAAGTCTCCTTTCCAGCGCTCATGATCGGGTAAGACATACAAGTACCATAATGCATTAGTGATTGATAAGTAAACCATGGAATCAAATCTGGAGTGGATCTGATTTCCAAGAGGTTTTAAATACTGAAGTTCAGCACTAGTTCCAAACTAGGATTCATGATGGCAGCAGGCATGCAGAAGGTCCTCACATAGCGCCACCTAGTGGCAGGATCTTGACAAACAGACATTGACAAGTACAAACACAATGAGTTTCTGAATGTAGCAAATGACTTACAAAGTTTAAAACAGTTAGGGTGCATAAATATTTTTCTGTGCTCTGGTGGGAATCGGGAGTGGATGGCTAGAAATAAGGTTATAGAAAAAAGAATGTTCAATCAAAGTGTTGAATTTTAAAACAGCAAATCTTGAACTTAGCTCCGCCAATGGCTTCCTGATGCGTATGCAGGCCTAGGAGCGGGTATTTAATATAATTCAAAACCTTGATAAAAACAGGATCAGAGGCAAGAGTTTGATTAGTTAATGTTCTGAGTTCTGCATCAATGTATCTTACACTGATTTACTTATAGCAGTATTCTTTCTCAATACGGCATTCCTGCTATGACCTGGATGCACATACATGATCACAGGAAATTTCACCAACTTGTCCTAGTGAACCAATCCAAGAAAACAGCTGCCAATGATCCAGGTTCACAGTGCCAAACTTCAGTTGCCTGTTACTCCCACTTAGGCTTGAACTGCAAATGCTACATTTTTGTTCACCAAGGATCTATCAGTTTGGTAGAGGAATTTCCCATTTCTTTCTTCAGCCTATTCTAGGGTCTGGTATGACATTTGTTCTGTGCAAAAGTTGCCATTGTGTGCTGGCATCCTTTCTGTGTGGTAGAGAGTGACAAAAATAATATTTCTCGTACCTTGTGTCCCTCTATTTATGGGTTTCATTATCCTTTTTACATAAAGGCTAGCCCTTGAATTGACTGGACTTTAAGACGATAGGCTCTATCCTGAAAGATGTATAGGGCCCACACTGCATAGTTAAACTATTCAAAATGAATATTAACCTATTTAAAGACTCCGACTCTACTGCTCTTCTTTTGTAAAGTGACTTCTACTGAGACTTTCACTTGCCCCCTGTCACCCTGAGTGGTAATTAACATTTTGGCACGTTTCTACACTTTGGAATACCAATATATTTATTTTTTATAATCTAATTTAGAAATTTGCATAGCTACTTAATTTTCAAATGTCTACCGCCTTCCAAATATTAGATTCTGATATCACAGGATCTAAACAAGTCAAGAAATCTTACATTGTTTGTAATAGGAGCTCATGGATATCCACATGTAAATATTGAACTTTTATGATAGAATCAGATTTTCTGTAATACATTTTTTTAAATAATTTTTCAGGTTTTTGAAAACTGTATTCTGACTCTCAAAAAACAAACTGGGTGCACACACTGTAGTTACAGATCAGTAATCAGTTCTCACGGCTTCCTCAGGACAGAAGTAGATAAATCTGGAGACATCAACCCCCTTTGCCTCCACTGTGGATGACCTAGCACCAGAATATTTTATGTTCTCTTTTCACGTTAATAGCATTGCATTCAATTGAATATGTAAAAAAATCCATAAAACTAAATTATGCAGAAACATGTATTGCTTTGGCAAGGCCACTGTGGAAAAACCTCCACAAATCAGACTGGATCCTGCCGCTCAGCACAAGATTGGCCATGAGATATTTTCCGAATATGGAATAGGACAAGTACTTGGGTTCCACTGAGGCCTGTTTTAAGGGGAACAAATAGGGACATTTTGTTTTATATGTGCATAGAATTTGATGAGGAAATTTAACTAGAACGCCTCATTTCCAAACAGCTAAAGTTACTTGCTCCATTCTTATAATTTCACTTTGAATTTTGCAGCATTTTGCACCTGAGATATTATGTAGCCAAATCAACCACAGTAAATGCACAAGCCAGTTTGTAGTTAACAGCTTCATGGCTCTACAAATCCTTTTTTAATTAGGTGTACAGCGCACAACTCTCACTCGCAGACGAGCCACTGGGCCACATAAAACTCATTTTCCAAATAACAGTGTCTCTCTTTGCACTTTCATTTTTTAATGGACTATTTTGACTCGGTGTCCAGTACATGATGACAGCTATGACATGGGTTTCCTCAGAAAGGTTTGATATCCTGAGCAATCAACATGACTCTTTCCATGATTCCTTGATCAAAGTTACGTATGAACATCAGACGGAGAAGACAAGAAGAAATGAGAGAGAGAGAGAGAGAAATTAGAGAGGCAGTAAGATAGAAAAGGTCTAAGAAAAGAGCCAAAATTAATTGAGAGAGGAAAGAGAAAGCAGAAAAGGGAGTGACAGTGAAGGAGAGAAAGATAGAGAGGGAGACAAAGAGAAAATCTGAAAAGGTGAGTGACACAGAAGCAGGGAGAGGGAGGAAAGTAGAAACAGAGAGAGAGATTGGGAGAAAACAGAAGATGTAAAGATCGATCTAAAAGGATAGAGGATAGAAGGTGTACACTTGGTTGTATCACATGCAATTTATAAGATTCTCCTCCAGAAGTGACCACATATGTCAGACTGATTGTTGATTATCTGGGTGATTCTTATGGGGCTGCAAAGCTCAAACCAGAGACTCTAGATCATTGATACTCAAAGTATGGCCCGGGGGCGCATGCGGTCCTCCTGACCTTCACATGCGGCCCCCAGCAGAACGACTGCACTGGCCTGCTGTTTACCTGATCGAGCAGAGACATTCAGAAACATGTTAAATAAAGTGAAAGTGTTTGTTTAAACCATCTGATGTAGAAGAGAAGAAACAAATAAGGTGCCCTGCACCACTTGACTTAGGAATGCACTGTTTTTTAAAGACATTTTTAAAACAAATATGGAAAAATAAGATTAAGGGCCTGATTACAACTTTGGCGGAGGGGGTTAATCCGTCCCAAATGTGACGGATATCCAGCCCACCGTATTACGAGTTCCATTGGATATAATGGACTCGTAATACGGCGGGCAGGATATCCGTCACATTTGGGACGGATTAACCCCCTCTGCCAAAGTTGTAATCAGGCCCTAAATCTCTTAAATATTCAAAAAAGTGTATTTCATTAACATGCAGAGGTGTTTCACTTTACTATATAAGATCACATTAAAGCATTCAGAAGTATTTTTAAAGCTGACAGTTTTAAAAGTGAACGTAGAAACATTCATGCCTCTGCCCACCCTGAAAGAAATGGCAATAGTGAAGTAAAATGTAAGTCAGTTGTCACACAGAACCTTCTGGGAGATGTGGGTTGTTAAGATATATGGACAACATTATAATTAATTAAAGAGTTGGTTTTGTACAGCACATATCCCGAACGTGATTATTTCAAGGTGCTCTTATATGTCCTACTGAATAAAAAGGAGACAGAATGAAATTAGACAATCGTTTGGGATCACAGAATTTGGTCAAGTCAGGATTTATCCCAGGTTTTCTAATTTCACATTGTGAGATTCTATTTCATTTAAATTCAATAATCAGGTTACTTGCTTTTTACGCTTAAAACTCCCAAACTAGTAGTAGGACTAACCCTAATCCCTCCCCACACAAACCCCACTCCTATAATGCGTGCATCAGTGTGGCCCTGGGGCACGCCACAGACCACACATTGCGACCCCTGGGGAAATGATAGCGAGTACCCATGCTCTAGACAGTGGCTTGACTTGGCGACCTCAAGCTAGTTCATGCCTAGGCCTTTGATCTTGTGAGTATAACCTAGTGTTGTGGCGTAAAGCACGGGTGGACCACAGGAATGACATCTATTGACATTCCTCACTTTAAAGGTCCAATAGCACTATTAAAGAGGGAGAATGGCTACCAGGTCCAGTGTGAATGAGGATCACGTCTATTTGTTTGCATACACCTTTTTAACCAGGGCAGTTTATGGGATGGGAAGGATGTATACATGACGTATACATGACAGATGGTAGTTTCCATTTTGCTGTGGCACGAATTCACTGTGAATGTGTGATGAAGGCCAAATCCCACAATGAATAGGACTGTTTACTGAACCATGTGGGTACAAATCACCACATTTTCAGTTTTTTGTACTGTGCCTAATGAAGTTCAAGAGAAAAATGTGACGAAAAAAAAAAAAAACCTTAGACCATGGGCTAAGATTGAAGGCCTGAAAATGATGTAGTCTGCCCTGCTGGTTGGGACCTAAACTTGGGACACTGAAGTGAACATGATTTTCAATGGGCTGCTGTACACGATTTCACAAAAGCACAAAAAACATAAATACAATAGTACCAGAACAAAGCGCAAGGAGAGTATGGGCTGTACTCACAAAATGGGAAGGCAAGAACGCTTTTGGCAGCTTTTATCAGCTGCAGACTACTCCCTTGGGAGCAGAATGTGGGTGTACTGAGCCAGAATGCTTTCCTATTGTGTGATTCCTTTGATTATTCAGACCTTACTCTTTTCACAGGTAGCACCTCCCTATGCTTGTGAGAGCAGAGCAGCTACCAGCCAGACTGTATAGACACTTATGTGCTGTAACACAGTCCTTTAACCCAGATTCGGCAGATCACAAATACAATAAGCATGAGCATCACCTGTTGTAATTGATATGTAGATCTGCTTGAATTATTAGCATACTATTCCTTTGGGAAATACCCTCTTTTGTGTTCACATACTATGACCACCACTAGTAGAGGCTGGGCAGTACTCTTAATATGCCTCCAAACTCCTTGGATTGCCAAATCTGGGTGGAAGCTCAAACTTTCAGAAATCCTGTATGAATGCATGAGCTCTCAGAAATATGTTTAATCTTGGTGATCATCTTGGGTGTGGCCCTATTAAAGCTGCACCTTATTAGGACCCTGCTGCTTGGCCTCCTGAACCATTGCTAAAGAGGATACACTTGTTTCTCTAGCTTTATGTCCATGTCCCAAATTTGTGCGTCTTTCAGCCTGCCTTACTTCAACCCGGGTCCAGAGGAAAAGAAATGATCAAGATTTGAATGACACATCTTTAATTCACTACTTGCTGGTTACAAGTGAAAGCTTCAGTCCATGTCTAGAAAGATAATAATCGAAAATAAAACGAAGGAGTCATATTAGTAATATTGGAACATTCCAGTTCCAGTTCAACTGGGTTAATTCAATGATTTGTATAAAGGACGTGCATTCTAAGAACTGATAATGCAAAGCAGTAGTGTTTATGCACACAGAGTGGCAGGACTTGATGGTACACTCTAAGGATATCAATCTAACAAAACTAAGAATCAAAGTTTCATTTCCGAATTCTAAGCCATGACTAAAACTGTGCATGAGAAACTCAATGACTGAAGCAACTGTGTTTTTTACAAGTCCATTAATTTGCAACTTAAGATCAGAAGATTCACAACTAGGACACTGTCTCCAAGGGGTAACGCTTTTGATGCAATGTGAACAAGACACTAAAGAAGCTATATCAAGCTAGACTCAAAACTGCAGTGTGTAACTCACCAGAGTATTTAATGAAGTAATCAGGTGCATGCAATCATTTGCTCAATCCAAGCATTTGGCCTGTGACAAAGCAGGAGATGTCTGAAACGCGTAAGGCCTGGATAATGTGTAAAGAATTCTTTGAATGTTACTGGCTTCGCTGCTTTCCAAAATAAACTGCAACCTGTTGAGAGTGCGCTTTCTGTCCGGAGGACAACTTTCTTTGTTTTGTGTGTGTATATATATATATATGTATATATATATATATATATATATATATATATATATATATATATATATATCCAGATAACACTTATGTGGATACCTCATTGTACCAAACTCCACTGAACACAGAACCGGGTGGAACCAACACCATAACACCAAAAGAATGTGCTCATATGTAGAACACCTCAGTGAACAGAACTCAATGACGTGACATACTTAAAAAAAAATCAAAACCATACATCACCAATACGTGATCTTAGTACCCATATAATCTACGTCTAGTCCAGAGATATATAAAAAGTGAGTTGTAATCATTCTGGTAGAGTCTATACCATATTTTCATGTCCTTAAGTAAGGTGGAGGGGCTACAGCTCACTAGAATCTTCATAGTACAAAGACTTCCATGTCATACTAACAGCAATTCCATTTCGTCATGCCAAAATGTGTATGCTAGATTCCTCAGATGATACTGATCTGTTTGAGAGAAATAACAGCTCAGTAACACCTGCTATATTACTTGCAGGTCACCCTAAAAGGAATATAAACTCCAAAAAAGCCACTGATGTACCTCAATTATTTGCAGTCAGAGCTTGGGAGGAAGGGCTCTCAGTATCATGGGATAACTTGCTAATTCCTGATACATCCTATTTTAATACTCCCAGTATTGTGGAGCCTGAAGCGAAAGAGATTCACTATTACAGCACAAACTCAGACCAACACTGCTGTTCAAACAGACTAAGGAACTTTCCCAGAGCATCCTACTACACCAAGGCCCTCATTTCAACCTCGGCGGTCTCCTCCAGAGACCGCCAAGGTTCCCATGGGCTGAAGACCGCCAGTGTTGGCGGTCTTCAGCCAACCATATTATGACTGCTGGCGACCCTCTGCCCTTTTTTGGACGGAGAGCGCCAGCAGCATACTGGTGTAGTGGAGGCTGCTCCACCATCACCGCCACATCATCAGAACCCCGCCCACCGTAATATGACCCAGTATTCGGCATGGCGGTATTCTAGGGACAGGGTGCTGGCAGCGGAGCAGCCCCCATGGATCCCGTTCCCTTCCGGAGGATCACCGGAACAGGTAAGGTGACCGGCCGTTAGGGTAGGGGGGTGGGTGGGTGTTATGTGGTGTGTGTGCGCATGGGGGTGTGAGTGTGTAGAGGGATTGTGTGAGTGCGTGTATGTATGCAGGGGGTGTAATGTGTGTATGGGAAATGCAACATGTATGTATGTGTGCATGTGTGCATGTATGTCCGTGTGTATGTGCGTATAGGGGGATGTGGGGGGTACGTTTGGGGGGCAGTGGTGGGGAGGAGGGTCCTACTACCTTTGGGGGGTGTTAGGGGGGTCGTGGGTGTTGGGGATGGACTCAGGGGAGGGAGGGGGAGGAAGGAGGGGGAGACCCCAATCAGTGCCAGGGAACGAATTCCTTCCACTGATGGGTGCATACCACCATGGATTTCGTAGCGGCTGAAAACTCCACGCAATCCATGGCGGTATGCAGGGTCCTGATACCGCCGGCGGACTAGTGACGGTCAACGGGCTGGAGACCGCTGTCTCCAGCCTGGCAGTCATTACCTCCGTGGCGGACGGTGCAGGACATTGGCGGTTTGGCATATGCCAAACCACCAATGTCATAATGGGCCTTATCTCCGTATTTGCACCGTCCACCAGGGTTGTAATGAGGGCCCAAGTGTTTTGTACTTACCCAAAGCAAACAAGTTCCATGTCATAATCCTGTCTACAAGCACCTGGAAGGAAAAATTGGAAAGGCTGCACGTATTAAATTATATAGCCTTAGGCATGTGTCACATGATACGATTCATTATGGCTTCGAATACTCCTAACAAACTTCACACAGTCAAAAGGACCAGCCATCTTAGACTGGTTACACATAATCCCCCATTCGTTATACAATGTCAAAACTGCCCCCTTTAGCTGCCCCACTTTTAACAGAGATGGAAAATATCACCAATCTAGGGTGCAAAAATGTTTTATTGAAATGAAGAATATCGCACAATACTGTAAAAAAAAAAACAAAGCAAAAATAACAATTATAAAAATCAAAAAAAATGATTGTCCTCATAGCAGATCCCATTGGTATCTGACTTACAGATTCGAATACAACTGCATCCTATTAATAGCTGTCCTAAAATAAGGCTGAGGTACCATGGGGGACCAGAGGTACATATCGTGTTGGACTACACTACACAATGGCCCTCTTTACAACCCTGGCAGTCGGTGATAGAGCGGCGGTAAAAAAAATTGATTCACGACCACGACGGAAACCGCCAACACAGACAGCCACTTAAACATTCTGACCGCCACGGCGGTAGCAACAAACACCGCGGCGGTCACCGCCAACAGACAGGCGGAAGACAATGTACCGCCCACGCTATTACAAGGCACCAGTCTGCCAGCTTTTCCGGGGCCATACCAACGACATCAAAAGCACGGCGGAAACAGTACACTGAAGGGGAACCACTCACCTTTTGACACTCAACGAAGAACCAGGACGCCATGGAGCCCAAACTACAGGTCCTGCCGATGCTGGTGTATCTGCTAATACACCAGGCATATCAAAGAAGGAGGCGGCAACGACCACGGTGAGTACTGCACCTAGCAGACAGGGGAGTGGGGGGAGGAAAAAGAGGGTGACACACACACGCGCAACACGCAGCACCCCCAACCTCACCCACAACCCCATACACACAAAAACATGCAGCAACAGTACATGTACACCCCGTAACCCCCTGAAAGAAAGCAAGGACAAAAGGAATTTAGTAAAATCAGTGATATTTAGAAAATGTAGATAAAGTTAACGATGGTAAACAACAATATATACAAATATTTACAATATGTACAGAGGGCCGTACTCTGTCCTTTTCAAATGTTCATGGTCCAGTGGGCCAAAAAAACATGGGCGAAGCCCACACTTGACTCCTGCCTCAAAACGGAGAGAACATTGCAGGGGCATCAGGTCGAAAACACACAGGCACCTTAGGGGGAAGGGAAGGGGAGGGGAGGCATCTCAGCCGGAAGATGGTACTACGCCACTGCTCCAGGAGGGGGCAACATGCCCACTGCTTGGTCCTGGGGAGTGCAAAGCCACAGTCTCTCAAGTGGGTGGTTTGTCCACTGCTTGGTCCTGGGGAGTGCAAAGCCACAGTCTCAGAAGTGGGTGACATGTTCCACTGGTTCTGGAGGGGGCCTTGTGCCCAGTCTGCTTCATCCTGCCAAGGATAGGGGGAGTGGATGCATATCTCCACTGGTTCTGGAGGGGGCCTTGTGCCCAGTCTGCTTCATCCTGCCAAGGATAGGGGGAGTGGATGCATATCTCCACTGGTTTTGGAGGGGGCCTTGTGCCCAGTGATGCTGCACCTGGGGTGTGGCAGTTCACATTCCCTCACCTGGGTGTCTGAGGCACGAGATGTGCAGGGAACAGGTACCATGATACTCCATGGAGGCAGAGCCAGACTCCATCCTACGGCGACTTAGGCTGCAAACTGCTGGTAGTGCCGGTGCTGGTGGTGGTGCTTCAAGTGGTGGGTGGAGGGTCCAGGCCATCTCCTACAGCCTCAGACGGCTGCCCACTGGGGATGCTGCTGATGACAGATGTTTTGGCACCGGCTGGGCATGCAGCGGTGCATATGGCGGTGCAGGTGGCGGTGCCTGCGGTGGTGTCTGCGGCGGAGATGCTGCCGTTGCTGGCCATGGTGCAGGTGCTGGTAGTAGTGGAGGGAGACACCAGGCCATCTCCAGCAGCCTCGGATGGCCACTGGAGATGATGGTGCTGACTGTTGTTGTGGCCGTGGCGGTGCAGATGGCGGTGTAGGTGGCGGTGCTTGCGGTGGTGCTTTCCGGGGTACAGGATGCTGGGCTGTCAGGACTAATGGTGGTCACCAGTCCCTCACCTGGAGGCTCCGAGCCCTGAAGTGCCTTGCCTTTGGTTTTCTTGCCCTTCCCCACCTTGGCAGATGTTGCTGGGACCATGGCACTGGCAGATGAAGTTTTGGAGGAGGCCTTGCTGGGTGGGTCGTGCGTCTTGTCCGTGCTGCATGCTGGCCCCTTCTTCACCTTGGCAGGTGGCGGAATCAGTTGGTCCTTCGCATTGGTCGGTGGGACACTGCCAGCCCTGACTGGTGCCCCCTTTGATCCCCTGGGACTTGCAGGTACCACAGCGGACGCCGAGTTGGTAGCTGAGGTGCTGGCCTGGGATCTTGACACCCTGACCCTAGAGGAATGACGGGGGAGGCGTAGGGAAGAGGTCAATGTTAGCCAGGAAAAGTTTTTTAGACACACTGGGATGGGAAGATGGAGGGGGTTTGGGAGTGGAGGAAGAGGGAGTGGTTGTAGGAGGTGTACGTCTGCTGAGCTTGGGTGAAGGTGCATGGGCTGGATGCTGTTGTGAGATGGATGGCTGTTGAGTGGGTGTGTGCCTGCGTTTGTGTACTTTGGGAGGAGGGCTCACAGACACACTGGAAGAGGACACAGGGGATATGTGCATGGTTGTGGGAGTGGTGACTGGCCGTGAGGGGTGTGTAGGGATGGGCGTGGTAGTGATGGAGGTAGTGGCTGATGATGTAGTGCATGCAGGTGTGGGTGCAGATGCTACTGGGAGGGAGGTGGACGAAGAGGAGGAGGGGGACAAAGTGGAGGCAGTGGATGTTGGTATGTTTGCATGGGTATGGTGCTTGTGTGAGTGCTTGTGAGATGATGTGTGGTGCTTATGTTTTCCTGAGCCACTTTTGTGTGTTGATTTGTATGCATGCTGGTCTGAAGGTATGCTTGGGATAGGGTGAGGTAGAGGGGATTGGGTCTGGGAAGTGGAAGTTGGAGGGGGGAGGCTGGACACAGGGACGATGGCTGCCATCAGTGCTGAGGCCAGAGCATGAAATGCTCTCTGTTGAGCTGCTACGCCAGAATGAATGCCCTCCAGGTATGCATTTGTTTGTTGCAAATGCCTCTCGACACCCTGGATGGCATTCAGAATGGTTGACTGCCCAACAGAGAGGGACCTCAGGAGGTCAATAGTCTCCTCACGGAGGGTAGCAGGGTTGACTGGGGCAGGCCTGAGGTGCCTGGTGCGAAGGAGATGCCCCCCTCCTGGGTGAGTGGGCACGGGAAACACGCTGGGGAGCTGCTGGGAGGACGGTGCTGATAGGGTGGGTGGCAGCTGTACTTGTTGATGTGGTGGGCACAGAGCTGTCCGCCACTGCCAGGGAGCTTCCATCGGAGGAGGAGTTGCTTTGCTGTCTGTGGTGTACCCTCCTGTCCCTGTTGTGGTGCTCCCCTCGCCCTCCGTCCCACTGGTGCATTCACCCTCGGTAGAGTCGGCCCCCAGGCCCATGTGGGATGCAGCTCCCTCCGTCGCCGGTGCCTCTGCTCCTCCGCCAGATGATGCTAATGCACACAAGGACAGGGTGACACAACAAAAAGGAGGGGGGGGGAGAGACAGAGGATACACTTGGTCAATGCCAGCAACAACACTACCGTTGGCGGACATAACACACAGGGAGCAGCCCTATGCTAGGCCATCCCCAACCAGTCACTAACGTAGTCACCAGCCCATGGGGTACAATGCCTAACGCCAGCATCTGCACACCTGACACCAACAGGACCCTGCCCAGTAGTAGTTGCCCACTTGTACCATTGGGGTAGGAGTGATTCAGAGCCTGCAAACAAGGGACCTACTCTGCCATAATCGCCCTGGCCTAGGGGCACACACCGCCCCCATCCCCCACCCTGCTAGCTCCTAAAGCACACAAAGTCAGCTTTCAGAATCTGTACTCACCCCTTTGTGGCTGCTGTGATGCTCTCAAGCGCCCATCCAACTCTGGATAGGCCACCGCTGTGATGCGGAACATCAGGGGGGTCATGGTGCGAAGGGCACCACTTCCACATTGGGAGGCCAACCCCAGCTGGGTCTCCACCGTTTTCTTCGTCCAGCGGCGCAGGTCCTCCCATCTCTTGCGACAGTGGGTGCTCCGCCTGTGATAGACCCCCAGGGTCTGCACCTCCTTGCCGATGGCAAGCCAAATACCATTTTCCTGGTGGGCGCTGACCTAGAGGGAAAAGACACCGGAAAATGTAATTACTCACCCTTCCGGACCGTCATACTCATTGCCCACCAGTTCCCACCCATGTCCTGATGCGCATACACTGACCACCTCTCATGCAGCACTCAGGCCAGGACGCCTTAGCACCCCCCAACATGTGGCTTACATCCACACCACTTCAAACAGGCATTGCCCACACATCATGCTCACAGTGTACTCACCTGTCTGTCTGGAGGACCGTAGAGTAAAGTGTTCTGGGGTAGGACCCCATCCACCAGTTTCTCCAACTCCTCTGCAGTGAAGGCAGGGACCCATTCCCCAGACACTCTAGCCATTGTCGCTTCCAGACTCAGGTCACAGCAGCACATGCAGTGTAGGTCATCTCCTGTTGATGGTCAGGTAGAAAGTGAGGGACCGTACCGTCACCGCTGGCGTACATCGCCATTGGCTCCTGGGACACATAGGGCCCAATGATAACCAATGCGAAGTTACGTGGCGGTCTTTGACCGCCTACCGCGACGCAGCACAATGCCAGCGCACTTACCTCATTTCCCCTTGTCCCTCCTCACAGGTCAGGCAGCCGCCATCTCGGGGGGGCACATGGCATGGCACCTAGCTGCGTCACAGCACATATTGGCACATCTACTGACTCTCGAGTTCACGCACTGCTTCTGTGACATAAATTCAAAAACAGTTGTGCCATCTGTGTGGAAATATGACCTTCTGCTCACCGTTCTCCTCCATAGGCTACAACCGCTCAGGCAGATGATGAGATGGCGGCATCCCCCAGTGTACAGACCCCTGGTGGACCTATCGACAATGGAGGATAGACACATTATCATCACATACAGACTTGATCGTGCCACAGTCCAAGAACTGTGTGCCCAATTGGAGCCAGACCTGATTTCAGCTATCCGTCAGCCCACAGGAATACCCCCTCTAGTGCAGGTTCTGTCAGTGCTCCATTTTCTGGCAAGTGGTTCCTTCCAAACTACAGTGGCCATGGCATCAGGGATGTCTCAGCCAATGTTCTCCTACATGTTGACCACAGTGTTGTCTGCCCTGCTGAAGCACATGCGCAGCTACACCGTTCCCCCCAGGTGGATGATTTGGCCACAGTGAAAGCTGACTTCTATGCCCTGGGACATATCCCCAACATAATTGGTGCCATTGATGGTACCCATGTGCCATTTGTCCCCCCCGAAGAAATGAACAGATTTACAGGAATAGAAAAAGCTATCGCTCGATGAATGTGCAAATGGTGTGTTTGGCGGACCAGTACATCTCCCATGTGAATGCCAAACATCCTGGCTCAGAGCATGACGCCTATATCTTGAGGAATAGCAGCATCCCTTATGTGATGGGGCAACTCCAGAGGCACCGGGTGTGGCTAATAGGTGAGCCCAAGGTCCCGACACAGTATAAGTTGGGGTCTGCGTATGGGATTGTCCCTAAGGGGTAGTGTGTGTCTAGCAGTTGTCCCTCGATATTTGCAGGTGACTCTGGTTACCCCAACCTCTCATGGCTACAGACCCCAGTGAGTATTCCCAGGACAAGGGCAGAGGAACATTACAATGAGGCACATGGGCGTACACGGAAGATTATTGAGAGAACCTTCGGCCTCCTGAAGGCCAGGTCCCGGTGCCTCCATCTGACAGCTGGATCCCTGTACTACTCACCCAAGAAGGTGTGCCAGATCATCGTGGCATGCTGTATGTTGCACAACCTGGCCTTGAGATGCCAGGTGCCTTTTCTGCAGGAGGATGAGCCTAGAGATGGTCTTGTGGCAGCGGTGGACCCTGTGGACAGTGAGGAAGAGGAAGCAGATGAAGATGTGGACAACAGAACAAACATTATATAGCAGTACTTCCAGTGACACACAGGTAAGAGACTGTAACAAAAATTTACATTACAGTAGACTTTTGGACATTGTACATGGCAGCCTCTTACCCTCTGACTGTTCCCTTTGGATTCTCTATTTTCAGATCTGCGTACCCCATTCTGTCTACTGATATATATACTGCTGCCCACCAAAGGTCATCCTGTGGTATATTTCACTGAACATAGACTTTGCAATGCTTTGATAATGTTGTAATAATACATCTTTCTAATCATTATACTGACTCCAGTATGGTTTATGTTTCAACTGTGTTTATTTTTTGTGCAAATCAGTATGGGGGTAAGTGCAAGGGGATGGGGTGATGGTGGAGGAATGTCCAGTTAGAGTACAGTCTATTGGTATCACAGGTGCATTGTCCAATGGTGCACTGGAAGGGGAGCATTGGCAGTCAAGGTGGACAGGGTGACATAGAGGGACAGAAGAATGACAATCAGGAGAGTCTTATTTCCTGGCGGGAGTCTTGGCAATGTTCTCCATATTCTGCCTGGATCGCAGGGACCGTTTGCGGGGTGGTTCTCCTTCTGCAGGGGGTGGGGTGCTGGTGGCCTGTTGGTCCTGTGGTGGGGCCTCCTGTCCACTAGCGCCGGCGGAGGTGGAAGGCTGTTCCTCGGTTTGGCTAGTGTCAGGGGCCCTTTGTTGTGCCACTGCGTCCGTCATGGTCTTGCCCATTTCAGCCAGCACCCCTGCAATGGTGACAAGGATGGTGTATATTTTTGTTAGGTCCTCCCTGATCCCCAGGTACTGGCCCTCCTGCAGCTGCTGGGTCTCCTGTAACTTGGCCAGTACCTGGCCAATGGTCTCCTGGGAATGGTGGTATGCTCCCATGATGTTTGAGAGTGCCTTGTGGAGGGTCGGTTCCCTGGGCCTGTCCTCGCCCTGTCGCACAGCAGTCCTCCCAGCTTCCCTGTTGTCCTGTGCCTCTGTCCCATGAACTGTGTGCCCACTGACCCCAGGTCCCTGATTGTCCTGTGTTTGTGGGGTTGCCTGGGGTCCCTGTAGTGGTGGACACACTGCTGATTGACGTGTCCTGGGAACAGAGGTATGGGCCCGCTGGGTGGGTGCTGTGGTGGTGTTTTCTGAGGGGGGAGGCTCTGTGGTGGTTTGAGAGTGTGGAAGGGTAACCGACTGTCCAGAGGTCCCAGATGGGCCAGGTTGGTCATCCTGATCCAGGCGTGCAGAGCTGCTGTCATCACTGTGGGCCTCTTCTGGGAGGGGGTGCTGGATGTAGCTGGCACCTCCTCTCCGGTGACGTTGGGTAGGGGTCCTGTTGGGATGCAAATGCATTGTTAATGTATCTGTGTGTGCCATCTTGTGCAATGGGTGTGTTTCCCTGTATGATTGTGCTTTCCCTGTCGGCTTGGCCTTGTGTGAGTGGTGATTTTGTGGGCTGGGTGAGTCTCTCTATTGGGCATGCTGGGGTGATGGGTGCCCGTGCAGGTCTGTGATGGGGATCCATGCATTGTTGTTGCATGCAGGGCTTGGTATTGGGATGGGTAGGTTGTGATAGTGGCATATATGTGAGTTGGTGGAGTGATGGGAGTGAGGGAAAGGGTGGGGGTATGTGATGGCATGCAGGTAGGGTGGTTATATAGTAGTAAAGATATGACTTACCAGAGTCCAGTCCTTCTGCTACTCCTGCGAGGCCCTCAGGATGCATTATTGCCAAGACTTGCTCCTCCCATGTTGTTAGTTTTGGGGGAGGAAGTGGGGGTACACCGCCAGTCCTCTGTACAGCAATCTGGTGTCTTGAAACCACGGAACATATATTCCCCCTTAGATCGTTCCACCACTTCCTGATGGCATCCCTTGTTCTTGGGTGCTGTCCCACGGCATTGAACCTGTCCACGATCCTCCGCCATAGCTCCATCTTCCTTGCAATGGACGTCTGCTGCACCTGTGATCCGAGTAGTTGTGGCTCTACCCAGATGATTTCCTCCACCATGACCCTTAGCTCCTCCGTTGGGGTGCCATGGATGTGGTGTGAGTGATATATGTGAGGTGATGTGTGGGGTGATGTGTTGGGGTGTATACTGTGATGTGCGTGGATGGTGTATGACTGATGAGGTTCTGTGCCTCTGACTGAGTGGGTTCTCTTTGCTTGTCTCTCTGTGCTTGGTCTATTTTTTTCATAGAAAGGGTTGTGGGTAATGTGGGTGTGTGTTTTATAGTGGTATGAGTGTGAGGGTGTGGTGTGTGTATGTGTGTCAGGTGTCTGTATTTTGAATTGTCCAATGTGGTGTGGTTTTGTAAGTGTGTGTGCATTTTTAATGTAGTAGTGTGTACCGCCAATGGATTACCGCGGTTGAATGACTTCTGCGTTGATTCGTGGGTCGTGATACTGTGGGCGTATTCCTGTCGGCGTAACGTTGTGGGTTTTGCTATCGACAGTTTATCACTAACCTCTTGTGTGGCGGACTAGTGTGGGTGCCTGTATTGTGGCAAGATTCTCTGTGTGGGTTATAATACCTGTGGTGGATTACCGCTGTGGTCACGGTATCTTGGCAGCCGTCGGCATGGCGGTAATCGGCATTTACCGCCAGGGTTGTAATGAGGGCCAATATGTCAGATTAAATCACTGATGGAATAAAAAGCTCTGAGTCATAAAAAATGCCTATGCATAGTTATTCTATAGCGTTTTCCCAAGGAATTCTGTCATTAAGATTTTTTTTTTTACTGTATCAAGGGTACAACTCCAATAACTGCCTCCTTACTTCCCATAGGAGCTACTTTTAACACCCTTCTTTAGTTTAATCTTTTCAAGTATAGTCCATTTTAGGCTGTTTTCAGTATGGCCTTGTTCCATGCAATACGCAACCATGGGTGTAAGAACCTTACTGTTGCATATCGCTGACTTTCTCACTAAACCTTGTGCAACATTTCTGTGCGGTTTTGCCTATGTGCCCTGGACACAGTTTAAGATGTACAATATTCCCAGTTCCACAGTTTGTCATCTGTTTATTAATAATGGAGACCCTTCCATATTCAATGTTGCTAGACACTGTAGCACTCTCACAGGCGTGGCATTGCCCACAACAATGAATACCGGTGACAGTGGAGTCTCCTGTAATCGATCTTTGCACAAATGTATATCCAGAAGTGATCCTTGCTTTTACAAGTCTGACTCTTAAGTCGTGGTTCCTCTGGAATACTAACAGTGGCTTAGGTAGTTTCTGTTCATCTTCACTGACATTGAGGGTGAGCCACTGTGAATTGATGACTTGCCTTATCTTTTGAGCGATATTTGAGTGGTGGATCACACAAACTAAACTTTTCTTAGTTTCACCTTGTTTAGATTGGTACATTATTTCTGTTGTAATACCTAGCTCTTTTATACGCATTGCGCACCAGGCATCTGGGATATCCTCTTTCCACAGCTTCACACTCAGAACCTCTGCACTGCGATCATATTCCTGTATTGTAGTTGAATTTCTTCTAATACGCAGGAATAGGTTGAAAGGGATGCCTTGCTTCTGGCAACAAGGGTGCAAACATTCAAAATGCCTGGCAGTGGGCTTGGTGTATAAGGAAATTTCTAAGTTATGTTGGATTCAAATAGCTAGGAATTCTTTTTTGTCCCTACTAACTTTCTGGGACAATTTCAAATTAATCATTGCACATATTGATCCGAATAGGGAGCTGATTGAGTGCTTCCTCCTCCCGTTTCCAGATAACAAAAAATGTAATCGATAAATCCTGACTATGATTTAATACTGCCAGAAAAGGAGGCTACTTCATTTTAGATATATTTTGCTTTGAAGAGGCCCATGTAAATGTTAGCCACACTAGGAGCACAGACAGCCCCCATACTGACTTCCTTAACTTGCTTGAACAATTTCCCATCAAATTCAAAATAATTCTCTCCCAATATGATTTCCAGCATTGAAGGATGAATGCAATCAAGTCTTCTGTAATTTTGGATGTTAATACAGTCCTAACTGACATGAGCTCCTCTTTTTGAGGTGCATTCGTATACAGTGCCTCAATGTCCATCATGACCAAACGTTCTCTGTTGGGATGTAATTCTAAACCTTCTACTTTGGAGATGGTATGTCCTGTATCATTCACATATTATATGAATGTGGTCACTAGTGGTTTTGAGAAGGTATCTAAGTATTTAGATAGGGGCTCTGTAGCTGAATTAGTGTTGGTTATTATTGGGCGAAGAGGGGATCGGTGATATTTTGTGAGTTTTGGGAACCCCATAGATAACCGGAGATCTTTAACGACTAGCCCAGGGATACTCAAATTCTTGCTTACTGATGGTGTTTTCTTCTACAGCCTGTTTACTTATTCTGCCAATCTGAAATAAAACTTTTTAAATTGGATCATCTTTGATCCTTTGATAATGTTCTGAAACCAATAGCATACTTTTAATCTTTTTCTTGTATTTGTCTGTATCAAATAACACAATTCCAACTTCCTTGTCACAAAATTTAATAGTGATTTGTTTATTTTGTTGCAGTGTGGTAAGCATTCTGTATTCCTTTTTTGATAAGTTAAAATCAGGTTAAGGGATGTATATCAAGATCTTATGGTCCCAGTTTGTCAACCAAATTCATCGAAAGAAGGTATGCATATCCTTCATTAGTATAAATGTATTCAATCTTTGACTGGGAACAAACGTTAAGGCTGTTAGTAAGCAATAGCACAGGCTCATCTTCCATACCTGAGAAGTTGAGTATATGTAGATTATCTATGGTCGCCAATACTGCTGTCAGCTTGTTTGAAAGTAATGATGAGACTGGTCTGGATTGTGACATCTGCCTTTCACTAGGTTCTGAAAGTGGCCTCAATAGTCTCCCCGCTTGTGCTCTAAAAAAGGTTATTGGGAAGTTGTTGTTGGCATGGGACCCAACCGTCTTAGGGTCTGTCTCACTGATAGAGGATAGTGGCTGAAACATTAGTGTTATAGTCTGAATATCCTGAACTTGCTGTTTAGGAGGTTATGCCCGAAACTGCACTGTGTCCAGAACACCTCTGTTGAAAGTGAGCATCTCAGAATGAGTCAGGTGTGACTTTGCCATGCTAATAGTGAACCTCAGCAAATGCAAGAGGTCCACTGTAGTTTGGAGGTGGGAACAGTCTGAGGTGAGCCTGCCTTCAAAAGCCAGTCATAGAGATAGGGGAAAATTGGCTGCGCAGATGAGCTGTAACCACCTCCATCACATTGGTGAACACCCAAGGGGTGCTGGTAAGGCCAAAAGGGTGCACGACAAATGGAAACTGCTCATGGCCTACCGTGAACCACAGGTAACACCGGTGGGGAGGCAGGATGGGAATATGCGTCCTGCAAGTCCAATGCTACAATCCAGTCTCCTAGGTCTAGGGCAGACAGGACCTAAGCACCTGAACTTCTTCTTGAGGAAGTAGTTCAGGGGCCGTATGTTTTGGATAGGATGAAGACTCTGTCCTTTTTGGGCACCAGTAAGAAGCGATAATATCAGCCACAACCCACTTCTGGTGTCTGCTCCCTCTCTATAGCTCCCTTGGCCAAGAGAGCTGTGACTTCCTGGTTGAGAAGAGACAGATGATCATCCACCAGTCTGCCATAAGATGGTGGCATGGGGGAGTGGTGGTCACAAAGGGGAGGGAGTAGCCCCTTTGGACGATCTGTAAAACTCACATGTAAGATTTTATGGCCGGCAAGTGGGGCAGGTGATGACGAATACTGCTGCCAATTGGATGCTGATAATAGTATGTGGGCAGATTAGGAGGGTTTCGGGCTGTGGATGCTGGGGGGGTTGACTGACCCGACTGCTGGTCGCATGAACCACAAGGTCTGTAGTTATTGCGCCCTCGGCCAATCACTGGCTTGGGAGCGTTCATGCCACAACAGCTAGAAGACTACTGGCGCAGCTGGAAGCCACTTCTGTAGCCACGAAAGAAGCAGAAGGTGGATTGTGGGTGGTATCGAGCCATAAAAAGGCCTAGGAAACTGGCCCTAGCCCAATTGTCCTTAAAGCGCTCCAGCTACGAATCCGCCTTGACAGGAGCCTTCAAAGGGCATGTCAATTAGAGATGACTGGACATCCCCAAAAATCCAGTCATCCTCATCCAGACTTGCAGCCTCAAGACCACCATCTTTGAAACTGCTCTGCCCATGAGTCTGCTGTGTCAAGTTGACAATGTATAGTGAACTGCTCTGAATCTCTCCTTTCGGCAACAGCCCAAGAGAAAACATTGACTGCGCCTTCTACAGGACAGTTGGCAGCACCTGCGCAACCTTGTCCCACAGCCAGTGGGAGTAGAGGCCCAAAAGGCATGCAGTTTTCACTGACTGCAATGTCAGGCTGGTGGAAGAAAACATTTTCTTCCCCAAACTACCAATCCTCTTGGATTCCCGGGGTGAGGTAGGAAATGAACCACAATTTACATGGGCGGTAAAGGCTTAGACCAGCAAGCTCTCTGGGGAGAAATATGGGGTGAGGACATTTGAGTCCCGTGGAGTGGAGTGGTGGCAGCAGGCAACCGTCCTATTCAGAGGAGCCCCAGTGCTGGACTTGGACCGTGTCCACACAAGCAAGTCAGTGAGGGCTTCGTTGAACAGGAGAAGCAGTTCTGAGGGGGAGATTCCCGGTTGCAGCACCTCCATCAATGGCTTCGTCCAGTTCCTCACACCAATCCATTTTAGGGTCTTCACAGGGCTGGATTTCTTCAGGGTCCAGTGCCAACTCCCACTGCTGTCAGAGTCCTATCCCATAGAAATAGGGCTCAGCCTCTGACCTGGAAAGCATGGCTCCACAAGGAACCGGAAACAGGTTCCCCTCTGGCTCGTATTGGAGCCTGGAATTAGAATATGGGTGGTGCCGCCGGTGAGCCCAAATGGAGCTGGGGCCAAAGTCACCAGCACGGAACCAGAAGGGGCCTCCCTATCTCTTGGGGCTTGAAGGTGCACTAGTGGAATCCATCCGCCTAAAAATGAGGCGCACAGCCTCACAGATTTCTTTCCATTGGGTGGGAGTTGCTCTGGATCCCAGAAAATCGGGGAAGTGCAGAGCCGACCCAGGCACTGGCTCTACTGCAGAGCCAGGCCTTCATTCCTGATGCTCCCTCATCTCGTCGGTTAACGGACAAGCTGAAGTTGAAGATCTCTTCAAATTTTTGTTATTCTTATGGAGAGACTTATCTGAGTGGCCCCTCAAGTTGGAATGCGATGAGGATCTTGGGCTCCACGACCAGTCCCTTCCTCTCGACCGGGACCTCAAATGTCATGGTGTCACAAGCAGAGCTGCCAGGGGCTTGAGGAATCGCTCGCTCAAGGCCTTCGGACGAATGATGCAACAGTCGGGACACAACTTGGGGTCATGCTCGAGACACCAAAGGCATACAAGCTGCGGGTCCGTCACTGACATCAATTGATGACAGGTGCCACAGGGCTTAAGGTTGGCCTACTTCGAGGCCACACCAGTACTCAACAGAGAAATGACAAAACGTTAAAAAAAGGTTCAGTCAAAAAGGGAATGAAGGGGTAGCTCTTCTCCAGATTAGTGCTGTCTGGCACGGAAAGAGAAGAACAGATGTCAGGACGCCTGAGTGGTGCCTATATAGGTGCCCCCAACAATGCCGACGATTCAGGGAGAGCAAACATGCCAACTATCACAGCACAGGGGTACTGCTCATGAAAAAACTTCTGGATTCAGTCTGATGCCTGGGGAAAAGCTAAGGTAAGGATTCTGGAGCTAGAAGTCTCTATCAGATCATAATGCATCAGGGGTGAGATCCCCATCTGACTTCAGCCCCAGTTTGGACAAACTGGGACCAGAACTAGAGATATTTAAGAGGACTGTTCTGAATAAAGTTCATAAGATCTTGAGATACATCTCTGGACCTGATTTTAACTTATCAAAGGAGGAATACAGAGTGCTTACCATACTCAATCAATCAGGATTTATAAAGTGCACCAAATCTACCGTGAGGGTCTCAAAGCACTAGAGCGTCTAGCTATTTCGCAGTGCTCTGTTCATTCAAACAGCCATGTCTTGATTTCGTTTCTAAATTCCCAGAGCGATGCAGCATGCCTGAGGTGCAGGGGGAGGTTGTTCCAGGCTTTTGCTCCTAGATGAGAGAAAGAGCATCCTCTGCTGTTGGATCAGCAGATCCAGGTGATGTCTGCGAGGAAGAGGGAGGCGGATTGAAGGTTTCTGGTCGGTTGGTGGAAGGTCATACATTTGTTGATGAATGCTGGTCCATCGTTGTGCAGGGCTTTGTATGCGTGGGTCAGCACCTTGAACTGGCATCTCTAATGGATCAGGAGCCGTGTAGCTTCTTGAGGTGCCGGGTGTTGTCAGTCTATATGGGGAGGTCAAGGATGAGTATTGCAGATTAGTTTTGTACTGTCGGTAGTCCCTTCAGGAGGCATGCAGTGATTCCTACGTTATTACTGTTACTGTAGTCCAGCCTTCCGGTGACTAGGTCTTCAGAGATGGCCCTTCTGGTGTTCACTGGAAGCCACTTGAAGATCTTACGGCGCATACGTAGGGTGTGGAAGCAGGCGGACAAGATTGTGTTTACCTGTTTCTGCATAGATAATTTGCTGTCCAAGATGATGCCTAGGTTGCGGGCATGATGTTTCGGGGAGGGGGAAGGACCCAGTTCAGCAGGCTACCAAGTGTTGTTCCATGGCGAAGTGTTGTTCCCAAAGATGAGGACTTTCATCTTGTTCATGCTGAGCTTGACGCAGTTGTCCTTCATCCAGTCGGCGATGCTTATCATACACCTGTGGAAGGTGGTTCTAGTGATGGAGGTGTCTTCTGACAGTGCGAGGCTGAGCTGGGTGTCGTCGGCATATGAGATGATGTTGAGGCTGTGCGATCTGATTGTGTTGGCCAGGGAGGTCATGTATATGTTGAAGAGGGTGGGGCTGAGAGATTCTTGTGAAACACTGCAGATTATTTTCTTGGGTTCTGAGGTAAATGGTGGAAGACAGATTCTTTGGGTCCTTTCGGTGAGTTATGAGGGGATCCATTTAATGGCGTCTCCCTGGATCCAATTTGGCGGAGTCTGTTGATCAAGATGTGGAGGGAGACCATGAGGAAGGCAGCTGACAGATCCAGGAGGATGAGGGCTGCTGTCTAGGAGGCCCTGATGCCGTCAGTAGCTTCTATAAGAGCTGTCTCGGTGCTGTGGTTACCTCAGGATCTGGATTGAGAGGGGTGCAGGAGGTTGTAGTGTTCCAGGTGTTTGATGATTTGCTGGTTGATTGCCTTTTTGAGAACTTTTGGCGGAAAGGGGAGAAGGAAGATGGGCCGTAGTTCTTCGAATCTGCTGAGACGGAGATTGCTTCTTCAAGAGGGGCCTCACTTCAGCTTGTTTCCAGTCCTTAGGGAAGGAGGTCCTGCTGATAGAGGCATTCAGAACTTTTTTGAGCTCTTTACCAATTGTCTTGCTACAGAGCTGTTATGATATTAATTGTGTTTGACCACTGACTTTGTGTTTCACCACTGTGCATATTAGTTGTTCAATGTTCACCAGTAGCATTTTACATGTTGTATTCAGTTTAGCTGCCTATTGGCTTTAACATGGCATTAGACATTACATTTTGTATTCAGTTTAGCTGCCTATTGGCTTTATCGTGGAGTTAGACATTGCAGTTGAGACATTGCAGATGAGCTGTGTTTTTCCACATGGTAGACCAAGCTGTGTTTTTCGTATTTTGTTCTCACTGAGCCCTAACGTGATTAGAGAGCATATATTTTGTGTTTTTCCTCTCTACCCAGCCTTGGGAAGGAGCGAGCTTTGAAGACTTGGCCACTCTCCAATGCTTGTTCTTTTCCCACTGTGATACAGTAGCCAACATGTTTTGACTATTAGAGGAAAAGGCCCGTTAGCAGGCTTTTTCATTATAAGGGGTGTCCCTGGGCAGCAGCGGGGAATTTTCCAAGACTTCAGTCAGGAGAGGACGTCAGCTGCCTGACCTCCCGTATGGGTAGAAAATCTCTTTCTCACAGTTGAACAGGAGTCATCAACTTGCAGGCATAAGAAAGATGAAGAGGAGTGATAGGCCCTAAAGTGATGAATGTTTAATTTTATTATTTGCTTTGAAGTTATGCTATAATATGATCACATGTATTTGCTGTGTACATTGCAATTGAGAAGTACTTTGATATATTTTCCTTTCATTGCTGTGACTACTTTTGAACGTGTGCTTCCAACCTAGTAATCTCTTCTCTCAGGAACCTCTTGGTGAAGTAATAATAAATGTCTTCTTTAAACTAAGAAGTGCATTCCAGAGAAGTTTTGTCAGCTCGGTCATAAGATAAGTGAAAGCAAAACAAGAGCTTGAAGATGTGGTGGACACATGGGTCTGTGGGTGCTCCTGAGTGACCAGAGTTCATGAAGGACGTTGTGGCTTGAGCTGTGAGAGTGTCCCAAAGGGTGAGCAGGTGTTTGGGGTTTGCATTCGTGGGTGTGAATAGGTTGCCATCAGTGGTTGTGGTTTGAAGTTCTCATATATGGCTGAGTTCTTGTAATGGTAGAAGTCTGCCAGGGTGTCACACAGTTCTTGGGCGGGGGTGATGTCTTCCCTGGTGGCTGCGGGGTTGGAGACTTCCTTCACGATGGCGAAGAGCTCCTTGCTCTGGTTTGTGGTGGCTTCTTTGTAGTCTGCTAGAGTGTTCTTCTTTGTTTCTCTCAGGAGGCAGTGGTACTATTTGAGTGCTGTTTTGAGGGTGGTATGATCTTCTGTCTTTTCGCTAGCACGTCACTTCCTTTTTAGTTGCCAGCAGTTGTGTTTGGGGGATATCAGCTCCGCAGTGAAGCAGCTGGCTTTTCTGGCTGGTACTTTAGGTTTGGAAGGCTTGGCGTGGGCGACTGTGTTGGCACATTCCGCGTTTCCACTGGGAGAAGTTCGTTGCAGCCTGTTCTGGGTCCCAGAGATGTGTCTGGGAGGTGGGCGTTGAGAGCGTTGTTCAACTAATCTTCTGATACCTTTTTCCAGTTTCTGTGTGTGGAGCTGGGGTTGTGATGCTAGTGTTGGTAGATCTTGGGATGGTTAAGAGGACACTGTGGTGGTTGGTCCAGGTGTGCTCTGAGACATGGTTGTAGTTGACTCCATTGCTGGATTTAAAAAAGGGGTCTAGCATGTGTCCTGGGATGTGGGTGGGGTCGATGACAAGTTGTTGGAGTACGATGTTGCTCATGCTTTCCAAGAGGTCGATTGTGATGGTGTCGTCAGGGTCACTGAGGTGGAAGTTAAGATCTCCTAGAAAGATGCAGTGCTCAGAGTCAATGGCGATCGGGATAATAAGGTCAGGGAAAGTGTTGCTGAAGTTGGGGCGTGGTCCAGATGGTCTGTATGTGAGGGTGCCTATGATGGTGCTTTTTCCGTCTGTGCGAAGTTGGAAATTAAAATGCTTAATTATTGGGTCTGGGTCATCTAAGGAGATTGCCCAACATATAGTGTCCTTGTAGATGATGGCAATTCCACCTCCATGTTTATAGATTCGGTCCCAATGTGTTATCTTGCAGCCTTCTGGTGTGGCGATGGCGATGTCTGGTGCGGAGGCAGGATTCAGCCAGATCTGTGTGTGGAAGATTACATAAGGGGCGAGGGATGAGATTGTGCCCCAGATTTTTGTGGCATGTTTGCAGATCGATTGTGCTTTAGTAGAATGCACTGGAGTTGTGCCTTGGCGGTCTCAGACAGTGGGGTGGGTGCAGTCGTGTTTGAGGTGTCTCCGTCATTATTGGTTGCTTCGGTGTTGCAGGTAAAGGGCAATGCTAGCAGGACAACGGTCCTCTAGTGGTGTGTGTAGATGTGTGGCAGCTTTTGTTATCGATGTGCCCAGGATCCAGGGCTCAGAGGCGTGCAGCAGTGTAGCTGTGCCAGGTGGAAGAACCAGGGTTCATAGTGCTGGGCACAGTCCAGGCACAGACGGGCAAACATGGGCTTGACTTTGGTGCACCCTCTGTATATGTTCACTGTGTAGCCGCACTGCGGCTGCCATTAAGTAGGTCCTGGAAGGTGGGAGGGGCGCTGGGAGGCAATGGGCGGGCTAGGCAGGAAGCAGGAAAACAGGCAGCATGCAGGAGCAGCAAATGAGGTAAAAACAAGGGGAAGTGAAAGCTGGCTAAAAGCAATGAGCAAGCAGTGAAACACGAGGGACAAGCAGGAGAAAGCACTCAGAAAATGGGGGAAGGAGAAAGCAGTAAAAACCGAAGAAAAAGCAGGAAAAAGCAGTCAAAAAATGGGGGAAAAAGAAACAAAGCAGTGAAAAACGAGAGGAAAGCAGGAGAAAACATTCAGCAAATGGGGAAAAAGAGCGAGAAAGCAGTGGAAAACAACGATAAAGCAGGAGAGAACATTCAGAGAATGAGGAGGATGCACAGCAGCACAGGAAAGCTGGGCCTGGGACATTGCAACAAAAGGATCAAATCACTATTAAACCTAGTGACAAGGGAGATGGAACTGTGTTATTTGATATGGAAACGTATAAGTGAAAGATGAAAAGTATGCTATCTGTAACAGATCAAAGATCAGAGGTGATCCAATGAAAAAGTTATATCTCAGATTGACAGAAAATGTAAACAGGCCCTAGAACAAAACACCATCAGTAAACAAGAATCTGAGTTTCTCAGGTCAAACCCTTCAAGAACCCCAGTTATCTATGGGGTTCTCAAAACACACAAAGACATCACTGATTTGCCCTTTGCCCAATAGTATCAACCATTGTTTCAACTACAGAGCCCCTATCTAAATATATAGACACCTCTTAAAACCACTTGTGTCCACATTCAAATCATCTGTGAATTTTACAGGACATATCATCTCCAAAGTAGAATGTTTAGAATTTAATACCAACAGAGAACTCTTAGTTACAATGGACATGGAAGCACTCTATGTAAATATACCTCATAAAGAGGCGCTCATGTTAGTTAGGACTGTTTTAACATCCAAAATTGCTGAAGGCCCGATTACGTTCATCCTCCAATACGTGGGAATCGTATTGAGGGAGGATTACTTTAAATTTGATGGGCAGGGGGCATGGCTAAGATGGCCGCCGAGTAGGAAAGTTCTTTCGGAGCTCCGTCATCGGCCTTTGGCAAAGACCGGATAGGGCACCCAACAATGCCATCCGGGGGGCGTGGTGGCACCACTCGTGTCTCCTGGAGCCCCCATGTTCGGCTGGGGTCGGGGAGACGTGCCTCAGGGTGCCGTGGCCCCACTGAAGGGCTTGGAAGAGGGCTATGAGGTAGGCCATGGCAGGCTGCAAGTGAGGCAGCAAGAAGATTGCAGCCTAGCAGGAAAGGAACCGGAGGAGGAGAGGTGAGACCAGCACCCTCCCATCACCGGGCTGCTGTGTGTGGAGGATTGGTGCTGCTGCAGGCCAGTGGGTGGCCCCTGTTGAGCCGTGGGCCTGGAGGCTGCCTGGGCGGACACAATAGCGCGGTACGTGTGGGCACCTGGGCTGCGTGGGGCAGACGCCACAGACCAGGTAGAGGCCGGAGTGGAGGGGCATAGATGGAAAGCCTCAACTGAGGTCGAGGAGATGCCTGGTAAAGCGGCTGCAGCAGGGATGGGGGATGAGGACATCCCCGCTGTGATAGTGTGGAAAAGAGCTGGCCAGCGAGTGTAGCGCCCCAGCCAGCCCTACCCATCTAGCAGGCCCAGGAGGCCTACGGACTCAGAGAACTGCATAGGACGCACGCGGATGAGGGAGGACAGACCTCTCTGGAACAGGGGCCCCCAGAGGTACAGCAACTATCGCCAGGCTGTCGCTGGCCTAGCTGCCATCCGTGTGGCCGCCGGCGTGGGCTGAGTAGATGCCTGGACAGCGCAGGGCAGGTGCTGGAGAGTGAGCCAGAGCCAGGGGAAGCAGGTGAGGAGCCCTGGCCTGGGCCAAAGAGAAGGCCTGTGCAGAGACTTCCGCAGGAGTAGGTAAGGCAGCCACCCGCTGCAGTAGTGCAGAGTGAAGCTGGCCTGGGCCTGTGACGCCCAGTAAAGTCCAACCTAGCAACCAAACACAGGAGATTCTCAGTCCCAGAGTGTTGGGTGAGCGCAGGCGGGAGGAAGCTGGCATTTCATGAGCAGGGCCCCAGGTGGAATTGAACAAGGTACAATTGAAGCAGGTACGGGCCCTGTACTTGTGCGGCGACAGCAGCGACCGGTACAGACAGTGTGAAGTCAGTTCGGCCATCATGGCCACCCAGTGGGCAGGGGCCTGCCAGTGGACCCGCTGCCTGTCTGATGGAGTACCTTGCCCAGGACAATGCTTAGGACTTAGGTGCCCTGCCCACCCACGGAACAGCACAGACATTGAAGACAACGGCACAAACAGAATCTCCCTGGGCAGCAAGCAAGTTGAGGCCACAACCGGGGGACAGTGGTCCGGACAGACCCTATAACAATCCACAGATCGACAGAGATGGCGTCCCACATACATAACAAGAAGGAGGGCCCCCTCAAAGACCTCTTTAATAAAACCCCTGCCAAGAAAGCATATCCACCTGGGGTCCCATCGACGGAGGGAGGAGACATGGCGGAGCCGGAACCACTGGAAGGCAGGGAAGCGCCATTGACAAGATCATTCATGGAGCAGCTCTTTGGGTCCCTACGTGAAGATTTTGCCGCACTGAAAGAGGAAATAACAGCAGAAGTTAAGGATCTCAAAAGAGAGGTTGTTGACCTGGGACAACGCGTGGACACGCCGGAACAGACCCATGACACACGCAAGGAGGAACTGGACTACCACAGGAGAGAACTCTTTACCCTACAGGACAAGACCAAGAAGTGCAGTATCAACTAGAGGACTGAGATGCTATTAATTGTGTTTGACCACTGACTTTGTGTTTCACCACTGCGCATATTAGTTGCTCAATGTTCACCAGTAGCACATTACATGTTGTGTTCAGTTTAGCTGCCTATTGGCTTTAACATGGAGTTAGCCATTACATTCTGTATTCAGTTTAGCTGCCTTTTGGCTTTGACATGGCATTAGCCATTACATTCTGTATTCAGTTTATTTGCCTATTGGCTTTGACATGGCATTAGATATTACATTTGGTATTTAGGTTAGCTGCCTATTGGCTTTAATGTGGGGTTAGACATTGCAGATGAGCTGTGTTTTTCCAAGCTGTGTTTTTCCACAAGATAGACCAAGCTGTGTCCTTCACACCAGACCTTAGCTGATAAGAGCACGTAGATTTTGTGTTTACCTCTCAATCCAGTCTGAGCACGGGTGAGGCTCGGAAGAATTGGCCACTCTCCAAGTTTCTTCGGTTCTCACATTGAGTTTGCTTTTAAGGATGACTCTGGATTACAGCAGGGTTAGATTGAATCTGCTTTGACTTCGGGCAGGAACGGAGACGTCAGTTGCCTGTCTCCCGTTTGGGTAGAAAATCTCTTTCTTGCAGTTGAACGGAGTTATCAACTTGAAGCCCCAGAAATATGAAGCTGAATATAGGCCCTACAGCCTTGCCCTACGGTGATAAATTTTGACTTTTATGCTTTGCTTTGAAGTTATGCTGTAATATAATCACATGTATTTTCTGTGTACATTGCAACTGAGAAGTACTTTGATATATTTTGCTTTCATTGCTGCAACTACTTTTGAATGTGTGCTTCCAACCTCCTAATTGCGTCTCTCAGGAACCTCATGGTGAAATAATAATAACAATAAATGTCTTCTTTAAACTCAGAAGTGCATTCCAGAGAGGTTCTGTAAGCTTGATTATGAGATAAGAGCAGGAAAGCAGAAAAAGGACTCAGAGAACAGATTGTGTTGCTCTAACATTCATATAAAAGGAGTTATGACACAGACAGTGACAGGGGCCCTGAAGGACTTGGTGTGGCTCTTCCACCATGTGGCCCCAGCACTGAAAGATAAGAATATTGTGCTCGGCAGAACACATAGAGCTGGCCACCCTGCCCGCTCTACAGGCCAGGCTCAGGACATACTAACCTGACTACATTACTACAAACGAGAGGCCATAATGGTGGCTGTCTGTAACCAAACGTCGATTGAGTTTGAGGGACACCGGATCGGCTTGTTTCAGGACTTGTCGATGCTGACGTTATAACGCTGTAGGATGCTTCAGCCTGTGACGGACATCCTCAGAAAGAAATGTATCAGATATAAATGGGGCCACCCCTTTCGCCTCCACTTTATCTGGCAGAATGAAACCCACAGCATCCGCACACTGGAAGAAGCACAGGGCCTGGATGGGATGCTGCTGCACCTCGGAGACCAAACCCAACAGTCAGCATCCCAGGTACAGCTGCCACAAGCCGACAGGGGGTGCTCAAAATCCCATACCCGATAAAATAAATCTTATAAACCCACAACGGTGGAAGCCAAAAGAAGAGGGCAGCACTGCTCAGAAGCCTACACAGCCGTGACATCAAATCAGAGGCAGATTCAGACCAATGATATGAACTGGCAAACCACATGGGTTCCCCCCGTCTACAAGATGATACCTGTTGGGTAACTTGAGCGGACAGATCG
The DNA here is from genome assembly GCF_031143425.1 of Pleurodeles waltl. NCBI lineage: Eukaryota > Metazoa > Chordata > Amphibia > Caudata > Salamandridae > Pleurodeles > Pleurodeles waltl. The sequence goes on along the minus strand of NC_090451.1, from coordinate 629,883,984 downwards.
TGATCTGGTAAAGGCAAGGAGACAATAGACTGAGACACCCGGATGGCGGAGCTCCGATTCATCAAGGCAGTGATTGAACGAATGACGGACTGATGACCTGGTCCAAACCCCCGGACTAGCTTGTGACTGTTCCCAGGCGGGGAACACCATTAAAAGTTCATCCCATTTTGATTGTCCCTTTTCACTACCTTCCCACATTGACCCTGATGGGGTGGCACCTTCCCTCCTCACCATTCATGGGCTCACACATCGGAAACTCCCATAATAAGCCAGTCATATGACATACAGTACAGTGACACTCATTTGTCTCCCCAATAAAAAACATACTTAGTCTTAACGAAAGGGGACTTAATGCCCCAGAGAAGGGACAGGCCCTACTATTGCAGCTCAGGGAAGTAATGAGTGATATATGTCTGCTACAGAAAACTCACTTACTCTGCTCAGACTGGAAAAGACTGAAGTCACGCTGGTTTGACCGTCAATTCCACTCTTCGGTTCCTTGGTGGCGGGCGGGAGTGGCAATCCTACTGGCCACAAACTTTCCAGGGAAGGTAATCCGCATGCAGACGGAGATTCCTGTGAGACTTCTCTCCCTACATATTGACATAAGGGGGCACAGGCTGATGATAGCTAATATTTACAGGCCAAATGAACACCAGGAATGCTTCCTAAAAGAAGCACTGGGGAAGATCCTAACAACTCCAGACGAGGACATTGTGGTAGGCAGGGACGTTAATATAGTTCCAGATCCCCAATTAGATTGGTTCATCCAGAGATACGGACAGACAGGAGCCTTCTCAAGGGGTTTTCATGATTGGCTTGAAGGGGCAGGATTGACTGACATCTAGCACCGGCAACATCCAGTGGATAGAACATACTCCTTCTTCTCGGCCGCCCACCAGACATATTCCTGTATAGAGCTTTTCCTCACCACTCCATGTATCACCAACCTGGCTACCAGCTCTGAGATTGGGGTGGCCTCTATTTCTGACCACTCCCCACTCACACTGTCCCTTGCTCTTCCCTCTCACAGCCCAAGTAGACAACAATGGTGTCTAAACATGAGACTTATAGCGTATGAGGATATTTTGGTGGAAATTGGGAATACGATAAGCCACTTTCTAACCATAAACAATACCCCAACAACCAGTATCACGACCCTATGGGAAGCCCTTAAAGCAATCATCAGAGGTCAGTTCATAGCGATAGCAGCGAGACATAGGCGGTCATTATTAACTCCGCGGTATGGGCCACCATGCAGGCAGTGGCGGGAAATCCTGCAAGCCGGCATGGCGCCCCACACCGCCACATAATGAACCCATGGAGGGCCATCATAGGTGGCCCTCACTCACCGCCAGGCTGCCTCTGTAAGGCAGGCAGCCTGGCGGTGGTTGCCATCAGTATCCGACAGGGCAGCGGTGCTGCCCCTCGGATAATGACCCCTTATCCTCCAGCCTTTCCCTGGCGGGTTTCCCCGCCAGGGAAAGGCTGGCAGAAGGGGTGCACCGGGGCACCCCTCAGGGACCCTGCACTGCCCATGCACCTAGCATGGGCAGTGCAGAGGCCCCTGTGCAGTGCCCCATCGCGCAGGTCACTGCCTGATTTAGCTGCACCTCCTGCACAGAGGCATTGGCGGCAGCTCCATGTGGAGCTGCTGTCAATGTCCAGGCCAGGCATTCCTCTGGGCCGGCGGGCGGAAACAATGTTTCATAATATGTCCGGCAGGGTTCTGGGGGCGCTGGTGGTCATGGAGAAGACTGCTAGCATGAACACAATGGTTTTCACCATTGTGTTCATAATGAGGGCCTAAATATCACATGACGTAAAAAGTGTCAACAACTAAAGGACGACATAGGGGCCCTGGAGGTGTCACATAGTCGGACTGTGTCTCTAGCAGTGCAGAGGCAACTCACCACACATCAGAAACAATTACGGGTTTTGGATAAGGATAAGGCGGAGTATGCCCTACTACGGACTAAGCAAAAGTCCTATGCTGGGGAAGACAAGGCGGGCCGCCTACTGGCCCACCAACTCCGCACGCAGGCCACGGGAAGACAGGTGCCAGAATTGAGGCTGCCTGATGGCACCCTGACATGCCAGGAAGAGTTGATCCTTCATCAGTTTGAGCGGTTTTACTCAGACTTATACTCTCTGGAAAAGCTCGGCCATAATAGCATGAAGGACTAGCTGGACTCCACTCCTCTGCCCCGGAACCCCCCTGAAGACAGTGCCATCGTAGAGAGGGATATCACACCCACGGAGGTCCTCACAACCATACACCGTCTGCAAACAAGTAAAGTGCCAGGTGTAGAAGATTTTGGAGCAGAGTTTTAAAAGTCTTTCGGAACCCAGCTAGCCCCTGTGCTGGCCCGGCTGTACAACAGGCTGGGCACATCCCACCCCCTCCCCCCTATGATGCAACTAGGTATGGTGACAGTTACTCCTAAACCTGGGAAAGACCCACAACTGTGCTCCTCCTAATGACCCATTATATTATTAAACAGGGACGCTAAGATCTTCACGGGTATCCTAGCTCGTAGGCTGAACCCATATATGCAGGACCTGGAAGATCCGGATCAAGCCAGGTTTATGCCTGAGCGGTCATGTAGCGACAACACTAAGAGATTATGTCACCTGCTGGACAAGGTCCACTGCTCTAAAACTCCAGCCCTCCTCCTCTCCATTGATGCAGAGAAAGCGTTTGACGGGGTGCACTGGCAGTATCTCCATGCGTTCTTACGGCATCACAGGTTTGGCCCCAGGTTCCGCGAGTGGATCCAATGCAATTATGATAAACCTAGAGCCATGGTCATCGTGAATGGGGAAATGTCCCGGCAATTTCCTATCTCAAGGGGCACTCAACAAGTATGCCCCCTCTTGCCTCTATTGTTTGCCTTATATATAGAGCCCTTTGCTGAGCATATATGGCAGCACCCAGACATATTCGGCTTGCCAATGGGGGTAGATCACATAATCTGTCTCTCTACGCAGACGATGTGCTCCTCCATCTGTCCCAGCCTCAGACTTCTCTCCCCAGGGTCATGGCGGAGCTGACGGCCTTCAGTAAGGCATCAGGCTTTAAAACCAATCTCACTAAATTGTCCATGCTGAACCTTACCATCCCTGAAGCTGAAAGGACTCCCTTTGAGGCTAATCTCTCCTTCTCGTGGGCCACACAAGGGATCAATAGACCACAACTACAATAGGGTACTAAACACTGTGCGCTCAGACTTGACGATATGAAAGACACGTGGTCTCTCCTGGCTAGGCCGCCTATCTGTGGTCAAGATGACACTTCTGCCTAAAATACTTTACCTTATGCAGACCATCCTGTTACAACCGCCCCCTAATCTATTAGACAAACTGCAAGTGCTTATCCAGGAGTACATTTGGAGTGGTAAGAGGGCCAGAATGTCAAAGGCCCAGGTATACCTTCCACAGACCAAGGGAGGGTTGGGAGTCCCACACCTGCTGAGCTACTACTACGTTGCACAGCTGCTTTATATGGTTGAATGGGCCTGACCCCTCACAAAGAAATACTGGTGCTTTATCAACCAGGCTGCGGCTGGAGTTCACATCTGGAAGGTACTGTGGCTGCCAAAGAAATATCGACCACCAGGGGTGTATGTCTCCCCTATCTTGAGGGCTACACTGGGAGCATAGGGCAAGGTACAGGTTACGAAAGGGCTATCCACACGATCTCCCCACAGACACCGATCATCGGTAACCCAGACATTCCTCCCGCAATTAGCGACCCCGAACTTACACCCTGGCAGGAATCAAACTGCAAGAGGATAGGAGACCTCTTTGATGAGGACAGAGTCATTGACTTCAACCATCTCCAAGCTGGGTACAGTCTCCCGGCATCCACATACTGACAATACATGGCCGTCCACCACTGGGTAATTTACCCTGCTATACGTCCGCACTCCAGTCCACCCCTCACACAATTTGAACAATGGTTGCTAACCAGAGAAATGGACAAGCGACTCCTGTCCGACATTTACGTCTTTCTGCTCACACCACCCGCACTCTCCACAACACCAGCAGGGTACAGATGGGAGACGTAATTTGAGCGCACATTCACAGACAGGGAGTGGTGAGATGCCCTTCACCGGGCACGAGACACAGCGTGCGCCACAGATACCATAGAAATGTTTTTGAAAACAGCCATTTACATTTATTATACACCTGCACAGATGGCTAAGTGGAGGGTGTATGGCGATGGTGGATGCTGGCGTCAGTGCGGACAGAAAGGCACACTTACTCACATATTGTGGCACTGCCCGAAAATCACATTTTCTGGCATACTATCCTCCAAGTCATAGACGAAATAATGACACTAACATACCACGGTACCCAAGCTACGTGCTACTGGGCCTCCCCAACCACCAAACATACCCACTTTGCACAACTAAAGGTCGGGCAATCACTTTGGCTCTGGGGCTGCTAAACACCTACTACTTTCCGATGGGGCTCGGAGATCATTCCCATTCATACTGACTGGCTGCACAAATTATGGGCCCTCCAGGGTATGGAAAAATTGACAGCAGTAGCGGCCGGCTCACTGCCTCTCTTCAATAAAACCTGGGGCCCTTGTATCAAATATGTCAGATGAATTCAGAGAACTAATATGCCCATCATACCTAGGCATCCTCCGACTGACAAGTCCTATCCAGACTTCCTCCTAGTTAATCTGGTTGATATGCTCCCAACAGGGGATTCCCTAACTGCAACATACACTTTAAGTATACCCATTGTAACTGTCTTACTGCAAATAATGTGCTTTCCCTCCCTCTTCTTCTACCTTCCCCTCCCTCTTTTCACCTGTTCCCCCCCCCTCCTTACTGGCCAGTGATTGTCAGTGGGAAAAGTTGTATTGTTCTTACTTCCTTTAAAAGTCAATAAAAGAGACCTTAAACCTACATTTTATGGGCGTTTTTTCAAGCAAGTAAAGGGAGTCAGTATGGGGGCTGCATGTGCCCCTAGTGTGGCTAACATTTACATGGGCCTCTTCGAAGAGAAAATAGTCTATAATGAAGTAGCCCCCTTTTCTGCCAGTATTAAATGATGGTCGAGATTTATCAGCAACATTTTTTCATCTAGGAAGTGGATGAGGAAGCCCTCAATGAGTTCCTCATTTGGATCAATATGTGCGATGACAATTTGAAATTCTGTCCAGAAAGTTAGTAGGGACAAAGTGGAAGTCCTAGATATCTGGATCCTACATAACAAAGGAAACTTAGAAGTTTTATTATATACCAAACCCACTGCATTTCGAAAGATTTCACCCCCGTTGCCAGAAACAGTTCATCCCCTTCAGGCAATTATTATGTATCACAAGAAATTTCACTACAATACAGGAATACAATCGCAATGTAGAGGTTCTGAGAGAGAAGTGTCTGAAAAGAGGATATCCCAGACATCTGGTGTGCAGTGCATATAAAAGGTATTACAACGGGGATAGTATGTTCCAATTTAGACAAGATAAAACTAAGAACATTTTGGTTTGTGTGATTCTCCATTCAAATATGACTCATAAGATAAGGCAAGATATCAATTCACATTGGCACATCCTCAATGCCAGTGAAGATGAACAGAAACTACCTAAGCCACTGCTACCATTCCAGAGAAACCACAACTTGAGACATGTAAAAGTGAGGATCACTTCTGAATCAACATTCGTGCAAAGATCATTTACAGGAGACTCCCCTGTCCTAGCTAATCATAACTGTGGGCAATGACACGCCTGTGAGAATACTATAGTGTCTAGCAACATTGAATATGGAAGGGTCTGCATTACTGTAGATTAAGAACTGTAAAACTGGCAACAGTGTATATCATAGACTGTGTCCATGTGGTCTGGGCTACACAGGCGAAAGAAGGAATCCCACACAAGGTTCAGTGATCATTAGTCAGCCATATGCAACAATAATGTTCTAGCACCCATGGTTGCACACAAGGCCATATTGAAAACAGCTTGAGATGGACGATACTTGAAAAGATTAAAATAATGAAGGGCATTGACAAGTAGCTTCTATAGGAAGAAAAAATAGGTTTACTGGATTTATACCCGTGATGCAATAAAACTGGTACTTAACAACAGAATGCCTTGGAAAACGCTATGTAACAACCTTGCATAGACATTTTTTATGACTGCTCTTTTCAGTGGTTTAATGTGTATATTCTATGTAGTGTAGTCCAACTTAATGTGTGCTACTGGTCCTCCTTAATACCTCTGCCTTATTTCAGAACAGCTATTAAATTAGTAGGATGCAGTTGTGTCTGAATCTGTAAGTCAGACACCATTGGGATTTGCTATGAGGCAAGCATTTTTATTATTATTTTTGCTTTAGTCTTGTTAGGATACCATGAAATATTCTTAATTTCAATAAACATTTTTGCATCCTAGATTGGTGATATTTTCCATCTGTGTTAAAGGTGGGACACCCAAGGGTACGGCTTAATTTCTTATAGAGAACTGGGGATTGAGTGCAACCACTGTAAGATGACCTCTTCTTTTGGGGAGGTGACAGTACCCAGGGCATTAAAATGCCCAACGACGGGGCCCGTGTGCCCCCTCTTTTATTTGAACATGCCCTTGGGACCAGGCCCACCTGGGGGCTTCACAAAAACAAGAGCGAGAGCCTGCATGTGTCCCAAATTGGCTGCCAACGCTTCCTGGTTTGAAGTGCTGGCAGCACATCAGAGCTCTGCAGCTCCGTGCACGAGCTCTTATTATTCGTGATGTCGTCGAGGAGGATCCGCAGCCCCAGGTATACAGATGTATTTTCCCTTTAATATCTCAAAAACTACTGAATGGATTTACTCCAAATAACCAAAAGCACAATCTGTTGAAGAAACTCTAGCTTTCTGCCAAATTTGGTGTAATTACGTCCAGCGGTTTGGGCTGTAGTAATGTTCAAAACTCCTATGGAAATTAACATGGAAAATGCATGTTTTATGACACCCCCTCTTTTCTCGGCCCGTTCTTGACAGATCACCCGAAAACTTCCCATGTGCAACAAGAATCACCAGCACACTTTGTTTTTAAATGTTGTGAAGAGTCATCAAACGTTGCATGGCCTAACTATAACTACCTAGTAACGACTGTCATATATATAACCTTGTGGCGGTTGCAATTAGAAATAGTTAGGACCTAGTTTCTATAGAGAAAGCATTTTTTTGTTTGGCTAATAACTTTGGCGCCACTTGACAAATTTTCACAAAATGTTCCTTAAAAACTTTCACGCTCTGGCTTTACAGCTGCTGTCTGGAAAGTTTTGGGATGATCCTTCCCAGGGGTCCCAAAACGTGTTTTCCCCATTCATTTTTACTTAGGGATTTTGAACAGCGATAGCAGCCAAAACCACTGGACGGAATTACACCAAATAGGACAGAAAGTTGGCTCTTGGTCCAGAATGAGCCCTTTTTGTTTTGGTGTAAATCCATTCAGTAGTTTTTGAGAAATTGAAGGAAATCCAAATTTAGATATAAGTAAGCGGATCCATCGCAAATCCAACGTGAAGCGTCTCAGCTCCGTGCGACAGAAGGAAGTAATGCAATTGCCTGGTCACAACATGTGGAGAAAGTTGCGGCCACCATCTTATCAACCGGTGCACCGCCCGGGGGATGGAAATAGGGGCTGTAAATAATAAATGGGGTCAGATCAGAGGTACTCTGGCCCCGTGAGGTTCACCTATGAGTGTCTGAGGGACCCCTCATGAGTTTCAAATGGTTCAAAGCTCTTTTTTTTTTTAACCATTTAAAAAATGGTGGCATCATGCCTACGTCACACACCCCTGCGCCGCCCCCCATGTAACGTTGCGACGGAGTCGTGAATCCTTCTGAAAATACAGAAAGCAAATTCATACAAATGCTCTTGTTGACAGACCCAGAAAAAAAACGTAGAAATTCACTGGAAAAAATCAAAGGTTACATGGACGTTAAATTTAGGCTCACACTTTAAACATCCAAAACCATAGAAATTCACCTGTTATAGTTAATAACAATAACTCATGCCCTAAGGGAACTATAACTCGCGCCCTAGCCATGCACTGCTAATTACCCAACAAATAATGGCACTCATGACAACTTTTATAACATCATTGATATAATAAATGTAATATTTGCGGTAAACTTTTTGATGTTTTGATGAAAAAACTGTGCATGGCAGGGGCATGAGTTATAGTTACCTTAGGGCATGAGTTATAGTTACTTTAGATAACTATAACAGGTGAATTTCTATGGTATTGTACGTTGAAAACGTGAACATGACTATAACACTCCTGTAACCTTTTTATATAAATATATATATATATATATATATATATATATATATATATATATATATATATATAAAATAATGTCACTTACTCAATAGACATCTGTTCATGGCATGTAGTGCTGAAGATTCACATGCTTCGCATCAGTACGCCATCTAGTGTTGGGCTCGGAGTGTTAGAAGTTGTTTTTCTTCGAGGAAGCTTTTTTGAGTCCTGAGATTGAGTGACTCCTCCTCTTGGTGATTGTGCGCATGGGCAGCATTTTGAACTTCTCCTGTTTGTGGAACCAATTCAAAATCCTCAGATCCAGGATAGGCCTCAATCGACCATCCTTTTTGGGAATCAGGAAATACCTTGAATAACATCCCTGACCCTTTTCCTGCTCTGGAACCAACTCCACTGCACCTTTTAACAACAGGGCATGCTCCTCCTGATGAAGAAACATGAGGTGCTCTTCTGTGTAAAATGAATGACGAGAAGGGAAGGGGGGGGACTCCTTAAAAAGGAAAATCATAACCTTTTCCCACTATACTCAGCACCCAAGAGGCTGATGTAATTAACGCCCACTCGTGGAGAAAATGTAACAGCCTTCCCCCTACGGGTAAAACATGCTGGAATACGGAGAGAAAACTAGGGCTGCTTTCCATGATGGGCTCCCCCAGAAGAAGAGGATGAAGTGGAAGGCTGCTGTGTGGCTCCTCGCATTCTAACCCTCAAACAGCTCCTATAAGACCTGTAGAGAGGGTTGATAGGCTTCTGGACGTTAGATTGTAGCCTTCCACGAAATGAGGACCCATGGCCAAGTTCTCTGAATCTCTGAAAAGACCTAGAGGGCGCAGAAGGTGATGCCTGAAGGCCCAAAGATTTTGCAGTAGCCCTGCTTTCCCTAAATCTTCCCAAAGCTGAGTCCACTTTAGCCCGAAACAGCTTCTCACCATCAAAAGGAAGGTCCATCAGCATAGCATGAACATCAGAGGAGAAACCAGAACCTCTGAGGCACGCGTGCTTCCTGGCTGCTACAGAAATGCCCATAGCCCTAGCAACCGAGTCTGCAGTGTACAAACCAGATCGAATGACCTGCTTTGCTGCCGCTTGACTGTCCTGCAAGAGTTCATTAAAGTGCCCCTGTGCATCCTGTGGCAAATATGGTACAACTGCTCTTGCCGTGTCCATTAAGGCTTAGATATACCCCCCAGCACACATGTAACATTCAGAAACTTTAAGGCCATGCTGCCTGAGGAGAAGCACTTCTTAGCTGTCTGCTCCATACATTTAGGCCCATATTTATACTTTTTTTGCACCGCATTTGCGCTGCTTTTTGACGCAAAAATGGTGCAAACTTGCAAAATACAATTGTATTTTGTAAGTTTGCGTTGTTTCTGCATCAAAAAGCGGCGCAAATGCGGCGCTAAAAAAATATAAATACGGGCCTTAGACTCCCTATCAGATGGAGTTGTAGGGAACAAACCAGGAGCCGACACTACAGAACAAGAGCTTGCACCCCCAAGCACTCAGGTGTTGGATGCTGTGATAGGAACTGAGGCTCTCCCGGAGCAACTCTGTACCTCCTAGCCACAGTCCTGGAAACTGCTGGTGTTGTGACAGGCTTCCTCCAAATTTCTAAAATGGGCTCAGTGAGGGTGTCATTGAAAGGGAGGAGTGGTTCGGAAGATGTAGCCAATGGATGCAACACCTCAGTTAAAATATTTGTTTTTGTCTCCGATGGTGGTAGAGGTATGTCCAAAAATTCAGCAGCCTTTCTTATTTCACAGTAGTAAGAAGCTGCCTCTGCCATGAGTTCACCTCCAGGGGATGAAAATTCCCACTCAGGGGATGTATCCAAACCACTAGCAGGGTCTAGGCCCTGGAATTCACCTGCAGGCTCTGGAATGTCTCCTTCCTCCAATAGCTGTTGTTGATACACTTGCTCCTCCAAGAGTCTCAAGGCCCTCCTTCTCGATCTCAGCCTGGACTCCAAACGTGGCATTGACAGAGAGTTAACCGACATCAACGACGCCAGTTTCAAAGTAGAATGTGGCTCTATTGGAGGAGAGGGAGGTGAATCCACACTCTGCGCTGATCGGGATCCATCCGTCGCAGGTATCGACTCCGTCGGCGCCGCTGGCACCATCATTCGGGGTAGAGACAGCGATGTCATCGCGCCAAACCAGTAACTTCACATGGAAGAAAGGGTACAAACCGAGCCTGCTTGTATGGCGCCGGTGACCCCAGTGTGAATGCCAACGGACCTGTGGGACCGGCAGGTGCTCTAGAGGGGGCCATAGCTCTGTTAAATATGCCAAACATAACATTGAGAAATGCAGATAGATCCGCTCCCGGAGTGTCCCTTGCCTTTTGTTCTCCGGCGACCTCTCTGCTCCTTCTTAGCTTTTGCCAAGAAAAGCTTAGCCTCTCTTTCTTTCAAGGCCTTGGGGTTTATCCGCTGGCTGGACACGCATCCCTCCATGTCGTGATCTGAGCGCAGGCACCACAGGCAATTTTCATGTGGATCTGTCATGGACATGTGTCCCCCGTACTTGCTACAAGGCTTAAATCCTGATTTTTTCGGTGGAGACATTGTAGCGCTCTAAAACAATTCCTTTGAAACAGTAACTGCCAAGAGGTAGGAAAAAAACATTAGCATCGAAGGTGCGGAAAAAAGGGAACTGACGTCAGCACGCCAGCAAGGACTTCTAATAGCTCCGATGACGTCAGACGGAGTCGTGTGCGGAGCCGTGCAACTTTGACGTCCTCGTGGACGTGAGGAGCTAGGAAGAAAATTTCTGATGAATGGTGGTGCACTGGGAGAATTCATAAGGTAAGGAATCCACAGGTAGTTGTGTCCATCAGAATACAAGGTACATTTTTCACTCTGTTCCACATCTGTGTCACTACTATCTGACCTAGGCAGCCCAGTCATGCTTAGAAAATGGTGGGTGCACATAACGTGCTCTTACAGACTACTGTGCACCGCTCTCAATTTTATTCTGGTTCACAGTAAGCCTTCTGTGCACTGCATGATTGCCATTAACGCTAATTAGATGGTGCCCTGGGGCCAAATGGGATTCCCCAAACCTTGTATTCATCCAATATAGATCTATGGGGCCCTATACTGACAACAGTTTATAACTGTGTGATACAGCAGCAGACAGTGCCAGATTCCTGGTGGGGGTCCATAATAAACCCTCTACATAAGGAAGGAAATAGGAACGCACCAGAAATACCGGCTAATAATGCTCCAAGACATAGAAGCTAAGTATTTTGCAAGCTTATTATTGGACGAATTGAGGAAATGGGCAATAGTTAAGAAGATAATTCCATTTAATCAAACAGGGTTTACATAGGAGCAGGAGCAGAAATCAATTTCCTAACATTGTTCTTATTGATGGATAAATATATTCTCAAGAAGCAACAATTGTACCTTAGTTTTACTAATTTTAAATTAGCTTTTGATTCTGTGAATAGGAACCTACCCTGGAAAAAACTTACACTGCTGAGCATCCCAGCTAGTCTGCTTAAGGCTATTCAGCTTTTGTAAACTGATACGTGGGTGAGGATACGAATAGGGGACGGATCTATTCTGTCAAGGAAAATATACACCTATCGGGGATTTAAACAAGGCTGTATCCTGGCATCCTATTTATTTAACCTGGTTTTAGCAGATTTGTCATATGAACTTGAAGTAGTAAATTCTCACTCCCCAAGATTAGGCCCGATGAATATATCAAATCTGCTACATGCAGATGATGTTATTCTTATAAGTCAAACATGGATTGGATAACATACACTGATGGGAAGGTTAGCAGAGTATTCTAAGGATAATGGGCTAACAGTAAATATAAAAAAGACTAAAGTAATGTAATGTAGTAGGAAAATAAACAAGAAGCATAATGGTTCACGAATGGAGAGAATGGAGAGCAGTTTGAGCAAGTGCAATCTTACTGCTATCTGGGAGTACTGTTTGAAGCACGGGATGTTTTATTAAACATATGGCTAAAGATGAAGAAAAGGGCTAACACTGTGGCCTGCTTTTTTAACCTTAAAAAGAACCCTGAATGGCCTTAGTATTCTACCTCTATTAAAAGTGATATCAGCTAAATTGGCACCCAGTTTAACCTATGGTAGTGTTGCAATGTGTGGGCATGATGCAGCATGTTTATGAGTATAGTAAAAACATATAGGCGGCTATTTTTCCTACCGCCAAATGCATCGCCTGCACAAATACGTCTGGAGTTTGGGTTATTAAACAAGATAATAGCCAGGAAAGGGGCCTATGTGAATAGCTGGTATTGAATGAAAACAGACAATAGGAATGACATATGCCAGTTGCTGTGGAAAAAACTTCAGAATAATAGCGGATACCCTGCCTCACTCTACTTGGACCTGGCAATAAAGGATCTAGGGGTGTATGGAAGCTGGGGAAGTGATTTATCTACAGCAAGTTTCAAAAGAGTAGTAAATAATAGAATGAAGAGGCTATCCGTGTTGAAAGATAAAGAAACATTATCATAAAGATCACATGGATGGGGGGGTGCCAAATGACTAAAAGTTCCTTCAACACCAGTTGTGTTTTGAAAATGGAATTCATGCATATCCGATTAGGGAAGTTACCGGGTGATAGAAGTGATTACTCAAAAGGGAGGGTAAGCTCAAATGAGAGGTGCAATTATGCAAATCAAAAGTGGAATTTGGTACATCTCCTATGTTTGTGCCCCGCCTTAATGCAAGAAAGGAAATGTCTTCTAAAAACTATTTTCAATCAACGTGGTATATGAACCTGTGGACAAGCAGTAGTAGCATGTGGAAACCACATGATTCCATCTTGAATTCCCGAATGGTGACATTTTTAAGGAGGGCAGAGAAAAAAAAATACTAAGTAAAGTAACAGAATAGTAGCAGTATCAGCAGAGAGAAAATAAGAGACTGTGAAATTTAGACTAACTCTGACACAAGTCATGTAGAATATTTAGGTTATGTTTCAAGTCTACTTTTAAATGTTATTTTATTTAAGGGATTTCCAATATTTATGTATTTATGTGGTGATACTATGATTTTAATGATTGTAATGGTTTTTGTTAACTATACAATAAGGATTTGTTAATTCATTCATTTCATTCTCGCAAATTTGAAAAGTCAAAGATTAAATTAATTGATATAGGCAGCCCAGGGTAGGAGCGATACAAGAACCTTTTCTGTTTGATTAGCCTCTCTTTACATACAGGTGAAAAAAAAAATCTAATAAAAGATTGCATGCTTGCCAAGGCCAGTACTTTGCCAATGGTTATTTTGAAGATGGAGCTGGTAAAATTACAAAACAGACATCAGAAATTGTGGAACAGCTAACAACCCTCCTAGAAGATACTGGCAGAAATGACTTTGCAAATGATGTAGCTGGCTTTGTGGCAGATATAGCAACCCAAATTCACTTCACAGCAGAATGTCACCACTGAAGATAACTAACTTGTTATCAATTTTTAACTGAAAATATTAGTTGCATTTCTTACTATGGTCCAATTATTTGAATCCTATAACATAGTCTCAAATATAAATTGTGCAAGCCATCTTAACGGTGTGCTACAAATTTTGTTGTCAGACTATAGATGTCATAAATATTTTATCCTCAATATTGTTTACCAAATATTGCCAAATTGGGTTGAATAATAACAAATCTACACTTGTTTTTATAAATGATTATTAGTACACATTATTAATGTAAGATATTTGTGAATGCAATATTCTGACATACGCCTCTTTTCATAGTGTTCTTTTGGCACGTCTTAAGCCATTTTAATTCGCTTGTTTATCATTTTTGCATTTTTGTTGAGAGTACATTTAGTTGCAATTGTAGTGAACCAGAAGACTTAGGCCTAAATGTTAAGCATTTCTTTTTTGCTTAGCATTTCTGAGGATGCTTTCTGGCAGATGCTATTGATAAAAAACACGTTTTGTGGAGGGAAGAAAGCAGCTTGTTAAAAAAATATGTATAAATTAACTTTATGTTGTATGAAAAGCATTATTTGAGGCTGATTTTAACAATGTGCGGTGTAATCGACGTTGGAAATCAAGTATTGGTTTTGTAACTATGAGCATACATTAGCAACTGAATGTGTTTTACTTTAATTCGACAGGGAGCAATCACAAGGAGGCATTGTGGGGTGGGGAGAGAGAGAAAGAGAGAAAGAGAGAAAGAGAGAGAGAGAGAGAGAGAGAGAGAGAGACGAGCAGAGGCAAGAAGGAAGGAGAAAAGTCGTCATGAAAGAAGCGGCAGAAGAGAACGAAAGACCGTGAAAGTGGAGAAGGAGAACGGTGGGAGAAAAAGATGTATATATTGTCTGCAAATATATAGCAGCAAGCCAAAGATATGAGGCAAAAACATGAATAATAATAACAAATAAAAAAGATAAGAGTATTAATAACAAGTAAAATAATAGTAACCACATAATAATAATAGGACTGCAATAATTATTTATAATACTAAAAAGTATAATAACAATAAATCGAGGAAGACGACGATTTTTTATGCCACTCTAAGCAAAGATAATGTAGTTTTTTTGTTTACCATTCTATTGTTCGTGAAGCCTTCTTGTTCTTAGATGTGAACGTGTTGAATTCTGATCTAATGACTGAACCCGAGGGGTGCCCTAAACTATTGTGAAATCAGACGGGTAGTAAAAAAAGAAATGTATTTTTCTGTTTATTTCTTCATCAGTGTCGCAGTAGTGAGGACATCCTATTTGTCTCGCTGTGCCAATGTCCACCACTGGCACTGCCCAGACTGTAAGGAGTACTGTCATAAGGGGAGCCGCGTCCATGTGAAATACATGTTTGAAACATGAAAGAGGCTGGCACATGTATAATCCCTTCCAGAAGCTGTGTGCCCCTGCTGGGTGGGGGAGCCGGCAGATGTCGCTTCGGCGGGGGGCTGGCAGTGTTGGCACAGGGAGCTCTGGGCTTTGATCCTGTGCCCGCCAGCCCCCTTACATGCCAGGCCTGCCCCGGGGGGCTTCCCGCGCTCCGCCAGCTGCACAGGTCCCGGAGTGTGGGCAAACACACTGGTGAGGGCCCAGGCCCTGGGAGCTGGCTTTGGAACGGGTGCTGGCGGGGCTCTGATGCCAGACACGTCTGAACATTTCTTTCTCACAGACGCTTTCTGCCGAAGTGGTCTGTGCAGCACCTCAGCGGGCCCCCCTGAGCAGGGAGATGGTGCCCTTAGTGAGAGCATCACGCTTACACAGACACAGGGCAAGAAGTGCACACAAAACACATTTTCAAATAAATCAAAGACCCCTCACCGCTCCTGAACATCTCCTTCTCTATGTGAGCACCTCGCTAAATTCGTATTACTTCCATTCTTATAGTTTTGTAGCATTGTTGATATTGACATATTTTTACTGTTAATAATAATATTTGTATCGGTATTCCGTTCATTGTCACTTATTAAAAAGGAGGAGATAAGATTAGTTTTACTACCGCTCAAATTGTTATTAGTATGTTTGTTTCTATCATCAATATTGATATATTTATTATTAAACGCAGAGTGTATTTTTATAGCGCTAATATTGTGACCGGTGTTGACATTATTATATTTATAAAGAGTATTACTATTTCAACTTTTTTGACTTTTACATTATTTAGTTATTTCCTCTATCATTAATATCGCTAATCTGCTCTATATTATCAAATTCTGTTAAATTAATTATGGTAACGTGATTTATTTTGCTTATATAACTGTTATTACTTGTATTATCAGTCATTACATTTTTGTGTACGCTCAGGTAGGTAAAAAAAAAAAACTTGTGGGAAATGTATTTTACACTCGAGTGAAAGAAAATGCCTTTCAACAGAGGGCATACGCATCACAGACACACATAGTTATTGAATAATAAATGCTATAGAAGCTTGTGAATATCGACGGTTTAAATGGACGCTGGGGAACTTTCGAATTTTACATATTTGCTCGACATTGGAGACTTCAAAACGTCATCAGTGAGATTAAAGTGCTGAAACTAATAATCTGATTGCTCAGTGTCGGATAAAAACATACGATTCGCACACAGTTTTCGATTTTTTTTATTTCGCATTGTTTAAGAGCATTACAAAAATATACAGGTGGAAAAATGCATACAGCCCACTTATAAAATGTATGTGCATATGCAGGGTTCCATAAGGGGAGCGCACACATTCAGACACGTCCAAAACCCAACAACCGGCTTCACTACAGGTGAAATATGGATGGAATTCGAATTAAATTAATTTTCTACTGACCTTTTATAACAGAGCGCGCCACAAAAGTAATTTTAGCTGTCTGTTTAAAGAATAGGTGGCATAGCTTTGTACTTTCGTGTGCATGTCAGTATTCCTCTTACAATAAATACATTTTTCGAGTCCTGCGTTCAAGTTTTTCACGGCAGACTGAAGAAATATATTGGAGAAAAACTTAGCTTAAACCCGGATGTTTTTATACCAAATATTTCCCTCCACAAACACGAGCCATTGACCGGAGCACAATCACGCACACATAACATAAACACGTACACTTGTTTTAATCGACTTCGACCATAACGTATTATAAATAATAATTTCGAAAAGAGTGCTATGTTTTTTTTATTATTTTTGCCATTTATATATTCATAGTACCATGGGAATTTAGCATATTTCTAAAACAAAATGTTATGAAAATGTCGCGACACTTCCCCGTAGAAATTAGAAACACTGGGATCTCTTTCGAGCAACACACACTATAGCTACTTTGATAGTGTTTAATTTTGAAAATTCATTTTTCTCGACTTCATTTTTTCTGACGCTAACATTCCTGAAATTGCCACTAGGTGGCGCCAAAGGCTTTACTTTTTCCAGGCGCGCCAACTGCTGTTTTGACCTTTAAAACCCATTATTCTGAGCGGAAGCTCGTTTCCCATGTACACTATTCTCTGTGTGCATCATCTTTGTATTGGGTTCGTACAAATAAATTCTGTTTAAATGTTAGATTTACTGTAAATATTAGTTGGAGATTGCCAATTATCGTTTTGTTCACGCAGCAGCACGGTATCTGTAACATCTAGTTTTGCGTCCTTCAAAGCGTTAAGCATGCATGTTGACGTAATGGCCAGAGCTGCCGACTCTGGAGCTGGGGAAACAGTTGAGTCCTGTGATATTGGGCATTTCACTTAGGCGCATATTTAAAAGGCATTGTCAGTTCCTTGCGTCCCGCTAACCACACCATCCTAGCATGCTATATTTACAATATGGTGCCCAATAGCATTTACATTTTTGACGCTTTTGTGGTGCTTTGCTGGACTAGTGGAAAAGATTTTGACACTAGTCCAAAAAAGCTCGGGGAGGCCCATATAAAGAGCCTAGCATCACTTTAACACCTGCTTGGGCGGGTGTTAAAAAAATTACACTAGAATGGTGCAGTGAAATCTTGTAAATCTCACTCCACCATTTATTTGGGCCTCCCTGCAGGGGAAACGCCCCCTTGCATACAGGGAGTGCAGAATTATTAGGCAAATTAGTATTTTGACCACATCATCCTCTTTATGCATGTTGTCTTACTCCAAGCTGTATAGGCTCGAAAGCCTACTACCAATTAAGCATATTAGGTGATGTGCATCTCTGTAATGAGAAGGGGTGTGGTCTAATGACATCAACACCCTATATCAGGTGTGCATAATTATTAGGCAACTTCCTTTCCTTTGGCAAAATGGGTCAAAAGAAGGACTTGACAGGCTCAGAAAAGTCAAAAATAGTGAGATATCTTGCAGAGGGATGCAGCACTCTTAAAATTGCAAAGCTTCTGAAGCGTGATCATCGAACAATCAAGCGTTTCATTCAAAATAGTCAACAGGGTCGCAAGAAGCGTGTGGAAAAACCAAGGCGCAAAATAACTGCCCATGAACTGAGAAAAGTCAAGCTTGCAGCTGCCACGATGCCACTTGCCACCAGTTTGGCCATATTTCAGAGCTGCAACATCACTGGAGTGCCCAAAAGCACAAGGTGTGCAATACTCAGAGACATGGCCAAGGTAAGAAAGGCTGAAAGACGACCACCACTGAACAAGACACACAAGCTGAAACGTCAAGACTGGGCCAAGAAATATCTCAAGACTGATTTTTCTAAGGTTTTATGGACTGATGAAATGAGAGTGAGTCTTGATGGGCCAGATGGATGGGCCCGTGGCTGGATTGGTAAAGGGCAGAGAGCTCCAGTCCGACTCAGACGCCAGCAAGGTGGAGGTGGAGTACTGGTTTGGGCTGGTATCATCAAAGATGAGCTTGTGGGGCCTTTTCGGGTTGAGGATGGAGTCAAGCTCAACTCCCAGTCCTACTGCCAGTTCCTGGAAGACACCTTCTTCAAGCAGTGGTACAGGAAGAAGTCTGCATCCTTCAAGAAAAACATGATTTTCATGCAGGACAATGCTCCATCACACGCGTCCAAGTACTCCACAGCGTGGCTGGCAAAAAAGGGTATAAAAGAAGGAAATCTAATGACATGGCCTCCTTGTTCACCTGATCTGAACCCCATTGAGAACCTGTGGTCCATCATCAAATGTGAGATTTACAAGGAGGGAAAACAGTACACCTCTCTGAACAGTGTCTGGGAGGCTGTGGTTGCTGCTGCACGCAATGTTGATGGTGAACAGATCAAAACACTGACAGAATCCATGGATGGCAGGCTTTTGAGTGTCCTTGCAAAGAAAGGTGGCTATATTGGTCACTGATTTGTTTTTGTTTTGTTTTTGAATGTCAGAAATGTATATTTGTGAATGTTGAGATGTTATATTGGTTTCACTGGTAATAATAAATAATTGAAATGGGTATATATTTTTTTTTGTTAAGTTGCCTAATAATTATGCACAGTAATAGTCACCTGCACACACAGATATCCCCCTAACATAGCTAAAACTAAAAACAAACTAAAAACTACTTCCAAAAATATTCAGCTTTGATATTAATGAGTTTTTTGGGTTCATTGAGAACATGGTTGTTGTTCAATAATAAAATTAATCCTCAAAAATACAACTTGCCTAATAATTCTGCACTCCCTGTACATTATACCTGGCACAGGTATAATGAGGCACAGGTATAATGTGGCACAAGGGTTTACAAAGCACTGCTCCATTTTGTAGATATATTGCAGAGTAAGGGCCTGTTTAGCGCCGCCATAGCATGAAAAAAATGATGCTAACGCAGCGCTAAGGGGGGCAAGTGGCTTCTAAATACGCCCCTTAGTCTCCCCATGCCTACCAAATATTAATGTGTCCCTGTGTATCGTTACTGGTGCTGATGTAAAGCCTCCAATACCTCCAGATCGAGTTCACGCTATATAAAAATGCAAAAAAAGAAAACACGTCATGCCACATTGTTGAAACTTGGTTGGGGAAGAAACTCTTATGAATATACCGACGCTCTCAAGGGTAGACGACGAACACTTGGACTCATGGGAGTGTAAGCCAGGAGAATCGGTGTACATAACATACTTTATTAGACTCTGACAAATAAAAAAAACTCCGTATTCGGTCTGCCTCCCTCCATTTAGAGGAAAGATAGAGGTTTTAGGTCGTCCCCGTGGCTTGCGTATCAGAGGTAGAAAATTCCCAAATTTTAGATAAAAATAGACCATAACATTCAGCTCAGAGGAACAGAAGCACTCATGTGCTGTTGCTAAGCTACCTTCCTTCATATAAAATACATACATTGATATCTATTACCCCAGAACTGAAAACATTTGTGTGTGGACACGCCGATGCTTCTATAAGGTACATGTGCACGTATGTTTATGTGTTTATGTCAAGCAAGAGAAAATACAGGTTGTCCAATAACTCGTGTTATTCAGAACGAGCGCAGTAAGAAATATACTTTCACAAATGCACTATGACAGTTCAAAGGACATTTGATCGTTATTAGTACAGGTTAAGTGAGGGAAATATTACTCACTGCCATTTTCTGGCTACTTACAGAGGAAAACAGATGGGTATATGGTCCCAAGGCCTGCTTAATTTGATGCTATCTTACTGCCCAACTTGTCACCTGACTCTTTTAAATGCCTTTTCATAACCTCTACACCTTGAAATGCAACACAGCAAATGACATGCATACAGATCCCCAGAGTGCAAAATGCAATTAATCATCTCTGTCAAGGAATGGCCGCGGTCTCACGAAGCACTGAAGGCTTCACGTCTCATGTGCGCACACATCACTTGCCACATCTGTGTGTATGTAGATTCACTGAAAAAAACAAAGTTAACTGAGTTATAGCTCTGGCGAAAATCTGTAAAGCCACTGAAAGTTGTCAGTTATGGTTATGGGTACACACAACACTCGACATTACTCACAGCGTCCATCTTAAGGCTCGCCTGTTAAATGCTTTTATGTGTCCATGCAAAGGCAAGGAAGCAGACACCGCGAGTTATGCCGTGTGTTGTGTGTTAGTAACCCCAAACGGCGAATTTCAATGGTTTTACGCATTTGAACCAGGACCAAGGGGCTGTTTTTAACTATTATGCTTTTTCAGTGAATTTCACAGACTTTATTATATACTTAATTTTGATCCTCCAAAGCAAGGGTTGGGCTGAAGGCCAGGGCCACGCCCTAAACCCGAAACCTCTGTGGCTGCGCATCCTCTGCTGTGCACAGCCTTCAGCCATTGAAGTGGCGGCCCGCAGCCAATAAAGACGTTTTATGGCTTTGAGGAAGTTGGCAATTGCTGTGGACGTCCACCTTTCAAGAGCCCCCTTGCTAAGGTGTGTTGAACAATGAACATTCATGCTATACTAAGGCTGCTCATCAAAACAGCTTATTTTTCTAACTTGACAGGCGGAGCACACTTAGCAGAAACATTTGTGCTGTGGTAAATAAAGTCAGTGCTTGAAATGGTAAAATAGAGGTGCTGGTACTCTCCAATTAAAAGTATTACGTGTTTCTTGAGAAGTGCAGGTACTCTTCCCTCTCAAAATAAAAAAGTGCCGGTACTCAGTACCGGATGGTACCGGCCCACTGAAAGCACTGGGTAAAGTGACGCAAAGCAAACACGCTCTTGCAAGGGAATTTACATTGCGGGTAGAAGACATTTTGAGCTGGAAACGGGACGTTTTTTCACCCGTTTTGTGCCTGTTTGTGTCAAGGTAGTGTGACTTGGGTAGAATAGCCCAAGCACTAATAGCTCTTGACACAGCCATACCTACTAATGTTCAGTCCAAGATCATTACCTCACTTCTCTGTAGCCCATTGCTCGCTCTCTCCCTATCACACCTCTCAAAGTACTTCACCCCTCCTCCTCCTTTTTTTCTCGCTCAGCCGGAATCCCATTTCCTTCACCTCTCTACATATCTTAATCCTTTCTAGATTCATTTTCTTTGCCTCTATCCCTTTTTCCTTTCCCCCCTCTATGTCTCTCTCGCTCACTCTCTCTCTCACATACACACACACAAAACTCCCACAAGCCCCCTCCACACACACACAAAACTTATCTCTCTTTGAAGCTTCTTTTCCATTTCAACTCACCCTTCCACCTAAACTGTTTCTCTCAACATCTTTTTTTTACAAATCTCTCTACCTCACCATCCCCTCTTCTTTTTCTATCTCACAGCACCCTATAAACCTCACCCCCTTTTCTCTACTTTATGAATGTCTCTCAACATACTCTTTTTGATCTATTACATCAACTTTCTCTTTCTACCCTTTACCCCTTTCTGTACCTTTGCTCTTACCCACTACTCTGTTTACATAAACTGTTCTTCAATACCTCTTCTCTTTTTTGCTCCCTCTCCACGTTACATCGAATTATTTTCCTCAAGCCTGTCTGTTTATGCCTACCTCTCACAGCCTTTACTTCTCTCTAATTCATCTCTTTTTCTACATTAGCTCTTTCTCTATCCTCCCCGTCCCCGGTAAAGCACTGTACCTATCTTCCTGGCTATCTACATTTCTTTCTTCAAATCTCTATTTTGCTACCTCTCTGTGGCACTCTAAAAGCTTACCAATTTCTCTGCCTGTGTCTCTCTTTATGTGGGTGCACCTTCCTAATTCTACCTCACCTTATTTTTCCTTCTGTGTATCTCCCTTTTGCTATTTACACTACTTATCTACTTACCTCACATATTCACCTACATCATTTCTATCTCTCCCTCTAAATCACGACTCTCACTATATTGTTCTCTTCATAGCTCTGTCAATTTCTTGTATCATGCCATGCCCCATTTCTCTACCTCAGCAGGGTCACAGGTAACTGTCTAGCCAGAGAAGTTCTCACACATAATGAGGAAAAGAGAGACAAGGAAGGGTCGGTGAAATTAGGAGAAAGTTATTAGATTTTAACCAATTGAATGCAAAAAAAAATCCTCACAACTTTTCTATTTTCACTGCTGCGGCAATAATGCAGGTAGTGAAGGGGAGTTGATTGGTGATTAAAAATATTCGACAACTAAAACTACAATTTCAAGTGCTCTCTGGTCTATTGTATTTTAATACTGTGCACAAGTTCATGAAGTATCTAACAAGCCTATAATGTCAGTAATGTGCTAGTCAGACACTGGATTCAATATAAAATGCTGTAGCAGGTACATATTTTAGATCTAAGCTCAGAAATAAATGGTACTATTGGACTAGCAGACACCAGGCAGCTTGAGCTTTGGCCGTTTTTTGCATGCCAACGTTTCTGTAGCTTTCACCTATAATTCAACATTTGTTGTCATCACAAGACTTTAATGAGACGAAACGTGGCAGTGTTCAAAGTTGCTCCACACAGAAGGCCTCAAAATACATCTTGTCCAGGGTCCCACAAACCCTTAAGGCTTCATCATTTGCCCATCCCATCTTGGTTGCCAGTCTCTGCTGTGCATGGGCTTTCACTTTGCCCAACAGGAGTTGGGCAAAGGGTCTCCCTGCAGCCAGACCAACACATTACCTGCTTGGGGTGCTGCACAGCAGAGGCTGTTTGCCATACTTCTGCCTTCCAAGCAAAGCCAGACACTCATTTTGGTGTTTGGCTTTCCTTGTGCTTTTTTTTAACAGTACATGAAACTCGGGAGTTGGCTTCAATTCAAGAGCCTTGGACAAAATGGTGGTTGAGCTTAGTGTTTATAATAGCTGATAGAAAGCTGCAAGCTCTCGCTCTGGACCGAAAACAGCACCTTTTTTGTCAGGAGTGCCTCATATTTTCCATGCATACAGGTAGTCTGCACCACTGTTCTGGGGTCGATCACCCTTACAGTTCCCTATTTAATGGAAAGTGCAGGTGAACCATAACTACAGAGGGGCCTGTTATTTTTATGTAGATATACTCGCAATAACCAATAATACAATTAACCAATGTAGCAGCTCTTAAATGCCAGATCAGTAGGCTTCATTAATTCTTGTCTTTCTTTTCCTTCGCATAAATTATGTAGTGTCTGTCAATATTCACAATCTTCAGTCTCCTCACCTCCTTTATTATTTTTTCTTAGTTTTCATTTTTTCCTCAATCGGCCATTAACCACGCATCCCTTCACTTGCTGATTTTCTTTTTCCACTCCCTCCGCTCACATTCCCCCTATCCTTCACCACAACAATTTCTTCCAAATCTACTCCCCCTGGGTGCATTCCTTGCTTCCCTTCCTGTTCTGTTATCCACAATTTCATGCCATTGCTTCCCTTTCCTTTTTCAAACTTCTCTTCCTCTCTCCCACCCACTCTCCATCCACCATCTAAACCTGCTCCCATGTTAAAACGATATTCACCTTCTCTTTCACCATTTCAGCGATTATCCCTCTTCTCCATCTGTTTCCCTCTGAATCGCTCCTTTACCTTATCTTTCAACCTTTAACCATGCCTTTACTTTCTTTGTCTCCTACCTCTCGGTATCTGTGACCACGTCTCCCTCCCAAACTTCATCACCACTCCCTTCTTCATTTTCTATTTCCTTTCCATTTACTGTAAGCTCATCACACTCCCTTGTGTTTCTCCAGATCTTTGTTCTTTTTCCAATATAACTCCTACTTTTTTGCTTTTGTCCCCATCATTGTCTTCCTACCCTTTCAGTGCATCACCATCTCCTGGACTTTATCTCTACCTCTGTCTTTCCCGTATCTACCTCTCACCCATCACGTTCCCCATTCTTATGTCTTCTTTCCTTCCCATCTCTTGTTCCCTGCCACAGCATTACACTTTTTAGGCCCCGATTACGAGTTAGCCGGAATTCTAAGTACAGATTAACAGCAGCTACAATTATCGTTACCAGTGCTATCTCTGCATGGAATTCCATGAGTTAGATGCCTTGGGATTAGGAATAATTTTGCAGACATGGAATTACCATGCAGAATTCAGTAGTTTTCCTTACTACTGGCATAACGCTCAATTTACCGCCCACTCTCAGGATGAGGTAAATGGATCCCTCCGGGGTGGGGGAGGATGGAGGGTGGCTGGGAGCAATCTTTCCAAAGAAAACCTTAGTACAGGATGAAGGATCGAGGTCAGGCTGCACTTGCAGCCAAAGCCTCATACGACTTTACTGCCAGGAATTACCAGACAAAATCGGGTTCGATGCTTGAGAAACACTGAACCAGGCAGTGACGGATTCTATACAGTAATTCCGCTCTGCCCAACTCCTAATCAGGGCCTAAGTCTTTTTCAAATACTCTTTTCCTTTCTCTTCCCTGCAGCCTGCCCTCTTCCTTCTCTATCCTTTCTCTCCTTTCTCTCACACCTTGCTACCCCCATCACCCCTGTCCTCCCCCGGGTTAACAAGCGCTGTGGTGCACAGCCAGGGGCAGGTATGCTCATTTGTGTGCCACCTGAGATTGTACATTTGGTCACAAAGAGCGGTGGTTGCTTTTTTGGAGGGTTCCCCATTACAGGAGCCATTTTCACAGCTTCGTTTCTCAGATCGTTTGCCGTTCCCAGATGGCAGATGAGAGAAGGTGCACGGTAAACTCCCATTTCCCACAGTTACTTGTGTACAGAAAAAAAACATCAACAGATGCGCCAGCTTTCCCGGGCATAAAGGCCCCATTGTACAAAAGCGGATTCTCCCAACACGTGAGGCCTGATGAATGCTCAGTCTGGTTACTGAAGCATCGCTGTTGAGAGTCACCCCCACTCCCGCTCGAGGCTACCGCCACCTCCTCCGCCGCTCCTCACCCCCAGTTCAGATCACAAGGCAGGCGTACTTCGTGAAAACTCGAAGGTGGTGGACTTCCTTGTATTTGCCGGTCACGTGTCTCGCAGGTAAGGAATACTGATAATGTTACACCACAAGCTAAGAAATATCTCGCCCCAGGCCACAGGGCGAAATGTGCTACTGTATTTTTTTAAAACATTTTGTTTTCTACAATTGGAAACCCAAATATGCCTACTTCAAACAGAAGTTCAAAATTATCTCTCTAAAATAAAATCTAAAATAAAATAAAACGAGTGAAGGGGCAGAAAAGACTCCATACATTCTGTTGTGCGAAAAAGGCTGCTTTATTGAAGACAGGTGCGCATCACGTATAACATCCTAGGCCTTTACATAACTGCACCTCACTATACAACAAATCACGTACTTCATTACCCTCCCCCCACAACATTCCTGCCCCCTTAACATACTTATCCTGCCAGTGCCTAACTGCTCCCTGGCCTTGAACTGTTGACCTTTCATTCCCCTGGCACTTAAGCTACCTCTATTAACATCTAACTACCTACATTAACAACAGTGTAACTTTTAATTTTTTGTTTAATCCAGGTGTAACTCTCCTGACACACTCCAATGTCTCCTGATATGACCTATGCAACAAACATATCTTAACCTATAACATGGCAACTCATTGGCCAACCGCCACGCACCGACTTCAAGCAACAATTGCTGAACACGAACCGATTCATTCCCCTGCACACCTGTAACCAACAAAGCAAGTCTCATGACTAAACTGTCAACTAGGAAGGAATTCGGGGGGAGGGCGGCAGGAGGGAAATATGGCTATATGGCTCAACTGATACGCCAAACCAATATGGCTCAACTAATACGCCAAACCACTCACAGCAATGAGACCTCACTTACTCGGGATTTAGCCCCTACAATATGCCCGAATTAGAACCGCTCCAAACGAAATGGATGAACTGAACCTATATTATCCAATGCATTGCTTGAAAATACTGTTTGAAAGTACTTTGGATGACAAAAAGGATCTTTTCTACTGCCCACAATAAGAGCTTTGAGAAAGGCAGAGGCTTCCAGGACGAAAAATGTGTCGGCTGCTATCTGAAACCTTTTTATAGAAGAACTTGGATCTACTAAGCAACAATTGCTGTATTTATCTATAGGACAAAATATTTTTGCTGCATTAAAAATCACCACTTTTGCATCAAGAAACCTTGTCTTTATACTTAGAATGGGTAGAACAGCCTACTTCTTTTTCATAGTAAGCCTTCAATCACGAGTAGAAATTGGTCCAAACTTTAATTGGTGACCCACCCCATATGACTAATATGGGTATTACGCACAGAAGGGCT
Source organism: Pleurodeles waltl (assembly GCF_031143425.1). Taxonomy (NCBI): domain Eukaryota; kingdom Metazoa; phylum Chordata; class Amphibia; order Caudata; family Salamandridae; genus Pleurodeles; species Pleurodeles waltl. Next base: position 629,857,235 of record NC_090451.1, on the reverse strand, counting down.
GTATTGGACCTTGAACCATACCATTTAACATCTCAGTCCAAGTACAACCAGGTACATAGAGCAGTGGGGCAAACTCGATTCTGTACCCAGCCCACGCTCTATCGCAGCCGGCTTGACTTGTGACTTGATCCCGGTCCCGCGTGAACAGATAACCTCATATTGCGCTTTTTTGATGCTATTTTTACTAAGACTATGCATTTGCACAGCCACAGTTCTACTGATTGGGTTTTTTGTCGTTCTAGTATGATTTTCTCTATTAAAATGTAACCTAAGTTTCTAGAATGATGAGGGATTGTTTCTTGCTTTGTGTTTTTATTTTATTACTGTTTAAGAGCTGCATAAATACTTTACACATTGCCTCTGAGTTAAGCCTAACTGCTTTTGTGCCAAGCTACGAGAGGGCTTAGCACAGGTTAATTTAGTGACATTTCGTTGTTCACGCTCACAAAGATTGTGGTTGTTGTTTGAGAAGAGTTTCACACTGTAGGAAGTTGGCTCTGTATATACTATTTACAGGGTTCCCCTTAGAGGTAAGATAGTGGCAAAAGTAGATAATTCTAATGCTCTATTTTGTGGTAGTGTGGTCGAGCAGTAGGCTTATCACAGGGTAGTGTTAAGCATTTGTTGTACACACACAGGCAATTAATGAGGAACACACACTCAAAGACTTACTCCAGGCCAATAGGTTTTTATATTGAAAAATATATTTTCTTAGTTTATTTTAAGAACCACAGGTTCAAGATTTACAGTTAATACTTTAAATGTAAGGTACTTCACTTAGATACTTTAAGAACTTTGAATGAAAACAATATCATGTACAGTATTTGTAAAAATGGCAATAAGCTATTTTCAAAGTAGACACTGCAAAAATCAACAGTTCCAGGGGGAGGTAAGTAAAGGTTAGATTAAGAGGTAAGTAAAACACTTACAAGTCTCCATCCTGGGGCATAGGCAGCCCATCATCGGGGGTTCAAGGCAACCCCAAAAGTACCACACCAGCAGCTCAGGGCCGGTCAGGTGCAGAGGTCAAAGAGGTGCCCAAAACACATAGGCACCTATGGAGAACAGGGGTGCTCGGGTTCCAGTCTTCCAGCAGGTAAGTACCTGCGTCCTCGGGGGGCAGACCATGGGGGTTTTGTGGAGCACTGGGGGGGACACAAGTAGGCACACAAAACACACCCTCAGCGGCACAGGGGCGGCCGGGTGCAGAGGTCAAAGAGGTGCCCAAAACACATAGGTACCTATGGAGAACGGAGTGCTCCGGTTCCAGTCTGCCAGCAGGTAAGTACCTGCGTCCTCGGGGGCAGACCAGGGGGTTTTTGTAGAGCACTGGGGGGGGGGACACTAGTAGGCACACATAACACACCCTCAGCGGCACAGGGGCAGCCGGGTGCAGTGTGCAAAGCAGGCATCGGGTTTTGTATAGGTTTCAATGGAGGGACCCGGGGGTCACTCTAGCAATGCAGGCAGGCACAGGGGGAGCTTCTCGGGACAGCCACCACCTGGGCAAGGCAGAGGGACGCCTGGGGGTCACTCCTGCGCTGAGGTTCGGTTCCTTCAGCTCTTGGGGGCTGCGGGTGCAGTGTTGGTTCCAGGCTTCGGGTCCCTTGTTACAGGCAGTCGCGGTCTGGGGGAGCCTCTGGATTCTCTCTGCAGGCGTCGCTGTGGGGGGTCAAGGGGGTCGTCTCTGGTTACTCACGGGCTCGCAGTTGCCGGGGAGTCCTCCCTGAGGTGTTGGTTTTCTGCAGGTCGAGCCGGGGGCGTTGGGTGCAGAGTGTAGAGTCTCACGCTTCCGGAGGGAAACGTGAAGTCCTTGGAAGTTGCTTCTTTGTTGCAAAGAAGTAGATGGTTTTGAACAGGGCCGCTGTTCACAGCAGTTTCTTGGTCCTGTAGTCCAGGGCAGTCCTCTGAAGCTTCAGAGGTCGCTGGCCCCTGTTTGCTCTTGTGGTAGGGCCTGGTAAATGCTGCAGGAGGTGGTTGCCTCGGCTGGTACTGTGTTCTGGAAGGCTGAAATGTGGAGAAATAGGATGGGTACCTATATTGTTGGTACCCCCACAAAATGAAGGTTGACCTCTGCCCCTGGCACCCTGAAAGGGCAATTTTCTGTATTGCAGAGTGCCTAAAGATTTTGCAGTTTCCGTATCCGACTTGATGGTTTGAAGGGCGTCGTCGACGTGCTTGCCAAATAGAGCTTCTCCGTTGTATGGAAGATCTAGAATGTTAGTCTGTACTTCTGGATGAAAGTTGGTGGCTTTGAGCCAACCTTGACGCCTCAATACAGCTGAACCCGCAAACAATCTGAAACCCACTGCCGCTATATCCAGTGCACAGTCGATGATCTCAGCTGAAGATCGCTGGCCCTCTACCAGAACTTTCCTAGCTTCTGTCTTGGAGGTGTCTGGAAGCTCTTCTAATGAATGGGAAATATCCGACCAGAGCTGTTGATCATATCTGCCTAGCAGAGCAAGGGAGTTGGCCACCCTTACCACAATAGCGGACATGGAGGAGAAACGCTTGCCAATGTTATCTAAGCGCCTCCCTTCCTTATCTGGCAGTGATGTCAATGGTGTAGAGGGGTTCTGTAGGCGATGGGTGCGGTGTAGGGGTGATAGAGGACACAAACACTGAGGTTAACTACCCTTTTCAGGGGTTTACGTGCTTTTTATTGTTCTTGGCGGCAGTAAAAGGGGGAAAGAATAACTCAGAACAGTCTGTGAGTAACCGGTGGTTCTGGGTTCTCTTTTCCTTTTCTTCTCTCCCTGCTCTGGTCTCTATCCGTCTCTGGTGGGTTGCTTATTTCTTCCCTTTCCTTTTTCCTTCCAGGTGGCGCGTTCCGGTATCCTGGCGGCAGGTTTCCTCGGAAGAACAAAAACAAGGTGGCAGCCGGTAAGTGGGGAGGGTAAGCACGGTTTTGGTTCTGTGTGGGGGTATGGGAGAGGAGGTGAAATACGAAAGGGGGGGGGGGGGAAGTGACGGAGGGGTTACTCTATCCTTTTTAGTGGGGAGGTGAGTGGGTTTCTTTCCTAGTGCCAGCACAGTATACGTGGTTGTTAGGGTGCCCAGGGAACTTGTCCCGCCTCAGACGCTCCCCTTTTAGAGGTAGTCACCCTGTCTCCCTTCCTCCCCTTTCCTCCCCTTTCCAATCCTCCCCTCGCCTCCTACCCTTCCCCTTCCCTGGGTTCTGCTATGGCCCTTTACTAGGGCACGTACCTTGTCCAGCCACGACCCTCCTGGGCCGTGGCAGGCTGTCGCGTCCTCCGTCTCCTCTCGGGGTGGCTCTTCCGTCCTTTCTTCCCTCTCCCTTCCTGGGTATCCCGGGTTGACGCTTCTCTCCGTCTCCTCTCCGAGGTCTGGCTCTCCGTTTCTCTCCTTCTCGCGTTTTTCGGTCGTCTCTCCCTCCCGCTCCCTATTACGTCCTGAGGAGGAGTCCCGTCTCGTCCCGTTGTGCCCTTCTTCACTCTCGGCAACCCGGAACTCCGGGGCCGACTTCCGTCTCCTCCCCGATGCGTCTCCATGACGACGGGGTTGTAGATCCGGCGAGGCGTTCGAAGAGCGCCATGATTGGGATTCCTGCGGCGCTCTCCTACACACCCCTTCCCACGATCGGGACTGGTATAGGCCCGAGGAGTCAGGGCAGCGGGAGAGGAAGTCTGCGGGACATTGGCGAGCCCCAGGGATATGGCGGATCTGAAAAGTAAAGGGTTGCAGTTCAAGGAACCAGCGGAGTACTCTGGAATTGGTGTCCTTATGGGAAGCCAACCATGTCAAAGGCGCATGATCAGTGTAGAGGATGAATGGGCGTCCCAGGAGGTAATACTGCAAACATTCGATTGCCCATTTAATGGCTAAACATTCCTTCTCTATAGTGGGGTAGTTTGTTTCCCTAGGTAATAGCTTCCTACTGATGTAGACTATTGGGTGTTCATGTCCCTGGCGGTCAGGTTGAGCCAACACGGCCCCTAACCCGACATTGGATGCGTCCGTAAAAAGATGGAAGGGCCTGGCAAAATCGGGACAACGCAACACTGGTTCGGTTGTAAGGGCTTCCTTGAGCCACTGGAATCCCTGAAGTTGGGAGGGGGAAAAAGGAGGTAGGACCGTCGGGTATTGTTTTTTTAAGAGGTCCGTAAGGGGGGCTGTTATAGTAGAGTATTGAGGGATGAACCTTCGATAGTATCCAACTAGCCCCAGAAAGGAGCGAAGTTCCTTCTTTGTGGTAGGGAGGGGAATCTGTCGAATGGTGGCTACTTTATCCTTTTGGGGACTCAAGAGCCCATTCCCAATAACGTAACCTAGGTAGGCTATCTGGGTCTGACCTAGTACACATTTTTTTGGGTTGGCGGTAAGCCCGGCTGCGGATAGTGCGGAGAACACCTTATCCAGGTGAAGGAGGTGGGTAGACCAGGTAGAACTAAAAATAACAATATCATCAAGATATGCGGCTGTAAAATCATGGTAGGGTCTTAGTAGTTGATCCATTAGTCGTTGGAACGTTGCTGGGGCACCGTGAAGCCCGAAAGGGGGCACCGTGAAGCCCGAAAGGGAGCACCGTGAATTGATACAGGCCTGAAGGGGATACGAACGCCGTTTTTTCTTTGCCAGAGGGTGCTAAGGGGATCTGCCAATACCCCTTTGTCAGATCAATAGTAGTCATATATCGGGCCTGCCCAATCTTCTCCAAGACTTCATCTACCCGAGGAATGGGGTATGTATCAAAAAGGGATATCTCATTGAGCTTCCGGAAGTCAATGCAGAAGCGGATAGAGCCATCCGGCTTCGGCACTATGACAATCGGAGAACACCACGGGCTGGTAGATGTTTCAATAACTCCTAAACGCAACATTTTATCGACTTCTTCTTCTATGAGGGTTTTCCTTGCCTCGGGAATTTGATAAGGTCGTTGGCGTACTACTTTTCCTTCCGGGGTTCTAATGTGATGCTGGACCAGTGATGTTTTCCCCGGTATTTCAGAAAAAAAATAGGCATGACGGTGGACTAACTCCGTCATTTGTCGGGTCTCTATCTCGGAAAGGGACTCATTGATTTTGGGGAGCTGTTGAGGGTCATACAGTGAGGTGGGGCACAATTCCAACCCTAAAGGTTGAGTCGGCGTGATCAGACATCCCCTCGCTAATGCTAAGCTATCACTTGCGGGTTCTTCCCATTTCTTTAATAGGTTAATGTGGTAAATCTGGGTTCGCCTCAGATTATTTCTTAATTCTAATAAATAAGTAACGGGGGTAACTCTTTTTAAGATTTTGTATGGTCCCTGCCATTTGGCAATTAATTTGTGCTCTGAGGTGGGCCTGAGGATTAACACCTTGTCATTGGGTTGTAAGATCCTGAGTTTGGTACCCTGGTCATAGTAAGTTTTTTGGTTATTTTGGGCTTCTGTTAGATGCTGCCTTACGTCCTCCCATACTGATTGGAGTTGGGTTTTTAGCTTATGGACATAGTCTAGGATAGGACGTTCTTCGTTCTCCTCCTCCTCCCAGAGTTCCACTGCCATATCTAGAAGGTTTCTTGGTTGCCTCCCAAATACAAGTTCAAACGGGCTATGCCCAGTAGAGGATTGCTCATGTGTCCTTATCGCGTACAATACTAGGGGAAGCTTCTGATCCCAGTCCTTACCTGTCTCATTCACCACTTTCCTTAAAAGGGTTTTTATGGTGCGATTATACCGTTCGACCAATCCATCCGTTTGGGGATGGTAGACAGATGTTTTTATCTGTTGAACCCCTAGGGATGTACAGATTTGTTTCATTAGTCCTGAGATGAATGGGGTCCCCTGGTCCGTAAGGACTTCTTCGGGGAATCCCACCCGGGAAAAGAAAGATATCATAGCTTGTGCTACGTTTTTCGTAGTGGTGCTGGAAAGGGGAATGGCCTCGGGGTACCTACTTGCGTAGTCTACGAGCACGAGAATGTGGGTATGCCCTTTACTAGACGGTAAAAGAGGACCAACTATGTCCATACCGACCCGTTTGAATGGTATATCAATCAGAGGTAGGGGTCGCAACGGTGCTTTACGGAGGGTTCCTGGCTCCACAAGTTGGCACTTAGGACATTGAGCACAGTATCTTCTGATATGGGCATATACTCCCGGCCAGTAAAACCGCCTGAGTAAGTATTCTTCCGTTTTCTCCCTACCACAATGTCCTCCCCCTGGTTGGTTGTGGGCTAGGAAGAGTACCTGGGTTCGGTAAGATTCGGGAACGACGAGCTGTCTTTTCTCCTCATTTGTTTTGGTGGTGACCCTATATAACAGATCTTTTGAGGTCAAGAAGTAAGGACCTACCTCTCCAGTTGAGGCGGTTTTAGCATTTTTCCAAGCATGTTTTAAGGTGGGATCCTCGTGCTGACTCATCCTAAACGATGTGGGGGCTGCGTCTAGGAGGGCCATGACTCCTTCTTTGTGTTGTTGGTCCTGTTGCCAGGCGTATCTCTGTTTCTCCGTTCTCCTCTCCTTTCGTGTTAACTTCCGTCTAGTGGGATGACTAGGTATAGCATCATCTCGGAATGGCGCGTCACCCCACCAGTTGTCCACTGGGTTCTTCTGTCTGGTCCTGTCTAAAAGGTCGTCGAACCTTTGATAGTCCGTTCCTATTACACATTCCTCTATTAGGTTGTCCATGAGCCCCACAGGCAGACTGTCTATATGTTCGTCCCAGCCTATGGCTATGTTGAGAAGCGGATACTGGGCTCGGTCTCCATGGACACAGCATATCGTAACCCATTGGTCCTCAGGGGGTGGTATCTGGTGAATCAGACTACGTCGGACTACTGACTGACTACACCCGGAGTCAATTAAGGCCATAACAAGTTTTCCGTTGATCATCAGGGGGTATTTAAAGGACACGCCACTCTTTCCTAGGCATAAGACTCTGCCTCTAGTCATGCCTATCTCCATTGGCTCTATACCCTCCTGCTTTCTGGGACATCCACGGGCGATATGGCCCCACTCCCCACAGTTGAAACATTGGGGCTGCTGCATTGGGCTTCTCTCCGGGTTCCTAGGTAGGCCGGTCTCTTCGGTTGCTCGTCGTGTGTGGAATTGAGGAGGGGTTATTGGTGATTTCCCCATGGGGCGGACGGGTTGTGGTTTACCCTCTCCCGATCTGTGATAAGCACAAGCTAGATCAACCGCTGTCTCAGTATCTATATTGGGGTGTTGTCGGATCCAGTGTCGGGTATGGGGCGGTAGGGAATCTAGATACTGCTCCAGAATAATCGCCTTAATTATGTCCTCACGTTCCGTTCCTAGTGGTCCCAGCCACTTCAACCCTAGATCCTTCACCCGGTAATAGTATGTCCGAGGGTCTTCATGGGGTCCCCATCTTACTTTCCGGAATCTAGTTCTATAGTATTCGACGTCATGTCCGACTCGTTCCAAAATACTCTTCTTTATTTCGGCATACGGGGTGACACCTCCTGGGTTTGCGGCCTGATAAGCGGATTGGAGGGTTCCTGTCAGGAGGGGAGCTACATACTGACCCCACCTCTCTTCCGGCCATTGAGCACTGGAAGCGACTCTCTCAAAGTTCGTAAAAAACGAGTCAGGGTCTTCTCCTTCTTGGTATTTTTGTAGGACGGAACTTGGCACATTAGGGTGCACCTTACTTGCAGCTATAGTGTTGGTCAGCTTTTGTATGGCAGTCTCATGAACTAGCTGATTACTGGCCATAATGGTGGCCTGGCTTTTCAATGCCGACTGTAGGGCCTCCCTATCCTCCTTGGCCTCTCGTTGCTGGGCTTCCCAGACTAGCTGGAGATGGCGCTGTCCTTCGGCCAACTGTTTAATCATTTCTTCAAGACTGGATTTGTCCTCCATTATCCCGTGTCCGTCCAATCCCACTTCTGACACCACTGTAGGCGATGGGTGCGGTGTAGGGGTGATAGAGGACACAAACACTGAGGTTAACTACCCTTTTCAGGGGTTTACGTGCTTTTTATTGTTCTTGGCGGCAGTAAAAGGGGGAAAGAATAACTCAGAACAGTCTGTGAGTAACCGGTGGTTCTGGGTTCTCTTTTCCTTTTCTTCTCTCCCTGCTCTGGTCTCTATCCGTCTCAGGTGGGTTGCTTATTTCTTCCCTTTCCTTTTTCCTTCCAGGTGGCGCGTTCCGGTATCCTGGCGGCAGGTTTCCTCGGAAGAACAAAAACAAGGTGGCAGCCGGTAAGTGGGGAGGGTAAGCACGGTTTTGGTTCTGTGTGGGGGTATGGGAGAGGAGGTGAAATACGAAAGGGGGGGGGGGAAGTGACGGAGGGGTTACTCTATCCTTTTTAGTGGGGAGGTGAGTGGGTTTCTTTCCTAGTGCCAGCACAGTATACGTGGTTGTTAGGGTGCCCAGGGAACTTGTCCCGCCTCAGACGCTCCCCTTTTAGAGGTAGTCACCCTGTCTCCCTTCCTCCCCTTTCCTCCCCTTTCCAATCCTCCCCTCGCCTCCTACCCTTCCCCTTCCCTGGGTTCTGCTATGGCCCTTTACTAGGGCACGTACCTTGTCCAGCCACGACCCTCCTGGGCCGTGGCAGGCTGTCGCGTCCTCCGTCTCCTCTCGGGGTGGCTCTTCCGTCCTTTCTTCCCTCTCCCTTCCTGGGTATCCCGGGTTGACGCTTCTCTCCGTCTCCTCTCCGAGGTCTGGCTCTCCGTTTCTCTCCTTCTCGCGTTTTTCGGTCGTCTCTCCCTCCCGCTCCGTATTACGTCCTGAGGAGGAGTCCCGTCTCGTCCCGTTGTGCCCTTCTTCACTCTCGGCAACCCGGAACTCCGGGGCCGACTTCCGTCTCCTGCCCGATGCGTCTCCATGACGACGGGGTTGTAGATCCGGCGAGGCGTTCGAAGAGCGCCATGATTGGGATTCCTGCGGCGCTCTCCTACAGGTTCCTGGAGTGACGTTGGGCGGCTTGCGATATCACGGAGTCTGGCTTCGGATGTCCTGAGAGGCAAGCCGGAGCATCCTCCGTTGGTTTATATTTCTTATCCAATCTCGGCAGAACCGCAGGGACCGTTGCCAGATTCTGCATAATTTTCAGGCCCTGGCTCCAAACATGGTCTATGATGGGTATAGTTCTGACCATTTTCCTGTGGGACTCTTTAGAGTCATATAGGAAGCAGTCCTGCTGAGATGCGGGCATTGGAAGATCGAACCACGTGGGGGGACGGTCAAGCAGGTTATGGAAGCCACCTATATCTTCAGGTGGGGACTAAACCATTGGGCGCTGTAGGAGAAGCAGGAGCTGGTCTAATGTAATCATCCCACTCATCATTATCAGGCTGTGTCTCACCTTTCTCCGCATCCTCATCGGGTGATACCGGATGTCTTGGTGTGGAAAGAACAGACTGCTGTGACCTTGGCTGAGGTGCATGATGCAGCTGCTGCAAGTGCGGATTTACAGGCGGAAGTATCAGCTGTTGCACCGATGAAGGCTTAGCTGGAAAACGTTCATGATAGTCCGCCAACATTGCTTGTAAGTCAGAAACAAGCCCAGGGGTAAGACCGACCAGTGCCGGCTGCTCATAATAGCCTTGTGTATAGTATGAAGCATCATCATCATCCGAGTATTCTTGGCACTTAATCCTTAACTGGGAAGGGCTGCTGGCCACTCCAAAAATACCCTCCTCATCCAAATCATCTTCATGTAAGAGATGTGAGGGTAAAAGGCTGGAAACCTTGCTAGGAGATGTAACTGAGGGCATTAGGTGATACTTTTTCACCCTCCTGTGAGCATCCTGGTCCCCTGAAGAAAACAGAGGCAAGGAACATGGCCTCTGAACCTTTACTGCAGACTTCGTCCTCAAAAGTGGTGGCATCGACGGTGGTATCGTCGACGAGAGCATCGCTGTATCGATTGTCGTCGATGGTGGAAACATCGATAGCAGAGACGTCGTCGAGGTTCGGAGTGTCGTCGACGCTGCTGTGACAGTTGTTGCTCTGTCGACGAAGCCGTTGTTGGTGGAAGCAGCGTCGACGAGGCCGTTGACAGTGGAAACAGCGTTGACGAAGCCGTCGCCGGTGCTGTCGTCGATGAGAGCATCAACTGTATCAAAGACGACAGTGAAGCTATAGGACGTGCTGTCGATTAATATATCGTCGACGAAGAGCCGGATGTCGCTATAGAAACACACAGTGTGGTGACGGTGGCAGTCATCATCAGACATGAGCCATCGATGGCGCCATCATCGACGATGATCCTGTCGACGGTGCAGAAGTTGGTTTTGTGAAGGTATGCTTTACCTTGAATGTGGTGTCGACGGCTCAGAAACAGGCTTCTTTTTGGACTTTAAGTCAGAAGCTTTAGTCTTCATCTTTGAAGGGCTACCATTCTTTGAGGATGCCTCAGCAGATTTTTTACCAATTCTTCTTGGTTTTTCCTCTGAAGAAACTTCAGATTGTCGTTTGACAGGTGTTTTCACCACAGAAACAGAAGAAGAAGCACTGTCCTCATCAGAGACAGGGTTGTCTCTGGATTTCAACTTCTGTAGCCAGATGAGAAGACAGCCCTCTCTATCTTTAAGAGTCTTAGTAGAAAATGTTCTATGTACCTTGCAGTCCCTAGGTTTATGGCTAGGATAGAGACAATATATACAGTCCTTCTGCTGATAATCAACATGCAGCCTTTTCTTCAAGCAGGTAGTACAGGCGCTAAAAAGCCATTTTTTAGGTATCTCTGACATGGTAGTCAGTTTGAACCACCTTGAATTATTCCTGAAGAGAAAAAATATCCAAATCCACTCAGATAGGATTTCCGAGAAAAATAACTGAGCAGAGCCAAGAGGAGACTCCTTAGCACAACGTGTGGTTGAAAATCTGAGGGAAATCAGTTCCTCACAGGAGGGTTCTAGAGGGTGGTGAGAGCTGATTGGATGTCTCTTAAGTTTGGTCCTTTTTTTATAAAATGACTATGATATGTTACTAAATTAAGAGGCCTAGTGCCTCTGAGCTTTGTATGCAACTGAATATGGTTTTTGTATTACACGGGGACTCCCATCTCGACGACGGGGAATGATTCAAGTATGTGAATCTATGAAGGTTCCAATACTGGAGTAAATTGGCATTTTAACCAGTCTGCATTAATCAAGTTCATATTTACACCTTGCTCTGCTTGGGGTAACTAGATAACACATGTTTTAGACAATGTCCCTAATAGCTGTGATCAGGCCCAAGCCTAGAAATGGTGTTTAGCACATTGTAAGGCACAGATAATGCAGAACATTTAGTAGGACTATTTGCAGGTTAAAGGAAACCGGAATACACATAATGTTGTTGCATGTTTTTTTGACAGTCGCACAGAATCTCAGTAGGAATTGGTAGCTCCATACAGTATACAACAACCCCCTTTCCTCTGGTCTGCATCTAAGAAATGTAGGTGAGGAGTCCTGTTTAACATGCTAGACCTTAACTCTGGTATAGTATACTAGCATAGGTACTTCAACTGTACGAGACGCATAAGTTACTTACCTGTAAATCCTAGTTCTCTTCCAGGGGTATCCTCATCAAAGTCATAAACATTGAATATTCCCGCCCTCGTACAGGGATCCCGGAGCATATATAAAAACACACATGTATAAGTAAGAAATATATATGAAAAAAAACTATTTTTTAGTAGATAATTTCCATACCAGAATCATGTATACATGTGTATAATAGCAATCCAGACTATGTTGATAAACAGGCTAAAATGCTTTATTTCTATGGAGTTTTTTTTTTTTAACACTCTCCCTTATAATTACAAGAAAACTTTCTGAAGCCCAATTGGAGGGCACAGAAAAAATACCAGCAACACATGTGAAAAGAGAAAAAAACTACATTGAAAACAAAAGAGCATTATTAGCCAATAGGCTGCATGCAAGTTAATACAGCAGAACCACAAAATTTGGCACCGTGCCTTTAAGACCCTGAGCACCTCCAGTATCCCACCATGCCTCAGGGGTGAAGGAGAGGTGACAGTTGGTTCACAGTTAGGTCAGTACTTTTTTTACGGTGACAAAGAATCCAACAGATTACATAGATGGTCTGTACTGCATTTCTAGGTGACTTGCGTCCGGGGAGGAGGGTGGGTTGTTTATGACTTCGATGAGGATACCCCTGGAAGAGAACTAGGATTTACAGGTAAGTAACTTATCCTTCTCTTCCAGGGGATCCTCATCAATAGTCATAAACACTGAATAGATTAGCAAGCCCATCCCTTATCTCTGCGGACTGTCTAATAGAATTGCAGGAAAAAGACATACACTATGCAAACAAATTTCTCAGAGTCGCTTGACCAACTTGAGCGTCTGCTTTGGCATCTGAATCTAAACAGTAATGCCTAGTAAACGTATGTACAGATCTCCATGTAGCGGCCTTGCAGATCTCCGAGATTGGAACATTGTTAAGGAGGGCAGCAGTAGCCGCTTTTACTCTTGTCGAATGAGCCTTAGGCCTAGCCAATAACTGTTTGTTAGCCAATTGATATGCAGTTACAATACATGAGACTATCCATCTAGAAATAGTTAGTTTTGAGGCCGCATCGCCTGTTCTCAAATGTCCATAATTTACAAACAGGTGGTAAGATCGTCTAATCAATTTAGTCTTATCCAGGTAAAATTTTAGCACTCTTTTCAGATCCAGGGAGTGCAAGGCTTTCTCCGCCGGAGTATTTGGATTGGGGAAAAAAGTTGGGAGTGATATAGTCTGATTGATGTGAAAATCCGACACCACCTTCGGTAAGAATGATGGATGAGTTCTTAGAACAACTCTATTCTCATGGAAAACCGTATACGGTTCCCTGGAGGACAAAGCCTGAATCTCACTGACCCTCCTAGCCAAAGTAATGGCTATGAGAAAAGCTGTCTTCCACGTAAGGTGTTTCAAAGAAGCTCTGTGAATAGGCTCAAAAGGAGGGTCCATGAGTTTAGACAACACTATGTTCAGCTCCCATGGAGGCGAGGGTTTTCGAATGGGTGGGAAAACCTTCTTTAAACCTTCTAAGAAATCCTTGACTACTGGCATGGTAAGGAAGGATTTCTGAGAAGGTGACTTACGATAAGCTGTAATGGCAGATAAATGTACCTTAATAGATGACAACTGCAGACCTGATTTTGCCAGAAGGAGCAGGTAAGATAATATGACCCCCTCCTGAGCCAGAATAGGATTCTGACCCTGTTGTCAACACCACATGTGGAATCTCTTCCACTTGAATGCGTAAGAGCGCCGCATGGAAGGCCTTCTGGACTCCTTTAAAATGTTCATGCATGCCTGCGAGAGCCCTAGATGCCCATACTGCAGGAATTCAGGAGCCATGCCGTCAAGCTCAGAGAGGGAAGGTTGGGGTGAAGAATCTTGCCTCCCAGCCTGCAAAGGAGATCCGGTCTGCACGGCAGCCTCTTGTGCGGTTAATCTGACAGCTTGAGAAGATCCGTGTACCAGACCTGTTGAGGCCATTGCAGGTCTATGAGAATCATTCTGGTGTTAGATCTGTAGAGTTTGTTTATCACCGCTGGTATCAGGGGAATCGGTGGAAAAGCGTAGAGAAATATCCCTGACCAGTCTATCAACAGGGCATTCCCTCGAGTCCCCAGACGGTAGAATCTGGACGCGAAGTCTAGGCATTTTTTGTTTACTTCGTCCGCAAACAGATCTAACGGAGGCTGACCCCATTAAACGAAGATGTCTGCGACGACCTCATCGTAAAGAACCCAGTCGTGGGCGTCCTCGAGGGTTCTGCTTAGGAAATCTGCCACCACGTTTTGCTGCCCTGAGAGGTGGATCGCTGTAAGAGACATTCCCCTCGCTGTGAGCCAGTGCCAAATGGTTTGAGACTCCCAAGACAGGGGCCGGGATCTCGTACCCCCTTGTTTGTTCAGATAATACATTGTCGTCATATTGCCCGTCTGCACCAGCAGAGACTTTCCCTGAATCGATGGTGCAAATGATTTGAGAGCCAGATGAAACGCTCTGAGCTCAAGCAGGTTGATAAAGTAAGTCTTCTCTTTGCTGGACCACAAGCCCTGAGCTTGAAGGGAACCCAGATGAGCTCCCCAGCCCTGTAGCGATGCATCCATTACCAGAGCGTCGGAAGGAATTGGTTGGTGAAACTGAACTCCTACTGACAGGTGATGTCTGCGCGTCCACCATTGCAATGATTGCCGCGCTCCTACAGGAAGAAGCATCCTGTCCTCCCATTGGCCTGTGTGTTGATTCCAGTTTTCCTCTAGAGCCTCTTGAAGAGGTCTCATATGCAATCTGGCATTCGGGACAATGAAAATGCAAGAGGCCATGAAACCCAACAGAGATGTCACCTGACGGGCCGTTGGCGTGGGGGAACCAAGAAGATCGTGACACTTCCTCCTTATTGATAATAGTCGTTCCTCCGAAGGATACACTTTTTCTAGCTCTGTATTCAGTATCGCCCCCATGTAGTGGAGGGTTTGAGTTGGGATGAGAGTGGACTTTTGGAAGTTGACTTGCAGAGCTAGAGAGCGGAAAACACTGAGAAAAATGTCTAGATGCTTTTTCGCCTGTTCCGGAGAGGAGGCTTTCAGTAGCCAATCGTTTAGGTATGGATAAATGAAGATTTTCTGCTTCCTTAAATGCGCCGCTACCGTTGCTACACACTTGGAGAATGCGCGAGGGGCAGATTTGAGGCCGAAAGGCAGCACCTTGAACTGATAGTGTTGAGAGGCTATCACAAACCGAAGGAATTTTCGATGTTTGGGTACAATCGGGATATGAAAATACGCATCCTGCAGATCTATGGAGCACATCCAGTCTCCTCGATGCAGCTGAGGGAAAATCTGATGAAGAGCCAGCATTCTGAATTTTTGTTTCCGTATGAATTTGTTGAGCAGCCTCAAGTCTAGAATAGGTCTGAAAACTACTTCCCAACCCTTTTTTGCTACTAGAAAATATCGGGAGCATACTCCTTTTCCCCTTTGGGCGGCTGGCACCTTTTCTATTGCTCTTTTCTGCAACAAGGCGCGAACCTCTTTGCGTAGTAAGTTCATGTGAGCAGGCCTCAACTTGGTTGGTGGCAAATGAGGTGGAGGTTGTCAGAAAAGAAGAGTGTATCCATTCTCTACAATGTTCAGCACCCATTTGTCTCTTGTTATGCCATGCCACTCGTGAGCGAACACTGTGATACTTCCCCCAACTGGAGTGGTGGACGGTATTAAGGGAAGTGAACCCTCATTGTTTTGCGGGGGTTTTGGTGGTAGACTGTTGAGGTCTGCTTGATCCTCGGTCTCTTGTGGCCTTGCGAGACTGGAAGAGAGGACGCCCTTGCTTCTGTTGCGGTCTCTGGGACCAATGAGAGGTTTGAACCCTCTGTTGGAACAGGGGCCTGTCGTACGGTCTGTACCTCCTTCTGAAGTCTTTCCTTCTTTCCAGACCAACTGCCCTCATTGCGTCTACCTCCGCCTTCATACGTGCCATCTCATCATCCGTGTGGGCTCCAAATAACGAGTTTCCGTTAAACGGAAGATTCATGATACGCTGTTGCACCTCCTGCTTTCACCCTGTGAGCCTCAGCCAGGAAGATCTTCTTGTGCAAACCCCATGCGCGTATCCATGTGCCGCCAAGTCCGTAATGTCTGCGGCTGCACTGATGATTTGATTGGCCACCAGACTCCCCTCTTGAAGGATCTCCTGGAAGTCCTGCCTGTCCTCCCTAGGCAGATTTTCCGCAAATCTGTTCAGAGAGTCCCAGAGGGATCGATCATATCTGCCTAGGAGTGCTGAGGCACTGGAGACCTTCATCATCGACGCCGCCGTGCCACACATCTTCCTACCCAGAGAGTCCAGATGTCTACTCTCCTTGTCTGGCGGAACCGTTGAGGATGACGCCACTGTATGCGTCTTGCGGGCTGCGGCTAATATGACTGAGTCTGGTGGTGGGTCAGCCCTGAAAAACAAAGGATCCTGATCAGGGGCCTTGTTCTTTTTCAAGATCCTAGCAGGAGCTGAACGGAGGTTTGCTTGCGTTAAAAAAGTCTCCATGGTCGGCTGGAGAAGACTAGGCACGAGTGCTAACAACTTCCTTGAAACCGTTCTGTGTTGCAAGGTTTCGAAGATCACTGATGAGGAAGTTGAAGGTTCCGGGACATCAATGTTAAGCTTTTGTGCTCCCCTGAGAAGCACCTCATTGAAAGTTGTTATATCATCCACCGGGGAAACTCTAGCTGGTGGAGAGTCTGTCAGAGTTGGAGAGTAACCTCTTATGGAATACCTTGACGATGTGGACCAAGAAGGGGTCCTTCTGTGATGGCGCGACCTTGACCTAGACCTCCTCTGAGAGAGTGACCTGCTCCGAGATCTTGTGGTAGTGCGTTGAGGCCTAGTGGTAGATTGGTGAGATGTAGAGCGAGCCCGCTCTGCATGCACCGTTGGCGATGGTGTCCTCAGAAGCGACGCTGATGGTGAGTACATGCGTGAGTACTGAGAGTCTGGAAAAGCCAGCGCCTTGTTAAGGCTCTCCAACCACCTAGGCGATAGGTTTATGGGCAAGATGTGCCCTGACGATGAGGCCCTTGACCGTCTGGACGATCCTCTCCTTATGGAGACCACTGGACTTGGTGGAGTGAGATTCTTGTGGGCCGATGGTTGCTGACGCTCTTCTCCTTGAGAGACAGGCAGTAGCGGTCTCGCCGTCGATCGGTGTACCGATGTCGAAGGAGACCCAGAATGTGTCGTAGGCTGCTCAGGTCTCGACGTCGAGCGCCTCGATGGCGACTGGTGGTCCCTTGCATGTGTGCGACTCAACGTCGTATGCTTTGTCATCGAGTGATGGGCCGCTGACGACGGAAGTCTCTGCTCTCCACGCTGCGCCGACCTCGACGTCGTCTTCCATGCCATCGAGGGTTGTAACGCCTTCGACGGCATATGAGCACGCCGGTGCTGGCTCGACATCGATCGGTGGGTTGCCGTCGATGGAGATCTGTCCCGATGAGGGAGATGAGCTTTCAACGTCGTATCCTTCGACGCCGGTCTGGTCGCCGTCGATGGCGATAAGCGATGATGCGACGGTGGCAGCGATGACGTAGACGGGGAACAAACAGGTACTTTCTTACCAGCTGACGTCGATCTAGCCTGTCGCTCATGAGAATGGCTTGTTCACTGCCTGGGAAGAGAAGAGGATGATGTTTTCTGCCTCTCATGAATCCCATGAAGTCTGATTTTCCCTCTGTCCTTCAGAGTCCTTTTAGAGATGTTTTTACAGTGCCTGCATGTATCAGGGCAGTGGCTCTGAGGCAAACACACAATGCAGAGAGAGTGTGGATCAGACTGGACCTTCTTCTTCCCACAGGAAGGGCACTTCACAAAAAGAGAAGGCATTTTCCAGGCAGGAAAAAAAAAATCCCTCACTCAGAAAAAGGTGAAAAACGTTGAGTGAAGGTAGAAAAAACAAGGTTTTTGAATATTTTTCTATGAAAAACTCAGAAAAACTGAGAGCTCAATGCTCCAGGATCCTCTCAGAAGAAGCCGGAAAAAGAACTGACCTAACTGTGAACCAACTGTCACCTCTCCTTCACCCCTGAGGCATGGTGGGATACTGGAGGTGCTCAGGGTCTTTAAGGCACGGTGCCAAATGTTGTTGTTCTGCTGTATTAACTTGCATGCAGCCTATTGGCTAATAATGCTCTGTTGTTTTCAATGTAGTTTTTTCTCTTTCACATGTGTTGCTGGTATTTTTTCTGTGCCCTCCAATTGGGCTTCAGAAAGTTTTCTTGTAATTATAAGGGAGAGTGATAAAAAAAAAAAAAAACTCCATAGAAATAAAGCATTTAAGCCTGTTTATCAACATAGTCTGCATTGCTATTATACACATGTATACATGATTCTGGTATGGAAATTATCTACTAAAAAATGTTATTTTTTCATATATATTTCATACTTATACATGTGTTTTTATATATGTGCTGGGATCCCCGCACGAGGGCGGGAATATTCAATGTTTATGACTATTGATGAGGATGCCCTGGAAGAGAAAAAATAATTTATGTACATTTTAAAAAACTGGTAAGAAGAGGTCCAACAGATAGCCATGCTCTTCAAAGGAGCTACAAGCAAGAGAAGTAGAGAGCTTTAAATCTAAATATGTCACAACCACTGGGCTCACTGCAGTACTTTGAGACAGAATCTTCCCCAGGGGCCCACAGTGATTGTAGCTTTTTTTCCTACCTGCACAGATGCAGTTTTCTCATCTGGTCAACGTCTTCCTTAAAGGGCACACTTCCTGCACCTGGCCTACAGTGATTTGACCTCTTTCCTCCAAGCACAAGCAGCACTTCCAGCAGAGTAAGGTCTCAAACTCCAGGCACAGGTCTTCATCAAAAGGTGGCTATGCTCTTGACTGCTCAATGTTTCTGTTTTTCTGAGGGATGCAGTCTAGCAATCTTCAAGCAGTCTTTAGCTTCTGTTGCTGGGTTTTGGCTAAGACTCTATTGCCAACATGGATGAGGAGCTGACTGTCAAAGACACCAGATTTGGAACTCAGAAATCACCTCTGCCACAATGCTGTGAGGAGGCTACACATTGATCACTGAGAGATTTGTGAAACCTTGAAGTTGGTTTTCTCGCCAGTATTTATCCTTTGCTGGCAGATGTGAATTCCAATATCCACTCTCTTTTGGGGTTATTTCCAGTTTTAGGGAGGCTAGAACCTATCACAAGAGCAGCTTCAGCCAAAGTCTATGGCTTGTATAATCAGCAGGGATCTGGAAGAAGGAGTGGAGTTGTGTGTGCCTTAACAGGAGGAGGGAAATAAAGGACGAAGGGGCAAGTGCAGTCTTTCCATTTAAAAAGGAAACACTCCCATACACTAACATCTGGGACTTCACTCACTTTAAAGGCCAGACTGTGGAACGCTCAAAGACTAACCTCAATCCAGAAGAGATACTAAGGGGTTCACCTCCATCTTGTCAGCCATTCACACACACAAGTCACACATTGAAATCCTGCCCCGATGGAGTAAATCACAACACACACCATCCATTTTCATTCTACTTCATATAGTCAGAGCAAACATGTATACTTTATACAAGGATGGAGCAAAGTTAATGTGAGAGGCGACAAGACAAACCCTTTATAAGTATTGTCCAGCACTATGAACAGTCTGTATCCATTCCCCCTGTGAGGGTGACAAGTGACTATAATCAATTCCTGCCACCACGCCAGTCTTTCTTGGCCTTATAGGAGAACAGCTGTCACTCTAAATGTGATGGTACACTTTCGATGGCATTCCTGACCACACAGCCATGTTCTGGGGTCACAACCTCTTTCAGAGTAGGTCCCAGTGAACACACACAGATTCATCTTCAGGGAGGCAAAAATAAAAAAATAAAACTACAGAGGCAATGCAGAACCTTCCTAGTAGTATAGCAAAGATCATAGGCATCTGCTCTCCAAAGCCACTTCTGTCACAACAGCATCGTTATACCTTGGTATTTTGTGCCAATTGTTGCTGATAAGCGCCTGGGCAAGGCCATCTCATTCACTCCCCCAAAACACACACATAAACACACACACCCACACATTCACCCACACATTTAAGTGCATATACACACACACATACCCAGACACACACCTGATTTTCTCCACATTCCCCGAATTTGCCAGTCAGTTTCATGATATATTCATTAGCTACCAGCTAACAAATATTTATTCTTCTTTGGCATAATAATGACATCGAAAATATTGTGATACCGAAAAACACTGTGGACACAAATATTGACTTTACATTATTAGTACTACAAAGATATCCAATACAAAACTATAGTGGAGTTAATTTTGTCATTACAAGTGAACAACAACAGCTCTGTGACCTTTGGTTTCTATCAGTGAATTGCCAAGGTTTTTTTTATTTCTATTTCCTAACTATAACATCCCTGTCACCTCAGTGAATTTCTACAGTACAGATTTCAGTACAGTAATATTTAGTTAACATGCGTTAATTCAACCGCCGCCACGCACAGCTGCGGAGAGTTTGCTGGCGAACCAGACCTGCAGCCAGGCCCTGCAGCCAACCCCGCTCAGGGAACAGCCTCTGGCTGTGCGTGGCAGGAGCTTGGCCATAGGATTTGGCCTGCGGCCAGGCCCTGCAACCAACCCCACACATGCAGCAAACCCCACACCCAATTGGCCTTCAGTATTGCACTGCAGGGGGTTGGCCACAGGGCCTGGCTGCCTCTTCAAGGCAGCCAATCTGGGAGTGGGGCACGCAGCCACCTCCCCAAGCCGATTTTGGCCCGGAGGACGCCCATTCCCTGAAACTCGCCACATTTGTTTTAGGGGAGGGGTTATTTAGCACCCCTCCCAGGGCCGCATTTGGCCCCAGGGACCCCATCCCTTGGGGCCCATTGATTAATTATTGAGGGAGGGGTCAAGCAGCCCCCCCCAGTTATTTTGAGCCCCAGGGACCCTATCTCCACGTGACATGCAACCCCCACCCCCGGCCAATTTCTGGCCCTGGGGATGCCATCTTCCAGGGCCTGGCCATATCAACATGGGGAAGGGAACACGCACCCATCTTCTGGCCAAAAGTTGCCATTCGAACCCCATCCTCCACGGTAGGGAATCAGATATAAAGTCCACTCCCAACGGGCAGTAGCATTTTTCATTTTTGGGAGCAGACTTAGGCCCTCATTAAGAGTTTGGTGGGCAGAAAAGGCTGCCCGCCAAACTCCCGTGGTCAGGTCACTGGCGGTGACCTTCCTGCAGGCCCCTATTATGGGTTTCCTGCTGGCCCAGCGGGAAACAGCCCACAACATTGATGCAGGCTCGTAATTGAACCGGCGGCAATGTTGTGGTGCGTAGGGTGCACAGCACCGTTCACGCTTTTCATTGTCTAGGCAGACGTGAAAAGCACTACGGGGCTGTCCATGGGGGTCCCTGCACTGCCAATACTAAGTGCCTGGGCAGTGCATGGGTCCCCGTGGGTCCCCCTGCACCCGGCCTCTGCCAGCTAAAAGCTGGTGGAGTGGCGAGTCATAATCCCCAGGGCACTGCTGCCCTGGCGGATTAGGACAGCAAGTCCCTCCAGTGTAGGGAAACTGGCAGTGCTGGCATTCTGACTGTGGCCAAACCGCCACGGTCATAATGTGGCGGTCTGACCACCGCCAACGTGGTCGGACCACCGCTTTGGCGGCAGTCAGACCCCCCGCCAAGCGTCTGGAGGTCCTAGCACCCTCAGACTCATAATGAGGGCCTTAGTGTCTGCTCTCACTTGACAGAAGATTTAAAATTGCTCCTGCCGAGCGAGGGCCAACATAGGTTTCACTGCTTGCATTAGTGCGGGCTGGGAAACCGCTGTGTTCCAGGGGTGGGCACCCTAGGACATAGCTGGAGCTGGCTCTGGTGTCCCAAGGGCCATCAATGGCTCAGGCGGGGGGCTGCGTGCCCCTCCCAATTGTTTGCACAGGTGGGCTTTGGGGAATGGGGTCTCTGGGGCAGAAAACACCCTGGGGAGAGGGGGACACGTGGACCCCCCTCCACCTTTTTAGGTCTTGCCTAGGCAGCGCATGCACTGTCTCTTTGAGACATTTTGTTATTTATTAGTGGTGTTGGAGCCCACCCATTAGTTACTACTGGTTCACTTCATACTCACTGTAATTTGCTACCTTTTTATTGGTCTGATACCCTAGGCTTCCCACCTTTTTTGTGGGTTTGTCCCTTGCCTGGAGCATGGGTGCATTACTTGTGTCCCTCCACTGTTTTTTCATTTAGGTGTTACTTTTTTCTTTCTGTTTCAGCACTCTTTCAGAGTGTGTCTTATTCAGCTAGCTCTATTGTGTCATGTACTTCTACGTACTCTGTGCCCATTTCTCCCTAATCCCTTCCTGGTCAGTGTTGTTTCCCCCACCGGCCGATACTCAGTTGGTATCCCATTCCTGTTTTTCCACATCCACTCACTTCCCCATCCCTATTCTGTTGCTGCCCATCCCTGCCTCTATCTTTTTGTTAATGTTGGCCGTTGCAGCTCTCACAACTACCGCTATGCAAGTTACACGTGAGGAGATTTATGTCATTACATATTATAAAGGCTTTAGTAGAGAACAGTGATGTCCTTTTAACAACGTGTATTAGTGCACTTCATGGACTGTTTAATGATGTGCTCCATCCACACCAAAGGCTGTGGTGTAACAGCCAGAGCTGCTGACTTTGTAGCCGGGGAATTAGGTTCCAGTCTCTGCATTGCCTCTCCATCTTGTGATTGTCAGGAAATCACTTAGGACCTGATTTAGATATTGGCGGACAAGTTACTCTGCCACAACAGTGAAGGATATCCCGTTTGCAAAAATCGAAATCCCATAGAATATAATGGGATTTAGATTTCGGGGGATGGGATATCTGTCACCGTTGTGACAAAGTAACTCGTCAGCCAATATCTAAATAAGGCCCTTATTCTCACTGTGCCTACAAAAAATTAATGTGTGCTTGTGTAGTGAAACTCACATTTACATAAAGCACTGCAATACCTTCCGGTCGAGTTTGCATTATAAAAACCTGCACAAAAAAATTATAAAAAATATGTGGAGTCTGGATTCACAGAGGGTCTTAACCCATTCTGTGTACTCCATAGACTTTCCAGTTGTACTCTGAAGGCATGATTTTGCAACTTGCGCTTCTTATAGGTGCATCTTTTGTTGTTTGTGCTCATAAAAATCATTGGTCATTGGGTAGTAGAGCGTTTTGTTTTCAGCACTACAGGTATGGAATGAAAAATCCAATTTTTGTGGCGTGCACAAACTGATAGCTAGCCAGAGGTGTCACACGTACCCTAAGGCTACTTATGGCAGATGTGCACCAGCAACCAGCCACCATTTGGTTCTGCTTCCTTATCTGTGGCACCATTTCCCCTCCCTCACAACAGGGAAGCCTTTTCCTGTTAAACACTCAGCTCCTGGAAGTGTGGGGGATGGGAGGTTGAACAACAGTATGTCATTAGGCCTGTTGATGAGCCATTTTGATTTATAAAAACCTCATAACAGCTGTCTCAACAAGTATCATTTTATTGCTTTCAGATAGGTGACAGGTGATGAAGTCCAGCAGGATACAAAGCTACGTCAATGTACACAGATCTCCACAGCAGAGGCATGAACCAGCTAAGCTGTCTAGTCATCTTGAACACACTGGAAACACTCCACCCTCCTCTTTTGAATGACGAGGGAGCAGCCGGAGTAACAATGAGCGGATGTGTGGGGTGAGGGGGATGACTGGCAGTGCATTTCACACAGCTCTCATTGAAGTACGACCTCCGAAGCTAACTCTTCCTCTTTTACCCCTCCCACCTCTTCCACCAACTCATCAGCATCAAAGGCTTCCCAGGGCTGATTGTGCAATGTGAGCACTCAGGAGCGCCTGCTTGTAAACAAAACTAAGTTGTGCTTTCCAATAATAATAACATCAGGGATGTCTCAGCACTAGCATAACATATGTAACAATTACCAAACTCAAGTTTACAAATGTCATTGCCCTCCGAAGGATGAAAGGCAGAGTCTGTTTTGCAACACTCATGTTACATATAACTATGATGGATGCAGTGCTCTTGAGAAATGTTACTAATAGTTGGTGATTGAGGGGATAGGCATCTAGTCCTGATGTATCTTTTTACTTGACAGACTGCTCTGCTGTTCATTACCTCTGTCTTGACTACTTGTGACACTCCCTAAAGTGGGGCATGGAGAGTGATCATGCCCCGTCACTGTTTCTATTCCCCCTCCCCACTTCATCTTGGTTTCTTCTCTCCCCTCCCAACAAACAAAAGGAAAAAAAAGCACTATGACGCGACTTGCACTTCCTGCTTCATGGTGCTTTTTTATACCTTCCTGTTCTCCACCCCCACCTGCCCTCCAGTTTTAAACCTCCACCCACCCTCCCGTTTTCCACCCGGTTGCCAAAGCCAATAGTCTGCCCATAGATGAGATCGATTGGCTTTGCCAATGCATTTTTTTAATGGCCGGGCCACAGGGTTGGTGGTCCCCAGATCTGGAATCGGCCCGGGTGGAGGGCCGTGCAGCTTCTTCTGCCTTTTTTTAATGGCCAGGCCTCAGAAGGTGGTGGTTTACGGGAACTAAATCCCCTTGGGGGACGGGTTTGGGGGAGGGGGGTGCCCTCCCCTTTCATTATTATAGCTGGGCCTCCGGTGTGGGGGGAGGCCTGTGCACACCTCTACCCATTATATACTATGCAATCCCCCCAGGACCTGGCCCACTCAGTGGTCTAATAAAAACAAGTGAGGGAAACCATGCTTCTTTTTGTTTTTTAAATCTTCCTGCTGATCCGAGGAGGATTACAAAAGTTTTCAGCCCCCAGCGGGTTCCCATTGGCACCCCACCACCAGGACTAGGGTGTCAGGGTATTCCTATCCCGCCCCCTTCCCTTTTTTCTTGGGACTCGGCTTAACGAATCACCCTGAAACTTTCAAGACAACAGCTCAAGTAAGTGGTAAACTAGTTTTGGATATTCCGTAAAGATTCAGCAAACGGTGCCAAAGTTATAGGCAAAACAAAAAATGCTTTTCGTATGGTAAGTAGATTCTCACTATAACTATCGCCATGGAGGGGGATACAGTAGCCCCCCCCCCCCCTTACCAGCCCATTTAGGGCCCAGGGTACCCCACCCCAAGGGGGGTAGCACACAGGAAGCTGGTTAGGGCCACTGGGGCCCTGAGACTCCCCTAGCAGCCCCCAACATGTGTAATATGTAGGTAGCTCAGGTGGCCACCCACCTCTGGCCTTGGTGGATGGGGTCCGCAAGGCCTAATGAGGCTCGAGGAGGGGGGAGCGTGCAGCCCCCTCGCTTTTTAAGTGTTTTTGGCCCCAGGGGATGGGGTCCCCAGGACCCAAGAATGTCTCTCACCTTTTTACATTTGATACGACCCTGGGGGGTGGGGTCCTAGTGAGGCTCTGTGAGTAGGGCCACGCACCTCCTTCCCCTTTTAAAGAATTTTGGCCCTGAGGGATGGGGTATCCTGGGCTGAGAAGGCTCTGGATGGTGGTGTTATGCCATTAATTGCGTTTGAGCAATGACTTTGTGTTTCACCACTGCGCATATTCGTTGTTCAATGTTCATCAGGAGCACATTACAATCTGTATTCAGTTTAGCTGCCTATTGGCTTTAACGTGGCATTAGACATTACATTTGGTATTTAGGTTAGCTGCCTATTGGCTTTAACATGGCATTAGACATTACATTCTGTAATCAGTTTAGCTGCCTATTGGCTTTAACATGGCATGAGACATTACATTTGGTATTTAGGTTAGCTGCCTATTGGCTTTAACGTGAAGTTAGACATTGCAGTTGAGACACTGCAGGTGAGCTGTGTTTTTCCACATGGTAGACAAAGCTGTGTTTTTCAAATTGAATTCACACGAGAACGTATATTTGATGTTTTCCTTTCTGCTCAGCCTTGGGAAGAGGAGAGGCTTAGGAGATCTGGGCAATCTCCAATGGCTTGTTTATTTCCCAGGTCTGAGAGGAAGGGACCAGGTTTTTTAATGGTGTCCCTGGGCAGCAGCAAAGAGAGATTCTCCAGGACTTCAGTCAGGAGTGGATGTTAGCTGCTTGGCCTCCCATTTGGGTGGAAAATCTCCTTCTCGCAGTTGAACAGGAGTCATCAACTTGCAGGCATGAGAAGGATGACGAGCAGTGATAGGCCCCACGGTGATGCAATTTTGACTTTTATTCTTTGCTTTGAAGTTATACTATAATATAATCACATGTATTTGCTGTGTACATTGCAATTGAGAAGTACTTTGATATATTTTGCTTTCATTGCTGCGACTATTTTTAAACGTGTGCTTCCAACCTACTAATCTCATCTTTCAGGAACCTTGTGGTGGAGTAATGATAATAAATGTCTTCTTTAAACTAAGAAGTGCATTCCAGAGAAGTTTTGTCAGCTCGGTCATAAGATAAGAGAAGGAAATCAAAACAGGTGGCTGTTCACCCTCCCTCCCTCCCCATTTTAGTAACATGAGCCCCCTGGGTAGAGGGTCCCCGCGGCCTGAAATGGCTAAGGGAGGGGGGACCTGCAGCCCTGTCCCCTTTTTTATTGTATTTGGCCCCAGGGGATGGGGTCCCCAGGGCTATTAAGGCTCAGGCAAGGGGCTGCATACCCCCTCTCCTTAGAATTTAGATCTAGGGGACAGGGTCCCCAGAGCCTAATTACACTCTGGCAGGGTGGTCACATAACCACCTCCATTTTTTTGTTCAATTTGGGCCCATTAAGGCTTGGAGAGGGTGCCGCACAAGTTCCCTCCCCTTAATACATAAGTTTCAGCCTTGGGGATGGTTTTCGGGGGCCTGAACGCTAAACTTACACTGCTTTGCTAAAGGCTGTGCATGGCGTATGATTGGCAGCAAACGGGAGGTGGGTTTACTTTCGGTGGGTAGGCCACTGTGCACTGCCAAAGGCTGTTTGCAGTGTGTGGTTGTCTGTCTGCCGTGCTGGCATCTTGTTGCAGCGCACAGCCAAAGGCTTTGCACAGTGTGGGGCTGTATTTACATATGGTAATAAAATATTACTTTATGTTAAAAAAAAATGAAAAATAGAAATTCACTGAAACAGACAAAGGTTAAAGTTTTATATTTAGGTGAAATGTTCAGTAACAATATAACATGTTAAAACTCAAAAACACAGAAATTCACCAGTTGTAGTTACCTCAAGTAACTATAACTTATGCCCTAACAGAACTAACTCACACCTCCGCCATGCAGTTTTCTCATCAATAAATTAATTGCATATGTTGCAAAGATATTATGTCACAGAAGATGTATGAAATCAGGCTGTTTACAGGTTGCCCCCCCCACTTTTTGCCACCAGTGGGCCAGAAGCTGCTTGTTTGTGACTCTGATAGTGCACTGGGTCCCTGCTAACCATGCCCAAGGACCTGGATACTAAAGAAGGTCCCTAGGGGCTGCAGCATATATTATGCCACCCTAAGGGACCCACATGCAAATTACATGCAGACTGCCATAGCAGAATGTGTGAAATGGTGCAGACACCCTGTGTGCAATGCCCGCGACCACTACATGAAATGTATGTAAGTGATCCTTACAGCAGGCCCTAGAGTCCTAAGGCAGGGTGCACTGTATTACATGTAAGGGCACATCTACATGAGCAGATGTACCCCTGTGATGCCTAGTTCCATTGCTAGACATTGCAAGTCTTCACCAACACTTGGCACAAAAGCATGCCCTGCTGCTGGAACCTCGACAATTGCACTGACCTGACTCACCCAAAAGCTGTGCATCCTCCCAAAGCTGTAAAGGATAGACCAGCGCCTCAACAACCAAGTGCCATCCTACTTGGGGTGGAGGAGCCATCCCACTGCATCTGCAGGCACCAACTGCATCTGACTGGGACACAGTGTTGTTGGCCATCAGGCCCATCGAGGGAGCAGCACGTCAGGAGGAGGTTTTTGAGGCTCTAGGAGGTCAGCCTCGTCTCTGTGCTGAATTTCGAGATGCTAGATCCTCCAGGGGCCCATCTGCAGTAATACCCTGAATACCGGAGCATTTTCGCTCACCAAGGCATGTTTGTGTCAAGTCCGGACACCACCACTGTCAAGAACTACCTGCATTTCAAGGGACTTCACAGCAGATGAGCTCCATGTCCAGCGTGAATCTGCTGTATTATCGCCTCTCAGGATGACAGAGAACCAAAGGAGCTTCCACCGCTAAGTGGCCAGCCAGCACCCCTGCATCAGAACACCCCATCCTGGATGCACAATTTCTGCCTACGTCCCCTTGCCCTAGGAGTCTCCACAAGCTGAGCCCCGCGTTGAGTTTTGCTGGATGTGTCCTCAAGTCCCTCTTGCAAACTCTGTTGTTTGACAGGTCCCTTTAAACTTCCTTCTATAGCATTCGAGGCTACCAATGCTACCCGCACCACTGCACTGGGACACCCAAGGGCAGGTTAACTCGAACTGCTGGTGGTACTTGAGACCTTGGCCCCCTGGTACCTTAAGTCCTAAAGGAGATCCCCACAACCGTTTGCAGGTAACCCTATGCAGTGTATGTTTCTCCCATAGGATAAAATAACTGTATTCGAAGACCGTGCCTCTAATCTGACAGTTCTCTGTTTCCTTGCTGTTTACTTAAAAATTCAATTATGCTCAAAGTACTTACCTTGATACGTTGATCTTGGTGTCAAAATATATATAAAAATCAATGTTATTTTTCTAAATTGGTCTTGGATCTCTCATTTAGTGTGAGTCTCAATTATGGACACTGTGTGTACAACAAATGTTCAACATTCTGCTCTGATAAATCTATGCTGCTGAACCAAACTATCACAAATAGAGCACTTGGGATTATTAAAGGAAGCCCCTGTAAACCGGTATGGGTAGTCTAGACTTTTTCCATGGTCTACCCTTACATTGTTTCACCACATAAAAAGCCAGCTTTCTACAGATGTCATATGGGGTAATTAGCAGTGCATTGCAACGGTGTAATCTGGTGCACATTCTTCATCTGGGAAAAGGTGAGCAATGCACTGAGTTTGTTACTTATCTTCAACTTCATTGGGTTTAGGCCCCACCCATGCAGAACTTTATGAAAGTCCTTTTTTGCTGTCTATTTGAATAGAGTAATAATTGGTCTTCTTTCCAGTTGGTCCGCCTTCCATACAGTATTCACTGTGGGCAAACCGAGGCCTAAGGAATTCTTAACAGGAAGTCGGGGTAGGTGAATGTGATGGGTGTGCCACACAATCTGACAGCCTTTCCGGATCAATCACCATTTCATTGATCTGATAGCTCGGGAAATGGTCACGGGGTTTCTGGTGTAAATGCATCAGGGTATTTTTGTTTGCCAGAGACTAGGCCCTACAATGTTTGATTAGGTTGTTCATCTGATGTACCACTCTTGCACAACCGTAGCCCCATTAGGCAGGTGATAGTCAATGAATAGTGAGTCAATTTTGCCAAGAAAACATATGCGTTTGTAAATATTAATTTTAATCTTGAGTTTTTAATGATCACACTATGTTTTAGTGTTCATTATGTTTAATATATGCAGCATAATGTAAACGCTCATGCAATACAATAGGCAAGCCGACTTCTCCCTGACCTGCTTCGCCTAAACATTTTATAGCCTGGTTAGCTCGTGCTAGAAAAATGATCTGACACACTTGTGTGAAATTTTTCTTATAAAGTCATTTTTGCTTCGTTTTCAACACTGCAATTCTACTACATAAGCAAACCTGTTCGGTGATTTATGAGACATTCCCAATGTACCTTGACACCCATCAAAATCCTTATGCTTTGGAAAACAAGAATCCACGACTTTAGCACCATAAGTAATTTATGAATCGAGTTAAATCCTGCAAAACAATCATATCTCCATGTAGGTAACACAAAGCCTGTGCCTGAACAAGAAAATGCCTGGCTTGTGTGGAAACATGGCCAGCAGTCCTCAACTATAAAGCCCTGAAGCAGTAGAACTATGTCTCTATCATGATAAATACTTTAAACGGTCAGGTAGTGTTCAATACTGAATACTTTCACTTCTTTCACTGGGAGGGAGAGTAGCTGCACTTCTCAGCACTGCTGTAGTACATTTAATAGGAGAGTATCTGCACTTGTCAGGAGCAAACATGAAATATTTCCACCTAAAACACTGAACTAGACTAGAAACCAAAAATGCGAAAAGAGAAGAAGAGGATCCAGACAATCTCCTACTACGATCCTAAGATCTGAAACACCCTCCCAGTCCAATCAGCCAGGCTCCATCTTTTAACCAATTCAGCATGAAATTGAAAACTCCTCTTGTCAATCAACACCTTACCACAGAGTAACCGCCTGGATGTCGGACAACAACTGAGAAGGTCCCAACTCCCACTGCTTCCGATCTCAAGCCTCTGCCACCTACAGCTAAGTCACTAACATCACTGCTCAACTCTCCCAGTTAGCTTCACCCTAGCACTCTTGAGCTGTCCACTGAGACTCCTATGGTTGTAGTCCTGTCCCCCCTCTCAATCCTCTTCTGTGCATCTACCCACTGCAAAATCCCACACTGTGTACAGCACTACATTGGTTTGTAGGTAGTTTAGCACTATATTATTCATACATGTCTACCCATAAATGTCTATCGGAAACAGACCAACCCGATATAACACATACGTTATATCGCATGACAATGTTATGGCTCCTGGTACATTGACCTAACTTCTAAATTGCACGGTAAATATACGTTTAATATTCTCAGCTCCATTTATACTTACACCCAGGGTAATTATATATTTGTTGTGTGATATAGTGACTGGTGATATGTTTGATACAACATCATTATCAGTCGATATTATCAAACCTAAGTCAGTGACATACAGCCTCCATATATAATTGAGCAGTTAAACACATCAGCCCCTCCCTGAAAACATCAACTACACAAATGTACAACAACTGAACTTTAACAAATATTCTCAGCGTTGCAGTTAAAAACTGAAAAATCTTACGTTAAAAATACCCTTACAAATGCTGGGTCCCTTTGACAGTAGGGTTTTTTTATTACACAGTTCGCTGCCCAGCCCCTCACTAGCAGAAAACGTCAAAAAGCGACATAGGCTTCTTTGAAAAAAATTAATAGATCATTTACCCATTTGAAATGACTCAGGGATTAATGACGTAATCCCATCAAAGTTCATCTGCCTGTATTGTTCCGGGTAAGTGAAAATAAACAGCACTCCGAGCGCCTTGCGGCCAATCCCCGGGCGCCATTGTTGTTGTGCCGGGACGCCTGCCCCAGGACGCGGAGGCTCATTTCTCTCCTGCTGAGACCCGCAAAAAAGGGGAAAAACAAACTCTGCTAGTCCCGGCGCAGAAAGGTCATTCGTGTCCCATTGTGAGGGCCCTGTCCGTATGAGGATAACACTTTGTCCAATTGTCGAGGGGTTTGGGAGAATTGCTGTGGTGCTTTGTTCCTGGTACAGGGGTCATGGAAATGAGAAGGGAGGGTCACCGGCTATAAAGTGCCCTTTTAAACCAAGCGTATTGTCCTGAGCGATAAAAAAGATGTCTCTTTATAAATCAGGAAACTGGTAAAATAGCATGAGGACCCACGTCTTGTTAGACAGCGATCTTTGTCCCACTGACTTGGGCCAGCAAATGCGCCTTGGACTGTAGGAAACTAAACATTTGGTTAGAAAAAATGGCTTGAGAATAATTAATCTTTATGCAGTGCTGGACCAAATAGAGAGGGCATGGAAGAGAGTGCCCGGAGATATGAGCTGGTACCAGGTGTACATAGGATGCTTCTGGTTCCACACTCCTTAAGCAGACAGCCTAGTTGAAGACTGTATTTTATTCCTTCTCATCTTCGCCGTGTTCCTATTGTGGCCTCATTCTAATGCCCTGGTAATCCTGATTTAAGGGCAAATGCAAATCTGGGCCAGAACTTGGAATCTAATGCACAAGTTTTGCAATTGCCTTTTCTCTAAACAAGAAATGCGGCCCAGGGTTTGCATGCATTTGCTAACGTCTTGCTGCACCTTTGCTCATCGCTTCCTAAAATTGGGTAGTAAAAGCAATCGTTTGAGAATGCTCGTTCTGTTATTTTTAGCCGAGTTTGCCTTCTGATTACTACAACGGAATAACGAGGCTAGGAATTATCGTTACACAATAATCTCCTGGACAGAATATAGAGGGACAAAATGTAGTACACACATAGAGGACGGATAGATTTACGGTTGTTATCTCCACATCTTTACACCTTGAAGATACAGATATGTGAATAAAAGTATAGAGAATCTATACTTAGTTACATTTCAATATTTTGTCCTCCGATATTGCGTTCACGAAGGTCACGAAGGTTGATGCCATTACAATTCCTACCTCAATATGCCGGGAGGTACACCTGCCTTTTGACAACATTTTGCGTAATGCTATTTTTTGCCCGCCCGTATTTACAGTGTTAACTGTGGAGCTACAAGCCCCAGAAAGCAAATTTTACTAAAAAGGCTGGACTTCCTGCCATGAAGGATAATTTTCAGGGGCTGGGGTGAGAGAGGAGGTACTGGCTTCTAGGATTATTATTATGTTTAAATGTCTCACCAAGGACATTCCTTGCAAATTCTGGACAGCTGTCACCCTTCTCACAAACCACTACTGAATGCTCTGGCAGTTAATACATGATATTCACACCGGACAGAGCTAAACAATCAGGACTGTCAGATGCCAGGGAAGCAGCTGATATGCTTCACTTCATTGTTCATCAAGGTGCTCCCTGTGCCAAATATTCTAAAGTTAAGAAGGCAAGTATAAGTGCAGGATGTCACTCCCACCCCATGAACTCACCTCCTTAATTGGTTCGATTTTATGCTGTTTACAAATATAGCTTAGTTTTTCTAAGGTTCTCCCAGGACTTCAGAGACGGCAGAAGTGCCTTTGGGGTGTGTGATGTGCACTGAAAGATAAGTCGCTGCTGACTGGAGACCAACTCAACTTGGAAGCTCCACTTGAAAGGAATACCTTTCTCAAATCATGAGTTGGTCTCGATAACTATACAGGCCCAGATTTGTAACACTTTGCATATGTAAAACCAGCGGAAAGTATTCAGTTGGATTTTTACTACCAATGCAAACCGAGATTTGCAAAGGGACGTATCTCAAAGTAAAGCAAAGTTGTGTTATGTGCTGGGTCAAGGGGTCGTTCCATGAGGATGATCCCATCCAACCACCCAATGGTTTTGACTTAAATTCCTGTCTACTAACATGCGTTGGCTGGGATTTGAATTAAAACCTTACATCTCCTCGAGGCAGGGGTAAAGAGGAGAAATTATTTATTTTCTCATTTTTCCCACTTTGCAATGTGTGCTGCATTGTATAGAATACATACAAGGTGGGAAAAGTCTAAAGGATAGTTTTAGTACTGGAAGATTACCAGATTACCCTAGTACAAAAGGTATGTCTTCGAGAATGCACACACCCTTGCACTGTAGAACATGGGTGTGCGAATTGGGGCATGACATCCAAAAGTGCGATACCACCGGAGGGTGGGAAAAAACATGCCATTCCTTCTTATGGCACATTTTATTTCTCTTTCACTTTGATGCAATGGCCCTGTTGCGTTGTGTGAAAAAGTAGTAAATCGGGGCTGGAGTATGATGCACTTTGTCCCAATTGATAAACTGAAACTTGATGCACAGAAGCCTGGTTATTAGTTATACAGGTAAGTGAGCAGCACACCTCAGTGGTAACCAAGCAGTCAGTGCTTCATTTGAGACAGTGGCTTCCGCGGGTCAGCAAC
The DNA here is from genome assembly GCF_031143425.1 of Pleurodeles waltl. NCBI lineage: Eukaryota > Metazoa > Chordata > Amphibia > Caudata > Salamandridae > Pleurodeles > Pleurodeles waltl. Next base: position 629,824,018 of record NC_090451.1, on the reverse strand, counting down.
GTCATTAATTCTCAACACTTATGACAGTCCACCACACTGTGGTGATGTTTGTCTAATTTTGAGATGAGTACAACAACGTAACGCTTAATAATTAACTATACATTAAAATGAATAATATCTGTCACCTGCTCCATTTTTATAGCTTAGCTCTGGGTGGCCTGAAATGGTTTGAATTGTCCCACTTGTAGGAGTGTGCTGGTTAATAGTTGTGTTGGTTCTGCCACTGGCAATGTTGGCAGGGGCAACTAGTGGTGCAAGCTGCAATGGCCTCTTGAGAGTGGCCCTGGCACTTACTTTTTTTTTTTTTTTTTTTTACAAATTGGGCACTACAAGCACAGCAGCATTACAGGAATACAGTTACAGCATGAAATACTTGCCTTTTTTTTAACAAGATCTCTAAACATTTACAGTACACCTTTTCACAGGGGACAGACCCGTTCTTGGCACACGGAGTTGTGTTTCATCTAAAGACAAACTGCACAATTGTAGGTATTGTGGGAATTTAATAAACAAATACATTACAGTACAGTGCAGACTTTACGGGGGTAATGGTCTCAAACAAATAACAAAGGGGGCTGTTAGAAGACATCTAATTAAAAAAAACGTTTGAATTCTACTTCTATACAGTCTTACCTTCTGGAAGTAATCTCTGAAAACCAGTGCAGTAAAGTTGAGACTTTCGGGCATTGGCAAAGGCATGCCTTCCGTTGCAAAACTATAATAAAATATGCATCCATCAATAAAAAATAATATTTCTAAATATTTAAATGATATATTAAATATATCTCATATTTGTTATGCTTTTGTATAGGAGGTACTTAGTGACAATTGTAGGAATGTGCCCCTCCAGCAAGTTGCAGCACAGGAAATGGTTTATGACAACATATTTTTAACAAACATTGGCAAAGCAAATAGGTCTCGCGCATGAGGCCTATCGGTTTTATTAATGATTTTAGCCATGTTGAACAGCATTGCAATGCAAAAGCAGTGTAGGGTGTGGTGGCAGAAGCACAAAGACGAGAAATCAACACAAGTGTGGGTAGTGAGGGAAAACCACATGAGAAAAGAAAGCGAAAGGATAAAAACACATGATGGAAACAGCTGGAAATCACAAGCACTCTCATGAAATGGTTTTAAAAAAGAAAAAAGTATTTCCTTAAAAAGGAATAGAGGAAGGACAGAATCCAGCCAATCAAAGGCATGACTATAGAGGCTATGCTTCATTTTAGGAAGAAACGCAAGTCTGACAAAAAAATACAACACGAAGGAGGCAAATTAGAGTGACAATAAATAAACTAATGGCAAGCAATGGGTGGGCTCCGAGCCCCTGTTTGTTCTTGGTAGCTCCACAACATGTCTTTTGCAACCAGACAAGTGCTGTTTGGAAAGCCTGACCTAAAAATAACCATATCAGGTGGATAACAAAACATACAGAAAGAGTAGGTATATCCAGATTTTAGTTCAAGAAGCACAAAAAATAAGATTCTAAGGTGAGTTAAAAGTAGAAACTAAAACACATCTCTGACCAATTTGGTATTCATGTTTATCAGCATAAAACAATTACTCTCTGCTTTAATAAAACATGTCCAGCTTTGTATGTTACACTTGTATATTACACTTGTAGTCGTGTGACTATGACTATTTAATATGGTCAATGGGCAAATCTGTACCAGAAAAATGCAAACCTAAAGCAATAATAAATCGGGAACAACCTCTACCACAGTCTTTACCATACAATGCCTTTACCATGCCGATATCTTTAGCTTGCACGATAAATACTTTTAAGGTATGTATATAAATAGCTGGGATTGTATTTCCATAGGAAATGCATTTTTTTGGTTGGACTGTATCTGTTTGACAAATTTTCAGGAAAATTTCCCAAAAAGTGCCACTTTTTGCCTAGTTGGCGCACAGAAAGTTTCAGGGTGATTCATTGAGTGGGGATCACAAAAAGCTTTTTTCCCATTTACTGTTCCATCTGAACATCAGACACAGCTACAGCCCAAACCACTTAATGGGTTTACACCTAATTTGGCAGAAAGGTAGGTCTTGGTTCAGAAAGAGTGTTTGTTATGATTGCTGTAAATCCGTTCAGTAGGTTTTGAGCAATTAATGCTCAAAAACGTTGTATATTTCATGCTACGGAGGATCCGCTGGGCAGATAGATCTTGTGGAGAGATTCGACTGGCTGCCACCACATCAACTGTGTGATAAAGGCATGCATGGCAAAGTCATACAACCTAAACATGCATACAGACATGAGACGGTTGTGAACCTTCAGCTGCTGTTTACTGCAGGCTCCATCACCACCGGCCTATAACATGTACTACTTTATATAGCGTTCCTAGTGATCCAGTTCATGTGGGGTTTATTATAAATGGCATGGGTGTTCAAAAAACAGTAAGTGGTCTCCCTTACATGATAGGTTCAAAGCCAACTAGGTAAGAGACTTTTTATAATATTTTTTCTTACAAAAAACACATGTGCAACATTGAGTGCATTGAGAAAGAATCAAACTGGCAAGTCATGTATTTCTTTCTCACTCAACCCACCAGAAAAAAAAAAAATGTTCAATAAAGATAAATGAAATGTAAATATTATTACAACAATAGTTCCACCTATGATAAGGTTATTTATTAGTCCATGTACATGTTCAAATTGGCACCGCTGTGTCCACAGTCAGTTGATGTTCAGATTGGCACCCCTGTGTCCACAATCAGTTGATCTGTAGTCCACTAAATTGTATTCCGTAATTCACTTAAACAGTTCCACAATAGACATCACATTGAATTTCCATCTATAGAGTTATTTGACATCACTCAAAACCAGCCCGACAACACATGTTTCATCAGGGGTATCACCCTTGTGATTTCATCAGGGCTGTAACAATGTATAACACACATATTAATGCAGTACATTTTAAATCTCAATATTATTAGTAACGAGAGTAGCCATGTGGTGCCGTGTGGGTAGTTACATACTGACCAATAAAACAGACAAAAACATATATGTTAATGTGACAAGTGACAACCAGTCTATATGCATAAGTGACCAAGTACCCATAATTACTCAATTAACCTATGTGAATAGCACTCACCCAAAACAATAACCCCAAAGTTAACCATCCCCTAATGTGTGCATGCCACTATGATCCATTTCCGAATAATGCAATGTCACTAACCTTCCATAGAAAATCTCTCTATTTGTCATTACTAGATTGATTTCATAGCAGTGTTTCAAGAACCATAATGATGGTGTTCAGTTCCTCTATTCAAATGTCAAAACCAAAAACAAAATGAATAAATATAAATACTTACCATTGTAATCTCGGTATTGCAAGTCACTGACAACTGTCTCTATTGCCCCTAAATACTGTAAAACTCCATACTCAATGATAAACAGTTTCACTCATTAAAGGTTTGCGTAATCATTATAATCCAGAATATATGAAAAATAACTCTAAAACCATTGTGGTAATCCCTGCAAAATAGTTAAATATACATATCAAGTGACGAGTGCACAAAAGAAAAAAGAAGAACCTCCTAAAGTATAACAAGTGGTTGAGACCTTTGTTGCTATGAGAGTCACTCAGTCATTATGTGCCGGGAAAATATAATCGCTAGTTGTTAGCGAACATATACAGAACAAACTGCCGTCTCTTTCATGCTACTGCCCAGAAACCTAATAGCAGTCCGACCGGGATTTGCAAGCTTACCTTAGGTCATTTCTATCGTAACTCCTAAATCAGCAACAGTGGGAAGCGAGTGCGCTCCTCATCCGAGCGTCCCTCGCGCCAAATTTGAATTTCCTCACCAGCACGTACTAATGCAGAAGTAACTAACCCGTATGCGTTGGTCCTTCCTTACTGTCTATGACCACCGCATAGATATAGAAAGGGGACTCAGAGCGAGAGATTCTTCTCTCCACGCTCATTGTCCCCTATCTTCGAACCACTAAGTACGAGGTTCGAATTTATATTTTAACAAACTATTCACCTTCCTCTTTTCCTAAAATAAAATAAATAACAGGCATTCTCTAAAAAATTTCAAAAATTATCCTTTTAAAGTTACAAGACTCACACACATTTATAATGAAGATTAGATATTTCTGATTAGTATAGATACTATCCGAGAAACAGTGGCAAGCAAAGACAAATTATTACCCACAATCTTACACCTGATCAGAGTACAATTTTACAGAACCAATCAAAATTATTCTAAATAAATTGCAAAAATTGAAAAAATACAGACATAGGGGGTCATTCCGACCCCGGCGGGCGGCGGGCACCGCCCGCCGGGCGGAGACCGCCAAAAGACCGTACCGCGGTCAAATGACCGCGGCGGTCATTTTGACTTTCCCGCTGGGCGGGCGGGCGACCGCCAAAAGGCCGCCCGCCCACCCAGCGGGAAAGCCCCAGCAACGATGAAGCCGGCTCCGAATGGAGCCGGCGGAGTTGCTGGTGTGCGACGGGTGCAGTGGCACCCGTCGCGATTTTCAGTGTCTGCTTAGCAGACACTGAAAATATTAATTGGGCCCCCAAGGGCCCCACAACACCCGTTCCCGCCAGCCTCTTCCTGGCGGTGTAAACCGCCAGGAACAGGCTGGCGGGAAGGGGGTCGGAATCCCCATGGCGGCGCTGCTTGCAGCGCCGCCGTGGAGGATTCCCTGGGGCAGGGGAAAACCGGCGGGAAACCGCCGGTTTCCCTTTTCTGACCGCGGCGGTAATTGCCCCTGAAGCACCGCCAGCCTGTTGGCGGTGCTTCCTCCGTCCCCGGCCCTGGCGGTCCATGACCGCCAGGGTCGGAATGACCCCCATAATCTTGTAAATCAATATCCATACCAATCAAATGATTAAGATTACATTTTCCAAGATTATGTACCTAAATAGTACTCCAACTCATGATCTGTATTTAAGCCCCCCTCCATCGCCTGTAACCTCATGATCCATAATGATTCTCTTCGTCTAAGCTGTAATTCTCTGTTTCTGCCCCTAGGGTCCACAGAAATATGTTCTAGACCAAAACAATGAAATGTAGTCTGGGTGCTTTGATTCTTACAAACCAGGACATGTTGAGCTAATGGATATCTCTCATCCCTTTGTTTAACCGCCCTCAAGTGTTCACCAATCCTTGTTTTCAATGGACGTATAGTGCTCCCTACATATACATGTTCACATTTTACAATGTAGATAACTTATTTCGTGTCACAAGTCATATATTAATTTAATCTATAGACCTTACCATCAATATCAGTAAATTCCGTTAAGCCATGGCAAGCCCATTTACAAACCCCACAATGGCCACATTTATAAAAGCCTGGTTGTTTTCTTGATAGCCAATTCTCTTTGTTTAGGGGTCTCAGATACGCCCGACACAACAGATTCTTCAAAGATTGTCCTCTTCTGTATGTGAGCATCGGGCGTGATGTGATAAATTTAGTTACCATGTTGTCTTGTTTCAAAACGTTCCAATGTCCTTGCATCACCCTCCGCAACATAGATGCACTCTCATTGTAGTCTGTAATCAATCGAATCTCGTTCAAACGTTTGTCCAGAGGTTTCCGACAAGGTAGTAAGTTCTCTGTCTGATTGAATTTTTTAACCCTTCTCTGTGCATTGCAAATTGTCTTCCGACTGTAACCCCGTTGTACAAAGCGAGAGACCATTTCCTGTGCACATTCTTCAAAATCTTCTGTTCTACTGCAGTTACGTTTCACCCTGACTAATTCCCCAAAGGGTATTGCCAATATCTGGTGTTTAGGGTATTCACTGGAAGGCATGTAGTATTGTATTACACGAAGTTGGTTTTTTATACAATCTACTGTGAATACAGTCATCATGTATGAACAATTCCACATTTAGAAAATCTGTTTTCTGTCTACTAAACTTGAAAGTAAATTTAATGTTTACATTGTTACAGCCCTGATGAAGTCACAAGGGTGATACCCCTGAGAAACACGTGTTGGCGGGCTGGTTTTGAGAGATGTCAAATAACTCTATCAATGGAAATTTAATGTGATATCTATTGTGGAACTGTTTAAGTGAATTACGGAATACGATTTTGTGGACTACAGATCAACTGATTGTGGACACAGGGGTGCCAATCTGAACATCAACTGACTGTGGACACAGCGGTGCCAATTTGAACATGTACATGGACTAATAAATAACCTTATCATAGGTGGAACTATTGTTGTAATAATATTTACATTTCATTTATCTTTATTGAATATTTTTTCTGGTGGGTTGAGTGCCTGGTAAATATAAGAAATACATGACTTGCCAGTTTGATTTGCTGGTAGATGGGTTTTATTTGGAAGTATTCGCCCTGACTAGTGCACCTTCTGAGCCAGTTGGAACCAGGGATAGGTAGCGCCTCTATACTTACTGAATACTTCCCCAATTAATTGCTTTTGCATTGAGAAAGAAGCCAACATTAAGAAAACAAACAATGTGCATTATATGATTAATGCAGAAGTGCAACACACAACACATTCAATTGCTAAACAATAAATGAACGTAACTGAGTTATCCAGCTTTTGCTAAAGTGTTGTACATGGTGGACATCACATTCCAAGAGAGGAAATGAGTACTTGTTCATGGTATATCCCATCAGAAAGGCATTCCAATAGAAAGCTGCACTGATATTTTAATCACTGCAAAGTATCGGTAGAGTTCCCAAAGAAAAGCAAATGTGTGCTCAGGTGCGTTCTTTTATATTCAAGAGCAAATTTCAGTACCAGCATTAAGAACTTTTAAAGCAGGCCAAACCAGGAACAGAAAACATTTGGACAAATTATATATTTTACTGTCTGTTCAGGTCCATATTCAAGCATGCTCTCTCCATGGTAGTGCTTAATTTGTAATAAAAAATAGTAAGTGCCAGTATATTGATGAATTAAACACTCTTGTTGTGTTCATCTAAAATTTGACAGACAGCACTACCTGTTACTAGTGCTGGTGCTGACAAAGTGCTGGTGCCAAGCACCGGAAGCCACTGGCTCAAATTAAGCACTGCTCCATCGCTAACAGACCTACAAATTCTTGTAATAGTAAAAACAAAATGACCATGCTGGCATCCTAGTAGAAAGAATGGCAGCTAGTGAAACATGTCCAGTGAAAAGTGACCTCTAAACATAACATATAATTTCTTGCATAAAAATGTGCCTCAAAAACCGAGGCAAAAACCAAAACATATTCTCTTAAAAGTGATTGCAGAATCCTCAAAACGCCTTGCAAAAGCCATACAGAGAATGGTGGGGAGGGAGAAGCATACAACATATTAAAATTAAAATATGTTTTTGATGAACTGCTTTAAAAAAAGAGTTCCCAAACAGCAAGCAGTTGTGGACGAAGATTAGAAGGAGCCAATCAGGGAGGTAGTACAAAAGCAATGCTCTTAGGAGGGCCTAACTCAAGCAGAACAGCCTAAAACAAATAAAGCCAGCGAACAGAAAGCATGCAAATGTGAGTGACAAAAGGCAAAGCTAATGGCAAGCCCTGGGTGTAATACATATCTAGGTCAGCTTCCAGCATGCCCCCAATATCCCTATGCAACCACACAGTTGTTCAGTATGGTAGGTGTCAACCTAAAAATTGCCTCTGTGAGAATTAAGGGAGGATATCAACTATTAAAGTATGTAACAGTAAATACTGAAATATTACAGTAAATAATAATAGGAATAGTTAATAGGAATAACTCAGTACCACCATACCCTTGTGGTTACTGCCAAATAAGGGCCAGATGTATCAAAAGATTTTGTATTCGCAAACGGTGCGAATCGGTAAATTCCACAGTTTGCAAATGCAAAATCACCTTTCACGATGTATGAAAAGCAATACAGTGCAATTTTAGGGAATCTCAATTTTTAGTGATTCCCTAAAAGTGCGACTTCGAATAGGGAAAATAGGAACTAGGAAATTGCAAATCCGGAATTCCTATTTGCGACTTCCAAAGCACATGTACCATGCATTTCCTAAATGCGAACTGTGCATTTAGGAAATGCAATTACCACAAAATCAAATTTGGTGGTAACAGTGTGCAATTTAAAAAATGCATTTTTAAAAGTGGCATTTAGCGCACCCATGCCCTTAGGGCTATGTGCGCTTTACATGTGCACATTTTCTTTGGGTGGGTAGGGGAATCAAAGGGGGCCTTTGGCCCCCAGCACCTTTGGCTTTGCTAACCAAATTTGCAAATTCCTAACTGGAATTTGCAAATTGAGAAATGCAAAACCATTCGCATCTATTGGCCTTTTAGGCCCAGAGGGATGAATGGAGTCCCATTTCCTAATAGCGATTGCGAATTTAAAGAAATTGCTATTAGGGATTCGCTATTTTCTTACATGCCATTTTGCATTTCTTAAATAGCGATTTCTCAAAATTCGCTATTTAAGAAATGCAAACCGGGTCTTTCATACATTGGCCCATTGTTACAGCATTGAAGCTCAACAGCGCCATATGTAGCCCAAGAGAATGGTACTCTTCCTATCAACTAAAGAAAGACAAAAGGCAGGGCGGGTAGGTCACTTGCAAGGTGGACTTACATTTCAGCACTGAGCACTAACATACAATATGAGGGCAAATATCAGGAAACAGTAGTCGTTTTTTCCTACACCTTGGATGTGTAATCTAAAATTAATTTGTAGAGTGAAAATAATACTGATCACGTATACAAAGAACGTCACACATCACAATGTTGTCTTTTGATGCTAATGAACAAGTTACTTACTGTCAGTAATGTCTTATCTGGTAGAGACTCTATCTAGCTGCAAATTCCTTACCTCTAAATTATCCCCAGGCGTCATCTGGAAAATCTTGAGCAATACCTCTGCACGCCGGTAGGTGGCATTGAACAGCTCGGTGTTGGCCACAGTGTCGTGCCCAGAACTGACAAGCACTGTGCCAATAAAGGCACTACCCCAGTGCACTGACTTCATTTTCTTTTTGCAATCTTTCCACGCCAAAAGTGCAGAGCCACAAAGGTTGCTGATGTACTGCTGTGCAGCACTAAGGGCCTCATCAGGGCAACTCTAAGCAGAAATCCGTTTGCAGAGCAGAGAGGATGGGAGGGTTGGTAAGGAATCTGCGACTAGATAGAGTTTCTACCAGACAAGGTGTTACTGAAGGTAAGTACCTTGTTCATTTGATAGAATATTCTATCCACAAAGTCCTTACCTTGGAATAGATACTGTAACAATAACTCCCCGCAGGTGGGGCTGCAAAACGATTAGACCAAACAGTCCAGGACCAAATGGGCAAAGTTCCCTTATTGACGCATCTGATTATCCGGGGAGTAGTTTCTGGTGAACATGTGCTGTCCACTTTGCTGCCTGAAGAATGTCCAGGACAGGGACCCCGTGAGCTAATGCAGAGGTCGCAGCCGTGGCTCTGGTAGAATGAGCATGTAAGCCCTCAGGCGGTTGCTTCATGGCCAATGCATAGCAGATTTATTTTTTTTATGCAGAGCACTGTCCATTGTGAGATGGCCTGTTTTTGCACAGCCATTTCCCGACATATCCTACATAGAGGTAACCGTCCACCCAAAGCTCTTTAGTACTTTAGGCTTCCAAGATAACATTACAGACTTCAGGAGGAAGGTCAAAGGCTAACAACTGCTGCAGTTCAATCTTCATGCATGAAAGTGGAGGTACAAAGTTTAGGGAACAAGACCCTACCATGCTACTATGACAGAAGATCCTCCCAAAGGGGCAGCTGGATCGAAAGAATCGATGCTCAGGCCCAGGAGCTTTGGATACTAGGCTTTCCGTGGCCAATCCAGATCCACTAGAATTAAGTGTACTTGATCTTCTTGAGAACTCTGAGTAGGAGTGGCATCAGCGGAAAGACATACAGGATGCTGGATATCCACTCAAGACGTAAAGTGTTTCAGAGCAAAGGCTGCCTTGGAAACTCCAGTGCACATAACTGCTGACATTGCATGTTTTTGCTGTGGCAAACAAATCTAACCTCGACTCTCCCCAATCTTCAAAGAGTACTTGCACCACCTCCAGATGGAGATGCAATTCATGATCCGATAGTCACTGATGGCTGAGTTTGTCTGCACAGGCATTCAGTGAGCTTGCCAGGTGCTGAACCACTAGGGAAATGCCATGACATTCCAGCCATGTCCAGAGATGCAGGGCCTCTTTACAGACGATTCACGACCCCACTGCATCCAGTTTCTTTCAGTACCACATGGAGGTGGCATTTTTTGTGAACACTTGCACCAGCCTTCCCTTGATCAAAGGTAGAAAGTCTTTCAATTGCCAACCATATGACCCAGAGCTCCAACAAGTTGATGTGGAGCCCAGACTCCACAGGAAACCAGAGTCCTCTGATCTCCACCTCTCCCAGGTGGACACTACAACCGAGGAGTGATGCATCTATCATTACAGTCAGCTATGGCTGGGGAACGAAGAGAGGTCTGCCGCTGACCCAATCACAGTTCGTCAGCCCCACTGCATGTCTTTTACAGTTCCCTCTGAAGTCTGGACCAGTTCAGAGAGATTCATCTGATGCTGCTTCCACTTGGACTTTAGGTCCCACTGCAGAGCCCACACAAGCCAACGGACATGTGTCACTAGAAGAATGCAGGAGGTCATGAGGCCGAACAGCATCAGAGTCAGACTCACCGAACTCCAGAATAGAGGCTGGAATATGGGAATCATAGCCCGAATATCCTGGACTCACTGTTCTGGAGGACAGGCCTGAAACTGCACTATGTTGAGAAAAGCTACAATAAAAGGGAGGATCTGAGAAGGAGTCAAATGTGACTTTGGTATGTTAATATTGAACCAGAGCAAATGCAAAAGTTCCACTCTACTGGAAATGGAAGATGATTGCCTGGGATGAGCTCACCTTCAACAGCGTTTTGTCGAGGTAGGGAAAGACTGGAGCCCTTAACCTTCAGAGATGTACTGCGACCACTGCCATCACATGAACACCCGAAGGCCAAATAGGAGCACACCAAACTGATAATGCTTGTGGCTCACTGTGAACAAAAAGTAATGCCTGTGGGCAGGCAGGAAGGGGAAGTGGATATAGGAATCATGCAAGCCCAATGCTCCCATCCAGTCACCAGAATCAAGGGCCAAAAGAACCCGAGTCAATGTTATGGAAGAAGTTGAGAAGGTGCAGGTCTAGGACAGGGCGGAGGCCTCCATCGATTTTGGGCACTAGTAAGTAGCACGAATAGAAAGCACATCCAACTTTGGATGCTAGCACCTTCTAGAGGGCCCTTTGTCCAAAACAGCCAACACTTCCTGACAGAGCAAGATGAGGTTGCCCTCCTTCAGCTAGTCGTGAAAAGGCAGCATTGTAGGGAGTTTCCAGAAAGTGGATGGATTAGCCATTTTGTACAATATGCAAAACCTATTTTTTTATGTTATAGACTGCCAGTGGGGCAGGTGATGGTAAATCCTGCCACCAACTGGGTGCCTGTGGTGGTACGAGGGCAAACTATAGGGGTTTTGATACTGCTGCTACCGGGGAGGAGGCGAATAGGCCCCTCTGTTTGGGGGGTGGTGGACTGGCCTGACCTCTGGTTGGTGGTCCCACATGGTCTATGGGAACTGCGTCCACGGCCATGAAAAGACTGGGAAGCCTGAATGGTTTGGTGGCTGGTTGGAAAAAGAAACAGCTGGTAGCCCCTTCTGTAGTCATGGTAGGGATGAAAGGCAGACTAGGGCTGGTAGAGGGGGCTATGGATGGGCCCAAAACCTAACCATAACTCTGCTGTCATTGAAGCGCTATGGCGCTGAGTCTGCCTTTTTGCCAAAAAGGTGAGAGCTATTAAAGGGCATGTCCATGAATCTTGGACATAACCTGAAAAGCTAGTGGTTCTCAATCAGATTGGCATCTGAGAGCCACCAGCAAAGCAATCGCTCTACCTTCTGACTTGGCCATGTTCAGCCTACATCTGATGGAGAACTTGCTGCATCTCGCCAGTCAGCAATAGCTTCGATGAGTATGGCTCGGACCTTCTTCGAGCCCATGGGCAGCACTTGCACAACTGAATACCACACAGTGTGGGTGTATAGGCCCAAAAGGTACATGGTGTTCACCGACCTGAGTGCTAGGCTGGCAGACGAGAACATCCTCTTGCCAGCATTATGGATTCCCTATCTGGTGGAGTAGAAGGGAACATGCCAGGGTTAACTTGGGAGGTAGTGGCTTAGACCACCAAGCTCTCTGAGACAGGGTGCTGTGTGAGGAGCCTGGGGACCCAGGAGTGGGGCAATGTCAGTGGTAATTGTAGTGTGTTCAGGAGCTCCTGTGCAGAACTTGGACCAAGCCCCCATTAGGACATTGGTAAGGGCTTCATTAAATGGGAGGAGAGGTTCTGTTGGTACGACTCCCAGCTGAAGCACCCGTGCCAAGATGTTTGTCTTCACTGCCACCAAGGGCAACGTAAGATCCTGGACTTCAGCCACCCTCTGCACCACCCTTGTGAAAGCGGGTCCCTCCTCTGTAGCCACAGTGGGAGAAGAGACCAAACTAGTGTTTGGTGAGGTGTCCTAACCAGTGGTATCCACCATCTGGTTCATGAATGGGTGGTGGAATCCATAAGGGTCCTCAGACCCCTCCCAGTCATCTTCCTCTCTAGGCCTATCAAAGGAAAAGTCACAGGCTCCAACTCAGAAGGCATAGTACTGGCCAGCGCCAGGGTGGGTTTCAAGCGAAGCTGAATCAGCTCTGTATCAGAGTCAGGAATGACAATGGAGTGGGTACTGCAACGGGGCATCAGTGGTGCCTGGAACTTTGGCACTGGGGCAGGCTCCAAGGAAGGTTGTGGTAACGCAGTTAGAGCCACTCTGGATATAGCACCGGATACAAGGTGCCCAACTAGGGCCAAGGGTGGACCCGTCGGCGGGAATCCAGTAGGGCCCCTCCTGGGCCCATGAGCTTTAAGGTGCTTTACAGCAGTCGAGCCAGTCAGGGATGAGGTGTATAACATCACAGAGCTCTTTTAGTTGTGTAAGTGTCACTCCAGCTCCGATAACCCCTGGGAGTAGTGGAGCAGACCCAGGCACAGGTTTCGTAATCTAGCATGTTCTTGTTCCCATGCCTTTTCCAAGGACTTGGACCAGCATGGTGAAGTCAAAGAGCGCTTCGACTTCTCTGACTTTTTCATGCTTGTGGGACTTACCCGTTGACTTGGACTGGGAAGACCATAGTTGGGAGCGGCTATGCGCGTAGACCCAGGACCTCCTAAGCGACCGATGCCGGGTAGCAAGGAGCTTCAGGGAGTGTTTCCGCAGTGCCTTTAGATTCACTGCGTGGCAGTCCTCGCAAGTCTTATATTTGTGGTCCCGCTCCAAGCACCACAAACAAACCAAGTGTGGGTCTGTCACAGTTTATTTTAGGGGACATCCCCAGTGGACCAGAAGAAAAGTTCTCGAAAATTGCTTTGACAAATTTTCGAAAAAAGTCAGTCAATAATTTACTGAGGGTAGCTCTCACCAGATCTGCACTGACTGGTGCAGAAAGAAAAGAACTGATGCTAGCAGGCTGTGGTGGTGCTTATATAGGCACAGTGAAGATCACTGCTAGTGCAGCAGACGTGGAGCCAAACGATGCCACCTACCGGTATGCAGGGATACTGCTCAAGATTATCCAGATCGAATCTGACACCTGGGGATAATTCTAAGGTAAGAATCTGTCTCTATAAGTCTCTATCAGATATATTAGGCATTATTGCCATCCATGCATTCTATCTCCCATTCATTCTTTCTTCCATTTATTTGGTCATCCATCATTTCATCTACCCCAGGATTCCCTGAGTAGATCATGAGCTACTGGTAGCTCCTTCATTTGGGGTCCCAACAGACACAGAATAGCACTTCATACGCTACAAAGACCTACCTCGGAGGGGGGCTTAGTCGCGCCTAATTTAGAAATTTATTATTGGGTGGGACAAATACAATGTTAGCATAATTGATTAATAAACCCCAAGTTGCAGAAGACTTACAGATACCATTAAATTGCCCGCTAAGGAAAATCTTGCATATAGTTTTGAACCCCAGGAAGCCGAAAGAGCCACTTCCATTGGAATGGGAAGCTAATGGACACTGCTGGGAGCGCTACCTCAAACAAACCCACTTAAAAACTCCTTACGCTCCTGAAATTCCCATAGAATCTCAGAACTGCCTCCCAATTAAACAAATTTCCAAACTTGTTGACAGAGTGATCCTGTTCAACATCACAAAATTGGGTGACCTATTTCTTAACAGGAAACTTTGACCCTTTGTGGAGCTGCAGGACCGTTTTGCTCTCCCTCCTGGATTATTCCTCACTCATACCGCCATTATTAGAATCATTCAAAAATTGTGGGGCGCGGGCACATGTGAACCCCCGATCCACATGGGTTGCGGTCTGCTCTGCTCTATTGGAGATCAAAAGAGGATAATCTCAGGTATATATAAATTCATGCAAGGCAACACCTGCACCCCGCTAAACAAACTCAAGACTAAATGGCAAACTGATCTTGACACCTCATTAGAAGACATTCAATGGGCTAGAATTACATCCCACATCTTTACTATATCCAGAAACGCAAGATTTAAATTGATAAATTTTTATATTTTCCATAGAGCTTACCTAACCCCTAAAATGATAGCCAAAATATATAACACAAATAAATCTGGTTGCCCACGCTGTGCCGAACCAGCTGCAGACCTAATACACGTTATGGAAATGCCCCCAAACTATTGCATGCTGGACGGAAGTATTTAGGAAACTAGCAGACAGCACGGAAAGATCTCTATCGCCTACCCCTATAGCAGCAAGTTTGGGGGACTTCCTGCGCCCGCCGACACATAACATAACGAACAAATTCATATATCTAGCTCTGATCTTAGCGAAGAGAGAGATAACCGCACATTGGAAAGACCCGGGTGGGCCACTTACAATTAGATGGCAAAGTACACTAGAAAAATGGGCCGAAATAGAGAGCACAGTGTTAACGAAAGAAGCATTAAGAGGCCAAAGACCCAAGGAGGATGTCACACAATGGGACTTACTGCTGGAAAACTTTAAATCCGTTGACGCCCCCCCTACGGAGGAAGACAACTCTATCTTGAACTCGCACTCCGAACAAGCTGCTACAACTGCTTCATAAATAAGTCCGAACTTTGATTTATCTTGGGATTACTATGACTTTTCATCATAAGAACTATAATTGATATACTCAGTGCACGATGAGGGGAGGGAGGGTATACTTTGTTGGGGATTACCGTAACGGGTTTTGTTTTATGTTATCATCCTTATAAAAGGAATAAAAGATATATTTAAAAAAAAAGAGCTACTGGTAGCTCTCCAGCAACCTATAAGTAGCTCTCCTGCGCACAGCCCAGAGAATGACATTGGAATCTTCTGCTTGATTGGATGAATTTATGTTTATTAAATGGAAAGCTTGTATTTGAAACAAGAATGTGTGTAATTTCAGAAATCATAAGTTGATGTTTGGAGAAAAATAGTTGAATTTCCAAAATACATTTAAAGCTGATATTTGAGTGATACAAAACAAAAGATTTTGGAAAGACCATTGCTATTATAAATACCTTGGTGCTGGGGCCCTGCACCATAGCTATTATGTATTACCCAAGTAGAGGCGTTTCACATTAACAAAGCATTTTGTACATTTCTGCTGGCAACCATGCCTAAAGGACGCAGATGATTGCTGGTAGTAATCTTGCAAATGGTGGCCACTAACGTAATCTTGGCTGATGTGGTTACTGTTAGTAATACTAATATAAGTAGTTAATTAGTATTTCACTGAACACAAGTAGGTCTTATTACAGAAAAGGCTGGAGACCTCTGATCTACCCAATGACCCATTATCACATTCATCTATACAGGAATCCTTACAAACACACCTACATAATCACTAATTATTGAAGAATAACTTCATTTATTTAAAAGCACTGCAAACTGTGGGAAAACTGGGCTGAATGCAGAAGCCCCCTAACATCATGCTTACATATTTCACTTTTAGCTGGTGTTTTCCTGACTCTGATGGTGCCCTTGGTACTGCTAACCAGTCCCAGGGCCTGTGCTCTGTGTAAAACGAGTATGCAAATTGGGCTATGCCAACCTACCTATAAGTCCCTAGTCTATAGTACGGCATGTAGGTTTAGGGACCCCAGCATAGGTGGTGCACCCATAAGTGCATTGCTGAGGTGCCCAGTGTAATGTTAAAGGCAAGCCTGCCTTGCTGGCTGCTTTTAAAGTAAAGTTATATGCAAATTCGACTTTGGAACTAAAAGTGCTTCCAAAGTCTTGAACTACCTTATTTTTATATATACGTCACCCCTAAGGTGTGTCCTAAGTGCCCCTAGGACTGGATGCTACGTAAATATAAGCAGGGACCTTATAAAAATTGTTTTATAAACCTGGTGAGGAAGAATAGCCAAATTTGTGTTTCCCTCATTCTAGTGAATAGGCGCCAAAGGCTAAAATGGGGGGACTTTATTTTCATTAAGAAAGTCTCCAAATGAGCTAGATATGTCAAGTCTGGTATCATACTTATTGTTATCGTAAATCCAGCAACATGCCATTGTTGAATTTAATATAACTAGTTCAGGGAAAGAATATTAGAACTCTATCTGAAAGTTGACAACTTCAGCTCTGCAGTGCCTTTCTCTGATTGGCAAGCCTCTGGCAGCCTGGCCAGGCTGCCTTGATGAGGAGTGAAGTGGCCTGTGCTCTAGTCAAAGAATGTGCCTGGGTGCGGAGGTCTGCCTCAGAAGATGGGGAAAACAAGATGGGAGAGAGCAGCCAAACTGGACTTGAAAGGAGGGAAGGACATTTGGAGCATCTCAGGACCTCCCCAATTTCCTACAAACCCAGACAACCCAGTGCCCATTTGATTAGTTAGTATAGTGCAGGAGAGGGTGTGTGTTAAGGATTTGTAGCCACACCAGTGGGTGGACTCAGCCAAACCTAACCTCCAAAATTCAGTTTCTGCCATTTTGGATTTTTAAGGAAGGTTGCTCCCTGGGATTCATTTTTGTCACACTTCCCAGGAAGTGGTCATCCAAGAGGGTGTGGTGGGCTGCCTGTGACTGGACATTTGCCCGCCCGCTTTACACCCCAGGAGCAAGGATAAATTTGGCAGGGCTACACCCACACCTAAGATCCCTACAAGGAACAAAGACAGGAGAAGGACTGCCCTGCACCTGGACACTGCAATCTGAACAACTGCAGCAGCTTCACATTTGGGTTTCACCACTAAAAGAACTTTACCTGTCTTCAACTGGTTCAAGAAAGTACTCTCTGCTTGCTACAGGTGAAAAATATCTAACCAGAATCCCCTGCATCAAAACCTGCAGGAACTGACCAGCTGACCAGTGGCTAGTGGTCATTTTTGGATTTGAACTAGGTGCATTCTGGGAGTTGGAGTCCTGAACCTCATGAAGCAACTCAGAGCTTCCGGAACAATGCGGTGAGTTGTGGACTCCTAAAGGACATTCTAAGACATTCTGAAAGAAGATCCAGACGTTTGGAGAACTTTTTAAAAAAAGCTCCATCAAGAGACCAACCTGCTGTGGTGAGTCAAGCCGGCTTACCTCAACCGCGACCCAGCCTGACTAGCAGATTAATCTTGCTAAAAAGCTCCGGAGCCCCAGTCTTCCAGGATTTCACTGGGGCTCCTGGAAAGGTGATCCGACGACCTCACATCGAAATCGGCTTGCTCTGGAGGGTCATCAGAAGGAAAAAGCTCCAAAAAAGTGACAAAGTCCGATCCTAAAAAGTTGACTGAGACTTCGCACAAAGTGTAACCGAGGAGGGCTCCAGGGATATCTGATCAAGATTCAGCTTTGGCCCGGATGAAGATTTCCGTCCTGAAAAATTATCTAAGACCGAAGGTAGAATTCTTCACCGAGGTTTCCTGCAAAGCGTATCCGAAGAAGGCTCCAGGGAGGTCTGATCAGATTGGTGACTTCATCCCTGAGAAGAAAATCTTTATAAAAAATGACTACGTCCAAAGGTAAATTTTTTGACGAGGCCCCCCGCTTGCTGGAGGCCAGCAAGGCTCCATCACAGTCAGCCTCAAACTTTGACTTTACCCATGTCTACTGCGACCAGATTGGCGTTTTTAGTTTCTATGTGCTAGAAAGTTTTAATTCTTTAAAAATTCATATCTCCGGTTCCCCTTATCTGATTTGTATCGTTTTGGTGTCATTTTAAAGATACGAATACACTTTATTTTTATAAACTGGTGTTGGATATTTATTGTGTTTTGTGTTTTACTTGTTTACTGTTTTGTGCTTTTTGATTGCTTTACACGCTTGTCTCTTAAGTTAAGCCTTGTTGCTCATTGCCAAGATACCAAGGGTTGTATTGAGACCTAATTGGACCTAAGTAGGGATTCGTGGCCTATTGCTAAGTATAGGTACTTACCTGCCTTTACCAATAATCCATTTCCCCACCCAAATGTATTTGGCCTTCAATTTGGAAGGGATGATGGCATTTGTTATTTTGATTGCTCTTCATCAGGATGGGGATGAATATGAGGTTCCCTGGTAGTGTTAGTGAAGAAAATACAACTCAGCATACACTACTGTTGATTGTACGTCACAATATTGAGGGCAGAAATATCGACCCGCACAAATACTGTATACCACAAAAGAGTAAAGGTAAGCATACTTAAGGAAGTATGTATTTGCTACTCTACTTCATATCCACTTAACTTTCACAATATAATTAAGTTGGTATGATGGAGTCGAAATTTGTGCAAGGTGATATTAAAAATTCAGTTGATTCCCTAACTTGATTCCTTGGGAGCCTTTTGTTGCCACAGCTCAAAAGACAAGGGATCAGGAGCACATTCTTCAAGTAAACACTACTCTATTTGAATAATGGTACAGCATAGAAGACAGTACCAAAGTGGACACTGGCAACCACCAACCATGTGGGGTATGTCATTCTTTGGTGTTTTGACGGTTTCAAAGGGATAGAAGGTGCCTTTCAGGAACTCAACAAAACACATAACCAAATCAGTAGTTTCCATGTGGAAATGTAAGCACTGCTACAGCCAAAATGGCTGAATTCACAGAAAGCCAGATCTTTACCTAGTGGGTGTGCTTTTTGTGATTAGGTGTAAATCCATTCAGTAGTTTTTGAGAAATTCGATTCAAAATGCATAGCTGTGTAGACAGTTGGGTTTGCTGTACTCTCACAGGAATTCCAGGGGCACGCAACTTCAAATAACCCGGCGATTTGATTGGCCAAAGGGGCTTTTTGCAAAATGTAAATTTTTTTTTTTTTGGTTGTGCCACAATCCAGTAGGAATCTTGCGGAAGCCAGTGCACCACCAAGTGCTCACGAAGGAGTCTCATGGAAGCACAGTGGGCCAAGCTGGCTGTTGAAAGATTTGCAAGGAATTTTAAAACCATTAAAAAAAACATAAAAGGGGTAGGGAAGGAGTATGGGTGTCTGTGGTGGGTTAGCCGCGTATGGGTGTTTGGCCCTACTGGCAATCCAGGTCACACACGGTCAAAGGACGTGTGCACTGAGGGTTGATGGATGGTAGGGTGCAGGACCTGGCAGAAGACAATGCATGGTGGGTTACGTATGGTAATAAAATCTTACTTTACATTTTTTTTAAGCAGATAATTTTCTAGCAAAAAACAAAGTTTATAGTAAGGCTATGGTTATAGAATGATAATATCAAACTTTACTATAAAAAAAAAGAAAACTTCAAAATTCGCCATGCACAGTGTTGTCATCGATGATGTAATTTCAGATGCCATTAGTAATGCTTTCAATGATGTAGTATAACATGGTATCGGTGATGTAATATGTGGGGTCATGAGCAGTGTAAGGTACGGGTGTGAGTACAACCGGTGAATTTCAGGCTTTTTATAAGTTTAAAATGTTATGTTTAAACTGACATTTTCATCTACTATAACATCACACACATTATTAATATATATATATCTTGATTCACCAACCGTAACTGACTGTAATCTTTCAAGGACCAGGTACGACACCACGCCTCCTTTCCACAAATATTTTATTTGTCTTCCATCGCACTGTTCGCCATAAAGTGTTTTGTCCACTGCTGTTGCCTTGTTCACATACACGCCATGCCATCTTGGTTACTTCTTTATACAGCTTACATAATAATAAACACAGAAAAAAGACTTTCGAACCACATCACATTTACTCTGCATTCAGTATTAAAAACTAAAAATCTTCAACACATAAATGACGGGCCCTGGTCTTGTCCACCAAATACTCTCTCCCATTTAAAACATGAAATTATACAAGCAAAATAAAAATTGCTAATTAGTGAGTTTTTCCTTTTTCTCACATCTCGGGGACACCATGCTACCAACATCATTACTCATATAATTGTACCCAAGAGGGCAAAATCTTGAATGGTTTAAAAAAAACATTTTTGTGTTTTACATTTTTTTGTGAGAGTTGATTTGTTATCCTCAATTAGTCAAATCAGTTTTATAATACATAATAATGCCTGAATGGGTACATGCTGTAGGCTGAGTATTTCATGATACACCCAGCCTACATCTTCAATTTGGCTCTTTTCAGTTTCATATTCACATTCATAATTCAAAATAATACTGAAGACAATAAGTTTCACCATGATCGTACAATGCACCATTAAAGTCAAAGGAGACGCAGCACCTAAAATTGTCAACTGCATCATGTTTATATTTGCGCCCCTTGTGGGCATATTTCATACCTTAAAAATCACAAATACCCCACTGAATCTTTGCTGTCTACATTGCACATTCTCACTTCATATTACATGAACTTTCAATTATCATAAGAATTCAAATCAAAAACCAAAAATCAATGTTTGCTCTCGACCAGTGCCATACCAAAGGCATCAGCAGCCTCCCATCCTTACAAAAATATATACAGTTCCTCTTCCGTGTTCAAACCATTGGGTAACTAAGTGTCAAAATTGATGGCGTATCTACTGTCAGTTTGATGAAGCAATTACTCCCTATTGCCATGCCTTGGGTCTATAGGGATCCCATAAATTACAAAATATTTTAAACATCTGATGTCACCTCCATAGCATTCGTTGACATGCCTCCTTGCAGGATATGTCTCATCCTTATTTTTGACTGTCCTTAGGTGCTGCAAAATCCTCCTATAGACTTGGAGGACCATACTTCCTACGTACTGTAAACCACACTCAAACATTAATACATATATGCCATATTCAGTTTTACAAGTGAATGAACCACATTTTCTCCCTTACATTTATGACATTTGTAAAAGCCCTTATTTTGTTAGTCACTTATCTGGTTCATCCTCTCAGGACTGCTTCTCACCAAAGTGTCCCTCTTGAAATATGCTCTCCGATATGCAATAATAAGCGATTTAGGTATCCTAGGCCCTAAAATGGGATGTCCTCGAATGAGGTGCCAATATTTTTTGAGAATGGCTCTCAACTGGTTTTCCTACTTACTGTACATTGTTATAAGCCTGATGGCAGATGTACTTTTGCTTTTCTGCTTCTCGGGAAAGAGCAAGGATTCTCTACTTATTTTCTCAACCTTCGCTACTGTATTGCTAAGGGATTCCCTTGTGTAGCCCCTTTGTATGAATCTGCTCACCACTACATCCCTGCTTCTTTCCCAATCCACTCTGTAACTGCAATTCCTCCTGAGTCTCTGCAACTCCCCATACGAGATGCTGGATTTGACATGATGGGATGAAACCTTTGTGCATGTAAAGTGGAATTGCCTGCAGTCTTTTGTCTAAATATGCTAGTATGTGACCTGCTCTTATCTACAAAAACCTGTAGGTCAGGGAACTCCACTTGTGTAGCAATGATGTGACCTGTGAACTGCAAATTTAGATCACTGCAATTAACTGCCTTAATAAATGCTCCTGCTGTCACTTGTGCACCCCTCCAGATAACAAACAGGTCATCTATAAATCACAACCAACATACCCCAAATCCTGCCATAGTCATTGATTAGCACCTGCTCCTTCCACCAGCCCACATGCAAACAAGCACAGCTGGGGTTGAAGCAGGTGATGTCCCATTTAACAACCTATACACTTGTTTTTTGAAGAGAAAAAAAGTATTTTCAAGACACCATTTTGTTATAGAAAATAACATCAGGGAATGTTTATAAAGCCTGAGTGGTCGACTCCTCAAAAAAAGCTCAACTGCATGTATTCCATCAGTGTGGGTAATACTGTTATAAAGCACAGTCACATCAAGGGTTATGATGATTATTATTTCTCAAATACATTTACTCGTCCTGGCTTAACAGGGCTGTATTTCTCCACTTAACTCTTTCAAGTGGTATAGTTCGTTCAAAATATTTTAAACATTTGATGTTATCTCCATAGCATTCATTGACATGCCTCGCTGCAGGGTATGTCTCATCCTTATTTTTGACTGCCCTGAGGTGCTCAAAATCCTCCTATGGACATCTGTGACTGTACTTCCTACTTTAACTTTTCACATACTGTTTCGGTCATTCTTGGCATAGCAAAATTCATCATCCAGTTGCCTGTGTGCTACCTGTAGATACATTGCTAGGGGCTACAGCACAATGTTTCCCCCCTGTCTGAATTGCGTATTACAATTAGCTTTTGAGATTGTAGCTTACTGATCAAATTATAAAAATTTTGTTGATGACTCCACGGTTTTCTACTCCTGGTGGTATTTAGATAAATCGCCTTAATGTCCTCAGTGAGACATTCATTAAATATATCACTCGAGTCTCTGGGGGTTACAGGCATAAACGTCGAGGCTGGTTTAAACAGAGCATCAGTTGGACATAAAGCTCTAATTGTATGGTAGTGATACTATGCTACTCATCAACAACCTCTGTAATTCGCAGAGTTTCATTTTCTAACTCTGGTAATTCTATCATCAATTGCATGTCAGAGACCTGTAAATTTGTCTGATTTGCTGAATCCTTGTAATTCTTAGTAATGCTCCACCCACATTTTTTAAGGTGATATTTGGCTAATTTAAGCCGCCAAATAAATTTGGAAATATATATATTGCCTACTGGAGGTCGTCAGTAGGTACTTATAGTAAGAACCATGTTTCCATAGAAAAAGCATTTTTAGGCTTGCCTATATATTTGGCACTGTTTGACAAACCTTCACGAAATTTTCTGAAAAATCTGCCCTGATGATTCTTTTTGTGTATAGCAAGTTTTGTGGTGATCCGTCTGTTAGGGGTAGAGAAAAAAGTGGTGGGAGCGTCAAAAAAGTTGTGTTTCCCATGTTAATTCCCATAGGACCTTTAAACACGACTACAGCCCGAACCACTGGACGGAATGGCACGAAATTTGGCAGAAACCTAGCTTTCGGTACACAGATTATGTTTTCACTTTTTTGGTGTAAATCCATTTAGTAGTTTAGGATATATTAAAGGGAAAACAAATTTGCAAGTCTAAGAAGTGGATCCTTCATGACGATTGTGCGTTGACACTGGCAAATTCGTGAATGTGCACGACAATAGGAATGGTGTGACTGGCTGCCTACACCTGACCCAAAAGTTGTGTCCTGGGAGACAGTGCCTGGGGCTGAGAAATAGAACGAAAAGTGGCATAAGGGGTTAGGGTGGAGGTGCCCTGACCCCAGAGCTGTGATATACGGTTATGTGAGGGTGAAATTATGTCCTTAAAATTACTCATTTGCCGCCACACAATATTCACGAATCCTTTGCGACCGTAACACTGCAACAAATTTGCGAATATCGGCGAAATGGTTTAAAAAAAAAAAAAGTGCCCATATTCATTCATACACTAAATCAATCACTCATAGGATCACTCAGACACTCATGCACCCACTCAGAGAGCAAATGTGTTGCGACGTTCAGCGAGGCCAACCCTAGCCACAGGCCGCGTGCGGCAATGGTTGAATTAAGGTATTGTAAGTCAATTACTTTATGTTAAAAAAACATAGAAATTCACTGAAAAAGCCAAAGGTTACAGGGACGTTATGGATAGGTTCTGAAATTACTAGTACAAAACCATACAAATTGAGCAGTTACAGTTAGTTATTTCAATTAACTATAACTCACACCCTAAGATAAGTATAACCTACGCTTTCGCCATGCACAGCTAATTACTCCACATATTTTACCATTAATGACACCTATGGCATCATTGATATTATCACTACAACATTTGCAATAATATTATTGATGAGAAAACTGTGCAAGGCGAGCATGCAATTTATAGTTACTGTAGGGTGTGAGGCAAATATACAACCCCCCAATCCCCAAAGGGCGACTGTCCAGGCTCTGACACAGTCCATGCAACCCCATCACAACCACAGATCTCATTGGAAATGCTTCTACATTAAGACATGCCAAAATACGCTAGTGGGTCATTTAGACATCCCAAAATACACTAGGGGGTAAGATTGGGGGCACTGAGGTCGAACTATCCCTACTCCGCAACAATGTGGGAAAACTGGAGAAGTGGACGACAGAAGTGGAATACAATATCTCTGCAGTGGAAGACAAGATCACCTTAATGTTACCGGCCCTTAAAACACTCACAGAGAAGTCACAAGAACTGGAAAAAAAGTTGAAGGGGCAGATAGGAGAGCCCGTCATAGCGATATGATTTGAGGGATGGAGGTGCCCAGCCGAACATTCTTCTTGCAGAAGCTATTGAAATCCTGGGTCCTGGAGGGACAACTATCTTCTTGTTTCCTCCTAGAATAAGTGCACAGATCACTTGCCCCCAGACCTCCCCCCCTAGCAACCCCCCTCGCTGTCCCTCTCTCCATGGACTCCTGACCATAATAATGAAATTACTGAACTATGCCAAAAGGATCTTCACCCTTGGCAAAGCCAGAGAAAAGGGGGAACTAAGATGTGTGCTCAGCGACACAACACATAGACGTATCTATGGGGTCGAAGACAAAATAATTGCCCATAAAAAAACTTACCCCCAGATCAAGAGACACACACAACAAACGCACTTAACAAAACATGCACTGACAAAGGAGCAAGTGGAGGACACCTGGGCCTCTAGTGTATCGAGCGAGGAGACCCCAAACCCTACCTTAATAACCTCCATGTCCCCAGACCCGACTCCCCTACTGGCTGAAGCACTTACTGTGGCACTATCACACCCACAAACCATGACCTGAGAGTACTACCTTATCGACAAGCCATCATATAACTGGGAAGCGCACCACCATGGTTGTGGCAAAGACAAGGGGCTGGAGAGCCACTGCCCTACTGGAAGCCTTGAGGTTTATAGTTAAGGTTATGATGGAAAGTATGGGGTGGAGAGTAGTTGAAGATGTGGTTATCTTATAGTTTATTGGTCTACCTGCATGAATATATCAGCATATGTACAAATGTCCAGTAACTTATGTGCCAAAAATGACCAGTATACAACCTAGTGCCTAGATCAAAGTGATGTCTTTGAATGTCAATGGTCTTAACAATAAGATTAAAAGAGGGGTGATTCTCCAATACGGCCAAGAAACAGGATCCCCATGCCTTGCTACAGGAGACCCATCAACTGAACACCCAGTGCCTCTTTCTGGGCAAATACGGGTACCGCAGGGTCTATAACTCAGGTTTCACAAGAGGCTCCAGGGGAGTGGCTGCTCTTCTGCCTAAATCTTTCCCTGTGACAGTTACCAAAGTGCGACACAACCCCGTGGGCAGATGTTGCAGTGTCCTCGAATCCAGGCATATATCCTTGGGGCTATCTCAGATCTACTCCTCAATCTACCCACGGGTTGACTGGTGATCGGGGGAGACTAACACTGGGATGCACCCAGAATTGGACACCAATGAAGGGCCTGCCAATACCTAACATACTGATCTGTCCACGTGGAAATCCACACTTAAGGTTTAAGCGATGCCTGGAGAATTCTCCAAACCTTAGGTCACACATTCACATTCCATTCTGGGGCTCATGGCACATACTCAAGGCTGGGCTATATCCTTGTCCCGGCCACAGACTTGCGAGAGGTATCTGCTTCCAGAATGCTACCCCAGTGCCCCTCTGACCACTCTCCCATTGAACTGACACTTAGAGGCACTCGAGAAGGGTTACAAGCACAGTGGAGATTAAACCCATGGTGGCTATTAGCCAACCAGTTCCCAGCCATGGTTAGCCTGGATATAGGTGACTACTTCTAACTGAACAAATTCCCCTTATTCTCCTCCCTCGCCCTATGGGAGGCTATAAAGAACACGATCAGGGGCACCACAATGTCCTATATGGTGGGTAAACCAAATGACAGAAGGAAGAAAATTTCACACCTAGAGACCTCACTAGAAGACTTGAACAAACTCTTATTCAAAGACAATGAAGAAGACACACAGAGGAAAACTGAGACCCTATCCTGAGAGAGAAATTACTGGATGCGCCTAAAAGCAAACTCATTGCTATACAACATACAATATGTGAACATGGCGATAAAACAGGGAAAATGGTGTACTGGTAGGCAAACCTGACACCAAACTCAGACTAGTGGCCAAAATAATTGATCGAAACACAGGCCCCTGTACCACGTCAAAAGATATTTTGGATGCCTTTGTGCCGTACTATAAAGCCCTATACGCGGCAGTTGCAACTCCGAAGGAATAGGTAGGAAACTCCATTGTGAATGTCCTGCCCATAACCACGCTTACGGACAGAGAGAGAGAGAGATAGATAGAGAGAGAGAGAGATCGTCGACGTCCCAATTGATAAAATCAAGATACTGATGGCAATTCAATCATTGATATCTGGTAACATCCCCGGCCCCAACAGCTTCCCATTGAATTCTTTAAAAGAAATACAAGTAAACTGGCAGGGCTACCAAACATGCCTAAGGAGGCACTCCAACTTAACGAGTGGGAAGAGGATCCCAGAGAGACGACCACTGTTGTCATTCCAAAACCAGGGAAACCAACTACAGACTGCCTCATACAGACATATCACATTGATTAACACTGAAGATAAAATACTAGCCAAAGTGCTAGTATCTAAAATATTTGGCATGGCCCGAACAATGATAGGTCAATCAATCAATCAGTGTTTATAAAGAGCAGCTACTCACCCGTTAGGGTCTCAAGGCGCTGGGGGGAGTGTAGCGTGTACCAGAGTACAAAAGCCATGATTAAAAAAGCAATGTCTTCAGTTCCTTTGTGAAGCTGGGGAGGGAGGTGGTTTGTCTGATGTGGATGGGTAGGGAGTTCCAGGCGTTGGCTGCGAGGTTCTGGGCTGAGGGTAGGGCCCTTTGGGGTACGTGAAAGCTGAGTCACTGGTTAAGGTAGGTTGGCTGGTGTTGTGGAGGGCTTGTGTGTGTAGGTGATGATCTTGAAAGTGATTCTTTTCTCTATGCGGAGCCAGTGGAGGCTATGTAGGTGTTGTGAGATGTGGCAGTGTCGAGGTAGGTCGGGGATCAGTCTGGTGGCGGCATTTTGGATGTTTTACAATTTGCGAGTGAGCTTTTTGTTGACTTTGGCACAAAGTCCGTTGCCGTAGTCCAGTCTGCTGGTAATGAGGGTGTGGGTGATGGTCTTTCTGTGTTTGAGGGGGATCCATTTGAAGGTCTTGCTTAGGAGGCGGAGGGTGCGGCAGCAGGTGGGGGTGACTGAGTTGATGTGTTGCTTCATGCTGAGGTCGTGGTCCAGGAAGATTTCGAGGATGCGGGCTTGGCTGGCGGGGGTGGGTGGGTTTCCGAAGCTGGGTGGCCACCAGGAGTCACTCCATGCGTTGGGTTGAAGGCCCAGGATGAGTACTTTCGTCTTGTTTGTGTTCAGTTGAAGGCAGCTGTCTCTTATCCAGTTAGCGGGGACCAAAATGTATTCCTCCCACATAGAGGAACCAGACACTGCATTAGAGGACTTTAAGTAACCCTTACCAACATTGACAAATTAACAGAGTCATCATCCTGATTTTATTGGACTTCAAAAAGGCCTTTGACTCAGTATCCCGATCCTTCCTTCTACAAGTGATCGAAAGTATGAACTTTAGACCCCGGTTCTGGGCATACCTGCATCTCCTACTGTCCAAAGCAGGAGCCAGGGTCTGGGTTAATGGAAACGTATCCCGTACTTTCCCGTTTGCACAGGGTACTCAACAGGGACGCCTTCTCTCATCCCTGCTCTTCACCCTAGCGGTGGAGCCTCTGCCCTTATGGATCCATGTGGATGTGCAAGTACTGGGCATCAAATGGTATGAGGTAATGGAAGATATAATCGTTATCTACACTCCGACTCTCTGCTATATGTGCAGAGACTGCAGGACACTATCCTGAGATTAATGCACATCCTCTATATCTATTTAGCAGCCTCTGGACTGATGACAAATTGGGATAAATTGAGAATTGTTCTCTCCACTGACACAGCCCGTTGTCCGCCCCTGGCCCCATCTGCCTTACAGCAAAAACCAGGGGCCTTTAAATACCTGGGGCTTCAAATCTCACAGGGCCCTAAAGACAAGTAGAAACTGAATATAACACCCCTACTAGCCAAACTAAAAGCCCAAACTGAGGCATAGGGCAAACTACAGCTCTCCATAATGAGTAGAAGTGCCCCTTAAAAGGTGATCTCTCTTCCCCAAAAATTGTACATAATAAAACTCTACCCCTACCGACCACCCCCTCTATTCTTTAAATCACTAAAATCCACCCTCACTTCTGATTTGTGGAATGGAGGCCCCTCCAGGGCAGCCTACAATACATTTGATTCCAACATGTTTGATACCAAACATGCCTAGGTTCAGAGAAGCCATTACGTAGTTTGATCACTTGTGTTGATCAGTGTCCACTACATACCTTAAGATGGCTTCCCTGCACCTACAGAGTCCAGGAATTGGCCTGGGGTCTGTGGAGGTCCCCTGCTCATGCAAGGGTACCCTCACACTTAGAGACATGCACCCTCCCCTTGGGCTGAAGGGCCTACCAGAGGGGTGACATTGTCCCTCATTATGACACTGGCAGAGGCTGCCTGCCAATGCCATCCCGCGATCAGGCCGCACCTCGCCGGCACTATTATGGCTTCCCCGCTGGGCCGACGGACGGAAACATAGTTTCTGCCCGCCGGCCCAGTCGGGAACAGAACCTGAGCATTGCAGCAGGCTCCTAATGGAGCCGGCACCAATGTGGTGGTACAGGGGATGCAGCAGCACCCATCGTGCATACCACTGCCAGTAATTCGGGCAGTGGAATGCATGATGGGGCTGTGCATGGGGTCCCCTGCACTGCCCATGCCACGTGCATGGGCACTGCTGAATTCCCCATACCGCTAGACTTTCCATGGCGGTGTTTACCACCATGGACAGGCTGGCGTATGGGGACTCGTAATCCCCAGGACAGCGCTGCTTGCAGCGCTGCCCTGGTGGATTACAACCGCCGGGACCACCAGGCTGCAGGCTGGCGGCAGCCTGGAGGTGTCAGCAGGTTGACTGTGGCGGCTCCGTCACGATCATAATGTCGCAGTTGGAGTGCCACTTTCATGGCGGTCCAACCGCGACCATGACCTCCATAATGTCTAAGTGCAGCGGTTAGGTTTGGCAGTGAAAGGGTGCATGCACCATTTCACGCAGGCTGCAATGGCTGGCCTAAAGTCAGAGTTTGCACTGGCTTCTACGGGTGGCATAATACATGCAGCAGCCCATAGGGTATTCCTGGTGTACCAATGCCCTGGGTACCTAGGTACCATATACTAGGGACTTACATGCGTGCACCAGTATGCCAATTGTCAGTGTGAAGAGTAACCAAAAACTAGCTTTAGGGGAGAGAGCACTGTCACTGGGGTCTTGGTTAGCTGGACCCCAGCGAACTACAGTCTAAACACACTGACATCAGGCAACAAATGGGGGTAACTTTGAAAGAAAAATTGCACTTTCTAATATTCTCCCACTAAATTATACAATATGGGAAGATCCCAGTCCTCTGACTGCATAAATTGTGACCAGTCACCTGAAAATTCATAAACAGTATATCGGAATGCCCCATCATCCAGACATACTGGATACAAATTAACACGCTCCCAGAGAGATTGTGCATATTACTGTAGATAGAAAGTCGAAGGACATCCTGTTGGGTATTAAAGCAGAATGGGATGGAAATAGGGGAGACAAGTTGTTGATTTGGGTGACAAGTTGTTGATTTCCCTGGTCCATCTGGTGGGCAAAACGAAATGTGGCCTATCACTTGAGATCCCAGTCACCTCCCTCTTATCAGAATGAATTTGAGGAATTGACTACTGTGCGTCAGCAGCGAAGGCAGTTTACAAGAACAGAGGCTGTGCAAAGAAATACTCCAGGATCTAGGGGAGATGGTGATATTATTACCAAATGACCTGAACTGCCACAAGATCCACAAGTCATCTTTCTACCTAGTGGATATCAATGAGCCAAACACTAGAACACACCTGCACTTCTTAAACTCGGACATGATACATAATATGTTTATAATATTTGCGATCCTGTGATGAAGTTGGACCTTCTTATGCTTGATGCAGTTTATTGTTTATCTGTGTTTTTTGTTGTTGTTTTTTTTGGGGGGGGAAGGGGGAGTGATAAAACTGAATTAAAAAAAAATCAGGTACAACTATTCTCTGTTCAACTAATAGGCAAATCGATACCTCTTTTGAGCCTGGTTGTTAAATCAACATATTGCTCTACAACTTTACATTTTAATTCCACACCCAGAAGGCACCAGTACCATGAGGCCGAAGAAGACTGCACAAGGCCTAGTGCTATGTGGCCAAACCTTCGGACACTCAAGCCAATCACAGCCCAGCGTGGGTTTTTTCACTCCATAGCTAGTTACTCAAAGGAGCCTAACACTGGGTTTAAGGTCGAGACAGATGCAACAGTGCCAGGATTGTTTTAGAAGGTTGAATGAGTCCTAGAGTCACTTGACCAGAGGCTTATGCTACTCCCAGGGCAGTCTCTAACCACTTTTTTATTCTCATTTTAAAAACGTCCTCGTGGCATCCCACCACCTAGAGAGAAGACACTGAAAAGGGCATCTCCTGTTGGGCTGTTCTAGGGCTAAGGGGCAAAATTCTCAAAGCTCACACCACCGTACTTCATTACAGCTACATCAATTACCTTGCTCCCATTGTTCCATGCACCAACATGGCTTTCACCTACCCAAACATCCACCGTAAACCAGAACTCCATCTATGTATCTCAAACACAAACAAAATTTCAACATCACAAAACAAAATACTTTTTACAGTTCATACTAAGGTATACCGACTCTGCAGTTATGAACGCAGCAGACTCGACTGTCTTTACCATCACTAGTAAGCTTGATGCCATCTATATTATGGAGACCTGGCTCATTCTGACCACCACTCACATTTTCGATGTCCTGAAGCCACCTGATTACATCATCTAGGATATCAATGACTTAAAAATGCATGAGCGGTCATCCAGCATTTTGCTTGGTCTTACAATCGCAAGCAGCAACCAGCCTGCATGTTCCTTCTCTGCTTTTTTCCACTATCACACACACAATAAGCTTCACCTCACCCGTGAAAGCAACATGGCATTCACTACTGAGATGCCTGACGCATACACAACAGTGGGCGTAACAGAGGCCCCTGCAACACCTGCAGTGCACGGGGTCTCCAACACTTATGAATGCCTGCACTCAGCACAGGGCCAATTAATTTCAGTGAGGTATGGAAGACTCAGGGCTACTCATCACATTCTGTAGGGTGACCCCATAGTTTTGCATTATGCTATTGTGCCCACCAGCTTAAAGCATATTATCTTAGTCCAAGACTTCAAACTCCACATCAACCAGAGCTTTGAAGAGTGCATTCCTCAACCTCCAGGCTACTATGGACGTCACACACCCTGACGGACTTCCTACCCCACCAAGGGGAACGTCCGGGACTTCATTTACATCACCTTGACAAACTACAGCGGATGCACACCTTAGCATGTGGCCTGGAACTGGTAATAAACAATCTTCTTTGACCTGCTTCACACTTCACCCACAGCCATCCAACCCAAATATTCAGTACCCTAGTTCACGTAGGCCTTTGCCTTATTATTATATTTAAATGTTTAAAGGTCAAGGGCTTGCTGACAGGAGAGCAAGAGACCCACTATCTTCACCCATCAAGGAGAGATCTAACATTAGGTTCGTTGATTGTATTGTGTGTCAGGGCAGTAGTACTGAGTACCTTTGAAGGGCTAGCGACAGTTGCTGAAGCCCCTCTTACACCACCAAATACCTAATTTATCATAGGAGGTCTGTTTGGGGTAAAAATTGCCAAATTACAGAATTTGTATGACTTTTTGAATATCTGATGCCAAGGTGTCTATCTACACTGCCAAATACGATAAAACACTTAAAAAACATCAACTACAACCCCCAATGAAAATTCCCCAACCACTTAACACAAAGGGATGGGAAGATGGATAAAAAAGAAGGCAGAGGCTGCAGTCCAGGGAGGGCAGCAAAGCGTTCAGGCAGGAAAAGAGTCAGAACATCTTGCTCACTGCCTAAAATTTGGATGCCTGGGAATCCAGTGCTAAATTTGGGCCGGTCGTTTCCGGTGCTCGGCACCTAATTGTCAGCAGCGCACTTATGTTCTGCCACATGGTGGCGATGTTTGTCTAATTTTGAGACGAGCACAACAGTTGTTTGTTAATTCATTATACCTTAACAATGTCTAACACAGACTGCCAAAGCCATTCTCAAAGCTTTGGGAGTCTGGAATAGTCCGTATTCTCACACGTGGAGGACTGTGATGCTCAGTAGTTGTTTGGGTACTGTCATTGGCGAACTGGCAGTGGAAATGGCTGGTGCAAGCTGCAGTGGCTTCCTGACAAGGGCCCCAGCACTTATTTTCTCACACATTAAGCAATGCAGGAACCCCACGATCAATAGGCTTCCCCCTAGCATCTTACAATCCAATCAGGCAGAAGCCAGTTTTCGTTGCCTTTCTAGCGTGCCCAAACTCCCACCAAAACTCAAAATTCCCAAAAGCATTGGCATCAGGCAACCAACAAAGCACGCCCAATGCAGATGCCCCTGTTGTGTTTTGGTCTCCAGTCTCTAAATTACAAATCTCTACCACTATTTTAAATTGCCATTGACTTTCTTCCAGTTTAAAACCACTTTTCGGATTGCCAAAAACATTAAACTATTTTGGCTTGTCTTGTATTTTTTGCATTGCTGGGATGTGTTTTTCATACTGAGTATATTAATTTTGTTTAAACGTTCTAAAGTAATGAAAGGTAACTGCTTATACGACAGACAACTTGTAACTATCATAACTGAAATAAAAAAATGTGCATACAGCTGTTTGCAATAATAGGTTTGTATTTGAGCTTTGCAGTCCAGAGCTAGCCACGAGAAATATGAAAGGTGTTATTAAAAAATAAAATGGTGAAAGGTGATTTAGCTGAATACAAGAGTATTGTTATTCATTCATAAAATGGTGAAAGTTAAACAGCTGAAAGTTAGAGTACTGCTAGTCATTCATAAATTGGTGAAAGGTAAGCATCTGAATATAAGAATACTGTTGTTCATTCATAAAATGGCGAAAGCAAAACTGCTGAATAAAAGAGTACTGTTAGTCATGCATAAATTTTGAAAGAAAAGCATCTGAATATATAGGTGTATTGTTATTCATCTGTAAAACGGTGAAAGGTGAGGCTGCTGAATAAAAAGGTGAAACGCAAGCATCTGAATAGAAAAGTGCTGATATTCACTCATAAAATGGTGAAAGGTAAACAGCTGAATATTAGAGTTATATTAGTCATTCATAAAATGTTGATAGGTAAGCATCTGAATATAAAAGTGCTGCATATTAGAGAAAGGTAAACCGCTGAAAATAAGAGCACTGTTAGCCATTTATGAAATGTTGAAAGGTAAGCTGCTAAATATAAGAGTACTGTTAATCATTCGCACAAGTTTTGCAGATAAGCTGGTGGATATAAGAGAACTGTTACATAGTCATAAAATGGTAAATGCAAGCTGCTGAATATAAGAGTACTGTTATTCATCCTTAAAATGTTGACAGGTAAGCTGCTGTATATAAGAGTACTTTTGTAATTTATAAAATGGTGAAAGGTAAGCTTCTGAATATAAAAATGTTGTTCATGCAGAAAATGGTCAAAGGTAAAGGGCTGAAAATGAGAGTACTTGTAGTCATTCATAACATATTGAGAACTACGTTGCTGAATAGAAGTATACGATTATTCAGTTGTGCTATGTTTGAGGTTAAGCTATTAAACATACGAGTACTGTTACTGATTACTAAAATTGTGAAAGGCAAGCTGATGAATATATAAGCGCTGCTATTCGTTTGTGAAACGTTGACAGGTAAGATGTTGAATATGAGTACTAATATTCACTCCTAAAATGATGACAGGTAATCTGCTGAATATATGAGCACTGTTATTAATTCGTAAAATGTTGACAGTTAACCTGCTGAATATAAGAATGTTACTCATAAAATGGTGAAAGGAGAGCTGCTGAGTACGAGTACAAAAATGTTGACAGGTAAGCTGTTGAATATGAGTATTGATAGTTATTCCTAAAATGCTGGCATTATGCTGAATATAAGAGTACAGTTAGTCATTCATACAATAGTGAAAGGTGAGCTCAGTACTGCTATTCATTCCTAAAATGCTGACAGGTAATCTGCTGAATATGTGAGCACTGTTATTTATTCGTAAAATGTTGACAATTAACCAGCTGAATATCAGAGTACTGTTAGTCATTCATGGAATGCTGAAAGGTGACCTGCTGAGTATGAGTACTGATATTCATTCACAAAAATGTGAACGGTGAGCTGCTAAATATAAGAGTACTGTTGTTCATTACTAAAATATTGACAGGTAAGCTGCTGGATACAACACTATTTGTATTCATTCATAAACTGCTGATATAAAAGCTGTTTAATACAAAAGTATTTTTTTCACTCATAAAACGGTGAAAGGTAAGCTGCCGATTATGAGCACTGCTATACATTCATAAAATGTTGACAGGTAAGCTGCTGAATATAGGAGTGTAGTTATTCATTCAGAAAAATGTTAAACTGTGAGCTGCAATGGTCTTCAACGTCACTGCACTTTCGCATCACAATGAAACTGAAATTCCATCTAGTATTATAGGCACCTAATTGCACAGGCAATGTTACCATGTGCTGTTTGTTGTGGCACCAGTGTGTGCAGTCATACTTGCGGGCGCCTTTGTATATTCTCTTTAAATACCTGTACAAAGAAACAGACGATACATGATTGCTCTGTGTGTTTATTCACAGAGACTGACACGGGTATTGTGTTCAAGGTGATCTTGGAAAGGGAATCCAGGAACCAATCCGTTTCTTCCTTGCGATGTGACTTCTGGAATTGTGTTGTATTTTGAAGCCAGTGCGCGGCACTTGGTATTCTTGCGCGGTTTTTGTGTAGCGCATTAAAACACCTTCATGAGGAAATAAAATCCTTAGTTAACTGTCCCTTTAATTGGTTTGCTTTCATTTCTTTTTAATTTCTCCGCTTTCTACAATTGTTTGTTTTATATTCCCATCCACTTTCTTTATCGGAATCGTTCTTCCTTATTCCTCACTGTCATTTCATTCTCATTTTTGTTTTCTTCCTATTTCCTTCTTTTTTCTTTCCTGCCTGTTTCATTCATTTCTCAGGTTCACTCTTTGATCTTTCCTATTATGCTTCTTTTTCTTTTTTTTCTCTGTATTACGTATTTTTTTCCGTTTCCATGGGCATATATTATTTCTTCAATGTTCCCTCTCATGCGCACTTTCTTTTTGTATCTCCTGTATTTAGTTCTTTCTCTCTTTCATTCTATCTCTCTCTCTCTCTCTGTCGTTTATCGGTCTTGTATGGTTCTTACTCACGTTGTTAATATATTGTTCTAAAGTTCTATTTCTGCCTCTCTCTCATGCACCCCTTGCAGTCTTTTTTTGATCTTCCAGTTTATATTACTTGCTTTATTTCCTCCTTTTCTTTTACCTTCTTTGCTTCGCCACCAATCATTCGTCCTTTGTCTCGCCGTATATTTGTATTGGTCACTTTATTTGTTCTTTCGTTCTTACTTCATTCGTTTTCTCCTCCCATTCATTCGTCTTTCCTATTCTCTGTTGCTTATGTATAAAACGACCTACTTTCACCAATAACGTTAATTATTTCCAGGTGAAAGGCTGGTATTGTGGCTTATCTCTGGCGAGTTGCGCGCAGAATTACGCCCACGCCATTGCCGCTTGCATTTCATTCAATGGAGGCATTCATCCATCCACCCATTGATTCATTTACGCAGGTTGGGGTGGTCTCGCAGACAACAGCGAGACGCCGGTGTCTACCAGGGGGTACGAAACATATTCCCCGTTCATCTGAAATCTTTTTCAGGGAACTAAACGCCTGCCTGTGGGTCTCGTTGTCTTCAGCCGTGAGCGTGCACGACTCTGGTGTTTATTTATCTAGACACTTTCCAGTGCTTGAACTCCGAGGCGGAGGCTTTGAGGCGATGATGTGGCCACAGTAAGGTGAAGGGAGGGGACCGCAGAGAGAGACTACTCACAGTTGTGGGTTCGGTGTTATCATTGGAACCTGCAGATTAACATAAATGTTTGGCTACTAAGAGATGCCAAGTGACTGCCAGGGCAATTTGTTTGATGTGATGTACTTGTCAGGGAGCAGTATGAACCAAAGTGATATCGAAGTCTGTTCTGTTCGCGCAGACATCTGGTAACAGACATGTACAGAGCCCTCTAGGTGGCTGGGTCGGACTGACGCGGCAGGACTGCGTTTTTTGTCCACCTGCAACAAATAAAAAATGTAACCTGGACCTGCGGTCTAAAATATAAGGTACAGTGGTGGATTCGGATAGGCAGAAATCATGTGTTTGGGATTAAAATGAAATCATGATATTAAAAAAAGGTAAACACGAAAATATGTCCACTGAGAACAAGCCGCAAAAAAAAAAACACTAAACAAAGTTGTCATGTGACTTTGGTGTGCGTTCGTGAATTGTTAAAAAAGAAAAATGTCTGATGGTTCGAAAAATGTAATAACGAAAGTGAGGCATCTAGGGAGCAGTCATTGGAAAGTGAATGCGCACTAAACTGTGATTTCGGTAACAATGTGTTTTAGTTGGCGGTCCGGCGGTTACATTGAGACACATGAAAGACCCAGCCCCGAAGACAAAAATACTGTCACCCTGAAAATAAGTGATTAAAATGTGATTTTCCCATGCGCCTGTCTTCTCTGGGTGTGAGAGTGTTTGTTGAGAGGGTCCGATGTGGGAGGGGGAAGGGGTGATTACTACTCCCTTGTAGAGGGCTCAGCAAATTAGCGAGGGGCGTTTGTACGGATTTCTTTAGCCGTAAGGGGAACCCCTGAGATAAAAGCCTTCCCAGACATACAAAACACAAAGGGATCGCACTCGGCAAACGTGTACTTCCCTGGCAATGAATGGGTGAATTGTCTGTGCATATGGTATGAAAAGAAAAACGCGACTGCGAAAGATTTGTTTTTATTATTATTTAAGCATCTGGAAAAGCGGTCGTTAATGAAGGCTTCCAGTCCTGCTGGGTTCTGCGCTGTATTCTAATAACACATCGGCGTACACGTCTGTGCATACACTGGCGCATCTGCGCCCTCGCCACTATGCACCTTGAGACCAAATTTACCTTGTGCCAGCCCATGGTTGATGTCAAAACGTTACCTCTTTGTAAAAGGTCACCGCACCTTTTAAAACTCAGTTCTACCCAGACCAAGAAAGAAACTGCTGTGTACGGGTTACATTGTATCTGTACTGGCGCTCAGTCTGGCACGTTCTGCATTTTTGGCAGTCGCTCCGTTGTGTCCTAGACCTAGATTATCGCTGGTTCAAAATCTATATTGTAGATTATCGACAGCATAACTAAAGCAAGTTCATGGCCCTGAGAAGAGATCTGTGCACGAACTGCGTCGGCTCTAGCTTTCATCCGTTATAAAGTCAATGTTGCCGAACGGAAATTAGAGTTCATGTTTACAACTTCTGATCGCCCTTTAACCCAGCTTTGTATATTTATTCGCCATTCACAGAATTCGCATGCCTGTGCAAAAAGCCGAGCACTCGGAAAAAAATGAAATTAATATAACGCAAAACAGTTCCAGGCGATACCACTACGCTGTATTGATAAGGACAGCATCTGGAGAAGCACACGCAGTGCGTTATGCACGCATGTCACTAATTCAATTAAATGATGGAATGAGGGACGTTGGTGGTGCATGCGAAACGCAGTGCCGCGGCCCCACGAAAACAGCTATCTACCTTGAGAACAATAGCCCGCGTCACATATTTGACGAATGCGCACTTTACTTTCTTTAGGAACGTTAACCCTTAATTGCAGATGCCGGTACGCTCAGACTCAATAGTCGAGATTAGGTTAAATGTGATTTTCTGCAGGTCGCCCAGCTTGTGCTGCTTTTGGGCTTCGAAAACACTGCCTTTTTGTCGGTTTACTTAAAAGCAGCAGGGGGGGGGGGTCCGCTGTGGTGTGGTAGGCCAGAGCCCCGTGGACAGCACCACTAAAGCGCGTGAGCTGCGTGGGATTCCGCGCGCGCTGGCCTCCCCGCCGGCCCCGCATCTCAGGACGCACATTCCTTCATGCATGAAGGGCGGAAAAGCATGCCGTGGGCCAGCACCGCTCCGGAGGCGCTCAGGCCGTGTGGGAGGAGCGCTAGTGCCAGGCACACAGACCCTGTTCACACGTGCGAGGGGAGGGGGCGGGGGCTGGCTGCTAGAGGCGTGGTTGGGAGCGACAGTCGGTGCGCCTGCTGAGTGCGTGGCGGGCACGCGCTTGCACGGTCTTTGCAGGTGTGGGGGTGTCTCGAATGCTTGAGTATGGATGCGTGCTGCCTGTTTTCAGGAAGTGGAGGATGGGTTCGGGGCTGGTTGTGTGTGTGCACGGTGCAGAGAGCCTTGGGTGTGTCTGCGTGTGTGTGAGAGAGGCGAAATTGGTCGGTTTTTACATTTCTGATTGTGGTAGGAAGACTAGTATGGCTGAGCATTGGTGTATGCGCGCGCCTGTGAGTGCATGTGTCTTTGTAGAGGATGTGGTGCCCAGTAAGGAGTAGGATAGCTGCCTTTAATTTTGCGTGAGAATTTTGGTGGCTAGGACATGTCTGTGAGGACAGCAACAGTATTTCATTTAATAATGTATTAATGCGAATAATTACATAATATAAATAAAATAATGATATTTGGTGTAGGCTATTATGCGCGATTTGGGAAACACTTTTGGGAGAAGGTGGGGTGTCAGTGTGCTAACGTTTTTGTGAGATGAGAGAGTGCTGATTTTCCTGACTGCTATCAACAAGCAATAGGTCTCAACAACCAATAGGTCTCACCTGTGTGAGATCTATTGGCTTTGTCAATGTTCTTTTGGACATGTTGCACAGCAGCACTAGAGTGAATGGCCAAAACTTAAAAAAGGTACCTTGTGCAGCATGCTGACAGCGAAGGGGCACTGGCCGCAAACAGAAATGTGTGCTAGGTCCAAGCCCCATGGCAGGGACAGATCGCATGGAAGAATGCAGGAGGAGGTGAGAAGCTGACAGGAAGCAGGAGGTGTGACCAGCAATGAGCCAGGAAACAAGAGTGAAGTGACCATCAAGCAATGGTAAGTACTGGTAAGTAAAGGGGGTGGTCTCTAAACCCGTTTTTACATTACATTTTTTTTACAATAGCTTTCACTGACAGCTCATGCGCGCTTGGGGTGTTGGTTGGTGATGTGAGAACAGGGATGTCAAATAGCTGACATCACATAGACATGTTGATTTGGTGATATGTGTAGTGAGCGCTAGATGGTGGCAAGGTGCTGACATGTATGTGTGGGTGTAGAGAGTACTCATACAAGTGACCGTGGGGGAGTTTGGTGCTGACTTGTGAATTAGTATGTAAGGATTGTTGGATTCTGGCTTGTGAGTTTGGAAGATGGCTATGTGCTGACTTGTCTGTGAGTAGGCAAGGTGATATTAGCGCTGAGTTTTGGGTGGGTGTGTTTGGAGGTGATGGGGTTCATGCAGAGAGCTGTGTGCATGCAGGTTGGCTGTTGATGTCTGTTGTGTGTGTGTAGCGTTGGTGATGTCTCTTGAAAATTAGAGAGGTTGACTAGATCGTTACTAATGAAAGCACATACCATGTATGTGGATGGGATGGCTGCTTGCGGACTGTGTAAGGGGCTACCCAGGGTGCTGATGGTTGTGTGTATGTGGGGGTGGGTAGATGGATGATTAATTCTGAGTGTAAGATCGGATGTGTATTGGCTCAGTATGATGGCTAAATTCCCACTTGTTAGTGAGTGTGGGGATAGGATGGTGCACACTTGTTATGATTTTGTGTGTGTGTTGTCAGTACCTTGTTTGGAGGGCCACAGGGCAAGCAGGGGTTACTGGGCGTAACCGTGGGGTTTGAGGCCTCTTACTCCTGATGTCCCAGGGCCAGGCCTACTATGGATTATGAGTAACAGGACAAAGTGCCATTTTAGCACTTGACTCTCAGTAATAACGTTGTTTGAGCAATCCAAGTCCCTAATGGATGAGGGAGGTACACACATGGGGTGAACACAGGCACTCAACTCAAAATACACGTAGCAGCAGCAATACATTACCGTCCAGCTCAATATTCACTTTTATGGAAAAAAGTACATTATTTAGCACTATTAACACAAAGGAATTATGACATCCAGAACAACTTCCACAGTCTCCTTGAGGTGAGGGCTCTAGTGTTTCTTAGGCAGTTCTCTGTGTCCCACTCTCTCCTCGCTCTAGCAATACTAGTTAATCCCCATTCGATATTGGCAACATCCATTGTAAGCCCCAGTAATAGTCCGAGTCTCAAGAGTTCCACTTCAACTTTGTGTGAAAGTCAAAAATGTTCTAGCACGAAGCACAATCTATCTAGTAAATTCCATGGCACCTGCAGGATTGCAGTGTTTGGAGTTCCCGAGTGCCTCCTCTGTGGGCACTAGAGGTGCAGTGGTTGGGTCAGGCTGAGTTACCTACATGGCCCAGGCAGGCTGCGCTCTTCGGTCCTTAAGTTGCTCACACAGGGTTATGCAGCTACAACGACCGACCGGAGGCTCTTCATGGCTCCTCCAAGCTGAGTAAATTCTTTGGTCTGTTTCACTTCTCTTGGGGGCCAGGGGGGTTTGGGGTTGGGCACAAATCTTCCGGCCTTAAAATTACTTTACGTTAAAAAAAACCAAAGAAGTTTACTGAATAAAACAAAGGTTACAGGGATGTTATAATTAGGTTCTGAATTTACTCATACAAAACCATAGAAATTCCGCAGTTATAGTTAGTTATTTCAAGTAACTGTAACTCACGCCCTAAGGTAACTATAACTTGCGCCCTCACCATGCACTGCTAATTACCCCACAAGTACAGCACTCATGACATCTTTTGATAACATAATTGATAATCTCACTGTAACATCTGCAGTAAAATTATTGATCAGATAACTGCATTGCATGGCATGAGTTATAAGTTACCTTTGGGCACAAGTTATAGTTACTTGAAATAACTCTAACAGATGAATTTCTATGGTTTTGTTCGAGTAAATTCAGAACATAACTATAACGTCCCTGCAACTTTTGCCTTTTTCAGTGAAAAAAAAAATATATATATTGTGTGTCCTGGCTCAGGAGTGCCGCTCATGTTTGGAAAAATATAAATTTTCTTATCTACCTCCTTTAAGATGCAAACACAAACACCGCCTGTGCAGATAGATAATTTCATACTAGGCATAACCTTTCATTCCATCACACGCTCCACTGCTTACCGTGCACGCATTCATTTCTGTATTCACACTGAAATTAATGTTTTGCAAACATGGTGGCTCCCTTGAAGAAAATTTATTTTACGTATTTTTAGATGAGGATGTGTGTGGTGGTGGGAGTGCAGACAAAACCATCTCCATGAAGTGCCTGTCATGTGCAAAGTCTTACTTTGATTATGTTACAAAACTACATACCTATCAAGACCATTGCAAAAAGTAACAACAAAAATTAAATTAGTGTTAAAAAAAATGAGCAGGAGTTGTAACAGCGTGCTTTAAACAAAAAATAAAAGCGGGTAGTTATGTCTTTGTGAATTTCATTCCCATCATAGAACTGCCAATGAGTCGATAACAGCATATTGATTTGTTTCAATGCCAAAACCAAATATTTCACCATGCAACAAATAATTATTCATGTATTCACATAGCGCACACTACCACTATCAAGGCACTGATGCGCTTTATTCAGAGTAGCACTCTAACCCAGTATCCACGTTTAGTGGTTAATCCAGTGGTTATTGTTGGGAAGTGGGATTCATCATGTGCCCGCTCACAAAAGAAATATCCTGACGAACAACACTTTTCAAGCAGGCCACTACTGTTGCAAAACTATGGCCCTCATCACAACCCTGGCGGTCAGTGATAAAGCGGCAGTAATACCGCCAACAGGCTGGCAGTCAAGAAAATGGAATTTTGACCATGGCGGAAACCGCCAACACAGACAGCCACTTTAACACACCGACCGCCACGGCGGTAGCAAGAAGCACTGCGGCGGTAACCGCCAACAGCCAGGCGGAAGACAATGTACAGCCCACTGTATTATGAGAGGCCAATCCACCACCTTTTCCGGGGCGGGACCAACGCCATCAAAAGCATGGCGGAAACAGTACACAGAAGGGAAACGACTCACCTCTCGACACTCAAGGAAGAACCACGACACCATGGAGCCCGAGTTGCATATATTTCCCATGCTGGTCTACCTCCTCCTACACCAGGAACACGAACGGCGGAGAAGGCGACCTCGGTGAGTACCGCACCTAGCACACAAGGGAGGGGGGGAGGAAAAAGAGAGTGACACACACATGCAACATGTAACACCCCCACCCTCATCACCATACACACAAACAGATGCAACAACATGACATATCCAACCCGTAACCCTCAGGAATAACGCAAGGACGAAAAGAATTGATTAAAGTGAGTGTAATATTAACAATTTAGATAAATATGCCCTTAAAGCCCAAAACAGTATGTACAAAATATACAAATGAAAGGACAATGCCCACTCAAAAATGTCCGTGGCCCCACTTGACTACTGTTTCAATAAGGAGAGAACACTGCTGGGGCATCAGGTCAAAGATACACAGTCACCTCAGGGGGAAGGGGAACGGGGGGCACCTCAGCAGGAAGATGGTACAATGCCACTGCTCCTGGAGGGGGCTACATGCCCTCTGCGATGTCCCGGGGAGTGCAAGGCCACAGTCTCTCAAGTGGGTAGTTTGCCCACTGCTTGGTCATGGGGAATGCAAGGCCACAGTCTCTCTAGTGGGTGGCTTGCCCACTGTTTGGTCCTGGGGAGTGCAAAGCCACAGTCTCTCAAGTGGGTGGTTTGCCCACTGCTTGGTCCTGGGGAGTGCAAGGCCACAGTCTCTCTAGTGGGTGGTTTGCCCACTGCTTGGTCATGGGGAGTGCAAAGCCAGTCTCTCAAGTAGATGCCTTCCT
Organism: Pleurodeles waltl; assembly: GCF_031143425.1. NCBI lineage: Eukaryota > Metazoa > Chordata > Amphibia > Caudata > Salamandridae > Pleurodeles > Pleurodeles waltl. The sequence goes on along the minus strand of NC_090451.1, from coordinate 629,780,553 downwards.
CCACTGGTTCTGGAGGGGGCCTTGTGCCCAGTGTGCTTTATCCTGGCAAGGAGGGGGTGAGTGGATGCCGTCTTCCACTGGTTCTGGAGGGGGCCTTGTGCTCAGTTGCTTCATCCTGGCAAGGAGGGGGTAAGTGGATGCTTTCTTCCACTGGTTCTCGAGGGGGCCTTGTGCCCAGTCTGCTTCATCCTGGCAAGGAGGGGTTGAGGGGATGCCTTCTTCCACTGGTTCTGGAGGGGGCATAGTGCCCAGTGTGCTTCATCCTGGCAAGGAGGGGGTGAGTGGCTGTCTTCTTCCACTAGTTCTGGACTGGGCATAGTGCCCTGGGATGCAGATCCTGGATGGTGCAAGATCACAGTCTCTCACCTGGGTGTAACACCTACAGTTGTTGCAGGGACCAGGATGCACTACAGCCCATGTAGACACGACTACGCACTGCTCGCCAGCGGTGACGGCTGCTCAGTGGTGGCAGTTGCGGGGCTGGCAGCGGTGCTGTCAGTGGTGGGGGAGGCTCCAGCCCTTCACCTGCAGCCTCGGACGGCTGCCCACTGGGGCTGCTGCTGCTGCTGCTGCTGCTGGTAGTGGTGCAGGTGGTGGTGCTGGCAGCGGTGCTGTCAGTGGTGGGGGGAGGCTCCAGCCCTTCCCCTGCAGCATAGGACAGCTGCCCACTGGGGCTGCTGCTGCTGGCAGTGGTGCTGCTGGCAGTGGTGCAGGTGTCGATGCTGTCAGTGGTGGGGGGAGGCTCCAGCCCTTCTCCTGCAGCCTCGGACGGCTGAAGTGCCATGGCTGGTGGTGTTTGCCCAGATGCTCCAGCCCCAGGCACCAGATCCATCCCGCCTGCGGCATCTGTTCCTTCTACATTGGCCTTGGCAACTGTTGTTCCCTTCCTGCCCTTGGCAGATGGTGGTGCCTCCTTGCTTCTGCCAGTTGGTGTTCCCTTCCTGCCCTTGCTAGCTGGTGGTGCCTCCTTGCTGCTCCCAGCTGGTGGTGCCGCCTTGCTGCTGCCAGCTGGTGGTGCCTCCTTGCCCTTGCTAGCTGGTGGTGTCTCCTTGCCCTTGCTAGCTGGTGGTGCCTCCTTGCCCTTGCTGGCTGGTGGTGCCCCCTTGCCCTTGCTGGCTGGTGGTGCCCCCTTGCCCTTGCTGGCTGGTGGTGCCCCCTTGCCCTTGCTGGCTGGTGTTCCCTCCTTTCCGTTGCTAGCTGGTGGTGCCTCCTTCCCCTTGCTGGCTGGTGTTCCCTTCCTGCCCTTGCTAGCTGACGGCCCCTTCTTGCCCTTGACAGGTGGTGCAGGCACACTGGCAGTGCTGACGGGTGCCTCATTGGAGCCTCTCACACATGCAGTAGCTGCAGAAACTACAGTGGCTGTGGACTGGGTGGCTGAGGTGCTGGCCAGGGTTCTGCCCACCCTGGCCCGAAGTGAAGGAAGGGGGGTAGGGAATAGGTCAAGGTTAGAGAGCAAAAGCCTTTTAGGGGCACTGGGGCTGGAAGAGGGTGAAAGTTTGGGAGTGGAGGAAGAGGGAGTGTACTGTGGGAGGAGGGGGCACAGACAGTTGGAGAGGACACAGGGGACGTGTGCATGGATGTGGGGGTGGTGACTGCCAGTGAGGGGTGTGTAGTGATAGGCGTGCTGGTGATTGAGGTAGTGGATGAGGATGTATTGCATGCAGGTGTGAGTGGAGACGCTGCGGGGAGGGAGGTGGACGACGAAGAGGAGGGGGACACAGTGGAGGCAGTGGATGTTGGTGTGTCTGCATCTGGATGGTACTTGTGTGAGTGCCTGTGGGACGAAGTGTGGTGCTTGTGTTTGCCTGAGCCACTTCTGTGTGTTGATATGGGTGCATGCTGGTCTGAAGGTGTGCTTGGGATAGGCTGGATTTGAGGGGAATGGGACTGGGTAGAGGAAGTTGGAGGTGGGAGGCTAGAGACAGGGACAATGGCTGCCATCAGTGAGTTGGCCTGAGCCTGGAATGATCTCTGTTGGGCCGCCATGCCAGAGTGAATGCCCTCCAGGAATGCATTTGTTTGTTGCAAATACCCTGCTAGACTCTGGATGGCATTCAATATGGTTGACTGCCCAACAGAGAGGGATCTCAGGAGGTCAATAGCCTCCTCACTGAGGGCAGCAGGGCTGACTGGGGCAGGGCCTGAGGTGCCTGGAGAGAAGGAGATGCCCACCCTCCTGGGTGAGCGGGCACAGGAAACTCGCTGAGGGGCTGCTGGGAGGGCAGTGCTGGTACGGGGTGGTGGCTGTACCTGTAGTTGGGGTGGGCACAGAGGTGTCCCCCACCGCCAGGGAGCTTCCATCGGAGGAGGTGTCGCTGTCAGAACTGTCTCCGTCATGGTGCTCCCCTCACCCTCCATCCCACTGGTGCCCTCACCATCAGTGGATTCAGCCTCCAGGCCCATGTGGGATGCAGCTCCCTCCGTCGCCGGTGCCTCTGCTCCTCCGCCAGATGATGCTAATGCACACAAGGACAGGGTGACAAAACAAAAAGGGGGTGGGGGGGAGACAGAGGATACATTTGGTCAATGCCACCAACAACCCCACCATTGGCGTAAACAACTCACAGGGAACAGCCCTATGCACTAGGCCATGCAACACCAGTTACAATGCTAGTCACCAGGCCATGGGGTACAATGCCTAACGCTATTTGCTGCACACCTGAAAGCCACAGGACTCTGCCCAGTAGTAGATGCCCCCTAGCATTTTTGGGGTTGGAGTGCATCTGGGCCTGCCCATCATGGAACCTGACCTGCCATGTTCGGCCTGGCCTAGGGGCACCCACAGACCCACATCCCCCACCCAGGTAACACCTCAACGTGTGCAACTTCATGATTCTGAATCTGTACTCACCCCCTTATGGCTGCTGTGATGCCTTCAAGCGCCCATCCAACTCCGGATAGGCCACCACCAGGATGCGGAACATCAGAAGGGTCAGGATACGACAGGCACCCCTTCCTGGTTGGGAGGCCATCCCCAGCTGGGCCTCCACCGTCTTCCTTGCCCAGCAGCGTAGGTCTTCCCACTGTTTTCGAAAGTGGGTGCTCCGCCTGTCAAAGACCCCCAGGATCCGCACCTCCTTGGCGATGGCACGCCAAACACCCTTTTTCTGATGGGCGCTGACCTGCAGAAAAAGATACATAAGAAAAAATTTATTAGTCATACCGTCCAGACTGTTAAACTCATGGCCCACCATATCCCTCCCATCCCCTTACTCACAGACATTGCCCGCCAGACATGCAGCACTGCCCAGGACCCCTCAGCCCCCACCACACAAGGCTTACACAAACAGCACTCCATACATTCATGCCTCACGCATCGTGCTCACACTGTACTCACCTGTTTGTCTGGAGGACCATAAAGAAAAGGGTAACGGGGTAGAACCCCAACCACTAGTGTCTCCAACTCCTCGGAAGTGAAGGCAGGGGCCCTTTGCCCAGACACTCGAGCCATGGTTGCTTCCAGACACTGGTCACAGCAGCACTTGCAGTGTAGGTCCTCTCTTGTTGAAGGTCAGGTAGCAAGTGAGTGAACAGATAAAAAATGGCAGTCATGTCCGCGGTGGTGCATACCTTCACTGCCGGCGTACATCACCATTGGCTCCTGGAAACCTTAGGCCCCAATAATAACCAATGATGTGCTGCAAGGCGGTCCCAACGGCGCACAACGTCAGCGGAATTACCTCATTCCCACTTGTCCCTCTTCACAGGTCAGGCAGCCGCCATTTCAGGGGGGAACAGGCCATGGCACCTAACTGTGTCACAGCAGAGATAGACACATCTACGGACCTACACGTTCACATACTGTTTCTGTAAAAAAAGGCAAGGCATATTAATCTGAGGATATGTTTGAATATGACCATCTGCTCACCGTTTTTCACCCTAGAGTTCAACCGGTGAGGATGAATAGGAGATGGAGACATACCCCCGTGTACAGACCCCTGGTAGACCTGGCGACATTGGAGGACAGGCACATTATCCTAACCTACAGACTTGATAGGGCCACACTCCATGAGCTGTGTGCACAATTGGGGCCAGACATGATCTCAGCTATCCGCCACCACACTGGTATCCCCCCTCTTGTGCAGGTCCTGTCAGAGCTCCATTTCGTCGCAAGTGGGTCCCTCCAAGCGACAGTAGCCATGTCAGTAGGGATGTCACAGCCTATGTTCTCAAACGTGTTGACCAGAGTGTTGTCTGCCCTGATGAAACACATGCGCAGCTACATCGTATTCCCCCAAGTGGAGAATTTGGCCACAATGAAGGCTGACTTCTATGCAATAGGACATATCCCCAACATCAGTGATGCTATTGATGGTACACATATTGCCTTTATCCCCCCCACCCCGGAAAAATTAACAGGTGTTCAGAAATCGAAAGAGCTTTCACTCTCTGAATGTGCAGATAGTGTGCCTGGCGGACCAGTACATCTCCCATGTGAATGCAAAGTATCCTGGGTCTGTGCATGATGCCTTTGTTTTGAGGAATAGCACCATTCCATATGTAATGTCTCAACTCCAGAGGCACAGGGTGTGGCTTATAGGTGAGCCCATGGTCCCCACCCAGTGTCTGTTGGTATATGGGTGTGGGTTTGGCCCTACGCATGAGTTGAGTGTCTGGCTAACAGGTATCCCTCGATATTTACAGGTGACTCTGGTTACCCCAACCTCTCATGGCTACTGACCCCAGTGAGGAATGCCAGGACAAGGGCAGAGGAACGTTACAATGAGGCACACAGGCAAACAAGGAGGATCACTGAGCGCACCTTTGGCCTCCCGAAGGCCGGATTCCGGTGCCTCCCTCTGACAGGTGGATCCCTGTGCTACTCACCCAAGAAGGTGTGCCAGATCATCGTTGCATGTTGCACAACCTGGCCTTGAGACGCCAGGTGCCTTTTTTGCAGGAGGATTAGGCTGGAGATGCGTGTGGTAGCGGTGGAGCCTGTGGACAGTGACGAAGAGGAGGCAGAGGAAGAGGATGTGGACAACAGAACAACTATAATTCAACAGTACTTCCAGTGACACACAGGTAAGACACTGTAACTTCACCTTCCATTGCAGTTTTGTGTTGGACATTGTACATGGCAGCCTGGTTTTCCAAATTCTATGGCCACTTACTGTACCCTTTGGCATCTCTATTTTCAGATATCTGTGCCCCACTCTGGCTCCTGGTGTGTTTACTGCTGCCCGCTACAGGTCATACCTATGTATATATAATTGTACATTTGAATTGCAATGTTTACAGCTTTTAAAACCAATACATATTTGTATTAGTTCCAAGGGTGTTTATTTATGTGATAATAAGTGTAGGGGGTATTGCAATAGGCTGGGTTGATGATGGAGGAATGTCCAGGATAGAGTCCATTCTATCGGTATCACAGGTGCATTGGGGCATAGGGAGTGGGGCAATGGCAGTTCAAGGTGGATAGGGTGACACAGTGGGACACAAGGGTGACATTCAGGGGAGTCTTATTTCCTGGCGGGGGTCTTGGCAATGTTCTCTGGATTCTGCCTGGATCGCAGGGACCTTTCGCGCGGTGGTTCTCCTTCCGCAGGGGGAGGGCTGCTGGTGGCCTGTTGTTCCGGTGGCGAGCCTCCTGTGCACTAGTGTCATCGGAGGTGGAGGGCTGTTCATCAGTGTGGCTAGTGTCAGGGGCCCGTTGGTGTGCCACTGCATCCCTCATGTTGTTGGCCATGTCTTCCAGCACCCCTGCAATGGTGACCAGGGTGGTGTGGATGTCCTTCAGGTCCTCCCTGATTCTTAGGTACTGTCCCTCCTGCAGCCGCTGGGTCTCCTGTAGCTTGGCCAGTATCTGGCCCGTGGTCTCCTGGGAATGGTGGTATGCTCCCAGGATGTTGGTGAGTGCCTCATGGAGAGTTGGTTCCCTGGGCCTGTCCTCCCCTGTCGCACAGCAGTCCTCCCAGCTTCCTGTTGGCCTGTGCCTCTGTCCCCTGAACCGTGTGCCCACTGCCACTGACCCCAGGTCCCTGATCGTCCTGTGTTTGTGGGGTTGCCTGGGGTGTGGTGGACACACTGCTGATTGACATGTCCTTGGGACAGAGGGATGGGCCCGCTGGGTGGGTGATGTGCTGGTGTTTCCTGAGTTTGGAGGCTCTGTGGTGGTATGGGACTGTGCCTGGGTCACCGACTGTCCAGAGGTCCATGAAGGGCCAGGTTGGTCATCCTGATCCAGGCATGCAGAGCTGCTGTCATCACTGTGGGCCTCTTCGGGGGATGGGGGTTGACTGGATGTTGCTGGCACCTCCTCTCCGGTGACGTTGTGTGGGGGTCCTGTGGGGATGTGAATGCAGTGTTATTGTTACTGCGTGTGACATCTTGTGCATGGGTATGATCACCTCTCTGGTTGTTATTATCAAGGCAGCTTTGGCTTGTGTGAGATGTGATTTGGTTGACTAAGTGATTGTCACTAGTGTGCATGCTGTGGTGATGGGTGTCCATGCAGCTCTGTGATGGGGGTACATGGATTGGTGTTGCATGCAGGGCTTGGTATTGGGATGGGTGGGTTGTGATGGTGGGGTATATGTGAGGTGGTGGAGTGATGGGGTGATGGTAGGGTGGGGAGTTTGTGATGGTATGCAGGTGGAGGTGGGGGGGGGGGTGAAAGTAGTAAAGATTTGAGTTACCAGAGTCCAGTCCTCCTGCTACTCCTGCCAGGCCCTCAGGATGCAGGATCGCCAAGACTTGCTCCTCCCATGTTGTTAGTTTTGGGGGAGGAGGTGGGGGTCCACCGCCAGTCCTCTGGTGTCTTGCTACCAGGGAACACACCTTCCCCTGTAGGTCGTTCCACCTCTTCCTGATGTCATACCTTGTTCTGGGGTGCTGTCCCACGGCGTTGACCCTGTCCACGACTCTCCGCCATAGCTCCATCTTCCTAGCAATGGACGTCTGCTGCACCTGTGATCCGAATAGCTGTGGCTCTACCCGGATGATTTCCTCCACCATGACCCTTAGCTCCTCCTCTGAGAACCTGGGGTGTCCTTGTGGTGCCATGGGTGTAATGTGAGTGGTGTATGTGAGTGTGTGTGCGGTGATGTGTTGGGGTGTGTGCTATGAGGTGCGTGGACGGTGTGGGTGATGGTGTTCTATGGCTCTGGTTCTGTGGGTGCTCCTGGCATGTCTCTCTGTTGTAAATTGTTTGTAGTCCTAAAGGGTTGTGGGTAATGTGTGTTTGATAGTGTTGTGGCTGTGGTGTGTGTATGTGTGTCAGGTGTGTGTAATTGTCCAATGTGGTGTAGTTTTGTTAGTGTGTGTGTATTTTGAGCGCAGCAGTATGTACTGCCAATGGTTTACCACGGTTGAATGTCCGCCGCGGTGATTCGTGGGTTATAATGCTGTGGGTGTATTTCTGTTGGCGTAACGGTGTGGGTTTTGGTACCACCAGTTTATCACTGAGCTTTGGTGTGGCAGACGTGTGTGTGTCTGTAGGGTGGCGGATTTCTATGTGTGGGTCATAATACGCGTAGCGGTATACCGCTGCAGTCGTGGTATGATGGCAGTAGTCAGCATGGTGGTAAGCGGCACTTACCACCAATACCGTAATGAGGGCCAATATATCTATAGAACGATATGGCCGGCATTAAACATACTGCAAGCACTGTCTCAGAAAGAAAATGTGTACTGTACACAGAACAGATACATGGAATCCTCAAAACCATGGGGCACGGTACCAAACTCAGTAGTAGAATGCAGTTTGTTTAAATATTTATAACACAGCATATGAGGACGCATTTTATATTGATCCATACATAGGCATCTGCAAACATAAATGGACATTTGCAGTGTGGGGATCCCTTTACTTGCGGACATCTTGGTGTATATAGGTTTGCATGAGCCACTGTTCGACAGGGGACCTGCCTGGCATCAGATTCACTCCTCTCAGCCTCCCTGCCAAGGCTGCCTGAGTAAAAGGGTTCTCTGAGGCCGGTAGGAGGAGGGGATGCGTGAGGTTTCCTCAATTTCTTAACACAGCTAGGAGTCACAGTGACTCATTGCTTGCCTGGGAGGCCTCTGCCACAAAGCAACTTCAAACACCTTACAGACTGCCTAGTCTATGCATCTGCCAGAAAAACAAGAAGACCGCACATCTCTGACACACAAGCAGCACGGTGCTAACCGATGCATTATGTAAGAGATAACATTCCACAGGAGAGGACAGGAAGTCATTGAGAGCGCCTTGAAAATGACTGTGATAAATATCTCCATGTTCTGGCCTGTCTGTGCCTCGATTATTCAGTCTGAGGACCTGCCATCGGCAGGTCTTTACGCCAAAGATTTGCCTAGAATACCAAATTCCAAATACAACTTCTCCACAGCCTCAAGCTTTACCTCCCAAAACAAGCCCCTAAACTAGCTAACCGAACAGTAGTTATTTCATGAAGGAGGGCTGCAGAAACATACTAACAACTACCTAGCTCCAATCTTGCTGTCACTCTCTGGGATAGTTGGATTCTTGTTGGAATCTTCTCTGTTCTGATGCGAGAGAGAGAATGTTGAGGTTCAAATGTAGAGTCAATTAGACGCTGGAGACAAGCTATGGATGAGGTGTATTAAAGTGCAAAAGATAGTCGCGTTGTTCCAGATCTGGAATAGCGTCCCCTGAATGCACTACGAATGTATTCCCAAAGGGATTAATCGAGAAATTTGTCAACCGGTCTCCCATAAAGTATTCAATCAAGTATTCAAGATGTTATTAAAAGAAGTTCATACACTAAGTTTAACTTCTTTTCATTGTGGCAATTCGTTTTTCACTTTATTAGTAGAACTTTTTAATATCATCCATTGGTTGCCACATGAAAGTTCTAAATGTCTGTAAAAAAATGTCCACAGTCCCAATGCATTTAGGGCTGAATGCCCTTCACCAGGCGATACTGTTACTGGAAAAAAACACAACATAAATCAAATCAAATAAATGGTCACTGTGATGGAAATATAAACATTCATTCTTCTCAAATCAGCCATATCAATCCAATAATACTTTGTAACAACTCAAAGAGTTCAATTTACAGTATGTCTCATAACAGGAGTGTACATGTACGGAGTGGATCAGTTCCTTATGAATGGTCATTCTTCTCTAGCTAGCTCTTATGTCACATGGCATATATATAAATGGGAAAGCTCAATCTCCCTCAAATGATCGTGATTCTTAGACATCCATGCATATGAGCCATAAAAAAATGTTACCTCTACTATGAGGAGCACCTACTGCTAATCATAGAAAAAGGCCTAACGGTATAATAGAAGTGAAAGAGGACTGTCAGTGAGATTAAGATAAAGATAGAACTTTTGAGGAGGACAGAGACATTTCATGTCCTAGCAATTTTTGATCAGGGCAGACTATATTTTCAGTTAACACAAGGTGCATCATTTTATCTTTATCGCACTGACAGTCCTCTTTCACTTCTGTTAAACCGACAGTCTTTTTTCTATGGTTACCCGTAGGTGGTCCTTATAGTAGAGGTCTAAACATTGAACGCCATCTGAGCCACCACGTGTGTGATTCCTTTGTCACCATGGTGAGTTTTGTCTCACAGTTTCATGTTTTTTTGAAATAGAAAGACATCCTGGGAGGGTGCTCCCAGGAGCACTAAACGAAAAGAGGGGAATACAGCTTAAGAAGAGTGTTCCACACAGGACACAAGTACATTTGTTTTTCATTAAGTTGAAGATGCGGGATAACAGCTTTACACAATGGATATTTTGTCCTTCCCGACCCCTTTAGGTTTCCAATAAAGACTTGGGGGAACTCCAGATTGAGTGTGCCCTTCGCATGATAAGAAGGAGAATTTAAGATTGGTTATGAACCCACCACTTACCTTCCAACCCTCACAGCTCCTTCAGGATTCTACCAAAGATTTCAGATTGAGCGTGCACTTCGTATATTAGCAGGAAGGATCTAGGATTAGTTATGTACCCACCACATACCTTTCAACCCATAATTCACAGCTATATATTGCAGAGGTAAAAACATTTTTATTGATCATCTGCAAGGATGTGTGAGAATTACAATCATTTGGAGGAGATTGATCTTTTCCATGTACTTACATATTTGCCATGTGACATAACTGAGAAGAATGACCTTCATAAGAAACTGATCCACTCCATATATTTATACTCCTGTTACGAGACATACTGTAAATTGGACTCATTGGTTTGTTACAAAGGATTACCTGATTGATATGGCTAATTCGAGAAGAATGTTAGTTTATATTTTCATCGCAATGTACTAACCCTGAATTTGATTTGATTTATGTTATGTTTTTTCCGGTAACAATATCCCCTGATGAAGGGCATTCAGCCCGAAATAAATTGAGACTATTAACATTTTATTACGGACATTTAGACCTTAAACGTGGCAACTAATGGATGATGTTGGGACATTCTACCAATAAAGTGAAAACCTAATTACCACAATGAAGAGAAGTTAAACTTAAAATATGAACTTCATTTAATAATAGATTCAATACTCAGTCCCATTTTAAGAGATTGAGTTATAAAAGCAATGCCTGAGTCAAGTAGAATGGCTGTACCGACTCCATTTTACAAGGTTGGGAGATCAATAAGGTTGTATTTGGAGTACAAGTCATGACTATGTTGTTAATACGGTGAGAGGCACACCTTAATACTAATTCTAACAAAGGAGGAAAATAATTTGGTGTTAATAATATAAAAGGTGATAGGCACACCTTAATTAAAAGAAAATGTGTTAAAACTGTATTTGGCCCATTGAAACATGTCACAAGCACATCCCGTAAAGCCTATCATAGTGGTGACAGGCAAACCACAAAAGGTAGTACAATTGGTAACTTTCCAGTGGTTTTGTTTTGACAATGTAGAATGTTACACCACCGCCATTTTTGTAGCAGTCAAGCAAAACCTCCAATAAAATGGCAAAAATGGAGGAAAATGTTTGCCAACTATGAAAGGATATGTAACACAAACTTAAGTGCAGAAGAAAATTAGTTACTTACCTGAAACTGGAGTTCTCCAGTATTGGTATCTTTCATAGATTCACATGCTTGGATTATCCCCGTCGTCGAGGTGGGAGCCTCACGGTAACCTCAAATACACAAAGCAGTAGGTTTAAAACCACTAAGTAGGCCCCACAGGCTGTTTTATAGCCTCTCCATTTTGTTTTGTGAAAAAGACCCAAACTTGAGTCCCATCCAATCAGGCTTCAACACACTCTAGAACACTCCCAACAGAGGCTGTTTTCCCTAAGATTTTCTAGTACAAGTGTGAAGTCAAATATTCGTATATAAGGGGAGCCTCTGAGGGGAGGTTGCAAGTGAATCTATGAAAGATACCAATACTGGAGAACTGCAGTTACAGGTAAGTAACTAATTTTCTTCTCCAGTATTGGATCTTTCATAGATTCACATGCTTGAATTAGAGTAGCGAGCAGTAATGTTGGATAACCAGTCAATTCATCCGTATCTTGCTTTTATAGCAATCCTCTTAATGATATTAATAATAATAGTCATAATAAATATAACAGGAATAAGAATAATCGTATCTCTACTTATTATGCCATAGAAATGTATCCATGTTCCTATGAAGTTTAAAAATTAAGAACAATATCCATAAACGTTGGTATTACGACAAGTACCAAGCTAATTATGATACCAATAAGTACTAAAAACACTGCAATATAAAAGTAAATCTTAATGAAATTAAAGAACCATATCACACATACCTTGTCTGTGGGGGTGGGATGTCCTAAGAGGCTCCCCTTAGCGAAATAAATGCCTCAGCACTGCTTGCCCCACCGCTGTGTCCATGTTACTTGTTTTCTTGAGACAGTAGTGCTTCGTGAACGTACGTTGGTTGGACCATGTGGCCGCTCTACAAATGTTGTGCAGTGGTACTCCTGCGAAGAGTGCGGCCGAAGTGGCTGCCGCCCTTGTAGAATGGGCTCTCACCCTGCTGCGGAGCGGTTTACCAGCCTGAGTATGACAGAATTGGATCGCCAGCCAATCCACATGGCTATAGTCTGCTTGGATACTGAGTGGCCCTCTTTTGTCCCACCAAAGGCCACGAATAACTGGTCTGATTTACGTTTGCCTTGCGTTTTCTGCAGGTAAAACTTTAGACACCTTTTAATATCCAGCGAATGTAATGTATTTTCCGCTACTGTCTGCAGATTTATAAAAAAGGTTTTTAAGATGACTGGTTCATTCAAGTGGAAAGTTGAGGGAACTTTAGGGATATACTTACTATTTGTCCTCAGAATTACACCAGAATTTGTGAATTGGAAAAAAGGCTCTTTAATGGTGAAGACCTGAATGTCGCTTACTCTCTTAGCCAAAGGAAGAGCCAGTAGTAACGCAGTTTTCCATGAGATGAACTTGAGATCTGCTCTGTGGATTGGCTCAAAAGGAGATTTCATGAGTTGCATTAAGAATTCAAGGACCATAAAGGCGGAGGTCTCCGAACTGGTGGAAAAACACAGAACTGGCCCCTCAGGAATTGCTTTACAATCCTGGTGGAATATAACAAGACCATATCTTGTGATCTACGGTATCTCGAGATCGCTGCCAGATGTACTCGAATAGAGGAGTATGAAAGCCCTGACTTTGCCAGATGTAACAGATATGGCAGTATTTGCTCTTGAAGAGAAGAGATAGGATGTATTCCTTCTGCTGCACACCATACACAAAAACATTTCCATTTAAATTTGTACGTCTTATTGGTAGTGTCCGCTCTAGCCCTTATAAGATTTCCCTACATTCCAAGGAGAGGTTTAAAGTTGCATACTCATTGAATTCAGGAGCCAAGCCGATAAGTGAAGAGATGACGGATCCGGATGTCTGACTTGTCCCTGGTGCATCGTCAAGAGGGTTGAACTCTGTTTGAGTTGCACATGTGGCTGTTCTGAGAGCATTAGGAGTTCCGTGTACCACATCTGTGTGGGCCATCTGGGAGCTATTAACAGAAGGCGACAACCCTCTGTCTTCATTTTCCTGATGACTCTCGGTATCAGCGGGATCGGAGGAAAAGCGTAGGCATAGACCCCGGACCATCTCATCGAAAACGCATTCCCCCAAGACCCTCTGTGGGGAAGCCAACTTGGATAATAATGGCATTTCTTGTTCTCGAACATGGCTAACAGATCGAGATTTGGTCTGCCCCATAAAAGGAAGAGTTGATCGAGAATTTCCTGGTCTAGCTCCCACTCGTGGTACAGGATAATTGTCCTGCTCAGGGTATCTGCCAGAACGTTGGTCTGCCCTGGCACATGCTCTGCTTTCAGAGAAATGTTGTATGTAATGGCCCATTTCCAGATGTTCTGAGCCTGTTCCTATAGTTGCAGAGACCTTGTGCCCCCCCCTGCTTGTTTAGATAAAACATGCTGGTGGTATTGTCCATCCTGATTAATACGCTTGAGTTTTGAAGTTTTGGCAAAAAGGCTTTGAGAGCTAGACCTATTGCTTTGAGCTCAAGTTGATTTATGTGTCGAACTTCTTTTGCATTCTAGGATCCGCTGATCTGTAGATCCTGGCAGTGTGCACCCCATCCTTCGAGAGAAGCGTCTGTCGTTACTGTATAACAGGGCACCTGATGAAGGAACGTGAGCCCGTTGGACAAATTGGTCAGTGTTGTCCACCAAGCCATGGTGGTCTGCATTATTGGTGTGATGCAAATTTTGTCCTCAAAAGAGCCCTGCGCCTGAGTCCACTGTGCGTCCAATTGTTCTTGTAGGGGTCGCATATGCAGCCTGCAATCTGGGACCAGCGGAATGCATGACAAGATCATCTCTAGCAATGACTTGTAAGTGCGGACTGAAACAAACTTTTTTGTAGAGTTTACGTGCTAAGGAGCTTAGCTTTTGTTTCCTTTCGTAAGATGGATACACCTTGCTGCGGACCGTGTCTAGTATTGCTCCTAAGAAATTCAATGTTGGTGTGGGGTGAAGATGTGATTTTTTATAATTGACGATAAGCCCTAGGTTGCTGAACAATTGGAGGCAAACCGAAATGTGGCGCACCACTTGAGGCCTTGAAGGTGCCTTTATGAGCCAGTCGACGAGAGGGAAATACCTGCATGCCCGACTGGCGGAGGTGTGCTGCCACAGGAGCCAACATTTTCGTGAAAATTCTGGGGGCCGATTTCAATCCGAAGGGGAGGACTTGAAATTGTAGGTGTATACCGCTAGTTTGAACCTGAGGAATTTGCAGTAATTGCGGAGTATTGGAATATGAAAGTAAGCATCCTGGAGGTCTAGGGATGCCATATGATCTCCGGTATTTAAAAGGCGCAAGACGTCCTGTAGTGTCACCATCCTGAACGATTGTTACTTTAGGAACTTGTTTAGTGATCTTAAGTCCAGAATGGGGCGCCAGTCTCCAGAAGGTTTCTTTACCAGAAAGAAGCGGGAATAGAATCCCCTGTTCCTGTGAGGAATAGAGACCAGTTCTATTGCTCCTTTGCGCAGCATCATTTGCACTTCTTGGTGGAGTTGGTTCACTCGCGGGGTGGAGGGCCTGACGGAGGGATGACCGGTGGTGTCTGTGTGAACTCCAGAGTATGGCCTCTGGCCACTACATCGAGCACCCACCTGTCTGATGTTACTGCTGCCCATTGAAGGAAGTAAGAAGTGATGCGACCTCCAATCTTCGAGGTTCCTGTGGGGTAGTATGCTGGTATGGCTGGTAGGTCATTGTTTCCTGCCTGCATCCCTTCCTCGGGCAGCCACTCTCCCTCTCGCTGGGTGCCTATAAGCAGAGGTAGGTGGCAATAGATAATGCTGCTGCTGTTCGCTGTACTGTTGTCGGGGTCCTGTCAAAGAAGACTGATACTGGGGTCTGTACTGTTGGTAGCCCCCTCAAATGGAATAACCTCCTCTACCCATTGCTCCATGAAAGGGCTGCTTCCTGTACTGCAGGGTAACCAGTGATTTAGCCGTATCTGTATCTGTTTTGATGGCCTGTAACATGTCGTCGACATGCTTTCCAAACAGACTTTCACCATCAAACGGCATGTCCAGAACCCGGCTCTGGACCTCCAGGCAGAAGGAGGTAGACTTTAGCCACCCTTGCCTTTGCAAGACCGCAGCCCCTGCTAGTTGTCTGAAACCTGTTAAGGAAATGTCTATTGCGCTATCTATAATCTCGGCCGCAATCCGTTCACCTTCCTGTAATACTTTCTTTGCTTCCACCTTGACATCCTCCGGCAAGAGATCCAGGAAAGCAGACATGTCTGCCCACATCTGGCGATCATACCTTCCTAGAATGGCCAGGGAATTAGCTGCCTTTACAGTGATCGCCGCTACTGAGGAGAATTTCTTCCCAATATTATCCAACCTCCTCCCGTCCTTGTCTGGAGGAGATGCTATAGGTGTGGAAGGGTTCCTAGAACGACGCTGTGCCGCCTGAGATATTACCGAATCTGGCTTCGGTTGCAACACTAAGCAGGCTGGAGAGTTATCAGGTGCTTTATATTTCTTTTCTAGCCTCTGCATTTGTGAAGGCACTGTCGCCGGATTCTTCATCGCCTTCAACCCCTTTTGCCATAGGAAATCTACTATTGGTATAGCTCTTACCAACTTCTTTGATGGCTCCTTGAAGTCATATAGGAAACACTCTGTTTTGGGAGAAACAATAGGCAGATCGAATCTCTTTGCCGCCCTCTCAATCAAATTATGAAAACCTCCTATGTCTTCAGGAGGCGAATCAACCGGCCCTGCTGGAGGTGGAGATGGTGTGGGGACGAGATAGTCATCCCATTCGCTAGTCACCGACTCCCTTATCTCACCCTCTTCCCTCTCGTCGTCCTTCGAGGGATGATCATCCTGTGGTTGGCTACCCAACGGTATGCCAGTGTGCGCTGTCCCCGGGAGACTGGTCCTCAGGGTTTGACGAGGTGTCTGGTGGCTGTCAGGCCTGGGTGGCGTTATGGGTGTTGATGGTGGAAATCTCCTGTAGTAGTTGTTCAGCATACACTGAAGATCTGCGGCTAATTTGCTAGACATGGGGAGGGATAATTGTTGTCCCCTCGGTGGGTATGAAGTTGAAGAATAGTTGGGCTGGTACTGCCCTTCATCCTCCTCATCAAAGTCCTGGCATTTTACATGCAGTTGAGATGGGCTACTAGCTGCCCCAAACATCCGTCATCTTGGGAATACATGTCATCGTCGTCATCTAAGAGATGTTGCAGGGGATATGGCAATACCTTGCTTGGGGAGGTATGTATTGGAAGAATGTGCGATGATTTCTTCCACATGGTGATCAGTGAAAGAGGTAGGAATCTTGTTGAATCCTGCTCTTCAGAATATGGCATCATTGCTGACTATTGCTTTGACGAAATCCCCAGTATGGTTGACGGTTTATCAGTTGTCATTGTCCTCAACGGCAGGTTCGTCGAAGGTGTCTTCGTCGACGGCTGCGTCGTTGACGTTTCCCACGTCGACGAGTCCCCTGTCGGCAGTTGTCTCGCCGACGGTGCTGTCGTCGCCGATGTGCAGGACGACGGTGTCTTTTTAAGCCTCATCGACAGATGCTTCGTCGATTGATGGACCCACGATGCCTCCGCCGTCGACGATGCCTTCATCGAGGAAGCTTTTTTCAATATTTTTGCGGTAATGATCGTCGTCGATGATAATGGTGACGATGTCATGATCATTGGTGAGACCGCCGTTGTAAATGTCGACAACACTGTTGTTGATGTCACTGTCGACACCGTCGTCGACAGGCATTTTTTGTCTGAGGAGAGCCTTACCAGATCTTTTTGCGGTGACAGAGACAGGGATGCACTTTTAGTGGGAACCTTTTTCTGCAGAGGCGAAGTAGGCTCTGAACGAACCTTTTTTGGCAACTTTGTGTGGGTCTCTGATTCAGAAGTCGCTTTCTCATGTCTCTTTTGTCCCTCAGCAGAGACATGTTTCATCTTTTTGGCCATTTTTCTCTGTGGCCCTTCAGGCAGTCTTCCTTTCTCACCTGTTCTTTTTAAGGAGTGAGAAGCATGAGATGACGTTTCGCTCTCATCTGAAGAAGGATGTTCCATGGCTTTCTGACTCTGTAGCCACAACAGAAGTCTACCCTCATGGTCCTTGAGGGTTTTTTGACTGAAGGTACGACAGATCTTTTAGTCTCTCACCTTGTGGTCTGGATGGAGACAGTAGATGCACATTTTGTGGGGGTCATCAACATGTAGTCTCTTCTTCCCACAACAGCCACAATCTCTGAACACACCCTTTTGTTGTTTTTTCAGACATCATATAACTGCAAAGCTGGGTTCTCTGAGCGAAAAATTTCTGTCAGAAAAGATAAACTGAGCAGAGCTCAGGGAGACTCCCTTCACATGACATGGGATAGAAAATCCGAAGGAAAACAGCCTCTGTTGGGAGTGTTCTAGAGGGTGTCGAAGCCTGATTGGATGGGACTCAAGTTTGGGTCTTTTTCACAAAACAAAATGGATAAGCTATAAAACAGCCTGTGGGGCCTACTTAGGCCTAGTGGTTTTAAACCTACTGCTTTGTGTATTTGAGGTTACCGTGAGGCTCCCACCTCAACGATGGGGATGATTCAAGCTTGTGAATCTATGAAAGATCCAATACTGGGAACGTAAATATTATCTCTTATTGCATTGTCTGGGTGGAGAAGACATTTTAGAAACACTACCAGCTTTGACGGTGGCTGATCAAAGAGCTCTACATGAATTTGAGATATGAAACCTTAAACCTAATCGTCATTATCTACCCAAAATCAGCACCATTATGGAGAGACACCATTCTGAAATGAAAGAACAAGGGAAAAATGAGTCAGCGGAGGACTTTGTGACAAGTCTCAGAAAAGTGGCCTGAAGTTGAAAATTTGGTGGTTTGGCGGAAGAGAAAAGTAGAGACCAATTTGTTTCAAAGTGCTATAATGATAAGATAAGGGAAAAACTTTGGTTTGGTGAACCACCATTGGAGGAAGTGATTGCAATAGTGAAGTGAGTCGAACATATTGTCAAGTGTGTGGGTGAATTGAGTAAAGAGAACAAAGTGTATGTCCAGACAAAGTGGATTACATTGTATGTCAGGTTAAATACAAATCAAATGCTCATGACAGCAAGGGAAAACTGGTGGAGTAAAAAGTGGGAACAGACTTTCAAGGTACGTGCTTTAGGTGTGGTAGGTTGGGGCATAAGGCAAATGCTCTATTGTGTCCGGCTATTCCTTTTTTTGTTTAATACTTACAGGGAAAAAATGTAATTTCTTAAAATGCCGCAGAAGTAAACACAAAAAGGACCAAAAGGAGGAAGTAAAGGAAATTGTATTTCAACTTAATGAGTGCAAGAGTCATCATCCCATTGAAGGAGTGAAAATTAATTATGTATGTGTCATGATAAGATTAAATTAATGTTTGCATCTTACCATGATTTTGAAGAATAGTTATGAACAACACTTCAAAGGATAGGTAAAAATGTGCAAGATGGATGTGAGACTGACTAGGTTTGGTGGTTCACAAGTTAAAATGTGTGGCTATTGTCATGCATGTTTGGAGTGCAAAGGGAGGATTGTGGATGCAAAGATATATGTGTCAAACAAAGGGGATGAGTTGCTGGGATGGCCTCATCAGAGACTTTCAGGGATCATGCTCAATCCCAATGCAGATCCACAGGTTCAGGTACACAGGAGACTTAACATTTTGTAGGTGATTACAAAGCAATGTTTGCCAAATTACTTTGCAATTAATTGGGGTGCCGTCAGGTTACAGACATCACATAAAATCAAAATGTAATTCAAAATCTGTAGTTGCCAAGGTCAGGAAAATACCCATAAGTGTTCAAGAAGGTTTACAGGGTGAAATAACACACCTGATTTAGATGGGTGTGATTGAGCCTGTGGAAGCCACAGAGTGATTGCTCCTATTGTGGTGTGAAGAAATCCAACAAGATATGTTTATGTGTTGATCACAGAGCACTTAATAAGGAAGTGAGAGTAGATAGGGTTCCTCTACCGAACATCGATGAAATAGTGACAACCTTGGCTGGTGCTATTTTTTTTTACAACTCTTAATTTTGCATCAGCCAACCATCAAATCGAATTGGACAGAACATCCTGATATTTGACAGCATTTATCACTCCTATGGGAGGTTATACATTTTTCAGGATGCCATTCAGATTAATCTCGGCTGCCTCACTGTTTCAGGGATTGATGACAAAGGTAGTGAAAGGTGGGCATGGGTTACTTTGCTGTCAGGATGATGTGTTGCAATTTTGGTGAAACAAAAAAGGTACCTGATGAGAGTCAGTGAGGTGTTGGAGAGATTACTGAAAGCAGGTCTCACATTGTGTAAAGTTAAATGCAAGTTTGCTGTAAATGGAGTCAATTATTTTAGAGATCACATCCCTGGAAAAGGGATAAAACTTAAAAACAATAACTGGTTGAGACAATTGTTGGAATAAAAGAGCCCTGTTCCAAGGGAGAACTAGTGTCTTTTCTTGGAATGGTAGAATATTAAAGTAAATTCATCAAAGAGTTTGCAGACAAAATAGTCTGCTGGGTATGCTAGGGAAAAACGTAGAATTTTTCTGGTGTAGTATTTGTTAGAAGGAATTTGGAAACTTGAAAGAAGATTTTAAAACAGCTCTCAACTTGCAGGTATTTTCTCAATGCTTGACAGGTACTGAGGAATTATTCAGTGATTGAAAAGGAGACTCTTGCAATCTACTGGGCATTAGGAAAGTTCAGGAATCTGATATGAGGGGCGTCTTTTACAGTAAGATCAGATCATAAACATTTAAAAGAAGATTTTCAGAAGAAGGGTCTTGATTCAATTTAAAAAAGGTCTTGATTCAATTCCTTCAAGAATAAGGAGATGGGTAACTGCTCTTCGAGGGTATGATCTCTCGGCCGGATATATCCTACGTCCAAATATGTTCACACCTGACTATTTATCACGTTTGGTTGACACAGAGAGTTTGCATGATTTGAAAGATGATATAAATGAGTTCCTGGAACAGGAAATAAGTGAGTGTGAGGTTACCTTGGGGGCAATAGAAGATGTGTTGAAAGTCAACACTGTTAAATATGTAGCCTTACCTAGGGTAATGGAAATAACCTTGGTGGGCACTATGAACAAGTTGGAGAAACCTTGGGCAATGGTTAAGGAGGAACTGGCTGTAGGTGACTGAGTTTAAACAAGGGGACCTAGACTAGTTCCACATAAAGGGTCGAGAAACAAAATTGATTTCAATGGCACATGAAATTCATGTGGGAATGGCTAAAACGAAAGTTAAGACTGTCAAAATTTTGGGTTGCCTGGAATATACATAAAGGTGAAAAGTGCAGTAAGAGACTCTATTCACTGTAATATTAGTGCCAAAGTTCTAAAAAAACAGGCAAATTCCTGTGGTGATTAGAGAATTACCAAAGGATCAATGGGAGGCGGTGGCAACAGACATAGTAGGTCCTTTACATGGCAAACATAACACACCCTATTTATTAGTGTTGCTTGATTTATATTCACAATGGAATTGTTGGACCTGGCCATTTTTACAGGGTCATTCCCCAAACTTTTTGCCTTACTCCTCCTATTTTTTCTGACCCCTTTTGTTGACATTAGGACGATGAGCACTTTATCACTGCTGACCAGTGCTAACATGCATGTGCCCTCTCTAAATTTGGTATGATTGGCTTTCACCTAATGGGCACATTTAATTTACCTGTAGGTTCCTTGTAAACTGGTATCCCTATACCCAGGGCCTGTAAATTAAATGCTACTAGTGAGCCTGCAGTGCAGCTTGTGCCACCCACAGAAGTACCCTTTCAAACCTGTCTCGGGCCTGCTTCCTCAGTGCCTGCATGCACAGTTTACTGCCACATGAACCTGGCATCTAAATTTACTTGCTAGACCTAGAACTCCCCTTTTACTACATAGAGGTCACCCCTAGGGAAGCCCTAGCTAGCCCTGTGTATGTAAAAGGTAGGACATATGTCTTTATGTACTACATGTCCTGCCAGTGACAAACAGCCTATTTAGTTTCTCTTTACTGTGAGTGCTGCCTCTCTCATAGGATTGCATTGGTAATGCCCTAACATATGTCTAAGTAGTATTGTCTAATCTATGAGGGTGGCGTAGGCATGTTTGGTATGGTAGTGAAAAATGCTGCTTACTGGTGTAGGTAGATTTGTTATTACCATTATAGAAATACTACTTTAAGAAAGTGAACATTTCTCTGTGCTTATGACACTGGTATTTTGTAGCTTGCCTCCAATGCATGTCTGGGGCAGAGTGACAGCTGGGCTTTGTGCATACATTTCAGACAGCCTGTACACAAGGAGGGTGGAGGTGTCACATGAGTGCATCTGCATATCGAATGGTCTTCCTCGGCTGGGAGAGGGAGTGGCGAGGCAGACCTGCATTTAAAAAGACTGTGCCCTGGCCTCACACAAAAGGGCTTGTTTACCCCCTGCTGATGTCTAGAGTCAGTGCTAGAGGAGAAATGGGACATTCCTGGAACCGGTTAGTGCTGGTTGGAAGCTGCACAAAATGAGTAAACGTACAGGGTTTTTTCCCCCACATGGTTAGAGCCCTTTTGGACTTGGGACCGAACCTCTGCCAGAGGGACTGCCTGACTGCACAAAGGACTCATCTGGACTGCTCTTCTTTTGTTGGCCTGCTGCCTAGTGGTTGCTGGGTGGCCGAAAGAACTAATTAGGATTGTTTTCTGTATGTTCCCCAGCTGCCAGCCTGTCCCCTGACTCTGGACTGCCAGGGTTCTGTGGGGAAGCTACAGGGAACCGCCACTGGAACTTCATGTTGGGTGTGCTGGCCTGCATGCTCCCTGTGTCCCATTCAGTGCCTCCAGAGGAGCCCAGCGTGTGAGGAGTGCTGCATTCCACTCCTTGGCCCCATTATCAAGAGACAAACTAGTGCAAGAGGAGTACTTTTCTTTCTGGATCGGTGCAGGAGGAACACTCTCTCCTCCCACATCACTTTTCTTTTAGTATTGCCCCCACGGGCGTCCTGGGATCATCCTGTATGCGTCCCCCCCACTTTTCCCATCGTGGAGAGACCCAGAGGAGTCCGGGATCAGAGGAGACACACGGTTTTGCCTTGGAAAGTTGGAGGCTGTACCGAGCCATACAGACTCCACTACCAGGAGAGGATTCCCTCACTAGAGCCCCTCCTCTGCCCAGGGACCGGAGAACCTGACTCTAGCCTGGATGGGGTCCCAAGCCAGGAGGCTCACCCCGCCTGGCGTGTTGTTGCAGGAGATGCGTGGTCCCAAACAAAGGAGGGAGACGGAGCTGCCTGGAGCCGGTCCTCTCTCTTCCTTCACGATGCTGACTGCTCCCGGAGCGCAGCCACCCCCTCTCTTTTTCTGTTTGATCGGCCCTAACTTATGTGCAGGGCCCCTTCCCCCCCCCCCACAGTGGGATTATCTGCGGCAGTGGAGGGGGTGGGGGAGTTTGGGGCTTGTTGGCTTCCTTGTCATGGTTGGGGGATAGGGGTAAGTCCACACCCAGGGGAAACGGTCATCCCTGGGGCGGCCCCCGTGTGAGGAGCGGGGTCGCCTCCTTTTAGAGGGCCATAATTCTAATAATAAGAGTGCAGGGGCTCCTGCATTAGGACACAGGAGTCTCTCTGTCATAGAGAGGAGGTGCAAGTGAACTGTTTGTGTGGCTCTTTATTGGCTGCATCGTTTCCTGTCCTGGGCCTGATGTATGGGCAGGTACTGCTTTCAAGGACCATAACATTTTGCACCGTAATGTGTTGTGTATGGAAGGAGCCTTGGAGGAAATGTTTCTTATGGGCACTCCTGATGATGTGTTGGTCTCTCCAAGAATATGTTTACCATGACCAGAGCACTGTGAGTGTCTGACCTATGCCATTTAGGAAGGTTTTATTTCATGTCCATTCATGCTGCTGTCTTTTCATGTTTTATGACGTATGCATTTTTGGTGATAATGACAACCTGACTACTGCTTGTGTTGCAGAATAACCAGTAAACTATATGCTTACCTGACTACTGCTTATTTTTGCAGAGTACTAGTAACCTGTGTGACCTTCTGGCAACTGCTTGTGTGGCAAGGTATTAATGATACATGTTGTTTTTGGTCTAATGATGTTTTATGCAATACAGTTTATTTATATATAACTTGGTGTTGTGTTTTCTGTGTGGTGTATTTATTGTGTCACGTGTGTTGTGATACCACTTTATACGTGACCTCTGGGTTGAGCCTGACTGCTCGTACCAAGCTACCAAGGGGGTGAGCAGGGGTTATCCTGGGTGTGTAACTCCCTCACTCTGACTAGAGTGGGTGGGTTCTGCCTGGCTTAGGTGCATGCCCTAGCCAACCAGAAACACCACTTCTAACAGGAATGAAGTGAGTTGTCTGCAAGATATCTCTTCCCACAATGTAACCAAATGTTTGGGAGCGCTTAGAGGGCTCCAGGTGAGACTTGGGCACATTTACAGAAAAGCCCAGACTGAACATTCCAGTTGTCATCTGCAAGGGATGCAGCACAAGCTCTGGAGACTTGGCTTTGATCAACCAATCGTCCAGGTAAGGGAATACCAATATTCCCTTACTTCTGAGACTTGCTGCAACCATCACCTTTGTGAAGACTCAAGGTGCTGAAGTAAGACCAAACGGAAGGACCGCAAACTGGTAGTGTTGCGACCCCACCACAAGCCGGAGATACTTCTTGTTCGACTTGAGTATAGGGATATGAAAGTAAGCATTCTGCAACTCTGTTCAACCCCAGAAGCATCTTGAATGTGTCCTGTTTGAGGAACCAATTCAAAATCCTCAGGTCCAGGATAGGCCTCTATCGACCATCCTTTTTGGGAATCAAGAAATATCTTGAATAGCAACCCTGACCCCTTTCCTGCTCTGGAACCAACTCTACAGTGCCTTTTAATAAAAGGACTTGAGAACCTCCTGCTGCAACAACAGGAGATGATCTTTTGAACAAAACAAACAACAGGGATGGCTGGGAGGGGGAAACTCCCGAAAAGGAAGGGCATACCCTTTCCCCACAATATTTAGTACCCAGGAGTGCCATGTGACTAACTCCCACTCATGGAGGAAATTAAATAACCTTCCCCCTACGGGAGAAGCAGGTCTTAAAATGGATGGAAAACTAGGGCTGCTTTCCTTGTTGTGCTCCCCCAGAGGAAGAGGATGAGGCAGGGTGCTGCTGGGAGCTCCTTGTGTTCTAACCCTTCCTCTAAAGGACCTATATGGAAGGCTGGCAGGTTGTTGAGTTGTGGATTGAGGTCTTCCACGATAAGTGGCACCACGACCAAACCCCCTAAGCCTCCGAAAATACCTGAAGGGAGTAGATGTGAAAGCTTGCAGTCCCAAAGACATGGCCGTGGCCCTGCTTTCTTTGAAGTGCTCTAAGGCAGAGTCCGCTTTGGCCCCAAACAAGTCACCGTCAAAAGGGAGGTACAACAAAGTTGTCTGGACATCTGTCGAAAACACAGAAGACTTTAGTCACGCATGTCTCCTGGTGGCGACTGAAGTACCCATTGCCCTGGCCACTAAGTCTGTAGTATCCAGGCCAGACTGGATGATCTGTTTAGCTGCAGCTTTGGTGTATAACAGGAGCTCGTCGAACTGCCCCTGCATTTCCTGCGCCAAGTTAGGCACTACAGCTCTAGCCATGTCCATCAGGGCATGCACATATCTACCCAACACACAGGTAGCATTGACTGATTTTAGTGCCATACTGCAAGATGAGAAAGTCTTTTTAGCCGCTTGCTCCATCCTCCTAGACTCCCTGTCTGATGGAGTAAAAGGAAAGGAACCTGGTGCAGAACAAGCCAAACAAGAAGCCTGGGCCTCCAAGCTCTCAGGAGTCGGATGGTGTGACAAAAATCCTGGATCCCCAGGAGCAACCCTGTACCACCTTGCTACAGTTCTGGACACAGCTGGCGATGTAACAGGCTTTCTCCGAACCTCTAAAATAGGCTCCGTAAGAACATCATTGAAAGAGAGCGGGGGCTCCACTGAAGTAGAGGAAGGATGTAAAACTTCAGTCAAAAGAACAAGTTACTTACCTTCGGTAACGCTTTTTCTGGTGGATACACTAGCTACCTGTGGATTCCTCACCTTATGAATTCTCCCATGCGCCAGCATCTGACGGAAAATCTTCTTCCCAGCTATCTACGTTGACGAGGACGTCACAATTGCACGGCTCCATGCGACTCCATTTGACGTCACCGTGCCAATAAGAGGTCCTCGCCAGCGTGCTGACATCAGTTTCACCAATTTTTTACGTGCCTTTGAGGTGAACAGGTGAAAACCAACCTCACAATAGCTCAAATGAATACATATATACAAAAAAACATAATGATGCAATAGAATTATAACCATCATTTATATATACACACATAATTACCAAAACCTATGTACACTTGTAAAACAAAAATCTTGGTATGACCAGACAGGCAACGGGGAAGCGGGTGGGACTGTGAGGAATCCACAGGTACCTAGTGTATCCACCAGAAAAAGCGTTACCGAAGGTAAGTAACTTGTTCTTCTGGTGGATACAACTACCTGTGGATTCCTCACCTTATGAATAGAATCCCAAAGCAGCACCGCACTCTGAGGTGGTGCCTGACTGGTTACGCCAAGAAATCCTGCAATACAGATCGTGCAAAATGGCCGTCCCTCCTAACCTCCGAGGCCAAGCAGTAATGCTTTACAAAGGTGTGGAGGGATGCTCAAGTTGCTGCCTTGCAAATATCCACCACCGGAACCCATCTAGCCAGGTCCGAAGTGGTGGACTTAGCCCTGGTGGAATGGGCTCTAATACCCTCAGGGGGAAGCTTCTTTGCCAATGAGTAGCAAACCTTGATACAAAGAATGACCCATCTGGAGATCGTTCTTTTATGGACCGCTTTGCCCTTCATCTTTCCAATATATCCCACGAATAGCTGGCCTTCCAAACAAAAGTCTTTTGTCCTCTCAATATAAAAACCTAGAGCCCTTCTGGGGTCCCAACGATGGAGCCTCGCTTCCTCCTTCAAGGGGTGAGGAGGAGGGTAGAAAGATGGAAGGGTAATGGTCTGCCCCATATGAAAGGGAGTGACAACTTTAGGTAGAAAAGCCGCCCTGGTTTTCAGCACCACTTTATCAGGAAAAAAAAAAGTAAACAGAGATTTACAGAAAGAGCCTGAAGCTCACCAACACGCCTAGGTGAAGTTACAGCTATCAGAAAAACCGTCTTAAGAACTAGAAACCTTAGCGGGCAAGAATGCATGGGTTCGAACGGTGACCTCATTAAAAAAGTTAAAACGAGATTTAGATTCCACTGAGGCATAAGAAAAGGAATAGGAGGAAATGTATTAGTTAAACCCTTTAAGAACCTAATAACAATAGGTGATTTAAACAAGGAGGGCTGATCCGGAAGGCAAAGAAAGGCTGACAGTGCCGCCAAATAGCCCTTAACAGTAGCAACTGCACAAAGCTTCTGTGCTAAAGCTAATGCAAACAACAGAACATCGGACAGATGGGCCCTCAAAGGATCAATTTGCCTCTCTCCACCTCAAGCCACAAATTTTGCCCACCTGCCGACAAACAGTCTTAGTGGAGTGTCACCTGGCTGATAAAATAACATCCACTACCTCTGGTGGGAGAGAGAAAGAACTCAAATTGCCTTGTTCAATCTCCAGGCATGAGGTGCAGGCTCTGGAGGTGGGGGTGTAGAACCTGCCCCTGTGACTGCGAGAAGAGATCTGCCCTGAGAGGGAGTCGGAGCAGAGGGCACAGTGAGAGTTGGAGAAGGTCCGTGTACCACACTCTTCTTGGCCAATTCGGGGCTATTAAAATGACCTGAGCCCAATCTTGGCGAATTTTCCTCAGAACCCGAGGAATCAAGGGTATTGGGGGGGAGGGAGGGGGAACGCGTAAAGCAACTGGTCGCACCAAGACATCTGAAATGCGTCCCCCAAAGCTCCTTGCACCGGATACTGGAGGCTGCAGAATGACGGGCAGTGCGCATTCTCCCGAGTGGCAAACAGATCTATCCTTGGAGAACCCCACATCTGAAAGATGTGAAGGACCAGATCCGGATGGAGACACCACTCGTGATTGGCCGAGAAATGTCAACTGAAAGTGTCCGCACGTACATTGAGCACTCCGGCCAGATGATTCGCTACCAAGCAAATCTGATGGTCCTGAAGCCAGGACCAGAGCCTCTCTGCAGAGAAGGTATGACCCCACTGGTCCCTGCTTGTTTATATATCACATCACGGTAGTGTTGTTCATCAGGACGTGAACTGACTAACCGCGAAGGGATGGCAGGAAGGCCTTGAGAGCCAGACGTATGGCCTACAACTCTAACAGATTGATATGAAAAGTCTGTTCCACTGGAGACCAATGACCCTTGATCTCCAGGTCCCCCAGATGAGCTCCCCACCCTAGAGTGGAAGCAACCGTCATGACTGTGGCCACCGAAGGCGGGAGAATGGTTGCCGTCCACAGCCCATCATAGTAGATCTGCTGCAGCGTCTCTCGAGGTCATTATCGACTCCTCGAGATCCCCTTTGTGTTGAAACCACTGCTTGCGGAGGCACCATTGGAGAGCTCTCATGTGCCAATGTGCATGAGTGACCAACAGAATGCAAGAAGCGAACAGACCGAGCAGGCATAGGACCTTGAGGACTTGAACAAATGCTCCATTTTGAAACATCTGAATCAACGCCTGGATGTCCTGAATCTGCAGAGGCGGAGAATAGGCCCGATTCAATGTTGTATCCAGTACTGCCTCTATGAACATGAGGCGCTGAGAGGGCTCCAGGTGAGACTTGGGCACGTTTACCGAAAAGCCCAGACTGAACATTTGAGTTGTCATCTGCAAGTGATGCAGCACGACCTCTGGAGACATGGCTTTGATCAACCAATCGTCCAGGTAAGGGAATACCGATATTCCCTTCCTTCTGAGACTTGTTGCAACAACCACCATCACCTTTGTGAAGACTCAAGGTGCTGAAGTAAGACCAAACGGAAGGACCGCAAACTGGTAGTGTTGCGACCCCACCACAAGCCGGAGATACTTCTTGTCCGACTTGAGTATAGGGATATGAAAGTAAGCATCCTGCAACTCTGTTCAACGCCAGAAGCATCTTGAATGTGTCCTGTTTGAGGAACCAATTCAAAATCCTCAGGTCCAGGATTGGTCTCAATCGACCATCCTTCTTGGGAATCAGGAAATATCTTGAATAGCAACCCTGACCCCTTTCCTGCTCTGGAACCAACTCCACTGCACCTTTTGATAACAGGATTTGAACCTCCTGCTGCAACAATAGGAGATGGTCTTCTGAACAAAACGAGGGATGGGGAGGGATGGGAGGGGGAAACTCCTGAAAAGGAAGAGCATATCCCTTCCTCACAATGTTCAGAACCCAGGAGTCTGATGTGATTAACTCCCCCTTGTGAAGAAAAAGACGTAATCTTCCCCCTACAGGAGAAGTATGGCTGAAAATGGGCAGAAAATGGGCTGCTTCCCTTGTTGTTGTCCTCCAGAGGAAGAGGATGACGCAGGGTGCTGCTGGGT
Source organism: Pleurodeles waltl (assembly GCF_031143425.1). Classification (NCBI taxonomy): domain Eukaryota; kingdom Metazoa; phylum Chordata; class Amphibia; order Caudata; family Salamandridae; genus Pleurodeles; species Pleurodeles waltl. Next base: position 629,752,038 of record NC_090451.1, on the reverse strand, counting down.
GGCCCCTCTTGTCCGAACCCTCCCCGCACTCTAAAGGATCTATAAGGGAGGCTGGCAGGCTGTTGGACTATGGACTGGGGTCTCCCACGATAAACGGCTCCACGCCCAAACCCCCTGAACCTCTGAAAGGACCTGAAAGGGGTAGTAGTGGAAGCCTGCAGACCCAAAGACTTTGCTGTGGCCCTACTGTCCTTAAAGCACTCTAAGGCAGAGTCAGCTTTAGCACCAAAAAGTTTTTCCCCATCAAAAGGCAAGTCCAAGAGAGCAGTCTGGACATCAGAGAAAAAGCCAGAGGACCTCAACCATGCATGCCTCCTGGTAGCAATAGAGGTACCCATCGCCCTGGCCACCGAATCTGTAGAATCCAGACCAGACTGGATTATCTGCTTTGCAGCGGCTTGAGCATCCGACAGGAATTCTCCAAATTGTCCTTGCACCTCCTGCGGCAGGCCCGGAACCATAGCCCTAGCTGAATCCATCAGGGCGTGCACATATCTACCCAATACACAGGTAGCGTTTGCTGCTTTGAGGGCCATACTACAAGAAGAAAAAGTCTTCTTCGCCGACTGCTCCATCCTCTTGGACGCCATGTCTGACAGAATCACAGGAAAGAAGCCTGGTGCAGACCGTGTGGAACAAGAGGCTTGAACAACTAGACTCTCCGGGGTAGGATGTTTCAACAAGAATCCCAGATGTCCAGGAACCACCCTATACCTCCTTGCCACAGATCTGTTGACAGCTGGGGACGACACAGGCTTCCTCCATACCTCTAAGATAGGCTCCGTAAGAGCATAACATCATTAAACAGAAGCAATGGATCCGCCGAAGTCGAAGAAGAATGCAGGACCTCAGTTAGGATATTTGTTTTGATCTCTGCAGCAGGCAACGGAAGATCCAAAAAATGTGCCGCCTTCCTGACCACAGAATGGGAAGAGGCCGCCTCCTCCGTAAACTCCCCTGGTGAAGAAAGGTCCCATTACGGGGAAGTGTCTAGCCCACTGGCTGAGCCAAGTCCTTAATATTCCCCCAAGGTCTCCACAATCTCTCCTTCTTCCAGCAGCTGCCTTTGGTACTCCTGTTACTCCAAAAAACTTAAAGCCATTTCTGAGTGACCTCAGCCAGACCTCTAACCTTGGCGTCGACATAGAATTAGCCGACGTTGATGACACTGGCTTCAGAACTGAAAGGCGCGGACCAGGAGAATAAGGCTGACTACGGTCTAATCCGGAGCCATCTGGCACCAGAGCGCATCCTATTAGTGCCGTGGTCACCTGAGGCTCCGTCATCGGCATCGACTGAAAGGGTGATGACATCGGCGCAGCAGGTCTAAAAGGCGATGTCAACGGAACCGCAGGTCTTTGAGGCGACGTCATTGGCGCTGAACCGGCCCCCCCAGCCGGATAGAAGGGCATAAACGGCACCGCCTTGTAAGGAGCCGGGGAGCCCAACGTAAATGCTAAAGGACCCGTGGGACCAGCCGGTGCACCAGCAGGGGCCATAGCATTAAACATTGAAAACATGGCATTTAAAAATGCCGCCAGATCAGCTCCCGGAGCCAGGAAGGCAAGATACCGCTGATCTCCATGCTTCACTTACGCCTGTTGAGCAACCGAATCCTGCGCCACAGGTAAAAAGCGAGGACTCTCTGGAGGCACGACCACCTCGAAGACCGATGGCGCCAGAGAAGCCTGAGAGGTTTGAGGTTGTGGAGTCACAGTCTGACTAACCTTCCACATCGCCGTCTAGATGGAGACCTGGACCTTGAACAGCTCCGAGCCGAACGACGCAGAGAGTCATGACGACGTTGCCTCTTGTGCTTCTTAGACAAAGTGTGGAAAGACGACCTGTGATGGCTCTTATGTCCTTTTTTCACCTTGACCAAAAAGAGTTTGTCTTCTCTCTCCTTCAGAGCCTTCGGATTCATGCTCTGGCAGGATACACACTCCCCGACGTCATGCTTGGAGCTCAAACACCAAAGACAATCATCATGAGGGTCAGTGACCGACATGCGACCCCCGCACTCTCGACAAGGCTTAAATCCTGACTTCCTAGGAGGAGACAGTGTAACCAGAAACAAGATTGTAACCAGAAACAAGATGGACCACCTTCAACAGTAGCGAGAGCTAGGAGAAAACCGTTAGCGTCGAAGGCACGGAAAAAAGGGAACTGATGTCAGCATGGCGGCGAGGGCCTCTTATTTATACGGTGACATCAGAAGGAGTCGAGTGGAGCCTTGCAATTGTGACGTCCTCGTCGACGTGGAGAGCTGGGAAGATTTTCCTTTGGATGCTGGCGCATGGGAGAATTCATAAGGTGAGGAATCCACAGGTAGTTGTATCCATCAGAATGTTTGTTTTAGCTTCAGCGGCTGACAATGGAAGCTCCAAAAAATCTGCAGCCTTTTTAATAACAGAATGAAAGGAAGCTGCCTCTTCCGTAAATTCCCCCGGGGATGAAAGATCCCACTCAGGGAAAGTATCCAGCCCACTAGCTGAGTCCAGGCCCTGAAACTCTCCCAAGGGTTCAGCAATCTCTCCTTCCGCCAATAGCTGTCTCTGGTACTCTTGCTCTTCCAAGAGCCTCAAGTTCTCCTCCTGGACTTCAACCTGGCCTCCAACCTTGACGTTGACAGAGAGCTAGGCAACGTCGACGATGCCGGATTCAAAACAGATGGGCGCGTTAAGGGAGAAGAAGGAGATGCACTCCGTCCCGACCAGGACCCATCCGGCGCCAGAGTTGACTCCATTGGCGCCGTCAGCATGAGGCGCTGTCATCGGTGCCGTCGGCCTATGAGGCGATGTCATCTCACTGAACCGGCACCCTCAGCCTGATAGAAAGGCACAAACAGAGCCGACTTGTATGGAGCCGGAGAGCCCAAGGAGAATGTCAAAGGACCCATGGGACCAGCCGATGCACAAGCAGGGGCCATAGCCTTATTAACGATACTGAACATTGCATTCGCAAAAGCCGCTGGATCCGCTCCCGGCGTCGGGAAGGCAGGAAACCTTTATTCTTCATGAGGCGCTTGAGTCGGATCCGGAACCTGTGCCACCGACTCCTGAACCAACAAAGGCGAAATATGAGTTGGAGAAATTGCCGGGGACTCAACCACCTCAATGAGTGAAGGCACCAAAGAAGCCTGAGGACTTTGAGGCTGGGGGGGTACAGTAAGACTAACCTCCCACGCCCTTTGATGATGTTTAGATGGAGACCGAGATTGAGACCAATCTCTAGAAGAACGACGTTGAGAGTCGTGCCGCGCTGCTTCTTGTGTGACCTCGATGACTTATGGGATGACGAGTCCCTTGTCTTGGACCTTCGGTGACTTCTGTGTCCTTTCTTCGCTTTGGCTAAAAAGAGCTTAGCTTCTCTTTCTTTCAGTTGCTTTGGATTCATCCTTTGGCAGAACACGCACTCTTCCACATTGTGGTCCGAACTGAGACACCATAAACAGTCATCATGAGGATCCGTGACAGACATACGACCCCCGTACTCACAACAAGGTTTAAACCCTGGCTTCTTAGGAGGAGACATTGTAACAGGCACAAAAAGACACCTTCGAAACAGTAGCTTCTCGAGAGCTAGGAGAAAACCGTTAGTGTCGAAGGCACGGAAAAAAGGGAACTGACGTCAGCATGCCGGCGAGGACTTTATTGCCACGATGATGTCAAATTGAGTCGTGTGCAGAGCCATGCAATTGTGACGTCTTCGTCGACGTGAAGAACTGGGAAGAAAGTTTCCGTCAAATGCTGCCGCTTTGGGAGAATTCGTAAGGTGAGGAATCCACAGGTAGTTGTATCCATCAGAAAGGTAGCCAAACTGTTCAAGAATGCCATCAAAACTGATGATGGTAGAATTTAGAACCTCAATCTGGTTGTTTTAGCCAATCCGAGGTTTCACTGGGACAATGCAAAATGTAATCAGGTAACAGACAGGAGACTAGAGGATCATGGGTGTTCTGAACAAGGAGGAAATAGCAGGAAGGGGAGAGGATACACAAATTGCCTCTTTATTTAAAAGATTATATAACGAACTAGAAGATTTATGGATTATCTGTAATTTAATGTATTTTATATCTGTACATGTCATTATAGCTACTAAAGGTGTGAAAGGCAATGGTTAGTGTGGTGTTATAGAGTGGGAATTAATTGTTCATAAGGGGGAGAGAAGTGTGGGATGGTGGAGTTCTTAGTTGGAATCCTCTCTATTCTGATGTGAAAGAGTGAATGTTGAGGTTCAAAAGTAGAGTCAGTTAGACCCTGGAGGCAAGCGATGGATAAGGTGTATTTAAAGTACTCCTGCTCAACTTCACCATCCCTGTTTGTGTGAACTGCTTTCAACCATATGCCACACAGGCCTCCGTTCCACTGCCTTTCCATACAATTGCTGCAAGTACAAGGGACCTCTGCACTGCCCGTGATTTTGAACATCGGGCCAATCATAGCTAGTTGTTCACCTTTGAACCCAGCAACTACTTTGGGGTAATTTGCAGATCTTGATGGAGGTCTTACAGAGTATAGCTACGTGGTGGGGTGGAGAGAGATACAGTCCCTAGAGGGCCCTGCTTTAGCTGGTCCCCCATCTTTTCCAATGCCTGCCCTCAACAACTGCTACTTGTGAGCGCTGCCTTAGATACCCAGGTTGGCTTCCCATGGATTGTCTCTCAGCTTTTTTAGATTTACAAGTTACAACTCAATTCACACAATTTTCAGATTGCTGGCAGAAATATAACTCTGAGAAGCCAAGCTCTGCTCAAGCTCACCCTCCCATATTCATAAAGCCCTCCACTCTCAAACATTCATACTCTGAAAATGTGTCAGTCACATGAATGCTCTGTCAGCACATAACTTACAGACCACAACAATATCTACCATTAAACAGGACCTCAAACAGCATTTTCTAAAAATCCGTATGTAATCTGTACCTCCCAAGAATGCCTGCATCCTCTAATGAGTAAGACAAAGCTATATGATTCTCCCTGAAGGCCCTAATTTATGTTTCAAGATTTACACATGCTTATTCATTGTTGATCTATGTAAAAGTGTAAATGGCTGTGTCTGGGGTGCTGATGCACTGGGGATGCAAAATATAAAAGTACATCCTTACAGCTTTTTGTCTACCTATCTGCGTGCCTGCCTACTTATCTAGCCATATTTTTATTGATCAATCTATTTATCTAGACCATGGGTACTCACAAACTTTTTCTCGGGGGCCAAAATTGCAGTATGGTTTGCGGGCGAGGGCCGCACTGAAGTGACAGTCGGGGGAGAACATCCACCCCGCCCCCTTTTTCAAAACATTGCTCTCACCCCTACCCCAGTAACACACACAGCGCCATCTGCTCTCACCCCTACCCCAGTAACACACACAGCGCCATCTGCTCTCACCCCTACCCCAGTAACACACACACAGCGCACACACACAGCGCGCACACACATAGCACAATCTGCTCTCACCCCTACCCCAGTAACACACACACAGCGCGCGCACACACAGCGCCATCTGCTCTCACCCCTACCCCAGTAACACACATACAGCGCACACACACACACAGCGCCATCTGCTCTCACCCCTACCCCAGTAACACACACACAGCGCAATCTGCTCTCACCCCTACCCCAGTAACACACACACAGCGCACACACACAGCGCCATCTGCTCTCACCCCTACCCCAGTAACACACACAGCGTCATCTGCTCTCACCCCTACCCCAGTAACACACACACACAGCGCACACACACAGCGCAATCTACTCTCACCCCTACCCCAGTAACACACACACTACATTAAAAACAAATAAATAAATAACCAAAGAGCCTTACCTGGCTCAAAGCACTGTAAAGATGCCACAAATGTAGAACGGCATGCAGGCGGGCAGCAGACGTGGAGCTGGTGACAGGAAGCAGATGACAAAGCCCCGTAAAAGTTAGCTGCAAGCGCTGACTTTTATGGGGCTTTGGCTTCCAGGATCCACGGAAACGCCATAAATAATGGCCACCATAGTAAACATAGAGGAGGGCCGCGGGAGCATGCGCAAAGAAGCCACTGTTGCGCATGCGCCCGCAGCCCTCTTCTATGTTTACATACTGCGGCCATTATCATAGGCCGTTTGTTGTACGTCTCCGCGGGCCGCCAAGGTCGGTCCGTGGGGCCGCTGGCGGCCTGCGGGCCGTACTTTGAGTAACGTCGATCTAGACAGACAGACATAACCATCTGTCTATTCATGACTGTAACAATGTTTTGCCATCCAACCATCCATCTTAAAATTGTTAATTAGTGAGAGGGACAAACGTTTTGCTGAATACCCAAGCTGCTCATTTTGTGTCCAACTTATGCCTCTGTCACACGCTACCACACACTCCCTGGCCCTTTATCTCACTCCTGCATGATCTTTTCAACCCAGCTTTCTCCCTTTACCGCTACCGTTCCTTCTTTCACTGACTTCTTTTCCCCTTGTATATTTTCTCTCTTTTGCTCTGGGTCTAAGGCTGATGAGGAAAAATAAGTGCCAGTCCACAAAAATGAGTGTGGATTCGCCCCACCTGCAATCACCGGCTCAAATTAGTTACTAATGCAAGAAGTTCTGTTGTTCCTCGCCCAGGGTGGCTATGACAAGTGATTTCAAATGTAATTCCGTTTTTTAAATAACAATATTGTGGTATAAATATCTCTGAAGTGGAAGACTCACCCAGTTCAGCACAACGTGAACTAGGTCGGAGGAAGAAAAAAAATAAAAGTGAAAAACATCAGAATAATAACATTGCAAGGAAGAAGTAATGAGGAAGAAAAAAAGAGAAAACAAAATAAAAACAAAAATAATATAAGTGACACTAATAATAACGTTTTTTCTGTGCCGTATGTTACGTAATGCAGCCTCCAGCACGCACTAACCTACTACCACTGGAAGAAGAAGAATGTGAAAAATATCAATGTCGAGGAAAACAATTATTATTCTAATATCATCTTGTAAACTGCGTACAGAACAGAGGCGTTGAACGAACGGTTACTAGGGCCTGTCGGTAGCTGTTACGCTCAACTTTGCGCCTATAAAGCGGTTTATGAACACGATGCCCCTCTGCAGCTCCTCCACTTCGGATTGAGTGCTCGCGGATTCACTCGTCGACAGCCGCGCCGAGGAGTACAAAGGAATCTGTTTTCCACAGATCTGGGGGTCACGTGGCCCGTGGGCCTCGCTTCCACCCTGCACAGTGCGGCCTGCAGTGTCTGCGTCACAGCTTCCACGAGCATCAGCTACAATGCACCGCTCCAAAACAGATTTCATTTCACGTGTTCCCGCCTCTCCTCTTCAGCTTCTCCTCCCCCGTTTCTCACACGTCGCCTCTGTCACACGTTCACTGCTTGTTCTTAAATTAACGAGATGTCAGGAGGTGTTTGCTCTCTGGTTGATTGCAAGAATTAAGCCAGAAAATACCTGCAGCGAGAGCTTCTCATCAAGAACTACTTATTGGGGCTGCAAATGGAAATGTTCGTTTTTATGTACACACATGTGAAAGCCACGCTCACGAGCACCACAGTTGTCATTGAATTTACTGGTCAAGTAGATTTAATCAAACATGATGATGGATGGACGGAGAGAGGCAGGGATGGATGGATGGACTGATGGATGGATGGGCAGAGAGATGAATTCATGGTGGTTTCGATGGATGTGTGGATTGGCATATGGATGGACGGAGATATGCATGTAAGGATGCATGGATGATTAGCTGGCTGGACAGACGAGTGAATGCATGTAAAGCAGTGGAAATGAAAACACTTTCCTCTGGGAAATAAATTTGGGGTCAAGCCGTGGCAAGAAAAAAAATGTGATGAAGTCAAGGGGGCCGGAGACAAGAAAAGCAGTCTGACAGTTAACATACATACATTATTTAAAACCTGCTACAAGAAATGTCATACTGGTAAATCAGTTCTGGCTTAATTGGTTGCCAGTGCTGCATTTTTTAATATCGTATGGGTAAAGGCACCTTCTCCAGAGCGCTGTGTGTGCCCAGTTAATTTAAGGGAATAATACTATTAAAGTGTTATTAGTAAATATAACCTCAAGTATCACGTTATATTTTAAATCTTGGCTTTATGTTCCCCTCAGTCATGCATTCTTAAGATATTAATCCCTACTACCAAAGACTATGTGCAACTCCAAAACCTTATTGTGTGTTCTCAAACATCCTGGACCATTGATTTACATGCCTGTATGATTTATTGTCAATATATGTATGTGTGTTATGTAAAGCACTATGACACCGTACAATGGGGTAAGCAGTGCTGTAAAATGTGGGCTTTCACTATGGTTCAGGTACTCAGGGACTATTTGTGGATCTTTATAGCACAAGGTAAGTGAGGTGAGGGTGCACTTGTACAGTATGCAGGGTTAAGTTTGGGGGTCATTATTGCTAGGTTGTGGCCCCAGGCTGCTGGGTTGACAAACGACCTGAATTCCCCTTCACAGCCAAGAAGGTAGACCACTGCCCTATTTACAGACTCTGTGGTGGATGCATTTTCTTCACAGCTGACTGTAGAGCAGGCGACCATGGGGCTTATTCATTAATGTTAATTTACAAACTTAGATTTAATCAGGTGCAAACCTAATAGAGCACCAAGAAGGAACTTGACGATTTTTTTTATTCACTATTTCCGAGTGTACATTTTCTACTATGTCCAGACTCGCATGCCTCTAGAGACCCTCAAAATAAGGGGTGGGCCCTGCTAGAACAGGATTTACAAGTACAAAGTTACTACCCGTAACTTTTGACACGTTGGTGGGGGTCTCTGTGGCGGGGATCTCCTTGGGATAAAGCATATGGGAATATAATACATTTTGATAGTTATTAACAAAAAATGTAAATATTTATTGTCAAATTAAAACGTAAATTAGCTTCAAATAATTGTGATTAACCAGATAAAAACAATAAAAAGTTACAGCACATAAACTCTTTAAACTACATGTTGTATACATAATTAAATATATTATATTAATTTAATGTATAATTAGTATTATTCAAAATTATTTTGATAAAAGTCGCACAATCATTTTTATATTTACTTATACTTAAGTATTCTTTTATAACTTATTTGTTTAGTTAATTTGAAATGGTAATAGTTAATTTTTTAATTAAAAGGTTGAAAGTTTTGTTTATTTATTTTAATTAAATATTATTTTAATTCTAAATAAATTATGTTTATAATCCTTTGACTTGACTTGAAATTATGTTTAAATAGAATATCTTTTAACATACACATATATATATATATATATATATGTGTGTGTGTACATATATATATATATTTATATATATATATATATTTATACTGAAAAAAGAAGGTTCCAGGGATGTTATAGTTAGGAAATATAATTTAAAAAAAAAACATTCACTTTAAAAACCAAAGGTTTCAGGGACGTTATAGTTAGGCTCATATTTTAAACATACCAAACAATAAAGTTCACCAGTTTTAGTAAGGGTTAACTCAAGTAAATACAACTTGTGCCCTAAGGTAACTATGACTTGCGCCGCCGCCCTGGGCAGTGCGGGGGTCCCCCTGGGGCCACCGGCACTCCATCTCTCCCAGCTTTTACATGGCAGTGAAACCGCCATGTAAACGCCGTCGGAGAGAGGAGTCATAATCCCCAGGGCAGCACTGCTCGCAGTACTGCCCTGGGGGATTGGGACCGCCGGCACCGCTAGGCTATTGGGCAGTGCCGGCGGTCCAACCGTGGTTGTAACGCCACGGTCATAATGTGATGGTCCGATCGCGACCGTGACCCTGGCGGTCTCATAATGATGGCCTTAGTGTGAACAACAAGCCAGCTTGGATATAACGTGTTTCAACCATGATCTTGGTCCCAGTATGAAGTTTTGATGAATCCAAGCAGGGACCAAGAACGGGTGATAAAACCATCTGTTAAAGGCGGCAATGTGATGATGTGATCGGGAAAAGAATATGTAAATGAGGCCATATTACAAATAAATGACCCAGATTGCTTCTGTAGAGCAGACAAAGAGTACCATAAACTTGGTGGCAAGATACACAGAGGTGTTGAGTACTTGGAGGCATAAGGGTATATTGGAATATGCAGAATACCTATATTTAAGGAATGATCAATGAAAGATAACTAGTCGGTAAAATTAATAAAGACCTTAAAAAATGCTAGGAAGACCGACAAAGTCTTCTACTGGCAGCCTTTCTAAAAAAAAGCATGGGTATATATAGAGTGCTTTTTGTTTCCCCAATTTGAAACTTTATCAAGCTATCTAAAAGACAGCACAAACTTTATCTAAAAAAAACATGATCTACATATAGAGGAAGGAACTTAGGGCCGTATGTACGAACACATTTTCCCATTGACACAGAATGAGAAAAACCCTATGCTACATCTGGCCCTTAGGGCCAGATGTAGGTAAGTAAAAAAAATTGTGACTTGCAATTTACGAGTCATAGCGACTCGCAACTCGCAATACGAGATTCAGAAAGGTGTCCCAGACACCTTCTGCGACTCACTATGGGGTCACAAAGACCCACCTCATGAATATTAATGAGGTGGGTCGCAGTTTGCGACCCCATAGAGAGTCTAGGCACTCACCGGGATGGTGGCCTGCTGGAGACAGTAGACCACCATGTCCGTGACTGCTTTTTGAATAAAGCATTTTTTTTTTTTTTTTTTTGCAGCCCGTTTTCCTTAAAGGAAAACGAGCTGCAAAAAGAAAAATTCCGAAACCATTTGGTTTCGGTTTTTTCCAGAGTAGGCAGTGGTCCATAGGACTTTTTTTGTGGCATTCACAAAGGGGAAGGGGTCCCATGGGGACCCCTTCCCTTTTGCGAATGTGTTACCATCCACTTCAAGTGGATGATAACTGCGAGCTGGTTTGCGACCGCATTCGCGGTCACAAACCAACTCAGCATGGCGATGCGGTCGCAAATAGGAAGGGAACACCCCTTCCTATTTGCGAGTCGCAGCCTCAAATTGCGAGTCGGTACCGACTCGCAATTTGAGGCTGTGGATCGCGACAAGCCTTTTGTGACTTGCAAACTGCGTTTTTCGCAGTTTGCGAGGCGTAAAAGGCTTGCTACATCTGGCCCTATCTTAGTAACCATGGGCATAAGCTGCTTGGCTAGTAAACAATCATATTTCATTGCCATGGCTTGGAAGCATGTGAGCAAATATTGAAAACGAGACTACTGTGGTTATTTCAACACATCTCCATGCTTCTGTTCATGATAGATATTTGCATTCAGGAGAATGTTTTCCTATCTGGTAAGCAACTATATCAACAAATAAAGGGTACATTGATAGGCACCTGCTGTTTCTTTCTAATTATGCGAACCTGTTCATAGGCTGGTGGAAAAAGCTGGTGTCTATCGAGGACCGTTACCAGAATCGTCTCCAGAAGGTGTTATGGCTTTTTATATAGAGGGTATATTTTTATTATGGACTGGGGAATTAAAAGATCTTCAAGATGTTCTTTTGCCATTGAATGATAACCCATACAACATCAAGCTGACCATGAATTACAGCCAAGTCTATGTACATTTCTTAGTCTTAAGGGTTTATCTGAGACAGTAGAGTGCGTAGAACGCCATACAGGGAGTTTATAGCTGGCAACAGGAACTTACACTTTCAAAGCTGCCATCCATTACATATAAAATGGACTATATAGTGTGGAGAGACAGCCCGACTTAAAAGGACTTCTAGTGCACCCCAGGCATATGAGGTGGCTAAAGAAGAGTTGTTGATGAGATTCAAGCTGAGAAGGCACTCATTCTAAGTATTAAAAATAGCTAAATTAAAAGCTAAGAAACTAGAAACAGATGAACTAACCTTCAACCCAACAAAGGTAGGAACAATATGACTGGCTTACAACAGAAAGCTGATAAAGTAAGGTTGATCATGTCATTCTCAGGGCAATCTAATAGAATACACAAAATGAAGGTTAAGTATTGGGATACACTCTTAAATGATTCGGTATTATGTCCCTCTTTGACACCTACAATTCTGACAACATATTGCAAAACAAAAACATTGCAAATTCTGTAAAGTAATTTTGACTGATCGAAGGAGAGAAAAGAAGGCTGTTTTTTTCCACCTCTACCAATTTTAAAGTATGTAAATACAACAGAAAAGTAACTGAGTACGAAAAGACACATTGATAAATTGTTTATGTGCAAACCAGACCAGATGGTATACATCACAATATCGTAAAAAGATCTGGGGGAAGTACGACCTTTCCTGTTCGAAAGAGGATCCTAGAACGCCTGACAGCTGTAACTAATAAAGACCCCAAGAATACTGTAGCAAAATGCTTTGAAACATTTCACACATCAGATTGAAGACTTCTTACTTTTGGGTGGACAGGATTATAGCTAATGAAAAAGAAGGGAACTGACAGGTGGTGTCACTAGCAAACTAGAATCTTGATGCATAACTGATTTGGAGATCTGTCAGCCAGATAGCCTCAATTCAGGGGAGATATTGTATGCATATTTATTTGATTAAGATATGACTTGAGAAGGTGTATACATCCACCTTATCTCTAAAGATGCCTTTACTACAATAGTTCAAAGACACGAGCGCCACTGTATGATGTCTATGGCTTCTTTTTGCTTTAAGGCATCTGCGATCACAACTGTTGCCACCTCTAGGCAAGACCATGTAACAAATTGGTCTGATTTATATTGATATTGAAGATCTTGAGTCTCCATTCCCCAAAGTACAACTGAGAATGTCTCAGGCACGGGATAGCCCAGCATCCTCTAAACCCCTGTTTTTCTGAATTTTTAACTATACTTATATATTGTCTTCTGTTTCTTTTTTGTGTATTATGTTTGTGTTTTCTTCTCTTTTTATCATGTGGCACTCCCGGCTCTCCAGGTTTTCCTGTGAATTGACACAGGCCCTAAATATGACTTTGGCTGTCTGAAAGCGAGACTGCCAAAGCCATGGGTGCTAGAAGACCGCCAGTGATGGCGGTCTTCCGCCCGCCATAATATGGTTACTGCCGGATATCTGCCACATTTAGGACAGTAGCCATGCTGGCGGTTGAGGCACCTGGGTGGTTCTACAACCTGCTCCACCCCGCCAGTAGGACGGCGCCAGCTGTATTTTGACCATACAGACGGCCTGGCGGTGTCCTGCTGGCAGGGCGCTGATGGCGGTAGCAGTGCCCCTTCCCGTTTCTTGCTGGACGACCTCCTCGCCGGACAAGGTAAGTCAGAAGTCCGACGGGGTGGGGGGGGGGAGAGGTGAGGGGAGTGGTGTGTGATGTCTACATGTGTGTATGAATGTGTGTGTGCGTGGTTGTATGCATGTGAGTGAATGCGTGTATTAATGTTACAGTGAGTGCGTGTCTGCCTGTCAGTGTGTATCCGTGTGAGTATGTGTGAGTGAATGCGTGTATGGAAGTGGTGGTGAATGGGTGTATTTGTGGTGCATGTGGGTGTATGTGTGCATGATTGTGGTGAGGGAGGGTGGGGGTAGGGGACACTGTGACTCTAGGGGGTGGGGGCACAGGGGGCGCTCTGACTCTAGGGGGGTGGGGGTTTAGGCGACTGCTGGAGTGGGGTGGAGGAGTCGTCTACTGGTGACAGGGAAGGAATTCCCTGTCACCAGTAGCCCTACCACCACGGTTTTCGTGGCTATGGTACAGCCGCGGAAACCCTGGCAGTAGGGCGGCTCATTGTACTGCTGGCGGTCATGTGTGGACTGCTGGATCGGAGATGCACATCTCCGGCACGGCGGTTCATACCAACATTGCGGTATGAGTCGAGATGTGGCGGGTTGGCTGCTGCCAGCCCGCCACACTCATAACGTGGCGGTATACAACGCCAGATTGTTAACGGTGATGTCGTCACATTAACGGGTCAAAATGAGGGCCATAGTCTGTCACAATGAGACCAACAAAAATTGAACAAAGAATACAAGAGAGAATTAATAGGACCTACATGGGAAATTAAAAGGATCAAGAGGGACTAATATGTATCGCTTTGAAATTATACCAACTTGAGTAGTATTGGGAGGATCAAAAAAGGGGATGATATAACAACTGAGAGCTATCACTAAGAACCGAAGTATAGTGTAGAAAAACACTTTGAAACGTTTCACAACTCAGATTGGATCCAGGCTTATTATTTGGGGTGAGTTTGATAATAAATTACATGATCCACGATGGAATGACAGATATTGAAATATGTTTGAGTACAAAGTGGCAGAATATTGAATTGTTTTGCAAAAATTCTAAAATGTCATCGGAAAAGGTTTTATAAATGTTGAGAGGGCAATACAACTTTCGCAAGTAAATCAAGTGACTATTTCAAATGAGAATATCATTTAATATTATTACAAATAGCATTGTGGAGGTCATCTAAATTAAAAAAAAAAATATATATTAACAAAATATATGTCTATTTTAATAAGTTTGTTTTAAGTGTTTTATCACTGTCTATGAATTGTGATTGTACATGGAAAAAATCCAAGCTGGCAACTGCCTGTGAAAAAGACTCTGTGGAGAGCTGAAACGGGACGGATCGCTTTTTGCAAATAAAATTACTATTTTGTATCATGCCTAATTAAGCACATCTGTGCTGACGCAGATAGCTGTTGGCATGTGTGAGCAAGAAATTCGACCCACAAAGATGTGAGGTGCTTGATTTGGTCATGATTGTATTAGTGGTATCTGGACCATTGGTGTCCAGCTACGCTCTGACTGGCGAATTTAAAAGGGACTAATCGATCCAGATTGGCTGGCCACAACATGACCACCATGTTGTGGCAGCCATAAGAGGACCCAGGAGCATGTTTCCTGCAACCTCAAACGGAATTAAAAACATTTATATTGGGGTATGGCAGGCGCACTGTGACCCCCCCACAAAGGCATGTGCAGGGTGGTCCCTAGGCCCCACCCCCTTCATTGGCCAGCCGAAACAAGGATAACATAATATGGCCAGCGATTACAGGACTCCACTGAAGTGCACAGTCGTAAAAGCCTGTTTTCAGGTTTTCCAAAAATAACACATATGAAGGGTGATAACAGATTTTAGTCGCACTGTAAACCGTTTTTTGATGGTACAAATCTAATTTAAGGAATTATGTGTACAAAGGCGATCTTATCCAGAGAAAAATGCTTATCCTCTGCTGGCCTTTGATGTACCATTTTTGATGAAAACATTTTTCTCTCAGTTTTTTTTCTTAGAGGTTATGGGAGGTGCTTCATAAGCCAAAATAGGTTAAAGTTTCCTTCAGAAATAAACAAATGAGGAGGTTCATGTTGTTACAGCAGTTATGGTGAGTGCTTTTGTGCTTTTGCTGTGAGTTCTCAATTAACTTCCTTTCCATATCAGTCAAACATTCTGAAATGGAGAGTGACAGACGTACTTTCAACACCAGCAGCAGTCTGTCAGTTAACTGCCTTGTGTTCAACTCCAGCGTCAACTCAAACATTTAATAACCAACTAGAGTGCTAACATTTTGTATTCAAGTCTAAAGTGAGGCATTCCTGAATGTGATTTTGTTGAAATAAGAGATGCTAAATTTAAAGCCTTTTCTGACAATCAAGCTGAAGTAAATGAGCACTGAGATGTTAATACAGGTATGAAACTAGTGGGTTAAAAATGTGAGGAGAGGTATGGGTTTTTAGCATTTTGAGGCATCACATATGATTAAAGAAAAATGTCTGTATAAATACAGCATCCCATTTCGACATCTGTTTACTCACCTTACTTTTCTACTCAGTCTCTTAACAGTGCCCTAATTTTAAAATAGTAACATCTGGTAGAAAAACTTTGTGCGCTGCTGTGGTTGGCCGCCTGCACAGGGTTTAGGGGAGGGTGGCATCACGTCATAGTTAGGTGATGAGACCTTTACTTGCATTAATATAACCCTAGAAATTCACTTTTATAAAAGTGAATAAAGTGAATGTGACATGTTACATCCCTCATGACATGTTAAATGACATTACTCATTAGATTTTCAGAGAAAAATTGTCACAATTACTAATGAGATCTGCAGTGCCCACCAACATTTTTTAAAGGAGAGAAAAAAGGTGATGGGTGTGGGGAATGAGCACACATGGAGGGTTGGGTACATATCCCATGAGTGATGAAATGTATGTGGTCTTAGGCACTGCATAATGGATGTTCAAGTTATAGTTGGTGGCACAGCTACAACTGGAGTGTTTCAGAGATTTTTGAGTTAGCAACGTTAGTTTTAACAACTAAATAAATCACTAACCTTTGCTTTTTCAGTTACAATATAGACAGATTAAAATTCAAAATAAATTATTTTATTGAACATTATTTCCTACAGGATGTTCTTTTAAGTCCCAGACTCAGTAGTTTTTAAGGGGAGTTTACTGCAGTGCCTGTAAGTAGCCATCTATGGTGCTTACTCCAAAGCTAAGCTTGAGTACATTTACAACTGTTTTTGGTCCTTTTTGGCCATATTAAATGTAATCCCTTGAGTGCAGGCGTCGGCTAGTGGCCAACAACCGCATTATTTCCCGAGTGTGTCTGTCAGTCACAGGCCAATACTGGGAAGGTATAAAAATGCCTGAGAGTGGCTCCTTTAGTATATTTTAAACTCCAGCTGCTCTGGAAGAGCTTCCTGATCAGGCTGAGCTGTTTTTTGCCTTAAGTATAATAAGATCAGCATGCAGGGGGCGCCAATGTCATTACACCAGCATGAAGGTAAAACAAGTTGATTGGCTTGTTTTACTTTCACTGCATCTGTTCGGGGGCCATATCTCAGCCCCCAAGCACTGAATGGAGTGGGAGGTGTTGTTGTAAAAAAGGTAATCTCCCCTTTCCAATGATATCTCTGCCCAGTGGATCCCTGCTTGGGATTTGCCACAAGAGAGCGATCCCCAAGCAGGGATCCACCCACAAGACATTAGGCAGGAGCTTGTGGTCCTCCCAGCATATTTGACTATTACAGTCTTTCTGCACCCCCGGCCCTTGGGGGGTGGGGGTAGTTTAGTGATTGCCCCCAGTCTGCCCCTATAGTCCCTACTAAGATAACAGGACTGTCTATTAAGAAGGCAGAACTTCAGAATGTAGGGTACTGAGTCCCTCCACACCATCAGAAACTGCTGGCACAATTCCTCGCTAGCTCACAGTGCCCCACCCAGACCCCCAACCTTACTGGGGTGGAAAGTGATTATGGCAACCTAAACATGACACTCTGGGCCTCATTCTTTTTGCCGAACTTCCAACGGGGAGGTTGCCGCCACACAGGCTACCTCCCCGCCAGCCCCATTAAGATTTTCCTGCAACGTCAGTGGGCGAAAACTGAATTTTCACCCTCTGGCCGAGCAGGAAACAGCCTATAGCTTTGTCTCCGGCTCTTATCGAGCCGGCAGCAATGCTGTAGGGCAGGGTGAACCAGCACACTTCCAATGTTCACTGTCTGCAAAACAGACTGAACATTGCGATGGTGCTGGCCATGGGGGCCCTACACTGCCCATGCCAAGTGCATTGGCAGTGCAGGGACCCCCCTGCAGCCCCCTGCAACCGTTCTCCACCAGCCTTTTCAGAAACCGCTGGAGGAGAAAGGGATCATAATACCCAGGGCAGCACTGCTTGCAGCACTGCCCTAGCAGATTAAGACCGCCACCACGGAAGTCATGGAAACAGATCTAAAGGTATTGTTGTACAACTCATTCATGTCCAGGCGAAACAAAAGCAAGATACTAGGTACATTTTCAATACATTTATTGAAACAATCGTAGTCTTGCTTAGTGAGAATGAGCTGCAATAGATAGGGAGATAAAACAACCAAAGTAATCAGCATGACGAATATGGTAAAGAGGATGAATAAACCAACCATGCTAAATGAGTACTATAAGTTTCTACATGACCCTAAGGCTATACTGAAAGTATCGTGAGTGTGCCCTCTGCTAGCCTTAGCCCCATACCTAGAAACTACATCAGGAGTCAGCCCGTAGTTTGGATGGCAATTGTCTTGGAAAGCTGTTAGATTAGTGCCGGCAGAGCTGCATGTCGAATATAGGAATTGTCCCCAGAGGGCAGGACCCGGAGTGCCCCTCTCTTCCTGGTAAGTGAGCCATTTATATAATAAAAAGCCAATGTAATGCTATTGTCAAGGTAAGCCTCAGCAAGGCCTACTAGTGCAAGGGGTTCGCCCTTCTCTGCACAAAGTCCTCAGACCATATAGGAAAAAGTTGGCACAGAAACTGAAATAAAAGACAAAGTTTATTAAACCTCATGAGGTGGTACTACAGTTCAAACAGCACCCTTCGGTAATGTTTGAAGTAGCACACTGAACTAAGAGAGCATGGTCCTTTTATACCCACGCAGTGGCTAAAAGAAGGTGGTTCAATTATAGAAGCAAGACTTACACACATATAAGGTCATATGGAAATGCACAGTCGACAGGTAGGAGGGGTTAACAGTGTTCAAGGACTAGTTGACACATTACTGTCTGTTACTGATTACTAACAGCTGCAGATCTTACTGGACATGTGCGAAAGTGGGAGATGCTAAATATAACTTGTCACTAGACAGATTTTCAAGAGTAGTTAACAGAAAGGTAGGACAGAGCACATGGCAGAGAAAATGGCTGCCATGAATACAACATGGATTCTGCGAAATGTTCACAATAGTTGCTAAATACAAGATGTCTTCTGCTAATGCTTAATCTAATCGCTACTGACTTACAACAGACAACCCTTTCAGCATTAGCTGAAGTCACTCGTCTTTCTGGGATAATCTAAATATTCATCTTGTATATTTATGCTCATCATTTCAGCTATTTCCTTATCTAACATGTGTTGTGCTTTCATTTCTGTAATATTTCTTTTGTTAGGCATACAAGCAGTAATACACATGGAGCAGAACATTGGACCACACTGAATACAGATACAGCATGTGAAAAATATTGCAATCATTACACACAGGATAGTCAGTAGTTTCCAGCCCCAAGCGGAAACAAGAGCCCAAAACCATCCAGAAAAAGTCCAAGTACCAGTCTCTGTGTGGATTTCTGCAGCAATTTTATGCAATTTAGATATTGCATCATATACTGAAGGTGAGTAATCTGGAATGAAAACGCAGCAACTACTACAGATGATGCGACATGCACCACCTCGATCAGCTAATATCACATCTAGTACCATACGATTTTGGAGCGCTGCAATCCTCGCAATTTGGAGCTCCTCGGTAATATTCTCAAGTGCCAGAGCTGCCTGACTGTTAACAGCTTCCACAACCCTAGTCAATCGTCTTAATTTCCTACTATTTAACGCAGCACCCACAAAGGAGAACAACCCTAAATTAAAATCAACATATTGTTGCAGGCTAGTGTCCGTTTGGTCTACCTCCTTTGTACTTATTGTCCTTTTATATCTATTTTTAATGATGTCATTGAACAGTTTAAAATCTCAGTGATATGATGCAGGGGCCCAAAACGCAGGGGGTAATAGAAAAGATACATAACACACTCCTGACCACCCAACAGGTAGTTGGTAATATCCATAGTTACCACAAACAAAATATGTATTATATGAAGCTATAAAACTACTATTATTTACACCCTCAATAGTTAAAATCAAGGTACAATCGCTTATCCCCACTGGAATTTGCCCAATGCTACGTATACATTAATCTGCTTTAGTTTTTGTAACAGAAATCACAAATTGTTCTTTCTTGTCAGAGTCTCTTATATTTGTGAAGACATATGATATTGAAACATTGTCCGGTTGATACTCTTCCCATTCCCATTTAGTTCTTTTGGCTTGGGGATACCCATCTTTGTCTTGGTAGCATACTTTATTAAGGAGAAAAAGAAGTCCGCCTTCTGTACGTTTTCCAGATGCAAACAAAAGCGTATACCAAGCTTGACAAGAACCATTGTGTGAAAAAGGAAGAGGAATGAAAGGTGTTCCTCCTTTCTTTTGAAGCGCAGATATCATTCCATGTACCCAACAGTTAGTAGTATTTGTAGCATTATGAGTATGATGCAACATCTGAATGAAAGTATTATTGAAGTATGATTGACGGTGCTTCTGCTCCTGATAGGGAAGCGTAAAGTAATAGTGATCCTCTGGTACTGGAGTAGTGGCAACAAAAAACTCAAAACCAGGTGATTATTGCTATAACCACCAAAACAACAACAAACCCCCATAGTACTAATGATCAGTTTGTTAGTCATTTTAGCAACAGTGATAATCAACCCTTTCAGAAATTAATTAAAAACAAACGTTGGAGCTCTTATCCCTGGGCAGCCGCTGATTACTTCACCACGGGCCAAGACGAGTGTCACTACTAATGCATGGCTGATCCCCCCCCCCCTTGCCACACTGGCTTTCCGTTTCACTAACCCAGGGCGGTAGCTCAACCAGTTTTCTCCAGCACTACGGGGTCTTTCCTCGGTCTCAAATTATATCGCGACACTCTAGAAATCGTATGGTCCGGAAAGAACTCCGCAGATTCGTCAGGTGATCTAGCACGGCCTTTCTCCGTAGTCAAAAACTCTCGATGATCGGTCAGCACAGCAGGTTCCACCAAGGTATGTAGCGCTCTCTTGCAGTGAGTACTATGGACCCAATTCTTTCGGTTCGTCACTTGAACTGCTGTCCTAGTCGCAAGGAGCACCTGCTCTGGGCCTCACCACCTTGGTTCCAAGCTGCTTGATATTTCAAAGGGCCTAATCATCACCTGGTCACTAGGTCAGAGTTCATGGCCTTCACCTGTAGATCTGTCAGGAAGTGCTTCTCGAACCTGTTGATGAATAGAAACCAAATTGTTGGTTAACTGTGCCAAATAATCATTCATCAGGACACAAGGTACATCATTTACAGAATTTGGCTTAGGATCTCCTCAAATGTTTATTGGCCTTCCAAATACTATTTCATAGGGGGTAAGGCCTATTCGAGAGTGTGGCACTGACATAATAGACAATAATGCCAACGGTAATGCATCCGGCCAAGTTAAGTATGTGGAAGCCTGTATCTTCGCTAACTTCAGCTTCAAAGTAGCATTATACCTTTCCACCAACCCTGCTGATTGTGGGTGGAAAACTGCATGGAACTTCTGTTTGATCCCTAATACTTTCAGGACATACTTAATAACTTCCCCAACAAAATGAGCTCCGTTATCATTCCATAAAAGTCTGCAACCACCAAACCTAGGGAAAAATTATTTCAAAAGCACCTTCGCTGTGGTAATGGCAGTATTATCCTTTGTGGGGTACACCTCTATCCATTTACTGAAGACACATACCACCACAAGACATACTTTAAATTGTTGCAGCGTTCAAGCTGAATATAATCCATTTGTAGAACTTCAAAAGGTGCAGTTGGTGTAGCAAACCCTCCTGCAGGAGCTCGTGTCCCTTTTCCAGGATTGTACTGTAAACAGATCAAACAAGACTGTACTACTCTCTTAGCTGTACTGGAAATTTCTGGATGCTCCCAAACTTGCGTAAGCAACTTCGTTATTGTTGAAGCTCCAACATGTGCCAGCCCATGTGCCATCTGAACAGCCCTCATCATCCAGTTCTCCTTCTCCAGACCATTGCTCACGTTCTTTCACAGAAGCAGATTTCTGTATATCTAATACGTCTTGTCTAGCATTATGCCAACGTTCAGCTTGTGACTTCACTACATACATAGAAGTAGTACTTCGCTGCATCGCAGTCTCACGTGCTACGCGGTCCGCAAGGGCATTACCTTGCCCTATCTTATCAGTCACTTTCTTGTGTGCACTACATTTCACAATAGCTAGTTTCTTTGGAAATTTCAATGCAGTCAAGAAATTATGCACTAATTCTCCGTGCATTATCTGCATCCCGTGGGATGTGAGAAAGCCTCTCTCCTTCCAAAGCAAACCAAAATCATGAGCCACTCCAAAAGCATAGCGGCTGTCTGTATAAATGTTCACACATAAGTCAGTACTAAGCTCACATGCTCGTGTCAAAGCTATTAGTTCAGCTGCTTGAGCTGACTTCTATGGTATACAAGCTGTCTCCACTACCGTGTGTATTGTGGTGATTGCATATGCAGCTGAGGTCGTACCGTCTGGCAACTTCAAACAAGACCCATCAACCCACAATTCCCCGTCTACATCTGGAAGGGGCGTATCTTGTAAATCAATACGACCTTTTGTCTGTTCTTCAGTAAGGAATATACAATCATGTGTTTCTTGTGACTGAAGCTGAGTCACCGGATATGGCAACAAAGTGGCTGGATTTAGTGTTGCACATCTCTTCAGTGTAATGTGAGGAGCCAGCAATGTCAATTCATATCCTGTCAGGCGAGCGCTAGTTAAATGTTGCGTCTTTGTTTGATTTAAAAGAGCATCAACCGCATGGGGTACTAACACCAACAGCTTATGTGACAAAACTATCCCTTCACTCTGACGTATTGACACAGCTGTTGCGGCAACTGAACGGAAACATCCAGGCAAAGCTCAAGCGTCAGGATCAAGTACTGCTGAAAAATATGCACAGGGACGCTGCTTATCGCCATTTGTCTGTACTAAAACTGACAATGCACATCCATCTTTCTCATGTACGTAAAGTGCAAAAGGCTTCGTGTAATCTGGAGTACCTAACACTGGTGCTGAACAAAGGGCTTGTCGTAGCTGCCGGAAAGCAGTCTCACATTCATCTGTCCATTGGAGGGGCACTGGAGTATCTTTAGTCAAAAGTGCTAGCAAAGGTTTGACAATGTGTGAAAACCCTTATATCCATTGCCTACAAAAAGAGGTAAGACCAAGGAATGGACGAACATCTTTCTGAGTAGAGGGTACTGGTGTGTCTAAAATTGCTTGAATACGATCTGATGTAAGTGCACGGCCCTCCTTAGACAAAAGGTGACCTAAATAGGTTACCTTTGGTCTACAATATTGCAATTTCTTTCGTGACACTTTATGATGGTGTGAAGCAAGAAAAGAAAGTAAGGACAAAGTGCACTTTTCACATTGCTCAGGGGTATCAGCTGCCAACAAAATATCATCAACATATTGTATGAGAGCCACACCTTCAGGCAAAACAAAAGAATCAAGTTGTCGTTTTAACGCTTGACTATAAATACTAGGACTCTCAGTATAGCCTTGAGGAACTCTGCAAAATCTATATGATCGTTTATGCAAAGTAAAACTAAACAAATATCAGCTGTCAGGATGAATAGAGAACGAAAAGAAAGCATTCTTCAAGTCTATCACAGAGAACGTAGTTGCTGTCGGGGGAACCAAAGTGAGAAGTGTTGTGATCTCAGGTACCACAGGATATTGTGGTACCACAATCTTATTGACTTCTCGTAAATCAATAATTAATCGGTAAATCCTAGTATCAGTATCCTTTTTCAGAATAGGAAGTATCGGACTGTTACAAACATTATACGGAACTTCCTCAACAACTCCAACTGCAATAAGATCATGCACAATTCGTGTGAGTGCTTCTTTGCCCTCCTGTGAAATTTTGTATTGAGGCAAACGTGGCAATACAGCTCCCTCCTTGACACTAATATGTACCGGCGGAATAATCATTTGTCCCACATCAGTATCTGAAGGAGCCCACAAAGTACTAGGGAGTGAAGCTAATGCAATATCCTCTTTAACAAGACAAACTCTTTCCATCACAGTATGATTATCATTCAAAATAACATGCACCTCTTCAGGAGAGCATCGTATTGTAGCCCTGAAATACTTGAGCATATCAAGACCCACAATATCGTCTGATGTATTTGGAGAAAGCAAAAATGGACATGGAGCAGTAAATTTATCAACATGGAATGCAAGTGGTTGTGACAATGGGCTAGGGGAAGGTGTTCCATCGAAACCTATCGATGTAATGGTTAAGCCAGACAGGGGAGCCCTTGGAATCAATTGTTTAGGCAAGGCACTACGAGTAGCTCCTATATCAACCAGAAACTGATCAGTAGAACCCAAAACATGTGCTGAAACATAGGGACCCCTCTGATCTACTGGAACTTCAACTGATTCCTTACCCCATCCTAGGCAATCCTATGCATAAGCAGAATCTTAGAAATCAGGCTGCACATAGTCAGACATCTGGTATTGGTTCCGTCTATCAAAAGTTTTAAACCCATCCTGCCCTCATACATTAACATCAACCCTAGCATGATCATTCATGCTTCTTCTAGGCCCTGAATATCCTGAGCGATTTCTCATTTGTCCCGACCACGTGAACACTGCTGAACACGTAGTGCTGGACAATCGGCAGCCCAATGCCCAAATTTCTTACAATACCCGCACTGATCAACAGACAAATTGGAACAAGTGTAAGAAGAACCATAAGATCCTCATCCACCTCTATCACTACCTCTAAAAGGCGGACCATAAACTTGAGCCAACATAACCTTTGTCTTTAATTCTTTAATCTTTTTATCCTCGCTACCTTTTGCTTCTAATTCCTGACGTTCAGAATACTGAGCCATAGTCAAAAGAGAAACCGGAGTAGAGGTAGTCCATGAAGTTTCACTAGCTTTTAGACGACTAGCTATTCCTGGAAACAGATTTGGTACATATTTATCGACAAACAAATCTCTGTCCGTATCATCTGACAATAACTGGCCGCTAAAATCATGAAATGCTTCTTCAAAGCGTGTAAAGAAATTAGAGACCGATTCATCTGCCTTTTGCTTACAAGACGCTAAAACAGTCCAATCTATCTTTTTAGGGGGAATAAATGTTTTTAACTTAACTAATATGGCTGCGGGAAGATCTAGAATCAACTGATATGGCTTTTTTGCAGGTTCCCTATCCCCATCCATCTGTTCTAATTCTTTCCATGACGCCCCAAAAACTACACAATCATCAACTTTACCAACAGTTTTCCACATATCTGGCAGTAATATCAATCAGAAAAATAAATCAATGTCAGCCAAAGTCATAGTACAAGAACTAATTGCTCCCTCAACTTCCTCATAAAAGGCGGCTGGATTTTTCAGCGGGTCAGGTAATGCTGTCTTCTGTTTGCAGATGATACCCTCTTGCTATCACGTACTGCCATGGGCCTTTCTAGGCTGCTCTCCAGATTTCTGGAGTTTTGCACTGATCATGGGTTATCAATTAATTCAGCAAAAACAAAATACATGGTTTTTGGAGATAGTAGAAAAAAAATAAAGAGGCCTGTATAGTTAGATGATGTCCCTTTGGAAAGGGTGGGCACCTTTGATTATCTTGGTATCAAAGTGGAAGATTCACATCTTTGGCATGCCCAGCGCCATAAATCTTTATTATGCCTGAAGCAGAGGGCAGGTGGAATTGTCAGATTTGTCTCTAGTTCCCCGAAATTTGCAATATCTCCTGCACTGGAAATATACAAAGTTCAAGCTAGGGGGGCCGCCCTATACGGAGCCGAACTTTGGGGCCATTGTAATTTGGCGAATCTGGCTAGCGCGGAAAACCAGTTTTTAAAAATGATGCTAAAAGTTCCATTGAGTACCCCATCCTTGCCCATTCACTTGGACCTAAATCTTTTCTCAATCTCACAGATTGCTGTCCTAAGGCCCCTGCTGTTTTGGATTCGGCTGTGGACAACTGATGCCCTAACCCCTTTTCGGTGTGGCCTCTTAAATGTGGTGGGCCGTGATTTTAGTATCAAACCTAAATGGTGTGTATTCGTTGAACAATCTTTTTCCCGTCTGGGGTTAGGTTCCTATTGGCATGATCCTATTTCTATTCCTAAAAATGCTGCACAGCTGTTAAAGGATGCTTATTGGCATAATGTTCAGGTTGGGCAATTTGCTGGTTCGATCCCATTGTCCATGTCCGACAATTTTTTACTTGTCAAATGCCATTACAAATTTGAGCCCTTTTTGGATGCAAAGTTATCTCCATTTGCTCGTGCCCTCTTTATTAGGTTTAGGATTGGGTCCCTCCCCCTGTGTTGCCTTACATACAAATGGTCCAGTTCAACTAATAGATCTAAAGGTTGCCCGATGGGTTGTAAAGATGCAGAAACTGTTTCACACGTTTTTTTCCACTGTCAAGCATATCACAAACAAAGAGCACTTTGGCTTATCCCGCTTCTTAAACAATTAGGAGCTAGATCCTGTCTCCATGCTGAGAGAATTTTAAAAAGCGACTCGTCCGTCAAGATAGCTCTACCAGTGGCAAGTTTCCTCGAGTCTATCTGGAGGTTGAGATTAGCAAGTTTAAGGGATAAAATGGTGTAGTTACTGTTTAGTCCTATTTATGTATATTTTTCCAATTTGGATGTATGATTGTAGCTTTTCTCTGTACAGGACATGGATTTTGGCTTGATTCCTTATGGATTATTTATAGACCTATGGAACTGTTCCCTTATTTTATGAGAATTTTTAAATGAAAATCAGGGAAAGGGGAAAATTCTTATACTATTATGATATCCGAGTTCAGCAATTTCAAGGAGCAAGAGTGGGGAACTAATTTTTTAATTTTTAGACTTATCTATTTATATTTATCAAATTGGATGTGTGATCGCTCCACAGTATACAGATATTGGTGTATTATATTTTTAACTAGTGCTGATCCATGGAACTATTTTCATTTTTGAGTATTGCCTTTTACTATATTAAGTGATGTTTATCTGACTGCTTATTTCTTGTTTGTTTCTTAACAACCTGTCTTGCCCCTTTTTTAACTGTACTTTTACCTATGTTTTTATTACCTTTGTGTTTTTAGAAGTCCTTTCTTTCTTTGTTGTGTATTGTACTTTAATGGTTTGTTTTTACTCACCGAAATAAAGTTAAATGAATGAATGAATGAAAGTGCCATTACATCTGCCCTATTCCAAGGAGTATACACCCAATTATAAATAAAATAACCCTTAGCGTCGACAGATGTTTTATCATCACTTGTACCCAATCTTTTAGGAGGAATATACAAAGCCGCGGCCTCCCACATTGGTTTCGCGTGAACTAACATAGTCTTATCTGTTCAGAAGATGGAAGCTTGCACCCCACCGGTCTGAGATGTCCGTGCAACTACGTCCACAGCCCTTTTCTCCTCTTGCAAACGGACTGCCACAACACATAATTTCACCAAACGCCTGATTGCATCAGCCACCTGGGAGAAAACAAAAAGACCATCAACGCATTTGCTTATGATCAGCTGCTACATGATCAGGCTCTAACTCATCAGAATATTTCCGAAATAGTTCAATAACTTCTGTGCCAAATGCCTCAGTAAAATATAGCTGCTCCTTTTCCGTCCACCCTTTCATGTTGTCTAAAAGTTCAGAAGCAGAGACAACGCTACGAATTGTTTTACGAGCAATAGATCTAAGCTCAGACGCACGCTCAGCAGGCAACATAGAGCGACTGTCTCGTATCTTCTGTTGCTCCGAACCGGAGACCTCAGCTAACTCATGAGGGGCAGAAGGAACGACATATGGAGGTGGAGGGCGATCTAGTAACAAAAAATCATTGTGTGGTTTATTAAGGATAGGATAGAGAGGTTGCCTAACAGTGTATTGGCCAGTTACCTGTAATTTACGTTCTTTCTCTTCTAGATCCTTTAAGTCATTTATTTCTTTCTTTCTCATTTCCAATGCTTTCACATATACATTCTTCCGCTGCTCTTTCTCAAGCAAGGCTTGCTCACCCTGACCTCGTCCACGCACTTCTTTCTCACACATTCGTACACAGTCAAACATATATTGCCTAGACCTTCGCTTACACATACATTGTTCCACATACTCAATCTTTCGCAAATCAAATGACCCATGCATAGGCCAATGTAACTCAGGACCTGCACAAGTGTATTTATTCCATAATGTGCTGTACATTATAGAAGAAAGACCATGTTTAACATACATATCTCTATTGGGCGTCCCCTCTGGGGGTGCCGGTTGCGATTCTTCCAGTCTCAAATTGGTACCATTACAAAAGCAACACATCCTACGAAGTGCGCTAAAAACAGGCATGCCAAAAATAGTGCAGAATATGTAATATTATAATCAAAGTAGCACTTAAGGTGCTGTTCAAATCAAAATTAAATTGGAGAAAATTCTCCTCATTACCTGCCTATATAAATTGCAATTTATATATCAATTCAAAGGACACAAATTGACTAGTCACCCAAAACACGAGAGCCACAGTAAGTGGTGCTAAACTTCATTACCAAACAAAGGCATCAAAACCCACAGCAAGTGCTGTAAAACGGCTCTTACCAATCACAGTGCGTCCAGGTTCCAACTGCCAAGTTCTAAAATCGACCAAAATGGTCACTGCATGACGAATGAACAAAAAGGATCTCAGTCGAGGACCGGCGCCACCTGGATGGTCAAATCAGAAAGAAGGGAAAATCGCCGTGGTTGCCAAGATTCGGGTCTCCTCAGGCATTGATCGTCCGCAGCGAGATCCCAATCCTTCGTCGCGACCAATCCGTCGGGCGTCCGAGTCACTGATGAGTCCCTGTTCGGGCGCCAATTTGTCGAAGTAAGCCTCAGCAAGGCCTACTAGTGCAAGGGGTTCGCCCTTCTCTGCATAAAGTCCTCAGACCATATAGGAAGAAGTTGGCACAGAAACTGAAATAAAAGACAAAGTTTATTAAACCTCATGAGGTGGTACTACAGTTCAAACAGCACCCTTTGGAAATATTTGAAGTAGCACACTGAACTAAGAGAGCATGGTCCTTTTATACCCACGCAGGGGCTAAAAGAAGGTGGTACAATTATAGAAGCAAGACTTTCATACATATAAGGTCATATGGAAATGCACAGTCGACAGGTAGGAGGGGCTAACAGTTTTCAAGGACTAGTTGACACATTACTGTCTGTTACTGATTACTAACAGCTGCAGATCTTACTGGGCATGTGCGAAAGTGGGAGATGCTAAATATAACTTATCACTACACAGATTTTCAAGAGTAGTTAACAGAAAGGTAGGACAGAGCACATGGCAGAGAAAATGGCTGCCATGAATACAAAATGGATTCAGCGAAATGTTCACAATAGTTGCTAAATACAAGATGTCTTCTGCTATTGCTTAATCTAATCACTACTGACTTACAACACTATGTATAAATATTAAAAGCTGTTTCCTGAAGGGGCAATGCAAAAACGAGGATATTGTGTACTGTGATCCTAGCCTTGAACAGAATGTACTGATTATATGTTGAGAAAGGCTAACTAAAACAAGGAACTCGTACAGTATATGCCTAGAATAATATAATGCAAGTGTAGTGTTAAAATGTCATTGCTAAACGTGATGCAGCTCATACATGTAAAATATCAAATATCAAACAAAGCTAAAATAGGGAACCAAAGTGGGTCCAAGAGGGCCTCACTACAACCTCCCCTTGCTCGTGAAAAGACAGAGGGCCCGGTTTACACACTGGCGGAGGGGTCACAACGGTGACGGAGATCCTGTCTTCCAAAATATAAATACCATAGGAAATAATGGGATTTATATTTCAGCCGGATGGGGTATCTGTCACCGTTGTGTTGGAGTAATTTGTCTGCCAATATCTAAATCAGGCATATATTCTAAAAAAACATGCGATGAAGGGAATAAAAGAAATAAAATGTTAACCCCAACAAGAAGAGCAACAGGCTAACTTAACCCCTTCGCTGCCAGGCCTTTTCCCCTCAGGTGCCAGGCCTTTTTTTTGGCTATTTGGGGCAGTTCGCGCTTAGTCCCTCATAACCTTTTTGTCCAGATAAGCTACCCATGCCAAATTTGCGCCCTTTTTTTCCAACATCCTAGGGATTCTAGAGGTACCCAGACTTTGTGGGTTCCCCTGAAGGAGACCAAGAAATTAGCCAAAATACAGCGAAAAGTTAGTTTTTGTTTTTACAAAAAATGAGAAAAAAGGGCTGCAGAAGAAGGCTTGTGGGTTTTCCCTGAAAATGGCATCAACAAAGGGTTTGCGGTGCTAAAATCAACATCTTCCCTGCTTTCAGGAACAGGCAGACTTGAATCCGAAAACCCATTTTTTCAACACTATTGTGGCATTTTACTGCGACATGTTTTACTATTTTTGTGCTTTCAGCCTCCTTCCCGTTAGAGACAGAAATGGGTGTGAAAACAATGCTGGATCCCGGAAAGCTAAACATTTATGAAAAGTAGACAAAATGCTGAATCCAGCAAGGGGTATTTTGTGTAGATCCTACAAGGGTTTCTTACAGAAAATAACAGCTGAAATGAAAAATATTGAAATTAAGGTGAAAAAAACACTGCCATTTTTCGCCACGTTTTACTCTGTAACTTTTTCCTGCGATGTTAGATTTTTTAAAGAAATATACCTTTATGTCTGCTGGACTCTTCTGGTTGCGGAGATATATAGGCCTTGTAGGTTCATCAAGCACCCTAGGTACCCAGAGCCAATAAATGAGCTGCACCTTGCAATGGATTTTAATTCTATACTGGGTACACTGCAATTCTTTTGCTGAAATATAAAGAGTGAAAAATAGGTATCAAGAAAACCTTTGTATTTCCAAAATGGGCACAAGATAAGGTGTTGAGAAGCAGTGGTTATTTGCACATCTCTGAATTCCGGGGTGCCCAAACCAGCATGTGAATTACAAGGCATTTCTCAAATAGACGTCTTTTTTATACGTTGTCTTACATTTGAAAGGAAGAAATGTAGAGAAAGACAAGGGGCAATGACATTTGTTTTACTATTCTGTGTTCCCCAAAGTATCCCGATAAAAATGGTACCTCACTTGCGTGGGTAGGCCTAATGTTCGCGACAGGAAACACAACATGAACACATCACATTTTTACATTGAAATCTGACGTGTTTTTTGCAAGTGCCTAGCTGTAGATTTTGCCCCCTAGCTCAGCCGGCACCTAGGGAAACTTAGCAAACCTGAGCATTTTTGAAAACTAGACACCTAGGGGAATCAAAGATGGGGTGACTTGTGGGGCTCTCACCAGGTTCTGTTACCCAGAATCCTTTGCAAACCTGAAAAAACTTGGCTAAAAAAACAACTTTTCCTCACATTTTGGTGACAGAAAGTTCTGGGATCTGAGAGGAGCCACAAATTTCCTTACACCCAGCATTCCCCTAAGTCTCCCGGTATAAATGGTACCTCACTTGTGTGGATAGGCCTAGCGCCCACGACAAGAAATGCCCCAAAACACAACATAGACACATCAAATTTCCCAAAAGAAAACAGAGCTCTTTTTTCAAAAGTGCCTAGCTGTGGATTTTGGCCTCTAGCTCAGCCGGTACCTAAGGAAACCTATCAAATCTGTGCATTTTTGAAAAACTAGACACCTAGAAGAATCCAAGCTGGGGTGACTTGTGGGGCTCTCACCAGGTTCTGTTACCCAGAATCCTTTAAAAAACCTCAAAATCAGGCCAAAAAAAACACTTTTTCCTCTCATTTTGGTGACAGAAAGTTCTGGAATCTGAGAGTAGCCCCAAATTTCCTTCCACCCAGTGTTCCCCTAAGTCTCCCGATAAAAATGGTACCTCACTTGTGTGAGTAGACCTAGCGCCCGTGACAGGAAATGCCCCAAAACACAATGTAGACACATCACATTCTCCCAAAGAAAACAGACTTGTTTTTTGCAAAGTGCCTAGCTGTAGATTTGGCCTCTAGCTCAGCTGGTACCTAGGGAAACCTACCAACCCTGTGCATTTTTGAAAACTAGACACCTAGGGGAATCCAAGATGGGGTGACTTGTGGGTCTCTCACCAGGTTCTGTTACCCAGAATCCTTTGCAAACCTCAAAATCAGGCCCAAACAAAACCACTTTTTCCTCATATTTTGGTGACAGAAAGTTCTGGAATCTGAGAGGAGCCACAAATTTCCTTCCACCCATCGTTTCCCCAAGTCTCCAGATAAAAATGGTACCTCACTTG
Source organism: Pleurodeles waltl (assembly GCF_031143425.1). Classification (NCBI taxonomy): domain Eukaryota; kingdom Metazoa; phylum Chordata; class Amphibia; order Caudata; family Salamandridae; genus Pleurodeles; species Pleurodeles waltl. The sequence continues at coordinate 629,720,255 of NC_090451.1, read as the reverse complement.
TGTGGTTAGGCCTAGCGCTCACAACAGGAAATGCCCGAAAACACAAGGTGGAAACATCACATTCTCCAAAAGAAAACAGACCTGTATTTTGGAAAGTGCCTAGCCGTGGATTTTGGCCTCTAGCTCAGTCGGCACCTAGGGAAACCTACCAAACCTGCACATTTTTTAAAACTAGACCCAAGGGGAATCTAAGATGGGGTGACCTGTGGGGCTCTGACCACGTTCTGTTACCCAGAATTCTTTGCAAACCTCAAAATTTAGCCAAAAAAACACTTTTTCCTCACATTTTGGTGACCGAAAGTTCTGGAATCTGAGAGGAGCCACAAATTTCCTTACACCCAGCATTCCCCCAAATCTCCTGATAAAAATGGTACCTCACTTGTGTGGGTAGGCCTAGTGCCCGCAACAGGAAATGCCCCAAAACACAACGTGGACACATCACATTCTCCCAAAGAAAACAGACCTGTTTTTTACAAAGTGCCTAGCTGCTGATTTTGGCCTATAGCTCAGCCGGCACCTAGGGAAACCTACCAAACCTGTGCATTTTTTAACACTAGACACTTAGGGGAATCCCAAATTTCCACCCAGCGTTCCCCCAAGTCTCCAGATAACTATAGTACCTCACTTGTGTGGTTAGGCCTAGTGCCTGCGAAAGGAAATGCCCCAAAACGCTATGTGGACAAATCAAAATGATCAAATATTAACTACACGTTTTTGCGGGGGGAACCTGCGTTTTAGGTCCTGGGCTCAGCAGCCATATAGGGAAACCTACCAAACTCCATCATTTCTGAAAACTAGACACCAGAGGGAATCCAGGGAGGTGTGACTTGCGTGGATCCCCTAATGTTTTCTTAGCCAGAATCCTCAGCAAACCTCAAATTTAGCTAAGAAAAAATCACATTTTCTCCCACATTTCTATGTGGGATCACTGCACCGGGACAAATTTCCTACCACCCAACGTTCCCCTCAGCCTCCCGGTAAAAATGATACCTCACTTATGTACGTTGGCCAAGTTCCTGTGACAGGGGAAGAGCAAAAAACATGTTGAAATTGAGGGGGAACCACAGCGGGTCCAAAAGGGCAGTTTGAAAAAAAAATTTTTGGGTTGACAAGGGCAGCAGAAATTTTATCAGTATCGATGAGACAATGCTGGGTGGTAGGAACTGTGTGGAGTCCTGCAGATTCCGGAAGGTTCCATCACAAAAATGAGGGAAAAATGTGTGATTTCCAGCAAAGTTGGAGGTTTTCAGGGCATTGTGGGTAAGAAAATGGTGTGGGGAGCATATGAAGCACACCACCCTGGAATCACCCAGATATTTAGTTTTCAGATGTGTCTAGGTCTTGTGGATTTTTCTACATGGCAGCGTCCCAAAGTCCAAAAAGTGCAGACCTCACCATTCGAAGTGGGACGATTTTGAGAGTTAGCCAAGCTCTCATGGCCCAAATGTAAAACCAAAACCCAAAATAATCAAATGTCCTTTTGCTTGCTTGCCATAGGATAAGATGTTTTAGTATGCAGTTGGGGTGGGGGCATAACCAGGCCTATACTGTTTGGTAGCCACCACCCCACTATTTTATATATTTTTTTAATTCCCTGGCATCTAGTATGCCTTCTCACCCCACCGGGAGTGGCTCTGGGTTAATTGCCCCATCTGCCCACCGGTGGGCAGAACAACTTTGGCCCTTATTTTGGGAAAAACCCTTACCTGGTCTCTGCCGGGCTTTCTGCTCCCCTTGGGGCAGATGGGCCTTCCAAAAATAGGCCAATCAGCCCCCAAGGGGGAGGGGCAGTAATGACCTAAAATAAATTTGCCCCCCTGGGGAACGACCCTTGCCTAAGGGGTCGCTAACCCCTTCGCACAAAAAATGGACGCAAAAAAAATATATCCCTGCTGTCTAGGAGTTTCTGCTCCCAGGGGGGACAGAAAAGGCCTAAAAATATTTTGTCCCCCTGGGGAGCGGCCCCTTTGGCAATGGGCCAATATATATATATCATAAAACATATATAAACATAAATAAAAAACAAAATTCCTTGGTGTCTAGTGTTTCTGCCCCCTTGATTGGCTTTATAAAAATAGGCAGATCTGCCCCCAAGGGGGGCAGAAATGCCCTATAAGTAAATTTGCCCCCAAGGGAGCGACCCTTGCCTAAGGGGTTGCTCCCCACATACAAAAAAAAACCATATATATCCCTGGTGTCTAGCGGTGTCTGCCCCCTCCCCAGGGGGGCAGACCCGCCTAATTATAATAGGCTGATCTGAATGGCCTAAAAATAAATTGCCATCTGGGGAGTGGCCCTTGCCCAAGGTGCCACTCCACTTATTCAATTATCAAAAAAAAAAAAAATCCCTGTTGTCTAGTGGGCATTTCTGCTGCCCGATCACATCGCAATCGGCCTGCAGAAATGCTGAGAAAGACATAAATCTCGGCCCCTCCAGTGATCGGAGGAGCAATGCAAAAGCATTTCTCCTCCGATCGGCGCTGGAAGCTGAGCTTCTAGCGCAGAGGGGCAGGCCTCTGAAGAGGTCAGCATGCAATCGCGCACTGGCGTCATCAGACGCCACAGGGGGTCAGGAGAGGGGGCGGGGAGGAAGGGGAAGCGATTCCCATTCCATCCCTGCTCAGGTGAGGGGGGTTCCAGGACTTTTGTCTAGTGGCAGTTTTGATGCCATAAAGTAGCTCAGAAGGTTTATATGCCTACTGCAAAGATCAAATCTGTATTTTATGTGAATAGCTGAGTGAATTAGTAAAGCCAGCCATTACCTGCACTATAATATAAATTAAATGTATGTGCGAGGGAGTCTATGGAGAGATGAAGGGCACTTTTGCTGGGTGGTAGTGAGGGAATCCGAGGAGGAGGTCATGGGAGTGGGAGCACCAATAATGATTGTTGGACTGGGCACTAGAGGCGCTAAAGACTGTGACGATTGGTATGTGACAAGGTGAAGTAAGTGTGTCTTTTTTTCAGTGTCCTGAGAGAATGTCTGATTGAGGGAAGAAGCGAAGGTAAGGTGACCTCTACTGTTGCACTTATAGACACACCCAGTAGCAATTTTGCGACTGTCTACGCAGGCTAGTGTTTTAGAGCAACAGTTTAGCAAGTAGCAGAGATGGCATCTCGGTGGATAACTGCTGATCAAGCCCAAACTTGGGTTATAGAGGACAGCTCTGACATAGGATCAGAGACTGAGGCAGCAGATACCGAGACAGCATCTGAGGGATTAGGACAGTGGAGCAGACTCAGGGAGTGATTTTTCAGTCGGAGAAGTCCCATTCGATAATTCCTCTTTCAGGGATTCTGAAGGAGGTGATGAGGACAGACCTGCTGTCCCTTCGCCGGCACAGACTGTGCAGCGGGACAATAGCTGGTTAGCCCAACCCATAGAGTAGGTGCATGCAACGGCAAGCACAGAGAGAGTGCTCTCTTGGGAGCTCCCCAAATTAGTTCAGCCCCAAATTCCACCACCCAAATTGTATTGTGGATACATCAACATTATCACAAAACAACCTGTCTTTGTAAGGCAGGCACCTGCGTTTTGGGTCCTGGGCTCGGCGGCCAAATAGGGAAACCTACCAAACCCAGACATTTCTGGAAACTAGACACCGGGGGGGGGATAGGGAGTACCCAAATCCTCCCTAAGCACCCAAAATCCTCAACCGCGACTCTTGCAGCTAGCAAGGCTTGTTTGCGGTCTTTCTGCGTGGAAACAACTCTGCATCCCCCAGCACACCGTGGGACATCTTCTGACCAAAGGAGAAGTTCCTGGCACCTTCCGTTGTTGCAGAATCTTCGGCTTCTTCCACCCGGAGGCAGCCCTTTTGGACCTTCATCCGGGGTTTAGTGGGCTCCTGCCCCCCCTGGACACTTGTGTGACTCTTGGACTCGGTCCCCTTCCTTTACAGGTCCTCAGGTCCAGTAATCCGACTTCAGTGCTTTGCAGTCAGTTGTTGTCCTTGCAGAATCTCCTATCTTGACTCTACTGTCTTTCTGGGGTAGTAGGGTAACTTTACTCCTACTTTTCAGGGTCTTGGGGGTATCTTGGACACCCTTAGTGTTTTCTTACACTCCCAGCAACCCTCTACACACTACACTAGGTCTGGGGTCCATTTGTGGTTCGCATTCCACTTTTGGAGTATATGGTTTGTGTTGCCCCTAGGCCTATTTCTCCCTATTGAATTCTATTGTGGTCTACAGTGTTTGCACTACTTTTCTAACTGTTACTTACCTGATTGTGGTTTGTGTGTATATATTTTGTGTATATTACTTACCTCCTAAGGGAGTCTATCCTCTGAGATACTTTTGGCATATAGGCGGTCATTCCAACCGCGGCGGGCGGCGGATCGCCGCCCGCCAAGCGGTTCCTGCCGAATGACCACTCCGCGGTCAAAAGACCGCGGCGGCCATTCCGGCTTTCCTGCTGGCCCGGCGGGCGACTGCCATAAGGCCGCCCGCCGGCCCAGCGGGAAAACCCCTGCAACAATGAAGCCGGCTCCGAATGGAGCCGGCGGAGTTGTAGGGGTGCGACGGGTGCAGTGGCACCTGTCGCAATTTTCACTGTCTGCATAGCAGACAGTGAAAATCTTTGTGGGGCCCTGTTAGGGGGCCCCTGCACTGCCCATGCCAGTGGCATGGGCAGTGCAGGGGCCCCCAGGGGCCCCACGACACCCGTTCCCGCCATCCTGTTCCTGGCGGTAAACACCGCCAGAAACAGGGTGGCGGGAAGGGGGTCAGAATCCTCATGGAGGCGCTGCAAGCAGCGCCGGCATGGAGGATTCCCTGGGCTAGGGGATAACCGGCGGGAAACCGCTGGTTCCCCTTTTCTGACCGCGGCTTTACCGCCGTGGTCAGAATCGCCCGGGAAGCACCGCCAGCCTGTTGGCAGTGCTTCCGCTGCCCTCCGCCCTGGCGGTCATGGACCGCCAGGGTCAGAATGACCCCCATAGTCACTAAAATAAAGTACCTTTATTTTTAGTAACTCCGAGTATTGTGTTTTCTTATGATATAGTGCTATATGATATAAGTGGTATAGTAGGAGCTTTGCATGTCTCCTAGTTCAGCCTAAGCTGCTCTGCTACAGCTTCCTCTATCAGCCTAAGCTGCTAGAACACCTCTATTCTACTAATAAGGGATAACTGGGCCTGGCACAAGGTGTAAGTACCACAAGGTACCCACTATAAGCCAGGCCAGCCTCCTACAGTGCACCATTTTAATTCTTGTCCCCTGAGGATAGAAAGCATGTTTGGTTCACTAATGATTCATTGAAATACGTGGGTACTAAAAGACATTGGAAAGAAGTGTCATACAGTCCAGTTACTGAAAAGTTGTTGCATACCACAGGAGAAGGAAAAAGTAGCCAATATGCAGAGTTGTACGCTGTGTGTGTGGTTCTAAAGCAAACGCTTCCTGAGACTAGTCACTTTCACACTGATTCTTGGTTCACTACCAATGGATTAGCCATCTGGCTTTCCACAAGGCATGCACATAACTGGTTCATTCATTCAAAGGAGGTGCGTGGGAAAGAGTTGTGGCAGGATATTTGGGAAATGTTAAAACAGAGTAAAGTCATAAATGCTCATTGTCCAATTGACACATTAGAACACTGGTTCAATTCCCTTGCAGACGTCAAAGACAAAAGTTCAGAGGCAGAAGTGTCAACCCAGAATTCTGACTTGGTGGGGATGGCTAAGTGGGCGCACCAGAAATGTGGACATCTGGGAGAAAAAGCCACTTACAGGTGGGCAGAGATTAGAGGGATGCACATTCCTCTAGATTTGATAAAAACTGTAATTCTGTAATGTCCTATTTGTCAGCACACACAACAGAGATCTGTCCCACAAACAGTTAAAGATCAGTTGAGGAGAGGAAAGTTACCAGGACAGATATGGCAAATTGATTACATTGGACCACTACTGATTAATAGAGGGTGTCAATACGCCTGTACTGCAGTGGACACTTATTCTGGATTCTTGATTGCTGTCCCTTGCAAACGTATCTCTCAGCACAATACTATCAGAACTCTGTACTTGCTAATGTTATACTATGGAGTACCACTCCAGATCCAGAGTGACACAGGGTCACACTTCAAAGGTAATTTGGTACAGGACTACTGTTCTCAGCACAAAATTAAGTGGATATATCATATTCCTTATTATCCACAGGCCTCAGGACTGACTGAGAGAACGCATGGTTCACTGAAAGCTCAATTGCGAAAATTATCTGATGGAACTTTGAAAAACTGGAGAGAACATTTAAATGAAGCACACCAGATTCTGAACAATAGACCAGTAACAAACACTGAAACACCTTTGCTTTGCAGATACAACCACATGTGGCCACCGATACCATCACATACTGGGAAATAAAACCTGGAGCGTTAGCTCCTTACAGAGCTACACCTGAATCTGCAGGTCTTGACTTACATGCTTTACAAGCTTACAGACTAAAACCCCTAGACATAGCGTTGTGTGAAACAGGTGTTGGAATACAGATTCCCCTAGAGCATTTTGGATTGATTGCTCCCAGGTCTGTGTTGGCCCTTAAAGTTATTCAGGTTTTAGGGGGAGTGATTGATGCAGATTACCAACCAGAAATCAAAGTTATTCAGTTAAATAGTGGAGAAGTGGACTTATTTATTCAAATTGGAGACAGAATTGCCCAACTTGTCATAAGTGCAGTGTATGGAGGTTTGGTAAGGAAGGGGACTGGGGCGTGGCCTGACCGCCGGGCAAGATGGGCGTCACTATGTGAGGCTCTGCCTGGCCCGGGGCCGTTTATCCGTACATTTCCCCATCTGACGGTGCTGGCGGGTGCGAGCCTAGTGCACCCTGCTAGGAGGAGCCCCTGGGCTGCTTTTAGGCGGCTCGGGAGCGGCGGTGCGGCCGGAGCAGCCGTGGAGAGACGCGGGCGGGCCTGCTGACGGCCGCGCCCGCGCGCGCAAGGCGCAGAGCGGGCGAGCGGAGGCCCGCGACTACATCTGGAGGTGCGTGGCCGAGAGCGGAGCTGCGCCTGGGGGCTATTCGGCGACGTAGTCGAGTCGCGGCCCTGCGGCGCGCTCGATCGCGGTGGCGCTGTCGCGGAGAGGGCACCGCTGGGCCCCGTGATTCATCTGATTCATACAAGCTGCCGTGGGGGAGCCTCTCAGGGGGATACTTGAAGTTCGCAGCTGCTCTCCCTTGGCTTCGGGGGAGGTACCACCCGGAATACTTAGGCGGGGCACCCTGGGGACCGCTAATCGAGGACACGAGGCGGTACCCGGTTGAGGGCGGTGAAGGCTGTGATCGGGGGGCCCGAGGAGGGTGAACGAGCGGCGACTATCCGGTTGGACAATGTGGGCTGAGCGGGCTTGAAGGAACTGGCTGATGCTCTGGTGCCCTGCTATTTGATGACCTCAGCTGTTGGTGTTGGTCCTACGGTGAGTTCTGCGCTAGCTGGAGGGGCCCCTGGATTTTGGGCACCCTGGTGACTGGTTCTAATTGCTTGGTCACGGCCAGAGGTGTTGGTGCACAGTGGAACAATGGGCAAGGCTGATCAGCGCCAGGCCAAACTTACCTTTGAAGGGGGGAAAAAAAAGAACGCTGCTGCCAGCTCCCAGCCCTGTGAGGAGACGAATGGAGAGGATGGCCCTGGGGCATCGGTGAGGTCCATGTTCTTGGACCTCAAGACCAGCTTGGCTGGCATTGACGCCAAGCTGGATCACGTAACTGTGCAACTCGATCACATCAGGGCAAGTGTAGACGATCACAACTCCAGGTTTGAGGTCCTGGAGTCACGCACATCTGAGATAGAGGACGCACGCCAGGGTGACAGGGATCAGATTGCACGAATGGAGCGAATTCTTGAAGTCATACGCAACAAGAACGAGGACTTGGAGGCAAGATCCCGCCGTAATAACATTCGCATTGTGGGACTGCCAGAGGCGACCGAGATGGGGCGAATGGAAGACTTCATAGAGCAGATGCTATCTGATCTGTTCGCTGGTGAGCTCTCCCGGATGTTAGTGGTTGAGAGAGCTCACAGGTCTTCGAGGCCCAACCCCCAATTATCACGCGTCTGCTGAACTACCGTGATCGTGACGCTGTGCTTCGTCTGGCAAGGGAGAGACGTCCGTTGCTTTATAAGAACTCCGAAATAAAAAAATTCCCAGATTACACTCTCGGTGTGCAGACCCAGAGGCGTGCTTTTCTGCCGGTTAAGCGACTGTTGAATCAAGCGGGAGTAAGCTTTACCCTGCTATACCCTGCTAGGCTGAGGGTGCGTCACGAGGGTAAGATGCTCCATTTTACGGATCTGAAACAGGCGACCAAATTCGCTCGGCAGTTGCCTAAGAGACGGGAGACTGCGGAGCGCCGGGGCCGTGGTGATGACGCCGCCGTTCTGAGTGACAATGACTAATAAGCTCCGATCGACCTGATACTCATTGCTGGAGCCGCTTGGGTGCGTTGGCTTGCTCCTTGCCTGGATCCGTCCGCCTGATGACTTGTAGTTAGCCCACGGGCCCCTCTCTCCCGGTGTCTGCTGGGCAGAGAGGTACCAGGCCGGTTACAGCCCCTAGGATGAGTCCTGTTATTCACTGTTTTTGTCCTCGAGGAGGGCTTTGGGGTCAAGATGGGTGGGTCACTCGTTGGGTCCGATTGGGGGGCCTGAGTGGGTGGGGGGTATCTCACATGTTCGTGGGGTATTGTTTCTTTTTCTTTGTATGAAAGTTTTATTTGATCCATTGCTAAATCTATGGCAGGTGGTGGTAGATCTTTGTGTGCAATGCTGGCTGATTGCTGACCGGGCTGAGGGGTGAGGAAATGTCTGTGGTTAGATGTTTGACTTGGAACGTGCGAGGGCTTAATGATAGAAGGAAAGCTCGACTTGTGGCTGCATATGTTAAGAGACATGCAATTGATGTCTGTATGCTTCAGGAGACACACTTGGTGAAGTCCACAATATGCAGGCTAAGAACTGCACTGCTCCACATACTCGGGTTATTCCTGTGGAGTTGCAATTCTTCTTCGTAAGGGTCTGCAGTGGCGCACGAAGAAGGTCCTGGTAGACCCAAACGGCAGATACGTACTGATGAGTGGTATGCTACTAGACAAAGCGTGTCGCCTAGTTGCTGTGTATGGGCCGAATGTTGATGATCCAGGATTCTTCTTGGAGCTGTGGCGTCTGGTGGAGTCGCTGGGGCCGGGTGCTGTGCTCTGGGGGGGAGATTTTAATGTAGTGCTAGATGCTAAGATGGATAGGGAGAGCTTGGCCAGGATACAGCATGTTGCGGCGGCTAAAGCCTTGGAAGGTGTGATGCGAGATGGTGCGCTGGTGGACTTGTGGCGACAGTGGCACAGAGAGGCGAGGGAAGGTACATGTTTGAACTATGTACACGGAAGCTGGTCTCGAATTGATCGCTGGCTGGGTACCAGGGATATATTGGCCTGGACTAGAGCGGTCGACCATCTCCCTCGTACGTTGTCGGATCACTCGCCGGTATGTCTGGAATTGGAGATGCCGACTGAATTTGGTAGGTCGGTTATGTGGCAGCTGCCTAAGGGGGCGCTTCGAGATGCGGCCTTCCGAGAGGAATTGCGTGAGGCGATTAAACTGTATTTTGCCGAGAACCAGGGATCGATTGGGTCCCCAGGTACTCTTTGGGAGGCATTTAAAGTTGTTATCAGAGGGGTCTGTCTCTCGAAACAGCATGGTATAGTTAAAACTCTAAGGAGAGAGCTGGCTGAAATTGAGTCGCAGCTTGCTGAGTTGGAAAGGCGACTGGCATCCCACTGGTCCAGTGATGTTCTGGCGGAGATTAGTCGAGAGGTATCGCTGTATGAGGAGATCTCCCTTAGGGAAATTTTCTTCCTCAGGAGGGAGGCCCGCGCACGCCAGTATGGGGAGGGCGAAAGGGCTGGACGTGCGCTGGCAGCGTTACTTCGCAAACCTTGGGCCAGTGATTATGTCTCCGAGGTCATGGATGGTGAGGGTGGGAGCGTGTCAGGACCGGGTGGAGTTATGCAGGTGTTTACCAAGTTTTACACGAGGCTTTATGCGGCTCCGGCGGGCGCTAGCGCGACTGATGCACAGGTGATCTTCGAGGATATTGCGCTAGTATGGTTCGATGAGGTGCACAGGAAATACTTAGACGAACCATTCTCAGTAGAAGAGGTGGCTGCGGCCATACGTGGCCTGCCTGGAGAGAAGTCCCCTGGGGTGGACGGCCTGTCCCCCGCATTCTATAAAGAGTATGTGGATATTTTAGCTCCCCGGCTGTTGGCGGTATATTCAGAAGCCCTGGAGACTGGGTCGCTACAGGCCTCGCTCCGGGAGGCTTTGATAGTGACGATCCTGAAACCTGGAAAGGACCCGACTCGATGTGATTCGTATCGTCCGCTTTCCATGATAAATATTGACAACAAAATCCTAGCAAAAATGATCGCAGCAAGAGTGCAACCTCTCCTCCCTAGATTAGTGCTACCGGATCAGTCGGGTTTTGTCCCGGGAAGGTCTACGGGCCACAACTTGCGCACCTTTTTTGCGGTGGCGGGTACACTGGTAGAGGATGACAATGCAGCAGCTGTTTTTCTGGACGCAGCTAAAGCGTTCGATTCCTTGACATGGGACTATATGTTCGCTCTGTTGGGTAGGGTGGGACTTAGCACGCGCTTCCTTCGCTGGATTAAACTATTGTATACGTTGCCCACTGCTAGATTGCGCATTAATGGGAACGTGTCTGCTGCGTTTCTGATTGTGCGCGGCACGCGCCAGGGATGCCCGTTGTCCTCTCTCCTTTTTGCCGCGGCGATGGAACCCTGGGCGGCCCGGCTTCGACAGAAATATAACGATAGAGGATTGCAATTCCGGCAGCGTCCTATCCTGATATCTCTGTACGCTGATGATATTGCATTATATGTACGAAATCCTGACCAAAATCTGGATATACTGCTAGATGAGATTGTGCGCTTTGGTACCTATTCAGGTATTACTATTAATTGGTCTAAATCTGTGGTGCTGCCTCTGACTCCCAGGGCGTCGCGGTATGACTCTCGATACCCTCTGGTGTGGGCAGATGGCCCGGTGCAGTACCTGGGCGTACAGCTGAGTTGCGCTGTGGAGGAGCTGTGGCGGGCTAACTATGGCGCTGCTCTGGCGTGGTTGGAGAGGAAGGTTGAGGCTTGGAGGGCCCTTCCGTTATCAATGATAGGGCGTATTGCTATTGCAAAGATGGTGGTCCTACCGAAGTTTTTGTATTTATTTTTTAATCTTCCTCTCCCGCTCCCGAAAGGCTACTTAAAACGTCTGCGCTCGGCACTGATCTGTCTGGTATGGGCGGGCCGACGCGCACGTAGTTCATGGGAGAGGTTGACGCTGCCGTTTGAACTGGGTGGGCTCGCTGCGCCAGATATGGAATTATACTATCTTTGTGCTCAGGCGTATTTTGCGTATTACTGGCTTAACCCTATCCGTTATTTGCCGCACATGGCACCTGAGAGCGACTCTGTATGGCCGGATGACCTGTCGCGGGCATTTGGTAGATGTGTCCCGTCCCGGGCGCGGGGGATTGATACGGTGGCATGCACGATGCGGGCGTGGGGTATGTTGATGCGGCGGTCCGGGGTTGCGGTTCCGTTCGCTCCTTCTCTGCCAGTCCTGGCGATAGCCGATGGACAGTTGTACCGAGACGGTGGAGTACGTGGGTTTCTCCGAGATGCCGGTCTGACCGAGATGAAAGATTGGATGGCGGAGGGTCGCCTGCTTGAAGTATCTGAGGTGCTGGCTGATCGCGAGTGCACGGCGCTTCAGCGTATGTATGCTATCCGAGTCCGTTCTTTTTTGCAAAATCGCCTGGGTGGTTCGGCGGAGACACATGTGGAGTTCCGTGCGCTGGAGGTTCTTTGCTGTGCGCAGTCGCCTAATAGGCTGGTCACCAAACTATATAACTGTATGCAGGAGCAGAGGAATAATCTCCGAGAACCGTCTAGGCTCGCGTGGGAGGCGGACCTGGGAGTGCCCATCCCGGAGGCCCTGTGGCGTGACTGCTGTGCGCATATGAGAGCGTTGACACCAAATTATAGATTTAGATTGCTGCACTTTAAATTTTTGCACAGACTATATTACTCTCCAGCATGGTTGCACTCCTTGGGGTTGCGTGAGGATGCGCGCTGTGTACGCTGTTGGGCACTGGGAGCTGTTTTTTTTAATTTGGCATGGGAGTGTGCGGATGTTTACGCCTTCTGGGTGGCAGTTTTTAATGCAATCTCTGAAATGGTCGGAATAGAGATACCTGCCAATCCTAGAACCACGCTGCTTGGGTGCGTGGAGGATCTTCAGGTAACGCATAGGCGTTTGGTGGGCCTGCTATTGCTGCTGGCCAAGTGTAGAGTGGCCATGTGTTGGGGTGGGACGAGAGTGCTGCGCTGTTCTGAATGGTTAAGCGATGCTGCTTTTTGTCATGATCAGCTCATGGTCTACTGGAGCTTGATGCCTGAAGGGTCTAGACCCAAAGATATATGGGCCCCGTTGAATAACTTCTTAGCGGCCCAAGTCGAGTGAGTGAAATAACCGAAGAGGCCCGGACTGTGTTGTTACCCCCCTCTGTCTGCTGGCATCCTCGCCAGAAAGGTGAATGATTGCTGACCCCTGGCTATATGCCCTACCTGCCTCTTTTGTTTGTATCGGCTGTTGTCCCCTTCTTCTGCGGTATGATACTGCCACTACACCACTACCAGAAGCTGCCCTGTAGTGGTCTGGTACGGATTCTGTCATCAATAATGGATTGAGTAGTTTAGAGGGGCAAATTGGATTGCAGCGATTAATGTGTGCCTATCTGATCTCTCCTACACGACATGTATGCTGATATTGCGGATTATGGCAATTTTCTTTTGTTATGATGCTATGAAGGGACTGTTGTTTTCTTCTGTATGTTAATAAGATAAAATCAATATAAAAAAAAAAAAAAAAAAAAAAGGAAGGGGACTGCCCCAGCCCTTCTGACAGTGCAAGGAAAGGTAAGTTCAGCAGATAAAAACCTCAGTGCTAAGATGTGGGTTGAATCCCCAAATGGCACTCCGGAATCTGCAGAAATTAAAGCAAAGGGCCCCAATAACGCCCTGCTGATTATAAAACAAGGAATGGAAAAAGAAGAGCACATTTCTGATGACAAATGTTTTTTGCAAGAAACGTCATACTTGATTCTTTTACAGATCCTACTACGACTTGCCACTGACCATGAGTGTGCTGTGTGGTCTCCCTTCGGGCGTTTGCATGTCGGGTCAGGGGAGGGACCGCACCCCCAACCTAAACCTCATTGATAACCTTTGTGCAACGCTACTGCTGCTTTTAAAGTACAAAACCTATGGATCTAGTTAGCACTAATTGTGCGTCGCCGATTCAAGTTCTACATGGGAACAATACAGAGTACCATAGATGTTCTGTCAACTTGTTTGATTACATTCAACTAAGTAATGGCTTGTTATCATCTGATGACTGCTGCCAGTCTCATTAAGCAAAATTGCCAGTTAGCTGGCTGTTTTCGTGTGAAAACCTGACTTTCACTTATATTCCAGCAAACCTTTCAGGTGGACCATGCACCTTTACCTGATTAGAACTCATGATGTTTTCATGTAATTCTACACCAACTTGCTATCCTAGAGACACTATTCAATCAGTTATTATCCCAATCAGAATAAATAAGCTTCAGTCTTTTCATTGTAGGTGTGTCTGATTTAAAAGTTTATAAGAGCAATATGTTAATCCACTTCTATTGCTTTCTAGTGTTTGCTTTTATCATTGAATTATGTTGCTCTATTATAATGCAAACCTGATTTGCTTATGATGTTTTCTTTTTTTTAAATAAGAGAAAAAGTACACAAAGTCATTGGTCAGAGGGTAGAGATGTAGTAAAAGTGGATGTGTTTGACCACTGACTTTGTGTTTCACCACTGTACATATTAGTTGTTCAGTGTTCACCAGTTGCAGATTACATTTTGTATTCAGTTTAGCTGCCTATTGGCTTTATCGTGGTGTTAGACATTGCAATTGAGACATTGCGGATGAGCTCTGTTTTTCCACATGGTAAACTAAGCTTGTTTCTTTGTATTTCTCTCACTGAACACGAACAGTCCCTGATAATAAAGTACTTTTTTTTTGTTTTCTCCAGTACAGGGAAAGGCGCAGCTTTGGAAGGAAAGCCTTGAAATGCTGGCCAGTTTTCAACGATTTTCTTCCAACTCCGACCTACAGTAGCCAGCATGTTTGAATATTTCCATCTGAGGGGGAGGGCCTTTCAGATGGCTTTTTCCATGGTTGTTTAAGCTATAAAAGAGGTGGCCCTGCTCAGTATCGAGGTAATTTCTGAGACCTTGGTCAGAATTGGACGTCAAATGCCTGACACTTTCCTGGGAGGGTGAGGATCTCTTTCTTGCAGTTGAACAAGGGTCGTCTTCTTGCTGGCACGAGAAAGATGAAGAGCTTGGCAGGCCCTACGGTGATTAATTTTTACTTTATCCTTTGCTTTGCAATTATGCTAGTCACATATATTTGCTGTGTACATTGCAGTTGAGAATCATTTTGATATATTTTCCTTTCATTGCTGTGACTATTTTTAAACTAATCTCCTTCATTTTTTAGGAACCTCGTGGTGAAGTAATAATAAATGTCTTCTTAAAACTAAGAAGTGCATTCCAGAGATTTTTGTCAACTCGGTCATTAGTGAAAGCAAAACAGGGCTCTAGGCCTACCAACACAAGTGAGGTACAATTTTTATCAGGAGACATAGGGTAATGCTGGGTGGAAGAAAGTTTGTGGCTTCTCTCAAATTCGAGAACTTTCCACCAACGAAATGTGAGGAAAAACTGTTTTTTGCCAGATTTTGAGGTTTGCAAAGGGCTCTGGGTAACAGAGCCTGGGGAGAGCCCCACAAAACACTCCATTCTGAATTCCCTAGGTGTCTAGTTTCCAAAAATATGTAGGTTTGCTAGGTTTCCCTAGGTGCCGGCTGAGCTAGAGGCCAAAATCCACACCTAAGCACTTTGCAAAAAACAGGTTTGTATTTCTTTGGGAAAATGTGATGTGTCCAAATTGTGTTTTGGGGTATTTCCTGCTGCGGGCACTAGGCCTACCCACACAAGTGAGGTACCATTTTTATCAGGACACTTGAGGGAATGCGGGGTGGAAGGAAGTATGTGGCTCTGCTCCGCTTCCAGAACTTTGCAGCACCGACATCTGAAGGAAAATAGTTTTTTTCCCCCATTTTGAGGTTTTCAAAGGATTCTGAGTAACAGAACCTGGTGAGAGCCCCACAAGTCATCTCATCCTCAATTCTCCTAGGTTTCTAGTTTTGAAAAATGCTCAGGTTTGGTAGGTTTCCCTACATGCCGGCTGAGCTAGAGGCCAAAATCCACAGCTAGGCACTTTCCAAAAAATACGTCAGATTTCAATGTAAAAATGTAATGTGTCCATGTTGCGTTTCCTGTTGCGGGCAGTAGGCCTAACCACCTAAGTGAGGTACCATTTTTATGGGGAGACTTGGAGGAACACAGAATAGCAGAACAAGTGTTATTGCCCCTTGTCTTTCTCTACATTTTTTCCTTCCAAATGTAAGACAGTGTGTAAAAAAGAAGTCTATTTGAGAAATAGCTTGTAATTCACATGCTGGTATGGAGATGTGGAAATAACCACTGCTTCTCAACACCTTATTTTGTGCCCATTTTGGAAATACAAAGGTTTCCTTGATACATATTTTTCACTCTTCATATTTCACCAAATGAATTGCTGTATACCCGGTATACAATAAAAACCCAGTGCAAGGGTTTTTAATGAACCTATAAGCCCTATATCCCCGCAACCAGAACAGTCCAGCAGACGTGCTGATATATTGCTTTAAAAAAATCTGCAATAGCTAGAAAAATTTATAGAAGAAAACGTGGACAGAAGTTGCTCTTTTTTTTCCTCAATTTCAATATTTTTTTATATTTTAGCTGTTACTTTCTGTAGGAAAACCTTGAAGGATCTACAGAAATGACCCCTTGCTGGATTCAGAATTTTGTCTACTTTTCAGAAATGGTTAGCTGGCCGGGATCCAGCACTGGTTTCACACTTATTTCTGTCCCTAACTGGAAGGAGGCTGAAAGCACATAAAATAGTAAAAGTGGGGTATGTCCCAGTAAAATGCCAAAATTGTGTTGAAAAATATGGTTTCCTGATTCACGTCTGCCTGTTCCTGAAAGGTCGGAAGATGGTGATTTTAGCACAACAAACCCTTAGTTGATGCCAGTTTCAGGGCAAAAAAACACATGCTATCTTTTGCAGCCCTTTTTCCCCATTTTTCTGAAAAAAAACACAACAAAATTTTAGCTGTATTTTGGCTAATTGCTTGGTCTCCTCCGGGGGAACCCACAAACTCTGGGTACCTTTACAATCCCCAGGATATTTGGAGACAAAAAACGCTAATTTGGCGTGGATACCTTATGTGGACAAAATGTTAGGAATGCCTAAGCACGAACTACCCCAAGCAGCCAAAAAAGAGCTCAGCACTAGGGGTGAGGTGTGGGGGAGGGCGGGGGCAGCATCTAAGGGGTTAATGGGGACATCAGCAGGTTCATGCCCATAGATTGTACCAATTGAGTTGCAAGACAGACATCCAGTGCACACTTGAAGAGGCACCAAATACAGTGGAACACAGGCTGTAAACAGTAGAACCATACTGCCCAAAAAGACAAAGAGCAGTTGTCCTTTAGTTCCTCCCAAAATGGCACACCAAAGTACTGTATCAAGCGAGCACGATGCAACTGGTGGTGCGGTAGTTCCATCACCATTTTGCTTTGAGACAGGAGATCCATTAAAGTGCAGCAAAAGTAGAATTAAAATACCACCAATGAGGAATAACACAAGTTGTATGTCTCCAAATACAGTTGAAAACAAAGAGTGTATAAAAGACGCAATCACTCCGAAAACAGTCTGGAAAGTAAACCTAGACCCAACCACTTTATAAAAGTGTGCAACACTTGTGGTGTTAGACACAATAAAAATGTGACTCAAAAGTTCAACAAAGTGTTGAGGAAAGTTGGTATTTAACTGAAATTCTTTTAGCCCCCAATCCTCCTCTGAGGGGGAGGTGGAGCAGAAAGCCCATTAGTCTCCAGGGACATTTAAAAGATTTATAGTGGTGGGAACAGCCTACCATGGGTATGCCTTCACTCCAATAAAATATGCTGACAGCCTTTCTGCAGCCCGGGGGAGTAGGAGGGGGTGATTATGCCCAATCCCACGAGAACACCAGGGACATAAAAAAATATAGGGTTAGGTGCTGCCACTTATGAATATTGCCATGCCCCCACCGCACTAAAAGAATATGCTTGCAGACTTTTCTTCTCCCCTTACAGGAGGGCAGATTGGGTAATTACCCACTATAGCTGAACTTCGGATGAGACTCAATATGGCGTAGTGTGTCCTGACACGCCAGTTTGTGGATCAAGATTGCAAACCAAATGTGCTCTGAATACTAAGTAATTGGAGCCACCGTCTTTCGAGTGTGTTTGACCATCAAACAATATACTAAATACTGCGGCCCTTGGCCATCATTTATATTTACAGACCCAGATGTACTATGTCCTAAAAAGAAGCCGAGTTGGTCATGCATATATGAGCCTCCAGCTATCAGGGTTATATGGTGGCGTTTGAATTTTTATAAGATAAACCTGTATCCTGATATCCCCCCTCCCCCAGTACAGCCCTCTGTTTGGATGACATTTGTTCCACGAAGTCCTGAAGATGTCAAAGCACAAGGCCAAAACGCGGTGACCTACATCCTCCAAGATCAACACCTAGTAAGAAAAGCAAACATAAAATCTAAAATGTTTTGATAGGTCAATAATATAGTTACAGTTTTATGCAATTGATTTGCTTATTGCATAAGCTGGTGTATTGTAACTAGGCGCTGCTCCCTGGAGACAGCTGTTTTTATTTGGTCACTATTAATAAGGGTTGTTGGTCCGTCAAAGCGGATACACCGTCTACCTTAACATTATTGTTTTGTTATAACATCAATGCTTTTGTAAAAACATTAGTGACTTTTAGAAGAAGAGTGAATATGTTGGATTGTTTATTAGTTGTCTTTTTGTCTCCTTTTTATAGTAAAGTAAGGTAAATTTTTGTTTGAGAACAACCTTTTTAGTGCTGACGATTTTCTTCACTGCAGTACAGCAATGACTCTAAACGTAATCTCATTGTATTAGAATATCATTAATGCAAACCAGATGTTTGTTTTTTGCACCATTGAGGCAATAAATAATAAGTTGCATCCTTACTGAATTGCACTGATTTATCCTGCTAGAGCTTCCTTTTTTAGTCGTGATGGAGGGTAGGTTGCTACAGAACTCACGCAGGGTCTGCTGAAACAGTACCTGTGTTGGAGCAATGCGTCAACAGTGAGATACGTCGAGTGAGAAATGTGTTGATATTTTTACCGCACTCAGAGCACTGCGTCCTTGTCGGCTCCATGAAAGTGAATGCGATGCGTTGTCACTGGGCCGTACAGAGTGTCATCAATGGGCCCGCAGTCTATGATTCCACTGTCGTTGGGTAGCCGCTGCGCAGCTGTCAATAAGCGATGCGCTGATTTTTCTCATGCACTCAGACGATGCGTCATTTTTTGCAGGTTTTAGCTGCAGGCACCTCCAGTCCTAGTCAGGGGTAGAACTAAGATGGCAGAGTCCAGCGGCACCAATAGAGTTGCAAGCAGTCTTTGATGTTATTGAGACTGCAGAAAAACAGGTGGCAAGCCAGCAAGCCCTTGCAGATTTTTGGGGTTCAAAAATGTAGGGAGCAAGTCCAGTCCTTCTCACTGAAGGAAAAGAAGAAGCAGGCGTCAGGCCAACACAGCAAGGCAAGTAGCAAAGTGGCAGTCCCTCCTACAGCACAGCAAGCAGTAGGCCAACACAGCAATGCAGTTGCAGAGTGGAAGTCCCTCCCAGCAGCACAGCAGCCATTCTTTCTGGCAGAGTGTCCTTGGTCCCAGAAGAGATCTAATTTGGTGGGGTTTTGAATCCTGTATTTATACTTTGGTGCCCGGGTTCTGGATGGTGGGAAAAAACTTCCAGCCATTCCTTTGAAGTCCACAAGGTCCCTGCCCTTCCTTCCCTGCATTCAGATTCTCTACAGGGGTTATGCAGCCCTTTGTGTGGGGAAAGGCACGGTCCTATTAAGGTGTCAGTGTCAGATCCTCCCTCCCATCTAGCCTAGGAAGACACATTAGCCTGGTGATGGGCCATCAGTATGCAGATGTCATACCCAAGCTCCCTTTGTGTGTGACTGTCTAGAGGAAATGCACTAAGCCCCGCTGTCATTTACCCCAGACGTGTGTTTAGAGACAAGCAGAAGCACAGAATGGTTAAAGAAAATGCCAACTTTCTAAAAGTGCCATTTTCAGACTCTCAATTTAAAATACAACTTTACCATAAGTTGTAATTTTATATTGTGAGTCCCGAGGCACCAAATACCATATTTCTATATTATTCTAATTGGAAATTACACTTAAAAGATGTTTTAAATTAATCCCAATGTTATCCTTTGAGAAAGATAGGCCTTGCAATAGTGAAAAAAGAATTTAAGAGTTTTTCACCACCTGGATGTGTTAAACCTCTGTTAAACCTAAAAGTACATATCCAACTTTTTAAATACACTGCACCCCGCCCTTGGGGTTAACTAAGGCCTACCTTAGGGGTGACTTACATGTAATAAAAAGGAAGGTTTGGACCTAGCAAGTGGGTACACTTGGCAGGTCGAAATGGCAGTTTAAAACTGCACACACAGGCTCAGCAGTTGTAGACCTCAGACATGTTTGAAAGGCTACTGTAGTGGGTGGCACAATCAGTGCTCCAGGCCCACTACAGGCCTCGAAAAATCATAAAAATATTTTAGACCTGCAAGTCGGGTAACCTGAATAATCAATTCGACCATAACTGAAATGTACTTGACCCGCAAGCGGGTCTCAAATTGTGTGATCCTAGGCAAATATTTTAGTTTACAGTCACCTTTTTCTTCATTCTCACATGAATGAAAAAAAAGGCATGCTTCAAATATGTGAGCTCAGCATTCCTGCTGTTCAGAAAAAGTATTTGTTTGATTAAATAGACTGAACGTTTGCTCAGTTTAGAAAAATAATCTAGCCCACAAACAGGGGACACATGATCCATTACTTGCCTCTTAGTTTACTAATATCATTGCTACCAGGGCAGGAGTGTTTCTAGGTTTATGTTTAAACACTCACTTTTAATAAATATATTACTAAAGCATGATGTGGCCACACACTGTCATTTACAGACAGGAAATTTCCAAGAAATGTCCAAAAACCTACCCACTATATAGCAGCTTTGCTGATAACACTATATAATGTATTACCAAATCTGGAAAATCGGGTTTCAGAAAACATATTTATTCTTTGGACATCACCAAGTAAAGTGTTCTCATTTGTTTTCATCCTGTTAAAATATTTTTTCATTACACAGAAGTACAAACAATGGGCTTTTACAACTAATTAAATATATTTTGACATGTTTGTACAGTTGACTTAGCTATTTAAATGTGTTAGGAAAAAACTGTCAAAATCCTGGAACTATGCAGTCAGAAGGAAAATCAATTGTAAGACAAACAGACTTTTGACCCCTGTCTCTGAACATAGAGCAAATGTGACAAGAACAAGATTTAAACGCCTCCACTTGTTCTGGGGCGAGTAGGTCCTAAAAATAGCTCAGCATGATAAAATATGACTCGCTATAGCAGTGAGCCAGGAGATTTTTTGAGGCCTGCACTAGTAGCATTTAATTTACAGGTCCTGGGCACATATAGTGCACTTTACTAGGGACTTAAATTATATATGCCAATTGTGGAGGAGCCAATGTTACCATATTTAGAGTACAGAGCACCTTCACTTTAGCACTAGTCAGCAGTGGTAAAGTGCCCAGAATCCTAAAAGGCAGCAAAAATGAGTAAAAAAAAATAGGAAGTCAGAGGGCAAAAAGTTGGGGGAAACCACACCAAGGATGCCAGGTCTAACAGAAACCTAACAACCACAGACATATTTGCAAACTAGACAACCAGAGGATTCCAGGTTAGTGTGCCTAGGGTGGGTCCCATAAGGTTTTGTTATCCACATTGCCCTGCAAACATCAGATGTTGCCTGAAATAAACTTCCAGAATCTACAGGAATCCACTAAATTCCTACCATCCAGCATTACCCCCCTTGTGCCGATAAAAACGTTGCATTACTCTTGTGGCTGGCCGAAGTGCCTGTGACAGGAATGGATCAAACCAAGATCAATGGTAGGTCCCTCCCAATGATGTCCATTGGCCTTGGTTTGATCCGTTCCTGTAGCGGACAGTGATCCAAGCCACACAAGTTGCACAGCGTTTTTATCAGAACAAGTGGGGGACTCGCTGGGTGGTAGGAATTTTGTATATCGCTGCGGATACTGGTAGTGTTCATCACAGAAATTTCAGGAAAATGTGTGATTCCAGGCAAAGTTTGATGTTTACAAGGCATTATAGGTAAGAAAACCCTCATGGGATCCATCCAAGGCACACCACCCTCGAATCCCCTTTTTGCCTACTTTTCAGAACTGTCTGTGGTTCGTAGGTTTGTATGGGTGGCACCACAGCATAGCCTCAAATACGACAGCTACCCCAACTGCTTTTCTCTCAATGTAGCAATTTGGGTCATTTTTGTGTTGTGGTCTGGTGGCCCACCCACACATTTGAGGTATCATTTTATAGGGGGGAAAGTGTGAATTCAAAGTTGTAGAAAACTGGTTTCCCTCAGATTCCAGAACTTTCCATCACAGAAATGTGAGGAAAATGCGTGTTTTTCTTTTAACCTCTTCTGTGCCTTGGACGAGATGATCTCGTCCAAGGCTACAGTTCCCCTGTGCCTTGGACGAGATCATCTCGTCCTAGGCACAGGGGAACTTGGGGGCGCGCTGTGCACCCCCCTCCCCCCCCAGGCGGGGATGGAAGGGGAAGACCTTCCCCTTCCACCCCCGCCCCCCCCACGGCAATCCGATGACGTCAGCGCGCGCACAGCGCGCTGACGTCATCTAGTGTTGCCGGGCGCGCTGGAAGCCATTTGCTTCCAGCGCGTCTACCGAGGAGGACACGAAAGGTGAGTCCTCTTCGTTTTTGGGGGTCGGGGGTGGTGGGAAACAGACACGGGGGGAAAGGAAAGGGTTTTTCCTTTCCCCCGGTGCCTGTTTTCATTAGATTCCTGCTCCACGATCGCGGGCAGAGCCCGCGATCGTGGAGCAGGAATCTCCACTAGCCACCAGGGATTTATTTTTTTCAATATTTTGGGGGCGACCCCTTGGGCAAGGGTCGCCCCCCCCCGGGGGCAATTATTTTTAGTATTTCGCCCCCCCCTGGGGGCAGATCCGCCGTTTTTTCGGCGGATCTGCCCCCGGGGGGGGCGAAAACCACTAGACACCAGGGATAGTGTTATTTTGCCATACTTTTGGGGGCGACCCCTTGGGCAAGGGTCGTCCCCCCCCCGGGGGCAATTTTTTTTTGTATTTCGCCCCCCCCTGGGGGCAGATCTGCCGATTTTTCGGCGGATCTGCCCCCGGGGGGGGCGAAAACCACTAGACACCAGGGAAAATGTATTATATTTATTATTTTGGGGGCGACCCCATGGGCAAGGGTCGCCCTCCCCCGGGGGCATTTTTTTTATTGTATTTCACCCCCCCCTGGGGGAAGATCTGCCGATTTTTCGGCGGATCTGCCCCCAGGGGGGGGCGAAAACCACTAGACACCAGGGATATAGTATTTTATGTTTATTTTGGGGACGACCCCTTTGGGCAAGGGTCGCCCCACCCCGGGGGCAATTTTTTTTTGTATTTCGCCCCCCCCCTGGGGCAGATCCGCCGAATTTTCGGCGGATCTGCCCCCGGGAGGGGCGAAAACCACTAGACACCAGGGATTTTATATTTTGTGTATGTTTTGGGGGTGGCCCCCCCGGGGAATTTTTATTTGTATTTAGCCCTCCCCCCCCCGGGGGGCAGATCCGCTGATTTTTGGGCAGATCTGCCCCCGAGGGGGGTTGAAAACCACTAGACACCAGGGATTTATTTTTATTGTAAAGTTTTTTTTGGGGGGGCGACCCTTTGGGCAAGGGGCGTCCCACTGGGGGACACATTTTTTAGTATTTGCCCCCCCCCTCCCCCCCCCCGGGGGCAGATTGCCAATTTTTGGGCTGATCTGCCGCCGGGGGGGGGGGCGTGGGGGGGGGGGTGGGGCGGGGGGGGCAAAATCCACTAGACACCAGGGATTTTGTTTTTGTTGTTTATTTTGAGGGCAACCCCTTGGGCAAGGGTCTCTCCCCTGGGGAGTTTTTTTTTTCTGTTTCGGCCCCCCGATGGCAGACCAGTCATTTTTTGGACGATCTGGCCCCGGGGGGGTGGAAGCACACTAGGCGCCAGGGATTGTGTGGTGTGTGTGTAATTTTGTAGGCCCATCTGCCCCCAAGGAGGGCAGAAACCACCAATACGACAGGGATTTTTTTGTTTTGTGCTGGGGGTGCCCCCTTTGGGAAGGGTTGCCCCCTAAAAGGGGGCACAGAGGTGTTGCCCATTTCGGCTAATTTTTTTACGCCCATCTACCCCCGATGGGGGGCAGGATCCACTTAGGTACCAGGGACAACTTCTAAGTTCTTGGTGGTGGGGTGTTTGTCAACAGGCAAAGTATTTGTATTTGTGATTATAACAATTTATTTCTTCTTTTTCTTCTAGTTCAACGCTTTTGCTTCCTTTGCTGTGGATCTTAGCGGTTTTGGCAGTAGTTGTCCAGTGGTTTGCATAGCTGCATGTTTTAGGTAAGTGAAAGCAATTTACTCCAAAGGAGTATTGTTGACATGCATGAATGACATGTTTGTAGGTGGTGTACTAAATGCAGTATTGTGTGTTTGACATTGTCCTTAGATTTGAGCACAGTGATGTTTGTGTTGTCATATGTCTAATTTGCTTTTTTCTTTTTTCTTTTTAGTGGGATATCATTGGTGATTGCTGTGTCTGTGCAGAGTAGTTGCTTGGTGAGTAGCTATTTCAGGCAACTGAGTGGTATAGTTTTTTGTAGTACATAACTCTTTGTGATAAAGCTACACTTTGTTTATTACTTATTTTAGTGCTAGTTGTTGTTGGCAATCCATTTGTTGTTAGGATCATGGCTAGCCGCAAAGTGACCGCTCAGCAGGTTGTTCGCATGCTCTTTGAGTCGTCTTCAGACCATGATTACGACACTGACTCTGCATCTGAGGCAGAGGAGGAAGCAGGAGATTCTGGAAGTGAGTTTTCTGTCCAAGAGTATTCTTCTGATGAGGAAGCTACTCTCAGTGCAGATGAAGGGCCTGAGTTAGAGGAGGACATTGATGTGCCAAGAGTGCAGCAGCCTGGGGCTGAAGGGTTTCCCATTAGAAGACCTGACACCTGGATTGCCCCAAACATGGAGCAGCCACAGTTACCTGCATTTACTAGTCTCCCAGGGTGTAGAGTTAATACGGAAAACTTTCTGCCTGTCCATTTCTTTCACTTGTTTATGGACGATGTATTTTTGGAAGAGATTGTGGAGCAGACAAATGTGTATGCAGAGCAATATTTGCGGGACAACGCTGCCAGACTTAAGCCTCAGTCTAGAGCTACTCATTGGGTTCCCACATATCTGGAAGAGATGAAAAGGTTTTTAGGTTTGTCTTTTTTGATGGGGTTGATCAGGAAGCCGTCACTGGCTTCTTATTGGTCTACTAGTCCCTTGATGGCAACTGCTATATTTCCTGCAACTATGACACGTAATCGGTATTTGCTTCTTCTTCGTATGCTGCATTTTGTAGACAATGCTTTAGCCTTGCCACGAGATCACCCTGATTGTGACCGCCTTTTTAAGATTAGGCCTGTCCTTGATCATTTTGTGGATCGGTTTTCAGAGGTCTATGTTCCAGGCAAAGAGATAAGTGTGGACGAGTCTTTGGTCCTTTTCAAGGGGCGTTTAGTTTTTAAGCAGTACATCCCTAGTAAGAGGGCACGGTATGGGATTAAATTGTATCTGCTGTCAGAAAGCAGTACAGGATATGTTTATAATTTCCGGGTCTACACTGGTAGGGATTCCAGTATTGACCCTCCTGGTTGTCCGGCCACTTTTGGAGTTAGCGAAAAAATTGTGTGGGAACTTGCTAGACGGCTGTTTAACAAAGGTCACCATTTGTACGTAGATAATTTCTACACTGGAGTGCAGTTGTTCAAGGAGTTGTTTAGGGTGGACACTGTTGCTTGTGGCACAATCCGTTCTAACCGCAAAGGCTATCCAAGGGAGCTTGTCTGTAAAAAACTTGAGAGGGGACAGTGCAGTGCCTTGCGGAATAATGAGCTGTTAGCTATGAAATTTTCAGACAGGAGGGATGTGTACATGCTATCGACCATCCATGATGAGAGTACTTCCCCTGTGGCTGTTTGGGGTCAGGTTGCGGAAGTGCGCAAACCTGCGTGCATTTTGGACTACAATAGGCACATGGGTGGTGTTGATAGAGTAGATCAGAGGTTGGAACCTTACACTGCTCTTCGTAAGTCCTATGTGTGGTATAAAAAGTTGGCCCTACATTTATTTCATTTGGCAACTTTTAATGCCTTTATTGTATACAAGGATTGTTCACCTGAGTCAAGGATGACTTTTGTTAAATTTCAGGAGTCGGTGATAGAAAGCCTTATTGTGGTGGAACCGGCAAGAGTTCCTAGAGTAGAAGTGGTGGAGGATGTGGCTAGATTGAAAGATCGGCACTTTCCAGATCACATTCCTCCCACTCCCAAAAAAGACATGCCCACAAAGAAATGTAGAGTATGTGCCCGGAGATCAATCCGGAGGGAGAGCCGGATGTACTGCCCCGAATGCCCTTCAAAGCCTGGGCTGTGTGTGCCTAGCTGTTTTAGAAGTTACCACACAAGGAAAAACTTTTGGGAAATACCGTGAGCGTAAGCTGTCTGTTTTATATTTTCCACGGTTGGCATCTGTCGTGTATTTAGTTTGAGGTTTTGTGTTTGTAGTTTTGTGCCTATTTTATAATTAGTAGTTTATTTGTTGTTTATAAATAAAAAAAAGTGATTGCGGTGTGCGTGGGGTGGCGCTTGGCTGGCGGTGTGCGTGGGGTGGCGGTGTGCGTGGGGTGGCGCTTGGCTGGCGGTGTGCGTGGGGTGGCGCTTGGCTGGCGGTGTGCGTGGGGTGGCGCTTGGCTGGCGGTGCCAGCCAAACGGCAGTCCACACTCCCATCAGCTGGTGTGATTCTTGTATCAGGCATGTGGCGTATGTAAGTGATGGGCCCTTGAGTGGCGCGGTCTGTCGATGTGAGTGTTGTAATGTGCTGGGCCCGTGGCTGGCGGTGTGAATGGTCTTGTGCGTGTCATGTATGAAAGGTGTGTGAATGGACTGTAAAGCGGTTGGTGCCTTGTCGCGGCTTTACAGCTCACGAGCTGTGAGTCATTGGTTCACTTTTTTGCCTTTCAGTTATTAGCAGTGCATTTCATTTTTGTGAAATCTCTTGTTAATAAAATTTGATCCACTGAACCATCACTCACCCTCGTGCCAAATCCAACCAGTATGTGTTGTAAAAAATGACAAAACCTGCTCCGCTGTAATCAGGCGTCGCAGCACACCTGTGACACGCTAGGTGCCTCGGGTGGGACCCCGATGATGAAGCATGCCACCAACTTGGTTGGTGGGTGAGGGGTCTTCTTCACATAACCTAAGTGTTTCTTTTCACTATTTTAGTGTTTGGCACATCACGGACGTATGTGCACACATCAAAATGATATATTGCAAAAATACCTATCCCTTCTATCTCTTCAGGTTTTGGGCCTTATTCTGTTGCAGGCACCTGGCCCACCCACACAAGTGAGGTATCATTTTTATCGGGAGACTTGGGGGAATGCTGGGTGGAAGGAAATTTGTGGCTCCTCTCAGATTCCAGAACTTTCTGCCACAGAAATGAGAGGAAAAAGTGTTTTTTTGGCCAACTTTTGAGGTTTGCAAAGGATTCTGGGTAACAGAACCTGGTCCGAGCCCCGCAAGTCACCCCTCCTTGGATTCCCCTAGGTCTCTAGTTTTCAGAAATCCACAGGTTTGGTAGGTTTCCCTAGGTGGCGGCTGAGCTAGAGGCCAAAATCTACAGGTAGTCACTTTGCTAAAAACAGCTCTGTTTTCTGTGATATGTCCACGTTGTGTTTTGGGGCATATCCTGTCGCGGGCGCTAGGCCTACCCACACAAGTGAGGTATCATTTTTATCGGGAGACGTTGGGGAACGCTGGGTGGAAGGAAATTTGTGGCTCCTCTCAGATTCCAGAACTTTCTGCCACAGAAATGTGAGGAACATGTGTTTTTTTAGCCAAATTTTGAGGTTTGCAAAGGATTCTGGGTAACAGAACCTGGTCCGAGCCACACAAGTCACCCCTCCTTGGATTCCCCTAGGTCTCCAGTTTTCAGAAATGCACAGGTTTGGTAGGTTTCCCTAGGTGGCGGCTGAGCTAGAGGCCAAAATCTACAGGTAGTCACTTTGCTAAAAACAGCTCTGTTTTCTGTGATATGTCCACGTTGTGTTTTGGGGCATATCCTGTCGCAGGCGCTAGGCCTACCCACACAAGTGAGGTATCATTTTTATCGGGAGACGTGGGGGAACGCTGGGTGGAAGGAAATTTGTGGCTCCTCTCAGATTCCAGAACTTTCTGCCACAGAAATGTGAGGAACATGTGTTTTTTTAGCCAAATTTTGAGGTTTGCAAAGGATTCTGGGTAACAGAACCTGGTCCGAGCCACACAAGTCACCCCTCCTTGGATTCCCCTAGGTCTCTAGTTTTCAGAAATGCACAGGTTTGGTAGGTTTCCCTAGGTGGCGGCTGAGCTAGAGGCCAAAATCTACAGGTAGTCACTTTGCTAAAAACAGCTCTGTTTTCTGTGATATGTCCACGTTGTGTTTTGGGGCATCTCCTGTCGCAGGCGCTAGGCCTACCCACACAAGTGAGGTATCATTTTTATCGGGAGACGTGGGGGAACGCTGGGTGGAAGGAAATTTGTGGCTCCTCTCAGATTCCAGAACTTTCTGCCACAGAAATGTGAGGAACATGTGTTTTTTTAGCCAAATTTTGAGTTTTGCAAAGGATGCTGGGTAACAGAACCTGGTCCGAGCCACACAAGTCACCCCTCCTTGGATTCCCCTAGGTACCTAGTTTTCAGAAATGCATAGGTTTGGTAGGTTTCCCTAGGTGGCGGCTGAGCTAGAGGCCAAAATCTACAGGTAGTCACTTTGCTAAAAACAGCTCTGTTTTCTGTGATATGTCCACGTTGTGTTTTGGGGCATATCCTGTCGCGGGCGCTAGGCCTACCCACACAAGTGAGGTATCAATTTTATCGGGAGACGTGGGGGAACGCTGGGTGGAAGGAAATTTGTGTCTCCTCTCAGATTCCAGAACTTTCTGCCACAGAAATGTGAGGAACATGTGTTTTTTTAGCCAAATTTTGAGGTTTGCAAAGGATTCTGGGTAACAGAACCTGGTCCGAGCCACACAAGTCACCCCTCCTTGGATTCCCCTAGGTATCTAGTTTTCAGAAATGCATAGGTTTGGTAGGTTTCCCTAGGTGGCGGCTGAGATAGAGGCCAAAATCTACAGGTAGTCACTTTGCTAAAAACAGCTCTGTTTTCTGTGATATGTCCACGTTGTGTTTTGGGGCATATCCTGTCGCGGGCGCTAGGCCTACCCACACAAGTGAGGTATCATTTTTATCGGGAGACGTGGGGGAACGCTGGGTGGAAGGAAATTTGTGTCTCCTCTCAGATTCCAGAACTTTCTGCCACAGAAATGTGAGGAACATGTGTTTTTTTAGCCAAATTTTGAGGTTTGCAAAGGATTCTGGGTAACAGAACCTGGTCCGAGCCACACAAGTCACCCCTCCTTGGATTCCCCTAGGTCTCTAGTTTTCAGAAATGCATAGGTTTGGTAGGTTTCCCAAGGTGGCGGCTGAGCTAGAGGCCAAAATCTACAGGTAGTCACTTTGCTAAAAACAGCTCTGTTTTCTGCGATATGTCCACGTTGTGTTTTGGGGCATATCCTGTCGCGGGCGCTAGGCCTACCCACACAAGTGAGGTATCATTTTTATCGGGAGACATGGGGGAACGCTGGGTGGAAGGAAATTTGTGGCTTCTCTCAGATTCCAGAACTTTCTGCCACAGAAATGTGAGGAACATGTGTTTTTTTAGCCAAATTTTGAGGTTTGCAAAGGATTCTGGGTAACAGAACCTGGTCCGAGCCACACAAGTCACCCCTCCTTGGATTCCCCTAGGTCTCTAGTTTTCAGAAATGCATAGGTTTGGTAGGTTTCCCTAGGTGGCGGCTGAGCTAGAGGCCAAAATCTACAGGTAGTCACTTTGCTAAAAACAGCTCTGTTTTCTGTGATATGTCCACGTTGTGTTTTGGGGCATATCCTGTCGCGGGCGCTAGGCCTACCCACACAAGTGAGGTATCATTTTTATCGGGAGACGTGGGGGAACGCTGGGTGGAAGGAAATTTGTGGCTCCTCTTAGATTCCAGAACTTTCTGCCACAGAAATGTGAGGAACATGTGTTTTTTTAGCCAAATTTTGAGGTTTGCAAAGGATTCTGGGTAACAGAACCTGGTCCCAGCCCTGCAAGTCACCCCTCCTTGGATCCCCCTAGGTCTCTAGTTTTCAGAAATGCACAGGTTTGGTAGGTTTCCCTAGGTGGCGGCTGAGCTAGAGGCCAAAATCTACAGGTAGTCACTTTGCTAAAAACAGCTCTGTTTTCTGTGATATGTCCACGTTGTGTTTTGGGGCATATCCTGTCGCGGGCGCTAGGCCTACCCACACAAGTGAGGTATCATTTTTATCGGGAGACGTGGGGGAACGCTGGGTGGAAGGAAATTTGTGGCTCCTCTCAGATTCCAGAACTTTCTGCCACAGAAATGTGAGGAACATGTGTTTTTTTAGCCAAATTTTGAGGTTTGCAAAGGATTCTGGGTAACAGAACCTGGTCCCAGCCCCGCAAGTCACCCCTCCTTGGATCCCCCTAGGTCTCTAGTTTTCAGAAATGCACAGGTTTGGTAGGTTTCCCTAGGTGGCGGCTGAGCTAGAGGCCAAAATCTACAGGTAGTCACTTTGCTAAAAACAGCTCTGTTTTCTGTGATATGTCCACGTTGTGTTTTGGGGCATATCCTGTCGCGGGCGCTAGGCCTACCCACACAAGTGAGGTATCATTTTTATCGGGAGACGTGGGGGAACGCTAGGTGGAAGGAAATTTGTGGCTCCTCTCAGATTCCAGAACTTTCTGCCACAGAAATGTGAGGAACATGTGTTTTTTTAGCCAAATTTTGAGGTTTGCAAAGGATTCTGGGTAACCGAACCTGGTCCGAGCCACACAAGTTACCCCTCCTTGGATTCCCCTAGGTCTCTAGTTTTCAGAAATGCACAGGTTTGGTAGGTTTCCCTAGGTGGCGGCTGAGCTACAGGCCAAAATCTACAGGTAGTCACTTTGCTAAAAACAGCTCTGTTTTCTGTGATGTGTCCAGGTTGTGTTTTGGGGCATATCCTGTCGCGGGCGCTAGGCCTACC
Organism: Pleurodeles waltl; assembly: GCF_031143425.1. Lineage (NCBI taxonomy): Eukaryota > Metazoa > Chordata > Amphibia > Caudata > Salamandridae > Pleurodeles > Pleurodeles waltl. The sequence continues at coordinate 629,689,640 of NC_090451.1, read as the reverse complement.
CACACAAGTGAGGTATCATTGTTATCGGGAGACGTGGGGGAATGCTGGGTGGAAGGAAATTTGTCGCTCCTCTCAGATTCCAGAACTTTCTGCCACAGAAATATGAGGAACATGTGTTTTTTTAGCCAAATTTTGAGGTTTGCAAAGGATTCTGGGTAACAGAACCTGGTCCGAGCCACACAAGTCACCCCTCCTTGGATTCCCCTTGGTCTCTAGTTTTCAGAAATGCACAGGTTTGGTAGGTTTCCCTAGGTGGCGGCTGAGCTAGAGGCCAAAATCTACAGGTAGTCACTTTGCTAAAAACAGCTCTGTTTTCTGTGATATGTCCACGTTGTGTTTTGGGGCATATCCTGTCGCGGGCGCTAGGCCTACCCACACAAGTGAGGTATCATTTTTATCGGGAGACGTGGGGGAACGCTAGGTGGAAGGAAATTTGTGGCTCCTCTCAGATTCCAGAACTTTCTGCCACAGAAATGTGAGGAACATGTGTTTTTTTAGCCAAATTTTGAGGTTTGCAAAGGATTCTGGGTAACCGAACCTGGTCCGAGCCACACAAGTTACCCCTCCTTGGATTCCCCTAGGTCTCTAGTTTTCAGAAATGCACAGGTTTGGTAGGTTTCCCTAGGTGGCGGCTGAGCTACAGGCCAAAATCTACAGGTAGTCACTTTGCTAAAAACAGCTCTGTTTTCTGTGATGTGTCCAGGTTGTGTTTTGGGGCATATCCTGTCGCGGGCGCTAGGCCTACCCACACAAGTGAGGTATCATTGTTATCGGGAGACGTGGGGGAATGCTGGGTGGAAGGAAATTTGTCGCTCCTCTCAGATTCCAGAACTTTCTGCCACAGAAATATGAGGAACATGTGTTTTTTTAGCCAAATTTTGAGGTTTGCAAAGGATTCTGGGTAACAGAACCTGGTCCGAGCCACACAAGTCACCCCTCCTTGGATTCCCCTTGGTCTCTAGTTTTCAGAAATGCACAGGTTTGGTAGGTTTCATTAGGTGGCGGCTGAGCTAGAGGCCAAAATCTACAGGTAGTCACTTTGCTAAAAACAGCTCTGTTTTCTGTGATGTGTCCACGTTGTGTTTTGGGGCATATCCTGTCGCGGGCGCTAGGCCTAGCCACACAAGTGAGGTATCATTTTTATCGGGAGACTTGGGGGAACATAGAATAGCAAAACAAGTGTTATTGCCCCTTGTCTTTCTCTACATTTATTCCTTCCAAATATAGGGGTGTGTGTAAAAAAGACATCTATTTGAGAAATTCCATGTAATTCACGTGCTACTATGGTCACCCCGGAATTCAGAGATGTGCAAATAACCACTGCTCCTCAACACCTTATCTTGTGCCCTTTTTGGAAATGCAAAGGTTTTCTTGATAGCTATTTTTTACTCCTTATATTTCAGCAAATGAATTACTGTATACCCGGTATAGAATGAAAACGCACTGCAGGGTGCAGCTCATTTATTGGCTCTGGGTTCCTCGGGTTCTTGATGAACCTACAAACCCTATATATCCCCGCAACCAGAGGAGTCCAGCAGACGTAACGCTATATTGCTTTCGATAATCTGACATTGCAGGGAAAAGTTACAGAGTAAAAAGTAGAGAAAAATTGATGTTTTTTTCACCTCAATTTCAATATTTTTCTTTTTCAGCTGTTATTTTCTGTAGGAAACCCTTGTAGGATCTACACAAATTACCCCTTGCTGAATTCAGAATTTTGTCTACTTTTCAGAAATGTTTAGGTTTCTGGGATCCAGCATTGGTTTCATGACCATTCCTGTCACTGACTGGAAGGAGGCTGAAAGCACAAAAAATTGCACAAATGGGGTATGCTCCAGTAAAATGCCAAAATTGTGTTGAAAAATTGGGTTTTCGGATTCAAGTCTGCCTGTTCCTGAAAGCTGGGAAGCTGCTGAGTTTAGCACCGTAGACCCTTTGTTGATGCCATTTTCAGGGGAAAAACCACAAGCCTTCTTCTGCAGCCCCTTTTTCCAATTTTTTTGAAAAAAACGAAATTTTCACTGTATTTTGGCCAATTTCTTGACCTCCTTCAGGGGAACCCACAAAGTCTGGGTACCTTTAGAATCCCTAGGATGTTGGAAAAAAAGGACGCAAATTTGGCTTGGTTAGCTTATGTGGACAAAAAGTTATGAGGGCCTAAGCGCAAACTGCCCCAAATAGGCAAAAAAAGGCCTGGCACAGGAGGGGGAAAAGGCCTGGCAGCGAAGGGGTTAAACAAAGTTTGACGGTCGTAAGGGCTTCTGGGTAAAATTACCCAGTGAAAGCCACACAAGTCATGCACACATATATTCCTCTGGCTGTCTAGTTTTCAACAATTTTCAGGTTTGCTAGGTTCCCCTAGGTGCCGACTGAACTAGGACCCAACATCCACAGCTACACACTTTGCAAAAAAAAGGGGAAGTTTTAATTGGAAAAATGTGATGTATTCATATTGTGTTATGGGCCAATTCCTGTTATGGGCATTAGGCCTACCATACAAGTGAGATTCCATTTTTATCAGGAGTCTTAGGTGGATGCTAGATGAAAGCAAGTTTGCGGCTCCCAGCAGATTCCATAGCTTTCAATCACAGCAATGTGAGGACAATTTGTTTTTTTGGGTAATGTTTGAGGTTTGCAAGGGATTCTGGGTATAAAAAAAAAAACATTGAGAGCCACACAAGTTACTCCTCCCTGGACTATCCCAGATGTCTAGTTTTCAAAAATATGGAACTTTGGTAGGTTTCTCTTGGTGTCAGCTGTGTTAGGACACTAAATCCACAACTACTCATCTTGCAATAAAAAGTCAACTTTCTGTTGAAAAAAGTGACATGTCCATGTTGAGTTTTGGGCCCTTTCCTCCCGCAAGCACTAGTCCTACCCACACAAGTCAGGTACCATTTTTATCACAAGACATGTGGGAGCATAGAATTGTAGAACATTTGTTATTACCAATTGGATTTCACTGCATTTGTGCCTTTCAAATGCAAGACAGTGAGTAAGAAAGAAGACATTTTGAAAATGTGCTCTAAATCGTACAGCAGTACAGGTACCCACCAATTCAGAGATGTACAAATAACCACTGCTCCTAAACTCCGCATCTTGTGCCCATTTTGGAAACACATAGGTTTCCTGGATACCCATTTTCCACTCTACAGATTTCAATGGGAAACATCACTAACAATGTGGTCAATGCAACGTTACGCATTGACCACAATGCCATTACTATGCATATGCGTTTACTATGCGTGCGTTTAGCACGCATGGCTTTACCACTCATAGGTGTTGTAACGGCAGAGAGAGTAGTCCGAGTGGAACAGAAAGGGGCAGCGACCAGAGGAGCACAAGAGTAAAGTGGGGACGGGCTGGGGGGGGGATGGTACTTTTTATGACATGGTCAGGGTAGTTTTTAGGACAGGGTAGGTTTTAGGGTTTAGGGCGGGGGTACGAGTAGCTTTTAGGAAGGACAGGGTAGGTTTTAGGACAGGGCAGGGTAGCTTTTAGCGTTCAGGGCGGGGAGGGGTAGTTTTTAGGACAGGGTGGTTAGTTTTAGTGTTGTGTAGCCATTTTAGTTATAGCTTCATGCACTTTATTTTTACATACTAGACCTGCCTCTGTGCACTTTAACCTAGATATATTTTATTCGGCTTCACTTTATTATTGCTATAATAGCAACTTTTACGGTCTTGTTTTTTTTCTCTCTATCTAACTGTTTTTGCCTAGGTCAGCACTCTGTTCTCAAACAAGACATTCTTGCTCACTCTGTGTTTCTTCCAAGGCTGCAGCAAGATAGGTTGCCAGTGAACTTGGTATAAGTTTAGTCTCTGACATGCATAGAAAATACACATCCTTACGTAGGGACATTTTCTCAGAACATCAGCTTTTTTATTATAAAAACACTTCCCTGTCCCTTACATGGAGATTCAAGCCAGAGAACCACAACTGTATGCTGATTGCTGAATGTTGCGCTACAGCTGTCTTTACAGACTTCAGGCCTTTGCTCAGGTATGGGGGTGATGTCTTCCCAGGGGAACCTGAAGGGCAGAATTAGAGCTTAACATGCTGCACTCTGTCATAGCTTAGGTAGGAATTAGTCTGTTGACTCTAGTGACAATATGGTAGCATTATTTCTATGTTTTACTCTCCTTGGCACAACCTTAATCTTGTCATGCTGTTTTGTCCTGGTTATTGCAGTCCACACTTTGCTATCAAAGATGCAGTCGCTTTATTAAAGCATTATTGAAAAATATACTGCCTTTGTTTGTCATTATGTATGTGAGACTAATGTAACTGAGAGAAACGGATGAGACCTGAGTGACCATGGCTTCCCTGAGACACCAGTTATGTCATGCGCTCGGCTGCCCAATCACTCTTGTCCTAGGGAAGAGGTGAGGCACTGCTAGTTAGCCGGAGCAGAACCCGAATTGGAGCGACAGGTGTCACCTGTAGTGGGTCAGACTCAAGTCTTCCACACCGCAGGCGATTCTGCCACTCGAAATCCAGTAGTCTCATTAGAATAATGAGAGCCTACGCAACATTAGGACAGGGTAGGTTTTAGGGTGGGCTGGGGGGTCAGCATAGTTTTTAGGACAGGGTGGGGTTGGTTTTAGGACAGGGCAGGGTAGCTTTTAGGGTGGTGGTCGGGGTAGTTTTAGGACAGGGTGATGTAGGTTTTAGGACAGAGCAGAGTATCTTTGAGGGTAGGGGTTCGGGGTAGTGTTTCCAACAGGCCAGGGTCGTTTTTAGGGTTTAGGGTGGGGGGTTGTGTAGTTTTTAGGACAGGGCATGGTATGTTTGAGGGTTTAGGGTGGGAGTTGGGGTAACGTTTAGGGCAGGGTGGGGTAGTTTTTAGGGCAGGGTAGGTTTTAGGGTTTAGGGCAGGGTGGGGGGGTGAGGGTACTTTTTATGACAGCGCAGGGTTGGTTTGAGGACAGCATAGGATTGGGGGGGGTTAGGGCTCAGAGCAGGGGGTGGAAGAGGCGGTTTTAAGAGCTTGGGAGATGGAGTATGGTGTCAGGTGTAGTGGGCAGGGCGGGGGAGAATTTACCACGCATGTTCCTTTTTACCAAACATGCTTTCACAACGAAACAAACAGAAGTGGATTGTGAGCATAGAAAATCAGCTACTCAAGCTGTTTGTTGATGCCATTTTTAGGAAATAAAATCCATTTTTATCCAAAGCTCTTTTTTTCTATTCCCCCCCCCCCAAAAAAAAAATGTAGCTGTAGTGTGCCTATTTTCTCAGTCCCATTCAGGGGAATCCAAAAACCTGGGATTCCTCAACAATCCCCAGGATACTGAAAGAAAAGATGCAAATATGGCATTGATACCTTATGTGAAAAAAAGTTATGGAGCCCTAAGTGCAAACTACCCTAAATAAAAAAACAGGACTGGGGTGATAAGGAGTTCGAAGGCCCAGCAGTTAAGGGGTTAAAAGTGCAGTTTGTCAATAGAAATAGGATAACACTTTAGGTGGTGGATGTTTATAGTTTAATTTCCTTCCCTAAACCCACCCTTTACACCTACCTAATCTCTCCCCATTTAGTTTTAGGTGTTCTCCATTTTCCAGCGTTCCGCAGGTTCCTACCACATTTGCTAATAAAACGTATGCCATTTGCATGGAGACCACAGAAACTAAGGCAGAGAAAGCAATATAAAAGAGATGGGAGACGCAGAGGTCTTTGTACATAGGTTTGTAAATAGCATTTTGTAGTATGGGAGTAGTACTACTGTAGTATAACTATCTGTATTACAAAGTGCAGTTTGTGTGCAGGCCACATGTCTTTGCCCTACTCATGATTACACTTTGCTTTTCTGAAACAAATATCCAAAACAGGTGTTACTGAAAATATGGAAAAAGGAGAAGGCCCACTTTTGCTAATGCATGAATTAGGAGGAAAATGTGCAGAATCGTATATGATCAGGGAAGAATACAGGCCTAGAATGCTCATGATGTCCAAACAGAGGGCCCAGGATAGGATGCAGTGAAGCAAGAACAGGGACAAGCAGAAACATTTATTCATAATGCAGCTGGAAGTAGAAGGCCATAGAAAGCTTGAGTCATAACTTGATAACACATGCACCGGGAGGGCGCACATTCCGGTCCACGTTCACAAGGGAAAGGGTACACCATGGTTTTGGGAAGGGAACACGATAAGCTTTGATGCTTGAAGGCCAGCAGCTGCACAAGGGAGGACAGACAGAAATGTTTCCAAGTGTGGAGCTAGCTTAGGAAAAAACGCACTGATAGGCTTCAGAACGTGGGATCAAAAGTAATTGCAGTTTTATTAACAAATGTGTTCATGACAGATGTGTAACCTTTGCTTTTTTGTAAATGCGTAGTTAGATGCATTCTCAAGGAGAAACGTGGCTCTGTGCTAACGTACGTAGAGACAACAATATACCAAGCAAGCGCTTAGATCAAAGTGCATGACGAGTGATAAGACGCATTCAAAGCACTTAAAAAGTATAAAAAGGAGTTGTTTGTACTGATAGAGTTGAGGGCGGTATCAGTCACAGAGCAGTGCTGCCCTCCCGGCCGTTATTCATAAATGCTCATATTATTTGCCAGAGTTGTTGTGGTCTTTCATTTCCTGACCCTACAACATCTGTCCAGCCAGGAGCTATCTTCTCTTTCCCGGACTGCAGCTGAAGGAGGCACCGCCTGCACTGCTTGAATAGAACACTGCGCGCAACAAAAACAGGTGAGCTTACACCTGCCTATTCAAACAGGAAGTTGGGCATTCCAGATGCTGCTGTCCTAAAGGGTGGAGAGAGGTTGAGCTTTGTACCTTATTATTTTGTAATTGCATGATTCTTTTTGGCAACTACAATATGAGAAAATGCATGCATGATTTATGTGGGGTTTACATGCAATGTTATGCTGTTATGCTAAAAATTAACTGTGATTTCCCGGTCAGACCGGAAGACTAGCTAGTGGGGTTAAATGCAATGTTTTGTTGGTATGGTACAAATGAATTGTGATTTCCCGGTCAGACCGGAAGACTAGCTAGTGCGACAGGCAGCAGTGCATTACCCAGGGGGCAGTCCCTGGAAGAGACATTCATTTGGGAATGCCTACCAGGTATCCCGGTTAGATCCGTAGGATCAGAGTAGAAATAGTGAGGTGGCCCGAGTAACAAGTGTGAAGTTTGACATGGTAAGAGACGGTCACTTTACCAGCGCCAGCAATCCTTGCTCTGAGTGAGTCAGACGTCCGGTTCACCAAATTCCCAGATTTAATAACATCTGTAAGGCGTCTTTGAGGGAGAGCGACCAAGGCTGAGCTATCAGTGGGGAGTCTGGCGTTTAGGTAAGGGGACAACCTGATGGTTGGTGTCAGTTGACTTTGCCCTGAGCACAGTCAGACCCTTGGTTGCATACATACAAAGCGCAATAGTAACATGTGGGTGCATTTTATGAGTAATGAGTAAGAAAGAGGACAGTGCAGTGTTTTACAATCATAAGGGTTAGGTTATAGAGAAATGGCAGGTGTCCCCACCAGTTGTCACGCAGTCAGACATAAGTGAGGAGGAGAGGGTGCGAGATCTCTGCCATATTTTTGACATCCCAATAGACACCCTTCAAGTGTCCCGTAAGTGGGGAATAATTAGATAAAAACACAGGGGGGCAGATTAAACAGTCCCAAAGTAAGTGAAGGTTGATAACAAATCCCTATGAGTGAGGTTGATGATTCTCTGTGGCAGGAAACAGATACAATTGAGTTAAAACTAGTTTTTAAATGGGCTCACGGGCAACCCCCATGCCCATGCAACACCCTGCGGTTTGAAATAACACATAACCCCTTGTACTAGAGGCTCTTCTTGATGCATTTCTCACAGATATTCGTAATTTTACAATCTTAAACAATGAATGGCCCAACACATCCTCCAGCACTACAAGTAGTTATCTACATACATGACAACGTTAGAACACGAATTGCGTCAGGTACTAATCCACTCAGACCCCCCATAAATTCACCCGCCCCAAACATCACCATAGAAGAGGTGTTACACAGATTGGCGATAAGTATGGCTGACGTTCACAAATTCAGTCTCACAACAATATATGTAAAGTCAGGTAATACTGAGTAGGACTGTCCCTGCACATCACTGCTATAGGTCAGTAGCAATGGTAAAGCTAAATACACATTAAGAAGAGAGACAAGAGCTGAAAAGAGATACACAGCGCAGCGGTCAGACTGCAAGAGGTACACATAGGCAACACCCGTCCTGCGGGGACCATGGATACCCCTCTGGACCATACGATAAAAACTTTCCCTTCAGTTAAGAAAAGAATACTAAAATATTATAAGCAGTGGCACAAAGGCACTGTGAATTAACGCTCAACGATGGCCAAAGGAAGGGACATTTGTTCAACGTATAAGAAAAAGAAAAGACAGAAGAGGGAAGCTATTCTGTCACTAGGGCGGGTATTCAGTCATGAGAAAACAAAGGTAGAATCAACAGCGCCTGAAGAGGTAGTGGCACAAACACAAACAGAATCCCCGGGAGAGTCACTAGGGGAGCCCCCACCTTATGGTCTTTACCCTATTCTGCCTGCTGCAGGATACCAAGATCCAGTTCGGGTTGAGCCTAGGGAGGAGAGGTTAGAGGCGCAGGGAGTTGAGGCAACCGCCACTCCCGTCCCATCATCTCCTCGAGCCAACTCTCAACAGAGCTGGAGAGTCAGGCTAATAAGTGAGTTGCAACACACTGTGAGACAGGCAGAGCAATCTCGGAGCCTTGCCCCCCTTGGCGGACAATGGACTATAGGGCATGTCATTCTTAGGCTTGGAGACACATCTGCAGACACACTGAGAGAGGCAGCAGAGGAGTGGATAGAAGAGGAAGAAGAATGGAAGGGAGACGTAGAGACGCCACAATATGAGGAGCCCCCAGATGGCTCACAGGTCATAACAGGGGCAGAAGATGATGAGGATTGGGACAATGGATTTAATTGGAGTGCGCAAGAACACTGGGTTAACGGAAGGTAATACAATTTTCGCCCACGCCCTACACGAGAATTAGTAATGACAGCAAGCGGTGCCACAGATACAAAAAGACGGTCAATCCTAAAAACAAGGTCAGAATTGACACCTATAGAGATAATAGAGCAAGAGGAGGGTAGCTATTATTGTCACCCATTCTCAAGTGAATTGGCGAGATGGACTAAAAGAGAAGGGAGGAAGCCATGGCCACAACAAGGGTCTTTTCAACCCTTTGATTTAGCGACTGCAGAAGATTGCATACGGCAGGGACAGGGTGAGCAAGATTGGAACTACCCCTACATGCAAGAATGCCTTGCAGTTTGGGAGAAGTATGCCATAGACAAACCAACTAAAGTGACACGCAGTACTAGACCAGAGCCAAGGTTAAGTCTCAGGTCAGGAAGCCCTCGACCAGTAACTCAGTTGCCACTTATTTTTAAGGGAAGGCAAGTGCCAACATACGTGCCATGGCCTCAAATGGACAAAGAGAATTTAAAAGAGCACTACCCCGCTGTCTGAAGGTGCAGGAAAATGGATAGGATTCTTTGAAAAACACACTGCCGGCATCATCCTTGCCTTAGGTGATGTCAAAAGCCTGCGCAGCTCATTAGTAGGAGACAAAGTAAAGACAATTTTTGTTAGGGCAGGGTTCCCTCAAGTAACATTCATAAATACACAGCTTGACGGGTCATATTTTAACAATGTATGCCAACATGTTTGGGATGCACTTCGACAGACGTATACAGATAGACCAGACATTGGAGCCCTTATGGCAGAAAGTATAAAGCCAACTGAGGATATTGCAGAATTCATTAATAGAATTAAAGAACAATGGGTGCAGGAGGCAGGATGTAACTGGGAAAACACAGGAGGAAATGCAATTTTGTTTTATAATGTATTAAAACAAGGCCTTCCCACTGATATACAAGCAAGCTTAGATGGAGTGGTGGGAATAGAGGCTAAACCATGGCCCGAAATACACGCCCACATAATACATTATTTTAAGTGAAAACAAGAAAAAGAAAAGGAAAGGTCAGAACGGGCAGAAAGGGCCGCAGCAAAGTTGGTGCAACAAAAACTTAAGAAGCTGAGTACGGAAGGGGCACTTGTGACTGCACCACCAATGACTGTCACAACGCCAGTACAGGTATAGGCACCAGGAGGACAACCAGTAAGTGATACAAGGAAGGGACAGGGGAGGTTTGCAGGGGAGCAAGGGTCAACACAAGGGAAAAGACAAGGAAGCTATAGGGCAGGACAACAATGTTATCATTGTTGTAAGATGGGCCATTTTGCAAGAAAATGCAGTGCCAGGAAAAAACGATGAGAGAGTACGGTGTTGGAATACCCCGCAGGGGCAGGTGAGGCCTCAACAGATGCAATGAGTGCCCCAGCAACAAGCAATGCAGGGACCCCTGCAGGGCCCCCAAGCCCAGTGTGTTGCACCCCAAAAGCCAATGTCGCAGGGCGGGCCCCAAGGCGTCAACAGCACTACGGTAGGACAGACACAGGTCCAGGTGGGAGGGGTAACACCAACTCAAAATTATACTCAATGACAGAGCCCGCAGATGGCCACTGTGTGTCCGATACTATTGGTAACCCCAGGTCAGATGAGGAACCCACTCTGACGGTAGCCACAGAAGGTCGCCCCTACAGGTTTTTAATCAACACTGGGGCCACCAAATCGTGTATAAAGGAAGGAACACTAAAACTTTCTTATAACTCAATGGACACACAAGGGTTTTCTGGGGCTGTGAGGAGGGTTCCATTCACCAAATAAGTAAGTATGATTGTAGGAGATAAACAAATTGAAGGACCACTACTGTACTCCCCAGAGTCACCAGTCAATCTTCTTGGGAGAGACCTAATGATCAAACTGAACATGACCATCTCCTTCCTAGAGGATGGGTCAATGGCATGTTACACACCGAGCAGGATATGGTCCGTCATAGCTCATGAGGAGCTAGGACAACAGGTCAGAGCAGTTCCTGTTGATACAGAGGCTTTTTTGTGTGGTATATATGCCTTAATAGCGCACACACCAGCGCTTCGAGGGAAAACAGTGCAATTACCAAAGGAACTGCTGGTCAGGACTTATGAGCCTGTGAATCCCATAATAGAACCTGAAATGATACTGGAATATCCGCCTTGAAATAAGATCACCATATGCCGTGCTAATGGCAACTGACAGAAGACAGGAGATGTGGGCATCAATAATATTCACAGATCCTAGGGTTGAATTAAGAGATATATCAGACGAAGAAATATTTGATGATTGCCCATTAAACGAGACAGTTGTGTTTGAAATGGGACATTGCCATTAGACTGCAGTTACAATACAGAACAGTGTCCAGACACGCACAAGACAGAACAATAACAGAGAGAGATTTGGCAAATGTCCCAGAGGTTTTGTGGGCAAAGGGTCCATATGATGTGGGACTGATCAAAGGGGCTGAGCCTGTGAAAATTATGTTGAAACCTGGAGCAATTCTGCCCAGGATACGCCAGTACCCCTTGTCCAAGGAGGCAGAAGAGGGCATCCTCCCTATAATACAAGCATTAATTGAGCAGGGTGTCATATATGAGAGGTTGACACTGTGCAACACCCTGATTTTTCCGATACGCAAAGCAAAAGGGGGAACTTGGAGAATGATTCAGGATTTACGCTCCCTAAACGATGTAGTGATACCAGAATTTCCACTGGTACCTGACCCATCAGTCATACAAACAAACATTCCTAAAGAAGCCACTTAGGGCCAGATGTAGGTACAAAAAAATTAGCGACTCGCAATTTGCAAGCATGTGCGACTCGCAATTTGCGTGTCGCTAACTGGAATGCAGGTAGAAAGTGCGCGGACAAATTGCGACTCGCACCCGGAGTCACACCGCAGACAGCGAGTCCGCTGTTTGCGAGGTCGCTTTTTGCGACCGTGCAAAAAACGGACTCGCAATTTGCGAGTGGGTGTCGCAAATTGCGACTGTGCTGAAAATTGAAAGCAGGTGCTGCAGAACACTCCAGAAACCACTCCAGAACACTCAGGAAAACACTTCCTGGCACATGATGATGACATCACAGCCAGGAAGTTTACAAATACACCTGGGAGGAGGGAGGACCACACCCTTTTTAACTGCAGCACAGCTAACAGAGCACCAGCAACCATGGCTGACACTCCCAGGAAGAGAAAGCTCAAGTTTGCAGAGAAGGAGCTGGAGGTGCTCACGGATGAGTGCTGTCAGCACCATGATGAGCTTTTTGGGAAGGCAGCCCTCAATGTGCCAGACTCTGACAAAAAAAGAATTTGGCAGGAAATCCAGGAGAAGGTAAACTCCCAGGGGGTCAGCCACAGGAGTGTGGATGAACTAAAGAAGAGGTGGTACGACCTCCGCTTCCAGACCAAGGAGAGGGTGGCAGAAAGGCTCTGGGAGATGAGAGGCACAGGAGGGGGACCATCTTCCATACCACCACCCACACCCCTGGAGGAAAGGGTTGAGGAGACCCTGGAGCCGGAGGCTGTTGCTGGAATTGGAGAACTAGACATCTCTGAGCCCGGACCATCAACCGGTGACTACCATGTGATATGCCTGTACCCCCATCAATGCCATACTCCCACCCACCATGTACACATGGGCATGCACAACCAAGACAGCTCCATTTCAGAGTAGCAAACACCAGAATGATGCATTATGGGCAATGTAGTCAAGTAGGCAGTTCAGAGGCATATGTTTATTAGGAAGTGTTTAACAGATAGTAGACAGAGACAGTGTTTTCCCCATGTCCCACAGGTCTCCCACAAGACACCCCCACCAGCCAAAGCAGCCAGGTGCCAATGGTCACCTAGCCCCAAGAGGAGACAACAGGACCAGCCACCACTCCCACCTGCACCACCAACACCATCCCCTCTCTGGCAACACCTGTTGCAACAGGGGTCTTGGAGCCTGCACCAGGTACAAGCCGGAGTGCCGCATCAGATATCACAGGGCCTCCACCGCTGCACAGGTGACGCAGGATGAGGAGAGCAGGGCAGCAGGCAGAGTCAGGGCTTCCATCCACAACACCAACGGAGGCCCAACTGCTACGGGGTCAGCGCCTGCAAAATCAACAGTTAGGGCGGATTAGTGGGGTTCTGCAGCGCTTCGAGAGGAACCATGCCAACAGCATGCAGCAGGTGCATGCACAACTGGAGGTCATTGGGAACAACACTGGTGACCTAGCCCTGTCAATGCGCGAACTGGTGGCTGGACTGCTAACGCAGAGTGAGGGTGCGCGGCGCAGGGACCGCCAGCTGCTCCAAAGGCTGGACAGGATGGCCTCCTCTATCGTCAGAATGGCAGTGAACACAACTGGGCTGTCAAGGAGAACAGTCAGCCTCCAGGTTGACATGGGCCACTTTGCGGGTGATGTGGCCAGGGGACTGGGCCGGATCACCCATGCAAAAGACCTTATGGAGGCACGGCAGGTGTCCAGGGGTACAGGTGACACCCCACAAGATAGTGAGGAGGGATCCCCTGTCAGCAGTGTCTCTGCTGGTGACACCAGGGTGCTACGGAGTGGGAGTACAAGGCAGAGCACTGCTGAGCAACCTGGTACCAGCCAGGCTGGCCGAGCCCGCCGTAGGCTGTGAGCTAAACACTGTCCCTGATGTTGGGGCACATGATGGCAATGTGTCCCATACCAGGTGGTCATTTGAAGTTCCTGAACAGTTTTTCCTTGTATATAGTTTGGTTTTTGCACATATTAAAACATTTGTCCGTTACACTTAACACATGGACTCTTTGTTCTATTGGTGAGTATGGTAGAAGTTGGCACGTAACTTCCAAAGTATTGGTTTGTAATGTGTGCCCGTCTCAGTCTGCCTTGATTTGCAATGCTCCTATCCCCATGATGGCGATGTGGTTGCTCTTGCTCTTCATCCTCAGAATCTGGGTCTGCAGGGGTGAGAGGTAGGCCACGTCGGGTGGCAATGTTGTGCAGGATAGCGCATGCGACAACTATTTTGAAAGCCGTTATGGGGGTATACTGGAGGGCACCTCCACTTCGGTGGAGGCATCTGAACCGTGCTTTCAGCAGTCCGAAGGTTCTTTCAATCAAGTTCCTGGTCCTCTTATCTGCACTGTTGTATCGCCTCTCACATTCATTGCTGGGTGTTAAGTATGGAGTCAGTATCCATGGCCGTAGTGCATAAGCACTGTCACCTGTTGGGCACAAAACGTACACTGTTAGCAAGTCGTGGTTGGTTTGCACATTGCTCTTTGTGCATGTCTACAAGGTGCATGCAGCTCTACCTAGGAGGTATCCGTCTCCAAACTCCCCACGTTCCAGGCGTTGGTGTATCCCACTGTGCCTAAAAATGTAGGAGTCATGAGTACTGCCTGGAAATTTAGCAACCATGTCAGTGAAGCCATAATGGGCGTCACATACCACCTGAATATTGAGTGAGTGGGTACACTTTCTATTGCGGAACAGATATTTCAGGTTTGCAGGGGGGCATATTTGAATATGTGTCCCATCTACACACCATATGACATGGGGAAAGTTGGCAATTCGGTAAAAGTAACTTGGTGCTGTTAATTTCTGCCTCATTCCTGGGTAGGTATATGTATCGGGACATGTGTGTGAGTAAGGCATCTAGGAATGCCCTGAGGAACCTTGATAGTGCACTTTGGGATACCCCACCTGCCACAGCAATGACCCCCTGATAGCTCCCCGAGGCCAAGAGGTGCAGTGAGCATAGCACTTGCACATGTGTAGAGATGGCGCAGCCGCGCACAGTCTGGCGTTCTAGCTGTGGTTTGAGAAATTCCATTAAATCTACAGGGAGTGCAGAATTATTAGGCAAATGAGTATTTTGACCACATCATCCTCTTTATGCATGTTGTCTTACTCCAAGCTGTATAGGCTCGAAAGCCTACTACCAATTAAGCATATTAGGTGATGTGCATCTCTGTAATGAGAAGGGGTGTGGTCTAATGACATCAACACCCTATATCACGTGTGCATAATTATTAGGCAACTTCCTTTCCTTTGGCAAAATGGGTCAAAAGAAGGACTTGACAGGCTCAGAAAAATCAAAAATAGTGAGATATCTTGCAGAGGGATGCAGCACTCTTAAAATTGCAAAGCTTCTGAAGCGTGATCATCGAACAATCAAGCGTTTCATTCAAAATAGTCAACAGGGTCGCAAGAAGCGTGTGGAAAAACCAAGGCGCAAAATAACTGCCCATGAACTGAGAAAAGTCAAGCGTGCAGCTGCCACAATGCCACTTGCCACCAGTTTGGCCATATTTCAGAGCTGCAACATCACTGGAGTGCCCAAAAGCACAAGGTGTGCAATACTCAGAGACATGGCCAAGGTAAGAAAGGCTGAAAGACGACCACCACTGAACAAGACACACAAGCTGAAACGTCAAGACTGGGCCAAGAAATATCTCAAGACTGATTTTTCTAAGGTTTTATGGACTGATGAAATGAGAGTGAGTCTTGATGGGCCAGATGGATGGGCCCGTGGCTGGATTGGTAAAGGGCAGAGAGCTCCAGTCCGACTCAGACGCCAGCAAGGTGGAGGTGGAGTACTGGTTTGGGCTGGTATCATCAAAGATGAGCTTGTGGGCCTTTTCGGGTTGAGGATGGAGTCAAGCTCAACTCCCAGTCCTACTGCCAGTTCCTGGAAGACACCTTCTTCAAGCAGTGGTACAGGAAGAAGTCTGCATCCTTCAAGAAAAACATGATTATCATGCAGGACAATGCTCCATCACACGCGTCCAAGTACTCCACAGCGTGGCTGGCAAGAAAGGGTATAAAAGAAGGAAATCTAATGACATGGCCTCCTTGTTCACCTGATCTGAACCCCATTGAGAACCTGTGGTCCATCATCAAATGTGAGATTTACAAGGAGGGAAAACAGTACACCTCTCTGAACAGTGTCTGGGAGGCTGTGGTTGCTGCTGCACGCAATGTTGATGGTGAACAGATCAAAACACTGACAGAATCCATGGATGGCAGGCTTTTGAGTGTCCTTGCAAAGAAAGGTGGCTATATTGGTCACTGATTTCTTTTTGTTTTGTTTTTGAATGTCAGAAATGTATATTTGTGAATGTTGAGATGTTATATTGGTTTCACTGGTAATAATAAATAATTGAAATGGGTATATATTTGTTTTTTGTTAAGTTGCCTAATAATTATGCACAGTAATAGTCACCTGCACACACAGATATCCCCCTAACATAGCTAAAACTAAAAACAAACTAAAAACTACTTCCAAACATATTCAGCTTTGATATTAATGAGTTTTTTGGGTTCATTGAGAACATGGTTGTTGTTCAATAATAAAATTAATCCTCAAAAATACAACTTGCCTAATAATTCTGCACTCCCTGTAGTATAGCTGCGCTGCTAAGTCTGTATTTGTCATATATTTCCTCCTCAGTTTGCTGGAAAAGAGTCTGCCTTGTTCTGTAAATCTTCTCCTGTCTCTGGCTCCTCCTCCTCCTCTGCTGGGCTGCGTGGGCTCTCCTCCTCACTGCTATCAGGTATATCTCCGCCATCTTGAGTAACCTAGATGCCTTCTGGGTCCCCTTTTATACTTTGGTAATGATTACCACCTGCTCTGAGTTAGTGGTCATTTGGACATGCAAACTGGTCTTTTTGCGACTAGTCGCAATTTGCGAGTTGCTATTGCATATGGTTTGCGACTCGCAAATTGCGACTTCCTATTAGCGGGTCGCAATATGGGGTCGCAAATTTTGCGAGTCGGTAACAGCTCGCATCGCATTTTGCGAGTCGGAAATGGGATTTTTGCATCCCATTTCCGATTTTGCGGAGTCGCAAATAGCGATTCGGGCCATTTGCGACTCGCAAAAGTTTGCTACATCTGGCCCTTATTTCTCAGTGGGCAATGTGAAGAATGCATTTTTCAGCATTCCACTGCATTCTGACAGCCAATATTTGACTGGATTCACATTTAGACAGACTCAATACTGCTTTCGGCGTCTTCCACAAGGCTTCTGTGAGTCCCCGAGCATTTTCAACAGAAAAGTGAAAAAGGAGTTAGCAAACATAAAATGCAAGAGTGCTCTGTTACAATATGTGGATGATATCATGGTTTGTTGTGCTACTGAAGACATATGTAGAGATGACACCATTGGTCTTCTTTGTATGCTTGCAGAAAAAGGTTACAAAGTGGACAAAAATAAACTGCAGTACGTGCAGACAGAGGACCACTACTTGGGACAGATAATATCTAAAGATGGGACGAGGGTGACACCGGACAGAGTAGAGAGCATCAGGGACAGGTCTACGCCCACAACCACAAAACAAATGCAGACGTTTTTAGGACGCTGCAACTATGTGAGGCAATGGCTATTCAACTACGACACTCTGACCGCACCACTTCTAACTGCTTTAAAAGAGTCCCACACAAATGCAAACAAAATAGACTGGACTGATGAAAGGGAGACAGCCTTCCTGGAGCTAAAGAGAGCAATCGCAAATGCTCCAGTGTTAGGTACACCTGATTATAATAAAACATTCTACCTCTTCTGTCATTGTAATGGAACGACGATGACAGCAGTACTAACTCAAAAGACATCTATGGGACACAAACCAATTGCCTACTACAGTGGGCTGCTAGATCCCGCCATGAAAGGGCATTATCCATGTGAGCAAGCACTGGCCAAAGCGGCATTTGCAGTTCAAAAGAGCACCACCATAGTGATGGGATCACTTTTAACACTGTGGGGGTTATTCTAACTTTGGAGGAGTGTTAATCCGTCCCAAAAGTGACGGTAAAGTGACGGATATACCACCTGCCGTATTACGAGTTCCATAGGAAATAATGGACTCGTAATATGGCTGGTGGTAAATCCGTCACTTTTCCGTCACTTTTGGGACGGATTAACACCTCCTCCAAAGTTAGAATAACCCCCTGTATGTAGAGCATGCGGTATTTGCTATCTTGCAAAAGAGCAAGAGCACCCTTACAACTCAAAGGGTATCCGGATATGAAGTAATACTTTCAATACCATCCTTGCAAGTGGTACGGTGTCACACAGTTAATCCAGCAATGTTCTTTGCACAACCAGTTTCTGACGATGAACAAGTACATGACTGTTCCACTTACACCGCAGAAGAAGAGAGCAAGGTAGGAGAAGACCCCATTCCTGGGAGCACGTTGCTCTTTGTCGATGGGTCCTCTTTCATAGATCAGGAGACTGGGATTAGGCACTCAGGAACAGCCGTTGTAAAAGCCGAACAGCAGGGATCCTCTGACACCTTACAGATAATGAGTCAAATACCACTTCCATACCACTTCTCAGCACAAGCTGCAGAATTAGTGGCCAATATTGAGGCGCTGGAAAACGCCGAAGGACTGGAGGTTACCATTTATTCAGATTCAGCATATGTCACCACCACTGTATATTCTAGCATTCACCGGTGTGAAAGGAGGGGATTTCTCAAATCTGATGGATCCCCTGTAATGCATAAAAATGTATTGGCGCAATTGATAAAGGCTTTAATTTGCCATCCAAGGTAGCAGTTATAAAATGTGTGGCACACACCAATCAGCAAGACCTTGTCTCCAGGGGAAATTCCTTTGCAGACTGGGCAGCAATGGAAGCAGCTAAAACATCTCCAAATTATGGTAAATAGGATGAAGACACATTAGGGATGATGACAAGCAGACAACAGAATGCTACTGAATTACCACCCCCATATACAGAGACAGCACGATTACATTTACGTGAATTGCAAGAACAAGCACTACCTCATGAAAGGGAGCTGTGGGATCAGCGAGGGTGTATACAGTCACCAACAGATTCTATCTATACGCAAGAAAGCACAGGTAAACCAGTAATGCCACAAGCGCTGTTGTATACAGCCCTAGAGCAACTACATCTCCCTGCACACACTGCCAAGGAAAATGTTCTTGCTATGCTACAGACAGATTGGTTCATTCCACAATTATCTGAAATGATTACTATGTACATTGCAGAATGTGCAGTATGCCAACAATACAGCCCTAGACCCACACTAAAAGTAATTACCTCAACAATACCACGTCCGACAGGCCCATAACAAAATTTACATTTAGATTTTGTTCACATGATTGACAGATGTAAAAATTACAGATACCTTATTGTGGTGGTCTGCCCCTTTTCAAGGTAGATCGAGGCAGGACCATGTGTACATATTGATGCTAAAGCAGCAGCCAACTTTCTGATAAGAGAAGTGAAACCAAGGTGGGGAATCGCAGAAGCGATCTGCTCAGATAACGTCACACATTTTGTTAATTCAATGTTTCAGCACATCTGTACCTCTCTAGGAATAAAGCATAAACTGTCATCTGTTTATCATCCCCAAAGTAATGGTGTAGTGGAACGCCTTAACAGCCTGTTAAAAAACAAATTTAGTAAATTGTGTGCCACACTGCAGAAAAACTGGCTATATTGCCTTCCACTCGCTTTATATGCCGTCAGGAACCAACCAGGAAGTGACCATCACTTGACCCCTCACCAGATAGTGACAGGACGTCCTGTGCCAACTCCTTTAACAATAGCCCGACAGAAGACAGATGCTCAAAAGACAGCTGAGGTTTTAGGACAGGATATGACTAGTTATTTATCTCTGTTATTGAAGTCTGTCAAGTTCTTCTCTGAACAGGTGTTACGACAGGAGAAGTGCACCACCGCAACCCAGCAGCCCAGTCCAATTTCCGTGTGTCAGCAAGGGTACATCCACAATTTTGTACAACGATGGAGAGACAGCAAGTTTGAGGGCCCCTACTCATTTACCCAGAGCACCCCCACAGCAGTGAAGGTGGAGGGCAGGAAGCCATGGATACATCTGTCAGGAGTACAGTTGGCCCCTGCTTCATGTCACGCATCACCATCTTCACAGGAACTTTTAGAGGAGGGCAAAGAAAAAGACAAAGGACAACGTCCTTTCTAAAGAGGCCAGGGGAGCTCCTATTCGATACTGCTAGCGGACAGTTATGTAGTTCAATTTTGTTTTTCTAGCAATTACATTTCAATGGTATTTTAGCCCATGCATGGCAATATGTCAGTATACTAAGCGCTTACAGAGAGAAGTATAAGTATGAAAATGTATCCCATAATATTCATGTTAGTTTGCTAGACAACATATGGTACCAGCATATGACAGAGATAGGCATGCAGACTACTAATATATCATGTTTTGTTTGATCCCTGATTCCACAGGCTAGTGACACAGACAGGCTACACTTGTCAAAAGAGGTGCCCCTGAATGTTACTCAATGATTATTACATCTGTATCTTTTCAGAATGACAGCACAGATGCAACCCTTACAGATAAGACAGGGAGCGTTCCTAGTAAACACCACACAATATGAGGAGGAGTTAGCAGATATAACAAATGTCCTGACAGACCGCAAGGAGTTAATAGTGAAGTTAGAAACAATGGCTGAGACAGGGGTCGTGAGGTACAAGAGTAAAAAATGGAAAACTAGAATATTAAAGCAGGGATTCCTGGGAATATCACGACCCACACTTTTCTGTAAAAACTATTCAGCCACACCTCTATCCCATGATTGTCAGGAGAGGCCACATTTTCGAGTAAATGGATCAGTATACGTCCACGGTCAGTGGTACCATGGCGCAACATTTGGATGTAGAGCTCTCTCTTTATGGGTGGGAAATCAGAGATACAATAGCACGCAACAAAAATGCCAAGCTATATGGGACGAAAATATATCTAGATTAACTGGGGTAGAAACGCCATCCACTCTTTGAAGAGGTAAAACACCAAATGTTTTCTTTTTATGTTTCAGAGGGAATGGAACGTTCCGGTAGGTAGGAACATCAATTGCATCACCACAAGGTACAATGCTGACATGCAATGGAGCACCTCCAGTCTGATGGACTACTACTGGCAATGCAGAGAACGGCTGTATACGCGACTTCCTTCCAGATGGAGAGGTCTTTGTTCTTTGGTTACTGTGCACACCCCCTCCTTGGTGATTCCAGGGGTGGACATCTCAAAGTTACATGACCACCCCATGAGCCGTCCAACCACCTTGCTACACCATCGGAAGAAGAGATCTGCAGATTATTAAGGCACAACAACCTGGAAAGACGTTCCACAAGAGCACAGGTTGTTCAATGATGCTCAGTTGTTCTTTGTCCAAGCAAAGGCAACTGTCCGCTGGCTGCGGATAACACAATGGGAACTGATAAAGACCATTAACGCAGCTGAAGATGGTTTTAATGCAGGTTTCAAGGAAGAAATGCGGGCTGTGAGGGTGATGCTTATGCAACATAGGTATGTGCTAGACTTGATGACGGCCATGGAGGGTGGGGTTTGTGCCAAAATCAGAACTGCCTGCTGTACATATGTGCCAGCTAACGATGCAAAAAAACTGAACAATAATGGAGGCCATACAGACTCTACATAACCTACGGAAGAAGATGGCCGATGAGGGGGTGCCCCCAACAAATGGTATTCAGGGTGGTTTGTATGGATACCATCCTGGTTGTCAGGACTGGTTAAGGGGTTATTCCCGATACTTGTGGTGATCCTATTGATGTTTTGTATCTTCCAGGTAGTGGTAGGATTCTGCAAGAGAGTTAGCCAGAAGTTGAGTGGGATGTTTACTATTAGGGAAGCCAGGAAAGTGCAGGAGGATGAGGACAACATATATACACTAATTAATGTATGTAGCAGGGAAGGTGAGGAAGAAGTTGAAAGATCAACTAAAGGGGGGAATGTTACTGAAAATATGGAAAAAGGAGAAGGCCCACTTTTGCTAATGCATGAATTAGGATGAAAATGTGCAGAATCGTACATGATCAGGGAAGAATACAGGCCTAGAATGCTCATGATATCCAAA
The DNA here is from genome assembly GCF_031143425.1 of Pleurodeles waltl. Taxonomy (NCBI): domain Eukaryota; kingdom Metazoa; phylum Chordata; class Amphibia; order Caudata; family Salamandridae; genus Pleurodeles; species Pleurodeles waltl. The sequence goes on along the minus strand of NC_090451.1, from coordinate 629,667,792 downwards.
AAAAGAGCCCAGGATAGGATGAAGTGAAGCAAGGACAGGGACAAGCAGAAACATATATTCATAATGCAGCTGGAAGTAAAAGGCCATAGAAAGCTTGAGTCATAACTTCGTAACACATGCACAGGGACGGCGCACATTCCAGTAAACGTTCACAAGGGAAAGGGTACACCATGGTTTTGGGAAGGGAACACAATAAGCTTTGATGCTTCAAGGCCAGCAGCTGCACAAGGGAGGACAGACAGAAATGTTTCCAAGCATGGAGCTAGCTGAGGAAAAAACGTACTGATAGGCTTCAGAACGTGAGATCAAAAGTAATTGCAGTTTTATTAACAAACGTGTTCATGAGAGATGTCATTATTTTGTAACTCTGTAATTAGATGCATTCTCAAGGAGAAATATGGCTTTGTGCTAACGTACGTAGAGATAACAATGTACCAAGCACGCGCTTAGATCAAAGTGCTTGACGAGTGATAAGACGCATTCAAAGCACTTAAAGTATCAAAAGGAGTTGTTTGTACTGACAGAGTTGAGTGCGGTATCAGTCAGAGAGCTGTGCTGCCCTCCGGGCCGTTAATCATAAATGCTCATATTATTTGCCAAACAGAGTTGTGTCCTTTTTAATTTCCTGACCCTACAACACAGGTTTTTCCCCTTGCAATTTAATAAAAACATTAGCATGATCTGCACAGCTTTTTTCCTATGCTTAGGCGGCCACTGCTGATTATTTTCCTTGTTAGGATCCACCAAGTCTTGCAGACCTAGAAAGATTAAATATTCGATGAGGGTTACTGTATTTCAATTGTGTCAGCTGGAGCCTTTTACTTTTGGTATTGTGTGGCAACCATAGACACAAAACTAAGCACTGTGAACATGGCTTTAGCCCTTGTCCCACAAGAGTAGATTAGCCGAAGCCTTACTCTTGGAGTTGGTGCAGGCTAGAAACTCAGAAGTCAGCAGACAACACTATAGCAGTCAAGAGAACTACTAAACCAGAAGGAATGGTTTCTTACCTGTAACTCCAGCTCTCTCGTAGGGGTATTTCCATGATAGTCATAAGCACTGAATAGTTCCGCGCGCCTGCGGGGACCCCGGAGCACTGATGTGAAGTATATTCTTAAGTGCAAATACCAGCCCTTTGAAAAAGGTCTGTCAAAAAACACTTAAGAATAACACTGTGCAGCCTATTCGAACAGCTACACAGGCCAAATTGTTGAAAAGAAAACAGTTGTAGTGTAAATTCACATTCAAACACCTATTTATTCTAGAAATGTAATAACAAATACATTCTCATACTTTATTTACACCTCTCATGAGAATAAAACAATGCAGGGCAGTGTAGCCCATAGGCTGCCATTATACAGAATGTAAATAGAGCTGTGCCTTTAAGAAAGTAAAGTCTTCCTGTATCCCATCATGCACAGCAAAAGGCAGTTGCCTCAGTTCTTTTTGAAGGCTTGTAACCTGACATGAAGGAACAAAACATTCGTTGGAGTACCAACATCGATACTATTTATGGCAACCTTTTCTATGTCAACTCCACCGGGGAGGAGGGAGGGTTGCTTATGACTATCATGGAAATACCCCTACGAGAGAACTGGAGTTACAGGTAAGAAACCATTCCTTCTCTCGTAGGGGATTTCCATGTATAGTCATAAGCACTGAATAGACTAGCAAGCCCATCCCCATAACCGCGGTGGAGTAGACAGAATAATACTGACAAAAAACATGAGTCATGCAAATAAATTCTTAAGCAAGGCCTGTCCAACCTGCGCATCTTCCCTAGCGTCTTTATCAAGGCAGTAATGCTGAGTAAAGGTATGGACCGACTTCCAAGTGGCAGCCTTGCATATTTCTGCCAAAGGTATATTTCTCATCAAGGCCGCAGTAGCTGCCTTCCCTCTAGTAGAGTGGGCTTTTGGCCTACCACCAAGGGATTTGTTCGCTAACTGATAACATAACATTATACATGAAACCATCCACCTGGATAATGATTGCTTAGACGTGCCCAACCCTGTTCTAACTGGGCCATAGTTAACAAAGAGCTGCTGTGATTTACGTAAGCATTTTGTCCTGTCCAAATAAAATTTCAAAACCCTCTTTACATCCAGAGTGCAGAGTTCTCTCAGCAGGAGTAGTTGGATTTTGAAAGAAAGTTGGTAATGAAATGGTTTGGTTCACATGAAAGTCGTAGACGACTTTTGGTAAACATTTTGGATGAGTCCTCATTACCACTTTCGCAGAATGAAAAACCGTGTAGGGCTCTTGAGCGCAAAGGGCCTGGATTTCGCTGACCCTACGCGCTGAAGTGATTGCAACCAGAAAAGCAGTTTTCCATGTGAGATGTTGAAGTGATGCCTTATGTATTGGCTCGAATGGAGGTAGCATCAGACGCGATAGGACAACATTCAGTTCCCATGGAGGAGATGGCCTCCTAATGGGAGGAAAGACTTTTTTTAAACCTTCCAGGAAGTCCTTAATAATTGGAATCCGAAAAAAGGAGGTTTGTGAGGGGCTCTTTCTGTATGCCGTTAGAGCCGCCAAGTGTACCTTTATTGATGACAATTGTAAGCCCGATTTTGCCAAACTTAGTAAGTACGGTAGGATAGATTCCTCTCCACAGGATACCGGGTCAATGTTGTTGTTCAAACACCACACACAGAATCTTTTCCACTTGCTTGCATAAGCCGATCGTGTGGAAGGACGCTTTGCTTCTTTCAGGATTTCCATACAGTCCTGAGGTAGGTTCAAGTGTCCATATTGCACTAGCTCAGGAGCCATGCTGCCAAACTCAACGATGAGAGGTTGGGATGAGATATCTGCCCTCTGAACTTCGTGAGCAGGTCCGGACGATGAGGCAGCCTGATGTGTGGCTTGAGTGACCGGTGAAGAAGGTCTGGAAACCACCATTGGCGTGGCCATTCCGGAGCAATTAGGATCATTTTGGACTGAGCATTGGATAACTTCTGGTGGACTGCCGGAATCAGGGGAAGCGGTGGAAAGGCGTAAAGAAATGCTCCTGACCAGCTTATCCACATGGCATTCCCCAGTGTCCCTGGATGGTAATATCTGGAGGCGAAGTTTTGGCATTTTTTGTTTTCTGGGGTTGCGAATAGGTCTATAGAGGGGGTACCCCATAGTGCGAAAATGGAACGAACGACGTCGTCGTGTAACACCCATTCGTGGTTCTCGTCCATTACGCAGCTGAGAGCATCCGCTTGAACATTCTGGCTGCCAGGCAGGTGAGTTGCCACTAGCGACAGGTTCCTGGCTAGAAGCCAATGCCAGATTGTCTGTGCCTCTCTGGATAATATCCTGGACCTGGTGCCTCCTTGTTTGTTTACGTAATACATAATGGCCACGTTGTCTGTCTGGAGGAGGAGAGTTTCCGCTTTCAGAGAGGGAAGGAAGGATTTGAGCGCAAGGTGGACTGCGCGAAGCTCCAGCAGGTTGATATGATAGAGACTCTCTCTCTGTGACCACGTGCCTTGGACTCGAAGATGATCCATGTGCGCTCCCCATCCGAGCAGTGATGCGTCTGTTACGATGGTTTGAGCTGGAGGCTGTTGTTGGAAAGGAATCCCCACCAAGAGATTGTTGGGTGAACACCACCACTTGAGGGACTGTAGGGCGTGGGGAGAAAGGAGGACTTTGCTCTCCCAATCATCCATCAGTTGACACCATTGATCCTCCAGGTCTTCTTGTAAGGGTCTCATATGGAGGCGAGCATTGGGAACGAGATGGATACAAGATGCCATCGAGCCCAGTAGTGAGGCTATTACTCTTGCAGTGGTCTGTGGAGTTCTCTCTAGTTGTTTGCACTTTTGGAGAATCGATAATCGTTGTTCCTCCGAAGGAAACACCTTTCCTAGATTGGTATCTATAATGGCCCCTAAGTAATGCAACCTCTGAACAGGCGTTGCTGTGGACTTCAGGAGATTGACTTGAAGTCCATGATTCTGTAACAGCTGTAGAGCCCATTTGAAATGTTGTTGTGCCTTTAGATAACTGGAGGCCTTTATGAGCCAATCGTCTAGATAGGGATAGACAAATATTCAATGTTTCCTCAAGTGGGCGGCTACCACCGCCATGCATTTGGAAAAGGTTATCGGCGCTGATTTGAGGCCGAAGGGTAGAACCGCAAATTGGTAATGACTTTTGCCGACGGTGAACCTTAGGAATTTTCGATGTTTCTTGCTCACCGGAATATGAAAATAAGCGTCGCAAAGGTCTATCGCACAGAGCCAGTCGCCCTGACGAAGATGTGGATAAATTTGGTGCAAGGATAGCATCCTGAATTTCTCTTTGCGAATCCACTGGTTTGCTGTCCTTAGATCTAGAATGGGACGAAACTCTTGTTTGTCCTTTTTTGGCACAAGAAAATACCTCAAATAAATCCCTTTCCCTTGTTGGCTGATCGGGACGGGTTCTATAGCTCTTTTCTGTAATAGAATAGTGACTTCTAACTGAAGAGCTTCGAGGAGGTGGCTGGCTGGTTTGGGTGGAACAGATGGCGGAGGACTGGTGAATCTGAGAGCGCAACCATGTCGCACAATATTCAATACCCAGGCGTCTGATGTGATGTGTAGCCACTCGTCCAGATGATTTGAGATACTTCCCCCTACCGGAGTGGATAACGGAGGAGGGGGAAGCGGAGATTCAGGGCTTAGACGCGGGAGCCTGTCGAGTTGCCTGAGTTTGTGGTGTTGAACGATCCCTTGTCGACTTTCGCTGTGTGGAGAAGGCCCTTTGATGTTGCTGTTGCTGCTGGGGGCGTGAAGACATCCAGTGTGGTGTCTGATACCTGTGGGTGAAAAGTCTTCGCCGATATGGTCAGAATGCTTTTCGTTGTTCTTTCGGGCATTCTATGCCTACCGCATTTAGAGTGTCTTGCTCAGACTTCATCCTGGCCATCTCGTCATCGGCATGAGAGCCGAACAAAGTGGAGCCTGAGAAAGGTAAATTCTGTATTCTCTGCTGTGCTTCTGGTTTGAGAGATGTCAATCGCAACCATGCGTGTCGTCTTAACGGTACTCCGTGAGCGTAGTTATGTGCAGACAGCACTGAAGAATCAGCAGCAGCGCTTATTACTTGGTTAGAAACCATGGCTCCCTCACCCACGACCTCCAAGAAATCTTCCCTTTTGTCCTTAGGAAGATGCTCCGCAAACTGCAGCATAGAGTCCCAGAGGGCCCGATCGTATCTCCCTAATAAAGCAGTGGCCCTGGCTGCTTTCATTGTGATGGCTGCGGTAGCGCATACTTTTCGGCCTGCAGCATCGATCTTTCTGCTCTCTTTATCCGAGGTGAGGAGGAAGACGGTGATGTAGAGTGCAACTTCTTTGCCGCTACTATAACCACCGAGTCCGGCACTGGGTCCGACCTCAAGAATAGAGGATCTTGTTCCGGTGGACGATACTTCTTAATAAGTCTGGAAGGAGCAGATTTTGTTGCGGCTGGTGTCAGAAAAATATCCATTGCCGGTTCAATAAGACCCGGAACCAGTGGAAGCAAAGGTCTTGAAGATGTCCTCTGGTGCAACGTCTCGAAGATTACTGATGTCGATGGAGCAGGTACCGCCAGCGGGATATTTAGTTTGGTCGCCCCTCGCACTAAGACCTCTTGGAATGTATTCACGTCGTCTATGGGGGACACTCTCGGGGACGGTGAGCCCGATAGGGTTGGAGAGTAGTCCCGTGTAGACGAAGAAGAATGTCTATGACGTGAATGCGGAGATCTCTGCCGTGACTCATGACGATGGTGCTGAGAGGAAGACGAACGTCTAGAGGAATGTCTAGAATGCCTTATGGATTGCGTTGGAGTCCTCGGAGCAGACTCTGAAGGAGGAGCCGGAAGAGGAGCCGTAGGTGTTACTGGTGTCTGCGGCAACGGCGACTGTTGAGGAGAGAGCTGTGGAGACGCTGGAAGCAGGATGAGTGAGGCCGAGGATTCTGAAGTGGTATAAACCCTTGTAGGTCTCTTTGATTGTCGCCTCGACGTCGAGACACTCCTCGACGTCGAAGTACGGTGACGGCGAGTGCCTCTTGACGTCGATTCCTCTCACCGCTGAGAACCTCTCAACGACGACCCTCGACGTCGATGTGGTGACGGCGACCGTCTCCGACGGCGAGCACTCTCTCTCGACGCCGATCGCCCTCGCTGTGTCGATGGTGAACCGGACTCAGATCTTCTCGGCGTGGATCGTCCTCGCCGCATCGACGGCGACCCAGATCCTCTCGACGGCGAGCGTCCACGCCGTCTCGACGGCAAAATGGCTGCCGACGTCGAACGATGTTTCTTCTTCGCTGGTGAACCACTCCTCGACGGCGAGCATGTTGGCGCTGTTCCCGGTCTCGACGTAGACGCCCTCGACGTCGTCGGAGACCGGTGCCGTTTTTGAGCAGGTCTGGTAGGAGTTGCAGAGGAAACAGGGTGAGCCCTGGTAGAAGACTGACCTTCTCCTCGCTCTGTGGCAGAATGACCACTTTTTCTCCTGTCCTCTCTTGCCTGAAGTCGAATTTTCTCCCTATCACGTAGGGTTCTTCTGGAGAAAGTTCTACAGATGTCACATGATTCAGGTTTGTGGCTGGATGGAAGGCAAATTATACAGACTCGATGTGGGTCTGTTTTAGCCTTTTTTCTGCCACAAGAAGGGCATTTATCAAAAAGTGAAGGCATTTCTAAACTAGAAAAACCTCAAATTTCTGTCAGAAGTTTACAGAAAAGAGTAGCAAATGTTCACTCAATATTAAAAACATCGAGTGAAATTGAAATTCTAAAGATTTTAAATGAATTACTGTCAAAAAAAGGTTTTGTGAGGTAGAGCTCAATGCTTCAGGGTCCTGTCAGAAAGGAGCCGGAAAAAAGAACTGAGGCAACTGCCTTTTGCTGTGCATGATGGGATACAGGAAGACTTTACTTTCTTAAAGGCACAGCTCTATTTACATTCTGTATAATGGCAGCCTATGGGCTACACTGCCCTGCATTGTTTTATTCTCATGAGAGGTGTAAATAAAGTATGAGAATGTATTTGTTATTACATTTCTAGAATAAATAGGTGTTTGAATGTGAATTTAAACTACAACTGTTTTCTTTTCAACAATTTGGCCTGTGTAGCTGTTTGCATAGGCTGCACAGTGTTATTCTTAAGTGTTTTTTGGCAGACCTTTTTCAAAGGGCTGGTATTTGCACTTAAGAATATACTTTACATCAGTGCTCCGGGGTCCCCGCAGGCGCGTGGAACTATTCAGTGCTTATGACTATACATGGAAATCCCCTACGAGAGAAATTGTTTTTACTTTTGAAGAAAATGTACTTTTTCTACATATAGCTAAATACTACATTTGAAATATATAAATGTGCATGTAAAAAATGAAACAATGAAGCAGTCCACAACTACTAATAACAATAGAAACAATCGAATGGCTTTTACTGTGTTGGCAGATTTACTAATATTTCATGCAAAGCAGCAAGGCAACTTGCTGTATTGCGAGAAAGGGAGAGAGCAGAAATGCACCTTACCATGAAGATATGGCACAATTTTATTCTTTCCTAGCGCTAGTGCACTGTGTGCTGCCTAGTGCCAATGAAGGCACACCTCTGCCATTCTGCATTGGGTGCCTGCTTTGTAGGTAACAGTGCTATATGCAAGATTGTTTGTGCAGGAAGGGAATCCTAAGAGGCAATTTCCTATATGTGTGATGCAGAATGTAAAGAGGAGAAATAAAGCTCAGGTTTACAAGCCACATAACCATGGGTTTGTGTGAAAATACATGGGTGGAGGCACAGGAATGACCATGCTCCAACCATGTAATGCCTGCTCAAAGCAAAGTAACGTAAGGCAACGCTATGCACTGCATTGCATTGCTTTGTATTTACTAAAACATGCAAACTGACTGTACATGGATTAGAACATACCAAAATGGATTTTGAATCGGGCTGCATTTCAAAAGGGATGAAATCCCAATGTAAAATCTTAGTAAATCTGGGCCTGGCTCTTTAGTACATATTTTAATAACGGCGAGTTGGCTAGACGTAGCCACATGACTGGTTCTGAGACGCTCTCACTGATATAGTAAGTTCTTAATATCACTGTAATGAAAAAACGCCCAGGTATTTTGTGGAAGAGGTAGTAAGCTTAAGGCACTGTTTCTTATTTAAGTGATTTCCTAACATCCCAGGCATTAACCTTCCGCCTTTAAAATAATGGGTAACTGGCAAGTCATTGAAGGCCACACCAGTGCTTCACAATTAATCTCTTACGGTCTTGACAGCTGCTTTGAAAATGCCTGCCTGGTTTCCCAAAGCACGTTGCAAATTCCAGTGCTCAGGGTAATCACAGGGAAAAGGAGTGGCTGTCCGGTGAAACTGAAACATTGCTGGCTAGCCAGTGCAATCGTTGCAGACTTCTTCCTTCCACAAGGTTATGGTGGTTTCAGGGCCACACCACCTAAAACAGGTCCGAAGAGCCTTTCCATAAACTATCCCTGAACTTCAAAGGATGAAGGGATACCCGGAGGCACAATGGTGCATGTCCATTGGGGAATATAGGGAAAACCTTAAGCTGGTTCATAAGTGCCTCTGCTCTCTATTGATGAGTGTTTAGAGTTATTTGGGAAGACCTCAAGTAATTGTTTTTCATTGTGGCCCAGAGGTGCAAGCGAGGCACAGATTATAGGTCAGTCTTTCGATGTCTAGAGCTCTTCTTGTAGCCCTTCCCATTAAGTTTTCCTTCAAACTGGCAATGAGAATGGCAATCCAGTGTACCAGCCCTGGCACTCAGACATGTGGATTTGTCATTGGTCAAGAGAATCTTGGCAAACTGTCCTCAATTTCTACCCAGTATCTAGGGGTGAGCAGGAAACTATGCTCTTCTGGCAGAGTTCACAGAGCTTTTACCACTCTGCGCTCCACCTGGAGCCCTTAGTTCCAAAAACTTCACCTTCCTCCGACGGAGCGGAGTTTACCGGTGTGCGCTAGTCTCCAAGCAAATGAACATGGTAATGCATGTTGGAATCCGATTGAAAGAATACATCATCTGGTGTTCCGTGCGAATCACTTATTTGAATCCCAGGCATTCCGATGGTGCAATGACAATTCCTCAATCCCTGTGAGGACTAAAGTGACCACGATGAGGAGAAAATTTCCCTCTCACAAGTCTTCAAGTAGAAGAGGGTTTTGGGAAGAGAAAACGAGAAAATACCAGCTTCTGCTTCGTGGACTGCAGACTCGGACTGCTGGACCCTGGACTGCGTTTGGGTGCTGGGTGTCAGGACATCTGATTTTTCAACATACCAGGCTCTTGGTTTTTTAGGATTTTGGGCTGCAAAATAATTACTTCATTAATACATTGAATTTGGATAAACTATTGCAAAATGTCAGTTATTGTGCACACATTGTGCATACTTTCTATAAGACTGAACAAGTCTCTTCCTCTTTTTACAACACTTTCAGAGTCTCTGAAGCAATGCCCAAACTCACAAATAATCAACCTGACTAAAAGGCTTCTTTGTGTTTTGGCGTAATCTCTTGCCAATATTAGTTTTTATAAGCTTGCTCTATTTCCGATCTCCTAATTCTCAGGGGAGAGCCTGTTACAAGAAATACGTCATTCCTTCATGTTTCACACCCAATCGATAAAGCACGCTAATTCTTATTGTTATAAATTATTTAAAAGACAGAGCTCTGTTTTGTTTCATTTAAGCGATTGATCTTTCTTAACCTTGAAATGAAGATACTTGCTTGAAAATTTCAGAAGAACCCAAATTGGTTTTTTTCACCTTTTTTATTTTCTCTCTTTTACAGAAATTAGAGGATGGTAGACAGAAGAAGGAAGAAAAGAGCCGGGACTCCGCAGGAAGCCGACCAGAGGGTGAGAATTGCCAGAGCCCAGCCCAACTTGAGGCTGTCCGGAGGACTAGAAATGCTGGAACTTGACTGGAAGCTGGTTGGAGAACAAGGAAAACAGGAACTTGACTGAAGGTAGGTTAGAGGACAAGGAACTTGACTTGCACTGGAACTCCACTAGAAGCAGGCTGGAGGACAAAGAACTTGACTTGACTGGAAACAGGCATGCAGAGCAATAGGTATGAAGCTAAGCAAGGCCTCGGACTCACAAGCATCCTTAAATAAGCAAATGTGTATGCGCCTTTTGGCAGTTGATTGCTTGTTAAGCAAAAGAGCAATTATCCTCCTGATTGTGGCACATGTTCTTTACAGATGACATTGTGAAGATCACGTTTTGGCAGCTACAGTTGGCACAATTTCAGATCCGTATGGCGTAGTTGGAGCCATCTGTGATGTCACAGTCGCCTATGAAGGCACCACCCAGGCGCTTGTACATCAGTACGTTTCCACAAACGTCCACGCCAGAAGTGCAGAGCCATTGAAAGAACAGACAGTATTGTCTGTGCAAAAAAACTAGGGTCCTGAAAGGGACAACCATTAACTGTAGGAAATGAGTCTACAGAGCGGGGATGCATAGGTCGGTGTAAGAAATCTGCAGCTAGAGTCTCTACCAGATAATGCATTACTGAAGGTAAATACCTTGTTCATCTCATAAAGACTTCTAGCTTCAGATTCCTTACCTTTAGAACAGATACCCAAGCCATAACCTCCTGGCAGTGGGCTGCGGACAAATTGCCATCAAACTAAAAAATCCTCTGTGGACCTGACTGTCCAGGCAGTAGTGTTTGGAAAATGTGTGCAGGGACCCCATGTTGCAGCCTGATAGATGTCCACGACTGGTACACCTCTTGTTCAGTGGTAGCAGCCTTTCCCCTGGGGAATGAGCCCTTAAGAGGTTGCTTCTTGGCCAGAGCGTAGCAGATTTTTATGCAGAGAACGACCCAGCACAAAATGGTTCGTTTCTGCACTGCCTGGCCTTTCTTTGCTCCCACACACCCCACAAAGAGGTGGGTCCAGTTGATGGAGTCGCACATCTTCCTTAGAGGGATGGAGTGGAGCAAAGAAGGTTGGCAGGGTGATGTTCTGACCCAGGTGAATTGGGGTCACCACCTTAGGGAGGAAAGAGGCAAGAGTGCAAATCACTACCCTGTCTGAAAACATGTTGAAATACGGAGGTTTTGACGAGAGAGCCTGCATCTCACTCACCCTCCAGGCAGATGTTATTGCCACTAAGAAGGCTGTCTTGATGGTGAGCAGCCGTAGGGGATAATTGTGTAAAGGTTCAAAGGGAACACACATTAGAAAAGTGAGAATCAAATTTATGTCCCACTGAGGCATGATAAAGGGCATAGGAGGATACATATGTACAAGCCCTTTAAGGAACCTATTTAAAATAGGAGATTTAAATAGTGAAGGCTGATCAGGCAGCCAAAGAAAAGCTGATAAGGCAGAAAGATAACCCTTGAGAGTGCCCAATGCAGAGTCCTGCTGGGCAAGGGACAAGATAAAGAGAAGAATGTCAGAGAGAGAAGCAGAAAGAAGATTAATAGATCTTTCTGTACAATATTATACAAAGCGTTTCCAATGGCAGGCATATACCAGGTTGGTGGTGGGACGCCTGACTGCCAGAATAACCTTACGGACTTCGGGAGGAAGGGCGAAGGCTGTCAACTGTGGCTGCTCAATCTCCACGCATGAAGGCACAGAGTTGACAGGTTCTGGTGGAGAACCTTCCCCTGCGGCTGCGACAGAAGATCATTCCGAAGGGGAAGCCTGATCAGAGGATCGATACTCATGTTCGGAAGCTCAGGATACCAGACTCTCCGTGCCCAGTCCGGAACCAGCAGGATTACTTTGGTCCGGTCATTCCTGATCTTCTTGATCTGGGCAGGAGTGGTATAGGTGGAAAGGCATACAGAAGGTCAGAACTCCATTCGCAACAAAAAGCGTCCACTGAGTGCGTGCTGCCTTGTATCCAATGCGCAATACTGCTGACATTGTGCATTTTCTTTGGAAGCAAACAGATCTAACCAAGGCTCTACCCTCTGCCGAAAGGGTCATTGTGCCACCTCCGGATGGAGATGCCACTTGCCACCCGCTAGGCATCAACGGCTGAGTTTGTCTGCCCTGGCTTTCAGAGAACCTGACAGGTGTTGAACCACCACGGTTATGCCCTAATGTTTCAGCCATGTCCAGAGACGCAGGGCATCTTGACAAAGGGTCCACAACCCCACACCACCCTGCTTGTTGTGGTACCACATTGCAGTGGTGTTGTCCGTGAACACCTGCACTATCTTCCATTTGACAACTGGAAGAAAGGCCTTCAATGCTAGCTGATTGCCCAGAGCTCCAGTAAGTTGATATGGAGTTGGGATATCTCCACCTCTCCCAGATGGCCGCCCCATCCCAGCAGTGACACATCTGTCACTGCTGTCACATCTAGTACGGCAGAGACGTCTGCCTCTGACCCATTGCGGTTCAAGATCTGTACCGTGTCGGTGTGATCTCCCTGATGCTGCACCCACTGGAACTTCAGGTCTCACTGCTGAGTCCTCATATGCCATCTGGACTGTTTTACTAACAGGATGCAGGAGGGCATGAGGCCCAGCAGCCTCAGAGTCTGCCTCACCGAAATCCAGGATAGAGGCCGAAACATAAAAATTATAACCTGAATATCCTGGACTTGCTGCTTGGAGGATAGGCCCAAAACTGCACTTTGTCTAGAACACCTCTGATGAAAGGGAGCATCTGAGAGGGAGTCAGGTGTGGCTTCGCCACATTTATAGTGAACCCCAGTGAATGCAGGAAGTTTGCCATGTCACGTAGGCTCTCATTATTCGAATGAGATTACTGGATTTTGAGCAGCAGAAACGTCCACGGTGTGGGAGACTGAGTCTAACCCACTGCGGGTGACACCTGTCGCTCTAAACCCGGGTTATGCTCCGGCTAACTAGCAGTGCGTCATCTCTACCAGAGGATAGTGATGATTGGGCAGCCGAGCGCATGACATACTAGGCGTCTCAGGGAAGATGTGGTCACTCAGGTCACTTCCAGTTCTCTCATTTCCAATTCAGTCTCATATATAAACGACAAACAGAGGCAGTGTATGTTTCAATAACGAGTTTAATAAAAACAACTGCATCTTAGATAGCAAAGCGTGAGCTGCAATAACCAGGATGACACAATATGACAGTATTAGAATTGTGACGAGAAAAGTGAAGCATCAAAACAACACTATCATATTATCACTATGATCGATGGACTATTTCCTATCTACGTTATAATTCGGGCACGGCATGTTAAGCTCTACTTCTGCCTTTCAGGTTCCCCCAGGAAGACATCAACCCTCATACCTGAGCAAAGGCCTGTGGTCTGCGTTAGCATCTGTAGCGAAGCATTCAGCAATCAGCATACAGTCGTGGTTCCCTTGCTGTACTCTCCCTCTAACGTGTAATGGGACAAGGAAGTGTTTTTATAATAACCCAGCTGATGTTCCGAAAAATGTCCCTACATAAGGATGTGTGTTTTCTATGAATGTTAGAGACGAAACTTCTATCACGTTCACCGGCAATGTACCGAACTGTAGCCTTGAATGAAGCACTGAGTGATTAAGACTGTCTTGCTTGAGAACAGAGTGCTGGGCTAGGCAAAAACAGTAAGATAGATGAAAATAAAACAAGACCAAAAAATGGTTATTTTAAAAATATCAATGCGAAGCTGAATAAAATATATCTAGGTTAAAGTGCACAACGGCCTAGTGAGTTAAAATAACGTGAATGGAGCTAGGACTAAAATGGCTACACAACACCCTCCCCTTGTCGGTTGAAAGTGGTTCAAAGCCAAAACTAAAATTTTATTGCTAAAAAGCTCAACCTAGGACATATATAAAAGCAAAGTCAATTTGGACAAGTTAAAGGGACACACAAGCATCCAACGTGACAATTTAAAATATGAGCATGTGGCTTATAACCTAATTAGAAAGACATGTCAATTTAGAAAAGTTCCAAACTAGGTACGAGTCATGGAGAACAGATCTTCCACTTCGGCAGATGTTAAAACCGGAAAGTCCTCACCAAAAAGGATCAAGGAGCAGGTGTGTTCCGTAGCCCCAGTGTCAACCAAGGCGGCATCCCGTGGTGTGCCCATTGATGAGTTGTGAACAACTTCTTCCAGGAAGGGTAACTCATAAGTTGCTTCACGCAGCAAACGCAACCTCAATGCGCATGTCCGGTAATGAACCCTCAGCAAGTACATCAACAGATCAGCGTCTACTGCAGGCAAGCGCTGCTGTGAAAGACAGATCTCCAGTACATGTTCGAAAGGGCACCAGAGGCACCGAAACACGGGCTGCACACAATGCAAAACCGGTCTGAAAGACAACGACCAGCCACGCTCCAATTGCTCCAAGAGTGTTGCTCCAAAATACTGCATCAAACGCTCACAACACAGCTGCGCTGATGGGAGCGCCGTCATTTCTCCCCGTTGTGGTGGGACAGCCATTGCGCATAAGCAACAGCAACAGCAAGATGCCAGCTAATAAAGCCAAAGTTATCGGAAATCCCCCAAAAATACTACCGACAATTGAGTGGATAGATGAAGGTATCAAACCGAATATAGAGAAGGTGAATGAAACCAGAACCAACAGCTTTGAAAAAATGTGCGATCCCAGTTGTACTGGACACATTAAATATTCGTCCCACAAGTTCACCAAAGTGTTTCGGAAAGTTTGTATTTAACAGAGACTGTATTTCTGCTGATGACCTTACCACTTGAGGTGTGTAGGCCTCGCGCGCAGATGTAAGAGCCACATGCTTTTGAAACAAAGCCTTGAGTCTGCTTAGCTTGTCAAAATTTACGTTTGAAGTAGCAATGTGAGGCCAAATATCAGCTACCTCCCTAATTTTAGTGGGGGGAAAGAGTACGTTCCCGCAGCATGTAACGACCTTAGAGACCGAAACAACGTACAACAGTCTTCACCATTCAGGAGGACGTAGCTGCCATTTGAAAGCACCTGGAACGTAGGTCTAATCATGGGGACTGGAACTCCCTTCAGATAGCAAGCCAAGTTTGCAGCAGAGGCGTTACATGCCCCATGCAAGGACAGCTGTTTACAAACCATCGAATGACTGACTGAAGTCTTGCATTTACCACCGTTAAGAAAGATTTCTTTCATGCCACTGAAGCATTTGTACGAGAAGGGAAGCTCCCACACCTCATTAATGTAACTATCTCTCAGCCTTTCACATCGGCCTACCGGAATGTGTTTTAAACAGGAGGTGAATTGAAGTGTTGAATTAGGCAGATTAATAACCCATTGTATTAAAAACTCAGCAGATGGTATTTCGGCCACAGTAAAAGGCAACTTTTCTAATTTCTCGATGTTAAGCATGACATAAGTCGGTTCCTTCTTAGCCATTAGTAGTTGTTGTCACATTAAATTAAAGGAAGAAAATATCTCCCTTGCACTGACATGCTGCCATGGAATGCGACCCGCCCTCAATGTTTGAAGCATCCAACCCAACTGCATAATGGACCTGATCTGACTCTGTCCATGGTGTAAAGAAGACATATCTGATTGTATAACGTTTATAGCAGAAGAGACAATATTATTTATGGTATATATCCGGTCGGACAAGGTGTTAATCCCATTATCCTCAACAGCTAACCCCTTTTTTAGATTTTCCTGATCTATTTGCGTTAACCAGGCAGCAGCAGCGTGTTGGGAAAGTTTACAAATTTCATTGTATACTGCTTATAAGAAACGCTTCCTACGTGGTGTACTGGGGCCTAATAAGAAATCTTGTAAATCAGTGGTATTAGACAGGAGACTGAGATGTTCTCTAACCACATCTAGTGAGGACGATTTTAACCATTGTTGGCACAATTTTCCCACACTATGGGGATCATTACAACCCTGGCGGTCGGTGTTAAAGCAGCGGTACAACCGCCAACAGGCCGCGGTAAAAAAAAATGGAATCACGACCGTGGTGGAAACCACCAACATAGACAGCCACTTTAACACTCAGACCGCCACGGCGGTACAAACAAACACCGTGCCGGTAACCACCAACAGACAGGCGGAAGACAAGGTTCCGCCCACTGTATTACAACAGGCCAATCCGCCACATTTTCCGGGGCGGATTCACCGCGAACAAAAACACAGAGGAAGCAGGACTTGGAAGGGAAACGCTCACCTGTACACACCCCACGAGGAACCAGGACGCCACGGAACCAGAGCTCCAGATACTCCCAGCCTTTATCTTCCTGCTCCTCTGCCAGGAACAACAAAGACGGTGGTGAAGACCACGGTTAGTACTGCACCTACAGCACAGGGGAGGGCTGAGGGAAAAAAGAGTGACACACACAACACTCCCACCCCCACCCTCACCCACTACAACACACACACAAGTACATGTAGATACATTGCATTTACAACCCCCAAACCCCCCTGGAAGAATGCAAGGACAAAAGGAAATGAGTCAAACGTTTGTAATCTATTCAAATACAGTAATTATATATATATATATATATATATATATATATATATATATATATATATATATTTACACTATAAACAAATATATACACCATGAATACAAGTCCAAGGTATTCCACCATCATAGTCCGTGGACCACTGGGCCCAAAATGCATGGGCGAGGCCCACAATCAATACCTGATCAAAACAGAGAGAACACTGCTGGGGGAAGGGAAGGGGGGGGCACCTCAGCCAGATGAGTGCACGACGCCAGATTCACGAGGGGGCTCTATGCCCACTGCTGTATCCTGGGGAGTGCAAAGCCACAGTCTCACAAGTCTTTCCAGTGGGTGGGCTGCCCACTGTTTTATCGTGGGGAGTGCAAAGCCACAGTCTCACAAGTCTTTCCAGTGGGTTGGTTGCCCACTGCTTTATCCTGGGGAGTGCCAAGCCACAGTCTCTCAAGTGGATGCCTTACTCCACTGGTTCTAGAGGGGGCTTTGTGCCCAGAGTGCTTCATCCAGCCAAGGACAGAGGTAGTGGATGCCTTACTCCACTGGTTCTGAAGGGGGCTTTGTGCCCAGAGTGCTTCATCCTGCCAAGGACAGAGGTAGTGGATGTGATACTCCACTGGTTCTGGAGGGGGCTTTGTGCCCAGAGTGCTTCATCCTGCCAAGGACAGAGGTAGTGGATGCCTTACTCCACTGGTTCTAGAGAGGGCTTTGTGCCCAGAGTGCTTCATCCTTCCAAGGACAGAGGTAGTGGATGTGATACTCCACTGGTTCTGGAGAGGGCATTGTGCCCAGAGTGCTTCATCCCGCCAATGACTGAGGTAGTGGATGCCTTACTCCACTTGTTCTGGAGGGGGCTTTGTGCCCAGAGTGATTCATCCTGCTTGTGGCGGCCTCAGTACCGTTGGAAGCTTTGGTGCTCACTGGCCTGAGGGTACGGGTGGCAGCGGTGTCCTGTTCAGCGGTGCTGGTGGCGGCGGTGTCCTGTTCAGCGCTGCTGGTGGCGGCGGTGTCCTTGGCAGCGGTGCTGGTGGTGGCGGTGTCCTTGGCAGCGGTGCTGGTGGTGGCGGTGTCCTTGGCAGCGTTGCTTGTGGCGGCGGTGTCCTTGGCAGTGGTGCTTGTGGCGGCAGTGTCCTTGGCAGCGGTGCTGGTAGCGGCAGTGTCATTGGCATCGGTGCTGGTGGCGGCGGTGTCCTTGGCAGCGGTGCTGGTGGCGGCGGTGTCCTTGGCAGCGGTGCTTGTGGCGGCGGTGCTGGTGGCGGCGGTGTCCTGTTCAGCGGTGCTGGCGGTGTCCTTGGCAGCGGTGCTGGTGGCGGCGGTGTCCTTGGCAGCGATGCTTGTGGCGGCAGTGTCCTTGGCAGCGATGCTTGTGGCGGCAGTGTCCTTGGCAGCGGTGCTGGTGGCAATCTTGTCTGCCGTGCAAGTTTTCGCCAACTTGCCTGTTTTTCTGTGCCCCTTCCCTACCTTGGATGGTGGTGCAGCTGTCTTCCCACTCCCAACTGTACCACCGGGAGAGGCTTTGGTGGTAGATGTTTTGCCTCTCTCCCACCGGGCACTGGTCAACTTTTTGTGCTTTTGAGGTGGGGGACTGTCCGTGGTCTGGCTCCTTGGCACACTGGCTGCCCTGCTGTTTGGCGCACTCCAGAAGCCGGTTACTACTGGCACCACTCTTCCCGCAGATGTTGTGGCTGTGGTGCTGGGTTGGGACCTGGAAAGGTGGGTCCTAGGAGACTGAAGGGTAGGGGGAGGTGAGGGGAAGAGGTCAAGGTTGGACAGGAAAAGTTTTTTGGACACACTGGGACGGGTAGATGGAGGGGGTTTGGGAGAGGAGGAAGAGGTAGAGGTTGTAGGAGGTGTACATTTGGTGACTTTGGGTGAAGGTGCATGGGCTGGAGGCTGTTGTGAGGTGGATGGCTGTTGGGTGGGTATGTGGCTGAGTTTGTGTACCTTGGGAGGTGGGCTCACAGACACACTGGGAGAGGACACAGGCGATGTGTGAATGGCAGTGGGGGTGGTGACTGCACGTGAGCGGGGTGTGGTGGTGGGTGTGCTGGTGATGGAGGTAGTGGGTGAAGATGTAGTGCATGCAGGTGTGAGTGGAAACGAGACTGGGAGGGAGGAGGGAGACAAGGAGGAGGGGGACTCAGTGGAGGCAGTGGATGTTGGTGTGTCTGCATGTGAATGATGCTTGCGTGAGTGCCTGTGGGATGTGTGGTGCTTATGTTTGCCTGAGCTTCCCTTGTGTGTTGACGTGTGTGCATGCTGGTCTGATGGTGTGTTTGGGATAGGCTGAGGTACAGGGGTTTGGGTCTGGGTGGAGGAAGTTGGAGGGGGGAGGCCAGAGACAGGGACAATGACTGCCATTAGTGCTGAGGCCAGAGTCTGAAAAGCTCGCTGTTGGGCTCAATGACCAGAATGAATGCCCTCCAGGTATGCATAGGTCTGTTGCAACTGCCTCTCTATACCCTGGATGGCATTCAAAATGGTAGACTGCCCAACAGTGAGGGACCTGAGGAGGTCAATGGCCTCCTCACTGAGGGCAGCAGGGCTGACTGGGGCAGGGCCTGAGATGCCTGGGGCGAAGGAGATGCCCACCCTCCTGGGTGAGCGACCACGGGGCACATGCTGCTGGGAGGGCGGTGCTGGTAGGTCGGGTGGCGGCTGTACCTGTAGATGCGGTGGGCACAGAGGGGCCCGCCACCACAAGGGAGTTCCCATCAGAGGAGGAGTCTGTGTCGCTGGTCTCAGCTCTTGTCCCCGCTGTGGAGCTCCCCTCACCCTCCGTCCCACTGGTGGCTTCTGACTCCGTTGTGTTGCTCTCCAGGCCCATGTGGGATGCAGCTCCCTCCTGCTCCGGTGGCACTGCTCCTCCTCCTGATGATGCTAATGCACACAAGAACAGGGAGACCACAAAAAGGGGGGGGGGGGGGAGACAGAAGAAAGACATGTTGAGTGCATCCAATACCGCTACCGTTGGTGGACACTACAGACACAGAAGCCCCCTGCACTACGCCGTGCACTTAGAGTTCTCTAATTAATCACAGGCACATGGGTTACATGGCCTATGCCCGATTGCTGCACACATGGAAGTCACAGGAGCCTGACTAGGAGTAGTTAGATCTGAACACAGGTGGGGAGGGGTTCCACAGGGCCTGCCGTAAGAAGGGACTTTGCCTACTAAACTCGCCCTGGCCTAGGGGAGCCCACAGCCCACTTCCGCCACCCAGACACCTACAATGCGCGCTGAATCAGCAGAATGAGAGTGTACTCATCCCCTTGTGGCTGCTGTGATGCCCTCAAGCGCCCATCCAACTCCAGATACGCCACCGCCAGGATCCAGAACATCAGGGGGTTCATGGTGCGACGGGCACCCTTCCCACGTTGGGAGGCCATCCCCAGCTGGGCCTCCACCGTCTTCTTGCTCCAGCGGCGAATGTCCTCCCATCTTTTACGGCAGTGGGTGCTCCGTCTGTGGTGGACCCCCAGGGTCCGGACTTCCTTGGCAATGGCATGCCAAATTCCCTTCTTCTGGTGGGCGCTGACCTACAGGAATAGTACAGGGGAAAGGGAGAAGATATAACCGTCTGCACCGTCACAGTCATTGGCCCGCATCCCTACCCTTGCCATGACACACATGCACTCACCGTCGTATCATGCACGCCTAATTCTCCCCCCCCCATCTTTCATCAACACCACTCTACACAGGCATTGCCCATTCGCATTGCTCACAGTGTATTTACCTGTTTGTCTGGAGGACCGTAGAGTAGCGTGTACTGGGGGAGGACCCCATCCACGAGTTTCTCCAACTCCTCTGTGCTTAAGGAAGGGGCCCTTTCATTAGACACATGAGCAGTTGTCTCTTCCAGACTGAGGACACAGCAGCACTTGCAGTATAGTTCCTCTCCTGTTGAAGATCAGGTATCAAGTGATTGAACAGAGAGAAAATGGCAGTGACGTCCGCGGCGGTGCGTACGGTCACCGCCAGCGTACATCGTCATTGGCTCCTGGGACCTATAGGGTCCAATGTTAACCAATGCAGGATTCCACCGCGGTCTTTGACCGCCTACTACGACGGTGTACAACGCCAGCGCAGTTACCTCATATCCCCTTGTCCCACATTACAGGTCAGGCAGCCGCCATTTCAGGGGGCCACATGGCATTTACTATGACTGCGTCACACATATTTAGGCCTTGCTTAAACACTAATACAGCCATATATCGATTTTCAAACATTTTGCTATAAAGTTGTGTTTACGTACCTCAGTGGTGGTTGACTCTCTGCTCGCTGTTCTCCTCCATAGAGCACGTCCGCTGGGGCAGTTGAGGAGATGGCAGCATCCTCCAGTGTACAGACCGCTGGTGGACCTGTCGACAATGGAGGAGCGACATGTAATTGTCACATACAGACTTGATCGTACCACAATCCTGGAACTGTGTGCCCAGTTGGAGCCAGACCTGATGTCAGCTATACGCCATTCCACAGGAATCCACCCTCTAGTGCAGGTCCTGTCAGTACTCCATTTCCTAGCAAGTGGGTCTTTTCAAACAACAGTGGGCATTGCATCAGGGATGTCCCAGCCTATGTTCTCCAACGTATTGTCCAGAGTGTTGTCTGCCCTGCTGAAACACATGCGCAGCTACATCGTTTTCCCTCAGGTAAAGGATTTGCCTACAGTGAAAGGTGACTTCTATGTCCTGGGACATATCCCCAACATCATAGGTGCCACTGATGGGACACATGTGGCCTTGGTCCCCCCCGCAGGAGTGAACAGGTGTACAGAAACCGGAAGAGTTGTGGCAGCTGTGGAGCCTGTGGACAGTGAAGACAAGGAAGCAGAAGAAGAGGACATAGACAACAGGAACACGGTGATCCAGCAATACAACAGGTAAGAAGACAACACTGCCTGCTACATCTGATTTAATTCTTCTACCTCTCATCTGTCTGTCATTTTCACCCAGTGTATGGACACTGAGTTGTCACTTTCCCTTTCGATTTCACAGATGTGGGTCCCACTGTGTGACCTCTGCTTTGTTTCCGCATGGACTAGAGCTGTGTGACATAGGTATGTTGACATTACATTGGATATAGCATTTTTCCACAGTTATTGCAAATACACATTTTCGAAAGCACAGACTAACTCCGGATTGTTTTGTGATTTAAGGGTGTTTACTTAAGTGCTAAATAGTGGAGGGGGTTGTAAAATGGTCAGGGGGGATGGTGGAGGAATGTCCATGGCAGAGTCCAGTCTATTAGTCCCACAGGTGCATTGTCCAAAGGGGCATAGGAAGTGGAGCTAGGGCAGTTTAAGTATGGACAGGGTGACAAAGTGGGACAGAAGGATGAGAACCAGGGTGGTCTCATTTCTTGGCGGGGTCTTGGCATTGTTCTCTGTCTTTGTCCTGGATCTCAGGGACTGCTTGCGGGGTGGTTCTCCATCTGCAGGGGATGGGGTGCTGGTGTCGTGGTCCTGTGGCGGTGCCTCCTGTCCACTAGCGCCGGCGGAGGTGGTGGGCAGTTCATCGTCCAGGCTAGTGTCAGGGGCCCCTTGTTGTGCCACAGTGTCCCTCCTGGTGTTGACGAGTTCCTTCAGCACCCCTACAATGGTGCCCAAGGTGGAATTGATAGATTTGAGTTCCTCCCTGAACCCCAAATACTGTTCCTCCTGCATCCGCTGGGTCTCCTGAAACTTGGCCAGTACCGTTGCCATCGTCTCCTGGGAATGGTGGTAGGCTCCCATGATGTTGGAGAGGGCCTTGTGGAGAGTCGGTTCCCTGGGCCTTTCCTCCCCCTGTCGCACAGCAGCCCTCCCAGTTTCCCTGTGTTCCTGTGCCCCTGTCCCCTGAACCGTGTGTCCACTACCACTGCCCCCAGTTCCTGGTGTTGTTGGGGTGGTGGGTTAGCCTGGGTTCCCTGTAGTGGTGAACACACTGCTGCTTGACATGTCCTGGGGACAGAGGGATGGGCCCGGTGGGGGGGTGCTGTGCTGGTGTTTCCAGAGGGGGGAAGCTCTGTAGTGGCCTGTGCCAGTGTGAAGGGAACCGACTGTCCAGAGGTCCCAGATGGGCCGGGCTGGTCATCTTGATCCAGTTGGACAGAGCTGCTGTCATCACTGTGGGCCTCTTCTGTGGGTGGAGTGGACATGTCTGGACCCTCCTGTCCGGTGACGTTGGGTAGGGGTCCTGCAGGGGTGTAAAGGAATGATTATTGCATCTGTGTGTGCCATGGTGTGGAATGGGTGGGCCACCCTGTACCCCAGTGTCTCCATTCTTGTGTGGCACCTTCTGTGATAATGGTTTAGGGGGGTGTATGGGTATGTGCAGTGGACATGCTTTGGTGATGGGTGTCCATGCTTTGGTGTTGCATGCAGGGCTTGGGTTTGGGATGTGTGGTTTGTGATAGTGGGACATGTGTGAGGAGTTGGAGTGACTGGGGTGAGGGCGAGGCTGGGGGTATGTGATAGCATGCAGGTAGGGTGGGGGATATGGTAGTTAAAGGTTTGACTTACCAGAGTCCTTTCCTCCAGCTACTCCTGCGAGGCCCTCAGGATGCAGTATAGCCAAGACCTGCTCCTCCCATGTTGCTAGTTCTGGGGGAAGAGGTGGGGGTCTGCCGCCAGTCCTCTGAACCGCAATCTGGTGTCTTGAGACCACGTAGCGCACCTTCCCCCATAGGTCGTTCCACCTCTTCCTGATGTCATCCCTAGTTCTTGGGTGCTGTCCCACTGCGTTGACCCTGTCCACGATTCTGCGCCATAGCTCCATCTTCCTAGCTATGGTGGTGTGCTGCACCTGTGATCTGAATAGCTGTGGCTCTACCAGGATGATTTCCTCCACCATGACCCTGAGCTTCTCCTTAGAAAGCCTGGGGTGTCTTTGCGGTGCCATGGGGTGGTGTGGGTGATGTGTGGGGTGGTGTGTGGGTTGTGATGTGATATTTAGAGGTGTGTTGTGTGAGGTGCGTGGATGTTGTGTAGTGATGGTGTTGAGTGCCTGTGGATGCTAGTGTTATTTCTGGTGGTGTCTCTCTCTGGCCTTCTGTCGCAATCGTTGTTGTAGGGGTTTGTGGGTGATGTGGGTGTGTGTTTTATATTGTATTGGGTGTGTGTGAGTGGAGTGTGTATGTGTATCAGGTGTGTGTATTTCGATTTGACCAATGTGGTAGTGTTTTGTAAATGTGTGTGTATTTTGAGCGCGGTGGTGTGTACCGCTAATGGAATACCGCAGGTGAAAGACCGCCACGTGGATTCGTGGGTCGTGATAGTGTGGGCGTATTCCTGTTGGCGTGATGGTGGAGGTTTTGTTATCGCCAGTTTATCACTGACCTTTGGTGTGGCAGACTTGTGTGGGTGTCTAGATTTTGGCGGATTCCGAGCTGTGGGTCATAATAGCTGTGGCGGAATTCCGCGGCAGTGTGTTGGCGGTCTTCTGCATGGCGGTAAGCGGCTTTTACCGTCAATGTTGTAATGACCCCCTATATGTTGTAATTACACCTGCATGCTCTGATGATATATAGCGAGGGTCTGACCTACTCGTCCTAAACCCCCCCGAGGAGTTAATAAAACGTTGATGACACCCATTGGTATCTATTGGCCACAATAACCACCCGCCAGGACGTGTCAGTGATAGATTATATGTAACATTCTGGACCCATTCTTATCTTCAGTTGCATTCGTATATTTTTGCCACTTATAAAACTTTGCGGGGGAAGGTATACTGGGCATATTTAACTCCCTAATTTTAGCTAAGCCTAAACAAATAGCCTGTTGTACTGTTTTGTTTAAAAAGATCATTTGTACAGGAATAAGGCATGCTCTGAACAATGCTTCCTTTCCCTTAATTTGCCAATTTCTTGTTCCCCACACACTTTTTAGATCAATCGTTTTAAGCCAATAGTCATAGCCTTCTATCGATAACCGGGAAACAAAGGATTCCGAATATATACATTTCGTATTGGTCATTAACATATGTATATCCTTAGTAGGTGGTACTTTAAAATAATATGTCTCAGCATTTTTCACATTGTGCCCAGAAAAATATGCAAACTTTTCAGAATATGTTTTGGAACTCCCCTGTGGCGGAGTCGGGCAATGTTCCCATTGCGTGTAATTAAAAACAGTTCTGGTGCTGCTCGCTCTATGCATGAAATGGTGCCCATAATAATTATAGCAAAACATATCACCATAATTTTCTTTAAATTGGTAAACATCTTCGTTCTCAAAGACAGTATAGTATTACAATTCAGTCATCACAGAATCAACTGTCTTCACATCCCAGTCATCAGAAACAATGCTTGGTATTACTATATCATTCATTGATAACTGGAACACATACGGTATTAGAATAACTTCAGTGGGACCATATATATCAAACATTACTTTGTCCCAAAAAAATCCCATCAGGAATTGGCACTGCGGAAACGTTCACAAAGGATAAGTTTCTTTGGACTTTATGTGATGAAAAATGTGGCTTTAAAACCTCCTCCACCAGTTCAACGGTTGATCTTTCAGGAAGAAAGAGACCATGTCTCTATATGCCCAGCAGGAGCAATGCCATAATTCTCAAAAGCATGGGTTCACTTTGGAAGCCACTGCTGGCTTCAGAGCCAAATGTTTTGATCTAAATCCATTACATGGGAGGAACTCAATGAACACCTGTGATTGCCATGTTCACAGAAACAAAAGTCAAACACCTAAACAGACATACTATGACTGCACTAGTCGTATAACAAAAGATGGGAATGCATGCGTTCCAGAGCCATGCAGAGGACTCTATGCATCAGATATTTCTGTACTAGAAGATCCTCCACCTAGATCTGCTATGCTGGCACATACTCCACAGGGAGAGACCTTACTAGACTTAACTATGGAAGGAATCAACTGTGTTAATGCTACTGCTACCTTATGCATCACGGTATGGGTTAGACCCAACAAGGAAGTTGACCACTTAGAAATTTGAGGTTTTTCTCAGTCCTGCTGAATACTAACAAGCAGTGTATGTCAATGGGCTTAGAGCCTAAAGCGGAAGCAATTCACACTCCAACAAGCCTGATTAGAACCAGCACAAGGACTCTCCCCAAGCATCTTAAGATCCCATGGCTATGACCTCTTTTGTTTTCTTCACCCAGGTGGGAAACTATAAGGGCCATACCACCACAACCCATCATCCAGTTTCTCTGGACTGAGTTTTGCCCCTTACTACACACAAGGGGGCACTGAAGCGAAGTAGCCAATTTTTCTTTGAATGCTTTTACCAACTAGTGCCTTCCTGAAAACCCAAAAACACAATATGGTTCCGAGGGACATTACAGTCCTAGGGTGGGCCCCTTAGAGCCGTCAAGGTTGCAGGAGCCAACCCATACATGCCCAAATCTTGTTAGTCAGGATCTCTCCCTGGTAGATTGGATCCTAGTTCCAATGCCAGGGGAAGGGAAGCACAATTCTCTCTCCACAGCCTACAAATCCAACTGTGGTCTAAAACCTAATCTTCCTTTTTTCTGTTTGCCCCTGAAGCAGTGCAGGACATCACAGGCATTTCTGAGACTGTGTTGACCACAAACCATGTGACGCCCAATCACTCTATTTTCCCCTTTGAGGGATGAGTAGCCTCTCCTAGGGAGGTGTCCTCTTCCAGTGAGGTTTCCCTTGAGAGACCGCTATTTTTCTCCACTGAAAGTCACTGTACTCTACCCAGATGTTGACATAACTTTACAAACAGGTACATCCACAATGTGGTTTGGGTATCACACAACTTTACAAACAGCAACACTGAGGAGGTTTGGTAATCTTGTGAGTCCATCTTTCAAATGCAGCTGCTTTTTCCCTAGATCGTTAGCCTGGGGATGACCCTGAGCTCGCTATGGCCTCTTACTGACTCTGGATAGTATTCTTATTTGTTACTGAAACATGGGCCTCACTAGACTCAAATGCTGATTTTTTTGTAGCCTGTCCTATAGCCTATGATGTTTTGCTTCACCTCAGGGAGGGTAAAAGAATGGGTGGTGTAGCCATAATTTTTAAGGATTACTGGGATCCTATTATGTTGCTCTTAGATGAATTGGAGGGTGCCAATTTGTTAGGTTTCTCCACACATGAGAAAAAGGGTAGTTTTTTTCTGGAATCTTATGGTACTGTCCATTGGGTCTGGTAGGCTCTTTTACACAATCCTTTGTTGCGGTAATTTCAAACATGTCTCTCTCACACTCCAACTTCTTTATTCCGAAAGATATTAATATGTGGGAGGAGGATGCTGAGGGGCAGTACTTCTAAGACTTTCGAGGTTCACATGAATTTATAGAACTACAGCAGATATTTCATGAACCTACTCATCAGTGTGGACATACATTAGACCTTATTTTTCCACAAGAAGATTTTATCACTGTGGGTGACACCGTTCCACTGAGCTGGACAGACCATGCTCTGGAGATCTTCCATATTAAGGGGCTTAAACATACATCCCTGGATAGAGAACCTGCCAAAACAGCTCCACGTAGATTGTGCTCTAAATAGACTGGCTCGCTTTGATGCAAAGTGTACAGTAGAAGATAACTACAATGCTCTACATGAGAGGATTTTAGAGATCTTGGATAATATAATACCATTTAAAGAGGATAAGACCCGTCTGAGGCCTTTGACACCTTGGTACACAGAAACTGTAAAATAAGTTAAACCAGCCTGTAAAAGGATGGAGAGGAAATGGTGGAGGTTTTATTTTAGCGGAGGATAAAATACAATTAAAGACTGCTTTAAATGTATACAAAAAGGATGTAAGACTAAAGGAAGATATTATGCCAAGACTATCTTAGAAGCATTGAATGGCACAAAAGAGATCTCTGATGTTGCCCAAGAGCTATCTGACCCAGACTGCACTAAACAGGTGGTCGAGTCCTCTCAAGTTCTCTGTGATAACTTATCTAACATCTTTGAGAATAAGATTAGAAACATAATTTTAGATATGAAGCCCACTAGATCAGTGGGTAGTCATTCACTGGAGAAGGATGCCTCCTTGGATGATATCACTGCTATGGGCACTAGTGAACTCGATTACTTTGAATTGATGACTGAGGAAGTCCTGAGGATAACGGTGATGTCTATTTCATCAAATTCTTCATTAGACCCATTACCTCCCAAAATTTGGCAAATTGTTAGTAGATGATCTGTACCAGTCCCTACTAAAGATCTGTAACCAATCATTAGAAACAAGCTGAGTTCTTTGTGCCTGAAAAAGAGTGCTAATTGGACTTGTACTAAAAAAAACTCCACAGCAGATCCCTCAGTGCACTTTAATTATAGACCTATATTTCAATTACCTTCTCCAGATAAAATTCTTGAATGATGGTGGAGAAGTGTGGCACAATGGTTAGAGAGGCAGACCCTGAAGCAGAGATCTAGCCCGGGACCAGGGTTCAATTCCTGCTTCGGCGGTTCTTGGGCTCAATTTCCCTGGACAGGAGATTTCTCGCCTTGGTGCCTGATCTAATTCATGGGTCTCACTCTGCAACTCTGGGCAATAGCTTGCTTAATCTCCACAACGGCCCCAACAGCGCTGGGATGCCTGGCTTCACCTTGGGGGTTGCCCAGGAGTGGGCACCTCACAGGGAAAAGCCAGGAGGGGTTCCACAGCAGTATGCGTTCAGCGCCTCGATACCTCAGGGTTGGAGTGCGCTTTACAAGTACGAATTCACATTTTTTTTTACATATGTCAGTATGAACCTATTGACATACTTGAATGCTTATGCCTTCTCAGAAGAGGAGCCATTTGGATTTAGGACGGTGCACTGCACTGAATCTGCTTTAGTTCTGGCTCTGGATAAACTGCAGATGGCAATCAATCAATCAATCGCATTTATAAAGTGCGCTACTCACCCATTAAGGGTCTCAAGGCGCTGGGGGGGGGGGGGGGGGGTCAGTGCTCGAAGAGCCAGGTCTTGAGCTGCCTTCTGAAGGAGAGGTGGTCAGGTATGGCGCGAAGGTGGCTGGGCAGAGAGTTCCAGGTCTTCGCTGCCAGGAAAGAGAAGGATCTTCCTCCGGCGGTGGCTTTGCGGATGCGGGGTACGGCTGCCAGGGCCTGTCCGGTGGAGCGCAGAGTGCGCGGAGGGGTGTAGAAGGAGACGCGGTTGTTGATGAGTTTGGGTCCAAGGTTGTGAAGGGCTTTGTGTGCGTGGGTGAGTAGTCGGAAGGTGATCCGCTTGTTGACGGGTAGCCAATGGAGTTTTTTCAGGTGTCCGGAGATGTGGTGGTGGCGAGGGATGTCCAGGATGAGTCTTGCGGCAGCGTTCTGGATCCGTTGGAGTTTCCTCTGCAGCTTGGTGGCGATGCCGGCGTACAGGGTGTTCCCGTAGTCCAAGCGGCTGGTGACGAGGGCGTGGGTGACGGTCTTCCTGGTGTCGGTGGGGATCCAGCGGAAGATCTTGCGGAGCATGCGGAGGGTGTTGAAGCATGCCGAGGTCACCGAGTTCCCCTGTCTGGTCATGGTGAGGGAGGAGTCCAGGATGAAGCCGAGGTTGCACGCGTGGTCGGTGGGTTGGGGAGTGCTGCCTAGGGCTGGGGGCCACCAGGAGTCGTCCCATGCGGTGGGAGTGGGGCCGAGGATGAGGACCTCCGTCTTGTCTGTGTTCAGTTTCAGACGGCTGTCTGTCATCCAGTTCGCCACTTCCTTCATTCCTTTATGTAGTTTGGTCCTGGCTGATGTGGGGTTGTTAGTGAGGGATAAGATGAGCTGGGTGTCGTCGGCGTATGATATAAGGTTGAGTCCGTGTTTGCGTGCGATGTTCGCCAGGGGGGTCATGTAGACGTTGAAGAGAGTGGGGCTGAGGGAGGATCCTTGAGGTACGCCGCAGATGATCTCCGTGGCTGTGGATCTGAAGGGGGGCAGGCGGACTCTCTGAGTCCTTCCGAAGAGGAAGGAGATGATCCATTCCAGGGCCTTGCCTCTGATGCCGGCGTTACTGAGGCGGCGTATCAGGGTGCGGTGGCAGACCGTGTCGAAGGCTGCAGAGAGGTCCAGGAGTATGAGGGCCACGGTCTCTCCCTTGTCGGTCAGGGCTCTGATGTCGTCCGTGGCTGCGATGAGGGCGGTTTCGGTGCTGTGGTTGGCCCTGAAACCGAACTGGGTGGGGTCGAGGGAGTCGTTGTTTTCCAGGGCGTTGGTGAGTTGAGCGTTGACGATTTTCTCAATCACTTTGGCGGGGAACGGCAGGAGAGAGATGGGCCGGAAGTTCTTGAGTTCGGTGGGGTCTGCTGTAGGTTTCTTTAAGAGGGCGTTGAGCTCTGCGTGTTTTCCGGGAAGGTGGCGGCGGTGAGGGAGGCGTTGATGACGTCTCGGAGGTGCGGTGCGATGATGTCGTCGGCCTTGTTGTAGATGTGGTGCGGGCAGGGGTCCGATGGGGATCCGGAGTGGATCGAGTTCATTACGCGGGTGGTCTCCTCGGTGGTGGTAGGGTTCCAGGTGAGGATGGTGGTGGTGTCGGTGGCGGGTTCCGGGGGGGGGGCTCGTGTCGGCGGTCGGGAAGCTGTTGTATATGTCGGTGATCTTGTGGTGGAAGAAGGTTGCGAGGGAGTCGCAGAGGTCCTGTGAGGTTGGGATGGAGTTGTTTTCTGCTTCCGGGTTGGAGAGCTCTTTGACGATGCCAAATAGTTCCTTGCTGTTGTGGGCGTTGTTGTCAAGTCTGCTCCGGTAGGCTGTTTTTCGTGCGGCGCGGAGGTGTTGGTGGTGTTGGCAGGTGGCGTCCTTGATGGCAGTGGACAGAGGTCAAACAGCGGCCTTGATATTAATTGATCTGTAAGCCATTTTTTACAGTCTTAACCGTAAGATCTTATTGTCCAGATTAGCGAAGGTTGGGGATAGTGGACAAGTGCTTGGATGGATTCAATCCTGTCTGATAGACAGAACTCAATAAATTTCACTCCCACATTTTCTCACCAAGTATAGAGTTGTAGAATTTGGAGCGACCCAGGTCTCAGCCCTAAGCCTGCTCAGCAGAAAACCTTGTAGTGCACTTGGCTCCAGTGTTTTGCCATGAACAAACAGTTCAGTATCAGTTAAGGTTCGTAATTTAGTTTTTTTTTCTTCTGACAATAAGCTATTCCTGCGAGACTCATGTGTAGTGAAATATGTGTTTTGACCACTGACTTTCTGTTGCACCACTTTGCACCTGGATTAGCTGTCCAGTGTTTACCAGTTACAGACTACATTTTGTATTCAGTTTAGCCTTAGATTAATTCTGCCTATTTACTTTATCGTAGCATTAGACACTGTTATGTTAAAGGCTGCCCGTAATTTTCCACATTGCAAACTGTGCATTCTGTCTTGTTTTTGTGCTTTTTCTCACCAAGGGCTCTGGTTGATGAGGATGTACTCAGACGGCAGGGAACAGCCTTGTTTTGACTTGACATGTTGGGATTGTGGCCAAACCCCAACGTTTTATTTTCAAAGCATACCTAAACTAGCCAGTTTGTTTGAATCGCAAAAGGAGGGTTTTTTCCAGAAAGCTCCTGTTTTTTTAAGATATAAAAAGACCAAGAGTGACAGTGAGAGACGGAGCGACCTCAATCAGGATTCAGGCATCGGATGCCTGATATAGAGTTCCCGGGAAGGCAGAGACCTCTCTTTCTCTCAGTCGAACAGAGTCATCGGCTTGCTGGCATGAGAAAGATTAAGCACTTGATAGGCCCTACAGTGATGCATTTAATTCATTATTTGCTTTGTATTATAATATAGATACATATATTTGCTGTGTATATTGCAGTGGAGAGTCATTTTGGTATGTTTTCATTTCATTGCTGTGACTATTTTCAAACATGTACTTTCAACATGCTAATCTCCTTTTAGGAACTGTGTGCAGTGAAATAATAAATGTCTTCTTTGGACTAAGAAGTGCATTCCAGAGATTTTTGTCAGCTCAGTCATTAGTGAAAAGAAAAACATCATGTTAATAAAATAGCGGCAACCTGTTTTATTATGCTCCCTGATTTAAGGAAAATGTTACCTTTTTTACTTCGGTCGGCGAGGACACTGGTAGTACAGTGTAAAATCCTAAGAATAATTGAATATTGCAATGCCCTTTTATTAGGAACACCAGAATTTCTAATTAAACGAATTCACAGAGTACAAGCAGCAGCTGTACAGCTGGCACTGAACAGGTCAAGATTTTTATCACCCTCTAGAGTTATAACAGAGCTCTCTTGGCCTCTAGTGAAAGAAATGACTGCATTGAAATCCTTATGTATAGTTTATACAGCGATTCATAAAAAGGCCCTATTTATCTGCAAAGGAAATTCAAGTGTGATATACCTCCAAGAGATCTCTGATTGTCAACCACAAACTTTCTATGCATCCCTACATTTCTGAAAGTTAGAAAGGGGGGGTTGAGCATTCTGTTAGGGCCGCACAACTCTGGAACATTCTACCAGGCTCTTTGAGAGCCAGTCCAGTCAGGGCCTGCTTCAATTTAGGAAAGCCTTTAAAACCAGGCTATTTCACTAATAAATTGATCGTAAGTGACCCAAGAGTTATCTTCTAAAAGGTGAGAGCCAAGATACATTTGAGGTGGAAGTTGTGGCTTGTAAGAGTTCTATAATAATAATAAACCTTCATTTATACTACACACAAGTCACTCCATGCACTAAACAGCCCATAGGACAGGGTGAATTGTATTTAAAAAGTTGTGCATATACTTTTAAGTTTTACATATCTTGGTAGTGAAAAACTCTTACAATCGTTTTTCACTACTACTAGCCCTACTTCTGCCAAGGGATAACATTAGATTACCTTATTACATTTATAAAAGTGATAACTTTCACCTGGGAAGAGGGAGAAGTATGGCCTCTCATGAGTTGCAATTTAAAATCCTTTTTACTGGTAAAGTTGGATTTTAATTCACAATTCTGAACATGCCACTTTTAAAACATTTAAATGTTCTTGTCCTAAACATTTGGGTGGCCATTACAACCCTGGCGGACGGTGTTAAAGTGGCGGTAAGACCGCCAACAGGCCGGCGGTAAAACGTTTGCAATTATGACCGTGGCGGAAACCGCCAACAAAGACAGCCACTTTTACACTCAGACCGCCACAGCGGTACAGACCAACAGCTTAGCGGTCACCGTCAGACAGGCGGGAGACAATGTACCGCCCACACTATTATGACAGGCCAATCCGCCACCTTTTCCGGGGCGGATACAACGTGGATAAAAACATGGCGGAAACAGGCATTTCGAATGAAAAACGCTCACCTCTACACACTCCACGAGGAAGGAGGACAGCATGGAGCCGGAACTTCAAATTCTTCCAGCGCTAGTCTTCCTGCTCTTCTACGAGGATCACCAACGCCGGCGGCGAAGAGCACGGTGAGTACTGCACCTACGACATAGGGGAGGGGGGGGAGGAAAAAAACAGGGAGACAAACACTCAACACCCCAACCCCCACCCGACCCTCACCCACTACAACACACACACCAATGCTTATCTATACATTACAGTAACACCTCCCAGCCCCCCAGAAGAATGCAAAGACAAAAGGAAATAAGTGTAACTATTGTAATATATCAAAAATCAGTAAGCAAAAATATACATATATATTTACACTATAAACAAAATATACACCACGATTATTAGTGCAGGTTTTGCATCATTCATAGTCCGTGGACCACTGGGCCCAACATGCATGGGCGAGGCCCACACAAGATACCTGAACATGACGGAGAGAACACTGCTGGGGCATCAGATAGAAATACAACAGGCACCTCAGGGGGAAGGGAAGGGGGTGCACCTCAGCCGGATGAGTGCACAACGCCAGATCCACAAGGGGGCTCCATGCCCATTGATCAATCCTGGGGAGTGCAAAGCCACAGTCTCTCAAGTCTCTACAGTGGGTGGGTTGCCCACTGTACCATCCTGGGGAGTGCAAAGCCACAGTCTCTCAAGTCTCTACAGTGGGTGGTTTGCCCGCTGTACCATCCAGGGGAGTGCAAAGCCACAGTCTCTCAAGTCTCTACAGTGGGTGGATTGCCCGCTGTACCATCCTGGGGAGTGCAAAGCCACAGTCTCTCAAGTCTCTACAGTGGGTGGTTTGCCCGCTGTACCATCCTGGGGAGTGCAAAGCCACAGTCTCTCAAGTCTCTACAGTGGGTGGGTTGCCCACTGTACCATCCTGGGGAGTGCAAAGCCACAGGCTCACAAGTCTCTACAGTGGGTGGATTGCCCACTGTTCCATCCTGGGGAGTGCAAAGCCACAGTCTCACAAGTCTCTACAGTGGGTGGATTGCTCACTGTTCCATCCTGGGGAGTGCAAAGCCACAGTCTCTCAAGTCTCTACAGTGGTTGGTTTGCCCACTGTACCACCCTGGGGAGTGCAAAGCCACAGTCTCTCAAGTGGATGCATGTCTCCACTGGTTCTGGAGGGGGACTGGTGCCCAGAGTGCTTCATCCTGTGCAGGACAGACGGAGTGGATGCATGTCTCCACTGGTTCTGGAAGGGACTGGTGCCCAGAGTGCAGCACTCACCCGGTGACGGTCCCAGTTGCGTCACTGCCCCTGCCGCAAATGGGCTAGCGGTGTTTTCCATGGCGGTCTTTGCCCTGTTCAGAGGTGCTTGAGCTGGCAGTTTCTGACCTGTTCAGCGGTGCTGGAGTTGGTAGTTGGAGCGGTCCTTGCCCTGTTCAGCGGTGCTTGCCATGGCGGTCTTTGCCCTGTTCAGCGGTGCTTGAGTTGGCAGTTTCTGACCTGTTCAGCGGTGCTTGCCCTGTTCAGCGCTGCATGCCCTGTTCAGCGGTGGTTGAGTTGGCAGTTTCTGACCTGTTCAGCGGTCCTTGCCCTGTTCAGCGGTGCTTGAGTTGGCAGTTTCTGACCTGTTCAGCGGTGCTTGCCCTGTTCAGCGGTGCTTGCCATGGCGGTCTTTGCCCTGTTCAGCGGTCCTTGCCCTGTTCAGCGGTGCTTGCCATGGCGGTCTTTGCCCTGTTCAGCGGTGCTTGCCATGGCGGTCCGTCATTGCCCAGCTGGCCTGTGGCTGGCGGTCTTTCATGGGTCAGCTGGGCTGTGGCTTGCGGGGCCCTTCTGGACAGTGACGATGGGGCTGGCGGTGGCCTCTTCTTGGGCAGTGACAATGGGGCTGGTTGTGGCCTCTTCCTGAGCAGTGACGATGGGGCTGGCGGTGGTCTCCTCCTGGGCAGTGACGATGGGGCTGGCAGTGGCCTCCTCCTGGGCAGTGACGATGGGGCTGACGATGGCCTCCTCCTGGGCAGTGACAATGGGGCTGGCGGTGGCCTCCTCCTGGGCAGTGACGATGGAGCTGGTTGTGGCCTCTTCCTGGGCGGTGACGATGGGGCTGGCGGAGGCCTCTTCCTGGGCAGTGACCTCCTCCTGGGAAGTGACGATGGGGCTGGCGGTGGCCTCCTCCTGGGCAGTGATGATGGGGCTGGAGGTGGCCTCCTCCTGGGCAGTGACGATGGGGCTGGCGGTGGTCTCCTGCCCGGCGGGGATGATGGCGGTCTTCTCCGCCGTGCTGCTCCTCCCAGACTTTGCAGGTTTCCTCTCCCCTTCCCCACCTTGGGAGGAGTCACAGCTGAGTGCACACTCCCCCCGGGACCCCTGTGAGTGGCTTGGCTGGCTGGAGTCTTCCCCCTCTCCCGCCGGGCACTGTCCAACTTCTGGTGCTTCACAGGGGGGGGGGGACTGGCTGTGCTGTGGCTCCGTGCCACACTGGATGCCCTGGTGGCCGGTGCACTCCACATACCTGTAACAACAGGCACCACTGGTCCCGGAGATTTTTTGGCTGAGGTGCTAGTACGGGACCTATGAGTTGTCGGGGGGGAATAGATTAAGGGTGGACAGGAAAAGTTTTTGGGACACACTGGGACGGGTAGCTGGAGGGGGTTTGGGAGTGGAGGAAGAGGTGGTGGTTGTAGGAGGTGTAAGTTTTGTGGATTTGGGTGCAGGTGCATGCGCTGGAGGCTGTCGTGAGGTGGATGGCTGTTGAGTGGGTGTGTGCCTGCGTTTGTGTATCTTCGGAGGGGGCATCACAGACACACTGGGAGAGGACACAGGGGACGTGTAAATGGTAGTGGGGGTGGTGAGTACACGTGAGCGGGGTGTGGTGGTGGGTGTGCTGGTGCGGGACGTAGTGGCTGTAGTGGTAGTGCATGCAGGTGTGTGTGTAGACGAGACTGGGAGGGAGGAGGGAGATGAGGAGGAGGGGGACACAGTGGAGGCAGTGGATGTTGTTGTGTCTGTATGTGTGTGATGCTTGCGTGAGTGCCTGTGGGATGTGTGGTGCTTATGTTTGCCTGAGCTTCCCTTGTGTGGTGAGGTGTGTGCAGGCTGGTCTGATGGTGTGCTTGGGATAGGCAGAGGTACAGGGGATTGGGTCTGGGTGGAGGAAGTTGGAGGGGGAGGCTAGACACAGGGACAATGGCTGCCATCAGTGCTGAGGCCAGAGTTTGAAGGGTTCGATGAAGGGCAGCCTGACCAGAATGAATGCCCTCCAGGAATGCATTTGTGTGTTGCAACTCCCTTTCTACACCCTGGATGGCATTCAAAATGGTAGACTGCCCAACAGTGAGGGACCTGAGGAGGTCAATGACCTCCTCACTGAGGGCAGCAGAGATGACAGGGGCAGGGGCTGAGGTGCATGGGGCAAAGGTGATGCCCACCCTCCTGGGTGAGCGGGCACGGGGCGAAGGCTGAGGGGCTGCTGGGAGGGCGGTGCTGGTAGGGGGGGTGGCGGCTGTACCTGTAGTAGTGGGGGGCACAGATGTTGCCGCCACCACAAGGGAGCTCCCATCGGAGGACGAGTCCGTGTCGTTGGTTGCAGATCCTGTGACCACGTGGTGCTCCCCTCGCACTCCGTCCCACTGGTGAATTCTGAGTCCGTAGTGTGGGCCTCCGTGCCCATGTGGGATGCAGCTCCCTCATGCTCCGGTGCCACTCTACCTCTGCCTGATGATGCTAATGTACACAAGAACAGGGAGACCGCAAAAAAAGGGGGGGGGGAGGGAACAGTAGAAAGACAGGTTGAGTGCATGGCTTACTGCTACCGTTGGCGGACAATACAGACACAGCAGCCCCCTGCACTACGTCGCGCTGTTGGCCTCTACAATGCAAATTCCTGGGAAATGGCCTGCAAGGCTATGGCCGACATCTACACACATAGATGACCCTGGGGCATGAACAGCAGTACTTGGCACTCTACAGAGGTGGGGTGGGGGGCCACAGGGTCATACAGAACTCGCCCTTGCCTAGGGGAACCCACAGACCTCCTCCCCCACCCACACACCTTCACTGTGCGCAAAGTCAGCTGAATGATAGTGTACTCGCCCCCTTGTGTCTGCTGTGTTGCCCTCAAGTGCCCATCCAACTCAGGGTAGGCCACTGCCAGGATCCGGAACATCAGGGGGGGTCATGGTTCGACGGGCACCCCTCTCACATTGGGAGGCCATCCCCAGCTGAGCCTCCGCCATCTTCTTGCTCCATCGGTGAATGTCCTCCCATCTCTTCCGGCAGTGGGTGCTCCGTCTGTGGTGGACCCCCAGGGTCCGGAGGTCCTTGGCGATGGAACACCAAATATCCTTCTTCTGGTGGGCGCTGACCTACATGAAATGTACAGGGGAAGAAGAGAAGTCATTAACAATTGCACCGTCAAAGTGAATGGCCCCCATCCCTACCCTTGCCATGTGGCACACGCATTCACCGTCTTTCATGCACTCAAAACTCTGCCCCCTTCCTTCTTACAACCAGCCCTCGCCACACAGGCATAGCCCATACAACATGCTCCCTGTGTACTTACTTGTTGGTCTGGAGGACCGTAGAGTAGCGTGTACTGGGGGAGGACCCCCTCGACGAGCTTCTCCAACTCCTCTGCAGTGAAGGCAGGGGCCCTTTCCCCAGACGCACAAGCCATTGTCTCTTCCGGACCGAGGTCACAGCAGCACTTGCAGTGTAGGTCCTCTCCTGTCGAAGATCAGGTATCGAGTGATTAAACAGTTAGAAAATGGCGGTCACGTCGGCGGCGGTGCGTACCATCACCGCCGGCGTACATCGTCATTGGCTCCTGGGACCCATAGGGTCCAATGTTAACCAATGCAGCATTGCGCTGCGGTCTTCGCCCGCCTACCGCGACGGTGTACAACACCAGCGGAGTTACCTCACATCCCATTGTCCCGCTTTAGCGGTCAGGAAGCCACCATTTCAGGGGCCCACATGGCCTAATTACCAACTGCGTCACACATACCTAGGCCTACTTTCAACACACATACACAGATACACAGTACACAGTACACATACAGGCCACATTTTGTGTATGATTGGTGTTCTGTGTAGACTGTGGGTACATACCTCTGAGTTGTTTGACTCTGTGCTCGCTGTTGTCCTTCATAGGCACCGTCCGCTGGGACATGTGAGGAGATGGCGGAATCCTCCGGTGTACAGACCGCTGGTGGACTGGTCGACAATGGAGGAAAGACATTTGATCATCACCTACAGGTTGGACCGTGCCACAATCCAGGAACTGTGTACCCAGTTGGAGCCAGACCTGATGTCAGCAATCCGCCATCCCACAGGAATCCCCCCTCAAGTGCAGGTGCTATCAGTGCTCCATTTCCTTGCAAGTGGGTCTTTCAGTGGCCATAGCATCAGGGATGTCCCAGCCTATGTTTTCCAACGTGTTGTCCAGAGTGTTGCCTGCCCTTCTGAAACACATGAGGAGCTACATCGTTTTCCCTCAGGTGGAGGATTTGCCTACAGTGAAAGGTGACTTTTATGCACTTGGACATATCCCCAACATTATAGGTGCCATTGATGGGACCCATGTGGCTTTGGTTCCCCCCCCCACAAGAGTGAACAGGTGTACAGAAACCGGAAGAGTTATTATTCCATGAATGTACAGATGGTATGTTTGGCAGACCAGTACATCTCTCATGTGAATGCCAAGTTCCCTGGCTCAGTGCATGACGCCTGCATCCTGCGGAATAGCAGCATCCCTTATGTGATGGGTCTACTACAGAGGCACCGGGTGTGGCTATTAGGGGACTCTGGTTACCCCAACCTGTCATGGCTACTGACCCTAGTGAGGAATCCCAGGACCAGGGCAGAGGAACGCTACAATGAGGCCCATGGGAGGATTAGGAGGGTGATCGAACGCACCTTCGGCCTCCTGAAGGCGAGGTTCCGGTGCCGCCATATGACAGGTGGATCCCTATTCTACTCACCAAAGAAGGTGTGTCAGATCATCGTGGCCTGCTGTATGCTTCATAATTTGGCTTTGCGACAACAGGTGCCTTTTCTGCAGGAGGATGGTCCAGATGGCGGTGTTGTGGCAGCTGTGGAGCCTGTGGACAGTGATGAGGAGGAAGCAGAGGAAGAAGACATGCAGAACAGGGACTCAGTGATCCAGCAATATTTCCAGTGAAACACAGGTGAGAATACATTCCTGCCTACTACATGTACTTTTACACTTCTACCTCTCTCCTGTCTGTCGTTTTCACCCAGTGTATGGTCACTGAGTTGTCACTTAGATTCCTCATGGACTAGAGCTGTGTGACATAGGCATGTTGACATAACTATTTCAAAAACATTTTGTCACTGTAATTGCTAATACACTATTTCAAAATCACAGACAGACTCCAGATCTTGGTGCTTTAGGTGTGTTTATTTAAATGCAAAATATTGGAGGGGGAAGTTAAATGGTGAGGGGTGATGGCGGAGGAGTGTCCATGGCAGAGTCCAGTCTATTTGTCTCATAGGTGCATTGCCCATATGGGCATAGGAAGTGGAGCTGGGGCAGTTCCAATATTGACAGGGTGACAAAGTGGGACAGTGGGTTGACAATCAGGGTGGTCTCATTTCTTGGTGGGGGTCTTGGCATCGTGCTCTGTCATGTTCCTGGATCTCAGGGACCGCTTGCGGGGTGGTTCTCCATCTGCAGGGGGTGGGGTGCTGGTGTTGTGGTCCTGTGGCGGTGCCTCCTGTCCACTAGCGCCGGCGGAGGTGGTGGGAAGTTCATCGTCCATGCAAGTGTCAGGGGCCCCTTGGAGTGCCACAGTGTCCCTCCTGGTGTTTAGTATTTCCTTCAGCACCCCTACGATGGTGCCCAGAGTGGAGCTGATGGTTCTAAGTTCCTCCCTGAACCCCAGATACTGTTCCTCGTGCATGCGCTGGGTCTCCTGAAACTTGGCCAGGACCGTTGCCATTGTTTCCTGGGAGTGGTGGTATGCTCCCATGATGGAGGAGAGGGCCTCGTGGAGAGTGGGTTCCCTTGGCCTGTCTGCCCCCTGTCGCACAGCAGCCCTCCCAGTTCCCCTGTGTTCCTGGGCCTCCGTCCCCTGGACCGTGTGCCCACTGCCACTGCCCCCAGGTCCCTGTTGTTGTTGGGGTGGTGGGTTATCCTGGGTTCCCTGTAGTGGTGGACACACTGCTGATTGACGTGTCCTGGGTACGGAGGTATGGGCCCGCTGGGTGGGTGCTGTGCTGGTGTTACCAGAGGGTGGAAGGTCTGTGGTGGCCTGTGCCTGTGCGAGGGGAACCGACTGTCCCGAGGCCCACGATGGTCCGGGCTGGTCATCTGGATCCAGTTGGACAGAGCTGCTGTCATCACTCTGGGCCTCTTCTGTGGGTGGGGTGGAGATGTCTGGACCCTCCTGTCTGGTGACGTTGGGTAGTGGTCCTGCAGGGTGTGTAAAAGCTTAATTATTGCATCTGTGTGTGTGATGGTGGGCAATGGGTGGGTGACCGGTGTACCCCAGTGTTTGCATTCCTATGTGGGGACTTGTGTGATGATGGTTTAGGGGGTTGTATGGGTATGTGCAGTGGGCATGCTTTAGTGATGGGTGTCCATTGGTTGGGGTTGCATGCAGGGCTTGGTGTTGGGATGGGTGGTTTGTGATAGTGGGGTATATGTGAGTTGGTGGAGTGCTGAGGGTGAGGGTACGGGTAGGAGTGTGTGATGGCATGCAGGAAGGGTGGGGGATATATTAATAAAGCTTTGACTAACCAGAGGCCATTCCTCCACCGACTCCTGCGAGGCCCTCAGGATGCAGAATCGCCAAGACCTGCTCCTCCCATGTTGTTAGTTGTGGGGGAGGAGGTGGGGGTCCGCCGCCAGGTGGTGTCTTGAGACCACGGAACGCACCTTCCCCCGTAGGTCGTTCCAGCTCTTCCTGATGTCGTGCCGATTTCTTGGGTGTTGTCCCACTGCATTTACCCTGTTGACTATTCTTCTCCAGAGCTCCATCTTCCTTGCAATTGAGGTGTGCCTCATCTGTGCTCCAAATAGCTGTGGCTCTACCCGGAAGATTTCCTCCACCATGACCCTGAGCTCCTCCTCCGAGAACCTGGGGTGTCTTTGCCGGGGTGGTGTAGGTGATGTGTGGGGTGGGGTGTGTGGTGATAAGTGTGGTGATATGTAGTGGTGTGTGGCGTTTTGTGCGTGGAAGTTGTGTGGGTGATGGTGTTGAGTGCCTGTGGCTGCTAGTTTGTTGATGATGGTGTCTCTCTCTGTGCTTCTTTTGGAATGTTTGGTCGTAGGAGTTTGTGGGTGATGTGGGTGTGTGTTTTATATTGTATTGGGTGTGTGGGAGTGGTGTGTGTATGTGTATCAGGTGTGTGTATTTGGAATTGTCCAATGTGGCGGTGTTTTGTATGTGTGTGTGTATTTGGAGCGATGCGGTGTGTACCGCCAATGGAATACCGCGGTTGAAAGACCGCCGCGTGGATTCGTGGGTCGTGATAGTGGGGGCGTATTTCCGTTGGCGTGATGGTGGAGGTTTTGTTTTCGCCAGTTTATCACTGACCTTTGGTGTGGCGGACTTGTGTGGGTGTCTGAATTTTGTCGGATTTCGAGATGTGGGTCATAATAGCTGTGGTGGAATTCCGCAGCCGCGGCGGTATGTTGGCAGTCTTCTGCACGGCTTTTACCGCCAATGTTGTAATGAGGGCCTTGGTGTCTTGTGTCCATATCCAGGGTCACATGACTAGGTGTAGTTGGCAGTTGGCCTTTGTGTATTCCTCCCAGGCAGTATCACAAAGGGAGGACTGCTTGTTGGAAGAATGGACCATCCTTACCTCAGGGGAAGGGCGGAACTGTCACCTACAATACATTTCAAAGGCCATCCCTCAGCAAACACAAAAATAACTTCACAATAGCCTCTTGTGACTACCAACATCCTAGGACTAGGGCAGGGAGAAAGTACCTTCCAGAATCAGATATGTGAGGAAGTCTAGAAGGTTCTTCCACTTGAAATCTGGCACCAGGAATAAATATTGAACCCTGAGACCCACTCTCCAGGTCACTTCTGGACCTGTTGATGACTCAGAAGAAGAACTGCTATGCTGTCCTGCTGCTAAAAGGACTGCGCTGCTGAAAAAAAGGACTGCCCTGCTGCCTGCTCTTTGAACCCAGGACCACCAGACTGATTCCAAGGGCTGGCTGACTGATTGCCTGCCGTTTATTCCATGCTAATAAGCTTGAGAGTCCTGCATCTGCCCAGCTGCTCAGACTCAACAGACCTGTGCCCTGCTGCTGGCCTATGCCAGAGTCCTGATCCCCCAAAGGTACCCCCAGGTCCTAGATCCTTGGCTGGCATGAGAGTGTATTCCTGCTGGCCAAAATATGGGTTCCCTCAGAAACAATGCAGTGCAACGCATCTTGAAGGATAATCTTACAATGCAGCGTGACACAGGACTTTGCATCGCAGCACCTCACAGCGCCTGATCGACGGCCTCATCAGAACCGACGAAGCGAGACGGATCTCGACACAGGATTTTGCAGTGCAACACCACACAGCTCCTGATAGGTGGCCTCATCAGAACCAAGACAGGGCAACACATAGCGATGCAACTAAACACAGGATCTCGCATCACAGCAACTCACAGCCCATGGTTGGCGACTTCATTGGAACTGAGGCAGCAAGACGCATCTCACCCAACTATGGGTTCCCTCAGAACCTACAGCAGCAAGATGCAATTCAACGCACCATGACGCAGAACCTCACAGCTTGTGATCAGCAGTCTCATAGGAACCAACTCATTGCGGCAAATCTCAACACAGGAAGTTGCATCGTAGCACCTCACAGCTCCTGATTGGTGGCCTCATCAGAACTGAGGCTGCACTACAAAACTCAACAAAGCACCTAGCAGCTCCTGATTAGCGGCATCACTAGAACTGACAACTCAACACAGATCAATGCTGTACCTTGTGTCTCAGTGAAAGTACAAGTAGGTACATTGCCCAGTAACCCTGTACCTGGCTTGTGCTCCATCACAGTTGGCTTGGAGTTGTGACTTTGCCCCAGTCTGGTGCGACCAGATAACCCAAGATGGGGCTTGGCACTTCTTGGAGCCACTTTTACCAAAGACTTCCATCCGTATCTCCAGTTCTACTAATTAGATTTTTGTTGTCCTGGTATCATTTTATTTCTTAAAATGTACTCTTTTTAATAGATTGGCATGGGATTTTTCTTATGTAGCTTTTTTTATTCATTACTGTTTGAGTGCTGAATACACATTGCTTCTAAGTTAAGCCTCACTGCTTTTGTGTCAAGCTACCAGAGGGTTAAGCACAGGTTAATTTAGTGACTTTTTGTGGTTCACCCTGAAGTGGACTGTGGTTGTTTTTTAGAAGAATTTCAGCCCCCTCAACGAATAACCAAGTTTCTTACTCCTAGCTAATAATGTTGGTACCTTAAACATTCAGCTCATATGACCATCATAACCATAGATGCTTGCAAAAATGTTTCTGTTACTTCACACAATAATTAGAGTTCACCTATTAAGCAATAGTTCTAGTCTTTGAGTCCCAAATTCTAAGTTAAAAAAAAAAAGTTCAACGTGGGCAAACCTTTGATTAAGTTGCATTTGGTCTTTGACCTAGGTAAGTCAGTAGATGATAACTATGCACTTTTAGTGAATCAAATTGTGGAAACCTTAGACTCAGTTATTCCTCTTAGGGTATCCGAGCCGCAACAAAAGCTTTCTGCTCCCTGGTATAACGATTCCCTTAAGCTTTTGAAGCAACTTGGTATGAAGGCCGAAAGAAAATGGCGATTTGTCTACAAGGTGGAGGACAAGTTCGTCTTTAAGGTCACGCTACGTAATTACAAGGTAGAGATCACGAAGGCCAGAGCAGAGTTCTATGCAAACACCATTCTTGCTGCCCCAAATAGCCTCAGGAAGGTGTTCAAATTTATGAAAGAACTGTTTATTCCTACTTGATTGGAATAAAAATATGGGGCACCCCACAGGCCTATTTTTCCTGTCTAGTATTAGCAGACTGCTTAAAGTTGGATACTTGGCATACCATCCCATGGCTGGCATACGTCAAAAGCCTTTTTTATAATCTGGAAATTAATGCACTTTTTTATTTTCCTGATAAGACCCACCCCCAGCTTAAAGAATGTGTTTAAAAGTGTTATTTGTCTTACACTGAAGATGGGTGCATTATAAGGGCCCTCAACATGGTTTCAGGGCTGAATTTAATGCGACATGATAACATTTCAGGGGGTAAATATGTACCCGATATGGCTAACCAACTGGCTTCACAGGTTTTATATGACTTGTTTGAGGCTTAATTTAATTTATTACCTGGTTGCTTTCCCAGTAACTGGCACAAGAGAAACAACCTGTATTCGATGTCCCTGTGATAGTGTTTCAGTTCAATCCACAATGCACTTTATGATCTTTTGCAAATTGTATTTTGTGTTTCGGGGTTATTTTCTTCGGCTCAACCTGAAAGGCATGTACTTTACGTAGCACAATCATGGCTTGACGTACCTGTAATCTGCTACCACACCTGAAGTTTGCTATAGTGTTGTGAATTTTATCAGGGCTTCCCTAAAATCACAGAAGTTATATGGTACAGGGGATTGAATGTCGAGCCTGTTTTAACTTAGTATGCTCAAAATAAATGTTTTAAGCGATTATAGATTGTGTTTTAATGTTTTCCTTTTATATGATGATGATGATTTTTCTGTGTCCTGTCAATTTTACGGGTGGAACTGTTATGCATTTTTATGTCAAATGGTGGGAAATCACTCTTAAGCCGGTCTAGTTATGAAATATTTGGATGACTTATTTTATTGATTATTATGCATAAATGTCTGTTTTTTTTAATGCTTTTAAGTTTTTATGAATATGTTGTTCTCTTTTTGTACATTTATGGTCTAAATTGGGATCGAATAAAGTTATTTGACTGACTGACTGAACGGAGCAGTAGAACTCTGGAATCAGCTCCCAGTTTCAATGAGATCTATCACGGACCTCCTATAAATTAGAAAATCCCTTAAGAGGTGGCTCTTTCCCAAATAAGGTGACTCGCTATTTGTAGTAGTTTGTAGGCATGCAGTCTTTTCCATCTGTCTAAACTTATGGCTAGCATCAGGATACAAGCTTTGGTGTTAGTGCACTTTACAAGTGTTATAAATAAATAAAATTAAAACTGTTTTCCAACTGACGTGTAATTCCAG
This sequence comes from Pleurodeles waltl, assembly GCF_031143425.1. Lineage (NCBI taxonomy): Eukaryota > Metazoa > Chordata > Amphibia > Caudata > Salamandridae > Pleurodeles > Pleurodeles waltl. Next base: position 629,622,962 of record NC_090451.1, on the reverse strand, counting down.
AATACTTCCTGAGAACCTAGAATGTCTCTCAGCAATCATTAATTAAATAATAGTTCATCCAAAAACTCAAACCACGATTTCACAAAACAAAACTGGCTCCAGCAACTTCAAAACGTGTCTGCCTAGCAAGGATGCAGGGAAACACGAGAAAAAAGTTTGCTAAAATATCAAAGATGATTGCTGCCATCTCCAATCATCTTGAGATAAGTGTGGAGTGTGGAACTTGTAGTTCATTGTCAAGGGCTTGTAAAGTGACCTCCATGAGTGTAGACAGAGCCTTCCCCGAGGCCGCACTGCTTTCTGTGCATACTTATCCTCTCACTCTGCCAGCATCACTGGATGCAGGCAAGCTCAGCATCTCTTCCCTTAATATCACAGCCTGACAGAAGCCCTATCTGCTGACAATCCCTACTTGTGACCACAGGAATTCTAGAGCAGTAGAGTCTTATCTTCTCCTTCTTGAAAGCTATGCCATCTTTTATAGGGCTGTTATACTCCTGCACCCTATGAGAGTTTGAGCCCTCTCCATATTATTCCACTTCAGAAGAGACCTGTTTGTGGGCCACCTTATAGAGATCAACAGCACCCTAACTGTACCTCACTAGACTTCTCCTGGGATAGTTGTTCAATAGTCAACAATTCCTGTCCTCTAGCACTGACTCGATTTAAAAAATCCTGTCTGCTTCTCAGTGCTTGTCACCTCCTCTCCCAAGAGAAAGTGGCACTGTCACAGTGGTTTGTGCCACTGTGGGAGCCAAACCCCAATAATTTCCGTGTACCCCAATATCACATGCACCCAAAGTTTACCTTGGGCACATCGGCACCTCTGGTCTCTCATGATGTAGTGGCAAGAGACTACCCTCCTCATCAATGTCTCACTAAGTCAGCAGAGTAAAATTCAAAATGGGCAATTAAATCTTCCAGATTCTGAGTGTCCAACCCATTAAAATATTGAGAGCATCCTAAGTTAGGAAATGTATGTCTGAAAATAATTAGAGACTCGGGAGGAAAATGAGAAGTCACTGAATAATTTCAAAATAACTGCAATTTTTACACTATCTATGCATAACAATTAGCAAAACTGCAGGTTTAACATGGTATGATCATGGTTAGATCACATTGTCAAATCAAAAACAACTTCATATTAATGAAAACATCTTAAAACTAACTCATTTCTTAATGTAAGAGAAATCTTCTGCTTGCTTTCTCAGCAACTGCACCTCGGAGATGTACAATATGATATGAAACATTTCACTGAATATTGCTCATAGAATTATGTTCTTCTGCACACCTGCTTCAGAACTTTCAATCGGAAATCCTTCAAAATGATAAATTAGGAACATAAAGGAAAGTTTCATTCACAATACATGCTTCCTAAAATTCTAAAATCAATTTCTGCCCCGCAGGGCATCATGGGGCGCTTCTTCCAGAAGCGTAAATAATAATGAGCGGCTCCGACCACTTCTTTTTCCTATGCTGCGCGTCCTCGCACCAGATGGCCTTTTTTTACTTTTTTAATTTTTATCTCGGGGAACCCGGTCTCACCCAGGCATTTTGCATACTGCTAAATGCTGATGGCAGCTCTAGGACCTTACCCCTGGCTGCCCGCAGGCTTCTGAGAAACAGCCTCTTTTTCCCATCTCTTCGTAAGCTTGTGGCTCTTTTCTCCCCTGCACACTTCAGTGGACAGGGCACTTGTGGTGGTGGAGGCCGCCCACTTCACTGAGACACGAGCATGGGCAGTGGGGCAGGCTCACCACTGATGGGGGAGTGCAGCGGCACTCCCCATTCTTCCTTCTCTTTGTCATGGCCTAGACTGGGGGATCCCAAGCCCCTCGCTTGATCCCTGTGACATTGCGCCCTCTGCATTGTGCTTGCCACTGGGGCCAGGAATTGGGGTCCTGGACTCCCATGAATGAAATCTGGCCAGGATCACTGGGCCTTTCAAACAGTTGGGAGGATGCCCCATCACGTACCCTCCCAGGGTTGATAATGGCAATCCTTCTTGCAGTAACCCCGGACCCTGACCCACCCAGGGCTTTTAGCAACTTTGCAGCGGAGCTCCACACGCTTCATGACCACACTGAGATCAAAGGTCAAATCCTTTCCCTGTTCATATCTCAGGCCCCGTTGCGACATTATGAGTCTTTCTAGGCTCATTTTGCTCCTGGTTGTGAACACTAGTCACCTGGAGCACTCTCCTTAGGCCTCCTGGCCTCAAAGGTGGTAAGCTTTGCAGGGAGCTGGTTCCACTGGCTTCCTGCACCAGCCTTTCTCCTCTTTCCCCTCTGGGGCTTCTCGCCTTCTTGGTGCAGAAGTTCAGTTCTTCCCCCAATGAGTACTTATGAGATGTAAGGGGGCCAGCTTCCCTGGAACTAGGAGTGCCCCACTGGTCCTGTGGGGCGACTGTAGTCAGAATCCTTGGTCAAAAATTGGGTGATCAAAAAGCAAACCATCCAGGTGAATTAGATGAGCAGAACCCATTGAATTACAATTCTGATTATTGTAGGTGTTAAAACTGAATTAAGAACACCACTACCAATATTTTCCAATCATTCACCTACCTTACCAAAGCTATTTCGTAACTCACTTATCCACGATCCTATAGTTTCCCATGGCCCTGATTCTTCCAAAAACCTGATCTCATGAGTCGGATTAGTTATATTAATAACAAAATAATCAACTTCTCCTCTATAGTCTGGTATGTAAGTACAACGCCTCATAGCCTTAATTATGTTACACCTTCTGCCATCTTTTGCCACAAGAATATCTAAGAAGACAGTTCTGCATAACCATGGCTTTAACCTCGACAAAATACTTCCACTGATCTCATAAAATTTGTCACAGATACGCTCTCACCTACAAACTTCTACTTTCCTCCCTTTTGTTGGATTATTCCTTAATATTCACATTTCACCTATACTTTCCTGTTCTTTTTTCAGTCGAGGATGTAACCCTGAAAACCTAAATTCTTTTTCTTCATTTATCTCTTCTAAAGCAATCTCCAGCTCCTCTAGATTTCTTACTATTTTCACTCCTGGTTCATTATATTTGCTGATCATACTCCTCATTACTAAGTAAACATTAATAGTTTCCATTCAAGTTAGTATCATGTCTGGTTTGTGCAATAACAATCAAATACTCACCATATTAAATCTCCCTATTATTCTCATTAATAGATTCTCTAGAGAAACATAAAAATCAGTCAGATAAGGGGAAAGAAATGTATCATGATTAAAAATAGCAATAGAAATATTACAAGACAATGAATATGAAATCTCTAATTGCACATATGTCAAAATTTCCGCGGCCAGTATTGGAAGATAAGAACATGCGTAGCACTTACTGATTTTCTCTATATGGGCTCTAATCATTTTAGTATACACACTAACACAAAAACCAAAAAGTGCACTTCATATACTAGTTTCATTTCTTTAAATTCTACATAATTAATTCTAACTTCAAATCTTTATAAGATTTAAAACATTTCCAACGGGAGTCAATAAGAACACCACCAAGCCAAATAATAATGTCATAGTAACTACAGCTCTGCTATTACCCACCTTTCGTTTGAGACCAAAAAAAGATTATTTTGTGGCAAAAATCATAACTCCACCAAACATTTCTATAAAACAGTATTTTCTTCTTATTTCCTGAAAATAATATTCAAAGACAAAATTTTGAAGCAAAATCAGATTCACCTTTTTTGTCATAGATCACTAGGCTTAATAGTTTTTTTCAACCAAAAAATCTTTCTAATTCTGTTAATATTTTTCATCAGAGCTAAAATTTCCAAGTCTCTATTTCAATTTTTATTCAGTTTCTGTCTCAGGGTCTGAGACACTTTCAAAATTGTACTGGCATTTGTTCATTTGGAAATAATTATCTCCAATTGCATCTGCTTGTACTTCTGATGCTGTGGCTAAATACACCTATTTAGGCAAGGCTTATTTTCGATTTGGGTGAGGGTGGAAATCCAGCAGTGTTCATAGTGGCGGAAGGTAGTAACCTGGTGCTGGTGTTACACCAGTAGAACTCTGCAAGCCATATTATGACCAGTAATACGGCCTGGCGGTGTTCTGCTGGCGGGGCGCTGCTGGCGGTAGCAGTGCCCCTTCCCGTTCCCTGCCGAACGACCTCCAAGCCGGACAAGGTAAGTCGGGCATCCGACAGGGGAGGGGGGTGGGACAGTGAGGAGGTGTTGTGTGTGTGTCTGTGAGTGTTGTGTTGTATGCGTGGTTGTTTGCATGAGTGAATGCATGTAAGAATGGTGAAGTGAGTATGTCTGGAAGTATGCGTGTATGAAAGTGTGTATGCCAGTGTGTGTATGAATCCGTGTATGCCAGTGTAAGTGAATGGGTGTATGCGTTGTGCGTGTGCCTGTCTGCGGGAGTGTGCGTGTCTGCGGGTGTGTGCGTGTCTGCGGGGGGGGTGTGAATGTATGAGAGGGGGTGGTGGGTGAGCGAGTGGATCGGGTGGGAGAGTTAATTTGTATATCGGGGTGGGGGGGATCAGTGTGTGTATTGGGGGGTGAGTTTGGATGGAAGGGGGACGTCAGGTGAGTGTTAGGAGGTGGGGGAGCCTCCTATCAGTGACAGGGAAGGAATTCCCAGTCACGGGTAGGGCCTACTGCCATGGTTTTTGTGGCATTGCTAACGCCACAAAAACCACGGTGGTAGGCCAGCTCATAATGCCATGGGTGGTACTATGTTGGCCACCGGGCTGGAGATAGACATCTCCGGCCCGGTGGCTCAGACAGCAATGGCAGTATGAATGGAGAAGTGGGGGGTTGGCTGCAGCCAACCCGCCAATCTCACAAAGTGGTGGTATGTACCACCAGCCTGTTGGCAGTAATACCGCCACGTGAACCCTGGCAGTCAGAAGAACGTCAGGTCATAATGAGGGCCTTTGACTTGAGTCCAGTCCTGAACTCTGACTTGAACTTGAGCTTGCACTTTGATCAATCTTGTGTCTGTCTGTTTTTTCCACAGCAACTCTCTTTCTTCTGAAAGGGGTCTTTTCCACTTTAATATTCAACTTGTCCCTGCTTTGATCGTAGAGTACATCTTCTTGCTGCCACTCGTGCTTTGCTCTTGTGCACGGTAACAGCTCTTCACTCTGATCACTCAGTAACTGGACTTTAGGAATTTCAGGTTCTTCATCTAAACTTTCACTCACCAGAAACCTTTGCTCTAGTTTTCGCACTTTATCATCACCACTTCCAGAAATATCTTAACCCGCCCAAACACCCACCCCGCACATTTATGCTTCAAACTCTGTCTTGCGTTTGAGCCTGATTTTGTGCAGACTGTGCACTTTGATAATTTGCCTTTTCCACTGCTTCAGCTGCTCTTACTCTCTTTGTGTGAGCAGAGTGGATCTACTGAGGCACACCTGCATACTTGACAGCAATATTTGTTGTCAAAATGACTTGAAAAAGCTCTCTCCATCTTTCCCCGGGACAGCCTATACAACCATGTTTACAATTTACCACCAAATCTCTGGCACTCACTCCATGGCAGGGTGTATCTTTGTGATCCTTTGTTACCACATTTACCACAGAGGTAGAGTTCACCATATCAGTCAGACCTTTGCAATAATCCAGAAGGCTATCAGTTATTGAAATTACTGCAACTGAAGGCAGATATGCAAGTCTCATCGCTCTACCCATTACTACTTCATTGGAAGACAAGCCTGTATTCCAGTCCAGTGTACATCTCATATTCATCAACATAAGGGGAAGATCACTGGGTCACTTTAGACCAGCTGAAGCACAGTTGTTCAGCAGTTCATTCTTCACAGTAACATTTGTACACTCCACTAAACCTAATGACTGTGGTCAGTAACTACAATTAAATCTTTGCTTGGTCTCAAAAGCTGTACAGAATATTTGTAATACTTCATTCTTGAAGTGTGCACCACCTTCAGTCTCAATGGAAGTTGGGTGCCCAAATCTTGGAATCAACTTCCTCAAAAACAATTTGGCAACTGTAAGGCTATTCGCTCTCCTTTTGGGAAACCCTTCCACCCATTTGGAGAATAGGCAGACAATCATAGACATATTTCAAGCTATTACAATGTGGCATCTTAATAAAGTCAAGCGCCTAGCCTGCCAAAGTATGCAATCTCGTAAATGGGCCTTCTGATTTGCCAGTGTGATTGATGACTGTACCAGTTCTCTTACCCTGGTCATTCAAATGGCGTATCAACAGATGTTCAGCAACATGTTGAAATTCTGTGTTTCCCCAATATTTTAAAAAAATCCTAACCAGACTATCTCTTAATGCATGCGTTTGATTATGCAAATATTTACACATGGAAGCAACACTGAGTCTGACCGGACATATTTCTGCTCTGAATTTACATAGAAATTCTGGTAATTCTTTTGATAACCCAGTTTCGCTCACCTTCCTTTCTTATTTTCAGGAGCATCCTCCTGAAGATAATATGAAATGTGAAATCATCATTTCAATTCTCTTGAAACAATTGAGTCATCTTGTAAGGCACAGTATCTTGCCATTGAGCCCGCATATCTATTTCCCAATGTGACTATGTCCTTGCCAGCCTCATGGGCAGTGCGCTTAACAACTGCCATTTTTTTTGTTTTTTTAATTGCACTCAACACATCCAATATATGCATACTGCTATTTTATTGGAGCTCCTGCGGATATTCTGAATATTCTTTGTGACTATAGCTGTCCATAATCACGAACAACACCAAAACCAGACGGGCTATCTGTATAGATCCTCACATTAAAATTTTCAGATAAGCAGCAAATAACTCTTGTTAGGGCAATCAATTCTGCCGCTCGCACTGATATCACATTTGGTAAGGAGGACGCTTCAAGGGTTTCTGTGATAGACCATACTGCATAGGTAGCTTTTAGTCCTCCATACTGGTCTCTCAAACAAGAACCATCAACACACAATGTCAAATCTAACATTTCTAATGGAACTTCTTTATGTCTGGGCTAGGCTTTGTACATAATTCGTTCATTTCTATACAGTCAACCTTCAACCCATAATCATTTTAATATTCCCTGTCTTCATAATTCTTCTCTGAAAGTGGAACCTGTGTTGCTAGATTCAAGACATCACAACTATGGATGGAAACATTCTCGCTTCAAGAATAGTTTGCTAATATCATGTCAACTTACGGTTCTTTTTGGGCTGAGTTCCTATCTGCTTTGAAAGGATCTCAACTGATTGTGGGACAAAGACAATGAAAGTATGACCCAAAACAATTGGAAAGTGCACATCCACCTTTCTCACGGCCAAATAGAAATAGCATTATAATGTAATCAGGCATCCTGATTCAGGGTGCGTGACACAAACTCTCTTTTAAGTTTTTAGAGACATCAAGATACTCTTCATCGGATGGTACTGGATCTTGTTCATCATTGCACATTAACCATACTCAAAGTTGCGCAATAAAAGAACATTTTGGAATCCACTGAATATTCCCAACAATACCAAGAAACATCTGAACCTCCTGGGCGGTTGGCAGACTCAATTTAAAAATTGCAGAAAATGTTCTTTAGAGACTTTCCTCGCACCCTTTTCTATATAGTGTCCAAGATAAATGACTTCTCTTTTTCAATACTGCATTTTAGTTGTGGAGACTTAATGCCCATTTTCTACCAAATGATTCAACAGAGCAATTGTATCTAGTTAACCATCATCTTTCGACCTGGATGCAATTAGCAAGTCATCAATATATTGTACTAGGATTGATTTAAATGTCAGTTTTAGACTGTCTAAATCTGTCTTCAGCACTTGAGAGATAGCTGAAGGTCCTACCCTTGTGGGATTCTACACTACAAAAGAACTTCATTATAAAACTTGAAATGCAAAGAGGAACTGTGAGTCCTCATGAAAAAGAATTGAGAAGAACTTTTGGCAGAAGTCAAGGACTGCATACCATTCTGCTTCTGGTGGAACTTGAAACAGTATTACTGCTATATTCGGTTCCACTGGACTAGGTACAACAACTTTATTTATCTTTCAGAGATTATGTATGAATCTCCATTTGCCGTTCTGCTTTTAAATTCCCATCATCAGAGCATTGGAAGGACTACCAAGCACTTCTCGGAAAATTACCTGGTTGACCATTTTCTCAATCACTTGTTTCATTCCCTCATCCACCTCCTTTGTAAGTTTGTATTGTCTAGTTCAAGGAAATATTGCATCTGAGTTAATATTTATTTTCACTGATTCTGCTCTTTTAATCAATCCAATTTCTGTACCAGTGTAATTCAATACCTCTTCGATGACATTATGTTTTAAATCCAGAGACAGATCATCTTTTGTCAAAACTGGATATAACTCAATTCTTGAATCTTTTAAACTGATTTTGAAAACTGAATCCTCATCTTGTGTATTCATTCGCAACACTATCTGGTGTACAATATTTCACACAATTCTTCTTACGAAGGAGATCCCTTCCAAGTAAATTCACAGGACACAAATCACATAATATAAACTGAGGCTTATTCATCTGATCAATTTTAACCGGAACATCTGCAGTGCCCTGATTAACAATTTGTTTGTTGCTGATCCCTACAACGTGGATATCTCTTCCTCAACGCAGTAGGTTTGGGATGTCCGCAGAAAGAACTGTAGAATAGTAAGCCCCGTATCAATCAGAAATCAAACTGTATGGCCACTGACTATCTCCAGGACTGCTACAAGCAAGCAAGCGATCCTCCTCCCCCTCAGGCACCATTACTGCAAACTACTTCCTGCCATCTCATCATTCGAAATCATAGTATTTTATTGGTATACTTCACTAAAAGACATGTTATTTCAATTTTTTTTACATTAACAGGGTTGTTGGCCTGGACATTCGAAATGATTTATGATTCTGTATGTTCCGCATTATATTACCTCTCTATGTTTGCTAAACTTGTTCTGAATTCGCCTCCGTCTTATTAGGATTTTGTCTACATTCCCTTTTCCAGTGTCCAATCTTCTCACAACAATGGCCTGCTTTATTCTTTTTCAACATGTCAGCATTTGCATTCATCCCATCACCTTTGCCACCTTTTATTATTGATTCATTCCATTAATTCCTATTTTACACAAAATTCATATTCAAACCCATTTGATTCCTCGACCCTCTCTCAAACTGTTTTGTCTGAGCGACTATCATCTTCTCTTTTAAGTTCTTTTGCTTTGTCTTAAAAGTCACTACTATTTTTTGCTAACATCAAGATCTCATCAATGCCTTTTGTTTGCCAACACAACACATCTTGTTGAATATCATTACTAATCTCTGATCTCAATCCATTTCCAAAAGCAGAAACAAAACCACAAATTCCATCTTTCTCTACATTTTTGTCTCCACTATATTTCTTATAAACATGCATTCAACTCTCATTATAGGAATGCACTGATTCTTTGGCTTCCTGTGTTGTTCTCAAGATTTTCTCCTAACTTATAACCTTTTCAGGAACTCGCTTTTTCAAACCATCAAAGCTTTGTGCTAAATTGCTATCTCCACTGCTGGGAGACTGATGCATACAAGTCTAGATGGTTCTTGTGTCGGCCATCCAGTAACAACCTAACACTCTAACCACAGATTACCAGGAACCACAATTTCAAACAACATATTGAAATCCATCCTAACATCAGAGAAATGGGTGCCAACTTTTTGGACCTTCCCCTTTCGGCAGGATTATCTCCAGACTTTTTGCCTGTCCCCTCCACATTTTGCTGTATGTTTTGTTGGCTTTAGGACTGGGTACTCTAACCCTGCTAACCAGCCCTAAAGTGCATGTACTCTCTGCTGAAAGCATGGCAACATTGGCTTATCCACAATTGAAATATTTAATGTACTTATCAGTCCCTAGTACATTGTGTTACATGTGCCAGGGCCTGTAAATTAAATGCCACTGCTGGGCCTGCAGCACTGACTGTGCCACCCACTTTAGTAGCCCTTTAAACATATCTCACACTGGCTACTGCAGAGCCTGTATGTGCAGTTTTGAACTGCTATATCTACCTGGTAAGTTAACTCTCCTGCCAGACCCAATAATCCCTTTTTAATACATATAAGTCAACCCTAAAGTAGGCCCTGTACAACCCCAAGTTCAGGGTGCAGTGTATTTAAAAAGGTGGACATGTACTTTTTAATTTTATATGTTCAGGTAGTGAAAAACTCTTACATCCGTTTCTCACTACTGCAAGGCTTAATGTCTCCTATAGGTTAACATTGTGATTAACTTGTTACATTTTATAAGTATCATTTCCAATTGGGAGGGTGACTCTGGAATCACAATTTAAAATCACAGCTTATGGTGAAGTCGGATTTTAAATTGTAATCCTGAAGATGCCACTGTTAGAAACTTGGCCTTCTCTTACTTAAACCATTTGGTGCCTTCTGCCTGTCTCTGGATTACATGTCTAGGGTGGGTAAGAGCTGGCTTCCCAATGTTCCCCCTGGACAGCCACACACAAAGGAAGGGTAGGTGTGACTGAGTGTCCATCTGCATGTTGATGAGCTGGATGGGAGGGAGTAGCTGACACTTTACATCTGATAGGGCTGGGTCCTGTCCCCAGGCAAAGGGTTATATATCCCCATGTGGGGAGACTGGAGCCAAGGCAGGAAAGGCAGGGTCTTGTGTTCTTTAAAGGCATCTCTTTGAACTCTCCCTACTTCAAAGGACCAACTGGGAATACATTCTGGACATCCGACACTACAAAGTCAGTACAATTCTGAACCTGAGAACATTCTGCCAGGAAGAAGGACTAATGTGCTGCTGAAGGGAATTTCACTCTGCTGGACTTTGCTGGACTCCCGCTTTGATGTGCCTGCCCTGCTGTCTTCTTTGCCTGGGAGTGAGAAGGACTAGACCTGCATTTCTACATTCCCAGAACCAAAGTGACTCCAAGGGATTGCTGACTTGCCTCCTGTTCTGAAGTCTCATGGACATCAAAGGCTTGACTTCATCCTGCAACAGCACCTGGATTTTGCTTGCTGAAGGTTTTGGCCTGCCAAGTGGTGCCAATCCAGTCCTGGGCCCATAGAAGTGGGTATAAAATACTGCAACTATGAAATGCATGCATTGCTGTCTTCATGTCAATCGAAATCGATGTATCTCCTTTGACCCCGACGCATCGCCACTTCCGAAGAGGTTGCAGAGCTGGCTACGTGGCTCGACGATGGCGCTTCACCTTTCTCTAAGGTTTCGGCAGTGAGGCATCCCAATTGGCAGTTTGGAATCGACTCATCTCTTTGTCGCCAGGCTCGACAATGCATTGACTCTGCTTTCTCGCATTCTCCCTCGATGTAACCTCGAACCAAGGTACTGATTTCAGTGGGCCAGAGTTTCTCGGAAAGTGACTCTGGTTATGGTAACAAGACTGCTGGATTTGGGCGGCAGCAGCACAACACGCGAGTTACTGAGTCTGATCCTGTGCCGTGTGACAGCTATTGGCCTAGCCCTTCCCAGCCAGCTAGCAGCACCTCACCAGGACTCAAGGGTAAAGGTAATTTGTGGCATCCCTTTGCATGAAGCCTTAGATTTCTCAGGGAAAGCATGGTGGAACAGATCTTACCCCTTTCTCGCACTGCCACATGTCTCATACAGGCAAAGACAGAAATGGGATGAGGTTCAATAAGTTTTATTGAATCAAATGCATTTATTGTAAAAAGGCATGTACTGCGATTGTGAGGATGATAAAACATTATATAAGCAAAACAGTGACTAGGAAAGTGAAATATAGGAAAAGTCCCACCATATTGTCACAATAATGGTTTTAGAATCCCTACTTGCACTGCTACTATTTTGTACAAGAGCATGGCAGTGTAAGCCCTAATCTGCCCATCAGGCTCCCCGGAAGGAACCCATCACTCACACCTGTGGTTGTAGGTAAAGAAAAGATCTGTTGGTCTACTGTGAGTCCTCCCACATATGGGCAGAGGAGGTGTCAGATATCAGAAACTGAAAAGTCGGCATGCAGCATTCGATGGCAAGTGGCTGGAAATCCCCTCTAACTTAAAGGGGACAGTGAGGTGTATAATAATAAAACATCAGCTGCTCAGGGAAACTGTCCTGACGTGACAACACATATATTTTGGTGTATACGAATGGGGACATGATGAACGCTTTGTACCAGCAATAACTAATAAGCTTATCATAGTCAGCCGTGGAAAAACCACCGAGTAAATATGTAGTGCAAGAAAAGAATAACAAACGTCCACACGAAAGGGCAACTGATAAAATAATAAAAACAGCTTCCATTAAACAAAGCCTTTGCTAAAATAATAATAATGAATAAAATGACATGTATCTAAATGAAAGGGCACAAGCTGCAGGCCTATGCCAAAAAGGCTAAAATAATGGGCTTGTATCCTAGCTAAAGCAACCTTACAAAACCCTCCCCATTGACAGATCAAAGTGTGAAAGGTCCCTAATAAAGCCCAAAGCTGACTCACCATATTTAAATGTATGATATTAAAATCAAGCTAAAATGTATAAAATATAATAATGTCTATGTTGACAATCCAACACACCAACTTCAGGTCAAATTAAAACAGGTCCATTTAGAATTAAGAAACATGTCAAATGATAAAGCCAAATTTCAGCAATTAAAAAATAATCATGGTCTTTTAGAAAGTTGCCAATTTCATCAAGGGTAATGGAATCCAGGAAAGATCCCACAGTTGGACAAGGTGTTCATTCCATTATCTACAGCTGCTAATGCTTTCTGTAAGTTTCCTGAACTATTTGCCTTAACAGGGATGTGGCTTCTTGTTGGGAAAGTTTCTAAATTTCAATATAAACTGCATATAAGAAGCACTTTTTCTGTTTATTTCTGGGGCCGAAAGGAAAATCGTGCAAGTCTGTGTCTTCTGATAGGAGACTGAGGTCATACTTTTCCTATGCTATACGTGGTGATGATGTCAGAGTGTTGTGATGATATGTAACAAGGGTCAGGTTGGCTTGCTCTGAAACCCACTGTGGAGTTCCAATTTGTGTTCGTTGGCCACAATAACCACCCGCCAGGACCTGAAAATGTTGTGTTAATTGTTCCTTTCTTTACCTGACCATCAAGCTACTATTCAGTGACATTTATTCTTTTTTGTCAACTATTAAAGTTAGCTGGTGAGGCAATATTGGGTTCATTTATTTCCTTAATCTTTGCCAAGCCTAGACAACTAGTCTGCTGTATAGTTGTAATTTAAAAATATGATTTGTAATGGGATAAGCTTACCATCTCTGAATTTGCCAATCTTTAGTTCCCCAAACACTCTTTAGGTCAATCAGCTTCAACCAATATTCACAGCCTTCAATCACCAACTGGGAAACAAAAGAATCAGAATAAATCAATCTGGTATCAGTTAACAAAATACTTTGCATTTTCATTGGCTTCAATTTGAAATAATAAGACTCAGCATTTTTGACATTGTGCCCAGTAAAATATGAAAACTTTTCCATTTAGAACTCCCCAATGGTGGAGTCGGACAATGTTCCCATTGTGTATAATTATAAACACCTCTCAAGGTGCTGGCTTTATGTATAAAATGATGTCTGTAAGGATTGTAACAGAGCATATTGCCATAATTTGCAGTTATTTGATCAACATCTTCACTTTCAAATACAGTATAATATTCAAGCTCAGAAAGCATAGAATCCGCTGTTTATACATCCCAATCATCAGAAACTACTTCCAGTGTGATTACATCATTCTTTTAAACTTTAAACCCTTATGGTATTTGAAGCATCTGTTGGCCCTAGGATGTCAAACAATACTTTAGCCCAAACAATCCCACCAGGAAACAGTATGCCTGAAATGTTCACTAAAGACAAGCCTCTTCGGACCATTTGTGAAGACAAATATGGTGTTAGGACCTCATCCACCAGTTCAACAGCAGAATGTTCAGGAATATAATGACCATGTATCAATAAAAATCAAATGATGACAAAGCTAATCCAGAGGAGTGAGGCAAGCACGGTTAACAGGACCCACAGAAAGTTACATGGACGCATCAGACAGTTAATTCTAAGGTAAGTGAACAGCTTACGAGCTCTTGATACTGATGTTGCATAAGACGTAGAAGAATCTGGGAAAGAATCATTGACGTCCGCAAAGTATCCAAAAGCAGTTTGTGCAAAAAATGGAGCAGGTGTCGAAAAAGGGGAACTGGCAGATGTGTTCCTGTGAGTTCATAGCAAACAACTCCATCAGTTTGTGTTAAATTTGAAGAACATACTTCAGAAGTATGGATATTTCCTGTTACAGAAGATGTTACTGGAGCTAATGAAAGATAATTTTCCACCCTACCCACGCTTGGAGAAGTTTCAGCAGTGTTGGCTGAGAACGGTAGAAGATTGTTGTTTAAAACTAGTAATGGTGCATACTGGCTGGTAGTGAGAGGGGATCAGGAACTACCCAGGAATCCTCTGGATCTGCTGTATAGAATCAGCCACATGGTGTAACTTGACATTGTCAACAGAAACAAAGCGGTTTCCTTTAGAACCAGGCAGCGGTGGTAAGATGACAATTCTGCTACCGTGTATTCCCAGGACTGGAAGCAGTGCTCGATATGAAGGGACAAATTCTTTTTTCACAGCAATCTTTTCTTGGACCAGATCCCCCACTTTTGGAATACAGCCAGTCTGTGTTATCGGTGCATCCTCTATTCTCAAAGCAGCGGCACATGCAGATGGGTTTTCATCATGGAACTGCTGTAATTCCTGCAAGAGAGTGACATGTTGATTTATGTCAAAAGGTGTGTCTGCAGCCACAGCTCCAGAGCCATCAAGATCCAGGAGATACATAGGTATGCTTAACAGAACCTCATACAGGGTGTGCCATCCCAGGAACTTTCTAGGCAGATTATTAAGTGATCTTTGGACTCCATATAGGTGATTGAGCCAACTATGACCCAAACCTAGTACTCTCGCTGTTAAGGACTACTTTAAGTCCAACGTTGCCATGGTGTCCCTGAATGCCCTTGAGGCAAAGACAGGGCCTGTGTCTGATTGAAATGCTGCAATTGCATATGTCCCAATAAAGGCATGCAAACCTTTAATAACATCTCGAGCGCCAGCTGATCATTGTTGTCATATCCATAGTAATCTGGGGCAAGAGTCAACAGCGACTAAGATATATTTATATACACCATCAGGTGTTGGGGGACCACAATGGTCCAGGTACACACATTGTACTGGTTTGTTAGAAATTAGGAGGGATATCTGCGGTGGGCGCTTGATGGTGACTTCTTTTATTTGTTGACAGATGTCACGACAAAGGACATACTGTTTAGTCTGCTTATATAGACCTGGCAGCCAGTAATGTTTTTGAAATAAGGAAATAGTAGCCGTCACACTTGCATGGGGAGAAGCAACACCCTCATATGCTGCTTTTATCAACTCTGGTCTTTGTTCTTGGTTGGGGAATCACACAATCACCCACCTCTGGTACTGTTACTAAAGGGAATGTTCTGGGCACTTAGATGGTAGGAATATTTTGCAGGATATGCCTTTGGCATTGGCTTGCTGTCAGCAAAAGCTTTAACAACATCAGAGTTTCATCAATCCTTCTCATCCTGGAACGAGTAATCGCAGCAACAAAAGCTGTGACTACTGCTGATTTGGCTGGTTCATCAGCCAATGTATTGCCTGCAACATGAACTCCTACATGTTGATGACCCAATTTATGAACTAAATTGGCATTGTGAAGCATTTTTTTCAGATCTGCTACTTTCTCCCACAGTAATCTGTGCTTAATGGTATTCCCTTTTGAATCTTTGAACCGTTTTTGGTGCCAGTAATGCAGATATTCATTAAAGGACTGGACACAGTACTACAAATTACACACTATTAGCGTTAGCTGTTCAGGATCCATATGTTCCAGTGCCAATACAAGATCCTTAAGCTCTACCAATTGTGCAGAGCAGTCTCCTAGTGCTTTCAGGAAGTAATTTTCCAACCTTCATGACACCACTCACAGTTGCACAGGCTGCGGAGTACTGTTGTTTGGTGCCTACTGCAGGTTGTGATGAGCCATTGGTAAATATTAGAATTTGATACTGGCCCAGAGACAGTGTGTATATTGATACTGGGTATTCAAGCTCATATTGGAGAAATTCTTGAGTCTGGCGTTTAGGGTCAAAAACATAGTCTACATCAGTGGAATCAGAGACATTACCCATTGTATCCATTGTGGACATAATGCTTTTGCTTTTGGAATGCTAGCTTTTATAACAGTCTCAAGGGCTGGTTCGGGGGTTATGACAATAATGCACTTCCCGTGTGCCAGAGGTCTCTCTTTAATGAGAGCCATCTGAAAAGCAGTCAGAAGCAGTGGTGGCTCCTCTCTATGGGCAGAGGAGCGTTGCCCCCGCCAGAAGCAACCGCTGTAAACCCATTCACAAGGAAAGAATAATAAACCATGTTTATTATCCTTTCATTGTGAAAGGGGTGGGGCCTTGTGGGGTGACCTGGACAAGGGGAGTGCACTGTGCACTCCCCTCAGCGTGCATGTGTGTTTGGCTGGCTGTCTTGGGCCGGCGGCTCCCAGTCTGTCTGGGAGCGCCCTGGCTGGGCACTCACAGCCAATCCTGACGCTGCATTGAGCAGCATCAGGATTGTTACACGGCAGGCTGGGAGCCTGTGCCTGAAGCCTGCAGCAGAAGAGCAGTGTGATGGCGGCAGCGCGTCGTGGAAGGTAAGTGCATTTTTCTTTTATTAATTTCCCCCAAACCCTCCCCCTGCACCGGCCCGCCCTCTTTATAACCTGCGAGCTGCGAATGGTCAGAAGTTTTTCAGTGGGAACAAAGCATTGTTCAGCTCTAGAGTACAGGTGTGATTTATATGCTATAGGTATGGTATTAACTTAATTGAATGTTACATAGGTGAATCCGATGGTACCAGCAGTTACTCTGATGACCAAGTTTGTTTTATCACATGTGCGTAAGTGTTTTTCTTCAAGTATGTCCTGCTGCAATGCTCACGGAATGCGTGTGTATGAGTGTCCAGTATTTACTTTAAAAGTCTGACGTATTAAATCATATAATGGTTTTATGCATTGTGCATAGTCTGGGATGTAAGATCTGCCAAAGGTGAAAAAGCCCATTAATGATTGCAGGATTGTAATGGTGTTTGGTGGTTGCAATTGTGCACATTTTTCTAGAAAGGGGGATGCCAGGCTCTTTCCTTCATCTGATAACTCACATCCCAAAAACAAGATACTGAGAAAGGCAATTTTAGTTTTTCTGAAATAAAATTTGTAGCCCATTTTGGCAAATCCCCCCACAATGTGGTCTACCCGTCTTTTATGTTTCATGAGATCATCATCTGTAAGGTAGAAATCATCTACACAGGACAATGCCTCTGGGTCAATGTTGTGTAAAATGGATGTTACATGTGCTGAGAGGGAACCTGTAAAACTTTCTTTGCAAGCCTAATGTGCTGAATGAGGTTAAATCCCTACTTTCAGGAGCAATTTTTTGGCAGACGATCCCACTGGAAATATCCAAGGTTGTTTTCGTTTTTTTGTGCACTATATTGGTAATGAGTGCTGTGCTGTGTGCATTTTGATTAGAAAATGTGTGTGTATGACTTTAAGTGTCTGTAATCTAAGAATATTCTATATGGATGGTTCGGCATATCTACAGAAAACAAGGGGTTGTTCATTGGTGAGACACAAGGCTCAATTACACGCTGGTACTCAACTTAGCCTCATGCTTTAAGGGATACTGAGGTTGAGGCTGTGCTTGTGACCTAATAAGTATTAAGGGTGGGGAGAGTCTCTGTCCCATCCCACATAGTTGCGATACAGCTCAGGGGCATGTGCCAATGCTCAAGCTGAAGCCTAAGCTTCCCTTAACTCTACAGGAACCAGGAGCAAGAAAGATGGAATAATGACATCTTGCCCTAGTGGAAGTTTACAAACAAATTCTGGTGGCCAGTCTTTTTCAGCCAGGAGGATATCATAATTTGTATTAGAAATTTGGAACATTGGCAGCTCCATTGCAAAGAATGGAGTGCTCCGGGCTTTTACTGGCTGGTAAAAGCCCGGAGCACCAACATTCCAATCTTCTTTGTTCACAGCAACAGCTGTGAACAAAGCCTCATGGAGCCTGAGGGGATTTTAATCCCCACCGGTTCCGTGAAGCCTTTGTTTTATTTATGAGAACATTCTGTCCTCTAATGGTAGAATGTTCTAATAGCCTTAGAACCCGCCGTAGCGGGCTCTACCAGCTATTAAAGGCCCTCTCCCTTCGGCTCGGGCCTTTAACGCAGGAGCGGGCCTTTAATAGC
Organism: Pleurodeles waltl; assembly: GCF_031143425.1. Taxonomy (NCBI): domain Eukaryota; kingdom Metazoa; phylum Chordata; class Amphibia; order Caudata; family Salamandridae; genus Pleurodeles; species Pleurodeles waltl. Next base: position 629,604,690 of record NC_090451.1, on the reverse strand, counting down.
TGATAGAGCCCGCTACGGCGGGTTCTAAGGCTATAGTAAACCTCTCCCAAAAATACTGCTTTAATTGTGCGCTCAATGTCTCCTATTTGTATTTTTATTTCATAAACCCTGTCTGGGGGGGGGGAGATGCGCCTGTCCTCTGCTTCAACTTAGTTGCTGTCACATCCAGAAGCTCCTGAAGATTCCGGTGAACTATTGTGACGTCTGCCGTGCTGTCTAGCAGAGTCAGTGCCCAATTCCTGTTCCTCAGTAGAGTTCTCATTATGTGCAGCAATTCTAGCCAAAATTGCAGCCCCCTTTTTCTGTTTTCTGTTGGGTACATTTCTCTTCCTTTTTTTATGGAAAGGTCTGAGACACATTTTAACTCTTTTTGTTGCTCGGAACGCCTACCTCTCTTACTTCATTTATACGGTAAGATCTGGAAAGAGCGATATTGACGTGTATCTGCATATTGATATCTATCAGGAGTTTTCAAACTATTTCGATTTCTTAGGTTGTAACATTTCTCGGAGGTCTCCAGACGCAGAGATTCTCCTCTTTGTTTTGCATTATCTTTATTTTGTTTTTGTTTATCCCAGCGTTTTTTAGAACCCTCTGCTTGGTAGAATACTTATTGGATTTACCCTGTAGTTGTGGTTTACCTAGTCTGGCCCCCACACTATCCCGACCTATTCTTGAACAGGTTTCGGCAATAACCTTGGTAGCATGCACTCCTCATCCTATGCAGGAACATCCTGGAGCCACTGTTGTACTGCCAGAGCTACTGCTTACTCTTCAGGATTATTTAATAATATTGAGGATACCAAGGCAAATTGCTAGTTAACTGCATCCTTAGGTCTAGGAGGCCCCATATTCATCTTGAATTTGTTTAAACACTTCCAGAAGATATGCAAGTATCGGTGTACAGTGTGCGGTAGTATAGAGTGCAGCGAATACTGAACCCCATTTATTACAGTTATCCACTGAGGGAACCATCCCGAATGGCAAGCACATTGTGAGAATTCGGTTTATCTTGGACTTCCGTATGGGGAAACACTGTTCCAAAGCGCTTATTTTTTGTGCTAACCAAAATGGAATTTCTTCGTGTTTGGTGGGTACCTTACCCATGATCAAATGAACTACGGCAGGATTAATGCCAGCCGTTACCAGGTGTGGTTGCGCACGAGTAGCCTTCGCTGGGACAGTATTTAATGTGTGCATTAGAAACTCTATTAAGCGTCTTTATATTTGTATTAAATCATTATATAAGTGGTGCACTTCTGCTACCGCCATCATATCAACATAATGGTGTGGTGTATATGTTGCCAGCTGTGGAAAATGTAGGACCTTCATTGGTCCAAGGACCTGGTCTAACAATATGTGCAACATCTGATAGGGCGCCATCAAACCAATTTTGGTGTTCTTGATAAGACAAAGGTAGTTCTAAATATGCTCTATATTGTGTGTTAGCAGGAGTGTATTTATAAAAGGTGTGCGAGTTGCATTCAACTGCTGGAAAAGTGACCCAAGAATAAAAAGTCCAGTTCTCTATGCTGGATTTGTCTCAACTACAAATGTAACTGCTCCTCCCTCCTCTGTTAGGCCATTATTTATTAAATGGTTTGTGAGGGGAGCCTCATGTTTCCTGCAATTACAACCCGTTGGGGTTCCATCACATTTCAATATTTGAAAGTTGTACGGTTCAGAGATAGGGACACCAACTGGGGATTTTATCCTTGTAGAAAACTGGCCCCCTATGTAGTGTGCAAAGCTAGGCAAACTGTGCAGTGGGTCCAGGCAACCACACATTGGTTCACAGAGGGAAAAACTAGACCTAATGTTCTAACTTTTATGGTAGCTTGGTCGAGCAGTTAGGCTAAGCTTGGAGAAGTGCAAAGCATTTGTTGTACTCACAGTATCAATAAATCAAGACACATGACACACATTCAAAAGAATAATTTGAGACTGATTTACAAAAATACTTCAGGTTTTTATAAACTTTTAAAGACCAAGATCATACAGATCAGGTACGTGCTTTTTGAGTTATGAATTTTTAAAGCTTTAATGAAGTTAGTCTTTTTGTTCATAATTATGCACCAAAGGAATCGATGGGGAAATATTTGGAAAATTCACAGTAAATTAGGCAATGCGTTTACCAGTGTCTCCGTTTGCAGGTACGTTGAGGTGGTCGTTGGGTACCCTGGACCAGCTAGAGAAGTTCGGGCGACTCCCAGTTCCAGCTGGAGCAGCTGCAGTAAGTTGGTGGAGCTGATGCCAGGCCACTGCAGGGGACCAATTAGAATGGCACTGCACAGGCAGACTTGAAGGTAAGTCCGGCGGGTCCCCTTGGGGTGTTGAGGTCACAGGGGGTGGGGGACCCTTAAGGCACAGCTGGATTTTCGGTGCAGGGCACAGGGCAGACAGGTGTTGAGCAAATCAGTTAGTCAGGAGCAAAGGTGCCCTTGGAAGCAGGAGGTAGGTCACTTTGAGGGTCGTTTGCAGGTCAGCAGGGGCACTCTGGTGGGAGGTCTATGTGGTTCCTGAAGTTCCTCGACTGAGTCTTCCGCCTGCTCCTTTTTCAGTCCGGAATGGACTGTCTTTCTGGGTGTCTGACATCAGGCGACCAGTACCTAGGGCTATTGCACGGTCTGGCCACTGAAGGTTGCAGTGCCAGCAAATTTGGTACACCGGCAGGGTCTGTCCTCATGGTCTGATGGATGAAGTTTGGTCCGGCTGCGGCATCCGGTTCCTTGGTCAGCATCCAGTCAGTGAAGTGGCTTTCACTGGGTCTTTGGTTCCTTGATGTTGCAGATTGAGGGAGATCTTTGGCGACTTCTGAAGAGTGAAAGACACCTGGCAGTTTACAGAGTCCGTCTGACATCCAAGCAACCTCCAGCAGCTATTGTCAAGCCCTGGGTGCAGCAGGCAGGCAGGGTTTGGCACATTTTCTTGGTGAAGCAGGACTTCAGTTCTCGAGCCTTGGGTCTTCTTTGCTGCTGGTCTTCTTTTGTCCTTAGAATCTGATTTCTTGGTTTAAGGATGGCCACTAAATACTGTATTTAGTGGGCGGTTTAGGAAGTACCTAGTAGTGGCAATGGGTCATCTACCTTAGGGTGGCTACACCCTCTAAGTGACCATTTCCTGTGGGCAGAGGTCACTTCCCTACACATGATTGGCTAATTTACGTCCATGCAAGATGGAGGAAAATGAAATGGAGAGGTCACGTCGCATGCAACAACTTATGGGTGGTGCAAGCCAGGAATGACCACTCCTTCTGTCCTTTGGTTTCCCACCGATACTCCCGCCAAAAATTGAAAGTTTGCAACAGAGACATCCATCTGCTCCTAGCAGCAAGACTGGAGGTTGAGTTTCAAGGGCAGTAAGCCCTTTAGAGCTCCCTAGCAGGGCAGTGCACATTTCTGATGGAGGGGGTGTTAGCAAAGTAATGTGACTCCTGTTATGGTAACAAGAATACTGGATTTGGGCAGCAGCACCCCCATGCGCAGGGAACTGAATCTGATCCTACGCTGTGTGACAGCTGCCAGCCTAATCCTACTGGCCAGCTAGCAGCACCTCACCAGGACCCAAGGGTAAAGGTAATTTGTGTCCGCCCTTTGCATGATGTCTTAGATTTCTCAGGGAAATCATGGTGGAACAGATCTTACCTCTTTCTCTCAGTCACACATGTCTCATTCAGGCAAAGACAAACAGAAGCAGGGCTAGGTTCAGTAAGTTTTACTGAATCAACTGCATTCTATGTAAAAAAAAGGCATGTATTGCGATTATGGGGATAAAACATAATGAAAGCAAAACAGTGACTATGAACGTGAAACATAGGAAAACTCCCACCATAATGTCACAGTAAGGGTTTTAGAATCCCTACCTGCACTACTAATATCCCATCAGGCCCCATGGAAGGAACCCGTCCGTACCTGTGGTTGTAGGTAAAGAAAAGGTCTATTGGCCTACTGCAAGTCCTCGCATATACAGGCAGATAAGGCATCAGATTTTGGCACAAACTGCAAAGTCGGTGTGCAGCATTCAATGACAACTGGCTGGAAATCCCCTCTAACGTAAAGGGGCAGTCAGGTGTTTTATAATATAACATCAGATGTTCTGATGAACTTCCCTGATATGACAACACATATATTTTGGTGTATAAGTGTTGGGGACATGATGAGTGCTTTGTACTGGCAGTAACTAATAAGGTTATCATAGTCAGCCTTGGAGAAAGTACAGAGTGAATATTTCATGCAAGAAAAGAATGACAAAAGTCTACGCGAAAGAGCAACTAAGAAAGTAATAAAAACAGCTTCCACTAAACGAAACCTTTGCTAAAATACAAATGAACAAAATGCCATGTATCTAGATGTAAAAGCAGAAACTGCAGGCCTAAGCCAACAAAGGCTACTATAATGTGCTTGTGTCCTAACTAAAGCAACCTTACGATTGGTTGGTTCCTGTATCGGACCCGCACTTCCATAGTGGTCGACCTGACTTTTCAGATATGACCCTTTCTGGTGCAACCAGCTAGCCCTGCTTGACGCTTTATGTTTCTAAGCACTAAAGTTTCATTTCTTTTTTAAAAATTCATATCTTGACTTGCCCTTATTAGATTTTTGTCATTTAGGTCTTGTTTTGCTCATTAAATTAAGCTCTATGTTTCTAACCTGGTGGTGATCATTTGTGTGTGGTATTTTCACTGTTTTATGTGTTGCACAAACACTTTACACATTGCCTCCTAAGTTAAGCCTGCCTGCTCTGTGCCAAGCCACCAGAGGGTGAGTACAGGTTAATCTATGGAGTGTAAATGATTTACACTGACTAGGATTGTGGTCCCTACTTGAACATGGTGCATACCTCTGCCATCTAGAGACCCAATCTCTAACATAACTTAATAATTTCCTCATACCACTTTGCAGGATCTTCTCACAATTTTGGAAAATTAGGCATAAATGCATACAAATCAGCCCTTGTCCATGGGATATGCACACAATTCCTTCCATGAACTTCCCTTAAAGGAAACTCTGTCACCAAATGTGTCCCTGGTTCTAAATTGCTTGCAATATTTCTTGTCTTTCCCTCAATCTGTTTTATTTTATTTTTATTTGCTATCCCTTTCTTCTGTTTCTCTCGATATTTCTTTTTGTCAATCAAATCTTGCTTTTCCTCTATTAAATCTTTAAAATGAACCCTTAAAGTAATCAGGCCCTTTTCTTTGATCTCATCATATGTCAACTCCATTTTATCTTTTTGTTTCACATTTTTCATTTTGCCTATGTCAATTTCTAATTCATCAGCACTCCTTCCAATTTACCATGCACTTCATTAGCAAATCGAATGCTTCTTTAATCAAATAATACATCATTTAATTAGGATTAAAATTAAATAGACTGTTCAAATCCACATTCCCTTGTAGAATTTCACCAAACTCTGCTTTTAAAATTCCAATACAAGTTTCTTTAGGAGATGGCCCTACTGTCACTGCTCTCACATGAGTGATCTGTACTGGATCCTCCTGAACCCCACTTCTGTTTTTATTAGGCATTGCCACTTTGGCTGTAACCACTGTTGGGGCAATTGGTATGACTCCTGTAGAAGCTTTACCATTCCCCTATCTCCCACAGAATCCCTATGAAACCCTAAACAGCCTGGGTTGCCTCCACTGATATATTAACAGGGATGTGGAATTCCTATCGCCTGACGCCCGGGACATCTTGTTTGGGGTCAAGGGCAACAAGTTTTTATGTTTACTTTGTCCTTGGGACAAGTAGGCCCAACCCCCTGCAGCACAAACCCTTTGGCTGCCTGTTTACAGAGAGTGGAACTCTCTGCAGTTGAGGTAATGTGTTTCCAAAAGATAATGCTGTTCGAACTTGTATTTATGGTTCATTATTTGAAAGCCTTCATTATTAGGGTGCGTGCTGTAAATAAATGTTTTAAGGTCACACTTCACTACTGACGTTGGTTCCAGTACAAAAAAAAAAACGTGTACACACATGTTTGAAAAGTTTAGGCTAAGAGGCTAAGTATAATGCTCCCAGAATGCTCTCTGATTATATGCAAATGAAGTGTCATTTAGTAAAATGTGTTGATGCATGCTAGTATTTCCCAAAAATATTTCTAATGGAAAATCAGTGTAACCATTTTCAACAAGATTATGGGAAGCATGAAAATAAACAAACACTGACAAAGCCAACTGATCTGACATATTTTTATAAGTCTTTTAGTTTCATCAATGCGTGTCTTGTTTTGACATGGCTTTTGTAACATTTTATTGTTGTGGGAGCTACCAGGCCCTCAACATTGTAACAAACATTGGCAAAACCCCCCCAAAAAGTTTTTGAACTCTTAAAGCACACGTTGCCACCAGCGGCAAAACAAAGGCCCGCAGCCGCCCTCCAGGGGGCCCCTTCAGCACAGCACCTGCCCTGAGTGAGTCTGGAGAGGGGGCTCCTCCATGTTCTTTGCAAAGGGGCACCCTCCAGTTTCGTTACGTCACTGATTGCCACTGTAGTTCCTGACACTGAACAAAACTACTTTGTGTGCCAATATGCTCCTTGTGGAAGAGCAGAATGCGATCACTCACAGTAAAGCCAGCCGAAAGAGAGAGAAATAGAAGTTTAATAAAAACAAAATGTCTTTGTTAACACCAGACCTAATTAGGGACAAAGACCCACATGTAGGTAGCTTTTTGCATGTCGCAAACAGCGACTTTCGCTGTTTACGACGTGCAAAAAGCACATTGCGATGCACAAACCCAGTTTTGCGATTCAGTAACCTGGTTACCGAATCACAAAACGGGTTTCGACTCGCAATTAGTAAGGGGTGTTCCCTTCCTAATTGCAACTCGCAGTGCAATGTAGGATTGTTTTGTGACCGCGAACGCGGGCGCAAACCAATCGCAGTTTGCACCCATTTCAAATGGGTGCTAACACTTTTGCAAAAGGGAAGGGATCCCCATGGGACCCCTTCCCCCATTGTGAATGTCACTGTAAACATATTTACGCGGACCACTGCCTGCTCTGAAAAAATGAAACGAAAACGTTTCATTTTTCGTTTTTGTTATGCATCTCGTTTTCCTTTTAAGGAAAACGGGCTGCATTACAAAAAAACCTGCTTTATTGAAAAGCAGTCACAGACATGGTGGTCTGCTGTCTCCAGCAGGCCACCATTCGCGAGGGGGTCGCAAATTGCGACCCACCTCATGATTATTCATGATGTGGGCATTTGCGAAGCCCTTGCGAATCACTGATGGTGTCAAGGACACCATCCTACATTCGGATTTGCGACTCGCAATTTGCAGGTCACAAATCTGAACCTACCTACTTGTGCCCCCAAATTCTTAAAGAAAGTCACAAAAGTGCACCCATGGTATATGTCGTACCCCTATAAAATATTTGTGAACTGTATTTTAGCATGGGTAAATACGATGTGTAGATTTGCTCATGTGAAAATCTATTGAGCATTTGCAAGTTCATTTTCCCTCCAGCCACTTTCTTCCCAACCCTGGAAGAAGTTCTAATTCTGCCATTGTCAGGAGTAAATGTCCAACCTTTCTTATTATGGGAAAATATTAGAGAGAAACTGGTAAAAATCTTTAAAACATGCAGGTTAGTAGGTTTGCAGACTCAAAGGCATTCCAGCCCTGGAACTATTGCTTACTGCTTCCTCCAGCCCCAGTATGTAGATCTGCAGAAAGGTGGCAAAATAAGGAAATTGCTACAGTAGGGATTGAAACTCCAAGTATTCAAGCCCTACTATGGTAGTAGCCCTGGGATAATCAGAGAGGCTATTAATTGCTGCCATAATTTGTCGCCACACTACATGGCACCAAAGGGACAAGTAGATCTTTTTACAGGACAAGTAGATTTGAGAAGCAACCTGTCCCCTGGACAAGAAGATATTTTAATAAATTCCACACCCCTGAATATTAATAAATGAAGGATGTCTTGAATTCAACAACTCACTTACAATTTGGTCATCATCTTCTAGCTCTTTATTATTCATTTTATTTTGCTCTTTATCCTGTTCTTTTCCAGTAGCTATCGCAGGAAAGGTCTTTACACATTCATCATATTTTCTCTCCAACCCCTCTTTTGATGATGTAATTATTTTTAACTGACTCCTGAATGACTTTTTATAGTCCTATCTTTCTTTTCCCTCTCCTTCACAGTCGCCATGCAATCCCATTCATTAAGTACCTCAAACTGTGTGCTTCTAGAGAATGGCTTCACATCATGCATGACAATACCTGACGTCCTTCATCATTTCATATGCTGGCGATTCTTTGGTCAGCAATTTTTGACCCTCTATAAGTATATCATCCTTAGCTTTGGGCTTCGTGAATACACACCCATGATTTACATAAAAAACCTCATAAGAAACTCAAAGTCACAATAAAATACTATAACCATAGTGAACAGCAACCTGTAACAGAGAGAGATTGATGCGGTTTTGCTTTCAAAATAAAATGCTCACAAAAAATGCATCTTCGAAAAAAAACATTTTGCTAAACTACTATAAACTTTTAAATACCATATCTTTGAACCATCATTTAGAATGTGCAGATGCATGCTAGTATTTCCCAATCAATATTCATAATGGAACGTCAGTGTAACTAGTTTCAACAAGATTATGGGAAATATAAACATAAACAATCACTGGCAAAGCCGATCGGTCAAACATTGGTGGTCACTCTTTTGGTTTTGTCAATACGTGTCTTGTTTTGACATGGCTTTGGTAAAACTTTATTGTTGTGGGAGCTGCTGGGCCCTACCATTGTAACAATACCATTGCTATTTCCATAAGACAAACTTTCTTAGAGCGTGAATGCTGCATTGTGGGGCACTGTGGCCCTGTGTGTGTAAATGGAAACAGCAATTGCAGAGACAGTATATATCTATTATCCCGTGGGAACACAGCCTGGAAAAAGTCCTAGGCTTTCATGCCATTATCCTAGGCTTTCATGCCATTACAGGGCGAAACATGGGTTTGCTATAACAATGCAATTTTGGAACAATAATGAACACTAAACTAGGACTATACTCGTGTATGGATTGAATCCTTTCTTCATATAATACGACTGCCAGGATAATCCTTTTTGGGAAGAACCGTATGACTACAAAATCCTTGGAGGACACACACATGTGCCCCTTGTACTGAACAAAACTAGTTTGTGTGCCAATATGCTCCTTGTGAAAGAGGAGATTGTGTTCATAGTAATGTAACATGGATTAGCGATCTATATACAAGATCCCGGTGAGGGTATGCAGGCGCTAAATAGGAGCGGGTACTGAAAGTAGGATCAGTCAAAGTCAAGATAGTCGATAGATGGTTTAATAAAACAAAAGGTCTTGGTAAACGTCAGACATAATTAGGGGCCCAATTCTTAAAGAAAGTCACAAAAGTGCACATGTGGAATATGTCTTTGCATTACTGCAGATTTGTGTATTTCATTAATTCAAAAGAATTTACAGAACTAGATCAGGAAATCATACTCCTAGAAAATATTTGTGAACGGTATTCTAGCACGAGCAAATATGCAGGTTTAGATTTACTCATGTGAAAATCTGTTCAGCATTTACAAGTTCACTTACCCTTTAAACACTTTTTCCCTACCCTGGAGGAAGTTTTACTTCTGCCCTTTCTCAGGCATAAATTTCCAACCTTTTCTGTATGGGAAAGAATTAGAGAAGAGCTGGTGAAAACCCTTAAAACATGCAGGTTTGTATGTTTTCACAGACTCAAAAGGGCATTCCAACCTGGGAACTATTGCTTACTGCTACCTCCCGCCCCAATATGTAGATCTGTGGAAAGGTGGCAAAGTAAGGACATTTTTAGTATTCAGGCCCTACTATAGTGTTAGCCCTGGCTTAATCAGTGAGGCTAATATCAGAGCTCTTATATAATGATACTGCTGCCATAATTTGTCGCTGCACTACTTGGCACCAAAGGAACAAGTAGATTTTTTTTTTTTACAGGACAAGAAGATTTATGAAGCAATCTGTCCCATGGACAAGTACGTATCTTATTGCATACCACACCCCAGTTTCTGAACCCCAATATCTTATGCAACAAAATGTTTCCTTGGGCACTTCGCTCCTTTGGTCTCTTGTTGATCTAACGGCAAGAAACTACCCTCCTCATCAATGACTCAATGTTAGCAGAGTAAAATTAAAAATATAGTCTGATACTGTTTAATAACTAAGCTCTAGATCAAAATAAAGTTTATTACAAAAATGTTAACATAAGCGGCACAGACAATTGCACTGTTTGATATGAAGGCTTGGATACAGAAAACAATACAGAATCATAAAAACATAACAAAATCCCAACTTAGGCAATTAAATCTCTCAAGATTCTAAGTGTCAAACCCATACATGGTACTGACAGCATCCTAAGTGAGGACAAGATACTCTCAAAATAATTAAACAGAGTCTCAGGAGGGAAAGGAGAAGCCGTCCACTAATTTTCAAAACCAGAGGTTTTTAAAAACAATCTATGCCTAATATTTACCAAAACTACATGTTTAGCATGGTATCATCTTGGTTAGATTGTATTGGTAAATTAATAACAACTTCATATTATTTAAAACATCTTAACACTAATCAATTATCTAAGGTAAGAGAAATCTTAATTTGTTCCCTCAGCTACTGCACTCCAGATATATAAAACATATTATGAAACATTTCTCAAACAATATGTCATAGAATTATGTCCTTCTGCATGCCCACATTAGAACTTCCCACCAGAAATCGTTCAGAATGATACATCAGGTACACAATGGAAAGTTTAATTCACAATCCATGTTTTCCAATACAATTTACCCTTTTGCATCAGAGCCCTGTGTGCTCTTTGGAAACTGTGGAGAAAGAAGGCTTGAAGCAGTCTGGTCAATGATTGGGAGGGAGGATGAGCAGGAGCAAGATAAGCAGAACAGTAGAAACTGCATCCATTTTAAAATAAATTGTGTCTCGCATGAAAATGTGGCATAACTATACTAAATTATTGATCACACTTCTAAATAAAAAAATTAAAACGTTTTAAGTGCAACATCATTAGTCATATGTTACAACATGAGCATCATTAAAATCCCTTATTAGCATGAATCATTTGTCACCCACAATTGCACTTTAAAAAAACTCTACACTATCTTTGAGCCTGTCCTTAAGTCCCTGTTTGACCTACTGTCTCTTTCTTCAAACTTCAAACAAGCTCCAGAGTTCTCAGTCTGCCCTGAGCTCCCAACCGCTTACCTCACCTGTAGTGCTGTTGGGGCCCTCAGGCCTACTATCTACCCAGGACAAGAATCACTGTCGGCCCTGTAGACTTATCTGGCTTGACAAGTACAACCTTTCCCACTTCCCAGTCATTCAGAGGTTTGGCCCAATGCAAAATCCCTTTGGCCACAGTGCGTAACACACTTGCTGTGCCATGCAGAATATTTCTCGGGTAAATCCTACAGCAACCAAGAATCCTTACATTTCTGGCAACAACAGAGACTGCAGGACTCGATTTTCTCAGGATGGTCAGTCTCCTTTCTATATGTAGCAGGACCCAATGGGCTATGACCAGGTGGACCTTGGAGTCTTCCTGGACATCTGCCTAGGCCTCTCCTTGCCAGACCTCTCCTCCTCTGGAGGGACATCCTCCATGGGTTTCCCTCACCTCCACTCCCTTGAGTCTGTGCCCTACTGGTTCTTGACTCAAATCAGGTTCTCTTCTGTCCATAGCAAATAATGTGGGATGCCAACTAGAATCCTCAGCACTAGGCTCAGAATGTAATCTGTCACTGGGTTTCTTTTGTTTTCTCTGTACAATTTGAAACATTCAGGACATACAACTTCGGTCACTCCTGGTCGACCTCCAAAAACACTTCCAGAAACAAGATCATTTCCCAAGCAACACCCCTCAGGAGGATATTATGGGAAGCTCACAAACTAATCTACCACTCTGTCCACCATCTGCAAGCTTAGTTCACGGAGTTATGTGCCATGCCAGGACCATAAAACATCTGTGTTACGAACAAGGGTCAGGAATCTGTAGTCCTCCATGGTCTTCCTGGTCTATATGTGGAACATGGCAGTCTAGGTCTGTAAGACTCTTCACACCCACATCATGCGACCATAAAGACTGCAGAGAAAACACCTTTTCCTTGACTTACTCCTGTGCATTCGTGCCTGTCTGTCTTTGGCCCTAACAATATAACACATCCCACTTGGGATTCTCTTCCCCTACTGGGAACCCATGGAATTATTATGGCCTTTACCAATAAGATTTGGGTCCCTGTACAGAGAATGCTCTTTCTTAGCTGATATGGAACTGAGGCTCCAACTTCATCTTTTCCTTGCTGGCAGACTGTTCAGCAAGCTTTGTCTGAGTGGAGCACAGCACTCATCCCTCAGATGTTCAGCTAATACTGATTAAGAAAAAGAAGTACACGCTCTCATTTTGATCCACTGATTAACATATCTGCTTCCTTCTCTTTACCAGGCACACACAGTTGCCTTCTCCCTTCTCATGTATTCCTTTTTGGCACTCCATCTGGCCCACCGGAATGTGCTTGCTAACATTTTCAAATATTCTGCAGTTTAATCCTACATCCAAGGTTCCAGTGTGGACTGCCATTTTTCATTTTATGAGCAGTTAATGTTTTTTAAAAAGTACTCATTAAATATCAAACAACCTCACCAAAATCAGAATTTTGTGATCTGCACCCACCACTTACCACCAATGGTAGGAACTACTTGTACAGACAGTCCCTTGGCAACCAGGGGTTACTGGGCGTCAACTGTGTCAATTAGAGCCTTTTACCTCCAATATAATAGGGGTCACTGTAGTAGTGGTACCTAAACTGAGTACCTAGTGTTTACATTTGGTACTTGACTCACAAGATTTTGAGGCAGAAACCAAAGGAAGGTAGTGATGGATACATGTATAAGTCAGTAGAGAGACAACTAGCACTCAACGCTAACAATACAGACATGTTTTTCACCTCAAAAGAAAAAAGCACTTTATTCTACACAAAGCTAAACCCAACACAGAAAATATATCAATAAGAAAAAGGAAACATCAGGCCACTCACAATTCGGAGTTAGACAGACCTAACTCTGAGATGCTGTCACTACTGCAGTAAGTTATTTACGCCCCTGTAATTGTTGCTGTGTTGTACTGTGGGAAATTAAGTCCACTTCTGCCACTTTTCATTAATTAGGGGGTTTCGGCCTTGCCCACTTCAACATACTTTGGGATGGCCAGGATCTCATGTATTTCTGGGATGCTCTAATGCAGTGTGGTCACAACAAGTCAATGACAGAGTGCATTCTACACAATGAAAACACTGAATCGCATATTTCTATACCTTTGATGCCAACAAAAACTACATGGTTTCCTCACACTTGTCATCTTCAAGCTTGAGTATGCCAAACACCTATATCTTGGCGCACCTAGCTTTGTCATACGCAAAACGCAACTAATCCAAAATTCTCCAGTAAGACTCCTTCTCTGTCTACGCCCAGAACAAGGCATAACTCTAGTTCTACAATCATTCCAGATGCTACCTATTCCACAGAGCCTCCCAAGGAACAGGACAACCATATCTACAAGTTCAATTTAAGCAACACAAACAGAATAGGACACTGTGCTCCAGACCTGCACCACAGATCATCATACCATCTTACCATAAGTAATCAATAGGAGGCACTGCTTTGTCAGTACAAGCCACCAAGCCCTGGAAATGTTGCCTGCTGATATTTGAAGTATTCAGAAGCATATACACTTCAAGACACACTTGAAAACATGGCTATTTCCAAGATATCTGTAATCGTCCCACAACTCTAGAATAGAACCCAGAATTGTAATCACACCTTTAAGTAAAATCTACAGTTTACACCCCACAGATATGGAACAAATGAACAAACACCCTATTTTTTATACTGAGATAAGCTATGAAGGGCTGACACCTATGGTTAGACTGAGTACTATATAGTAGAGTCATTTCAAGCACAACCCTTATAGCCCATGCTATCACTGATACCACAATATTCAGTGGTCAGCAACCAACTATAGCTTAATTCTCTTACACCATATAAGACGTATCAGCTTCAGGTCTCGTCCATCACCCTGTACTAGCCAATAACCCAGTAATCACTAACCGAACAGGCATGGAAAAACTGAAGAGATCTGTCATGTAAGGGGTAATACGCACTATATGAATGCTACAATTTAATGTAACAGCAGCTATCTGGCACAAATGAAACAATGCTGGCGGACTGCCTCTCCTCATGGACACAGTCAAAGGTCTCTACAACCCTTCCAGGAAGCCATGGCAGCTTAAGGAGAGATTCTGACAAAATGTGGGAAAAGAGCCCACCCCAAAGCAGCGACAATCCTCTGGGCAGAGAGAGGGAGTCATCAAAAGCAGCCAAGTCTTCCTCTAACTCTTTTAAAAGATGGAGAGTCACATTTTCAGACACTTCAGAATCTGATGGAGCGGGTGGTTCGAACAGACACGATCTCCCTAGGGCAGGAAGGTCATATACTACACAGGATACAAACACTTTTTTAGAGTACCGGAGGGGCAGGAACAGCCCCCGAGAAGACAACAGAACAGAGGAAGAGGGAGGTTCCATTGTCAGATGGACCAGTCCCATCAGTATCTACAGATGCGCAAATATCAGTATTGGAAATCGTAGCTATTTCCAAAACTCTACCCATTTTTAATCTTTCTGAAGTTAACCTACAGCAGCCGTCTGTTGATCTTTTGAAGAAAGGCCTTTCCTTTGTCCCTAGTCAGAATGTGGATACATTAAAGATCTTCAAGCCTTCTTCCGTAACATCAGACTAAAATAATTCTTCTTAAATAAAGAAATACAGCTCGAAAATAACATCTCAGGTCTAAGACCTAGATCTACCTTTACCCCCAGTCTTGATCAAGTTGGCCCAGAAATAGAAATTTTTGAAAAAATAGTCATGAACAAGGTACCTAATGTCTTGAGGTTTGTCCCTTCTCCTTCCCCTAATCTTACATCAGAACAACAGACAGCCTTGCGGGAATTGCAACTAAACAGAGTTATCACTATTAAACCTTGCGATAAATGGGGTGGGATAGTCATCTTGGACACTGTTAGTTACAAGCAGAAGATGGAGTCTATGCTTTCCACCAAGAATCATTATCAGAAAATTAGAGGTCCCCCTACTATGCAAATCAGTGCTAGGATAAAAGTCTTCTGTGAAGATGGTCTCCATAAGGGCTATATTTCCAAAAGTGAGTTCAGTTTTCTCCAAGTAGAAAATCCCACACTTCCAACCATATATGGAATGCCTAAAACCCATAAAAATATTGAAGATCCTCCTTTGAGGCCTATTGTGTCTACTATAGGCTCGGCCACTGAACCCATATCCAAATATATTGTTTCATTTTTTAAACCCCTGGTTTGTGGATTTTCATCATATGTTAAGGATACATCACACATGATTTCCATAGTAGAGGGTCTTCAATTTGACTCCAACTGCCATCTTCTAGTCACCATGGACATTGAAGCATTATACCTCAACATTCCTGAAGAGGGAGCGTACAATGCTGTAGAAAAGGTCTTAAGGGATGAAGCTTCATATATGCCCACCAACTTCATTGGAAAAATACTTTGGATTCAATGGTAACACATATAAACAAGTGAAAGGTGTAAGCATGGGCCTCTTTGAAAAAAAGATTCATTTACAATGAGATTGCACCTTTTTTTGAGAATGTTACACATTGGGCAAGATATATAGATGACATCTTTTTTGCCTGGGATAGAGAAACAGAACAGTTAACATGAGTTTGTGGAATGGTTAAATCTTTCTGACAATAATATTAGATTAATTCCCAATATCTAACAATCAACAGGCAGTATTTTTGGATATTCTAATTTATGCGGAACAAGGACAACTGCAGGTGTCTCTCTATACCAAACCTATAGCCTGTAGAAGCCAACACCAGAGTATTCCATTCAGTCAATTCTTGCGAATTAGGAGGAATTGCAGTGACATGGCTGAGTATGGCAAAAACAACAATGACTTAAAGGAGAAACTTCTACAAAGAGGATACCCTAAAAGGCTCATTAGGGATGCATATAAAAGAACCACGTTACAATGTGAGGCTATGTTTGAAGGACAACAGAAAACGGAACAACAAAGATTAGTATGCATTATTAAACATTACAACATCAATAATAAAATCAGAGGAATAATTAATACACAGTTGAGCATACTAAATAGTAACAGAGGTGAGGACCCTCTACCTGCCCCATTGTTTGCATACAAAAGAAACTTTAACATAAAAGATAAACTGGTAAAAGCCAGGTTACTGCTTGAGAATACATATATACAGAAAAGTATAACTGGAACAAATCCTATCCTAGGGAATCCTGGCTGTGGAGATTGTAATGCCTATCCACAAGCAATAGTATTGGATCAACTTCACAATAACAATAAAGACATTCGGCTCAAAACAATGACTTAGGTGGTCATTACAACCCTGGCGGTCGGTGTTAAAGCGGCCGTAAAACCGCCAACAGGCCGGCAGTAAAAAAATTGGAATTCCGACTGTGGCGGAAACCGCCAACAAAGACAGCCACTTTAACACTCCGACTGCCACGGCGGTACAGACAAACAGCTTGGCGGTCACCGCCAACAGACAGGCGGAAGACAATGTACCGCCCACACTATTATGACAGGCCAATCCGCCACCTTTTCCGGGGCGGATTCACCACGGATAAAAACACGGCGGAAACAGGAATTTCGAAGGGAAAACGCTCACCTCTACACACTCCACGAGGAACGACAACACCAAGGACCCAGAACTCCAAATCCTACCCGCGATACTCTTCCTGCTCCTGTACCAGGAGCACCAACGCCGGCGGCAAAGGCCACAGTGAGTACTGCACCTACGACACAGGGGAGGGGGGAGGCAAAAAACAGGGACACACACACGCAACACCCCCACCCTCACCCACTAATACATATCTATACATCATAGTAACACCCCCCAACCCCCCCCGGAAGAATGCAAAGACAAAAGGAAATGAGTGTAACCATTGTAATATATCAAAATGCAGTACACAAAAATATACATATAAACACTAATTACAAAATATACACCGAGAAAATTAGTTAAGGTATTGCACCATTTATAGTCCGTGGCCCACTGGGCCCAAAATGCATGGGCGAGGCCCACACACGATACCAGATCAAAACGGAGAGAACACTGCAGGGGCATCAGATAGAAATACAACAGGCACCTCAGGGGGAAGGGAAGGGGGGGCACCTCAGCTGGATGAGTGCACGACGCCAGATCCACAAGGGGGCTCCATGCCCAATGATGTATCCTGGGGAGTGCAAAGCCACAGTCTCTCAAGTCCATACAGTGGGTGGTTTGCCCACTGTTTAATCCTGGGGAGTGCTAAGCCACAGTCTCTCAAGTCTCTACAGTGGGTGGTTTGCCCACTGTTCAATCCTGGGGAGTGCAAAGCCACAGTTTCTCAAGTCTCTACAGTGGGTGGTTTGCCCACTGTTCAATCCTGGGGAGTGCAAAGCCACAGTCTCTCAAGTCTCTACAGTGGGTGGTTTGCCCACTGTTCAATCCTGGGGAGTGCAAAGCCACAGTCTCTCAAGTCTCTACAGTGGGTGGTTTGCCCACTGCTTCATCCTGGGGAGTGCAAAGCCACAGTCTCTCAAGTGGATAACAGTCTCCACTGGTTCTGGAGGGGGACTGGTGCCCAGACTGCTTCATCCTGCGAAGGACAGAGGTAGTGGATGCATGTCTCGACTGGTTCTGGAGGTGGACTGGTGCCCAGAGTGCTTCATCCTGTGAAGGACAGAGGTAGTGGATGCATGTCTCCACTGGTTCTGGAGGGGGACTGGTGCTCAGAGTGCATCACGCACCCCATGACGGTCCCAGTTGCGTTGGTGCCCCTGCCGCTCATGGGCTAGTGGTGCTTGATACGGCGGTGCCCTGTTCAGCGGTGCTTGAGTTGGTGGTGCCATGTTCAGCGGTGCTTGAGTTGGCGGTGCCCTGTTCAGCGGTGCTTGAGTTGGCGGTGCCCTGTTCAGCGGTGCTTGATACAGCGGTGCCCTGTTCAGCGGTGCTTGATACAGCGGTGCCCTGTTCAGCGGTGCCAGAGTTGGCGGTCCTTCATTGCCCAGCTGGGCTGGGGCTGGCGGTCCTTCATTGGGCAGCTGGGCTGCGGCTGGTGGGGCCCTCCTGGGCAGCGAGGATGGGGCTGGTGGTGGCCTCCTGTGCAGCGCAGATGGAGCTGCCGCTGGCCCTCCTGGGCAGCTGGGCTGTGGCTGGCGGGGCCCTCCTGGGCAGCTGGGCTGTGGCTGGCGGGGCCCTCCTGGGCAGCTGGGCTGTGGCTGGCGGGGCCCTCCTGGGCAGCTGGGCTGTGGCTGGCAGGGCCTTCCTGGGCAGCGGGGATGATGGTGGTCTTCTCCGCCGTGCTGCTCCTCCCAGAACTGCTGGGTTTCTTGTGGCCCTTCCCCACCTTGGGAGGAGTCACAGCTGAGTCCACACTCCCACCGGGAACCCTGGGAGCGGCTTGGGTGGCTGGAGTCTTCCCCCTCTCCCGCCGGGCACTGGCCAACTTCTGGTGCTTCACAGGGGTGGGGGGGGACTCTCTGTGCTGTGGCTCCGTGCCACACTGGCTGTCCTGGTGGCCGGTGCATTCCACATACCTGTGACCACAGGCACCACTGGTCCCAGAGATTTTGTGGCTGAGGTGCAAGTTTGGGACCTATGAGTTGGACGGGGGGGAAATAGGCTAAGGCTGGACAGGAAAAGTTGTTTGGACACACTGGGACGGGTAGCTGGAGGGGGTTTGGGAGTGGAGGAAGAGGTAGTGGTTGTAGGAGGTGTACGTTTTGTGGCTTTGGGTGCAGGTGCATGCGCTGGAGGCTGTCGTGAGGTGGATGGCTGTTGGGTGGGTGTGTGCCTGCGTTTGTGTATCTTCGGAGGGGGCGTCACAGACACAACAGGAGAGGACACAGGAGAAGTGTGTGAATGGTAGTGGGGGTGGTGACTGCACGTGAGCGGGGTGTGCTGGTGGGTGTGCTGGTGCGGGACGTAGTGGCTGTATAGGTAGTGCATGCAGGTGTGAGTGTAGACGAGACTAGGAGGGAGGAGGGAGACGACGAGGAGGGGGACACAGTGGAGGCAGTGGATGTTGGTGTGTCTGTATTTGTGTGATGCTTGCATGAGTGCCTGTGGGATGTGTGGTGCTTATGTTTGCCTGAGCTTCCCTTGTGTGGTGAGGTGTGTGCAGGCTGGTCTGATGGTGTGATTGGGATAGGCAGAGGTAGAGGGGATTGGGTCTGGGTGGAGGAAGTTGGAGGGGGGAGGCTAGACACAGGGACAATGGCTGCCATCAGTGCTGAGGCCAGAGTTTGAAAGGCTCAGTGAAGGGCCGCCTAACCAGAATGAATGCCCTCCAGGAATGCATTGGTTTGTTGCAACTGCCTTTCTACACCCTGGATGGCATTCAAAATGGTAGACTGCCCAACAGTGAGGGACCTGAGGAGGTCAATGGCCTCCTCACTGAGGGCAGCAGGGGTGACAGGGGCAGGGGCTGAGGTGCCTGGGGCGAAGGCGATGCCCACCCTCCTGGGTGAGCAGGCACGGGGCGAAGGCTGAGGGGCTGCTGGGAAGGCGGTGCTGGTAGGGGGCGTGGCGGCTGTACCTGTAGATGCGGTGGGAACAGATGTTACCGACACCACAAGGGAGCTCCCATCGGAGGACGAGTCTGTGTCGCTGGTTTCAGCTCCTGTCCCCGCCGTGGAGCTCCCCTCGCCCTCCGCCCCACTGGTGTATTCTGAGTCCGTAGTGTGGCCCTCCATGGCCATGTGGGATGCAGCTCCCTCGTTCTCCGGTGCCACAGCTCCTCCGCCTGATGATGCTAATGCACAGAAGAACAGGGAGACCACAAAAAAGGAGGGGGGGGGAACGGAAGGAAGACATGTTGAGTGCATGGATTACTGCTACCGTTGGCAGACAAGACAGACACAGAAGCCCCCTGCCCTACGTCGCGCTGTTGGGCTCTACAGTGCAATTAATGGGAATGGGCCTACAAGGCTATGGATGACATCTGCACACATAGATGACACAGGTGCATGAATAGCTGAACTTGCCACTCTACAGAGGTGGGGTGGTGGGCCACAGGGCCATGCCTTACGGAGGGGCCTAGCCTACGGAACTCGCCCAGGCCTAGGGAAACCCACAACCCTCCTCCCCCACCCAGACACCTCCACTGCGCGCAAAGTCAGCAGAATGAGAGTGTACTCACCCCCTTGTGTCTGCTGTGATGCCCTCAAGCGCCCATCCAACTCCGGGTAGGCCACCGCCAGGATCCGGAACATCAGGGGGGTCATGGTTCGACGGGCACACCTCCCACGTTGGGAGGCCATCCCCAGCTGAGCCTCTGCCGTCTTCTTGCTCCAGCGGCGAATGTCCTCCCATCTTTTCCGGCAGTGGGTGCTCCGTCTGTGGTGGACCCCCAGGGTCCGGACGTCCTTGGCAATGGCACGCCAAATATCCTTCTTCTGGTGGGCGCTGATCTACATGAAATGTACAGGGGAAGAAGAGACGTCATTACCAACTGCGCCGTCAAAGTGAGTGGCCCCCATCCCTACCCTTGCCATGTGGCACATGCACCCACCGTCTTTCATGCACGCGCAGAACTCTGCCCCCTTCCTTCTTACAACCAGCCCTCTCCACACAGGCATAGCCCATACAACATGCTCCCTGTGTACTTACCTGTTGGTTTGGAGGACCGTAGAGTAGCCTGTACTGGGGGAAGACCCCATTGACGAGCTTCTCCAACTCCTCCGATGTGAAGGCAGGGGCCCTTTCCCCAGACGCACGAGTCATTGTCTCTTCCAGACCGAGGTCACAGCAGCACTTGCAGTGTAGGTCCTCTCCTGTCGAAGATCAGGTATCGAGTGATTATACAGATAGAAAATGGCGGTCACGTCCGCAGCGGTGCGTACCATCACCGCCGGCGTACATCGTCATTGGCTCCTGGGACCCATAGGGTCCAATGTTAACCAATGCAGCATTGCGCTGCGGTCTTCGTCCGCCTACCACGACAGTGTACAACGCCAGCGCAGTTACCTCACATCCCATTGCCCCACTTTACAGGTCAGGCAGCCGCCATTTCAGGGGCCCACATGGCCTAATTACCAACTGCATCACACATACCTAGGCCTAGTCTCAACACACATATAGGCCACATTTTGTGTATGATTGGTGTTCTGTGTAGACTGTGGATACATACCTCTGAGTTGTTTGACTCTGTGCTCGCTGTTGTTCTTCATAGGCCCCGTCCGCTGGGACATGTGAGGAGATGGCGGAATCCTCCGCTGTACCGACCGCTGGTGGACCTGTCGACAATGGAGGAAAGAAATTTGATTATCACCTACAGGTTTGACCGTGCCACAATCCAGGAACTGTGTACCCAGTTGGAGCCTGACCTGATGTCAGCAATCCGCCATCCCACAGGAATCCCCCCTCAAGTGCAGGTGCTATCAGTGCCCCATTTCCTTGCAAGTGGGTCATTTCAAACAACTGTGGCCATGGCAACAGGGATTCCCCAGCCTATGTTTTCCAATGTTTTGTCCAGAGTGTCGTCTGCCCTGCTGAAACACATGCGGAGCTACATCGTTTTCCCTCAGGTGGAGGATTTGCCTAAAGTGAAAGGTGACTTCTATGCCCTTGGACATATCCCCAACATCATAGGTGCCATTGATGGGACCCATGTGGCTTTGGTCCCCCCCCACAGGAGTGAACAGGTGTACAGGAACCGGAAGAGTTATCATTCCATGAATGTACAGATGGTATGTTTGGCAGACCAGTACATCTCCCATGTGAATGCCATGTTCCCTGGCTCAGTGCATGACGCCTACATCCTGCGGAATAGCAGCATCCCTTATGTGATGGGTCAACTCCAGAGGCACCGTGTGTGGCTATTAGGTGACTCTGGTTACCCCAACCTGTCATGGCTACTGACCCCACTGAGGAATGCCAGGACAAGGGCAGAGGAACGCTACAATGAGGCCCATGGGCAAACTAGGAGGGTGATCGAGCGGACCTTCGGCCTCCTGAAGGCCAGGTTCAGGTGTCTGCATATGACAGGTGGATCCCTATTCTACTCACCAAAGAAGGTGTGCCAGATCATCGTGGCCTGCTGTATGCTTCACAACTTGGCTTTGCGACGACAGGTGCCTTTTCTGCAGGAGGATGGTCCAGATGGCGGTGTTGTGGCAGCTGTGGAGCCTGTGGATAGTGATGAGGAGGAAGCAGAGGAAGAAGACATGCAGAACAGGGATTCAGTGATCCAGCAATATTTCCAGTGAAACACAGGTGAGAATACATTCCTGCCTACTACATGTACTTTTACACTTCTAGCTCTATCCTGTCTGTCGTTTTCACCCAGTGTATGGTCACTGAGTTGTCACCTTCCCTTACGGTTTCACAGGTGTGGGTCCCAACGTGTGTCATCTGCTTAGATTCCTCATGGACTAGAGCTGTGTGACATAGGTATATTGACATTACTATTTCAAGAACATTTTGTCACTGTAATAGCAAATACACTATTTCGAAATCACAGACAGACTCCAGATCTTTTGGTGCTTTAGGTGTGTTTATTTAAATACAAAATATTGGAGGGGGAAGTTAAATGGTGAGGGGTGATGGCGGAGGAGTGTCCATGGCAGAGTCCAGTCTATTAGTCTCACAGGTGCATTGCCCATATGGGCATAGGAAGTGGAGCTGGGGCAGTTTCAATATGGACAGGGTGACAAAGTGGGACAGTGGGATGACAATCAGGGTGGTCTCATTTCTTGGCGGGGGTCTTGGCATTGTGCTCTGTCTTGTTCCTGGATCTCAGGGACCGTTTACGGGGTGGTTCTCCGTCTGCAGGGGGTGGGGTGCTGGTGTGGTGGTCCTGTGGCAGTGACTCCTGTCCACTAGCGCCAGCGGAGGTGGTGGGCAGTTCATCGTCCATGCTAGTGTCAGGGGCCCCTTGTAGTGCCACAGTGTCCCTCCTGGTGTTGAGTACTTCCTTCAGCACCCCTACGATGGTGCCCAGGGCAGAGCTGATGGTTCTGAGTTCCTCCCTGAACCCCAAATACTGTTCCTCCTGCATCCGCTGGGTCTCCTGAAACTTGGCCAGTACCGTTGCCATCGTCTCCTGGGAGTGGTGGTATGCTCCCATGATGGAGGAGAGGGCCTCGTGGAGAGTGGGTTCCCTTGGCCTGTCCGCCCCCTGTCGCACAGCAGCCCTCCCAGTTCCCCTGTGTTCCTGTGCCTCCGTCCCCTGGGCCGTGTGCCCACTACCACTGCCCCCAGGTCCCTGTTGTTGTTGGGGTGGTGGGTTATGCTGGGTTCCCTGTAGTGGTGGACACACAGCTGATTGACGTGTCCTGGGGACGGAGGTATGGGCCCGCTGGGTTGGTGCTGTGCTGGTGTTTCCAGAGGGGGGAAGGTCTGTGGTGGCCTGTGCCTGTGTGAGGGGAACCGACTGTCCCGAGGCCCCCGATGGTCCAGGCTGGTCATCTAGATCCAGGTGGACAGAGGTGCTGTCATCATTGTGGGCCTCTTCTGTGGGTGGAGTGGACATGTCTGGACCCTCCTGTCTGATGACATTGGGTAGTGGTCCTGCAGGGGTGGAAAGGCATGATTATTGCATCTGTGTGTGTCATGGTGTGCAATGGGTGGGTGACCGTGTACCCCAGTGCTGGCATTCCTGTGTGTGGGCACAAACATAAGGGCAGTAATTAAAAATGGATCATCTTGGAAAAAATGTGCCCAATAGCATGGACTAACACAGACACCCATAGAAGGAAGCAGAAAGTTTTTTGGATTTTGTTGTTGGACACAGTGGAGAAAGGTCTCAACGTCAGAATTTCATGGGAGAATGCATTTTAGTCTATGTTTACAGGTGACAGTACTATAGTCCATCTGGTAGACATTAGTTTACATATAAGTCATCAGTTATCCTGCTCTCCCTTCCACCTTTCGATCAGAATAGATAACTTTGTTTGGCTATTTTTATATTCCCGTCATACAACTTTGAGTATTGTTCCTGTTTTTTTAATTATCTTTTCCACATATCAAGATGTATTTATTTATTTTTCAATACTACCTTCTTATTTTTATTTTGGTCTGGTCATTTTATTCCATCTGAAAACCCTGTTGCAATAAATTTGGATCGTCGACCCATTCGGGTATCTGACTCTTAGTATTTGTCCGTGTTAGATCAAATGGGGTGCATTCTTCTTTTTTCTTCTTTGTTTGCTCTTTTTTCTTACCTTTAAACTTTTGTACGGAAAGGGGTTTTAGGCAGGTTAAAAGATAAAAGCATTTTCCTAAGATTTGATATTCCTTGCTTATAGACATAGGAACTTTATATAAGGTATCTGATGGATTTTCTTTTATATATGACTGCTTCGTTTTTCCATTTTTTATGACCCTTTAGAAATCATGGATAACTCTGTTTTGGTTTCCACTTCCGGCCACATGATGGTCATGGTTACTTGTGATAAAGTTAGTGTTTCTGAATCTCCAATTGTAGATATTTAGTTGACACAATTGTTTTTTGAAGAAATGCAGCTTCTGGTGCTCCCCAATAGGAACTTACATAGAAAGTATTAGTTTGATTTGCTTATAACTATGGCTGCCTGATTTGCCCCTCTTAAATGGCTTACTTAGGAAACTCCAACAATCCCTCTTCAATTTCTATTACTGGTTTACGTATGTGAGCGTGGGCTACACACATCATGGGAGTTTGGATCGACTAATCACAGGAGAAATGAACACTTAGCGTGCCGCACGACCTGGAAGTTTGCTGTCTGGATACTCAGTCTACACTTAGTTTTTTGTCTCTACAAGCCAGGATATCCTTTCTCAAGTAAGTACACAAAATGTGGAATATTGTTTTCTAGATACATTTAGCGTATTTGGCTTTGAAACAATAGGAGAGAGATACTTCTTTATCACATAGGTAAGCCTAGTTGCGCCTACAAAGAGCTGGTGATTTGGGGATACATAAAGGTAATAGGATTTGGCAGTAGCTACTAAGCCATCTGGAGTGAACAGTTTCCAGTGTACATCTACCCAGTGTGACTTTTTGGAGATTCTTGGAATTAGGGAGGACTGCATAACTAATGGTGAGAACTCACTTTTGTTGTTTCCCTCAGAGGCTTTATCTTTACCCATATGAGGAGCTTACATGTGACAGACTGTGACTGTTTCCTATAAAGAGCATCATAAGAAGAGAACAGTTGGTGAGCCTTCTTTTAGCTCTTTTATTATCTCTTTTTAATTTTTATTTTTTCTCCATTTTCTTTCTGCATGATTGTCTGGGTTGTCTATTTTTGTAACATTTGGCTTCACTATTAACATATCTTAGAAGCTTAGCTAACACGACGTACAGAGTGAGCACCCATTAGCCGGTTCTTGACATCCATCCTCATTTGGTTTGTTCCATAATATTTTTGTTCCAGACAATTTGTTGGTCGTTATTGCTTTGCACAAGTGCTATGCATGGGTTCACACTTACGGTGTGCTTGAATATACAGTGAGTAATTTAGTATATTAAGAAATATTACAACAACGTGTATTCTACTAACACACCAGGTATGTGAGGGAGTTAGCAAGTCTGAACGTTGATTGAGCATTTGGTGATATTTGGACTTTCTTTATTGATTCATCTACAGACTGACTTGCGTGGACAAGACCTCGCTATATGTATTTTTTAATCAGTGATGATGGATAAATACGTGCTCTGAAGAAGGTGTGTGACCAGTTGGTCACTTGACACCGAAACGTACGCAGGCATAATCGTTGGACACAAGCTTGCCTAGATGTTCCTCTGGTGGAGTTTGATGTACATCCTGTACTCAATACACATATCGGAAGAAGATACATCCAATGATTAATAAATATAGCATAGTAGACTTTGAATATATTCACCACATGAAGATTTTAATCACAGCTACCGAATGAAAAAACTGGACTCTTAAAATTATTTTTGGGATTCATAATCAGTCATGGAGGATGGTTTTTCCACCTAGATGGAACACGTGTAAAACATCATCAACTAGGCCAACTGTTTATGTATATTTTCTTTTTTATTGGTGAGTGTGAGCTGAGTATGTGGGTATGAATGATGATTGAGAGAGAGTCTTTTTGTTATGGCCATAATTTTTTTATTATGATATAGTATATATGATCAATAAAAAATAATTTGTATCATATATATTTATATATATATCTCTCTACTATCATCTATGTATGTACACACTAACGTGCTCAAGATTGATAGTATCACTGTAAGGATTCCATCCTTGGAACCAATCTAGGAGGTGGGGGTTTCTCTTTTGCTGGTCAGAGAGAGGGAGTGTCTAGATGCGTAAGGGGTACAGTGGCAAAAGTCTATGAGGGACTACTGATGAATACATGTACCTGTGCACAAGGATGCCTAGGCAACTGGTGGCAAGTGCTGGAACATACAAACAGAATTAAGGCTGCTGGTCAGAACTGCTTGGTACAGTTTGGTAGTACTAGCTCCTGAACAAGTCAACAATTTCCCAACAGCTACTCTTGTGATTATAGTGCAATGTTTGGGGTAAAATTGTCTTCACAACTGGCTACCCCTCGATATTCCTTCCAGCTAAAAGTAGAGGGAGGGGACAATTATTGATCAGTGTTCTCGATTGGGGCAACAAGGAGACACACTGATAGGTCAAGTATAAAGGAAGGGGGTGTGCACCACAGCCGCATGCAGGCAGGCCCAACCCCTGGGCCATAGGCAGCGTTTGATGTTACAGATTTCTATTCTCGTCTGCATAGTTCCTCATTTCCAAGCTACTGGATTATGTATAACAAGTTTTTTACCCTATGTAATAATCTTTCTGGTGGATTCTCTATCTGCAGATTCCTCACCTTGGATACAGTCCTCTTGTGCTCCAGTAAGTGGCGTTGTGAGGCTCCACTCAGAGCCAGTTGCATATAAGCACCACCCATGATCGCTGACATCAGTTGCTTTCTAGGACATGCACACCCTCAGACACAGAGTCCATTAGCAGATTAGCGTCGCAAGTGTGCAGATCTCCAGATTGGGACCATTTCAGATGGAAAACAGACCAATTCACAGAACAGGGAAGATAGAGGGTCAGTGAGGAATCTGCAGATAGACACAGTATCCACCACAAAGATTATTACCAAACATAAGTAACTTGTTCTTGATGGATACATCTAACCTCAGATTCCTCACCCTGTCAACAGACACCATAGTAGCACCTCCACAGATAGTGGTCTATGAACCAGCTCAGAACAAAACACCCTGAAGGACCAAGCAGGCAAATTGACCCTTACCAAACCCGGCTGACGAGGCAGTACTACTTCATGAACTTATGCACTGACTCCTACATACCTGTGTTACAAATGTCTAGGACAGGTGATCCACGTGCTAGTGAAGTGCTAGCTGGCTTAGCTCTTGTGGAATGAGTCAATAAGCATTCTGGGGGCAGCTTCTTCACCACTGCATAGCAGATCTTTATAGAGAGAACACTCCATCAGGAGATGGTCTGTTTGTGCCCTTTTTCACCCCAAACAACCCCCCATAGAACTGATCATCCACTCAATGGTCTTTGATGCAATCAATATGAAAGCTTTGTGCCGTTTTAGGGTCAAAATGATGAAGTCTCTCCTCTCCTGTCAACCCAACATGAAAGTTAGTGATCCCTTTTGGCAGAAAGGAAGCTTGGGTCCCCAACACCAACTTATCTGGAAAGTATGTTGAGTAAAGGGGGTTGGCAGAAAGAGCCTGCAGCTCACACACATGCCTAGCCGATGTTATGGCTATTTGGAAGATCGTTTTTTACATCAGAAGCCTTAATGGACAACTGTGCAGCGGCTCAAAAGGGCTGCACATCAAAAAGTGAGAACTAAATTCAAGTACTCTGGTATTACAAAGGGTTCGCCGAAACAAGTGTTGCAAACCTTTCAAAAATCTAATCACAACAGGTCAATTAAATAAACAGCCTGATCATCTGCCAACTGCAAAAAAACTGAAAGAGCTGACAAATAGCCTCTAACACTGCCCAAAGCAAGCCTTTTTCTGAGTCAGGGACAAAACAAACAGCATACCCTAATCAACTTGGCTTGCCATGGATCAATTTGGCAGGTGCCGCACCATGCTTCAAACTTTTCTCAAGAACTGGCATACACCATTTTCGTAGAAGGATGCGTTGCAGCCACAATCACATCACCAACCTCAGGAGGGAGGTCAAATAAGGTCAACTTCTGGCCCTCAATACGCAGGGTCAGGTGCAGGACCCTGCTCTGCAGCTGCAACAAAAGATTCTCCCGAAGCAGCAGCTTTATTGGAGTACAGATGCTAATGCCCAAGAGTTCGAGGTACCACAATGTCCAGGTACAGTCTGGTGCCATTAGGAGGACTCAGGGCCAGGTGTTCCTGAACATTTGAAGACCTCGGGTAAAATAGGCAGTGGAGGGAAGGCATACAGTTGTTCTGAGCAAGGCTAGCTTTAGCGCTGGCACAACAATCTTTGTTGCCCCCGCCATGTGACATCCTTCTCCACTCTCTCCCTCTCCACCACCCTCCAACGGTGCCCTTCATCTCTCCATAGCCCCTCTCATGTGTATTTCATTTGTTTTATAATGCTACTCATACCAGTGTAGGGTGTGGGAGCACTTTACATCGCACTCACATTATACAGCGAAAATGAATCACGTGTAATTGTGTATATATGAAATGTTATATAAAACATTGAGGACTACAAGGAGTTGCATATCATCCATACTGGTAGGCAGTATATTTTAAGAGTGCTTGGTCTGGAGATGCACACACTCTGGATTTAAAATGTAACACACTGGTTAGGCTTTACTAATAAGAATTTGTTTATACAGTTTGCATACAGTTCTCTGATAACAGTTCATAGGTCACTGTGCTATGTTAGGGTTGTAATTCATGAAATTCAATTAACAAAATGATATGTGAGGCCAAAACAGTAGCACACTGAACTATCTACGTATAAAACAAGTTATTTACCTGTACACTGTGGTTCTCCAGTATTGATATCTTTCACAGATTCACATGCTTGAATCTTCACCATCATCAATAATTAAGAGCAGTGCATGGTGAAGCACTGAGAAAATAGAAAAAAAAACTGCTGTGGTTAACCAGTTCACATTGCTTTAAACAAACTAAACCTCAGGCATTCAGAGCACAGCCGCTGAAACATTTCCCCAGCAGGGCAACCATACCTCAGATTTCAAGCATGAGTATACTAAGCTGTATAAATGAGCCCTCTTACTGATGAGCCAAATGGGGAGGAGTGAGAGTTGCATGTGAACCTATGAAAGATATCAATACTGGAGAGTCACAACGTACAGGTAAGCACCTTCTTTTTTGTGCCTGTATTGAATCTTTTAAAGATTCTCATGCTTGAATCTGAATAGTGAACAGTAATAACAAATAGACGAGGTGGTAGGCATAGCAAACAACTCAGAATAAGCAAAAGACCATTTTTAAAACATGATATGTACCAAACAATCAACAACTTTCTCTCCCATATGTAAGCACTTTTTTAAATGCATATAATATAGTGCCATATGTACAAAGGCATTTTGCATTCCCTAACAGTGCAAAGAACAAGTTACTTACCTTGGGTAATGCTTTTTCTGGTGGATACAGTACCTACCTGTGGATTTCCCACCTTCTGAAAATCTCAGTGGGCACAGCACTCAATAGAAACTTTTCCATAGCTCTCTACGTGGACGATGACGTCACAAAGGAAATGCTCCACACGCGACTCCGTCTGCCGTCACCGTAGCCATAAGAAGTACTCACTGGCTTGCTGACGCCAGTTTCACCCACTTTTTTGTGCCTTTGAGGCAAACGTGTGAATACCAACATCGCAAGCACAAAATGTGAGGTCTCAACTCAAGGATTTATTTACATTTATAACATTCATTCTGTATATACAATTTCCAATACATTCAATATATACGAACATTCCCCTTTTAGGTATACACTGACAAGCAACGGGGAGGTGGTGGGACAGTGGGGAATCCACATGTAGATACTGTATCCAGCAGACAAAGCGTTACCAAAGGCAAGTAACTTGTTCTTCAGATGGATACATGTACCTGTGGATTCCTCACCCTATGAATAGAGTCCCAAAGCAGTCCCTCACTCAGAGGAGGGTGCCTGTCTGCTATACCAAGAAATCCAGTAACACTGAATGGGCAACGTGACAATCCCTCTTCATTTCTAAGTCCAAACAGTAATGTTTTGCAAAAGTGTGGAGGGAAACCCAAGTTGCTGCTTTACAAATGTCGATAACAGGTACACCTCCAGCTAAAGCAGAAGTAGAAGAGTTATTCCTGCTGGAATGAGCTCTGATACCCTCATTTGGCTCCTTTTGTTAACCAAGGGATAGCAGATCTTCATGCAAAGAATGCCTTGCCCTCCATTTTGCCAACAAAGCCAATGAACAGCTAATGGTCCACTCTACGCTCCTATGTTCTGTCCACATAGAAACTTAAAGCCCTTTTTAGGTCCAAGCGATACAGCCTTTCCTCCTCCTTCGAAGGATGGGGAGGAGGATAAAAAGTAGGAAGGGTGATAGATTGGCCTAGGTGAAAAGGAGTAACCCTTTTTTTGCAAGAAAGCCGCCCTGGTCCTGAGAACCACCTTGTCTGCATGAAAAGTGGTAAAAAGGGGTTTAACACTTAAGGCTTACAACTCACTAACACACCTAGCCAATGTGATAGCTTCTAGAAAAACTGTCTTTATCGTAAGGAGCCTCAACGGGCAATTGTGCATGGGTTCAAATGGCATACCCACCAGGAACGTTAGAACCAGATTAATGTCCCACTGAGGCATAATGAACGCAGTGGGAGAATACACATTATTAAGCCCCGTAAGAAACTTTAACGCCATTGGGGACTTAAACAGGGAAGGTTGATCTGGTAAACAAATAAAAGCTAACACTGCTGACCAATAACCTTTTACTGTCGCAACTGCACAACCTTGCTGAGCTAATGATAGTGCAAACTGTACAACATTTGATCACTAGGTCCTCAATAGGTCAGTATGATGCTCTTCACACCATTTGGCAAACTTAGCCCACCTGCCAGCATAAACACCTTTGGTGGAATGTCGCCTGGCAGATAGAATACCATCCACCACATCAGCAGGAAGAGAGAAAGAACTAAGGTTGCCCCGTTCAATCTCCAGGCATGTAGGTGCAGGCTTGGAGGTGGGGATTTAGAACCTGCCCCTGCGGCTGCAAGAGGAAGTCTGCCCTGTGAGGGACATGGAGTGGGGGGGGGCACAGTGAGAGGTGAAGGAGGTCTGTGTACCACACCCTTTGTGGCCAATCCAGGGCTACTGATATGACTTGGGCCCGGTCTTGGCGAATGTTCCTCAGAACCTGAGGAATCAAGGATATGGGGGAAACACGTAAAGCAATTGCTGCTCCAGTCCAACTGAAATGAGGCCCCTGCAATCACTGCCTCGGATACTGTAGGCTGCAGAATGGGCAGTCAGCATTCTCATGAGTGATAAACAGGTCTATCTCAGGTGTCCCCCATGACTGGAAGATGTGAAGAACCACTTCCCGACGGAGATGCCATTCATGGTCAGCTGAAAAGTGCCAGCTGAGACTGGCTGCATGTATGTTGAGAACTACGGCCAAATGGTTTGCTACGATTGCTTCTAGTTTGCTTCTCTACAGAGAGGATACAACCTGCTTCTCCCGGTTTGTTGATGTACCACATCGCAGTGGTATTGTCTGTCAAGACTTGTACCGACTGACCGCGAATGGAAAGGAGGAAGGCCTTGACAGCCAGGCGTCTCACCTATAATTCCAACAGACTGATGTGAAACATTTGTTCTTCTGGAGACCAAACTCCCCTGACCTCCAGATCCCCCAGGTGAGCTCCCCACTCTAGAGTGGAAACATCCGTTATCACTGTGGTCACCGGAGATGGAGAACAAAACGTCTTCCCTTTTGTCAGGTTTCCGTCCACACTCCACCACTGAAGATCTGCTACAGTGTCCCTGGAGATCCTTAATTTCTCCTTAAGATCTCAGTTGTGTTGAAACTACTGCTTGAGGAGGCACCACTGGAGGGTCCTCAATTACGAATGTGCGTGAGTGACCAACAGAATACAGAAAGCGAACAGACTGAGTAGGTGTAGGACCTTTAGGACTGGAACGACCGCTCCATCTTGAAACATCAGAATCATAGCCTGAATGTCTTGAATCCTCTGAGGAGGAGGGTAGGCATGATTCATTGTTGAGTCCAGTACTGCCCCCCTATGAACAGGAGGAGCTGAGAGGGCTCCAGATGAGACATGAGCACGTTTAACGAAAAGCCCAGGTTGAACAACAACTGGGTTATCTACTGCAAATGGTGCAGTACCAACTCTGGAGACTTGGATTTGAGTAGCCAATCGTCCAGGTAAGGGAATACCGGTATTCCCTTCCATCTGGGATACACTGCAACCACTGCCATCACCTTCGTTAAGACCTGAGGAGCAGAAGTAAGTCCAAACGGAAGGACCACAAACTGTAGTGTTGAGTCCCCACCATGAACCGGAGATACTTCCTGTGTGAGATATAATAGGGATATGAAAATATACACCCTGCAAGACTATGGAAATCATCCAATCTTCTTTGTCCAGCGTAAGAAGGACCTCAGCCAGGGTCATCATTTTGAATTTTTCTTGCTTGAGGAATGAATTCAAAATCCTTAGGTCCAGGATTGTACGTAAACGCCCAACCTTTTTGGCAGTTAGGAAATATCTTGAATAACATTCTTCCCGAACTAACTCTACTGTGCCCTTTAAAAGTGGGGTTTGGACTTCCTGCTGGAGGGAAGTGGATGCTCTTGCAAACAATAACTGTGTTGAAGCGGAAAGGTGGGTGGAGAACTCTTGGAAGGATAGGGTATATCAATTTTCGTCAATGTCCAACACCCAATTGTCCGATGTTATGGACGCTGTTGTCGAAAATGAATCATCCACTCTCCCACAGGCAAATCATGCTGCAAGATGGTGGGGCTAGGGCTGCTTTCCTGCGTTATTGGCCTGAAAGGCAGAAGAGGAGAAGGAGGAGGAGGAAGGATGATGGGCTGCACCTGTCCTGCTCTGACACCCTCTACAGGCCCTGTACAGGGGATTGGCTGACTGTGGCTGCTGTCTACCTTGAAAAGAGTAATTTCATCCAGACCTCCTGAATCTACGCAGCGGTTTGTAGGCTGAGGACCTAACAATTTAATAGTGGCTTTTCTCTCCTTGAACCTTTCCAGGGCCACATCTGCCTTTGCCCCAAACAGCCTGGAGCCATCAAAAGGTAAATCCATCAGGGTATTCTGTACATTGGTCCAACCAGAACTCCTCAACTAGGAATTTCTCCTCATGGCGACTGATGTACCCATTGCCATGGCTACTGAGTCAGCCATATCCAGGCCCAACTGAATGATTTGCTTAGCCGCAGCCTGGCTGTCATTTAACATTTCCAAAAAATGCCCATGCAAATCATCCAGTAGTTTTGTATGGCCAGATCTAGTAGAGTCCATAAGGGCATGTACATAGAGACCCTGCTAACATGTGGCATTCACTGATTTTAGCGCCATACTAACAGACAAAAAAGCATTTTATTTTTCATAGTCTGTTCCATCCTTTTTTACTTTCTTTCAGCTAGTGCAGACGGAAAGAACCCAGGCATGGACTTTGAAGAGCATGAGGCCTGCACTACCAAACTCTTCGGTGTTAGATGAAGACTCAAGAACTCAGGATCACATGGTGCAGATTTATATCTCCTAGCAATTGATCTAGATACTGCTGGGACCGACAGAGGCTTCTGCCATACTTCCAATATTGGTTCTGTCAAACCCTTTTAAATGGCAGCAAGGCTACTGAGGATAAAATCGTAACGTGAAGGACCCCAGTCAATAAATCCGATTTCATCTCTGTTGCTGGGAGAGACAAGTCTAACATATCAGCTGCTTTACAAATGACTGTGTGGTAAGAAGTCACTTCAGGTGGCGGCAACCCCTGTAGAGATAATAACTCCCACATCAGCATGCCGGCGAGGATTTCTTATGGCTCCAATGACGTCAGATGTAATCGCGTGCAGAGCCGTTCTATTGTGACATCAACGTGGAGAGCTATGGAAAAGTTTCCGCTGAGTGCTGTGCCCACTGTGATATTAAAAAAGTGAGGAATCCAGAGGCAGATGTATCCATCAGAATTGCAATTTCGGGTCATTAGGAAATGCAAAATGTCATTTCGGTAGGTACGAAAGGCATTTGGAGTGGTGCAAAATGCGAATTCTGTCCAGTAGAAATCACATTTTGGAAATTGCAAAATAAGAAATCACAAATAGAAATTTCCAAATAGAGAATCGCTAACTACATGTACAAAGCATTTCCTAATTGCGAATAGTCATAAAATAGCCATTTACGAAATGCAATTACCACCGATCTGGAGGTAACCATGTGCAAACTATAAGAGGGCACTAAAAATGCACAAGGGCCTTTCAGAATGGTGGCCCTGTATGTTTTGGGGAGGAGTATGAGGATTTTGGCTGGCAGGCAGGCAAAGAGGAGGAGATAGGAGAGGATATTTAGGGTGAGGCTTACCCTGTTTGCACAGACTGAGGAGGAGATATTCGAGAGGTACAGACTCAGTAGTGAGGCAATCCTGGAAGTTATTGCTGAGTTACAACCTCAGCTACAGACCCCCAACACTGGAGCAAAGCAATCCCACCACATATTGTGTTGCCTACACCTTTAGCATCTGGAAATTACCGGGAGATCATAGCAGTGGCAGGGGGACTCTCACAAAGTGCTTTTCCAGGTTCTTCCACAGGTTC
Source organism: Pleurodeles waltl (assembly GCF_031143425.1). Lineage (NCBI taxonomy): Eukaryota > Metazoa > Chordata > Amphibia > Caudata > Salamandridae > Pleurodeles > Pleurodeles waltl. The sequence goes on along the minus strand of NC_090451.1, from coordinate 629,569,765 downwards.
CTGGACATCATGGTCATCAAGGTTAACCAACACATTTTTTTCCAAATACACTCCAATATCTGCAACACACCAAACTAGTGTTTTACCGGGTAGCATAGTTCCCCACTGCCTTCAGCTGTGTTGATGGGACACATATGCCATATGCCATATATGGGAACAGGAAAAGCTCACTCGCACTCAATGCGCAGGTACTGTGTCATGTCACATGTATCATAATAGACCTTGTGGCATAAATTCCAGGCAGCACCCATGACTCCTTCATGTTCCACCATAGTGGAATACAAAACTGACTCCCACAGGGTGAATGTGGTGATGGTTTCTAACTTAGTAAGAGAACGGTTGACTCCATGGATACAATGGGCAGAACTGTGTGTGTAACATAACCAAATGGTATACCTACTCAGGCCCATAGGGAGACACTGCATATGCCTTGCATCTCTGTATTCTCACACCGTACCGAACTTCTAGAACAAGAAGTCAGAGGCAGTACAAAAAGGCACCGAAGACAACACACTCCATCATCAAGAGGACCTTCAGGAGACTGAAGTCCAGGTTTTGCTGCTTCCAAAAGACTTGCAGAGCATTACTGTACAGACCTGAGATCTGCTGTATGATCATCGCCACATGTGCCATACTACACAACATCACCATGAGGAAGGGTCTGTCCAACATCACCACTGTGGAATAATCTGAATCAGATGATGACTTCCCAATAGAACATGAGCAGCAGAAGGTCGTGCATGATGCATAGACATCACCAACCACTATTTTTTATGTAATAGTCATTACAACATCTAAGAAATGGACATCACACAGGATGACAATACATGGTGCATAGCAGAAAGATCATCTTTTATTCAGGTTTTTACAATTATGTTACTTTCCTAAAGCAACTATATATATTGCTTGTCAACAAGGTGTCAACAAGGTAACAAAGTATGCCATTACAAACAAATGAACAGTGGACTCACGAATCTGAGTATTCAGGGTAGTCAATTCTTCTGGCCTCTGGGTTTGAGTTCCTTGTCAGCATTACTGGACTGTGGGAGTAGGGACATGTCAGATCCAGAAATGTTCTGGGGTGTACGCCTGGTACAGTATGCCTCCTGCATAGATATGGCACTGATGCTAGAGCAGTCTCTACCCTCAGGTGGCAGCACCATAGTGCGGATAGAGAAGTTGTGGCTCTGTAAGTTCTCAAAGGCCATGGTTACCTGAACTAGTCCACGGGCAACATCTCGACAGCAGTGCTCCATGTCATTCTGTATGTTGACTGTTTTCCTTGCCAGAGTTGTTGTGGCTACTGCCAATCGATTTATGGAATGGGTGAAGGCATCAATGTGTGCCAGGTACTGCCTGTGTCTCAGCACCCATTGCTCCTTCCCCATAGCATCATTCCAATGGTCCTGCCCTTCTGCAATTACTTCATCAACCGTGACATACAGAGCAGATACCTACTGACAGTCTTAATTTGTTTTTTTTGCAGGAGCTGCATTGAGATGATGGACTTCTCCAGGCCACCAAACACCAGAGCGCTGTCTGCCATGTAGTTCGACACATGCTCATTGTGGACTGTAGTAGGCTGGCCCCTACGGTGTCTGTGTACAGCCCAAAGATGTCTTGGTGTCTCTCCTTTAGGTTTCTCCCTCATCATCATCCCCAGAGCCTGAAAGTGGTGGAGCATTTGTTTTCCTAGCACTTGGGTTGGAGTTGTTGCTGATGTGGTGGCCTCAATTCCGATGTGTGTGTCAGTAGCTTCTTCAGCCTCAGTTGTTTCTGACACATCCTGGGTGTGGTCTGTGGAAATGCATCTATATAGTTAGTGAAAATAAATGGTTCATGTTTGTTCACAATATTGTTGTAACAGTGCTCCATGTGTGTTACATGATGGTGATGGACAGGTCCGTTTAGTATAGTCTTCAGCACACAATACAGCATGCAGCGATGGTGTACTACAACTACACAATGCATTGCCAATTTAGGGCAGGCTTCTCAATGGAGTCAGATTTGTGCTGTTTTATTTGAAGAATTACAAACATTATGTTACATGGAGTAAGTAAAGGGGAGTTGACATACTCTGGCCGGTGCCTGCAGCATTAGAGGTGTTAATGACGGACACTCCCACCACACTTTACGGTTCCAGTCTCCCCTCGATGAGTGTCTCCATGGGAGTGGGAGGGGTTTGTTTTGAGGGTCCACCATCTGTGCTACAACCCTCTGCCATCCTGATGACCACCTTCTCCTTTGTGCAAGATCTCAGGTCACACCACCTTTTGCGGATTTCTGGGATGGTCCTCTGTGTTAATACCAAGGGAGTTCACCTTCTCCAAGATGCTGTTCCATGTCTTTGTCTTCGGTCTCTCAGGAACAGAGAGGGAGGCCTTCCTGAAGAGCTGGCACATATGGGCCACACATTCCTCTGTTAGGACCTCCAGCTCCTTTTCAGTGAATTTGACCTTTCGCTTTCTGCTCCAAGATTACTTGTTCCAATGTTCTTTGGACATAGTTCCGTGCAGTCACAGGTATTACCTTGCCACCATCAGACAGGTGCATTCCTCCCTTCCAGTACCTTCCTAGGCCTTTGGGTCGTGGCACTGTATTTGTAAGCTTTCTGGTCCGACACATCATTATTCTGCATCCAGAATGTGACTTTCCCTAATTAGTGATTTCCTATTAGGAAATTGCAATTTTGTGATTTCCTAATTACAAAACGCTGTTAGTGGAATCGCCAGTTATATAACATCATTTTACAATTCCCTAATAGCCATGTCTATGGATTTGCTAATTGGAAATCGCAAATCTGAAATTTTGTACATATGGGCCATAATGTGTTGTACAAATATATACATTTTACCTTACTGAAAAAACGACATGAACCAGTTGTCCGAATGACGTTATCTGCCTTACAGGATGAACTCTAACAGTATTGACTGGTAAGGGTATGTACATTAGAACAAGTTGCTGCTCTGCAGAAGTCCGGCAAAGCGACTCAGGCAAACAGGGCTGTAGAGGTGGCAACCTTTCTTGTGGAATGTGCATATGTTTAAAGAACTGACTGTTGTGAAGAGCCAGGCTGATAAACTCAGTGACTGTATCTTTAGATGATCAGCTTGTCCCTAGTTCATTGTGAGCAGCTTTGGTACCTGTTTGAGAAGAATATGTGGACATTCCAATAGAAGACACTCTGTGAACCAGCATTGATTTTGCCACACTGGAGCAATTAGTATTAGAGGCAGGGTTTCTGCTTCATTTTGCAAAGGACTCTAGGAATCAGGCGGAATGGACAGAAGGTGTAAATTGACATTCCTGTCTAGATTATGAAAAACATGTCCCCTCATAAATGGCTTAAAGGAAATCTGCTTGCGAACATTCAGCATTTCTTTTTCTAAAGAGTTGCAAACAGATCCAAGTTTGGAGTTCCTCATTGTTGGAAGATGTGAAATAGTTGCTGCTGGTTTAGTTCCCATTCTTGAATCTTCGAAATTCTGCAGAGAGAATCCGCCCATTTGTATCCACTCCTGCAAGATGCTCCTCTTCTAGGGTAATGTGGTGAAGGATAATCCATTTTAAAAATGTTTGGTTGTGCTGATAGTAGTTACAAATTTGTTCCTCATTGCTTGTTTAAAAAAACATGTTGTGGTATTGTCTAAATGTACCAAAACTATTGAATGTTTTATTCTGGGGAAAAAAGTACTGAAGAGCTAAGATTACTCCTTTCAACTTCAGAAGACTGATGTGCATTTTTCGCTTTTGAGTTGTCCATTTGCTGTGAATCTTGAGTTCTTGAAGATGTTCTCCTCATCCCTTTAAAGAAGCATCTGTTGTCAATATAAAGTGAGGATGGGAGGAAATAAGCTGTAGGCCTGGAGAAATGTTGGCCTTTCTCTCTCACCATGTCATCGTTAGCTTCATGCTTGGGGTAATGCAGATTATGTTCTCAAATGTTCAGTGAATTTGAACGGAGTGAGCACCTAAATGCTCCTGCAGCTGTCTCATTTGAAGTGGGCAATTTTGGATCAACAGAATGCAAAATGACACCATTCCCAGCATGGACGTGAAAAACCCTTTTTCTGTATATTGATGATACTAACTTTATAATGTGTTGAATTCTTTCCCTTGTTGGGTAGGCTTTGCATGTTTCTGAATCTAGAACTGCTGCCAGGAACAGTGACAACATGGACGCCATTCTGAAAGACCTTTCCTTGATTAATTTGAGATCCGGATCCTTGAACAGACAAATCATTAAAGATCTTCATGCAGAGCAAAATGAAGTACCTTTGATAACCGAGTCATCTAGGTATGGAAACACCTGATGACTGTTCCTTCTTAAGAATGCCCCCACCAGTGCCATGCATTTGGTGAAAACTCCGGAAGCAGACTGGAGTCCGAAAGGTAGAACTTAGAATTGGTAAAGGCACCCTGCCAACTTGAACATTAAGTACTTCTGATGTTTTACATGCATGGGAATGTGAAAGTACACACCAAGGAGATCTAGTAATCTCCCAAGTTCAGAAATTGCAAAATTTCTTGGACTTTTAGTATTCTGAATGGCTATTTCTGGGTGAATTTGTTCAAAAGTCCTAAATCCATAACGTGTCTCCATTTTCTCAGATTTGTTCTGATTAGAAAGAATTTTGAATAGAATCCTCTGTTCTGATGCATATATGGGACTTCTACTACCCCTTTGCGAATAAGCAACAGGATCTCCTTTTTTAATAGATCTAGAAGCTGATGTGGTATCCTGCGAGGAGGATTTCTGTGAGGTTTCTAGGGTGTGAACTTGTTGGGTTTTATCCAACACTCGCATGTCTGAAGAGAAAGCCTTCCAGCATTTGTAATAATTGGTTAAATTTGTGCCCCAATGGTGCTTCTGAAAGGCAGAGGTGACTACTGCCTGAATATTGTCACTGATGTCTGGACACCTCGTGATCTTTTCTTCTAACTGCTGGCCTTCTATAAGAAAGTTGCCTTGCATAAGTTGCAGCCTGTTCTATTCTGTACTGCTGCTGTGGAATGTACTTTTGTCAAAAACCCTATTGAAACTGAGGGCAGTGTAAGTATCTGTATGATTGGTAAGAGCCTTTAGGTGGAAATCGACCTCTTCCTCTACCGCCACAAAAAGTCTGAAAAGGGTACTGTTGAAAAGTTCTTAAAGAACCTGCCCTATCAGTGTCAGCCTTGACAGTTTGTAGGGCGTTATCCACATGTTTACTAAAGAGGTTCTCTCTGTCAAAAGGCATATCTAACGCCTTAACTTGAACCTCAGGACAAAAGGAAGTGTCCTTCAACCATCCTTGTCGGCGGAGAACTGCTGCACCAGCCATTTGACTTAAACCTTTAGAGGCGACATCCACTGCAGTATCAATTATCTCTGATGAAGCTCTTTCACCCTCCTGCAAAATCTCTTTATCTCTCTTGCTGGTGTTCAGACAAAATATTGGGCAAATATATTGCATGGACAAAATATTGTGTCAAGAATTTTGAGGACAAAAATACTGTAAAGTAGCTTTCTATGGATAAGCAAAATTTTACTCTATATCAATCCACATATACCTTGACAATATATACATCTTCAATGTATATAGAGGTGAAGTTAAGAATAGTAAATCTATACTTACCATACTTTCCCAATAGTCTAGTCCTCGATATTTTTGACACAATATTCTGTTCACTCGATGTTTGTGTTAGTGATATTTTGTCAGTGATTCTTCTTTTCTTGTATCCTCTGGTAGAAATTCCAGGAAAGCTGCCATGTTGGACCATATCTGTCTGATCTTGATGAATCTCACCCTGTTCTGGCTACTCATCCGCATCACTGTGTATGCAGTTGTCTTGTAATCAGAGGTAAAACTTGTGGTTCTGTCTGAGTCTGCAGGCCTAATGGGAATTTCACTTGTTGAGCAATACCTGGGGGTAGCCTGTTGACTCACTACTGCTTTAGTCTCAGGAAATCTCCTATAATAACCATCTAGAATGTGACAAAGATCCATTACCAAAGTTATAGGCACCCTTATTGTATCTTCCTGCAGGTTGTTCCTCATATGGCTCCTCATAAGGATAGTGATCTTGAAAGGACTCATAATGATGTGAAGCATATTATGGACTACTCTTAAAAGAGTAATCTTCTCCTAAGTAGTATGAGGCCTCCTCATTAGTTCGTCATCATCTAACTCTTGGAACTTATTATGAAGCTGCTTGGGACTCTAATTCAGCCTAAATGACCCGTCATCTTTATCACTGCCTTCCACCACCATGAGGCGTAATGGAGGAAATGGTGATACCTGACTTGGAGATATCTGATCAGTGTAAGACCCCTGGAATCCGTCCTTTGTAATCAAAATAGCATCTTTATGGGCTGTCAACTGACCATCTGATGGTGCCAACGATGACGTTTTTTATTTATTTCCGACAGCTCGTATTTAAGATAACATTGTTTTTGCCATCAATGGTAAAGAACCTGTTGACAATATCACCATTGATGTCTTTGTGAGCATGTCTGACCTTATTTGGGTTCTTATCTTTTTTCATAAGGGAACGCATTAGAGGTTTGATGGACCTTTTGACTGCGCTTAGAGTAAATTCCACCATAGGACACAATTTCAATACTAATCATCAACAATATCGATCAATAGTATCAATATTCTTTGGAGTCAGTAATTCCACACACCACGACCCTTTTGGCCATGAATAACCACATCTTTCTTGTAAAAGTTAGAATGTTTATTTCCCTATATTAACAATGGTAATATCACATAACTTAGTCTCAAAATCAAATGATATACGTACAGAAACAACGCTGTTTGGCCAAATCTTCTAAAGAATCACTACGCACTCTTGAGTTACAGTACAAATCAATAGTAGGAACAATTGTGCAATAGGAATAGAATACATTTAAATTCGGCAACTGAGTAACATCAATTATTTATCAATAGCAACCTACTACCATTTAAGGGCATCCCTCACTAACCTTTTGATTAGAATAGCATGTTTGGGCGTCATGTAAAACAATTTTAGTCAACCCAAGTGTGGAAATACATCTAACTATGGCTCTATCAAAATAGCGGTTGGTACCTAGAAACAAAAGACAAATGACTTCAAAACACAATAATATTTGATTATACCTCTCCTCAGTGTGGATCAACAAGCTGCGATTGTCTTCGTCAATTGGACATCAGTTCGGTCAGCATCAGCAATGGATCATGAAAGGGAATGGTTCAGAACTGGGGCTCTAAACTATCCCAACCATTTGCAAAGCATAGTCTAAGGATCAACCTCCAGCGCCAAAAGTTAACCGATACAGTTAAAGATAGAATTCTCTACACAGCAGAATCAAGACGAGTACACCTCATCGGTGGAGAAGGAAAACAGGAATCATTTCATCCCTTTCAGTGCGGTCAGGCTAAGTTAAAATCTTCTAAAACACTTCCCACATCGCTATTGGTCAAAGAATCGTACGTTTACATTTAGTCCAATGAAAGTAGAATTTCAAATCAAAGACATAACTAAGCTGTCTTTCATATGTCCATGATTGGCTCCTCTTCTGTTCCCATCATCGAACTCGTCAGGTAGCAATTTTGTATCTCTCTGTCCTTTAGTCAGTGCATCTATTGTTAGCTCCTGGGAACATCGCTTTCTCACACAACTAACCTTTATATTGTTGCTTCTACTAGTACAAGATTTTCTAACAAGTACTTTCTCATGAGAACGTTAAACATCTGCTAGAGTCTGGTCAACTCAGTGAAACAATACAAGTATGAATTTCTCTAAACAGCCATTTTATGTGAATTATCTAAACAGTGCAACGTAACATGAGGCTGTGCAACTAGGCCCAAGGCCTCTCTATCTTAAGGCCTACAATTAATAAAGCAAATACATAATAAGTAATCATTAATATAACATACTACTACATTCATCTAAACACGAGCACATGAATCCATTTTAATAAGCAATTAATAAGGACACTTCGTGATTACTGGCGGCCACTCACGTAGGTAAATTTTCCAAGTTGTGCATTATTTTCTATATTAAGTCAAATTCTATGCAGATCCAACATTCAGAATACATGAATATTCATTAGTAAAATTCAGCGTTCACAGCTTCGTCGTCAGCAATGCTTTCGATGACGAGGAAGAAGTTGTCATCCGTGTCTTAGACGTATCCAATGCTGTAATCATTGTTTTCATACTCGTGGATGCTCTCGTAGACAATTTCTTTGTTGAGGTATTATAGTCAGTGCTGCACTCTTCAGCGGAGGATCTGTCTTTGACAGTATTTTACTACAGGAAGGCTCCTTAAAAGGGATTTTCTGAGAGGGAGGTGAGATGAAGACCCCTTTACTTGTTGGTCTATCACTCTCTGCTGAATTTATAGGTGATTTTATATTCTTGAGAAGTCTTCATATAAAGGTGTGTCTTCATGTTTACATTTCCTGGTTGGTGAAGATAGACTCTGGCCTTCTTCACCGGAAGTGGGATCCCCTGAGGCACAGAAGTAATCTTGCCTCCCTATCTTTCAAGGTTTTAACAGAAAAGGTTCTGCAATGCTTACAGACTTTAAGTTTGTGATGAGGGTGTAAGCAATACAAAGGTTCTTTATGAGAATCCTCTGAAAATAATCTTGGTTTTCTACTAGATTTATAAGCTTGTTTTTTAGACCATTCTGACATTTTGTTTTAATAAGGAAGAAGGATAAGTGACGTACCTGTAAATCCTAGTTCTCTACCAGGGGTTTCCTCATCAAAGTCATAAACACTGAATATTCCCACCCACGTGCGGGGACCCTGGAGCATAAACACACATGTATATGTATTAAATGTATATGTAAAAGTAATAATGGTGTAGAGAAGTTTAGTACATATATATTATATACATGTGTAAGCAATAATACAGTCTATGTTGACAAACAGGCTAAAAATGTCTTATTTTTTGTGAAATGTATTTTTAATCATACTCCTCAATTAGAGGTAAACTCTTTCTGCAATCAAAGGAGAGAGCATAGAGTGTAAACAATTTCATGTAGAAAGAAAAACTGTATTGAAAATACAGGAGCATTATTAGCCACTAGGCTGCATCCAAATTAACATAGCAGAACCAAAAACTGGCACTGTGCCGTTAAGCCTCTGAGCACCTCCAGTATCCCACCATGCCTCAGAGGTGAGAGTGAGGTGACAGCTGGGTTACAGTTTGGTCAGTACTTTTTACGGTGATAAGAAGAAATAGGTTAGACAAATGAAAACTGCTGTACCTCCAGAATTAGTCCGGGGAGGACGGTGGGTTGTTTATGACATTGATGAAGATACCTTGGAAGAGAAATAGGATTTACAGGTAAGTAACTTATCCTTCTTTTCCAGGAGATCCTCATCAATGGTCATAAACCCTGAATAGATTAGGAAGCCAATCCCCTACCCCTGCGGACGGAGATGTGGAAGCACAAGCAGTTTATTTGTCTTAGTCAAATACATTTCTTAACGAGGCCTGACCTACTTGAGTGTCTGCCTTAGCATCTGAATGTAGACAGTAATGCTTTGAAAAGTATGCACAGATCTCCATGTTGCTGTCTTGCAGATTTCAGAGATGGGTACATTCTTCAGAAGGGCTGTCGTTGCTGCCTTGACCCTTGTCGAATGAGCCTCAGTCCTGGCAACCACCTGTTTGTTCGCCAATTGGTAAGCAATCATAATACATAAGACTATACACCTAGAAACAGCCTGTTTTGAGGCAGCCCTGCCCGTTCTCATGTGTCCATTGTTAATGAATAATTGAGCAGATGTCTTTAGTCTTATCGAGCTCAAACTTTAATAGTCTTTTCAAGTCTATGGAGTGCAAAGTTCTCTCTGCTGGTGTAGATGGTTTGGGGAAGAATGTTGGAAGAGATATGGACTGATTAAAATGAAAATCAGAAACCACCTTAGGTAGGAACCCAAGATGGGTTCATAGAACCGCCCTGTTATAAAGAAACACTGTATATGGCTCTTTTGAACACAGAGCTTGAATTTGGCTGACTCTTGTGGCTGAAGTAATCGCAACAAGAAAAGCTGTCTTCTATGTGAGATGTTGTAAATAGGCTTTGTGCATAGGCTCAAACGGAGGATCCATGAATCTAGACAAGACCACGTTCAACTCCCATGGAGGGGAAGGTGCACGCACTGGGGGAAACCCCTTTCACAAGCCCTCTAGGAAATCCTTAACCACTGGCGTAGTAAAGAATGACATTTGTGAGGGCGATTTAGGATAAGCAGTAATGGCTGACAAATGTACCTTCATTGAAGAGAACTGCAATCCTGACTTCGCAAGGTGAAGGAGGTAGGGTAGAATAGCCTCCTCTTGAGCCAGGATTGGATTGAAGTCATTCTGGACACACCACATGTAAAATCGCTTCCACTTAAATGCATAAGAGTGCCGTGTTGTGGGTCTTTTGGACTCCTTTACAATATACATGAATTCTTGTGAGAGGCCTAGAAGGCCATACTGCAGGAATTCAGGAGCCATGCCTTCAAGCTCAGAGAGGGAAGGTGGGGATGAAACACCTTCCCCTCTAATTTGTGGAGAAGATCCAGTCTACACTGAAGCCTCTTGTGAGGCTTTTCTGATGACTGGAGGAGATCCGTGTACCACCATTGACAAGGCCATTCTGGGGCTATTAGAATCATCCTGGTCTTGGCCCTGTAGAATTTGTTGATCACTGTGGGAATTAGGGGAATGGGAGGAAAGGCGTAGAGAAATGTCGCTGACCAGTCTTACAACAAGGCATTCCCCTTCGTCCCAGGTCGGTAATTTTTTTTGTTGTTTTTGTCGGTAAACAGTCTAACTGAGGATACCCCCATTGTTGAAAAATGTCTCTTATGACGTCGTTGTGCAGTACCCAGTCGTGCGAGTTTGAAAAACTTCGGCTGAGGGCATCCGCGTGTGCATTCTGGTCTCCCGGAAGGGGAACCGCTGTGAATTTCAGCCTTCTTGCTAGTAGCCAATGCCAGATGGTTTGTGACTCTCACGATAGAGGGTGAGATAGAGTGCCCCCGTTTGTTCAAATAGTACATTGTGGTTGTGTTTTCTGTTTGGACAAAGATGGAGTTGTCCTTGATGGATGGGCGAAAAGACTTCCAGACAAAGTTCCAGCAGATTGATGTGATACTGCTGCTCTTTGTGTTACCACAGACCCTCGGCTTAGAGGGAGCCCATGTGAGTCCCCCAACCTTGAAGCGCTGCATCCATTACAAATATCTGGATAGGAATGCTCTGAAGAAATGGGACCCCTACCAACAGATGTTGTCGGTGAGTCCACCACTGTAGTGAGTTCTTTGCCACCTGTGAGAGAGTTACTCTGTCGTCACATTTTCCTGTAAATTTGCTCCACTGATCCTCAATTGTAGAGGTGGCATTCGGAACAATGAAAATGCAGGAGGCCATGGAGCCCAGGAGTGATGCTACTTGTCTGACCTTTGGCAGTAGTGTGTGCAGAATACTGTGACACTTCTGTGCTATTGATAATAGTCTCTCCTCCGAAGGATACACTTTTCGAGGTTTGTGTCCAGTGTTGCTGCCAAGTAGTAGATCCTCTGGGTTGGAGTCCGTATGGACTTCTGTAGATTTACTTGAAGACCTAGGGATTTGAAGGCATTCAAAGTGATTTTGAGGTGTTGCAAGGTTTGGACTGAAGTGCTGCCTTTCAGTAACCAATCGTTAAGGTATGGGTAAATAAAAATCCTTTTCTTTCTCAAGTGTGCTGAAACTGTTGTTACACACTTGGAAAAAGTTTGAGGGGCTGATTTTAGCCCATTGGGTAGTACCCTGTATTGGTAGTGTTGGGATGCAACTATGAATCAAAGGAATTTGCGGTGTTTCACTGCCACTGGGATGCGAAAAAATGCACCCTTTATATCTATGGAACACATGCAGTTCTCTTGATGAAGTTGGGGAAAAATTTGATCAAGTCCCAACATTCTGAATTTTTCTTTCCGAATGTACTTGTTGAGGTGTCTCAGATCCAAAATAGGTCTGAAAGCTCTATCTGGACCTTTCTCCTGCATCAGGAAATAGCAGGAGTACACTCCTTCTCCTCTTGGCGCAGGTGGAACTTTCTCAATAGCTCTTTTTTGCAGTAGAATGAGAACCTCTCTCTGCAGGAGAGGCTGGTAATGACAATCTGTTTTTGTTGGTTGAACCGGAGGAGGAGGTGACTTGAAACGTAGAGGATACCCATTTTCGACAATATTTAGCATCCATTTGTCTTTTGTTATGGAGAGCCACTCGTTTATATAGCTCATAATACTTCCCCCCACTGGAGTGGGTGACAGGATCAGGGGAAGCGAGTCCTCATTGTTCCCCTGATGTTTTGGTTGTAGACTGATTTTGCTTGCTGGAGCCACGTTCCCTTGTTGTTTTGCTGGACTGACAGAAAGGTCGTCCTTGTCTTTGTTGTTGTCTTTGTACCCAGTGAGGGGTTTGATCCCTCTGCTAGTATGGACGTCTATCATATGGTCTATACCTTCTACGGTATTCCTTACATTGTTCTAGTCCCACAGCCTTAAGTGTGTGTGTGTGTAGTTCAGATTTCATCTTAGACACTTCCTCATCTGTGTGGGCCCTAAACAAAGTGTTTCCAGTGAATGGAAGGTTCAAGATGCGATGTTGAGCCTCTGGTTTGAGACTTGTTAGGCGAAGCCCAGATGAACGCCTTGCACATTCACCATGCGCATATCAATGAGCAGCTAGATCTGAACTATCAGCAGCCGCGCTGATCACCTGCTTGGCAACTAGGCCTCCTTCTTGTAGGATTTCTTGAAAATTCTGTCTGTCTTCCCTAGGTAGCTTTTTGACAAACCTGTTTAGAGAGTCCCACAAAGATCGGTCAAACCTTCCTAAAAGTGCTGATGCACTAGACACCTCCATGAAGGAAGCGGAGGTACCACATATCTTCCTCCCCAATGAGTCCAGATGCTTGCTCTGCTTGTCTGGAGGGACTGTTGATGAAGATGCCACTGAACGAGATTTCCTGGCTGCCGCTTAAATGACTGAATCTGGTGGAGGATTGGTTCTAAGAAATAAAGGATCCTGGTCTGGGGCCCTGTATTTCTTTAGGATTCTTGCAGTTGCTGCCCGCAAGCTTGCTGGTGTCAGGAAAGTACCCATGACTGGTTGCAGAAGGCCAGGAACTAGCGGAAGAAGTTGTCTAGAAGAGGAGCGATGGCGCAGCGTTTTGAATATCACCAAGGATGACGCTGTAGGTTCGGGAAGGTCTATATTCAACTTATGACCTCCTCATTAAAAGTATTTATGTCACCCACTGGAGAGACTCTTGTCGAAGGGGGTTCTGTTAGCAAGGGCGAATAGTCTTTAATAGATGAGGAAGAAGCCATAGACCAGGAAGACGATCTGTGTCTCTGGTGATGGGATCGCGAGTAGCGGGATCTTGACCTTGGTTTGGATGTCTCTGGCGACCTGCTCCTTGTGCCCGACCAAGGAGTACTGCGCCGTCGTGGTGGAGCAGATTGACCTGTAGAAGATGGTACTGTCGCCCGCTTGGCTGGAGGTGGTGGAGATGGTGTCCTTGGAAAGGATGCCGAGGGGGAATACAGCCGTGAGCACTGAGAGTCCGGAGATTGATGAGTCGGGCTCTTGTTAAGGCTTTCTATCCACCTTGGCAAAAGATTTATGGGTGAGACCAGCCTAGAGTGTGATGAGGCCCTTGAGGAGGCAACAGATAACCTACTTGGTATGGTCATGACAGGGTCCTGCCTATGCAGCACTGACATTGTGAACGTCGCAGCAGGTGAAGATTGTCTTTGTATTGGTTGGCGTGGCGAGCATAAACGGTGTTGAGAAGTGCATTTCGATGTTGACCGAACAGGTGAGGAATGTCTCGATGTCGAACGATGATGTAGTGCCATTGATGGAGACCGTTCACACCCTGACGTCAAGCGTTTTCTTGACGTCCAGTGATGGGCCACCAGTGGGGTGTGTCTCAACGTCAAGCGTTATCTTGTTGCTGTCATCAGAAACCTTGATCTTTGCCTCGACGTTGATTGTTTCTATGTCAGTGGGCCTAGGTGTGCCCTTGACGGAGTATCAGCACGTCGGTGCTGGCTCAACGAGGAACAGTGTGCAACTGCCAACAGAGACTTATCCCTTGGTGGTGGTTGTGTCTTTGACATCATGTCCTTTGACGTCGCATGTGTCGCTGTTAACGGAGGGGTGCTCCTAGACATCGGCTGACGACGTTGATGCAATGCCGACCGGAGTGATGACGCCGATGGAGAACAAATAGATATCTTCCTACCTGCTGAGATAGATCTTGCTTGTCGTTTGTCTGAAGAGACTTTTTCCCTGGAGACCTTCTTCTGAAGAGAGGTGGATGATGTTTTCTCTATCTCATGCAGGCCATAGAGACAAATTCCTTCTCTGTCCTTTAAAGTTCTTTTTGACAGATTCTGGCAATGCTTGCAGGTCTCAGGACGGTGGCTTTGAGGTAGGCACACTATGCAGTGTGGATCAGTCTGAGCCTTCTTTTTGCCACAAGCAGGGCATTTTACAAAAAAGAGAAGGCATTTCCTTGGAGAAGAAAGCAATTTTACTCAGCAGAAGAGAAAATACATCGAATAAAATGAAGAAAACTGTGTTTGAAGAATTTTTTGGGGTATAAAAACTCAAAAAAAAGAGAGCTCAATGCTCCAAGATCCTAACAGAAGGAGCTGAAAAAAAGAGCTGACCCAACTGTAACCCACTGTCACCCGACTCTCACCTCTGAGGCATTGTGGAATACTGGAGGTGCTCAGGGCCTTAAAGGCATGGTCCAGTTTTTGGTTCTGCTACGTTAATTTGGATGCAGCCTATTGGCTAATAACGCCCCTGTACTTTCAATGCAGTTTTTCTTTCTACATGAAATTGTATACACTTTCTGTGATCTCTTCTTTGATTGCAGAAATAATTTACCTCTAATTGACGAGTTTGATTAAAGAAAAACTTCACAAAAAATAAGACACTTTAGCCTGTTTGTCAACATAGACTGCATTATTGCTTACACATGTATATAATATATATGTACTAAAATTCTCTACATGAATTTCTCTATATGAATATTACTTTTACATATACATTTATTTAATATATATAGATGTGTGTTTATATATGCTCCGGAATCCCCGCACGACGGCGGGAATATTCAGTGTTTATGACTATTGATGAGGATCCCCTGGAAAGGGAACACAGCAGGTGTTACTTCAATCTTGCTTGAAGAGCAAACCCAAACGTCTTTGAGAGAAAGGTTACAATTTGACTGAAAAAATGAGCAGAGCTCAGGGAGACTCCTTCACACATGAAGTGCAGTTACAAATCTGAGGTATGGTGGCCCATGCGCAGGAAGAGGGTTTCAGGGGATGCGCTCTGATTGGCTGAGTTTTGGTTCTTTTAAAATTGTGAATTTGTTAACAATGTCACTTGATTTTTCCATTGTTCTCAATGCTATATGCAGTATTTGTAACTATTTCAGTGGAACTTTCACCATGATGTAAGGGAAGATTCAAGCATGTGAATTTATGAAAGACTGAATTCTGAAGAAAATACAGTTTTGTGATCTGCATGTATACGTTCTTTGCAGCACATATTTAGCAGTCTGTGCTATATTATGAGTCAAAATTGCCACTACACAAAACTCTGATCTCTATAGCAGGTAAACTAATCACCAGAATTATACTGACATTTTTATTGCTACCTGAACATTTCTGGACACACAAGGAACTCTAAAGCATGTGATTTAAAATGTATAAAAGATTTAAAAACAGAGTCCCATCCTCAAGCTTGACACCTGGTAAAAGGGCACTGTTCGCACCACCCCAAAGCCAGCTCTAGTTCCGAGCTCCACTCTAGGCAGAATGTATCTTAGAGAGAGAGCATTCTTGGAAGTTATAATGTGCAAAAGAGCTGACATTGCGTGTTCTCTGTGGTGCAGAAAAGATTGAGCCTGGGCTCTCTACATTAAAGGAAGACGCCCGGCACCTGCTCCGACCTTAGTTGCCATGCATGATCTGCTAAGTGTTGGAGGCTGAGTTGGTACGCCCTGGCGTTTAAGGATCCTGCCAGGTGGTTCACTACTTGAGAATTTCCCTGGTAGATAGGCCACTTCCAGAGGTGTAGAGTCTCCTGGCACAGGACCGAAGACCACACCCCACTCTGCTTATTGCAGTTCTATATGTCAGAGGTGTTAATTGTGAGCATCTGAACCAGCCTTCCTCTGATTGTGGGTAGGAAGAAATTCAACGCCAAGTGAATCACCTTCAACGCCAAGAAACTGATGTAGTGTCGAGCTTCTGCCAGAGACCACAGGCCTTTCATCTCTAGTGGTGCATCCGTGACTGCTGTCAAATGTGAGTGGGTTAAGGAGAGGGGTCTGCCACTGATCCAATAGCAGTTCAGCAGGCACCACTGCAGATCATTTGCAGTCATCTCTGAAAACTGGAAACAATCTGACAGATTACCCTTATGTTGTGTCCACTGGGGTTCAGGTACCATTGCACAGCCAGTATATGACATCTGCCATGCTCCACCAGCAGGATGCAGGTGTCCAACAATCCCAGCAGCCACTGAGACATCCACACTGAGATCCAAGTCAGAGGCTGAAACATCAGTATCAGAACCTGAATGTCCTGAATGATCCACTTCAAGGAAGAAGCACAAACCCATACTGTATCCAAGATGGTTTGATGAAAGACAGCATCTGAAAAGGAGTCAGGTGAGACTTCGGCATGTCGACAGTGAACCATAACAACATGAGGAGGTATGCCACTGCCTGGAGGTAGATGACAAATGGTTGCAGTGAGTCGTCATTTAACAGACACTAATCATGGTAGGGAACAAAAGATACCTCAATTTCAGAAGGTGTGCTGCCATCATGGCTATCACATTCGTGAACGCCAATGGGTTACAGGTAAGGCCAAAAAAGGAGCATTGCAAACTGGAAATGCTCTGAGCCCACTACGAACCTAAGGTGACACCTGTGCTCCTGCAGGATGGAAATATGGAAATAAGCATCCTGCAGATCCAATGCCACCAACCAGTCTCATGGCATAGGACAAACAGGGAGGGCTAGCATGAGCATCCTGAATTTGTCTATCCACAGGAAGGCAATGAGATGGTGAAGCCTACATCTCTCTTTGGCACCATAAAGTAGTGGGAGTAACACCGAGCTCATACTACTGATGGCGGAACACTCTCTGTGGCCCCTGTGGCTAAAATGGCCTGCACTTTCTGCTGTAAGATGAGAAAGTGGTCCTCCATCAGTTGCTGTGATGGTGGAAGGTGAGGCAGGGTAGAAAGAAATGAGAGTGTAGCTCCGATGTACAATTTTGGAGGACCCACTTCCCTGAAGTGATGAATTGTCATTCTTGAAGAAAATATTAAAATCTGCCTCAGACACTGTGTGCTGGAAAGAACAAAATGAAGCAGTTTTGCTGCATGCTGCCCTTCACCTTGTCCTTGGGCTGGGAAAGCTGTTGGCGAAGTAGCAGGGTCTGACACTGACGGTATTGGAAATCCCTTCCATAGGTCTCGATGGGATAAAATGGCTTATGGAATAGACTTGAGTGGAGCAAATTGGTCCATGGAAAGTGCTGTAGCCCTGCTTTCTTTCAAATATTTCAGGATGAAGTCCATCTTCCTCTACAAAAAGGCGAGAGACATCAACTGTCATGTTCATCAGAGATGCTTGAATATTCCCAGAGAACCCAGCAGACCTCATCCAGGTGTGGGGCTGAAGTGCCACACTCATACCCATCGGCCAACATAAGCAGTTGGTTGGGTCCAAGAAAAATCCAATTATGAACTTAGTGAATCACAACCATCCTGTTTAACTTGGGTCAAGGATGCCCAGAGGATGTCTGGTACTGACGGGTACAACTTGGGCTAAAATGTCCCATAAGGCATCGATGTGGTGTCTTAGGAGGCTGCTGGTGTTTACAGATCACAGAGTAATACTCATGGAGGAAAAGATGCACTTGCCAAATGTCACTAATTTCAGACAAAACGCAATAGGTGGGCCGGGGAGATCTAGAGACCAGTGGGAAGTACTACCAAATCATTAATTACTCACACCACAAAATAGCCAGGTCTTGCGATAGAAACAGGTTGGGCACCTAGAATGTCAAAGGAGTGTTCCTTTATTAGGATGACATTTCTCACCCACCAAAGGTGGCATGTTTCAGATTCACAATCAGGCGGGGTGGTGGGCAAGGTGTTGGGAATACCTTTAGAAGTGGCACTTGCAACACCAATCTCTCTGGCGTCGGATGTTGTGTACAGATGTAAGGGAGGCCCATGGGTGGTCTATGGTATAGCGCAACCTGGCTAATAACTGGTGGTCCTGAACATGGCTTCCCTTAAGTGCCCAAAAGGGTGCTGGTGAGGGCCTCATTAAATGGTAATCGAGGTTCAATAGGCACTTGATTAGGATGCAGTATCTCTGTCAAACATCAGTCTTCATCTCCAGAGTAGGGAGTTGTAAGCTTATTAATTATGCCACCCTCCACATCACGACAGCAAAAGAGGTGCTTTCCTCAGTGGCAGGGATGGGAGGATACACAAGTCCAGTATCTGGAGACATATCCAGGCCACTGGCATTCTGCACTTCCTTATGCCAGTTTTTCTCAGCATACTAGAAAACAAAAATCAACCCTTCTTCAAAATTGTCACTGTCTGAGTCAGTGCCGAAAACAATGTGTAAGGTCTGAACCCTACCATATTGTAAAGGCAAGGCATCGGAAGGGTTGCTGGGAGGCTGTGCTTCGGTGGAAGTTGGGTGTCGCCTCATTCGACATTGGAGTGGATTCTGCTCAGAGTCAGAAAGCGCAAGGGGCTGCAAATCCATCGGCATCTATAGCAATTGAACCGGTGAAGTGAGCTGTGCCGTAACCAACATCAGCACCAAAGCTGATGCAGAACCAGAGGTGGGCTTAGGCACACAGACAGCACTAAGGGAAAGATCCAGCTGCAAAAGACCACTTAAGACGTCCGCAGATAATTAGAGCACCATTGTGCACCAGCGGGAGCTAGTAAAGTGCTAAAACATGCAACACGGCCTCCATAAAGTCCTCCATGTACTGTGACATTGCCGACAGACAAGAAATTTGGTGTGCATCAGGACTAGAATCAGAATCAGCTTTGATGGTGACTGGGAGTGGGGCTGAGTAGCACACTGACCCCCATGCACACCTGCTTCAGTTTGAAAGTGGCGGGAAAGGGACGGCTCCTGGTTTGATTTCTTGTTCTTTTTCTTGGACATACCTGAAGATTTTGACAGACGATGATCTAATGCAGTAACGACTTTGGAAGCCAGAACTGGAACTTATTTTTTTTTTTTTACAATTCAACCAGTCTTTCAATGTTTGGGGCATACATTGTTGCCTCACAGTCCCTTATGGCTTTCAGATTTGTCTGAGCGTAGTCTTCACAGGCTGTGGAATCGTGTTCTAGCACCACAGGCATACTTTGTGAGAGTCTGTCCCAGACAACTGTTTGTGACAGTCCCTAAGAGGCTTGAACTTTGTTGCCTTAGGAGGTGACATTTTTCCTTGCACATTTGAGAAGACCAAGGAGTAGTTCTATATTTGCATGTGAAGAAAATGGAAAGAAAGGAACTGACATGAGTACACATAGGTGGAACTTATATGCAGCTCTGCTCGTCAGCTCTGCTCGTAACTTCTGAGCTAGAACATCAACACAGAGGTGCACAATGCCACCTATCAGCAGGCAGCAGTACTGTTTTAAGTTTTAGGATCCAGTCTCATGCCTGAGGAATAGTTACAGGGTGGCAAGTCTGCAGTTAGAAGTATTCATCCGAATTTATATTGCAAGATGACAGTATTCTTTAACAATATTTCCAGTATCCCTTCTAGTAGGCACACAAGCTCTTACCTTCAAGGAATTCCTAGGATTAGAAGCATCTTGCATGCTTCTTAGTCAGCAGGAATCTGGGCTGATGACTCCTCCATAAGGCAAGCTTTTGTGTGAGGCGTGCAGTCAAACAATCAGCTGTGATCTTGTTCTACAATGAATGTACAACTCTTCTTGAAGGATTTGTCTCAGATTTGCCCCAAACTTGACAAGGAGATTGACCAGGGGTGGCTCCTCCGTTAGGGCGGAGGAGCTGCAACCCTTTCAACACGAAGGGATAATAAACTAGGTTTATTATCCCTTCGTGGTGAAAGGGGTGGGACACTGGGGATGACAGCCATGGGGGGAGGGGGGGAGTGCACAGAGCACTCCCCACAGAGAGCATTTGTGTTTGGCCGGCCATCTGAGGCCCACCAAACACACATGCGCAGTAGGCTCTCTCCAGCCCGGCAACTGATGCTGCTCAGTGTCAGGATTGGCCACAGAGAAGGCTGGGAGCCTGTGCCTGCAGCTGCAGCGACGGCAATGGAGGAGTTACATTTTTTCTTTATTTTTTTAATTAACTGTCCCCCCGCCCCCCCTTTCCCTGCGTGCCTCAACCGCCCCGCCCCCTCAAATAGGAGCGAGCCGCGACTGAGATCGACACTGCTAGATCCCAGCCCTGACACACACAAGATATCTCATGTAAACTGTAGGTGCCCCTGCCCTTGGTCAAGAAGATTTGGTACACCCACATGAATTTCCAGGCAAGGTTTATCCTTATCTGACAGAAACAAATGTGAACTCAAGGAGGACTCATCTGTTGTGGGCTATATCTTTCTGTTTTTGGTCTACACAAGTTGATGCGGTGCTTGATCTGTGGATTCAGCAGGAAGGAGGGTAGAGTTCGGTGTCCTGGCTCGAACGTGAGACCAACGCTCAAAAGGCAGAGAGCTATATTCTATCCAGCAGCTGCACAAAACAGTATGCACCATCAACTTTGAGGAAGGGAGCAGCAGGAGGATGTAGGGGCTGTATTAACATTTCAAATAGCTATATCTGCCTACAGTTTTCCATGTATGGGTTCTAACTAGCTTTATTTGGGCAGCTTAGGAATGTTGAAGGGATTCTCCCAGTCAGCAAGAGATCTGTGCAGGCTCATCTTAGTTCCTTATTTTGACAACTATCGAAAAACACATAAATCCAAGATACATTTGAGTCCAGTGAGTCAAGCACACACCAGGATAAATGCATGCAAGTGCACGTCCACTCCACATCCATATCACATACAGTGAGTGAAAGTTCCAGTTCAAGAAGGCTAAGCACACCTTTTTAAGCGGTGAGGCTAAGCACACCTTCTTAACATTTCAGGCCAGTAGTCATCTCTGCGGAAAGGCGATAGCTAATAAGGGATTGTGTCTTTTTACAGAATGATGTCACCAATGCCACACTGACTCAGTCGGGTGAGATAACTGGAGTCAGTCTCACAGGAGGGATGAACTATAGTTGCGTCTCCTGACCTCAGATCCTCGCTCCGTTGTCTCAATCCATTGCGTGGGATGCACTATGTGGTCATGCCCAATTGTTGTTCTAATCAAGGAAAAATCAAAAACAAAAAGAAACATATTGTGACTCCACTCAGAGTTCAACAGATGGCAGGTGTGCACTCCCGCTTGAGCCATGCAACAGACATTTCAGTCCTAACAACCGCCGTATATATGCCAAAACTCCTGGTGCATGAAAGGTGATATAGCAGATGGGTCACAACCTTTGACCACAGGTGGCTACACTGGCAGTTCACACGTTGCTAAATGTGGTAGGGCACAACAATTTAGGCTGGATGGGGAAACCTCCTATTTACAGTTATTTCCCATCCTGCTAAACTATAAATGAAACCTAAGTAAGAATTCTTAAAATATAGTAAAAAACGATTCCCCTTCTAGCTATAACTGAGTCTTTACTCCAAACAAGTCTAAGTATTTGGTCTCACTACTGACCAGCCAAAAATGGTTCTCTACCACAGACAGGTCTATGAAAGGTTCCTGCTAGTCCTCAGTCTAAGTGCGGGTTCTTACTATAAAGCTGTATAAATGTGAGCTCTTGATGTACACTGATGTATTTAGGGTTTCCATTAGATTCTCATTAAGTGTAAGTCAAAGTGTGAGTTCTTACTTTAAAAAAGACTAAGGGCCTGATTATGACCTTGGCGGATGGTATACTCTGTCACAAACGCTCTATTATATCCTATGGAACTCGTAAAACGGAGGGCGGGATATCCGTCACGTTTGTGCGGAGTATCCCATCCGCCAAGGTCGTAATCAGGCCCCAAGTGTAGGGTCCCACTATATACTTAAGTATTGATTCTCACTGTACACCACCCTTAAATTAAGGTTTAATCCCGTCTGAGTGTGAGTTTTTGCTATAACTGTGCATCAGTTTCTACAGGGATCAGAGTTTATTGGCTCTTTTGTAATCAAAACCTAGGTATCGGTTCTTGTAATAAACAAGTCAAAGTAATGGTGCGGACTTTAAAACATACCATGTGTAGGTTCCCAATATAAACCTAAGGCCATGACTACACCTGGGTGAGAAAATTCGGATCCCCAGCAAGAACTCATTGTGGAGGGGTCAGAATTATTACTTGTGTAGAGTTTTCTGCACCCACTAATTACCAAGTATGGTGAGGTCTGCACCTTTTGAAAATTTCTCTGGTGCATATCGACGTATCACACCTCACAATATTTACCAGTCAGGCATGGTCAAAAAATCTGGAAAGCAGTCAAATCTCCAGGTTATGTCCCATTTTAAGGAAAATGTATGACATGCAATATTTAATTGCACCCAATAAATCTCAAAATCCAGAGCATCTGATTTTATAGGGTGTAACAAATACAGCATCCTCCACTGTGGAACGTCTAATCAGTGTCTATGTGTTGGTTTTAGACAAGGCTAAGAAACATCTAAGCATAGGTCCTTACTTTTAAAAAGTTTAAGGGATGGTTCTTGCAAAGCACCGGTCTAAGTGCGAGCTCTCCTTATTGACTGGTTTCATGCCAGAAAATGGCCAAACTGAGGCTACTCATGATTGATAAGTCTATGTACCTTATTTTGAGTTTGGTGGATGGGTTACTGTGTACTAAATGTCATGACAATCCTATCCACCTTCTTACAAGTGCGTTATATCCTAAGGCACAGATAATATGGCAGATGGGATATCCATCTAATTTCAGACAGAGTAACTCATCTGCCAAACTCTAAATAGAGCCTTGAACTTTTGGTACTTGTTATACTCTGGTCTAAAAATTTAATCTCACTATAGACCAGTCCAAGGCCTCGGTTTTACGAGTGGCCCAGTGCCAGAAGCAATTAATTACTGCAACCAATAAAACCTAGCACTGAGGTATTAGAAATGTATAGTCTTTAATAACTGTTACCATTACATGTTTAACCTACAAAAATGGGATATGTGAAGACTTCGTTGCTTACTGCACCTAAATCCGCATATCCTGATTTTTTTACCAGTTTCATCCGGTAAATACAGGCAGGTTTAACTTTAAACAGTTTACCTGTGGAAAACTGCCAGTGTACGGTGCTTACCCATAATTCCCTTATAAATATGGGCTCTTTATTTAAAACAGGTAAGTGGCTCTTTGTAGACCAATCAAAGCCTAGTTATTTTCGATTCACCAATATAAGCATGGCATGTTACTACAGACCATGCTAAGCATGGGTGCCATCTAACTAAGGTCCCCACTAGAAGCATGGCAGAGTGGTATGCCCTGTGGAGGGATACCACTCCACCTTACTAGGAGTGGTTCCTTGTGTCGGATCCTGGATACCTGCAGCAATGCCACACAAATGTCTATCTGGTCAAAGTAGGTGGCATATGGCTAAGAAAAAATGGCTTATTATTTGGCATGGAAGAAGGGATTTCATGCTGATAAGGACATGATATTTCCAGGTTTGCATGTGGACAACAGTTACTCGCCCCATTGGACGTGTAAGATCAGCAGGAACACACATGAAAATAAATAATTTAAAAATTAATGATAAATAATTATATTGTGGAAAACAAGAAACAGAGAGACAAACAGAAAACAAACCAGCATGAGAGAGAGAGGTTCAAGTGATTGGAAAAAAGTGGTAGACAGAAAAGGGGGAAAAGAAATAGAGGAAGGGAGTGTGACAGGAAAGAAGGAAACATGAAAGGAAAGAAGGCAACAAGGGTGAAAGGTAGGATGGAAGAGTTAAAGAATGAACCGAAGAGTCCAAGGATCAGCAGGTGAAAAGGTGAATGGATGGACGAATGGACAGATGAAGAAGAGTGAATTGTTGAGTGAGTGAAAGCATGGGTGCATCGAAACATGAACTTGCTGTTGAATCAATGAGTGAAAAGATGGATGTATATTTGAAAGGATGGATGCATGGATACAAAAAGGTATGCTTGGATGGGGCAATGGGTGGTTGGATTTAATGGTGAAAGTATGGACTGATGGATGGACCAATAAATGAAAGGGTGCATGAAGCGTAGGTGGATGGGAAGATGAAATTATGAAATGAACTTGTGATTAGAGGTATGTCTCAAGTAGGGGTTATTTCAGTTATTTCAATTTCCAGGCTACTTCCCTGCTAGAATGAATCATGATGGATGCACGCACTCATTTTACAACCTGAAAAGTATCTTTTTGTCACAACACCAGAAATTGAAACATTATTATAGATAAGAATGCTCGAGGGTTGAAGAAATTATAAACACCAATCAAAACTAAAAATACAAACGAAACTAGCAGAGAATTGTATTTTTCACTTGCGACAGTTAAACAATTACATCACAAGACCACCGAGATCCAATCTCTACTCTAGTCCAATCCATCAGACTACCTCAATCCACTTCAACCCACTGCACTCAATTACATCCCACTCCACCCTACTCTACACCACTCCACGATACTGCACTGTAACACTGTATTCCGCTGAACTTTACTCCCCTCTACTCAGCTCTAAGACACTCTACTCCCCCAACTCCACTCTATGATACACTACTCCAACACATTAACTCTACAACTCTACTCCACACCACTAACTTTTAGCCATGCTGAACAGCATCCACACTGGTGTACAACATGGCAAAAACATATTACCAAGCCAACAGCTCTTGTATAGGTGAGACCTTTCGGCTTTGCCAATGTTTTTTTGAAGCTCCAGTTTCTTTGTGAATCATAATGCAAGTTTCAAAAGTGTACACATACAAATGAAAATCTTGCCTTTGACAATTTTCTTTCACAGATTCGTAATGTAAACTGTCAGCCAAAGGGTTTGTGCTGCAGGGAGTTGGGCCTACTTGTCCTTTGAACAAGGTAAGCATGAAAACTAGTTGCCCTTGAACCAAACAATGTCTTGGGCGTCTGACTGTAGGAATTCCACACTCCAGTCACCCACTTTCTAGGTCTTTAGAATAGGGTCCGTCAACCCTCACCAGCAATGTGACCTCAATGCACAGGATCACTGAAGCAGTGTTCTCCTAATGCACTGAACCCTGATTGGTGTACCCTCAAAGTACTGGATCTGAGGAGCAATGTGTCCTAAATGCACTGAATTCTGAAAGTAGCAAGTTCTCAAGGCACTAGATCCCAGGAGTAATGGGCACACAATGCACTTGAAACCTAAAGCAGTGTGACATCAATACACTAGATCAATGAAGCATTCTAACCTCAATGACCTGGACCTTTGAATAGTGTGCCCTGAAAGTACTAGATCAAGGGAGTCGTGTTACCTTGATGTACTACATGTCAGGAATACTGCGGCCTCAATGCACTAGATCACCAAAACACTGTGCCCTGGTCACATGAGCTTCATGAAGCACTGTTCCCTCTATGCACTGGATGCATGGACCAGTGTGCCATCAAAGTACTGGATCCCAGGAGCAATGCGTATTCAACGCACTAAAGCCCATATTTATACCTTTTTAGCGCTGCATTTGCGTCGTTTTTGGACGCAAAACCGGCGCAAACTTACAAAATACAATTTTGTGTAAGTTTGTGCTGCTTTTGCGTCAAAAAATGACGCAAATGCGGCGCTAAAAAAGTATAAATATGGGCCTGAATCCTGGAACAGAAGGGCCTTAACGTACTAGATTCCACTGTATAAAATAGATGCTCAGAGTACAAAAAAAATATCACAATTCCACGTGCTCTCAAACTCACAAACTTACAGAATAAAACCCCCTAACCAAAAAGATAGCCAATGTGAATTGCAAAATACTGGAAAAGTAAATATAATTTTAATCTGATAAAAAATACCTTTAATATTTTTTAAAACATATTACACCCAAACATATAAAAACAAGTATTTCACATCGCAAAAGGGGGAAATTTTGGCAGAGCAATCAATGTATTTAAACATATACATGCCTACTATATTTGTCACTAAAAATCTAGATGTTGTGAAACATTATTTTTAAATTATGAAAGATAATTAGTATAGTCCTGAAAAGGGTGGATCCTACAAACCTTCTCCATCGAAATACGTTGATGAAATATTATGACATGATCTACTGGCACTGGTCATTCTTACATGAGAATCAATATTTTATGAATTTTCAGTGACACTTATAGTGGAAGAGTATATGGTGAAAGACATCTTGATTGGTGTGACAAAATTATTATTTTTTGTATTGTGCAATACATATGTGTATATGTTTGTAGGTGATCCGTTTAATAAAATGATTACATGCATTGTTTAAATCGATTTAAATTCTATGCATGTTTCTTGCTGTCTGGCATTCACATCTGCTATTTTTTTTTGGTAAGGGGTTTTATTCTGTAAATTTGTGAGATTGAGTGAATGAGGAGTTGTGTTTTTTTGCGGGCACTGAGTGAAGTGCCTATTTGTCTGGTTTCAATAACCTCATCCACTAGATCTGAGGGGTTTCTCTGGATCACTTAACAAGATCCCACTGTAGCCTCACTGTACTAGATCCTTGGAGCAGTGTGCCCTCAGTGCACTAGCTCACACTGTGCCTGCAATGCACAGGTTCCTTAGAACGTTCAGCCTTCAAGGCACTAGATACCCAGAGCACTGCACACTTAATGCAGTGGATCCCTCATCTGTGTGCCATCAAGCCACTATACTGATGAAGCATTAAGCCCTCTGTGCATTAGATCTCTCGTGCATGTGTGCTCTCAATATACTAGATGCATTAAGTATTGTTTGCTTGATGCACTAGATCCTTGTGCCCTCAATGCATTGGATTTTTAGAACACTATGCACTGGATGTTCTAGATCCAGACATCACTGTGACCTCGATGTACTAGATCCAGTGAAGGGGGCGCCCTCACTGCACTGGATCCAGGGTGCTATTTGACTCAATGGACCTGATCCTTGGAGCCAACTGTCCTCATGTGACAAATTCCTGGAACAACGTTCCATCGATGCACCCCATCTCTAGAACACTGTGCTGTGGATGCACTCAATCCAGAAAGCATTTTGCCCTCGGTGCACTGGGTACAATGAATAGTGCGCTTTGAATGCACTGGATACAGTCAGTGAGTGATCAATGCACTGCAGCCTATGAGCAATCTGCCTCCATTGACAGGATCTCAGGACCACAGGATACCCAAAACGCAGCTGTGAGCTGTGCTGCCTTCTAGATGCCAACAGATTGCAATCATGCAGGGTGAAATATCCCCGTGCCTGGTCACTAACAGCGAGTGCCTGCATGTCTTTTCATTTCATTAAACTGTGAAAAATCTAACAAGATATCCGAGTTCATGATTCCGTGCCCCTGGAGGGGCGTGGGGGGGGGGGGCACGGATGATCCCTAGCCTCCGGCATGTTCCCTGGAAAGGCCGGGCGTCGACAGCTCTGGATATCCTGACACCCCAGGGTGGTCACCACAGCAGCGCCCCCCAGGAGTAGGTTTTATTCAGTGATTATAGCCCCTCGTGTTAATACGAGCTCGGGACTCGCGGTGGACCAGAAAGGGCGCTATTGTTACAAATATAAACATCCACATTCAAAAGTTACAAAGAAAGATTTCAGTAACCTCAATAAAAACAAATAAAAGATACTTTAACGATAACTGCAAAAGTAAATAGTCTCAAAAGGCATCACCATAACACCTAACTAGAATCAAGATTCAATCACACTTCTGGAGTGCCAACCACATCGCACATACAGGCAGGCACTGGCTGTTTCGTCACTCGACCTGCTCTAGATAGTTACACAAAGTCAAAGTGACAGCAGACGTTCCCTGCCTGAAGCCGCAACAGGGATGCTTTTACAAAGCTAGAATAGTTGCATGTTTATTGTGGCGGGTGGGGGGCTCTAGAGTTAAATCACATCTCCCTGTCGATAGTTTTATATGGAGGTGCATGTGTGTGTGTGCGCGCGCGTGGCAGCGTTCACTGCGAGCAGACATGGCATGTTCTTTACAAATACCAACACATTCAGCCTGAAGTGTCTGCATGGATGTGGTTGCCAGTGTGATCAGTTGCGACAGGCGCGCAACCGCTGCCTTTGTCAAGGAAATCCTTTCTCCCATCTGGATACCCGAAGAAGCCCCTCAAAGACTGCGCTTAACCCACCCTGTCGTGGATGCCTTGATATGGGCGCTGCGTGCAACTTACACAGAGTTTTAAAAGTAGCAGGTCTGTCACACACACACTCTCTTTTTTATATCTTTTAAGAACATCTTAATAAGTTCATTTAAAAAATCGGGATTAAAAAGTGAGAGGGTTATTTTAGATCGGAAAAATGTGAAATAATTACGGCACTTGGACCATCTGTAAGAAAACACACAGTTTCTTTATAAGATATTTAGTAAAAAATAGTTCACGGATGTCTTATAGAATCCGTATTCATTCTATATGTATCTATACATACTTACATATTTATGTACATATAAATATATATATTTATACATAAATATGCCTGTTTCGTTATCCTTATAGGTACATACTCTATAGTTTTACTTAAATGTCTTTCAAAACAATAAGTATATTTGTGTATGTTTATATGTATATAGTTCATCAACACATATACTTTTACATACATCCTAAACGTACACACATATCCTTTCCTTACATCCATGTAAAATCTCATATTCAGAATCTTATAGCACTGTCTAAAATGTAGGGATAGTGATAGTGTTTTTGTGCACTTGATTGCAAATTTACATATGTACAAATACACCTGACGCAAGGTAGCTAGCCATACAGATTTACCCGTATCAACAAGGCTACACACACGTTTACAGGGAATATGTTCTTACCAAATATATAACTACATACACATCCATGTGTATTACTACTATTGATATATTCGAATGTATCTATTTGATGTCCGCCTGTTTACCCATATGGCTCCTTCTGTCTACTGAATCTTTACCAGCCATATCATCCGAAATCTGCCGTGTCCGCCATTTCGCTCTTCGGTCCCTCTGCCTACATCTATCTATCTATCTATCTATCTATCTATCTATCTATCTATCTATCTATCTATCTATCTATCTACAAATGTACACTAAACACACCTTTTCCAACCTTTCAGTACATGAATAACACGCACTGGAAACATCGCAAATTGAGGACAACTTTGGCCAAAGATGATGGGTGGCAGGAGAGGGCAAACTCTCAGTGTATGAAGCTTCTCGGCTAACCGTGCCAGGGAGGAAGCACGTGCTATCTATAAGAACCCGAAAATAACAGCACTGCTCGTTTCCATAAAAAGCCCTGACATTCGCCAGGAAAATGGGCATGGATCAGTGACACAGGGCACTCTAGTCACACATCAGCCCTGCTAAATGGCGTGAGGGGCTCCCAAGAAACGCAGCGCTTGCTTCCCGAATCTGCTTAAATTGCGCAATGCTTCCTTGTTCGGGTGTGAATCTCTTTCCCTCTGACACCGAATAAAATACTAACTTTAAAAATATTTCATTGCTTTGTGGGAGGTGGAAGGAGCCGGTGCCGCCGTCATCTGTGGGCTGAAACCACCAGACCTGGCACCAGGGCCTATTTTGGACCTTTTTATTCCACTCATAATTCATCGATAACTGCGTCCTTGTTCTATAAATGAAGGCCTTTTGTTTTACTTAGATAGAGGCAGTTGTACAATAATATCGCTTACAATATGTCCACGGATATCTCCTTTACGTTTCTCTTGGTGCTTAATTTACGAGGCTTCGTCGAGGACGCCGCACCTTCAGTGGCTCGTGTGCTTCCTGCCTGTGCTGCGCTGCCGGCCTGTTATTTGTGTGCAGCCTCTCAGATTTGCATGTATGCTAATGAGCCCCGATGCCTGCCACTTCCGCTGTGCTCGGCTGCCTGAGCTGCATCTCTATAAATACATATAGTCCGAGAGAGGAGGGGCTCGCATATTACTCGACGGTTCTCTAAAAAACTCCAACAGGCACCCCACTGCAATCAACGGCCACAATTTGCATATGTGCTGCGGTTACTTCACGTGTGCGCTGCGTGCAGAGGTGCCTCGTCCACACCAGCACCCCGTCGTGGACGACGCCTCCATTTCTCCTGGTGGGTCTGGTTCCTTCCGACTAGCGTCAACCCCCAGCGAGGGGGAGGCGAGGGAGCAGGTTAGTCAGAAAGAGGCAGCAGGGCTGGTGGAGAGGTTGCCACAAACACCTTACTGGAGCCCTTGAACACAGCCCATACTCGTGAGCAGCTTCGGCCTCCATCACAAGGTAGGTGAGGGGCGAAAAGCCAGGAAAACAAAACCAGACACCCTTCCTCTGGACTGTGCACGCCGAGCGATTTAAATTTGAAAAATAAATAAATAAAAAATGAGGACTTTTATGAAATCCATTTTTAAACGAAATTAGCATTCTGTATTTAAGGATGGGGTGGCATTCGGAAAACCACCTCACCAGGCTGTGAGCAGTTTTTTTTTAGTTGGGGGGAGCAGGGGCAATCAGGGGGTGGCTCTTTTTAATTATCATTATGCCCCCCCTCGCTTCCTCCCTGCTAATGAGCAGTTCTTTTTCGGAAGGGGGAGAAAAGGCTGGCTCACGTGGTGCCCGGGAAGGCGTGCTCCGAGCGGCTCCCATGGCGTCCCCACAATGGCAGAGGATTTAGGGGAACAAAAGCCCCGGGAGCTTTGGTTTTCAGAACACGTTTCAGACTGCGGCCCTGTCAGACAAGGAGGCTCAGTTTATTAGAGTTGGTAAGAAGAAAAAAAAACGAGGAAAAAACATACAACTAGGGGACAAGGGAGGAGGGCATGGGCAATTTTCTCTCAAAGCGTCTTTATTTCAGACCCACCCAGGCAGACGTAATCAAGGAGTGGAATGGGAAAAAAATGTATGCCAGGGCGGAGGCTGGAAGACAGAAAGCGAAATTGTTGTTGCTTGGCGTGTGATAAAGCAAACAGAGTCGCACCCGGGGGGGGAAACGGAGGGTACCAAGGAGCAAAAGAACTATGCTTCAGTGGGCACGCGGGAAAGTACGTGGTAAATCCACGGTTGGACAGTGCACGAATGGTCTTACTTCTGACAGGTGACATATATAAGGAGAGGTGGGTGGGTGTGGCAAACTTGTTTGCTGCTGCTTCGATGAGAGTGGGGAAAAATCCAGCGAAGTCTGTAGGACTCACCGCAGACAGGTTGATAATAATTCAGGAAATATGCCACCATTTTAGAACATAATTTGGAAATAAATTGCATGTCTTCTTACTAAGACGACAGTGTAGACGAGGTGTTCAAGAATTTCCCAAAAAGCATTTGAAATCCAAGTGCCCACGTTTCAAGTTCAGAGTTCCTGGAAATCTACGCCTAACAAGACATTCTGCCGGCCCCACGGGGCTGTTGAGACCCCATCAGCCAAGTGTGTAGGGGAGCAGCGACAGGGTGGGGTGGGCCCGGTGTGCTGTCTGGCGGGCCCCTGACAATGAACTTGAGAGGGCCTCATCAGCATGCAGCAGTCTGCCTGTCAAGTTCAGGGCGCCTAGAGTTCCCATGCATGCGAAGAGAAAGGGGGGATTCTTTCTGCATTTTCTACGGGCCATTAGACCCCCTCTGCCTAACAGGAGGACCCCTCCTCCTCCTCTGCAACCCAGACACAAAACCAGATGCAGTCAGGCCCAAACAAATGGACCCGAATTTTGGAATCCTGATATTGAGGAGACAAGTTTCAAGGAAAATTTAAGAATCACTTTGGCATGTTTGGTCACATTTAGACTTTATCGCCGCAATCACCACTTCATTGTGTTTTTCGGGGATTCTGGCTGTGGGTGTCACTATTATTGTGCTAATGGGAACCCCCGTCCCTACGGTTCCACCACAACCACCGCTCCCCTCGGTGTCTTTCCCAGACTTTTAGTCTCTTGCCATTGACATAAGAAAATCACTGTCCACGACCCGCCGCCCGACTCTCCCTCGAACTCTCACCATTCAAATGTATCCCGGCGGATTGGAAGATCCTTGGTCTTTGGGGAAAAAGCACAGCGCATGCACTACACCGGTTAAGGTGCCTGGAATACTGCCTCCTCCCCGGGCTCCCCAATGCCGCACTTCCATCTCTGTTAACCACCCCCTCGGCTAATAATCCCCTCCGACTCTCCTTCCCCTGCCCACTTCTGGGTACCGAGATCCAGCTCCAACCCAAACAGAGAATCCAGTGGGGCACTGCCCTTCACTTTTGAGCCCCTCGGGGAGGGGGGAGGGGGGGCACAGACGGGGTTGAATGGATATATGGTTAACGAACTGGGAAGGTTGGGCCCCCAAAGTCCACTGGGCCCGAGAACTTTACTGATTTCTTGTTAACCCCTTTTGCCATTGTAATCTGCTTTATTTCCATCCCTAGGTGCTGGGTGAGGTGACCTCGCTCCTGCTGCAATGTAGGAGAGGGGTGGAGGGGCGGGGAGCAGAGGAGGGCTGTGGAAGAGCGAGGGAAGGAGAGGAGGACTCGTCGAGGAAGGGGGTGGAGTGGGATGCTGAATGGACGAGAGGATGCGACGTCACCCTGAGCTGCAGCCAGCATCCACAAGAGGGAGGAGAGGGAAGAGACGCCGCTCACACGGCCAGCATCTCTCCTCCTGCCAGGAACGCCGAGGACCTCAGCGGACAGCCAAGCGCGGTGAGTGCCTGCCTCTGAGCCCGGGCCTGCTTCAGGGGTGGGGGGCCGGGGAGAGTGAGGGTCTTCTGGGCCACACTGTTTCTCCACGGGACCTAAAGGATGGAGTGGCCCTCGCAAAGACCCGGATCTTCGGCAGTTCTCGAGGAATCCATTTGGAAATCCGCCCTGTTTTTTCCCTGGGTACCAGATGCTTGCATGCTGCCGTCTTTCCCTTTGAGGGGACTGCGTCGGACCTGTGGGGGCTGCCGGGGCCTGCCAGGCTGCGAAGAACGGATCTGAGCTGTGTTTACAGGAACCCATAGAGGGAAATGGTCTTGCCCGTTTTGTGAGGACTATGCGATCACATGACCCCCTAACCTCGAGCGCGATACCCTTATGCCCCCAATGAGACCCACATACGGTTAGGGGTAAAAGCCCCTAGCCACTCATCACCAGGTCAGGATTTACATAGCTAAGAAAGGTGTTTGGGGCAGTATTCCTTCGTCTCCATTAGGTGAGCTGAGGTGTGTGTTGGGGGGAGGGTGTCGTCGTTAAATATTAATAAAAGGGGGATGTTGCACTGATTAGGTCATGATATAATAAAAGGCAATTTCTCAGTTATGCGTTTGGAATTCCCACACAATTTAGACTCGGAGAAAACAGCTGTGTTCTGCCTTTTTTGAACGCGTATTTGTATTTTGAATACATTTAATTCTGAATCAATCATACAACAACGCAAGCTACGTTTTCATCCTTGGAACGGAGCTGTCCGCGGCACCCTATTGCATGTGGCGCAAATGCCACTACAAAAAGGAGGTATGCCTGCAAAAACGCTCTACCAGAAGAGAGAGATGCGGTTTTATTTTTCTTGCCTGGGTCCATTTTTTTAAAGTGCTCTATTTTCTGCACAGTGCTACAAACTGTACCATTGATTTGTGGCCGTAAATGTTATTTAAGACAAAAAAACTATTGTAGCTTTTGTAGGCCAGCATAAAAGAGAAAAAGTTTATTCGTGGTATCAAAGAGCAAATAAACAAATACTATTTCACCCATGTCACGTCATATTGTGTATATTAATTCCAGATGCATTTTTGCGCAGTATCAATCTGACAGAAATAAATTACAGTTGGCATTAGATTTTGTAAATAGACCGTTTGTTCTAAAGGTGCATTTATGCTAAGTAATAAAAGCTCGGGGACTTATATGATGGACTCTTTAAAAATTATGTGTCCTGCTGTCACGCGCAGAATACATATTCTGAGATTCAGAGTGGGCATGCAGAAGGCTGTCACAAGGCCGCTCACGGACCCTCGGTGAGCCTTGCGGTCTCTGGGGATGATCGAGACGCTTTAATTCACCATTCTTCACACAACGGGTCCGATTCCAGAAATCACTAGACAGCTTAGAGTGGGCCTGAACCCTGTATGGCGATGCAGGGCATGGGAGACCAAGGCTCCTCCAGTGGCCTGCTTTGGATGGGGCCTGCAGCCTCTCGGTGGTGAGCACGCTACTGGTGACAGTGTGCTGTGAACCCTAAGCACCCTGCTCGATCTCAGTTTACTATTATGACCAAGTGATACCCCACCTGCAAATAACATGGATCCGGGTTTTCTACATAGAAAAATGCTCAGCGAAGTGCCACGGCGTACCCGGCACTTCTGCTTTTTTCTGTGCATAATTTATATTTCTCACCCTTTTACCCCCCTCATCCTTTGCACCACTCCATCTCACTCCCTCCCTCAGCCACTGAGCCTCTCCGTCGAGATTTCCTCCTGGATGTTGCTGATAAGCGTTGAGACTAAGTTTGATGGAAGGGTCGCAGCAAAATTATGTATAGTCTTACCGAAATGTTGAACACGTGCATAGGATGAAAAAAACCTGCTGTGCAAGTCGACGTAAACAAACATAAAAAAAAACACACAGCCACATTTGGTGACTTTGTGGTATGAGAAATATGACGTGTACTTGCGTGCGCGCAAATGTATATATTATTAAATGTGTATGCGCGCAAATGTGTGTAATTATACACAAATGCACCCACGAATTAGGCTAACAGCTATGTGTGTGTGTGTTACATTCAGAAATCGAACTTTGTTTCTAACTACGTATACGTGTTTGCACTTGTATGTCTATCTGTAGATGTCTACATATGTTAATAGGGAAACGGGCAGAAGTTCAGACAGGCAGGTCTGTCCCTCGCTTTCCGCACACAGCACACTGGGCCTTGCTGTCCCTGCTGGTTTAGGCCCCCTCTACAGTCCTCCAGTTTCCACCATGGGCTTTCTCATCCTGGGCCCCGTGCACTCTGCACGCCGCGGCTCTTCTTAAATCGTGAGACCCGATGTATATTCAATTGCTCCATCAATCAAACTCCTATTCAGACCCCAAGCGTGCCCAGACAGTAATTGTGTCTGTTCCCATGACCTCTAGGTGTCTGCGGGCAGCCCACTGCCCGCCCCCTCCTCGCAGCCCTCTCCACCCCAGACTGCAGGCCCCCCCACAAAAGTGCTTTCTGTGCCCGGGCGCTGCTGGGCGTGAGCGGCAGTGCGCCTAAAACCAGCCCGTGGGCGCCAATGAAGCCGACTCGTGCCGGACGACTCACTCAGCTACAAAGAACAAAAGATAAGTTGTTTTGTTTGTTCACACCAACAGTACAAGGAATGTTTACAGACTACCTTGGCCACGAGTCCATAAATAGGAAGGCCATTGCACTGTTGACGTTTGGGTGTTTTCATTGGGGTTTGAGGCGCTAAGTGGGATCGCCAAGAACCACTGATCCCGTTTTACACGACAGCAGCGCCTCCTATGAGTTACGGGCAGGCCCCTGGACCGCAAAGGCGCACATCATACCAGTATTTTCCGTGATTGGCGGTTTTCGGGGTTGTCGTTGCATCCAGGGCGAATATTCGGGGTACATGGCGCTACCATGGGCAGTCTGCTACTGCCTCAGACGATCGGCATGTCTGTGTACACCAAGTAAGATAGCTGAACTATGTTCGCAAGTGCCTGCTTGATATTGTAGCTCCAGGATACAAACGCACGTGCTAGGGAGGCAAACGGATCCATTATTGCCGGCCCCAAATATTAATTAAAAAAATCGAAAATAATAACTCAAGTATAATTCTTCATTGACTAATGTATTTTTTAGCGATGGAGCACTGTGGAGATTTGAGTTGCTCAGGAGGTTACTTAACTAGTCCATGTTTATCTTTTGTTTTGCAGCACAGACCGGGAAGGGATAGGAGCTACAGACGTTTTCAGTGACACATTTCTCGGATTTTCTCTGCGTGCGTTAATTCGTGTGTCTGAACAGGTTAGTTTCTGTTGATTAAATGTACCCCAGTTTGTTTGTATTGACCAATTTTCTGAGACTCTCCAGCAGTGATCCTCCTTTGCACCACCAAACCGTCTCATCTCACACCTCCCAACGTTACGAGGTGGTATTTTTCAGTTGTGAGAAGACTGGAATATTTTCTGTACATACATACTTTCCCGATTAGGTTATACCGAATTCACTTGCACCAGTAATATGTGTATATTCTGTTTTAAAACTTTTAATTGCTGCATTGCTCAGAGCAGCGCTCTGCAGCCACTGCTTACCTGGAGCTCGTTATTCTTAAGTTATTATATTTTTTTAATTATACATACTATTATTATTGTTAGGGCTATTGTCACTAGAATGACCGATTCTGAATTTTTTTTCAAGTTAGATGGCTTTCATGTAGAGTTATCGCATTCCTGTCCCGAAAACCTGGCACCGATTCGCCCCACCTGGGCATACTTGGGGCACCCCTGCTTCCAGAGTGACAGTTTTTTTAATTCACCAATGTAATGACTGAATACATGTTTGTAGAACACTAGCTTTCTGTTTGAAGAGACTGTATAGGAGCCTCCTTTACTTCACCCACAACTTCGCTCCACCCCTATTTTTTTTTACCTATGCCTGAACCAGCCCGACCGATTCTAAGGAAGCAGGCCATGAATGCAGCCGCTGACAGAATATACCAACGAGTCAGAGGGGTGAGGGTGGCACTCTGATACCCACTGTGCGGAGCCGCCACTATCGGTGCGATTATATATCCCCTCCCCGGCCTCTGCTGATATTACAGCAACTGTGGCTCACCGGCTGGGCAGTGCGAACACTGCTGGGGGTGTGTACTTCCTGTTCTGGCACATTCTAAAATGGACTGACTCTTCCGATGTCACGTCTGTTGGCTTAACTTTAATTATGTTACGTCTGCTTAATCACGAAAGTGTTACACTTGTGTGTGTTTGTACAAAAGAAACACTTATGTGTGTTCTAAAGCAACACCACTCTAATTTCCTTCGCGGGAGTAAGGAGAATGCATAGGAGGATCCATTAACTCTTATCTAGAAGCTTCAGGAGCCCATTGCAGGCCATGCCTTTTTTGTTCTGCTTACTGTAACACTGGAGTTTTGTGAGTTCCACAAAATATAAAATAGTGGCAGAGGTCTATAACGGCTTGTACAGACATCCCGCCGAAGGGTTCAAGTGTTGCCTTTCTCCCCCGCTCTCTCTGTCCAACCCTCAGTGGTTTCCCCTGCATTGGGCTACCGTTAAAGGCCATGTCACTTATACAGGACTCAACCGCATCCTTTAATGACCGGTTTGGCCACAAGGGCGAGCCATAATGCTATGTTTTTTTTTTTTTACTAATGAGCACTACGTTCGGATTTCAGTTTTTGGAAGAAAAAAAACCGGCTCAGTTACATAGTAGTACAAAGTAGCTTATGTTCGTGCACCCACTCCAACTTTCTATTTTGGAATCCTGATGCCAAAAAGCTTTTAACAGTGGCGTCTAGTGAACTGATGGTAACGTCCCATTTTAAGCTAGCTAACCAAGTTTAACTGCCTGGTTATGGAACATTAATCCCGTGCTCACAAAGTGCAGGACACCTCATGTGTGTAAATAGTTAATATTATATGCCCAGTCAAAGAAAGAGCATAATACTCGGTTTGCTCTCTACCAAGCATTTCCATTACTCAGAAATTAGGGATAGAGGCAGTGAGATAATGTTATTTTACCAGACCACCACTTGCTACTTTGGGAAATCTAGGATTCAGATATCCTGCCTCAGCAGTAAACTCGTAAGGAGTATATCACATCTTCTACCTAGTGATCAAACTAACCACATGTGCATCCGAATCTCCCATGCTAGTTTGCTTATGTATGCTGTATAAAGTAAATTGAGCAAAGTGTTTCAAAACGGCTCTGTCCTTCTTCAGTACTTACAGAAGACCACAGCTGAATATCCAACTCCCAGAATGTGTCTTTTCTTGAAACGAACATGTGCTCAGCGATCACTGTTAATAATCAAAGTGACCATTAATAGAGAATGTGTCATGAAAGAGAACTGTTTCTTGGCATTACAATGGTAGAGCTTACTATTACCCAGATCAAAATAACTTGTACTTCCAGCGCCTGGAGGGTGGCAATCTATTTTGAAACCCGAACCTCCAGTTTACACACTGAAATCTTCTGAAGGCTGCCAGCCCAATAACCTATATACGAACTAAAAAAGTATAAGATGTGGGGCTTGATAGTTTGCAGTAGTCACTGATTTGGAACTAAATCATAATGTTTTGTATACATCATTTCAGATCTTTTGATTTCTAATGCTGACGTAACAGGTGTTTCTACTACTCATCTCAGTGGTATTTATTTCATTACTCCAAAATGGCGAATGATGCTAGGATTTGAAACTGTAATATCCACAATGAACACTTCTCTGATGCTGTTTTGCTACCGAATGACCAAGGCCCTTCCCTAAATTTCTCAACTAATCAACTGTATTATCTTGGTCTATTCCTAGTGTCATCTTTTGCATCTGTTTTCTTAGGGTAGATTGTAAGATTATACATTCATCTGACTGAATGCACAAACACACCCAAGATATCAGCATCTTAAAAAGGACACTGTGTTGCATATGATTCAATTTGAAATACAAATAATATTTTACTTATATGCACATCGTATGTTGCTGAATGATCATAATAATTCATGATCTTTGTCTCTGCCCTTGGGAAAAGATCACCCATTTCATTTATTGATGTCACAGATGTTTTACGGTTATTTATATATTTTCATACATGAGTCTAATCATATCCATGTACCAATTAATAATTACATCATACTTTTTAATTATAACTTGTCCCAGTTCCCATGAAGACATTTGTGACTTTAAAAGCTTATGCGTTATCACCCAGTAAAAAACTTTTTAGTTGCTGTGGGAAAAATACTTCTAGACTTAGAGCGTTATATAAGCTTGACAGGTTTGTTGTGAACAAACTTTCATTGCCCTAATTCATTTTAGCACGAAAAAATACAAAGTGAGCACCCTATGCTATGGTCCTTAAAGCTTCAATAAACAACAGTATGATAGTTCAAAATGTCACCTTGTTAAGGGGAGGCGATGTAGAACTAGAACTGAAGCAGGAGCTATTAGGAATCTTCACAAAGTAGTGACAAATTTCAATAACTCCAGAGAAAAGTATAGTATCCCCTTTCTAGTTGTCAGACATTTTAAGTCCGAGGACGAAAAAAAAACTACATAAAATAAAGGAACTCTATTTTATGTCATTTTCAAATTGAGTACTGTTTTTCAAATTTATATATGAGTATATTTAACTAATTACTCCAAGTTCAATGTTAAAATGTATGTTAAGTGTCCCTATTGTTAGATCTATCAATTAATAGCCTCTGAAATTGGCCAGAAGTGGTCACAACTGCAGCCATAATCCCACCCCTATCGGACATATTTAGTACCTTTAACACATTGGCGTGTCATTTGCCTCCATATTTTTGCTAATTCATGACGCGCACTGATGTGGTTTTTTTGCAGTCTGTTGGTAAGGAGAGTACTGAATCTGGTAAATACACTTGAGCGATACTGGGAGGTCTGCCACAGGATCAAAAGAACCAGAGCCATTCTTTTATATCATAATATCCAGATAACGTAATGTGTAAATAGACTTAAACTGAATTAAGTACTGTTAACATTGTGATTATTCTGGCAATCTCCAAAGCTTATATCACTTGGAGATATAAGTCGAACACCACTCTCTTACTTCTTCTTTGGGAAAACAATGTGCACTATCAGTTCTCTCAATACCAGCCAAAGGAAACATATTTGGGAATGCAGTTTTTTTTTTTTGGGGTGTTTGATGCTGCACCTTCATCAGTTGTGTATGGTGCGATAATCGAGAAATGCAGTACAATGTGTATAACAATCCTAAAGAAAGCAGCAATGCATGAATAGTGACTGAAAATATTTAGCCATAATGGCACTGGCTAGGCTTTATTTAAAAATTCAACCTATACCTTATTTTGTGTGATCTAGTCTGAGAAGTGTAGGATGGTTACTTGTGTTATTTTAAAATATTTATGTAATCCTGCATGCATGCATTACTTTGAAATTAAAACTGCAAAACTATGGTATGGGTAATACCAAGAATGAGCAAGGAGCAAAAATAGATGTAGAGCTATGTGACAAACACAATACATCTCTTAACACTAAAAGCATAAAATAACTGGTATATAAACAGTTTTGAGGAAAGGTGGTCAAAGATACTGACAATAGAACTGGGAGACTTTGAATCTAATCCCTTTTCCGGAACCTGAATGAAAAATTGGAGAATCCTGGTAAAACACTTATTCTCCCTGCATCTCTAATTGAAAATATATGCAGTGTTATTGAATTATATAGTGGAAAATATGGGATACATATATGCCAACTGCACTTGAGTCATCTGGTAACATCCTGTATCCTCCCACTGCTGTACAGGCCTTTGTTGTGCCATGGCTAGTTTTGTGATTTTAAAACATTTGATTTGACCGCCAGCTTCCATGAGCCTTTTTTCCTCACTGTATGTAGGTTATCATTTCCGTTGAGTTGAAAATATGACAAATTGTAATATACCTATATTGATATCATGGTTGTTTGGGGTGTGGCAGTCAATGCAATTTCATTCTTTTGAGCGTGTCCAGGAGTTCTGTTTTCCAAATTAATAAATTATAAGAAAGAGGTAACGTTCCAGAAATCCAAGTCATAGTGTACACTTTTGTACTGAATGAGTTAGAGCAATATGAAACCCTATTAATATCAGTGCAGGCATTTCGTTGTCACTCTCTACCGAATATTTTTACCCTGTAACCAGAGGATTAGCAAAAGCCATGTTTTTTTCAAATTCTAAGCACCTAAATACAAAATATTTCAATGTTCTAGTATGAGGATATATTCCCTTCATAGAGGAAAATCAAGGTGTAGGGGAGATAAACTGTTCAACAGGAATCTGTTCCAATGCGGAAGCAAGAATAAGACTGCACTCATTAGATTACACCATACTGCTAGATTATGGATGGCTAAACTCAGAAATCAAGAGGCATTCCAATCACAAACTGATTAACAAAAACTCAATTTGCATGTTGGTATTTAAGGAGAAGGTCTGGCAGTATCTATAATGTGTGTGTTTTAAGAAGTAGAATGCGTCAAGAGATTCCTCGTCAGTTAGTCACCTAAGACCAACCGGTCTGGTGCCTAAGATTGGAATGCTACCTTCACTTGATTTTCAGAATTCTGTTGCTTTAAGGCTTTGTCGTGTTTTATGGACATATTTTAAGATAGATGCTCTTGGAATGACCCAATCTAATCTGATGGATCACCTGGCTCTAAAACTCCAGGTTAGGAAAATAACTTTCCTAAAGCCCGGCAGTCCCCTAAGCACGGTGAGGCCAGTGGAGAATGGTGTTGAGCATTTTACAAAGCAAGAACCTAAAATAAAAAAATACAGTCTGATAAACACATCCCCTAAAATGAGGAAAATAAACATACCATCCGATCTTCTTTAACCAATCCGGCATCACCTATCAATCACAATATTGATTCTAAAGGGTCATCTGGGTTGATGGTCTTTGGTAGCATGTTG
Source organism: Pleurodeles waltl (assembly GCF_031143425.1). Lineage (NCBI taxonomy): Eukaryota > Metazoa > Chordata > Amphibia > Caudata > Salamandridae > Pleurodeles > Pleurodeles waltl. The sequence continues at coordinate 629,527,895 of NC_090451.1, read as the reverse complement.
AGGTCTACAAAAGAATTGCTAGATGATCCTTTTATGAAAAACAAAAATAATGTTTAACTGCTGTTTATTGTGAGTAGGGTTCCTAGTTTTTACTGATTTTTATGGATAAATACAGAAACATATGGAAAACAGGCCATTTTGGATGACTGCTTATACTGTCAATCATGAGTGTCAGGCCTGAAGGTGTACAGAGTGAAAGTAGGGGATAGGAAAAAAGACAATGGCTTTCCTAATTAATCTTAATGAAGTGCAGATCTACAGTTATTTATGCTATTCTACAATGCAAGTGTTTTCAGGTAACACTATTGCACTGTATACTGCTGAAACATTTTGGACATTCAAATGCGAGTATATATTTATCAGTTAAATAAATGTGGAAAAATACCTATTGCAGCTTTATTTATACATTGAACTCAAAATAAAAAAGTATAAATACAACAAATGTGCAGAAAATATATATGAATAAATACATATGGAAATGTTGAAAATTAAATACCAATTAAACTGGAGCCCTAATCATGAGACACTACAGACCTGACCTTCTGTGCTCAGGTCTGGTCATATACTGTTCTGGGCTCTGCAGCTAATAGACACCACAAACCACATTCATTCCACCTCACAGGGAAGCCTACCAGCTCAAGTGGAGCATCTTACAGGGATGAGGCAGACAGAAACAAAGAAGCCATGTGGGAAGATGCCAACTCTTCCTTCTGCCAAGACTGAAGTGGCTTACCCCTACAGCAGAGAGTGGGCAACCACATTATACAGTAAACTATATCTAGCTGGCCCCCCCAGTGCAAAATGACAAACACAGCACCAAAACCCCTTAATGGAATTATGTGTATGGGAAAGTTCTGACTGCTGAATATTTCTCAGAGACGTTTTTCTTCTGCTTACCAACTGACATTTAAAGCAAAATCGCATTTAGATTAGCTTATCAATCACACATTACGACTAGAATCATTTTATATACAAAGTTGGCATTTCTCACTAAAAATATGATTGCAGAAGTTTCTGTCCATGCCTTGATGATGGGTGAAACTACCCAACAAAGGCTGCATATAATAATTGAGAATGTGTTTGCTCTAACCAGGGATGGAAATGATTAATTAAATTAATTTGTGCGTAATTACAAAGTTGCAATTCAGACTCATGTTATTTCCACCTCATGGCTGCATTTTTCGTGACAGGGAGGACATCCTATCTGCTGGGCAATTTTAAGAATTTGCAACCAATATTCTACAGATTAAATGATTGGTGGATAGATTTCTTACTGAGATTGTGTAGCAAAGGCAATCAGTTACTGAAAGCTAGGTCGCAGCACTTGATTCATAGCTACATTATCATTTTATGTTATTTTAATAATAAACAATATGAATGTCTAACAAAAAAAATACCTATCTACTATAGTAGAAAATATTATCCCAGGTGATATTCAATATATTTGCAATATTTTGACCTGGGTAGCTTACCAAAGAATGAATATACCAGCAAAATCTATGGAAGGCACCTTTTCAATAACTGATTCATTAAATAAGTAATGAATGGACTTAAATCGGTTTCTGATTCTCTGAGAGCTAGTTGGAAGATGTTCTGAATTTGAGCAACCACATAGGATTCAGAATAAAGCAGACATGCCCATCAGTAGCAAGCTAAAGGCATCTCTACAAAAACAATATAAACTGGGCTGCTGATATCATAGTAACTATACTTTTTACACTGAGGCATTTAACCACACTCATTAGGGATACGTTTACTCACATTTCAATATTTGTAGGTTTTTATTGTGCTGAGAGCTGCATGCAATTGAGAAATGCACTATTATGAAAATAACATTGTAGTACAATCGCATGTGCACATTTGCAGGTAGTTAAGGTTATACAAGCAATATTTTCCTTATTTTTAAATCCCTGTGCTCCATAGTTTCTGACCTTATGTTCACGAAGAGAAATCTTAAGGAGACACTCAAAAGAAGATCTCTTATGTATTTTTCTTTTAAAAAAATATATAACAGTGAATCAGACAATTTTTTTGCCTAAAACGCAGTAAAAATTGAATACCGTGGTAGTGAAGGTTTCAGATGCAGAGACCAACATCAATTAATGTTTTAAAATGCCATCAATGGAAGTTTACCAATGACTAAATACAAAAGTAAAGTATTATGAAACTTCTACTTTTATATAACCTATGCAGGTATTAAGAGCAATTGTATCCCTCATGACAATTTTGACCGCTTTGATGTTGTACTTGACCATGCTGCCACCGTAAATATTCAGGAGATCTGTTTGATCATGTTTCAACTCTAAATATTAAATTTACTGTATGAGCATGATGGTGTATATATTTGGTGTTCTAGTTCAACAACTACCACACTGGCCACTGTTTGGATGTAATGCCTTACCAACTATGAGCTGGGCATGTTGATACAATACATTTGTGGTGTTTTATATGAGTATGTTTCCACAATGAATATTGGGTTCTATTTGAGCAAATTTATTACCTCACTTATTATATGGGTTCAATTTCAGCATGTCACTCCACTCCACCTGGGACATAGCGCTGAAGGATGCTGATACACCAGATTGTAGGTGTGTCAGTGTGGTGTGTGAGTAAACCTAGGATGTTCTATTTGCTCACTTTCCAAGCTGAGTATTAAACGTTTTTTTTCGGTATTTTGACATTTTGAATCTGTGGTGTTATGTTTTGAACAGGATACAAAACTAAATATTGTGTGTTCTGATTGTGCTGGTACACTGAACACTGGTAAACAACGGGTGTTGTGGTTTGGTCTGCTATCACACTGGATGGTTGTTCAATTTAAGCATGCAGCATCACTGAAATATCGAGCCTGTTATCACACTACTTACTACTTGTGTACTGAATATTAGGTGTTGCATTTGAACTTGTTGCCACACGTAAAGCTAGTTGTTCTATTTTAACATGCTGCCATTCTAAACACCAGTGGCTCATTTGAGCATACTGTTACACTAAACAATAGGTCTTCTATTTGAGCAGACTGCTAAATAAATCGGGGGTGTATTTGAAAATGTTGAAACTCTGACTACTTGGTTTTCTATAAGGCATCTCTCCACATTTTGTATTAACTACTAGATTTCAATATGCAAGTGGGCAGACTGCATGCTAGATGTTTTCTTTGTGAATTGTGTCCCACTGATTTTTTATTTTGATTTAATCATGAAGCCACGCTGTACATATGGTGTCCTATAAGGGCACAATGCCACAATGATTCTGAGGTGTTCTATGTGTCCAAGTCACCACAGTAAATTTTATTATAGCTCTGTGTGTTACCCTACACTGTTGAGGTTTCCTCTTTGACTGTGTTGGCACGCTAGTGCTGGAGTCAGCGTAGTGGCTTGCAATTTACTTACAGGTCCCTTTGAAGAGGTATTTGCTGTTTGTGATTAGACAAGGTGGCATTTTGCTTGTGAGTCCGATTGATTAATGTGGTTTTTATCATCTGTCCCATGTGGTGGAAGCATGTGCACTCTTTTGCCTAGGTTTTCTGGAGATTTTCGTATTTGTAATGTTAATGGCTGTTACTCTTGGTTCTGGTATATTATTTGGGGCTTGTGGGCAGCAGCAGGTGCTTCAAAGAGTTGAATGAGTTGCATAGAGTGAAAAAAATAGGTGAAGAATGAGGTAATGGTTATTGTTAATGGAAGTGATTTGATGAATATAATAGTCTAAGATTGGTTTACAGAAGGGAGTAGGTGCATCATTTGTGCTCCTCTGAATTTCAGTTGGAAATGGGGAGATTTGGATGGCCCAGGTCTAAACTGCTGATGCACAGTGTAAATTAAAGTAACTTAACATATTATTGTCTCTCAGTACTTTGTGCCCTGGATTTAAGAGTACTTGAAGTGCTAATCAAGGAAGTAAGCAATGTTGTTTAGAATAATAAACGTGGTGACTGGCCTTACACTTCTCCCTAATCACAGGTAATATTTATTTTCACAAGAAAGATTCTAGTGTAGTCTATTGTTTACACAAATGCAGTATAAATAACATATGCATCAGCTATGATATATCATCTTCCACAGAAAGTATTTTTCTTTCTAGTTAGTTACTAGTCTTTATTCCATGAACTAAGAATAGCAGAAGTGGCTCGATGAGTGGCAGCTTGGCAAAGCTTCAAGGACTCTTAACAAAGATCTCAGACTTCTATGATAAATGTAGTTGAGTGATATTAGAAACACTCTTTTCCATATATTACCCAATTTTGCCTAACACTGTTTATTTGTCCTATGTATGGATTGAAGAATTGGGTGCTTTCTAACGGGGTATGCACCAAAATATTCATAATTAATCTTGTATAATACCTGCACTCTTAAAAACAGAAAATTACTCACAAACTTTACAGCACTGACTGTGCAGGGGGCATTTTGTTGGGTAGAAGCCCTTCTTTAAAGTAAATTAATAGTAGAATATCTCTAGGTTAGGTTGCTTATAAAATACAGGTCTGTCACCTTTAGGGGGAAGTTTTTACTTTAGAGTCCATATTTCAGTCTATTTGGATTAATTAAGTGTGCTATTTAATCCTCATTCCTTATAAAATAATTTATAAAAACTGAGAATAAGGCCATTTCGCACTGGCTCATGTGTGAAGCCTTACTTTTAAAACTTCAGTGCAAGCAAAAAAAATATTATTTCAGGTACAGAATAAACTGGATATTTTTTTTTACATAAAACGCAGTCGTAATGTAGTCGGGATCTCGAGTCCAGTCACGTGACACTATTTTAAATGGGATTGATATTAAATACCAAGAAACATGTATGTCCATGTGTTATGACGCAACAAATTTAGTCAACGTGCTGTGGTAAACAAAAATGGTCATTGTTGTTATTAATATAAACTGCTTTTTAAAAATAAGTATGTTATTATCAAGTGTTTACCTGGTTAAAATATTCGACAGTGCAACCACTGAGTTACTCACTGACGAACAGAGCTTTCTGTAATTGAAAGGTCCTCACCGAACACCGCACGTGACAAGGCGCCTCTCCCCGCGCTGCTCTGCAGAGACTCCGTCAGGCTCTATCGCGTACGCTGAAACAGGAACAGTGCCGTCTGTTTTGATAGAAGCAACTCTATTGGCTAGGATATTTCACGTGGCCCTAAGCACGTAACGTAATGGCTGCAATCAGTTTTTTTCCGGACGCTGCTTACTGTACTTCTGGGCTCTGGCTGTGCTGCTAAGCGCGCGACTGCAGCAGGTCACGTGACAGACAGTGCGCGCGCCTCGCGCTCTCTCTCTCTCTCTCTCTCTCTCTCTCACACAAACACACCCCTGCAACCTTCTTCAGACCCACGGGCTGCCATGGTAACGCGGATATGTTCACTAAAAAAGGACCAAGATATTTTGAGAAAAGAAAACAACTTGTTAATTAACATGTAGGCGTCTCACGTTTCCCAAAGAGGTTTTCTGATTAAGGATGTAAAGAAATTACTAGCCTTATTGTTTTACAGCATAATTATCCTTCTCAGTCTGTGATACAGGAAGGCTCTCTTAGGAGCAGTAAAGGGTATGTTGTATAGCATTTCAATTCTAAGTCCGGATTCTGCTTGACCAACCTTGAGATGCCGTTATTGGGCTAATAGTCTCCACTAAATGTGTTTACATATTAGTGGTATAAAAAAAAAAAAAAAAAATCTGCAATTCCTGGAATGATGTAATTCATGTGAAATATAGAAAACCATTTAAGGCTATTGCTTGGAGAAGGTGGGTGGAAACAACTGGTCTTTTAGCAATAAAAATATTATTATTAATAGCCGAACAGGTGATTGATGTACGTAGGAGAACATCAACATTAAAAATTAGTGCCAAAGCAAACACCAATGTTATAAACTCCTTGCCTTAACTAAAAGCAAAGCTCTGCAAACACCACGAAGTTGATAGTTTTTTTTAACAGTTTTTAAAAAACAGTTACAAATAGCTTTTGAAAAAACAACGCCATTTAAGTCGAAATGTCACATCTCATGTGCAAAATGTGGACATGAAAACAAAGTACTTTGCAGGTGCTTAGCGTGTTAGATACATTCTAGGCATCTGACACCTGTCGGAGCCCATCTGGGCACATGAGAGGGACACGATAGGTACATATGTACAAAATATTGGGGATGTAAAAAGATGAATGTTAACAAGCGATAAAATTATATGTACTAGTTAAATATTAGGCAACAACATACAGGGCACATACATTCGTATGTAGTAGGTCGTTGACTTATACTGCAGAAAACACAACACCTGTACAGATCTGGCGCCTGTAGGCTCCATGTATACACATATTCACATAAAAATACCACTACCCCCGATAGGAATCAAACCTCTGCTCCAGGTTCGAGACATTCTAGTCTCTGACGAGGAACAGATAAAGAACATACAAATAACATAAACACATAATTTCCATACTTGGTATAACAGACACTTGACAGGTTCCTAGTGGCCCGTTTGCAGGCTCAATGCCCCCCCCCCCCCCCCCCCCCCGAGAGTCAGGGTGACCTTGAGAAGACGTTGCCTTGGAAAGGAGAACGCCATGCCACACAGCGATAAAAGGAATCTGAGCTGTGTGCCTGTGAGGGGGTCTATTGGTGATCACAACCAGCCAGTTTCATGGCGTGTTTCAATGCACACTTATTGGGGTGAAGGGCACAGAGGAGGACCGCCTTGCAAAAAGCGACCGATTTATGTTCTCTTGCAACGTGAGAACAGTCGGGGATTTCGCAGAGTAAAAAACATGCAGGAAAAGAACAGGACAGAAAACGACACAGCATGGCATGAATTCATTTCTTAATATAGTTACCTCACCCACTCTAAGTATATCTATGTTTTCCTGATGGCCTATGTCTTTCCGACCCTCTTTCTGGTCATCTGTCTTTCTATCTATCTATCACTGTCCTTCGCTCCCTCTTCTCCCCCCCCCCCCCCCCCTTTTCTCTGCCTTTTCCCGTTTACATCTCTCCGTCTTCTTCCCTGGCTCACTAGTTCTCCTCGTCTCTCTCTCCTGCCATCCTCTCCCCTCTCACCCCATCCCTCGTCGAGTACCTACCGTCCCCTCCCTCTTTCTGTTTTGTGCATCTCTGTTGAACCTCCCTGTTTACTGATTGTTTCTTACCGAATCTGTCCCCATTTCATTTATGAACTGTTTCCCACGTTCCGGCAGTATATGATCATATAGGGCGCTTTACCTATCTGCTTATGCAGCTTCTATATTTTTTACCTGCCTATTTATTTGCAAATGATCATAACATATTATACTCCTATACGATTATTCCTATGACATTCCTATAACATGATATTCTTAAAACATTATATTCTTGCCCCTCTGTCTAACGGCCAATGTGAACCTACCATCTACCCAGTGCGCCCTTCTGGGCTTCGGGGTCTTTGAAATAATTACCATATAGCGAAGCAACACTGAAATGCAAAATATAACAAAGGGGAAGTCACAATACAAAACAGCCTGTCAAATATAGTATCTCAAAACAAGGGTGGCAGAAAACGAGTGTTTTCATTCCCGAGACTAGCAAACATTTCGCAAGGAAGTATTTTTCATTAGTAGGAAAAAAATCCAATCGGAAACTGATCACGAGTCAATTACTTGCAGTTGAGTATGGAGAGAGGTGTGGCACAGAGAATGTAACTATATCAATGGCTACAGTGACCTTCATAGGTGCTAATGCTTATCCCGTAGGAAACGGCTTTCAATAGCCCGCGCACCTGAAATTGCAACTCGGTCGCCAATGAGCATGATAGGACAAGGCAGCTGCAGTAAAAATGTGAAAGAAACCTCTGTGCACCAGTAAATGTCCCCCGTTTCAAAATGGCGTCGATTTCCGGGGGTAGAGTAGAGCAGTTCTTAATAATATCACCTGCTTTCTAAAAGCTCGGGATGTATCTATGTTGCGGCCATGAGAACTGAACACACGTATTGCAGATACGGGGTTGAAGTCCACAGGTTCCGCGCTCTCACGCTTGCAAAGTGCGACATTGTAGCTCCTCCGTTCGGATGAAAAGAAACAACCACTGGGAGGGACGTCGCAGTCTCTCCTTGATTGCGTACAGCGCCTAACCTTAAGCATAATTACCGGAGAAGCAATCAATGCATCGCCTTCAGTTGCACGTGACCTTTGAATTGACTTACCTACCCGCGTGGGTTAAAACGTCACAAAAATAATGGGTCTTTATGCTTGTACACGGAGTGTGCAGGTACAGTTGTGTTTTGTGCCAGTGCTGCATTGTGCTTTGAATTAACCAACTTTCAATTACAGTGGCGGTTACTGCAAGGGCAGCGTCCAGGCCTCCTCCCAAAGGCGCACGCCCACGCGCAGACACACCTGGCCGCCTTCGCCAGGTACATTCATATACCCGAGGGGAGGGGCGCCCCCGCCTCCCCCCGCCGAAGGTTCGCGCTCACCGGCGTCATTATGTCCCTTCCCGTCGCTGGGTGGCAATAGCCGTGCAGTCAATTAACGCTGCGCCTTACCAAGGCCCGGGAGCTCGCGCAGCCGGATGAAAAGGCCGGAATGTGGCGCGTGGGCGAGCACATCACAGGGGGGGTGCAATCATCACACCTGACGTGGCAGCACTGGTGCCGCTCCCACACGCGCCTGTGCAAAATCTTAACACATGCACACATATGTACGTCATGCGCATCCCCACACGTGAGTGACTTGTATGCCCAGACATGTGGGGGAGGGGGATGCGCCTCATGCGTATCCTAACATGAGGGTGCGTCCAATCTCAATACACACGTATGCATGCCATGTTTGCCTCCTCACACCTGTCCGCAAAATCTTAACACACGCACATGGCTGTCATGGTACCCTCTCGCATGTAGGCGGAAATGGAAGATTGCATCTGTGTTGCAAAAATAGAGAAATATATTTATTTGCACGAATGTGTGCGGAGGTGACAGTGTGCGCGTCACGGTCACTGGTGGAGTTACGAGTGCACAAACGGAAAATCTTGTTTTGGATCGGCGGGGTGCCTGGTACTTTGTGGGCAATGTAACAGAATTATGTAACATCAAGTATTACACGGTTTTATGACAGCGGCGAATCACGCTTCCTTGGCTTTGGCACTGAAGAGCTGCATCTTCAAAGAGCAATGGAATCCTGCTTGTTGCCTCCAAAACTCCCGCTTATTCTTCTATACCTCTAAAAAACCTACACATATCACTATCAGTGAACATTTCCAAACATACATGATTAATTATCTGACTGTGTATAAGCATTTTTTAGGGTAAATCATTCAAAGTTGACTACTTCAAAAAATATATGCACACATCTACACATATATGTGTTTGACGGTATTTATCTATCTATACATACATATATATATATATATATATATATTGTTTTCAGTAAAATCCCGTATAAATATGATCTTCAATATTACAGTGGCTCGCAAAAATTGCATTTCAACTAATGGTAAATATTTTTTTTACTGGTCTCTGTTGGATTGGGTTGGTAGACGTTATATATGCAGTCAAGAAATTCAATATTGAGTTTTTTTTTACATTTAATGTAAGTTTATAACTCACTGATAGTATATAATAATAATATGATGTTGTATCTTTAAGGGCAATTTTCTAGATACAAATATATTGAGCTGATAATCATGCATGCCTACATCGGCATACATGTTTATCTATATATTTACCTTTCTAATTGACTACCTATGTGATTGTCAATTATAAAACCCGAGGTATGTGGACATGTAGGTAAATAGTTTATTACATATATAGATCCCTTATAGAAACCGTATCATATATTCGTTTGAAATGAATTGCGAAATCATCCTTCGCAGCAGTGATAATTTAACTAAAATGTTTGCAGTATCAAACATTTATAACATTACGTGACGGTGCGGCTACACTTGATGGTATTGTATAGAAACCTGCGAAATGTAAACAATACTCACTGGCGGCGTTACACGGATATTTTTGCGATGTGACAATTGCGGATATATCTGTGCAATCTGATCAGGGTGATTACAGACCATTTGTGCAACGTTGTCGGTTCATACTGACAGCATTACAGATGCTATTAGGCTGACTCTCCAGCATTACAGACATTGCTGTGCAGTGTGATGAGGGAAGAATGACGCCATTACCGATACACCTGTACATTGTCCAAGGACGTAGCGACAGGTTTACAGATACTCCGGCGCTGTGTCACAAGGACAGACCGCCAGCATCACAAATGCACCCGTACACTGTGACCAGGAGAGAGATAGCAGACTAACAGTATTACATGTACACCTGTGCATAGTTAACAGGACAGATTGACAGCAATGTGATCAGGCCAACCTGACAGCATTACGGATACACCTGTGCAATGTGACCAGGACTTACAGAGGCCTTACTCATTGTTCTATGTAGTGTGACCACACCAGGGTGGCAGAATAGCACAGGGCCTGCTCAGTGCGACAAGGACACACAGCATCACACATTGTTGTGTGCGCACAGTGGTCAGCAGTGTGTTTGTGAAGGTGAATGAAGGTTGGTGCAGTTCAAGAAGGATGTGTGGAGCCGTAGGGGGCAAGAAAGATATATTTTTTTAACAAAAAAAACACACCTTGTCTTTTACATGCGACACTTCTGACGACACTCATTCGGCACTCACAGCTTTAACAAAAGATGTAAAACACAAGGAGTTTGACATTCACACGATTTGTCTTCGTGCTTGATTGTGTGCATGTTAAGCTTAAAGAAGTCTTCAGCATTTGACATTTGGAGAGGTTTTTTATGTGGTTAATGAAACTTGTGCTTCCTATGTAAAATTAAAATGTTATTATCCTTTAGGCTCAACAGATGCAATCATTGAGCACATTCGTAGAGTGGAAGCGCACGTTGTATGAAGTGCCCTTCAGTAAAATGGCGCCAAATGACACAGCCATTTTGAGAAAAAACAGTTCTGTAATGCTGATTAGTGCACATGCGCAGTCGGGATCTATTCATTTAAGGGTGCCTCACCTCTTTTCTCTCTCAAAAGTCTCATTCTTCATTTGAAAGCTGTATTTACCTTGAATTTGTCTCTAACCGAGCCAGCATACGATCAGATAAGAGTAATACGGAAATACAGGTCGATTTTGTATGTACCACATTCAGCTTTTCAATGCTGACTCGAGAGTCCAGGCACATGAGCTTTCATTGGGACGTTTAATTTGTGGATTACAATATTTTGTCCGCCATCTAGGCCCTAAGAGTTAATTCAGACGCCAATAAAGAGATAATTTAGACCAAGTTCCCTGTTGCGTCCTAGTTATTGGGGCATTTTGGGGACTTCATTTAAACTGGGGTTTGGCAAGTGATGAGGGGAAGTGAGAGTGCAGAGCCTGGCCTAAAATTTGATGGGTAGAATAAGAGGAGCGCAGGGTTGTGTTAGAAAAGTCTTGCAAATAACTTAAATGGCGTCACAAACACCGTGGGATTCGATCTTGCTGAACAGTTGCACACAAAATGTAATAGTAATTTGATGGCTCTTTCTGCAATTAATAAAGCAACAGTTAAAAAACACAGTGTTTATTATTTTCAGACTGCATTGCATTTTTGGACAAATACAGCAGAGAACAAAGAAAAAGGAAAGTTCTTCGACTTATTAGAAAAAAAATAAAAAACTCTCCCGCAGGTTAAAAACGAAGTTGACACAGTTTCTAAACTCCTGCTAAAATCCTCGGTGAAAATTCCCCCACTTTATCATTGCATTGTGATGTAATAAACATATTATTAGACACGGTTTGCGGAGATATGTCTTAAATAATGCGCCTCACCTGCCACGCATGAGAAGTGAAGAGGTGTTTGTAACAGAATAAAATATTGTAAAGAATAACAGTATCTATCTATATATGTACACACATATCAAATGTTATAACAAATGCAACATTAAAGCATATTTGAGCAGCTGTGTTGAACAAAAACGTGTCTGACCTTCCCTAAGACATCATTGAGTAATAGTGTCGCTCCTACTGAAAACAGAAATAAATGCCATATAGGTATTGCTAATACCCACGCTATTTAATATAACAAAATTACACAGCAAATATTTTTTACACCGCCTTTTTATCATAGCATAATTAATTGGATAGACCACTTGTGTAATAGTGTGCATGTATGTTTTTTTCTTACTTAACAATGGCTATAAATATTAACCCATTGCTGCCAGATAATGTTTTTTTTTTTCAGCCGTTCGCTGGCACAATTCTAGGATAAATGCAGTAACATGTTTTTTTTTAATAGGGCGGTTTTGTGTTTTGTGAGAAAAGTTAAAAAAAAAATACAGTTTTTGGAGAGACAAAATGTACTTCTCACTTTCTCCATTTGTGGTTTGACAATTAAGTTATCGGCACGAAATGCTTCATCAGTCGCAGTAGGAGAGAACTTAAAAATCAGATTTTGAATTAAAAAGGCAATTTCTCTACTCCCGCCCTTTTCCATAGATAAGCCTCTCATTGCTGAGGGGGGAGGTACCACATGGGCGGGGAAGGATGACGTAACGGGTCTGCGCAGCCAATCGCGAGGCAGGGTAAGGGGGCGGGTGAAAGGATGAATGGAGGAGCAGCAGCCAAGCCTCCCTTAATGCTGAGGCGGCGCCCAGAGAGGCAGTGTGAACAGCAGAGAGCTCCCTGAGGTATCGGTGCACCAAGCATCCTCCAGGGGACCACGTCCTGCGGGAACTCTGCCCACGGACACCAGGCACCATGCCACCAGCCGCGTACCCACCAAATCCGGGATTTTTTTTTTTATTGCACTACCATTTTTTTCAATTTTTTTTGGCATTCCTGTAGGATTGACCACTTTACACGCCAAGGCGAAAGGGCCGGTGCCAGCCTCACGGGCCTCGAGGAGGCGACTTTCCGCTCCACTGCTTTGTTGGCGGCGAGGATGGATGGGACTGCCCGGCCCGATCGGCCGAGCTCTCGGACTTGTTATTCTGCAAACATGGATGGCAGGCCTCCAGCTCACGTCTGATCTCCGGCGGACCTACTGCGGCCTGGTTTGTACCTTTTTAAGTATTCTCCCTTTTCAGGACGCGTACGAAGATTTGAATGTGAAAATGTGACATCTTTCTGTCTGTCTATCTGGTTCTTCCCTATTTATAGCCCGTGCTCATCTTTCTCCATTTCTATCGCTTCTACAGCTATCGATTGTATTGATTTGTATAACTTTGACTTTTTCCAGAGAACGACTTTGTGGCCCTAGGTCGTAAAAAGTTAAATTTATTTGTCCATTCAGCTATCTATTTACAAATATGTAAACAGTTTAGTTCTAAGATTTTATCAGATGAAATGCCGTCATAAATTGCTATTTTGATTTTGTTTGTATATGTGTGTGTGTGTGTGTGTGTGTATATATATATATATATATATATATATATATATATATATATTCGTTTTCAACGCTGAATGACGTTTTTCTTGAATTTGAAAATGTGTTGCTTCTGTTTTCTTTGTTTTTTAATCTAACATAAGCCTTCCTTTGTGCCGCTGGATATATGAAGCCTATTCTGTAGATGGAGATTGTGTTGGTACCACAGGCCCGTGTTGCTTTTTCTAAGCGCCTGGGATGCGCGAGTTTAGTCGCCCTTAAATGCGTATTTTGTGTTTTTGTGCCGGCGAAGCAGTCGCCCTTCCTGTCATGTATCGTTTGTATTTTATGTACCGCCTGGAGCCCCCGGGACCTCGGAGGAGATGACACCGCGGGGGTGCGAGTTGCCGCCTTGGTTGTGGTGGGTGGATGGTGGTGACTTGAGGGGTTGGTTTTTATCTTTGGTTATCTAGCTGTATGAGTGATATCAACTCTTCATAAAGCTACATAACCGAAAGTAAAAATAACCCCATTACACGCCTTATGATGTGATGATAATGACTGAGAAGCAAGAAGACAAGAATCTCCGAGGAGCGAAAACATTCCCGTTGATGAGGACAAAAGAGGCAATCAAAAAAGGACACGAAAAATGTAAGAAAAACAGAACATTTAATATGAAGGGTAGCGATTTACACTACTTTGGCGACAACGAAAGGCATGCTTCTTTGGACATAGGCTTGATGGGCCTTGCTTAGAAAACGTGCTATGCTGTGTGTATAAGTTTTTTTTTTTTTTGCTTTCTTTTTTTTTTTATAGTTTCTGACAGAGTGTGGTCCCTTTTATCCGAAATGGTCATCTTCGAGCACGCGTCTTTACCCACAGATTAAAGAGAGGGGGGATAACAATTGAAAACGGGAGCTTGGAGAGATTCAACTAGCATTACACATGGACCCGAGCAGGCCCACACCTTGAGCTGCGATTTACGGATTTGCTAGCCAAATACACAGTCTAGCCCAGTGCTTAATTTGAGCCGGTGTTTTTTGGTGTGGAGCACCGGCACTTAGTTTTGAGGGCCGTCACTTACTAGTCTTCATTAGGCATTCACTGTAAGCAAAAGACACGTACGGGAAAGGTAGAATAAGAGAAAAATGAAAAAGTATCACAAAGGGCATAGCTGCAAGAGCGAGCTGAAGGGGGAAGGGGTGGCTGTACACAGATTAAAGGGCCCGGAGATGGCGTTAGGATTACGCTCCCTCAGTACTGTGTGCCTGTACATTAAAATGCAGCAGCCTTGTCTTTCAAAATAGACCTTTAGGCACAGCACACATTTATTTACAAATTAAGCACTGTGATCCAGTCAAAACAACAATTTTAATGAAACATTTACTGATACAATCTCATGTTTTTCCTAATTTTATATCCAAACTCTTTACATTTGTAGTTGCGTGGACATATAATATTGTTGTTTAGCTATTGCCTATACACCAACAGCAAACATTTCAAAACCCGTATTTCACGACCATTATTTATTTTCTATAATTCGCTAATATTACATAATTTTCGTGAAAAATAATTGTTCATCAATGGTAAGGCGTGGGCAGCAGTGTAGTTCTCGTTTGCGGTCACTCACTTTTTGCCTTTTTGAGTGCGTGCTTTATCATCAGGCCACAAACAGGCCGCAGAGTCATTACAGAGTTGTAATTGGTATTATAGGGGTCGTATCAGTCTTTGGAATCAGGAGGTCGTTACAGTCATCATGGGCGTTGTGAACAGAAACATCCGCGTGTCACTGTGAGGTCATAATACCCGAACCCTCGCCACATCTGAATGTTTGTGCTTTTGATTTCCAAAAGTCCAGAGAAGGCCTCATTGGTGCAAGGCCCTCATTTATTTTATTCAGGTTTCCTACTGGTCGAAATCCTTAAATGGATTTATATCATTTATTAGTCCCAACACTGCAGTCCCTGTAACATTAGGTGTTTGAGCGAAACCACATAGTGGGCTGTGATGTTCCTCGCTGTCTTCAGGAAGTGTAATAAATATATATTACACTCAGCATAGCTGCGCTTGTATAGGCACAGCATATGTATATAAATAAATGTATTCAGTAATATTTAATTGACTGTGCTACAGTTTGATTTGATGTCTACACTGATGACCCTTCACATGTCTCTTTCGCAACACAGTCCTAACATACATAGTATAATATAGAGATTGCAACTGGAATGTATATAATGCAGAATAAATTATCCTAAAGTACATACTAATATGATAATCTGTATGACGAAGAAACTCTTAAAAATAAAGTAGTCAACAAAGAATTTCAAACTAGCAAAGACCAACTTCTCACTTAAACCCTCCTGGATGCAATTATGCTTCATCTATGTTTTATTCTTAATATTTTGAAAGAAAATATGCCAGTAATAACATTTTTTTCACTCTAAGGCTTACCTGACTGTACATTGGGTTTCCTTTTCTCTTTCTGCTGCTCTGTTCTCTGTTAAATATTCCAGATATTTAACTTGCACATTGTGTCTGAGACATTCCTTCCTGTTGTTTTAATGTATAATTTGTACGCAAAGCTTTTTGTGTGTTAGAATCATGCGAATGTCTGTAAAAATATGGAAGTGTAAACAATGTAAATTCTAAGAGGAATCAACGTGTATTTAAAAAATAACATAGCATAGCATTAACAAATGTCCAGATTCTTAAGATAACTGTGTAAAACCACAAGATCTTGTAATATTCTACAAAGAAACGCCGCATTTTACATTAGTGTTTGCTATTTTAATTAAAAAACTGTATATGTTAATATTTATCATCTAATTATGGCATTTTTTTGGAAGGTTGGATAAAAAAAAAGAGCAATGTCTGTGATTTCAAACTACAGATACTTAGGAGGCATGTGGTTTGTGGCTTCTTCTGTATTTGAACATTCATTGCACTGCAGTGAATGCGTAGTAGGAGCTATTAACGGTGGTTGTACCCTTGGACCAACTTTATACCACTCCCCTGTGGGTAGGCCAGTGTTAGAAATCACTACTTTTCCCACTAGCGTTATCATTTCGCAATGGGCCAGTAATGGCGCCTTCAAGGTCTCATGTTTGGCGGATCTAGTCCTTGATTTAGTGCCATAGCCGACCAAAGTTCTTTTCAAGAGCACATGAAGGTGACACAATGCTCCTGCCAGACACATACCCTTGTATTTCAACATTCAAGTAATCTTGTCTTCCATCCAAGGTCTACAAAATTAAATTGCGTGCTCGCCTTCTTTGTCCATCTGGATTGCAGGCTTTGATTCTACTGGTTATGTCAAAGATTTCACATTGCTCAGTTGGTTTATATTATGCCATTTCCCTAAGAATGTAGGCTATTTGCTTTGTTGCCCAAAACTTGATTACTGTATTATCACATTAATGCAACTATCTCTCTTGCAAAAGTGTTGTTTTTGTAAATTCTAGAATAAAAAAGTTGCTTTCAAGAGTATCCACAATCCTAGTATTCCAAAAGGAAATATGCAGCAAATTTAATATGTTCCCAGTATTTTAGAATGGGTTTCGCTGGAACTGTTCCTTCTTAAATATATTGAGTAATTGAGTTTGAAAACTCAAATCTGTACAAAATTGTTAACTTTTTATAGTATGAAAGCATTTACGCAGACTTAGGGACTAATTTAGAGTTGCTTGGACTGTGAAGAAAATTTCACCCGCTTGGAGTATACTCATATTTCTTAGAGCTGGTATAGCATTTCCCAGATTCCGCGTACAAAACAATCTAATATTTAGAGTGCCATGTTGCACAGTGACTGAATTACTTCTGTGATAATAGTTGTGTTGTAAGGTGAGGATATTTAGGCTGTGCTTAGAATGCCAATTTGGGCACTTACCCTTGATCCTTTTGTGTGTTTTGTAACTGGCATAAAACAACATGGTTGCATTTCATTAAGACTTTCACAAATTTTATTGGTTGTATTTCCCTTTATCTCCACAACAAGGTTACTCACTCCGGAATGGGGCTCGATTAATTGGATAATATGTTGCGGTAGACCCCAGCAAGAACCTTTCACCGTTGTGGTTTATTTGTCAACCACACTGTATGCTTGTGGTTTATCAGTAGTGCCACCATCTTTGTAAAATGGCCATTATAGAAAGTGACTGATGGGAAGTCATCTGGTACTCCTGGTTAAGGCCTAGCTTGTCGCACATTGTTTTTCCCTTAATAGCTTTCCAGCCAATAATCAGCGATTTAAAATATTTTGCGAGTATGACTCTCCGTTTCAAGCTGTACAGTTACAGCAGTCTCTTAAACAACAAATTATGCCTTTTCTTCAGTTTAACAATCCGTTTTTTTTCCCCTCAATCAGCAAAATAATGGGTCCTTTCAACTACAAAACCATTCATGGTATTCGATGGAACTACTTCTGTTAGGTTCTTATCACGTCACAGCAGTAAGGAATCCAGATCTTGGAACCCCAAAATCACAGCAGCTCTTAAACCATGTTGCTGAGTTTAGTATAATGCTTTGGGCTTAGTTTTGGAACGATTTATTTTAATGCAAAATCTAACTGTCCAATGCTGTAATTTTTCTCAGTTTATGAAACCGCAAACTGAAACTGCTTTAACCAGCATCAAAATCAGAGCTCTTACTTTGTGCCAACAAGACATCTTTCAATAGTTTATGACTTCGTCTCACCTACTAAGAGCGAACAGGCCATATACACAGTTACCGCAGAGAAACGTATGCATCTCGGTTAACAACGATGTTCAAATCTCCTATCAAAGCAAATATAAAATGTTGGTTATTCTGAAAGCCTCAATTATGTTACTAGATAATTCTTTCAAAGCCACAACAAACGTGGGATTTTTTTAAACCTGTTTATTTGAGTCCCATTGACCATATGTTCCAGGCTTGCTGTGCATAACAATTCACTGAAGGAGACCCACCATGAAATTCCTTATATTAAGTCAATACATAAAATACAAACTGCAAATATCTGACAAATTTCCTGTAAATTGCCTAGACTGTATTTGTTTAGTTTGGCAGGTAGTTCGGGTGAATTGGTATTCAAAAGCTTGTCTTAAAATGTTCCAAGTATATAAAAAAACTAACCAGGTGTTACTTTTCCATCTTGGAAAGTCAGAGAAAGCTGGGGCCGATCAACACACTTGCAAACTTCTCAAGTTTTAAACACGATGACTATATGGCAGCCAGTTACAGAAACTGTTAAAGTGATAGCATTACAACCTTTAATGATTGATTAGACCATGACCTTTTCATAGTTTCCAGGTCCCCAAAAGATTAATAACTAATGCCATTCACATACCCCTGGAGGTAGCGTGGTAGGTTCTAACAAACCTTAATCCTTATAATATGGCAATATGTCCAGAAGCTATGTCGGCTGCTGATGCAGAAAGATCAGTGATACTATTCTCATCAATTGTTACATAATAACCTACTAGCACAAGCACATAAAAAACCTTTCAGTCTTATCTGGTTCAGCCAAGTGTCACTTTCATCTTCCTAAGGCAAGAATGTCCAACATGGGTCTTGGGTGGTGCTGCTGGTCAGTTTCCAAGCTAACCACCAATTATTTGCAAATGTTTAATACACTGCAAGTGAATTTATCTTTTTGCCAGAATCCTACAAATTTGGCAGTTATCTATCCATCAATATTAACCTAGATGGACAGCGTCATCTTACAGTCTACAAACAATGCTTGCAACCATCCCAGATTAAAAGGGGGTCTTGTGGTAGATGGTTGTTACAACCTGTGGGCCTGATTCACAAACGTTTGCCAAAATCAGGTGTAATGTACTCTTTTAGCACCATCTCCGTAGTGCTGGCTTACTGTTTATAGTACAACCTTCTTACTAATGGGTGCATCTGCAATTCAGAGAGAATGTGACACCCACTGATTGCAGCACTGTTGTGAATAAGGCTATGTTGTGTCTACTTGCTGTCGAAACCAAAGTGTTAGTAAAATGATTTTCACTCTTTGAAAAATGTTCTCATTACTTTTTGTTTTCTGTTTTTAGGTGGGAATGTAATGTGATGGCATCAAGTGAACTCTGGTAACATCAAGGCTTTTCAAGCAGGGTTTTTGAAACAATTGATTTATATTTTTGAGTTAATTGTAAATTATTGTGGTACAGCATGAAAAATACAGCAATCTGAAACATTTTCTTTTACTCCACAAACTATATAACGGAGATGACAAAACTCTACTGGACACATTATAAAAGTGTGTTTAATTTGCTTGTTTTCTACTTTTAGGGCGAGTAAAAGTTCAGACAAGAGATGATGTGCTTTCATCCATACAGAGATGTTCCTTTATGCACTGAAAGCAGATGCTCTTCACGTACCCACAGACGAAGTGTCACAAAGAACAATCGCCTCGCCTTCTCTCATGCTGTAGAAACAAATGGTGGCCAAAATCGGACAGATGAATTGGAGCAACGGAGGATCCTAGAAGCTTCCTTCCAACATGAGATGTTGACAATCTCCGGTATTAACCGAAGATTCTCAACAAAGGAATAACATCATCTTCCTGCTTTGCATCAAGGCGAGAAGTACGCTGTCTGTGGCCTTAAGAAGATATTTAATTTGGTGAGTACTGAAATCAGCCCCACAGACATAGAGTAGCGTTGTTCTCATATGAAACCAACACAATCACACCTCAAAATAAGGAGAAAAGTCATGCAGAGATATAGTTAGAAAAGTTCAGGGAAGATACAGTGCCCACTGATTTCAAGTCTCTCTTTAATCTGTGGGAAACTGGAAAACGCCAAACTACAAACATGACCAATCCTGTTACAAAAATAGGATTAATGCAATTTTACAAACTCTTCCTAATTTTTTTTCCTACAATTTCTAGTAAAATGTACGAGTCTGTGCTGTAGTGACTCCCTAGTGACACATCTAATCCGCACTTATAAACATTGCTGAGATTGTAAGGAGTTTGTTTTATTTCTGTCCCTGTCAAAATTCAGATTCGGTAAGTTCATGGTTGCCACATTACTACATGTACAACATACGATAAATGTGAAATATGCAAACTCTGAGATTTCTTGAGCTGGTATGTCAATGAGTCAAAATATGAAAGCACTTTGGCCCAGTGGATGTTGGGGATGCATCATTGTTAGAGCAATGGGAAATGGCAAAGAACCAGAAGAAGTAGATAATAACTAAACCGCAGTCAATATCACGATCGAGGTGGACTCTAATATTGCTGTTAACCAGCATTCCCTTTCTTTGATATAACTTTCAGATGTGACCTTACGGAGCCATAAACAGGCACCTTGTAAAGCTTAATTTGCGAATGGACATTTCTGCAAAAGAGGTGTTTATGAAAAACATTTCTACAAAAAAAAATTTGTAGTAAATTTGCCTTTTAAAAACTGATTTTCTCAGAGACAATCCTGTAGGGATAGTTTTCAATTTTTTGTTAAAATTCTAAAACATAATAATCTTCAAAGCTTTTTAAATCTTTTAAGATAAACCTTTCAGATAAAGAGTTCAATGTAGATGGACCATCTTAAGAGACGTATTTGGACAAATTGGGACATCACAAATACCAACACAGACATCTTTCACAGTAGGAAACAAAACAATTGGACTGTGCCCACCACCTCTTTGAAAAGGAAACTAATTCTGCACCAAACTATACCTGATATGGGGCCTATGGAGCTAAAAATATACATATTATTGGCACGCAATAAATATTCTGCCATAATGCTGCAATTTGTAAGATACTGAAGTAAATCTACAAAGCAAGTAGTATAGAATGACAGTATCCTATTGCTGGCAGGGTCAGGGCGCCCACATTGACTCTCAGCTTGTCGAAACAGGACAATCTTTATCCTCCATGCTTGAAATGATAACAGTTTCATACCTGTGGGCTGGCAGTGAGCGCATTTCACACTGGGATTATACTGTAATCAGATGAATAGGAGAACTAAGCTGTTTTATAATGCAGGCAGTAGGTCTTCATCTTTACTGAATTACATGGTCTCTCTAGGGCTTGTTCTTGTTGATTTTGCAATTAGAGCTAAGCTGCCTATTTTCGTGTTCTCTTCCATTGTGTCTATTTTAGATATAGAGGTTCTTTTTCAGGAGCTGCACTGCAAATAGGTTTTGATCCAGTTTTGGTTTGTGATGGACGTGTGCTTCTGTTTGTCTTCTGATTTTTACTGTTCGGGAGTATTTAGTTGGATTGCGTTCTGTATTCTGTAGTTGATATGGAAGATCAAGCAATAATTCTTGTCTTCATAGCAGATGTGTTTTATGGTAGAGAACCAGCATTGCCCAGGGGTGTAACATAGGCTCCTGTGGCGCATGCAGGCCCAACCCATTCAGGGGGTTCCCATTGACCCCAAGACTAATTAATGTCTGTGCAATATGGGAAACTCAGGGGGCCCTCATCGCATTTTGCAGTTGTGGCCCACCATTTTTAGTTATGCTGCTGGCATTGCCCTCTGTAAAGTAGATACAGAGAGGAATATGGGGCACAGGTATTGGTAGTGTTTAATTTGTCCCTATGACTGTGTACATGGCACTCCTTTCTAGGGACCGGGGCTTATTTTTCATCCCCAGACTTTCAGTAATTTAGAGTGAAAATAGAGGCCAAAAAAAGAAACCTGCAAGAGTAAGATAAAAGAAACAGGAAGCGTTGGGTGGTGGAAAACAGACGCATGAGGTGGAATTAAGACAAGGCAGCCTTGATAGTAGCCACCTCCAGATGGACTCTAGGAAAACAACCTTTGGCTCCAATACTTTTTAAAATATAAATTGAGCACTGAGTGTTGCTATTGCAGATAGCAACACTCTGCAATAACAAAATGAAGGAAGCTGCAGCCCAGCAACCCACTCTTGAGAAAATTTCAAACAATCAAGAATCAAAAATCCCTTCCTTAAGGAAAAAGGTGTGATTAAGTAAAGATGGAAAGGGACATGAATGCCCCCTTAGTCAGTCACGCCTCCAACTGTTGGAGACCTACATTAGTTGCATCTCAACTCCTCACCACCTTCTACTGAAAGCCTCCTTACAATTTGAACCTATTTGTCATAAAGCGACCACAAGGTGACATGCTTGGAGCTAACAAACACAACAAAAGTAAGTAGGTAAAGAAATAAAGAAAATAAAGAAATATGAGTAAAGACACTATGTCATTCCTTAAGAACTCTTCACCGTGAAAAGAGGCCAAGTTTAGGGTGAAAAGAGACCCTTCCTTGGGGATTCTTCACAGAATCAGGTGTGCGTATGCCCACATTTGCTGCATAACCATCAAGAAAGACTCATGCACACAGTGCGCTCGATCTCACAGTCTGATAACAGTTGCTGGTCACGTTTTCCCATTTCACGCCTATACAGGCTACAACATCAGACCTACAGAAGTAGGAATCACAGGATCTCAACCATTTAAGGTTTCACTTTCCAACCTATGAAAGGGCTACTACCATCCGGCAACTGCCAAAAATGCACATAATATGCTACAGCCTCCACTTTAGTGGAACGTACAAACACAGATTCCGTAAACCAGGACTTACACATACACAACACGATGTACTCCCATCAGCCACTAACATTGGAATGATCTAATAGTCTGTCTAATTATAATTTAACTAGCATAGTTTTGATAATGAGGAAATTTTTATAACTTCACCGGGGTGTAAAGATGGTCGCCTGGCAAAACATAATTTTCGAGTAAACATTTATGAAAAATACGTTTTAATGTAAACATTTCAACAACAAAACACGTTTGCAGTTCATTTGCCTTCTACAATATATTTTTTTGTGGAGTCTATTTCCTCAAAGTCTCCTTTCGCTGCAATTTGTCTAGTGTTTTTGTTAAAATTCGCAAACATTATAATACTCGCAATACTTAGAATATTTTGGAATAAATCCTTCCGAACATTTTCAGAGGCACACCACTATACATGATCTTCCACCAGCCACAACATAGGGAGGTCAACAACTGCAGAGCATGTCATCAGCGAAGGAACGGGTAGGAAGTGCAGAGAAATATTCAACTGGACACACCTCACTCCCACCCGAGTGAACCCATGTCAACTACAGAGCTTAGAAATGCCGACACATGGACAGAAGTCATCTTGTTTCACACACAGGCGTCAAAGTCACATATATCCCAGAATCTACCCATCATACTTCCCAAAACAGACCCTTCTTAATATTCTTTGTACCTCCAGGACATGACCCCCCCATCTACACATACGGGGGGTATGGGGAGGATTCCATGAATCAATTGAATCAACTGCCAAGGTAGTTGTCTACACATACACAATCACACACATGCGCTTGCTCCCTCAGTGTGTGTGTGTACACATATATATGTAGATATATATATGATAACTGTCAATAAGCTTAAACCTTAAGCTACACACGAAAAACTATAGACTTACTGACAGTCACACTACACCGTAAACTTTTTAAATCGACCATTCCATTAATAAACACCCCTTAAGTATTTTTTCAGTCTTTTTACTTTCTACTTTACTTTACAGTCAATTAAGGCTTATCATTGATCGAGGGTGAGAATGTGTGTGACACTACATATAAGTATGATCCTACTGCTGCTATTCACATAACTAAATTAAACCACCAACCCTCTTGCTCTGGAGTAGTATGCTACACATAAGCAAGGCGCTTCAATGCCAAATCAGGGGTAGAGAGTACTATATAAATAACCAGTACACAAATTTGCCTTTAGAATGCGCCTAACATTAAATGACACCTCAGGTGTGCACACAGAAGCCTGCTAACTGCATGTTATGAAATAAATGAAAAGGTTGCAATATTTTTGTGGCTGTAATGATCACAAATACTTTTTTGCCTTTTTTTTATTGTCAGTGTTTTATTACTTGTACATATTTATCTTAATTTCAACTGTGTCTCATTCCAGTAATCCTGCATGTGTTTCCTCTACAAGATAGTTGAATGTATAGACATGGTTAATATTTTTTCTTTTTCTTTCATCAAGCTTTCCCCAGATTTCAAAAGACAACAGAAGCACGCACAAGATAATACGTGGGAGGAAGGTTCCCGACAAGGGTGGGATGTATATTGTCCATATCTTTAACAGCATTCTTTGTTCTTTTCTCCCGGATATGATATGGTCTATTTAGTGAGTGAAATCTCAGTATCTATCCAGGCATCATCAGACAATGTCTTTACTCCTTGTTGGCAGTGGTTACTGGTGATGCAAGACTGGTTAAAGGTAAATTGACTTTTTTTTTTACACTGGACGAAATCTCTAAACTCCTGTGCTGTGACTTGTTATGTAAGTATACGTTTTTAACGTACAATACCTATTTTTTATTTTTTTTGCATACAGCTGCTAAAAAATGTAACTGCCCTAAATTTTATCTGACAGTCCAATATTATAGTGGCTAATTGCACTGGGGTAATGAAAAATATTGGCCACCAGCAGAATATATTGATGGGCCCCATGAGTCTCCCACATCTCACAACCTCCTGGATAGTCTTTGGTCTTGGGCTCCCACTGGGGCTACCCGGGCATCTGTTATATCACTGGCTCACTGCCCATTTGTTGGATCATTGTATTTAGCTGGTACAAACAGCACTGTCCCTGAAAAATCCACATAGTCCGTGAAGAAGCTATCAATTCAGTTCTGAAGTCCCCTGCACCATTGTGAAGTTTGTGTGACCAAGGTTACTTTCCCCATTGGCCCACGTTCTGCAGGTTCAATCCAAGATGTCCGCTGGAGTCTTCTGAATACTTGAATGCCTGGGCAATGTTGACAGAAATGTAGTAGCTAAGAGCGTGCTTTACTTTCCCTGGTCACCTCCCTTTGCTACTTACTGTCCGCCAAACCCATGACGTAAAAAAGAACCACCAGCTCTTTAGAAAGCATCTCGAAATTGTCTCGTCCATGCGCCTTTAGCGAATGCAAGCACTATGCTTGATAAGATAAGGTAGGATCAAATGCTGCAGAAAATAAACATTCCTGCGATGTCTACACAACAAAAATAAACATATAGCAAACCTTTGCACCCCAGAGTCTGGTACAAACAACAGATGTTACTCAAAAATACACTTATGCGGCAGTGAGAGCTGATTGCACCAACTAATGAATGCCACTTTAAAATCTCCATTCATTACTATCCACTTGTTTCATTATCCTCCGAATTCTCTCATTTAGGAAAAGTGTCCTTTAAAAGTATATTATTTGCCACATTGATGATCTAATTGAAAGGAAAAGGGTGAGAAATTGAAAAAATACAGTTTTGGTTTGTATGGCTAGCTTTCACGCTACACAAATTTTGAAATCCAAATTTTTAAATCAATTTTAAATCTTATTGAGTCAGGCCTCGTATATATATAGGCAAGTCCTTAAAAACTCTTATGCACCAAATTCCTCTATACGTCAAGAAATAACTAGCATTATGCCCGAAAAGTGCTCTCTGTGACTGAGGAAATTGTGCCACAATATCAGCAAAATGTTCCCTTTCCTGTATGAATTATCGAGTAGAGGTGACTACCACAAAGTCAAACCCCATGCAGAACACTTACCATGCAACCACCACCACAACTACACTTACAAAGCATGCACATTCGCTTTAATTATATTTATGATTACAACGCATACACTGATGCATTAAAGGACTCTTGCAAACCAAATACACTAACGTATATTCATATTAAAATATCTATATTTATATACATATATTTTCATATATATGAATGTGTATAAACATATATATGTTTTGAAAATATACATACAGGTCTGTAAGGCTATATATATATATATATATATATATATATATATATATATATATATATATATATATATATATATATATATATATATATATATATATATATATATATATATATATATGTGTATGTACACATATACATTTTATCCTATACAGTATACCCCACACTCCCTAAAACCCTCCCTAAACCTACATCCAAACCAGCCGTGAAATCTTAAAACCATTCCTATCCCTATAACCCATCACTCTGTGAAACCTATACACTCCTAACCATCACTATAACCTACCCATCCTTGAAACCTAAAAATCATTTACTATGCCTTTAGTCCAACCCATCCCTAAAACTACTTTCTAACATTTCACCAACCCATTCCTATGGCTAAAAAACTACCATCTCTTTACCACACCATCCATGAAACCTAAAAACTCATTGCTACCCATTTGCTCCACTCATTCCTAAAATCTAACAGAAAATCGACCCCTGTAAACTACCCATCTCTAAAACCTATGAGGTGAAACATTTTCAACTCATAGCTAACTCATACCTGAAACCTAAAAACATGTATAGCTTCTAAACACCTTTATTAGCCCTGTCCACCATCCCCCTAGCTGATGAATGTGCTGTAGTTGTAATGCGTCGTATCCCTTCTCATTGTTACTTGCCTTGTTGCAGTGGTAACTGCATTGTATGTGTACTGTGGTGGTCCATGTTGGACTGTATGCATTGTAATGGTGTAACACTGAATTATCACTAAATTATCAGCTGTAATTCAATTGATAAATAGTTATTTTGTCCCAAAGCCCCAGTTTACCAGTTTAATACATTCATTGTCATCTACAAATATCAGCCTTCATTTTTGGTCTCAATCATCACTTATAAGACCTGAATTTGCCACCAAATAAGTTTTTCATTATTTGTAAACTTACACATTTATTCCAAAATATTAGCTTGTCATTTTCTAACAATGCATTTGTCATTTTTCATCATGACAGGCATTGACATCATGTGCTGAAGAACCCCATAATTAGGTAATCATTATCTACATGCACTCCATGCACTCCATGCAGCCCCGTACGCCAGCCTCAATACGATGTGTCCCTTTTCATATGCCAGTCTTGCCATGAAGGTCCATTGTCCCCCTACGCGTCTGCCTTGCCATGATTTGTATGTTTCCCCCATTGGACAGTGATGCCATGCAGTGCCCACTTCCCATGTTGACCACCATATTATGATGTGCTCTCCTGTTCTCCATTTGCCAGACGGCCTTGTCAGTATATGCCAATTCCCCTGTGTGCCAGTCACTCTTTGAGTTGTCCATTTGCCCCAAGATTCATTCAAACTGTGATGTGCCCCTGTTCTCGTGCATGCCAATTATGCAATCATATGCCCATTTCCCCCTCTGATATCTAAGCACCTAAAAAATAATATACTCCATATACCAGTCATGTTAAGATGAACTATCTCCTTCATAAGCTAAGCGGATGCAAAGTGTCCATTTACCTCGCCTTACAGCCGTCTTCTGACGTGCCCATATCCCTTATGTGCCACCCATGGATGAGGTACCTGGTTCTCTCCTGTACCAGCCACGTTATGATGTGCACTATACCTACATTTATAAGCTATGTCATTAAGTACTCTTATCCGTACTGATGCAAGGCAGCCGTTGCCATGGCACTATTTTTCAGGCAGCTTTCCTGATTGTTTTTATTTAGCACTGGTACTACCCCATACTAAACAATAAAAGTGGATCCTTCCTCCCCTGCCATCTCCAGGCTGGCACACAACTTGCTTTCTTCTTTGAGGTTCTTTTACTGATTGCGTTTAATAGGGCACCAACTACCTCCCCAGAAATAGCCCACCTACTCAGTTACAGTGAGGCTGTAAAGCTGTGCTTTAAACTGAGGTTGCCCCTTCAAACCTGCAGATCGTCACTATGCCAATTTAACATCACCATGATCCCCCAGACTTATTCAACTCGACTGGTCAGCTGCTGTTGATTCAGTTGACTATTCTACTCTCATGAATACCATTGAGTTACTAGCACATAACATAGGTTATTTCTGCCTCTCTGTAATCCTCACTAACGTCATCTCCTGTGTGGTTGTGTAGGTCAGCTACTTTCCTCACCTTACACTTCACTGGGTGATACCATGTTCAGCTTTTAGCTTTTCATACCACCCATAGGCAATCTCCCCCCCTCCCCCTTCCCGGTGTTGTTCCTGCCATGATTATCCCTTGTTGCCTGAAAGGCCGCACACTCCATAATGTGTGCCTTACTCCCACATGCCAGCAAGGCCTTGGTCTGTCTCTGTTCTTTATATACGTGTGATTGCATGATGTGCCCCTTCTCCCCATTTGCTGGCCATGCCACAGTGCTCCCAACCTCACCATGTTAGCCACGTCGTAATTTGACCCTAACTTCACCAAATGCCAAGCAGTGCAAAGAGGTTCACATGCACTCAGTGCCACTCACTGTGCCAATGCCACTGCTCATAGGTTGGATCTTCTACGGCAGCAGATCTGCTCTCCCCTACAGATGGATGCGCAGGGGAGGGACTGGAACTGAACCCATGGCTCAGTGACACAGACAGAAACAGGAAGCACCCACTGACTGTCAGCCCTCAGTTAATCAAGGAAGGAGAAGAGAATTTGAGACATCCTTTTCTAGACAGAGGACGTTTCTATTAACTGCCATAAGAACAGAGAACAACATATTCCATCCCTTCATTAGCACTTTAACTCCCATTCCATATGAGGTATCTAGCCATAGCTTTATGCGTCCTCTGTTGACACATGCACAAGCTTCAAGTAAGATACAAAAAGGAAACTGATGCCTTGAAATATATTTACTGGGTCTTAGTAGAAAAATTAAGTTACACAATCAATAAATGCAATGTAATTTGTCAATCAATAATATGAGAGATCAACCATTATTTATTGAAATATATTCAAGTCGTGGGTTTAGTCATCGTCACATTGCCTGTGACTAATGAATTTTAATTGTAATCGAAAGGTAATCCTACTCAGTGCTTTATTTGTAAAGTAATAAGGGCCGCTACCCAGCAACGCTCAGAGACCCACTGAGGCACTATAAAATGTCAATAAGCAGAATACCAAGGGTGCATAGTCCTGAACCCACCGCAAGCCTCTTTATTTAGCTGCCAGGCACTCCCTGCTCTGTTACCACACTCCTGCAGTTTTCTGCTTTCTTACTTGGTGACAGATTTTCTGTTTTTCTCTTCTTCCGTCATTCTGTTTTATGTGTATTTCCCTCTCTTGCGCCCAGGAAATGTCCGTGGAGGGAAAATAAGAGCTGATCCCCAAGAATAAGGGCTTGTGTCGCCTACTGGCATCCACCATCTCACATTAAGCAATGATACTACTAGAATCAAAGGTAATGGAAAGTTTCCTTTGCTGAATCCCAAAAGGTAAAATATACCCTGAGGCGGTTGACACATTCTATACTCTATTGTATTAAACAGCAGTAGTTCTGAACTGTTTCGAAATGCTGGTAGGACATGCACAGAAGTAGTAAGTGGTCACACAATGGAGAGTTCTAACCACTACCATTATGGCCCAAGCATAAAGTTGGAAAGGTGGTGTGTTTTTTTTCACCAAAAGCTCTGGGTCCTGCTGGCGGTGTAGTCTTTCATTCCAAGAGAACAATGGCATTTCATCTTTCTATAAAAAAAATTAGACTCTCTATCATGTCTGTAAGAAGAGGAAATAATATAGCTAATTGCAAGACATCGATTTCATCTAAGTACACCCTTGGGATATCATAAAAATGCCTTCCAAGAAAAATGTTCTTATTAATGGGATTCATTCAATGGAGGAAAGTCTCCTGATTAACAGCATCTACCTTATAGATATCAGCCATCATTTCTCAAATCCGTATGATTCTCACATAGGCCTGTATGGAAGTATGGGAATTTATAAAATCATAGAATTATAAACATCTGCATTTCGAAAAACCCTGTGAACTTTGTACCATTCAAACAGAACAAGACAATATAAAGTAATTCTTCCATGGAACATACTTCTATTAATACTCATTTTTTGTTGGGTTGAAGTGAAGCAGTTGGTCTGTTAAATACAGATATTAATTCCAGGAGTTTTACAGGTAATGCTGTGGAGAGTAAAAGGGGTGGTTGTTAATAGATATCCGTATAGTTGTACCCAGTGTCTGTCGACAAGGTTCCCCTTGTTTCTCAAGATATAAGCATGAGATAAATTTAGTTTTACCTAATTGAACTGGGCATTATTTCCAGTGGTTGATCTGAAAAACAAACATAGGTAATGCTGGTGCTTAGTTTATGGTGATGTTTGCATCAGTGGGTGATGATCTTTGTTTTTGTGGTTATTTTTCTTTACCAGAAGTGCAAGAATGTTACGAGTACTAAAGATTGGATGCCATAAGAATCCAGACAGGTGTTGTCACTTGATAAGTAACCTTAGGATTCCAAAATAGTTCTGAGAGCCATCGGAATGTGGGGGTGCAACCAGACGGAAAATGCCTGAGTTGTAAAACTCTTTAAACTTCTGGAGTACCCATTTTCTGTGGAAATCGTACAGATCTATGACACTATTCTGGAGTGTTTCAAGGCAGTGCTTGATCTTGAAGTGAATTCGCACGAACAGTGATGCAAGTAGCTGTACCTATCTCACTTTTAATCATTCTTGCTCTTTCTATAAGAATTTCTTGTTGTCTAAAAGAGTTATAGGACTGCAGACTCCTGTGGCCTTTCTTGTGTGGTCCTGAACTACGTAACAAGGATAAATATATGAAACACCATATTATAAGAATCTTTGGGGTAAATGAGAATAGCTAGACTGTGGTCTCTAAATCCTTTGGTTCTAGAAGCTGGTTTGTTACCTCTGATGGCTCCTTTTCTCTTTCAGTTACTTTGTTTCCATCCCACTGGCTACTTGTAATGTTTGACCTTTTTGAAGAAGGATATTTGATTACACCTGTTAGCCTGGCCTGTTGATAACAACATGAGTAGTGAGAAAAGATATCTAAAGGGCCTAGTCTTAGAAGTCCACAGAAGCAACCTAAAACAATACAGATTTTTCATAATTATTTTGGTTGTAGGTTTGTATTACTTTGGGGTTTTTCATACCATATTGGTTTTATGTTTGATCATTCCCCAAAGACATATGCCGCATATGAATTTGCAGAATCTGCCTCTTCTAAACACGCCTTTTTCTGAACAATTTAAATCTTCCAAATGGTGTTCAGTAGGTCCCCTTTGATAGCATATTTTCTTTTTTCTTTTTTCAATTATTTTTTAAATTAAAATACATATTCTGACTGGGTGTGATATCTATTCCTAAGAATTTACCAAAGGAAAAGCATGTGCCTTGAAACAAGCAATAATTTAAGACAGAGTAATCTATAGAACATGTCTTACCTTTTTTGTTGCTGAATAGTTGGTGCTTCTTCAACTCAGTTTATTCCAATACCAGTGTCCATGTTCAACGTATGGGAATCTTATGGGTTATTTATTGTCAGACTGTTTGCCTGATCTTCCTAATTTTACACACAAACTAAGAATATATAAGGGGGTAGGGTCCAATGAGCCAACAGCTAGCTTTAGAAACTACCGGCTACAGTTTGATTTGTCTATTCCACGTTTGCTAAATAATGTGATCATGAATACATCAAGAGATCACCGTACTTCACCGTTCCCTTGGTTGCCCAAATTAGCAATTGGCCTCGACAAAAATCTTGGAAATGCTCACTTATCTGTCAGACAGGTCGTTCAATGGCTTGCTTATTAATTTACCTTATTTTACAGCACTCAAAGAGAAGCCTAGGATCTTCTAGGTGATTTCTGAATCTTCAACGTACAATTTTAGATATGTGAGCTTTTCTGGTCTCCCTCCCCCTAACCAGTTACTGCAATCGTTTTATAACTAAGGGCCATTAGGATCAGTGGTAGACCTCTGTGATTCATGTAAATCAGTGATTCTTGGATCCCGCTCTTCTAGTAATGACTTCTCTACTAATTGAATCAATGCCCTTCTGTGAAGTCCTTCTCCTTTGGAAATCAAACCAGCTGAGAACCTCTCATTAGAATATATATTTTTTTTTTTCTTCATTGCATTATCATGTTCTATCATGCCTAATTCCTGATCATCCTATGTGCCAATCCTGAAGCTGGAGGAATGGAAATGGACAAAAAATGGACAAACTAGAGCAAAGTAAGCATAAGAAGAATAGACTGTAGTTGAATGCTTTTAAACTCTATCACTAAATCAAAGTCAGCAATGAATCCTTCATTTTTAGGATCCCAAATGAAGGTTATATTCAATGTTTAGCTATTTGTTATTATTCATTATCATGTACTGCCATTGTCCTCTTGTTGGAAGCAGTAATTTTTTTTACAAAGATATCTGATTATTTACCATTAATAATTGCTTTGTCGTCTGATTTCCTATCATTACCTTTCGGTCAACAGGAGGCAATAAACCCAACAAGTTTAGGCCTAACTGTCTGAAGAAAGTCTTCCTCTTAGCCAAGATTTTACATGAAGTTCATTTTAGAACCAGGCAACAGATTTTACCAATCCGTAGCTTGGCGTGAGTGGACTACCAATCTCTTTTTTCCAGTGGTGCAATGAAAATTAAGGGCCTACTTGCAAAGTACATAGTGCCCCCGCGGACTCGGGTAGGAGCTCTCAGGCCATGCTACAGTGCTAACGGGGTGCCCTTTGTGCACGCTCCCACCATACACCACGGGGACCTATGTTATGCCTCTGCTTTTTTTTCATATCACCATCTATTCTGAATTTCACATCCCTCAGACCTAGGAAGCTCAGTTTATCAATAAAAAGCTCAGCAACATATGTATTTTCCTTCATTTAACCCTCCCTTGAAACATTCATTCATTAAGTGACTTTGTCTTTTTGTTTGTTGCAAGTCCTTTTCTCAGGATCTGGTTACTGAAAGCATCTGTCTTCCTCAGTGCCAATTACACTATTTTCCAGGGCCTCATGTACCACGACACAGTAAAGGAAGACCGGTTTACTCGCTTTGCAAACCTGACTTTGTAGAGGTTAATATGTCCAGATATCATGACTTACTTTAGGTGGCGCTTTGGAGCTCATATACCATAAGACACAGTACTCACAAACAGCAGTCTTTAATGTATATTTGGTGGTGGGGTCATAATAATATGGTGGAACTATCAACATAATCAATATTGAGTCGACAAAATCAACTATTACTGTAGGCCTCACTAAGAGTGGCCAGAACAAAATTCCCACTATTTCCCTCCCCTAAATTTACTGTTGCTGGGTTTGCAGTAATTCCAGTGAGAGAAGTGTTAAAGAGGACTTTGAGTTGTTGGGGAATAACATAGAGAAATTTGGCTTACCATGTCCATTTCTGCATGTTTTGATCTAGTATGTCACTCGGAGACTTGACCGTCTGTGGCAGGTGAAATCTCTGGGGGGGGGGGGGGGGGGGGGGAGGAACTACAGAGCGCCCGTGTTCTCCTTCAACTCATAATCCTGATGGAATCATAGTTACTGGGCCCATCAGAATTAACAGGCCATTTCTAATGAGGGACGATATGGTGTAGTTAAGCAAAGATAGGGTTAAGAATAGACAATCCCATATACATTTACCTCAGTGCTAAATAGGTAGGCATTATTGATGACCCCCTGTTGCTGGAAGTTTATATTGTTGTAACCAATATTGTGATACATTCAACTTTATAGTCAGAAGTACATCTTTAAAAATACAAGCCTTCATGAACACTTAGAAAACCTACAGAAGTTAAAATAATAAACAGTAAAATAACCCGAACGGTATTTGCTCATCTTGAGCTTAGACTGCAACAATCAAAAGCCCCCACCATCCACACATTCAAGCACCTTCATGCCATTAAGGACCAGGCACACTTGTAGTGGCATCACACAGTATACATTCAATGCAAATGATTGTTTCATGAAAACCTCCACACAAACCTTAGTCTGCTGGATGTTGATCTTGCCTTCTTAGTCAGCGACTAGTTTCTCTCCATACCAGAAAGTAGATTTTCCTTTTCTTCAAGCTCATGTCACAGGAGCAGGGCTTCTTCAAGAGTCCCACTTATGGTTGCAGCTTGATGAAAACAGAAACTACCAGAGTTTTGTCCCCGGTCAAATGTTCTTTTGTTATAGTACAACAAAGCCTTCATGCAAACTACTGGGCAAGTTGAGGAAGGGCTGCTTTATGTGAAGCCAAGGGCAGTGCCAGAAATCTAGGACACATCAAGTCAAGGTGCTAGACAGCTAGATTAACAATCATAACCCAGACCACCCAAGTAGAGAGCACCTTGAAAGCTTTCTGCTGGGCTTTCATAAAGGAGAGGCAGGCAGTCATCATCTCACCAAGGAAATTCTCTTGGAGATTGATGTAAGCTTTACAGATGGAACCTCTGTGATTTCTTAGCAGAGCACGTACGAAAGCCACAGGATATGGACTTGCGCTCCCAGAAGTCAGACAATCTAATAAGGACTAAGCTGTCTCCAGGCAGAAATACAAGCAAACCTGCCTATGTGGTGTAACTGCTCATGTTGATACTTTTTTGAGCATGTTTGGTCTCTTGACCAAATACAAAGGCAGTCAACACAACACCGAAACAGCCACAAGAACTCTGAGGTACA
Organism: Pleurodeles waltl; assembly: GCF_031143425.1. NCBI lineage: Eukaryota > Metazoa > Chordata > Amphibia > Caudata > Salamandridae > Pleurodeles > Pleurodeles waltl. Next base: position 629,493,154 of record NC_090451.1, on the reverse strand, counting down.
GTCTCAAGAATGCTTCAAAGGGAGCAACTCTGGGATTTCTTTGTGATGTTCAGGTATCTAATATGGTGCGCTGCATGTCATGTGTATGAAGGTGACAGTATTCATCATGCACATGGTCCCAGTACACTACAAGTAAACACAGAACACACACTGATAGGTAAAGATAAGGAACAGCGTTATGGTGGACCCTCAGTTTGCCCAACAGAGGTTTATTAGACTTTTCTCCTGGGAACACAAGTTCAGAGGCATGTTCCCATCACTAGGATATCAGCCAAACTTGTATTTTGGAGACTCTTTGTCTGCTGACAAATCTGTAATAAGATGGCTTTCAGGTTAGTCCTTTGTCTAGTTTTCCCATGCTCTTGTTACAAGAATTACTCTAACATGAAACTGCTTCTAATAATACGGTTGTGAACTGTAGGCCCCCTTACACCTGCCTTTCCAAGGCTCTCATTTATTGAAAGACGATCACTTTCTGTAAAACTGCAAAGATGAAACGGTGTTTTTATGTTCAAAGGTGAGTGTGTGTACTTCTCTCCTTAATCCATGAAATGTGGTTTAGAGTTACTGGAGCTGTATGGGACTCTGAAAGTGTCTCTAATGGTGATTATGTTTGCAAGGTCTGGTATAAAAGAACACTCAACTGCTTAGGGTCTCATTTAGAGTTTGGCGGACAGGCACTCTGTCAAAAACATGGCGGATACCCCGTCCATTGCACTGTATGTTCCATAGGATATAATGCACTTGATAAGGCGGGCGGGACATCCACCACATTTGTGGTGGAGTAACCAATCCACCAATCTCTAAATCCGGTCACTCTTCCATTCTGTCATTCACTCAATTATTCACTCACTCATACAACAACCCATATACAGACTTCATTCACTCACTGACTCTGTAATTTACTCATACTTCCATACATATACACCTCACTCAGGTGTGTAGTCATATATTCACTTGCTGCTGCCTTTGATACTCACTCACTTACTCAGTAACTTGCTTGCTCACTCACATTTATTTTAGAGAATACAGCTTAACAGGTTTCATCCTTTTTCACGACATCCGATATTATCACCTGGTAATACTGTTTTTCATCCCACCCACACATTTCCGTTGATAGAATTAGGAACTTCACCAACGTATTATCACAATTATTCTTCTACTTTTAGTTACCACATAACAAAAACTACTTAGGGTTTTCAACACTCTTGGGCCCTCATTCTAACATTGGCGGGCGGCGGTCGCCGCCCGCCTGGCGGGAACCACCATATGGCCGCTCCGCGGTCGAAAGACCGCTGGGGCCATTCTGACTTTCCCGCTGGCCCGGCGGGCGCTAGCCAATATAGCGCCCGCCAGCCCAGCGGGAAAGGGGCCTGCAACACTGAAGCCGGCTCTGAATGGAGCTGGCGGTGTTGCAAGTGTGCGACGGGTGCAGTTGCACCCGTCACGCTTTTCACTGTCTGCTAGGCAGACAGTGAAAAGCATACTGGGGCCCTGTTAGGGGGCCCCTGCACTGCCCATACCAGTGGCATGGGCAGTGCAGGGGCCCCCAGGGGCCCCATGACACCCATTCCCGCCAGCCTGTTCCTGGCGGTAAAAACCGCCAGAAACAGGCTGGCGGGAAGGGGGTCAGAATCCCCGCCATGGCGGATTTGGGCAACTGGGGGAAATCCGGCGGGAAACCGCCGGACCCGGTTTTCTGACCGTGGCTTTACCGCCGCGGTCAGAATGGCCCAGGAAGCACCGCCAACAGGCTGGCGGTGCTTCCGTCATTTTAGCCCTGGCGGTCTCGGACCGCATGGGTTAGAATGACCCATTTAATCTCCCCCTGCTCTGAGGTATTTCCTTGTCCTAAATCCCTTCCTGTGGTGTTGAGAACCAATGTACTGTCAGCCCAGTGTATGTGTACCACAGAACAAATTCCTAATATGGCCATGTTCATCTTCTAAGTTAGAAAATGCGGTATTCTGGTATCCTTGAAAGGATAGAAATGATATTTGTTTAAATTCTCCCCTATCCCTACTACAAAGAGTACACCTGTACCTTTATGGCACACTCAAAGTATTCCAGGATTGTTGCAAAGTTGATGACCCTAGGAGGTAATCAGTGGTAAGGTCCATTTACTTTCCAAACTAAAGCAGAAACCTTAGCAAAGTTTCCTAATTATGTGTTGCAGGACAGGTCCGAATTTTGAACTTTCTGCTGTACATCACTACTTAGAGGGTCCCACACCTTTATTGACATAGTCCATCCAAACAGATTCCTCATTGACTTAACATCATAACCCATCACCAATTCCTTGAGCTAGTATCTAAGGAACTCTATAAAGAATATGTGAGGAAGAAACTGGCCTGGCATTCCCCTAGCTGCTACAGGCCACCAATGTATCCCTTGCACAACAATATTTGTATCCACTCAGCTGGTGACACTCTTGTGGAAAGTTGAGTTGCAGAGGTACAAATGTTCTTAGATTAATACCTTGTTTTGACCAGTAAGTCACATTTGCCAGTTGATAAGAGGACCCAAAATTAATAAGATTAAAATATTTAAAGAGAACCATCAACACCATTAGACACCACTACTATGTGAAAAATTCAAATGGAAACGTTCACCCTTAATAATGTAATTATTGGCCAAAGCCACAAATACAGTCTAACATAAACAATTATTAATTGGCTAAATTGATTATTTACCAGTGCAGAACACTACCCACCAAATACGTGTTACCACCATCACAAACAATGACCCTCTATCTATTCAGAAGCTGGAAGATCTACAAGCACACATATACCCTTTCCCAAAAGTTAGTTGTATGTCTGCCCAGAGCTACACCGTAGCATGAGTGCAGTTTTACTGATTTAAAAAAATCTCAATTTTTTTTAAGGAATCTGGAAAGCTGGAAGAGCTGACAAGTCTACATCTGCAACACGTTTGGGGGTTTCTGTTTGCTACGAGAGGGAGTAATGTCCACATGACTAATGGTACATGTTGTATAATTATCGTACAACACTGTTGCCTTTCTGAAGTGGTATATTTCTATTCCTGCACATAGAAAATATTTTTCCATGTGGAGAAGCAACTTCTTCTTCACCCTCTCCAATTGTTGGAATATTCAATTTCCTTTCAGTCTTCCCACCACTTACACGGTTGGAAAAGGCTGGTGAGAGGTTTGAGAATGTACACAAAATCAAAGGCATGTGGCTGGTTCCAGACATGTTCAGTAGCCCTCTCACTGTGAACATTCACTCCCCGTCTTTTCAGTGGGACTCACTCATATGAATAATAATTATTCCTTTTAAGATTATATTGCACACATGTAAAATGATTGTTCACAGTCAGCTTTTTTAAATATCTGGTTGTTGTATGTCGAGCTAATTTACTGTGTGTTATTTACATGTGAAAATAAATACCATTGTGAATTGGGCCTCTAGACTCTTGCAGGTCCTGCAGTGTGTTCCCTACCACACACCCACGTTTGTGAAATTTTCAGCATTGAAAACAAAATAGACATAACGGTTCAGACAAACCTTCTGCAGAAATCATATTACATATTATTCTTCATGTGCACCATAAAATTGCTCACTACAAAATCACAGTTCCTACAGTTTAATTAGCTTTAATTTAATGTGATAGTTTCATTTCCTCGCACAGTCACAGCTAGAAGAACAGAAATTCAAAATGGCCGCCTCTGCCGATAGCAGAGTGTGACTTGAAACCCCACATCAGGACTTGGCTGCCACATTTTACAAATTAACTGACTTCTAGGAGTTACTTAGAAGCCATGATGTAAATGGACATCTTACTTATAGGTTCCCTAAACTCAAGAGAACGTTCTATTGGAATTGCTGAATTGATGTTGTTTGAATTGGGACAGTGCCATTTTGGGACCTTGAGCAGTCTATTTTCTTTCCTCATTATGCTGAACCGCAAGGCATATTTTTTTCTCTTGCCTGATGCGCCCATTCTGCACGTCACGCTTTTTGCACCAACCCCTACGGGGAGCTCTTAACTTCAATAATCCCACAATAAGAGGGGTTTCTGCATGTTATGACACCCTGTGAAAGCTTTGGAGAGGGATCTTTTCTTTGCCAGTCCCCTCCACTGCCAGCCATTGGACTGAATGGGAGACTTTTTTGTGTTTCTGTGTGTGCCTGACTAATTGAGGTGAAGGGCTTGTGTCTGGGAAGGTTTGAAAGAGGCTTTTGTTGCGATTTGCCTTCTGCAGAGTCTGTGGTGAGCTCGGCGTTTCTTCAGAGAAAGAACTCCTAGCCACACTTTCCTGCAGTGATTTCCTTTGGAATGGACTTCTAGCAGCCAACGCACACATTTTTACTAATTGCTTTTTGAAGACAGACATAATAAAAAAACACATCGCATACACCGGAATATATTTTAGAAAATTGTGGATCAGATTAGCGCTATGCAACAGATCTCTGCTTAACTAGAAATAGTCCCAATGCCATTGTGAAAAAAATGTAAAGCTACATTTACGATTATCTTGTTGATTGAGTCTGTCAACCGGCTCACAACATTTAATTTGAATTTATTTCAAATCTCATTGGCTGCAATGTTTTTTTTTTCTCTTCTGCTATTTGTTTTCTTCTTTCCTCATTCTAGCAAAACACAATGACCATGCAACCTAGCTTTCATCTGAAATACTTGACATCAAAGTAAATATTGAATTTCCACAATGTTCCAGTGCGTCCCGTCCTCAACTGACAGCACTGTCAAGCAATTATCCACTAAACATTTTCAGTTTTTGGTCATCATATGCCAGGCCACTTCGCAGAAGACATAAAACAAACATCCTGGGTCATGCTATATGAAGCATTGATCTCGCATCAGTAAATGCACTGATCAGGAAGTGGGGCAAATATGTGAAAACTACAGAGGGGAGGGAGGACAAACTAGACACACTGCTACTCCCCGGCAGCTTACACACCCATGGGAGAGGAAAACAACTCTTTGAAGCAAACAAATAAACCACAAAAATAAGACACCAGGTTGTTGAACTAGCTCTCCTTTTTTGCGTGCTTACCGCCATTGCGAGTTTCTGAGCAATCATTTAATGTCCATTAAACAAGTTCCACAAATAATTTTGCTATTGAGGCAAGGTTACTACACCTTAACCCAGTTGGCCTAGTAGTCACCTGAGATGGATATATATATATATATATATATATATATATATATATATATATATATATATATATATATATTTTTTTTTTTTTTATATATTTAAGATGCAGACTTTGTAACCAATTTGTAGCCTCTTCCTTCTAGGTTACTGGTAGACATACACATTATATCCACATTTAAAAAAAATCCTTTTATGTGCATCAGTGATTGTGGCGGTGTCTTGGCACCCTGGCATGTATCGGAGCCCAATGGGAATGGCCTAAGGAAATGTGCAGGCATTCTTTGGGGCAGGGAACTACCCGTGCCCATTGATAACCTGCTGAAGAATGTGAGCCACATGCCGGCTCTAGAGTAAGGGTGTGGTCTTAGGGCACGAGCATTAGTCATAACCTGCCTCCAGAACTTGCTTGGTCTGTCAATGCCCTGGAAACACAAAGTTGATTGTTTGCACTGTTTATGAGGGTCTAAAAAGGAAACCGAGATCACTCCACAATTATAATGCAGTGTGAAATCAGATAGGAATTTATTATATTTGGATAAGACAATTCGGCATGGACTTTGGTGTATGTTACCTTTTTACCCTGCGTAAACAGAGCAATTCATCCATTTTGGGTGCTATTTTTCCTTTAGTTTTTCAGGGCTTCAGTAAAATGTGGTACTATAAAGGCAGCCTACATACGGGTTATGCACCCCCCATTAGCAAACACTTTAAAGAAAAGATATTGATATAGGTATCTGCATGCATGCTGTGTGTGTTTATAAATACATATTGGCAATAATTAGTTTTTGGTGATTGAAGAAATGGACCAAAATCACTATTATCCACGTTTTTCGTTTTCATTCAGTTTCATCAAAGTTTTCTAACTCAAATTCTTGGCTCCAATCCCATTTTTTTAAAATGTGATTATATTCTGTATAATATGTTTGTGGATAAATAACATATACGCACCTCTTAGCAATTAATCACAATGTGCCAAGTGCCGTGGGACTTCCTATATGTTTTTTTTTACTTTGTTTGTTTTTAAAAATTTGCACGAGTTTCTCCAAAATGACAAAGCATCCCTCATCCTTTTATTTATCTGTCAGTAAGAAGGTATACATTAAAACATAGTTCGTACAACCTATAGAAGTCCAATAATATTCTAGAAAAACGCATTGTGGCTATGGTTTAGGAAACAGTTTCAGTCAGAATTGGCCCAGAGCACATTATGGCTATGTTTTAGGAAACCGTTTCAGCCAGAATAGGCCCAGATGACTAAACATTTGTGAGGGTACTATTGCAATCCAAATGCAATATAAAAAATAATATATATTTATTTAGCACTCTACCGGTACCGTAACAAATATGGTTAGGTTTTGAGAGATTTAACTGGTTAAGGGAATGCTAGGGAGTGGTTTACGGGTAATATGCACCCACCCAGTTAATTTGAGACAGTATTCGCAGATTGGGCCCACCGGCACTCATGTTTGGTGATCAACACTTATTTTTCCTCAACAGATTTTGAACCAAATAAAGAAAGAAAAAGCCAGTAAAACGTGAAAGCAGGAGGAGGAGGAATACTGAAAAACAGTGACTAAAGGACAAAGCAGGTATGAAAAAGACACTGAATGAGTGAGATAAAGAAGAGTCAGACGGTGGATGAAAGATGCATGAGGTTGAAACAAGATTAACCCTTGGTATTTGGAAATGCAACATTCGGAAACACAAGCTGAGTGCTACTGACTGGTTACACAGGCCCCTATTTTACAAATGAAGCACTGAAACCACCCACAAAAGGGTAAGCCACCTCCTTATGAAAACAGAACTTATAAAGTTAATACAGCCAAAAGGGCCCAAAACACTTGTAAATGTACGCCAGTTCAGAGATGGAGTAAGTTACGCACCACACATGACCACCCACATAGTACAACCCGCTCCCATAGAAAATAATAAAGGTAGGCACTTAAAATAAAATCCAGTAGGAAATAATGTTAAAATAGATTAATTTAAACTTTAGAAACATCTATACATTTATTGTTAATGTTAAATAAAACATCAATTATAAATCAATATTATGAGGTTTTAAAATAATTTAATGACATTTTTTAAAATTTAGAAAACAAATGTAGCTTTCATTTTAAAAATATAATATTTAACATTATCTTTTTGCACAAAATTTAGTGCATGTAAATACATAATAAATATAAACATTTCACTTTAGCTGAGTACAATTTTTTTAAATAAATATTTTAAAAATAATTTAATATATTTAGATGAATTACATTTTTAAATTAAAATTTAGTTAGTGTTGTAGCATTTTTTAAATTATTCTACATTTAAAAAACATATTAAATTGATTTACATTACCATTTAACATATATATTTTTTAAGTTTAAACCTTTTTCCTATACTTTACCAAAGGGAGATCAGTGCCCAGATTATGGAGGGCTTCACCAATTGTGCAGAATGCCATAAGCGGTCGTAAAGTGACTATTAGTAATAACTTTACCAACATGTGTGATGTTTTTGCTGACTCCACCCTCTATTTCAGGTAGTGGGGACATGTAAGTCTGTGAGCCTACACTTTGAGTAACTGTACACTTGTAAATGGCCAAAAGCAGTAAATATACTCAAATGTCAGAGTAATTTTATATGTATAGATTTACCTTTGGTCTTATGTGTAGTAGGACTTTGTGAATAGGACTCCATTTACATAGTTAAGGATAAGGAAGGCATGGCTTTGTGGGACGATATAAGAAGAACACTTTGAAAAATGTTTCATCGTAGCAAGCTGAAAAATGTTTCATCGTAGCAAGCAGGTTCCCAAAACCGTATTGACCTTCAGAATTATCACAAAATGCTCGAAACGTAACACTCCAAGATCCTGCCCTCAAAAACCTGGATCCTGAAATGGAGGTTTAAGATATACCTTTTTCCAAAATGCAAGAATCTATTTTGATATAATTCTGTTTGAGATATTTTCTTATACACAGAGCTTCTGACAGGAATAAGGAATGACTGTGTCAGGACAAGACAACTTTCCGCAATCTATCACATAAAATATTAGTTTCAGGGATATGTGTAAAGCATCTGAAAATCATTATGTCCAATTTTTATTGTGTTTAACCTCTGCACAGGTGAACATGTTTAAACTGAAGGGATTCAGTGATGAAGTGTCAAAATCACTGAAAAGAAAAACTATTAGCTGCAGATATCACTGATAATCCAGCCTGCTTGAGGCAGTACAATAAGATCTGTGGACAGTGCCAAGTGCAGTTGACAAATTTAATGAAATCAGCACAAGCAGCCCGCCATAGTCCACTTCCCAATGAGGGTCATCAAGAGGAGCCGCAGGTAAACATTCTCTTCTTCTCTATAGATGCGGCCCTGACCAGATGACAGCCCTCTACAATAAACGCTCCGGTCAGACCACTATCCTGTTAATCATTTTGCATGGCAAAGCAAGTTTGAGTCTGAGAAAGTGTTAGGTCAGATATTCCTGAGAGGGTCTTTTTCATAGCCGACTACCAATGCCAGCTCTAGCACGGTGAGGAACTAGGACACTTGGAAATATGAAATATTTAGTGTTCCTGAGGTTGGAGCTAAGATTATATCATGAGTATTCATGATTATTGCTCAAATCATTTGGGGAACTAGGGCAACACCTACAAGTGTATCAAAAATGCCTCAGCCTACGAAGGCAAGAGAGAGAGAGCGAGCGAGACATGGAGAGAAAATAAATCCAGCATTTGGTCAGCAATTAGGGCTTTTCTGGATTTCAAGACTGTGGGACAGTTTTAGAGTTCGGCAGATGGGTATTCCATCACAAGTGTGTTCAGCATCCCATCCATCTTATTACAAGCGCAGTAGGATATAATGCACTTGTAAATAAGGCAGATGGGATAATCAGCATGTTTGTGATGGGGTACCCAACTGATACACTCTAAGTCAGGTCCTATGTGAGCATATCGTCAAGAAAAATCAACCAATTTCTCGAAAAGCTCGAGTTGGTGTCTCAGTGGCTCACAGTGGATGCATTTTAAGCCAGGAAAAATGCACCACTAAGGGATATTGTAAACAGAAACTGTAACATTTCAATGTGGGATAGGTATATAAAAATTGGAGTTAGGTATTTGATGGATGGACTACAGTCACAAATGTTTCAGGCACCCCGTATTCCTTATTACAAGTGTATTATAGCACTATAAAGTAATACTGCAGACGGGGAGTCAGTCAAGTTGTTAAAGGAGTGCCCATACTATAAACTCTAAATAAGGCCTTCTGTTTCCAAACAGCATGGCACGTGATTTTCTCTAGTGTCTTTGTTTTAAATTTGAAACATTTGCTATGAGCACAATAATTATTCTGATAAAGTATAGCTACAATTAAAGTGATGATCTAAAAAATGCAATTTCTAGATTCAAATCTAGACTTTGAAGAATTTATGAGTTGTCTTGTAGGAACTTAGGTGGAAAAGTGCATTTTCCTTTCCCCAATGAATATCAATATCAGACATGAAAAGATGATCCACGTTTTTGAAACACTTAAGACAAATGTCTGAAGATTTTACCAATTTCTAATCTTGATGCTTTGAATTAACAAATGGTATTAGTCTCTTTCAAGAAAATACTGCTGGTGCTCATGGAATGTGCTGCTTACAGAGCAGACGAGAAGTCAATTTGTTCCCTAGCCCCTCCCACTGAATATACCAATAAACTTGAAACAAGAGCCATGTTTAAGGCATACATTTTGAGAAGTAAGAAAATAAATTGGTAAGTGACCAGTATAATATTATTTGTAACCTAAGCTACATGAATTAATTAATCACACCCTTGAAAACCTATATTTTGAGAACATAATTCTCCAAATATTAATAAACTTTATTTTCAGAAGCAAACAATGAACTCTAATTTGCAAAATTGTAGTTCTCTTTATATTTCTTCAAAGTTGTATCTGGGGCCAATGCAAAGTCAGTAGTGAGAGAATCCGATGCACTCTAATATTGCCTTATAACTGCCTCCCAAAGACTATGACCCTTATTACGACCCTGGCGATCCAAAAGACCGCCAGGGCCACTGTGGGCCACATTCACACTCCTCCCCCCAGCGCATATATACATTCACACGCCGTCCCCCTGCACCGCATACACACACTCACCCACTCTCCCCTTTCACTCACACAAACATGCACCCCCATCCACTCACACAAACATGCACCTCCCCTCCCTATCCACTCACACACTCACCCCCTCCCCGTCTACTTGCATACACATGCATATGCATACACGCATTCACTCCTTCCATCTGCTCAATCGCACTCAATCGCTCACACCCGCACCCATGCACTAACCCCAACCACAAACAATCACCGGCAGAAAAATGCTGGCGGTCTTCCACCTTGTGATACCACCAGTGGTATCACCCACTTCCCCTGTCCACACACAATCACTCACACATGCAGACACGCACCCACAAACACTCCCTCCACATTCACACACGCACTCACACACACCCTCCCCTGTCAGACGATCCACTTATCTCATTCTTTGAGGATGTCATCCAGGAGGGGATGAGTCCTGGTGCTTCCACCGCCGGCAGCTCCTCACCATCTGCACACTGCCACACCGTATTACAGGTTGTCATACGGTGTGCGGTCTTTTTGGCGTTGCGGTAGCAGTGGCAGTACTGCCTCTGCACCACCACCGCCAGCACGACTGGTGTGGAAATTCCACCCAATTTCGGGCAGAATTCAGAGATCAGTTGTATTAGGGCGGTCTTAAGACCACCAGCACTGGTGGTATTTCGGTGCCCGCGGCTGAAGTTGTGATGAGGGCCCATATCAGTTGTTAAAGGGCCTAAAACCGAGTTATAGCCTCAAGCTGCAGGTAAGGACCGATAACCTGGAAGAGAACCTTTAACAACTGGTGCAGAGGTTCAGCCCGAGGCAAATGTTATAAGGGTATTAGAACATTCCTAGCACTGAGGGTAGAATGTTTAGAATTAAAAATGGAGAAAGAGAAAGATGAATATTGCAATGCTGCAGCAGAACTTCTATACAGCCATTAATAGTCTTGAGCCCCTTTATTGTCTTCAGTGAAGCTCCCAACATAAGGCAGCATGAATGTGTCCATAATCACCACATTTTAATGATATTTTATTTTCTTTTGTTTGGGGGTTTGTGTTTTTTGCACACAAAGCTCTGCCTCACTGTGCTTCATGGAGGGGTGGAGAGGGTTGAGAGAGGCAGGTTAGGATACGGGAAGTTATCCATAACAATACCCTCTGATTTAACCGTATCATCGTTTTAAGAAACACCACACAAAATCAGCATTGGAAGAGTAAATTTTTAATTAAATACATGTAAGAACAAGGGGCTAATAAGGAGCCCACTCCCTCATCAAGCATGCACCTAATTAGCTACAGCATGTGCCCTAGACATTCTGTCCTTAGTGGTTCATGCCCAGTTTCCTCTTAAACATGCAAATCCCTGTATCCGACTTTAGCTCTGTGTTACCCTCGACACTTCACTTTCCCCTCTGCAAAGTAGAAGCTCTTTTCTGTGCTACAGAAAGGCATTAGGAGTTCTTTAAATCAGCATGGTATTTTTTACTCTTGTGAAGGAACCAACTAACCAATGATTTCCTCTTTGCTGTGGTTCCTAAGTTTGGCAGTTCCTTGCGGCCGCATATCTTCTATATTGCTGCTGTATCAAGAAACATCTGCCATGGAGAGCTGCATGCCTTTTTTCAGAACAGGAAACTCTCTGTGGAAAAGAGGACATCTCCAGTGGTGAGGATTGGAGATCGAGTGTACTTTAGGATTGAAAAATCCCTTGATTCAGTCTTTACGCACAACATGGGGGGCCATCTTCCAAATGAAAGTGAGATTATCTGTAAAGATATATATATATATTATGAGAGACATAAAGAGGAAATCTGAGCGGTAGCTATTTTAAGTGTTTTTTTCGACCTATAGTGGGTTCTTGCCACTGTTCATTTTGTAGGTTTTTGTTTTGTTTTGCATAATCATTCCATCTCTTTGGGTTGATTTGCTTATCCTTGGTGCCACTGTTATGTCAAGACTCTGAGGAGAGCGAAACATGTGCCACAAGTTTATTTTGCTCTATTCCAGGAGGAGATAGAGGAATTTTAATAGCTCCAAAGGTGCCATACTGTGTTTGGAATGGGGAATGTCTTTGACAGTTTTTGGCTCAGGACAGGTGCCATTTTGCTAATCTACTACTTTGCCAGAGATCAGACATTTGATTGGGTGATTAAATAGGTGGAATACTTTTATTGGGGGATTGTTACATTTAAATAGCAATGTTTTTCACATAGCATAGAGCTATCCAGAGTTCTATGTGCCTCCTTTATATGACCTCGCCTATACACATATGTGCATAATTTGGTTCGTTTTTCGTTGAAATATATACAAAGTGGATGGAAGGAGTGACCTTTTATTAAATGAAGATGTGTGTGATAAGGCATAAAGAATATTTTCTTCACACTCAAATGAGAATATCTAAAACAATACATTTGTAGAGATTACCATAAAGAGGTTAGGTGATAAGTATACAGTTTCTTCAGATATACCATTTGTTTAAGGCCCGTTACCTCGAGGAGCTACCACAACTCACTCTCAGGAGGCTTCTTACCTTCTGTAACTATCTAGGAAGTTAGCATAATGAAAATTCAGACACAGAGGTCCTGCTGGAATGGTATTATATGTTGCTATTATTTAGGACTGAGATCTTAGGAGGAGAAATAATCAGGGTATAGACAAGGCTGACTTTTGGGGACTTCACAGTAAATAGCTGATGATACGTATGGTATGGTGTTCTCATTTACTTGAAAAGACTCAGCTTGAAGCAACTTTACAACCACTATAGCCATTGACGGTGAACTATAAGGCTATATTATAAGACAATTCAAGATAGCTGCCTTTAAAATGAGACATACCTCACTTGTTAGTAAACAGTGCATCATCACTTGCAAATCTTTAATCTTGTCACTCAAAACACGAAAATAAATCTACCATAGTTGTTTTGAATTATATATTCAGTTTGGATCTTCTTTTATAGGTGCCTGTCCCAAAACTATTTTGACATCAAGTAGCATCATTATATTGCAAGTGCCTGCTACAGGGAATTTGCTGTGGTGCTTTGCTTCTGGGTATCATCACCAGCAGTGGTCTAAAAAGATGCCCTGGTCCTAATGCAAGCGATGAAAACAGGCTCCCCATCTCGTTTCATAGTTAAACATCTACAATTAGGGCACATTCGGTCCCTTAGAGAGCTGGGCCACAGTGCCACTGCACCTGTAGCACTACTGATAGCTAGTCCCCTGATCACCAGTAACAATCTGTTGGCAAAGCTTTCTCATGTGATCTATGATGATCTCAACATTCCAATAGGCTAAGAGAACATTATAGCCTGCTTCTGAGGTCTATCCAAGTAATTAAAGCCCCTCTACCTGTTTTATATACCTGTGTGGCAGGTGTGATTTTATAGATAGGGACAAGACCTTTAATGGCTGCTACAGCCCCCGGCAAGAGGCCTATAAAGCTGTTAGAACATTCCATCCACCAAAGGCAGAATATTCTAATATAAACAGGGAGAAACAATACGATTATTTTCACCAGGAGGCATTGGCCATCTACAACTCTGTTGTCCCAAGTGAAGCTGAACCAGGCCATAGTGCTTAGAGTTGAGTGCCTTCCTTTACACCAGTGCAGCACAAGCATGTGAGCTGCTGAAGAGGGAATGTAGAACATGTCCACACTACTTGTACATCTTTCTCAGTTGGTAAGAGCAAGGTGTGCAACTCAGCAGTGCCATGTACCTGTAACAGGCGGAGTCCTGCAGCTTGCTCCCAATCAGCTTTTCAGAATCACATTTGCTGCACGCCAGCAGCACTGTCTGCTTGTTGTCACGCGCAGAGAGTCGCATCTCTTTGCCAGCATTGAATATCTATGGTCCTATAAACTTCATTGCATCTCTTATGTGAAAAGTGGGTTCCTATGATTAATCTAATTGGGTTCCTATCAAATCTATGACTTTCTGTATTCATGAGACCCCTCCAGAAAAACCAACTTGTAGATAAAAAAATCACGAAGACCGTTTTTTAAAATTAAATATACTGTCTGTTATTTTCTGTTCCAACTCGACAACTAAAGTTATGTCTTACGCCTCTCTATCTTCCAGGATGGTTATCTATCTATCCATCTCTCTATCTATCCATCTCTCTATCTATCTCTATCTATCTATCTCTATCTATCTATCTATCTCTATCTCTCTCTATCTATCTATCTCTATCTATCTATCTATCTATCTCTATCTATCTATCTATCTTTTAATTTTTCGAATAGATGTGTTGCCATGATGTGTTGAAGCCTTCCTGATTGATAAAGATACATTGGCTTTACCTAAAAACTGCATAAAATTTAAAAAAAACCTGCAAATTAAATACATTGTATTATGATTTCAGTGATAGATGTTGATTTATTACTATTGTTAAACATTATATTTACTGTAGCAAAGGGAAAACAATTATCTGAAGAGAACTGAGGGAGTGTATAGACTCGAATGTAAAAAGTAGCGTTAAATCACCATTGTCCATTGTTTTGCCACTTTATATTCCTTTGGTCAGATTTTACTAAAAATTATCTATCTATCTATCTATCTATCTATCTATCTATCTATCTATCTATCGTTTCAAATGCCCCATCATCTGTTTGTCTAGCCCTTTTTTCCACTATCTCCATATGTTTCCATATACTTATATCAAGCTACATCATTTTCAGTCTATTTCTGCATCCCTCCCTAGTCATCCCAGTCAAGCATTGAGTATGTTTCTTTGTCTCTTTGTTGGTCTGTCTATTCCAAGCATTATGTGAGAAGAAGAGAAAATGGAATGTTGGAGTTAACATGGAAACGTACGATAATCAGAAAAATGGAGATCGCTTTTCCAAAGTCAACATGCCTGGTGGAGGATGGCAGCCATTGTGAAAATCCCTGCCTCAGAAGGATAAAATAAAAGACATTTGTTGGGTGATATAGAAACAAAGCAAGATCAATATTCTAAAGTAAGGCACCTGATAAAACAAGGATAGGTAGCTATATTTTATGTCTGGGGCAAACCTGGTACAAAGGATGGGAATTTTTAGTAGATATTTTTCCACTAGAGCAGACATTGAAAAAAGCACATATAAACATTAATTTGCCTACTAAAAACACCTAGAGTATTCTGAGCTTTCAAAATGGCCATCATAACATGATCTTTCATGCTACAGGAAAAGTTGTAAGATTGCCCACAACTGTAAGTTCACAGTGGGCTAAAAAATAATTTAAAAAACAGTTAAAAATAGCAAGGTTCTTTCCTAATGAAATTGTGATGGGGTACATCTATTTTCTTAATGAGCCTGTTCAGAGCCCCTGTTGCTATATTCGAGCTATTAATTTATATTTGTTATTTATTTATGAAGTTTTTTTATAGTGGGCACCAGGCAACAGAGTACTTCAGGTAGGGCATACACCAGGCATAAAGAGCATAAAACTAAATGATGAAACAACAAGCGATGAAATGGGGAGTTTGTTAAATCATTAAATGGACATAATACACAGGTTAAACGATAGGGTTCACATAAAATTATCATTGGTTATCTAAACAGAAGTACAGAAATAGAAAGATGAATTTGAGGGGAAAGGATAAAAAAAGATATTTCAAATAATTTACTAAGAGCTAAAATGAAAGAGAACAATTTTCATGAGCAGGGACAACAAGAGACTGTTGTAAGAAGAATGAATGTGATCCACAGAGATGTAGGATTTCTGCATGACAGGCTGAAGTAGGATTTCTGCAAGACAGGTTGAAGTAGAATCCACAATCCTAGTTTGCCATTATTGGTTTTGACCCGTAAGGTCCCACATTTTAACAAAAAGTAGGTCCATTTACTTTACAAATGGATCACAGCCTTGTTCTGCATTGCGACTGTAGATGGTCGTTTCAGGTGCACACTCAGTCATATTTAAAGTATGAGCTGGTGCATTAAGGAGGAAGCATACCATTGGTAACAGATTGCAGAAGAAAAGTATGGTGTTCGACTGGCATAAATTATCAGCATATTTCCCACTGGCGGGGAGGAGGGGCGAGGAATGATGGCACAGGGCTGCTAGTGTGAGATGGGCGGAAAAGCAGAAAGAAAGCCACATGGCACACTGCCACACTGCTTACAGCTACTGTCATCTCCGTGAATCAAGGAGTTAACTCATTAACAATTCGGAATCCCTTGCACGATAGTTAAACCTGATTTGCATGCATTTGCATAATGAATGTCATTTGCATTCCTGGAGGTTGGCCATTTCTGTGGGAGAAGTCAAAGGGATTGGTGGGGGCAGGTGGTGGTGTGTGGAGGGGTTGGCAAGGGGAGAAAAGGGATGGTTTCATTTTCCCACACAGAACGGGCGTTCTTTGTTGCTTCCTTCCTTCATTCCATCCGCAAAACACAAAGAAATGGAAGAAAGAAGCTCTTCCTGGTTTAAGTCAATAATTGTGCGTCTATATGCTTGTTGTTATTCCTACTGCTTGCTTCCACCCCATCCAGCACTCCACTGTTGATAAATTTCCCTCCAGTATTCTGAAAGGACGCTGTATTAGAGAAAAGAGGAGGGGGGAGGGCATCAAGGGGTGGATCCACCATCTTAGGCAGCTGGCATCACGTAAAATGGCCGTTCTCCAAGCAGGTACTCGGCGAGAAGCTTGCAGCCACGTAGCTGTCCCCTTCCTTCTCACAGTAGACTACGAGGTGGCAAATCGCTTGTTTGATGTTAAGCAGGCTGCAAGATCATAGATTTACAACATGGAACTCTGCAAACTCAGAATTCCATGTAGCGCAATGTACGCCGCGTGATCGTTAGAGCTAAATCGCTCCAGTGGCTCATTAGATGTCCATGCCTACTGCCGTGTTAAGAATTGGTGCTTTTCGCTGCATATTAATTAGATCTGTAATAGCGACATTTGGGACGGGATTAATTGGGGACGAAGAGAGGCAGGAAGTGGAGTGAAAAATAAGAAACGAGATCCTGATACTTAAAACATTAGTCTATTGTCAGATTCATGATTGTCCAAATTAACTTGAAGATGAAGAAAATAGAATGTATTACAACAGTGGTTATAAGGAGAATCAATGTGACAATTGATTAAAAGAGGTATTAGACTATTTTTTTAATTTCCTTTACCTTACAACGTCCATTTCCCATCAAAAGGATTTTATGGGAATATCAGTGTCATCCCTTGCTTTTCTATCTACCTATTTTTAGATATCCACAGTAGAGCTTTGCTTTTGTCATGTGCTATGTCTTAATTTGCTACTTTATTTTTATTTCTTGCATTTATTCAATTTTTTCCATTGTGCTATTTAAGAAAATTGTTTCAGCTCCTAAATCTCCATCAAGATTGCAATGATTCCCTCTACTCGTGCTCAGCAGTAACACTGGTTCACTCATTCTGTGATCTCTTACTGAATATGGAAACGCTATTGTGCACAACTATTTATAGGGAAAACAAACATTGTTTTAAAAGCCAATTTTGTAAGACAGAAAATAAATGCCCGTAAAGTAAAGGATATCGGTTCACCTAGGGTCACTAAGTGAAAAATGATGGATATGCCATGTAGGTGATGATAGGGGATATGGGCCAGTAGCTAGACTTCCGATTGGGTCTCTTGAGAACTGAGGTGTGATCCTGACTCTCCCACATGATCAAAGAATGTGGCCCTGAACAAATCGTCATTTCTCAGTGCCTCATTTCTTTCACCTGACAATAATGGGGATGCTTAGATGTTAACTAAACGTTGGTATTGCTTCCTATATAAAATTAAACAAAGATATGTTTATATTTTCATCGTAAATGATAAAAACACAAGAATGACATTTGAAATCTCCCATAACTCACACACGTACTTCGTGTTCATATGTGTGTGGTTAAAAGAGGATGAGGTTGAAAATACCTGCGGCAGCTTATGCTGCATTTTTTGTAGATATGTTATAATGCAAAAAATTGAGTGTGCATTCCAGTTCGCAAAATGGTTTCATTTGAGTATAATTTTCCTTTCTGAATTCACACTTTTGCTAAAACAAGGTGTAATTTCTCTTTAACTCCTAACCTCAATACATGTTTCTTCGCTTTTCAATTAATTAATTTTTACACTCATTTTCGTTGATTTTCCCAGGTGGTGAGAAAATATGTGAGCTCTACGGCTTAAGAAGGACAGAAAAAGTTAATTTTAATTTGCTTAAAAAGCTAAAGATAGTCAAGAACGGTATGAATATAATGAAAAGAAACGCTCTCTTTTTCTACAGTAAACATTGTTTAATTACCATTGTGTACAGATGGGCAGGAGGTGTGTGGGGAAGCCCGCAGGCAGCATATGCCCTTTGCAAGTAACCTCTCATTTTAAATAGGAATTTACAGCACATTTCACATTTCTAATCAGAGATTTTAAAGCGGCTCTCCTTTGGTTAAATCAAGTTGTTTCTTACTAGTGCAACCTTACTGAGAACATTGATTAATACGTTCTGCAATGTAATTTGTGTGCACACCCCAGTTATTGATTACACATGTCAGTAAGCCTTTTTATGCTTGCCAGTGTCACACCACGCATGCTTACAACAAACGAACGAGAGTTGCATCTGTTGTGGGAACCTGGGCAAATTCTTAGTGTTTTTTTTTGCCTGCCTTGGACCAATACCAAAAATAATTTTGCCAATTGCATTCTTCTGGCACAAGGGAAAAATCGAAGCAGGCAGAAAAAAATATTTAACTAGACTTCTTTTTCGTGGAATAAAGTATTATGTCCATTAATAGAATGCAATGACATTAAAATCCATGTATGTAAGTACAGACTATAGGATGCTTCTAATTTTGTAGGGAAATACTTTCTTAGTTACTGCACTAACAGTGTTTCAAAGTTACGAGCAAGCACCTACCAATTATTAGAACACAAAATAAAAAAATAGATAACAACATTGCAAAATTATACTAGCCATGCATTTCTAACACTTGTCATTTTTTCTTTTTCTGTAGGATTATTTAATTCTGCTAAAGGGGGCTGAACTGATAGCACTGCATTCATTGAGCTTTATCAGGAATATGTAGGTGAACTTTCTGGACATTGAATTCCATTGGCCCGTGGAAGCAGTAGTTTTTCCCCCTTATCCTGTAGTATTGACGATTTGGTTCATGCACTGCCAACACAACCACATTAGAAAGCGGGCACCATGGCGGGGTGATATGGCACTAGCTTATAACCCTTAGTTATAAAACACTCCATGCTTTGTGGGTCAACTTTATGCATTTGTGTGATTTTTGTGGTCAGTCAAACACATTTATAGGTTTATGATTATTTGTTCAATGCAACAAGCTACTGAGCCCACTCCAGAGCATTTTAACATCTGTAGTAATCGCTGAGAATATAATGGGAAACAAATCTATGCGTTTTTTGTATATTTATGTAGTCAGACAGATTGTTTTCCTACATTCTGTACTGTACTGAATCTCATATTGCTTATTAATGGGTACATTCCTTTTACGGACAAAAGGTGTTAAAAGGGTATGTAAAGGAGGAAAGAAAACAAAAGTTTAGCTGGAGAGCAAGGGCGCAAGGAGTGGAAAGAACTGCCCAGTTCACTGATTACATACCACTGTAGGTTTTTAGCGATTGATAAGCCATCAGTATTCCTGGCTTTGAACATGAAATCCTTGGTAAATTTGTTGTATGAATATTTTTGCTCTAAATGTTTTCTGCTTAAAAATATGTATGCGGTTTAGCCCAAAACCTAACACTGAACACTAACCGTGGCATAGCACCTTCTGCAGCAATAACTGATGAAACAATGATGTCATCTGCGACTGAACAATACGAGTGGGCTGTGAGATCCAGGTACGAGTTCTCAGTCGTGTTGGAAGAGACCACTGCTGTATCCGTCACACGTCCCTATCCCCCTTTTTGCTTTTCAGGATCTGTGGAGGAATTTTTGCAGTATTAGGTCATTTTTCTACTAAGTACCTCAGAGCTAGAACCCCACGGCCCCGCACCGAAGGTCGGAAAAAGAAGTCCTTCTCACGGTCCTCGAGTTCAATCCGTTAGGACAACAAGGCAGTCAGGGTCTCCAGCGAATATGCAAATAATTACCATTTAGATGCACAATATGCAAATGAACTTCATGCATATTCATGATGGATTATCAAAAACCGGGTCTCTTTCCGTTCTTTGAGGAAAATATTTTGAACCTCTGATAGAAATTTATTCACGGGGAAGGTGCAACAAACACCAGGGTTTATATTTCTGGTGAAAAATCAGTCCCCCATTTACTGGATCAGCCCAAAAGGCGAAGAAAAAAAATCAACGAATTTTTGGATAATTGGTTGTTGAAAGAGGGGTTGTGAGGAAACATCTCAATAACATATTTTATACGGGAACTTAATGATGAACGCACAGGAATAGAGAGGCTAGGGGCAAGGCATTAAAGGGTACCCACTATTTTCTCCAAATACAGAGTACATACACGTACATATTTATAGGACAATTGTAACAATGCACTTATCTATTTTAGAATAAGTAAATTTATGAAGGATACACTATGATCTTGCCAATAGGCCATCATGAACAAAAGTTCCAAATATGTAATACTGTGACAGCTGACAGACATATAGTGCCTGAGCATACAAATACTTATTTTTAAGACAAATACAGCGCTGAGAGTGAGCTGTATGGAATTGTGCATCCAGTGACTAAACCAAAGAGTTTCCCCAACTTTCAAAATTTGATTTTGCAGATAACAGGGAACATGATACTGGAAAATGTTCAGCACAAGCAGGTTATAAATGACTCAACTTTCCCCACCAAGTACGGTGGATTCCTTTCGGGTCTGATAACTATTCTGCCGGCTAGGTAAACTGAGTTTTATTCTGGCAGCCAAAAAACATACTGTATTACCCAAAGAACGCTGAGAAAGAAACAACTGAATACATGGTTCTATGTCAATTTCCAGACAAGCTCTCAGTTAGAGAAGATTGAACACAGTAAACAGCGAGAGCAGCAGGCAGACACAAATAAAATGGCATAATAATGCCATTTTATTTTGCAATCCGCGCAAACTAGAGGGCAGGGGCACGAGGCTGAATCCTGCAATTGCAGGATAACTGCTGCTCCTTTTAGTACGCATGTCGGGTTGGCTGGCTGCCTAGCTATGGCCAGCCCGACATGCGCACTGTAGACCCAGCAATCCCAGGGCTGTCAAACAGGCAGGGCAATGCTGGCACAGACCCCAAGCCTCAAAATGAGCACTGGGTTAGCCCACTCCCACCAATCCTGGGGCTGAAACAGCATGAGAGCAGCTCCAGGATTGGTTGGATTCCCGTTCCACTGAGCAGAAAGGAAGTCCTTCCATTCCTGCTTGTGGATGCTGTGGGAGAAGTTCAGCACCAGGGTGAGCCACAAATATGATGAGTTTAGCGCCATGGTGTCCCTCCATATTTTAGACCTGCAGGCCGCCACCAGTATCTGCATTCGCCATTAGGATTATTCTTCGAGAACAAAATCACCTTGATATTCTTTGGTTTTATTGTAGGAATAAACCTAAAATCATTATTCAATTCCCAGTGATATAATCATTATGGTAATAACTAATTTATTTTTTATATAAAATGTAACTGATAGGTTCAGTAAAAAAGTCACAGTTTTTTAATTTAACCACAACCATACAAAAGTTAACTGATGAAATATACAGCGAATCTATCACTTTAATTTATAATAGTATGAAGACTGGCTGCCACAAACTCATGAAGCCTCATGGTAAATATTTAATCCTTCATGCTGGTTAGGTTGCTTTAGCACGGTGTAAAAAATGGATAAAAAGGTCATCTTCTTTGTTGGTCATTCAAATCACACTTTCTGATTCATTATCAAATCAACTTTTGTATGACACTCCATAGTCACATTCACAGCACCTTTCGCATTCAAGGTATAAGCCTTCGCTTAACTTTCAATCCAGACCTTCTAAAATGAGCAGTGGAACAGATATGTCTTTTATCTGTGTTGTGTTTTCGAGATCACAGTTGTATAACATTGCTCGTCCCGCCAGACTTGCAAACAAACTATGAACGCTGCTCGGTTTGTGTTATATTTGGAATCAAACAAAACGTCTTCCTTCTGGGCTCCTTTGCTTAGGGTAGATAGACCCAAAGACGGACTGTAAGCACTACTCTTTGCGGGCCAAATGTATGAAGTATGATGGCTGACCACCTAGATCCAACTGAGATTTTGGACAAACAGAAGTATGGAGAACAGAATATATTGAAGAAAGGTACAATTTTTGCAAATTTTTCACGTTTCCTCATCTTAATTCTTTCTTTTTAGTTTGGGGCCCTTTGTCTTTTTCCATCTTTACATTTCTTTTTGCTGCCAATCATCTGAAAACTGCTCTTTTTCATGACCAAATGCCATTTAATTAACAGAGCTTGATGCATGTGCACTATTCCTGGCGCCCCTCACCAACTTAGATGTTGCTGCTTGATGCCCACACAAATCTCCTGCTACTCAGATGCAAATTACATTCCACTGCCTCTCATCCCTTCTTCAGCTGCATAGCCTTTTGTTTTTGTAATTGGAGAATATCTGCATTGCTGAGGAATGTAATGGCTGGTTGGCATTAATGCCATTTGTTAGATTCAAGAGACAGATGGTTGACTGAAGAAGAAGAATTTTCCATATAACAGGTGTTTGGGTCTTTTCAGTGTTCAAGGTGGGTCTGTTTACCTGCCTGTGTAATGGAGAGTTACTCAAGTTTTGCAGTTGGAAACGAGACCCAAGACTGTGAGGTTACAGATGCACATCAGAGGATGTAAACAAGTTTTCAGCCGTATTAATTTCATCATATTGTGATGATTCCTCATTTGATAGAAGGAATGATGTGTTTATGAAATGATTGTGTTTTATTAATTCTATTGTGATTGTGTCACTTCAGGATCCAAATTCCAGGCTCAGTTGACCATGGCCTGTTACTACAACACTCCTGGATTTGCATAAAGGGAACAGTTTGTGACGTATGTGCAGGTAGATCCAGCAGTTTGGATAAAAGCAAGGAATGTGGATCGTTGCCAGGCTTTTCGTAACAGCCTGAGTGAGTGAGTTTGAATTTGTATGTGTTTTTCTCCTCTTTCTGAAGTGACTAGAGTACACCGACTTGTTTTTGGGCACTCCAGACAATGGCGTTCGACAGAAGAGTATTGGATACATAAGTTTACGGCTAGGTCGTTAGGGCCTAACCCCCATAGACGATTATTTTCAAAAGAAGGTTAAAAACTCTTTTAGGTGGTGTGATTTGAAAGTTGTGTGATGTACATTGTGAATTTTGTTTAAGAGTATGGAAGGAGACGTTTTAACCTGTTGAACATTGTGACCTAGAGACTACTTAGTTACGTATAGCATTCAAGTGGACTTGTCTTCATCTACTTTGCATTTGTGGTTTAATACTGCCTCCAGGGCTGCAAATTTGTGTACTTCAGTGTATGAAGCTCATATGGTGTGCAATCGTGTGAAAGGTTGTTTTTGATGTAAAGATTCTACATATATTTTGAAAGTGGGTGGAAACACATTTAAGAGTCATAGTTTCATGCAAATAAAATGTGTGGCTACGTTGAAGCAACAAAGCTTTCAACTGCCATAATAATGCCTTGTTGTCTTGTCTTCGAATGAAAGTATCCTCTGGTAAAACAGAGGCAAATGGTATCATTCTTTGTATAAAAACCTACCTATTCATGGTTTCCATTTTTTTTTGTTTGAGGTACCTTGACCTACAGAAGAAGTCATGCACAGTTTGAACTTTTCGGTGAGGAGGTTTTTGCCTTGCTCCTATGGTTGTAGAACATCTGCCTCAATACCGAAGTCCATGGATTTGCCAGGACTGGTGATGGATCCCAAGAAGTAAAAGAAGGGATAATGATGTGACTCCAGGCCTTTGGATGTGTGGAATATTGAGCTGTAACTGAGTTCTTGTTTCTTGAGTTGTGTTATTTGCTGTTATTGTGAGACGCAATAAAGAAGTTGAAGCATAATATCAGCCTTAGCGTCTTTAATACAATCACAATTATTTCCAACCAAGGGAAAATTTGTATAGCCATTAACTATGCATCTGTTAAAAAATATACATTATAGTCAAAAGTATTCTGGGGGGAGCTTTTTCGACAGAAGGTCTTTGAAGTTCCTCCAATGCAAATTACGTAGTATGAATTTACTCTTATACCTTGCATTACACATAGGTGTAAATCAGCTCTTCTTATGCATACATAAGTCAATTGTATGCCTATGAGTAAACTTATACTTCATCTTGGTAACAATCCATGATAAGTAAAAGTACCAAAAGACACATCTGCTTAGCTGGAAGATAATGGTCATGATGTGAAATTATTAGCAATGCTGAGCCTGTAATTTGAAAACACATTAAAATACTAAACCTCTGAAGAGTTTCCATTCCTTTCAGTAGGATGACTATCATATACAAACCCAGAACATATTACACATGGCATCTTTCCCTGGTCACAACACGATAAAATATTGTCATATGCTGTGTGTGAAGTCTTGCGAAACACAGGTGTCTAGTAGAGTAACACTTAGTTGATTCATAGTGAAGGTTTGACAAAAATGGTGAAAGGCAATAGTTTTTAGTCACATCGGACACTGCTTTGCTGCAGATCATGTTATTGTTATCCTCCAATGTTACTTGCTTATTAATATAAGGTCCAAAGTTCACAACCTGTTGCATTCATTTATTATGCTCCTAAGAGGGTTATAAATAAGATATAAATGGGTAAACAAGTTATATCATCCAGAGATGTTTTTCTAGACACAAGGAAACTTTAATTAATTTACTAATTATACAGTGCAAATAAGTCTCTTGATGACATCCGAGCATTTTACTGAAACAGGTGAATCTGGTGAATGGTTCTTTGTATAGATCGTCAACCTCAAGGGCACAAAAGCTTTTGTAAAAGTGATAATTAATGACAAATCCACAGGGTCCTTGCTTTGTCAGTGCTGCCCCAAACGTCTTAAATGGCACCATGTGACCAGAAGGCATGTTGTCCATTATGGGCCTCCTTACGACCCTGGCGGTCTTAAAACCGTCAGGGTTGCGGTAGCGGTTGGACTGCCGTCAATGTGGCGGTCCGACAGCCACATTACGACTGCGGCGGTCGCGCCATGGTCGGACCGCCAACACCGCCAGATTATGACTTTACGTCGGTGTGGCGGTGCTGCTGGTCCTAATCTGCCAGGGCAGCACTGCATGCAGCGCTGCCCTGGGGATTTTGAGTTCCTTCCCTGCCGGCGGTTACATGGCCGTAGCACAACCATGTAATTGCTGGTGGAGACAAGGTGCAGGAGGCGCCCCTGGCCAGCTCCATTGCGATCTTTACTGCCTGCTTTGCAGACAGTGAAAATCGCGATGGGTGCTGGTGTACCCTATGTAGTAAAGCAATGCCGCTGGCTCTATTAGGAGATGGTGTCAATGTTGTAGGCCGTTTCCTACTGGGCCAGCGGGCGGAAACATAATTTCCACCCACTGTCCCAGCCAGAAACTCTTAATGGGGCCTGCAGGAAGGCAGCTACACTGGCGGCAACCTGACTGTCAGGACTTCGGTGGATGGCCTTTTCCGTCTGCCGAAGTTGTATTGGCCCCCCTATGTGTTTTGCATATCACATTATAAGAAAAGGGATAGGTGTGCTTTTGGTTACCATGCAAAATTCAAGAAAACCGGGCCTGTTGTTTAAATTATGGGAGATAGTTCCCTTTTGCATCATAATTCCATTGAATGATAGATTTTATAACAACAGCTGTCTGTGTACAGTAGACAATTATGTTATAAAGCTATTTTAGCAAAGAATTACCTGTTAACTTATGAAGCATATGATCATGGGATGTTCAAACTACATGACCTCTTTAAGAGGTCATGAACATATATTCAATTTACAGTTTTTAAATAACGCTGATGTATCCAAATGTTGAAATAACACATGTTAATTTAATCAAAATCGATACCACCTATTTAACAAACTCAGGAGAGAGAGAGAGTACCTATGAGATCCAAACATTGGATCTATCAGTTCAACAAGACTGACTAGCCTTCCTATATGTTTGCATGTCGTTTGAAATTAAAAGGAAATGCTGCATTCTACGAACTTCAAGTTTTTAAATATTTAATAATCAGATCATCTTCCACTGAAGAGTTTCAACCCAACAGTCTTTATCACGGTTGGCAAAAAGAGAGAACTCTGGGTAGTTCCAAAGTTTAGGTGGAGAGCAGTTCCAGTAAGGAGCACCCTGCAACATCAGCAACACTCTAGATTTGGTCATCTCAAATGTCTTTTTCTATCAATTTTTTAAGACATAGGTTAAGCCCTCTCAGGGTTAGAGTGACACATATATTATGCACAAAAAAAAAGTGAGAACTCTGTGTAGTTACCCATTTAAGGTGGACAGCAACTCCAGTTAAGAGTACCCTGCAACACAAGCGAAACAGGGTTTTCTTTTGAATTATACTGGATGCTCCCTTGTCTCTGTACAAAGCTAAACCTCTCTGAGGAGCTATAATGATAGTGGAACACATGTCTGGGGTTGCTTTTGCTCATTCCAGTTTGGCTTGGATGGTATTTTACCAATCCAAAGCTGTAATACTGTGCCAAAGGTCGTGAAAGGCTTTTGTCATTTTACAGCTCATGGAGGAAGGTATCGTTCCAAACCTGTGTTTAAAGATTTTGCTGTACAAATGGCAACTGGAACACCATCCTTCCTTCCCTGCCAAACAGCAGCCCCTTATCACCTGCTCAGAAAAAGAGGGACATTAGAGCAATAATTACCAGGTAATAGGGGATACCATGCAGATTTCCACTTGGTAACACTGGGCTACAAGGTTATTCCGCAATCCATTTGGACAAACATGTAATTGCATGGTGCAATTGGTCCCATTGGTATCTTTGAAATTCATAATCCTGCTCTTAGGGTGACCTAGCATTCTGTCCCCAGTGAGTGTTTTCATCGCTATATAACATGGTTCCAGTGTGGTTCAGAACTTTTGCTCTCGTGGAGGAAGGTATTGTTCCAATCCTATGCTTAAAGATTTTGCTGAACAAATGGCAACTGGAACACCATCCTTCCTCCCCTTGCCAAACAGCAGCCCCCTTATCACCTGCTCAGAAAAAAAGAGGTACATTTGAGGGATAATTCCCAGGCAAAAAGGGATACCATGCAGATTTTCACCTGGTCACACTGGGGTACAAGGTTATTCCGCAATCCATTTGGACAAACATGTAATTGCATGGTGCAATTGGTCCCATTGGTATCTTTGAACTTCATAATCCTGCTCTTAGGGTGACCTAGCATTCTGTCCCCAGTGAGTGTTTTCATCACTATGCAACCTGGCTCCAGTGTGGTTTAGTACTTTTGTTCTCTACTCTTGTTCTCCCTTGTAACAATATTGATGGATGGGAAAGCTGTGTGAGCTTCAAACACCCACTAATTGAAATTGTAAATTTCTGACTGGACAACAATTGATCTCTATTCTCCAGCTAAAACCGATCCTTGCAACCTGTTGCCTGTTTATGGAGCTTGTGAATCACTAGTTTAGAGCCTATAGGTGACACTTCTGTGATACTTATTTTCATATGTATATCAAATCTGCCAACTCACATGGTACCGCCGTGTCTCACATGATTTCAGCTCCCTTCACAGAGTCATCTGTGAAAAGGAAACTTGCATGAAAAAGTGCTCCAGTTATTGCCCAAAAACACAGTGAAAAGGGTACTGCAGCCCACTTTCAGACATTCTTATTAAATGGCATGCGCTAACTGAATCGTCAATTCTACAGGAAGGCCTATGAGGACCTTTGAAATTCCATGCCTTCCTGTCCGTACAACAATTTTATCAGGTGAATATGCTATCTCCCCCAGTAACACCTCTTTAACATTACAGGTCATAAACGTACTGAAAATAAATGGCTATGCTAAAGCAGCACATTTGTGGATCCACATATGGTCTAGCAACTCTGTGACTACATTTTACATGGCTGGTATTAGAAATCTTCTAAATTGTAATCATGACCTCTGCCTTCATTGGGTGGGCTAATTAAATAATGCCTTGTGTAGTATAGCTTGATGCCTTTGTGGTCAGGCCCAGAGGCAATAGGTAAGCACATTATTAGCCAATGGTCCACTTCAAGTGGGAATGAGAATGATTAACTTTACCTGAGCTAATTATTGTAGTGTTCTAAGATGCCCCCATCTTGCTGTGCTGTGATTGACACTTCTGCCGCATCTGAATATCCAAAGTCACAAGGTTCTTGGCTTTTCTTCAGTTTTCTCTAGTGCCTCCACCAAGATGGCCTTGTGTAAGATTTTCGGGGATAAAGAATGCCTCTTGTAGCATCTTCCCTTTTTGGCCCTGTAAGGGCCTGGAATGGGCTTAAGTCTGAACCTTAGCTTCTCCAATGACCAGCATCTTTCCCAGAAAGAAACGGAAGATCTCCATTTTTAAGAAGTACAGAAGACAACCTACATCTGCTGCTGAAAAAGAGTCGGTTACCTATTAACATGCTTTATACCTGTGCTGCATCTATTTATATTTGTTTCTTTTTTATCTCTTTCTTCTTTCACTTTCTCTCTTACACACACACTTTTCTCTGGGCTTTTTTCTCTCTGAATCTCCTTTACCCTCTGCCATTTTGTCTCCTTCTCCCGAATATAATAACTCATCTGTCTCCTGTCTCATCTTTTCTCTGTCTCTTTGTCCTGGTCTACCTTTCTTATCCTCTCTTTTTCAATCCCACCCGTGACTAAACTACAAATTTTTTTGGGCCCTTTACTCCCCCATTTGGCCTGTCCTCATACCCTAAGACTTCTCCCTTCCTATGCCCAATGCCTATGTAATCCTTCCCTTCGGACAGCATCCAGCCTCTTCTCTGTTTGTGCCTGTTAGGGCCATATATGAGGTAGGGCTGGAACACCTGTCTTTTCTGCACTCTCCAAGCCCCCACTGAACCCTTCCGCACATGATCCTGAATGAACACCAAATATTCTTCTTCTGGTAACTTGACAGTGCCTCCAATAGAATGCTCCTCGGTTGCTCCTTTCTCACTGCTTGGTAGACTTAATATAATACTCCCTGATGATTCAACAGTGCCCCAAATGCCCTGATCCTCTGACACTTCTGGGTAAACACCATATAATATGCCTTGGTGATTTAAAATTGCCTTCAACGGTTTAGTTCCTCTGACCTACTGGGTGACCTTCCTGTATCATAACTGATCTCAAGTGACTCACATCAATATTGGTTTATTTGTATGAAACAGCCCACCTCAGATAATGCCAATGACCTGCTCTTAAGCATAGCAACATCCAGCCAGCTATGCACCTATGTCATCAAACCTCACACACCTCACCCACATGTTCTTATAGGCCAAACAACACCCTTTCAAGCATGCACTCTGGAGGGCACCAGGAACCTGAAATAAACCGTAGCACTTCTTGACCTCAGCAAAGGTTTTAAGTGCTTTAACAATAATGCAACCGGACCGCCTAGGACTTGAAAAGACGAGGGAAAGTATGATATAGTATATTCTCTCTCTACAAGGGTAAACCAGTTTGTTAAATGGGCAGGTACTGAGTACCTGCACTTCTTTTATTAGAAAGGGAGATTAGCAGCTCTTCTCAGCAGGGCTGCAATAAATTTAATGTGAGAGTAACAGCACATCTCAGGAACAAACAGGTACTCTTGATTATGACACCACTCATATTAGGGAAAGGGTTTCAATTACACAAAGTACACTTGGGGGAAATGTGTGTATATATATATATATATATATATATATATATATATATATATTTTCACAGAAAAAAGCAAAGGTTAAAGTGACATTATAGTTAGGTGACAACGTAACATTTTAAACAACAACAACAAAAAAATACACAAATTCACAAGTTCATTTCAAGCAATATAACTCTCGCCCTAAGGTAATAATAACTCGTACCCCTGTCATGCACAGTCATGTCATCAATTATATCATTTCAGATGTTGCAGTGATGTTATCAATGATGTTGTAGAACATGTCATGAGTGATGTATTATGTGGGGTACTCAGCTGTGCATGGCGAGGGTACGAGTTATAGGCATGTCATTATTTTACAATTTTGGCCCGGAGGGGCCCTCTAAGACCTCCTCACCCCACTCTGCTAGGGAGGCAGGATATTGCTACCCTGCCAACTTATATTTTTTCCTGAGTCCTGTAATAGCTGCCTGCAACATTTTTTCTCGTATTGCAGGCAACCAGTCAGAGCACTCGCTCTCACAGGAGCTTGACTTCTGCAGGAGTGAGTTGGCTCAAACTAAAAAAAAAAAAAAAAAAAAAGCCCTCTGGTCCAATCAAATGCTTCATTTTTTTTTATTGATTTGAGGGACTCTTACAAGAGTCCCTCTAACCCAACCATCCAGATGTATAAATATTTTTGATGCTTTATTTCTCTAAATCTACTGAATATATTTACTCCAAATCACAAAAAGCATGCTTTCTGGACCTAGATCTAGCTTCCTGCCAAATTTGGTGTAATTCTGTTCAGCAGTTTTTGCAGTATTGCTTCCTAGATACAGCTATGGAAAACGAATGGGGATTTTTCATTTTGGTGCTCACCGTTTTATCTCAGCACTTGCTTGACAGTTCAGCTTTCATGAAGAAACTAGTAAAAAAAAGCACTTCTTTGGAAAGCTTTGTGAAGATTTATCAGATTGCGCTGAACCAAAAAAAGCTATTTCTTATGGAAATACAGTCCTAACTATATCCAAATGGCTAACCATTCTTTTAAACTGTTAAATGGAAGAAATTTTATAAAGATATTTTATATTGATGGTTGTAAATATGCTTAGTTCATATTGATGCACTGTGATTTTTATGGAGAAATTGGATTAATTGTATTTATATTAAAGTTTGATGCCTTAATTCAATAATTTGTTAGAGTTTGGCTTTCATATAGTGTGGCCCAATGTCAGGTAAATTATTCGATGAGATGAGGCATTATCTTCAGCCCCAAGCAATGGTGCTTTCCTCAGGTTTGCTGGCACATGCCTCAAGCTCAGCAGAAAGTCATGCTGTACCCTCAGGGACCCAGCAGATTGGAATGAAAAAAAAAACAATTTCAGAAGATAAACTTTTCCCAGAGAAGAACCAAGCCTAGATTTATTCATGAGGCTCTCCGGGATATCTTCTGAAACTTCTAGCACTGGAGGCAGAGTTTGGAGCGAATTTCTATGAAAGTGCCTTCTCAGATTCCACAGAAAGGAAAAAGTTGAATTTAGAAGTGTTAAGTGTTAATGAGGTAAGCGATAAGGCTACTTGGATTTGTTTGCAACTATACTGTAGATTTAGAGCTTCTCATGAAGGCAATCAAATGGATTTCATATCTATTTTATTTAACATTCAATCAAGGCAGAGAAACTTTACTTCACTTGTGTAATTCCTTTGAATAGGCGAGAAATAAAATGGCCCCTCTAATCCAAAGAATATTGGGAAGAACTTTTGCATAGGTTACTGCACATCTCATTTACATGTTGGAATGATTGTAGATGCACGACCTCGCAAAGAAACTTCGAACTGCCAATTAGGAATAATTGTGGATTCTAAAATGAAATTATTAATTAGCTTGTCATTGCATGTGTTGTTTGAATCATATGAAATTATTTTTGGGATTCACTATATTGTGACATCTGTTAGAGTTAATTGAAGAAATAATAATGCTTAGGTGTGTCCATCGTACTCTAGGGTCAGGGTGGCCGAATCCATATCAGATTCATTGTATGTTCATGGATTATATCTTGATAGCCTGAAAAACTGGGGTTCCTTTAAATTCATTTTATGCAATTGGTCACCCTAGACCTACATTCTATCCCGCTAAGGTGACTGGAGCCTGTACAAGCCACAATCAGCATACCCCAATTGTAAATCTGGTGCAAAGGCAAGGTGGATATTTAAAATGCAAATTATGCACATATGGCATAAGTTATGCATGCGTTAACACATTTTGCAAATGTATCCATTTACAAAATAAGAATTCTTCCTGATATGTGCTAGATGACTAAGGGCAATAGTAGACATTTTGTGAACAAGTGCTTATGTGTATACTATGGAAGGTACGGTATGTATTAGCTTAGCTGGACTAATCTAACCAGTTGGACTTTTTAAAATATGTTTTCTAGTTTTTGATCTTTGTACAAATTTCTCACATAACAAAAACGTATATTTTCACCAAAGGCATTCCTTGCATTATCCTACTGAACAATGATATTGATTTGCATTATGTGAGCTCCCTCCAGCTCTGGGACACAAAGACATCTGAAAAGGGTAAACCAGTTTGTTAAATGGGCAGCGTAGAGCCTGTGCTTCTTTTATTTGAAAGGGAGGTTACCAGCTCTTCTCATCAGGGCTGCAATAAATTCAATGTGAGAGTAATGGCAGATTTCAGGAACAAACAAGTACTCTTGATACTGACACCACTCATTTATTAGGGAAAAGGGTGTCAATTAAAGCACACTTGGGGAACATTTTCCTATTTTGCTAAGTAGCAATTTGCGAGAAAGACTTTAGAAATGAAATGAAACCATAAGAATGTTACTTTGGCTAATACACTATTATGTTCCTGGCTATCTGTGTCTGTGCAATAGCAGACAGTGAACATTGCGACGGTGCTGAGCAGGGGGACCCCTGCACTGCCCATGCCAAGTGCATGGGCAGTGCTGGGGCCCTCTGTCACCCCCGCACCTGTTCTCCTGTGGAGAACAAGGTCATAATCCACAGGGAAGTTCTCCATGCAGCGTTGCCCTGGTGGATTACGATCACACCACCACAAGGCCACTGGGATCACTTTATGTGGCGGTCATTCCGCCAAAGCAGCAGCGGTCCTGACCGCCACCACGGGGCTGGTGGTCGGAAGACCGCCAGCCTCGTAATGAGGCCCCTAGTGTCTGAAATCAGTGCTTCTCAATTTGACTACATGAACGTCACTGGCTTGGTAAGACCTAAGTCCTAGGATCCACCTTCAGTTTTGAGGCTTCACCTCTTTCTACAAATAGTCTAAAGAATGGGACATGTTGATTCAAAATTAATTCAACCTTAAGAAGACCACAGGTGCCAGGGTTCCACCGCCTCTTCAGATATATGTGCATGTGCTCTATGGATGTGGCTAGTGAGAGTGGAATTCCATCAACACACTGCATGTTTTCCCATATGACCCATTCAAGGCCACAGCCCGTATTCCCTCTTCCACCTCTCAATGATGATATCAGGACCTCCTCTTGCACATGGTATATTCATTCCCACAAACTCAGAAGAAAAACATACTTTGCATGACTTCCCATTTTGCACAAACAACACCAGACCTAGTTCCTGGCCCTTTCCTCGGATCTGCTTTGGCAGAGCTTCTTGCAGCACATGATGCACCCAAGACCATTAGGTTTGCGCTCCTGTGCTTAGGTAACTGAATAGTTACTCAAGGCATCTCCAGACACACGGAGTAGTACAATAGTTATTTGGATTTTATATAGCATTTGCTCTCACAATATTGCAGTTTTGAATCACAGTAATATATCAGAAATGATTATATAGGTATGTGAGAAGTATGAAGCGTGTGGAATTGCAACTTCTAATACCTTTTTCAAACATAAAGAACCCATGAAACTCCGGAAGCTGAAAATGAGCTTCGTAAAGTATAAAGTTAAAACAGAAAGACAGGGTCAGCGGTCCATTGCAGCATAAGATTACGGGACCAGCAGCTGCAAGGATATGGTAATGCATTGGGGGCCTGGCACTGATTGGCAGCTATTCCCCATCACCTGTTATGCTATTCCTCCCCGCCTGCTAAGATTTCCTGTTGACTTTTTCCACGTTGGAGCACCTTGGCAGTCTTTTATGCTTTCTACATTGGTTTTCTCTGGTACTTCAACCCATAGTCAGGGAGGGTTGCAGTTTTCTTGCAAGGATTTCCTGCTCCAGAATATTCTAGCCATAGCAATGGAAATATTCATGCTGATGTGGGCCAGTAGAATGTTATCATCTCTCATGTAATTCAGTCAAATTCTGAAACTTGGCACATACACATAATATTTCTCAATTACAATCAGCTATGTGGGAATAATAGAAAATAGCCCTTTCCTTAATAACATTATGCAACTCAAAAGTTCATAATCCTCAGAAAGATGAAGGGATGAGAATTTAGTCCTTTACCTCCCTGTCACACATTGTCTACAGATAAAGATACATTGCCAACTAAACTATTATTCTGATTTTATTACAGGTCTCTATTCCATATTCTGAATAAAGAGAGAAAAACAAGACATTTTTAAGAAATTGCTGTTGCCAGCAATATGCCTGAAGTGCAGATGAACACAGGGTCTGAATTATGGTTAAAAGAGGTTGGCTTACATATGCATTGTGGTACAGTGATGATTAGGAGGAGTATAAGACATTGCAAAGTTGTTTCTTCTGCAACCTCATTGTGTTGGTATTAAAATAATTGTGCAAGCCCTCTAAACTTTACAAAGTTTGCGAAGTTTAAAAACAAATAAGTTGGATAAAATGTCCTCTTAAAGTAATTTCCTATGAGAAGAAATACACAATAACCAACACATTTAAGGAACCCCTCTCACAAAATTATTTGAGCTTTTTCACAAATCCTTTTTCTTTTGCAAATGAATCCCCTGCAGGTAGAACTGAGAATCTCTACTGCTTCACAATTTTAAATATTTGTTGATTTCAAATCAATTAATAAGTGATCGTTTATTTAATTACTAAATTGTGCCAATTAATTTTTTATGTATTTATTTTGTTAATATTGCTGGTTTTATTTAATAGTAATTGTAATATTATTATGTTTTCCTTTTTATTATATTTGTTTTTCATTCATTTTGATTGTCAGTGTTTATTCGTAGGGCAGTATGGAGGGAAGTGTTTTCATTTAAAACACTTTTCATTTTCTTAATATATATATTTCAATTTGTAATAAAAAAGTTGTATTTTCTAAATCCAATTTTATTTGTTTCATAAGTATTGAATGAATGTATTTAACATGTTTTTTTAAAAAAAAGCTTTTAGGGTGTGTATTTAAATGTTTTATTTGAAATCCCTTCTGTTGCTTAGATTGGAATGGGAATAGTAACCCTGACCTGACACCTTGAAAGTCCTACATTTCCCCTACTTTTTCTTACTTTGGAGGGGGAATAGTAAATCCACTCTCCCAAGTCTAACACTTTCCATACTTTTGCTAACTCCGGAGTGGGAATAGTAAACCCGGACCATTCAAAATCCAAGGACTTTCCCAATGTTTGTGTTAGAATAGTAAACTTAACATCTCCAAAGTCAAACATGTTCCCTACCTTTGCTTTTCTTGCATTTCTAATAGTAAATTAGACTGCTCCAAAGTCCAGACTTTCCCTACTATTAATTATGTTGAATTAGGAATAATAAATATCAATTCTTCTAATTCCAACACTTTTGCCACTGTTGCTTATGTTGGAGTGGGTAGCGTAAATCTGCCCCCCCTAGGCCAACAATTTCTTTACTTTTTCTTGAGTTGGAGTGGGAATAGTAAATCTAAGTTCTTACAAGTCCAACACTTTCCCTACTTTTACTGTTGGAGTGTGAATAGTAAGAATAGTAAATCTTATCAACCAAAGCCCAACACTTCCCATAGCACTGCTTGGATGGGAGTGGGAATAGAACATCTAACCCTTTCAAAGTCTAATACTTTCCTTAGTTTTGCTTATTTTGGAATAGTAAAAGTGTTCCCTCCAAAACCCATCACTTTCCCTACAGTTACTTAAATTGGAGTGACAATAGTAAGTGTGACCTCTCTAACGACCAACACTTTCCCTAATGTTGCTTACTTTGGAGTTGTAATAGTAAATCTGACCCCCTCCAAAGTCCAACACTTTCTCTACTTTTACTTTCGGTTGAGGGGAATAGCAAAACTGACCCCTCCAAAGTCCAATACTTATCTTAATATTGCTTAAATATGAGGGATTATAGTAAATCTGACCCCTCCAACATCCAATACTTCCCTTCTTTTACTTATATTGGGAAGGGAATAATACATTTGGCCTCTTCAAAGTCAAACACTTTCCCCAGTATTGCTTTTCTAGGATTGCTAATATTTATTTTAGTTTTTAATTGTTTTCTTAATATGTTTACATTATTCATAACATTTTATAATTTTTCATTTGTTATTTTATAATTTCATTTTGGGGGATTTTTCTTTTTTAATTTTAGTTTTGATTTTTTTTAAATAGAATTTGATTTAATTTGTTGTTATATATAAGCATGATTGTTACGTTTTCTTATTTTTCTTGTTATTAATTATGTTCAATATTTCTTTAAATGTTTTATAAAGGTTTAATGTATATTTTTAATTCTTTTAATGTTATTGCATAATATTTTTTATTTCTCTATTTTAATTGCATATTTATTTTAAACTTTAATTTATAAATTAAATATAATGCCGTATGGAGTAAAGTAGATGCCCCTACCTGTATTTTGATGATATTCTGGCATATGACATTTTTGTCCCTATATTTTTTAAGTTTATATGCAAAGTATGTAAACGTGATATTTTGGTTCCCAACACTTTCTGACGATATTTGTGTGTTGCACTATTTTTGTTCTCTGTATTATGTCATACAAATGCCACTAGGGCTAGTGCTTCCTCTCCCCAAAGTATTTCTAAAAGCACATCTCATATAGATTGAATTTCCTGGGTATAACTGTCCCACAGAGGTGGTTTGGCAGATAAGGGAATCAGGATGGTTTTCCTTTCAGCTGAATGTCTCTGGGAAATTGGCTGGTTTTTGGAGAACTCATCACTGATATCCAGATAAGCCAGCATCAGCCGAGTTGACTCTCTAGTCTTTCTAGACCTAGAATCTTATGTTTTCCCTATATGCCAATCACTGATTGCATCTGTAAAAAATAAAAAAGTACATAGGCACACTGTTTTTCTTAGACGCCTGCCGCGGGTGCTGCCAAATACCGGGGTTGCCAAATTCCTGGCTGCACAGTCATGATTCACCCTACTCTTCCTGGATATTTATCTAACTCGTGGAGCTTCTTTTCCATCCCTGCTTTCTCCCTTTGTCACTCTTTGCTTATTTCCTTCTTTCTTTAGTCTTCTGCTGCATTTCTTTCGATCTTGCTCTGGGCCAAAGACTGATATTGAAAAATAAGTCTAGTCCCCAAAATGAGTGCTGGCTCCCACCATCTGCAGCCAGTCACAGCTAAAGCACTAAGTCACATGTCTAATTACTTCAAATTGCTCTGTTTTTCTTTCTCTATCATCCTTTGTCGTTTTTTCCATTCAGTCTTACCAAAACAATTGTTTTTTTTGGCCGTTTAAATAATTCGCTTACGGGGAGTCTGCCATCCTGTTTTCTCTTTTTCTTGGGCCTTTACAAATGAAAGAAAACACACAAATACTACTCTAGCCAATGACGGGAGCGTTGGTAAATACCACAAACAATGCAGGCACATCTATGCTGTGCATTGCACACAGTATGGCTCTCTCAGGGCCTGCAGGATAGCTCAGTCGGATAACACACTTTCTGTCGAGACCTGTGTGTATCCAGATGGTCAAGGGTCAAATTACGATGGAACTCTGCCTTTCATTCATGAGGGCCCCACCCCCCCCCAAAAAAAAGTACAAACCAATAGCGCCTGTTATTAGCCTACTAATGTGCCATAACAGAATTTCAGCACACATAATGCAAAATATAATTGTTATCCTTTCCAACACACAGGGTCAACGACACAACAAGGCTTTTGTGCGTGTCAGACCCATTCCAATTCTATATTATCCTATATTATTCAGCAACGATATCCATTCTTTCACCGCAGAGCAGCAATGCACATAGCCAGTTATATACTGCGTCCTAAATTTGTACCATCCACTTTTGTATGCCAACTGGATGAAATAAAGAAATTGCTGCTGCAACAAGATGTTCCCTCCTCGGGGCTTGCCAACCGTTTGTGTTTTACCGCACTACGGAAGCAGCTGAGCGCACAGCGCCTTTATGCGTTCCTATCCTCTTTGGTAAAAGGAATGTATTTTTTTGCGCCGAGGAATGGTTTGAGGGGGCGACTTTCGCCAAGTGAGGAAGGGCGCATGTCACGAGGCCTGGGAAATGGGTAAATCTCACCCCAGACAGCGCTTTCAATAATGAGGCCCGGCTGAGACAGATTTTGCCCGCGGTCCCGGACGACTCACAAACTCTTGATTGTGTCGGGGTTTGTTCATTTTTGTTTCCCCCACCCCCGCGACGTACCCCGCAGCACAAAGATGGCATTGTGCAGTTGGACCGGCCGCAGCAGCTTTATGTAGGCCAAAAAAAAAACAGAAAGAGTGGGGCTGTAGATAAAAAAAACAAGTTGAAGAGGTTTAAAGCAGCTTAGTGCAAATGCCAATTAAAAAACAAACAGGGCGGATTAGCGGCGAAATCAGAGAAATAGACAGTCATTGTGCCCTTCGCGGTTTTCAGCACCACCCAGCCAAAGCAGTCCGGAGCCACTGGCTTTCATGGGTAACATGATACACAGGCGGAGGGTGACTTTGCTTATTACAGTCTCAACTCTCTGCCAGGCCTGTTCAAAATGGGGGTCAATTCCCATCAGATTCCACGTTTTTTTGGGAATAGATGAAAAAATAGGTGTCTTTCCTGCCACACTGATCCGACTCAGTTTTGCAATTAAGTCACAGCTCTGTGGGCGGAATCCTATTTGTTGTGCATGGGATGTAATGACATACGGCCGGTTCGTAGCGACCCCCCTGCAGCTGCAACCTTTCTGTACACAAGAAGGCAGGAGTCGTAAGCGCACGTGCTGTTTCTCATGCTATGTATTGTGAGCCGCCTCACCTCCTCCATTTTGTTTGACCATGTTCATAACTCATCTTTGTTACAAAATGGCTTCCGTTATACCTCCTGTTACAGCAAGCCACCCCAAAATAAGTGCAGTCGATGTCTGTCTGCGTGGAGGCCACATGACATTATTGACAAAGCCCATTCTGTCCGATACAGGGCTGTGATGTAGATTTCTAAGCAGAATGTGAGCCTGGAAGCGTCATCAGAAGTTCCCTCCCTCGATGACACCATAGACCTAGGACCTCTCTAAGCTTCTCGAGGGACTATCTCCTCCTTTCACAACCCCAAAGGCATCAGTGCCCCCCGCAACATCAACACCCACGACCCAAGAGTGAAGTTGTGGGCCCATGCATTGTTGCCCAATAAATCCGCCGATGCCAGAACTTGACGGACAACACCTTTGAAAATTACCTCAGAGGAAGAGAGTCCAAAATTGCATGTTACCCTAAGATTTGATAGGAATATACTTTTTGCCATGAAGAGTGGGTAATTTATGAAAATATAGCTCAATATGGATAAAGAGCCAAACCTATACTGGAAAAGAAAAATACATTTGATTTTGATTTTAGTTTTGTCTGTTCATTTGCACAGCCATTTCATGCTGAAACAAAAGCAGGTTTTGCAATCTGTGAGTGCCCACAACACACACACACATTTCAGACTAACTTTAGTCAATTTTACTTAACCTTCCAATTAATTTATTCATTTATTTTAGACTTATGCTGACAGAAAACGTCTAATGGTGCTTCTCTTCTTATGCTCTATCTTAGGCCTACAGTGTCGGTCTTTGTACTCTCGACGACCCAACCATGCAACCTTATCTATGAAATAACTATGTATACCTAGTAAAATAGACCTGAAAAGTGTGACCCGTGATAACCATGTAAAGCGATCCATGTAACTCAGCCTTGAACTCTTCAGCTCAATTCGCTCCCTCAGACTTACTGAGCAAATGCCTAATTCGAACTCTGTTGAAGACCTTTTTCCGGATTAAGCTTTGCAGTGTGTGCTATCTAAGCAAAAATAAGTAAAACATAAATATTGAGGAGGCAAGAGAGGTCTGAGGTTTTCAGGGTGGTAGCAATTAACCTTAGGTAAAGCAGAAGGCTTAGCAGTCATGTTCATAAGGAAGTCAGTGTGAAATGCATAGAACGATCGCTGGCCAAAAGTTTGTAAATGTTGTAATTGACCAAGAGATAGTTAGTGGCTCAAAGAAACTAAAGCAAATTATATGGTACCCAGGTATAAAAATATTATTCTATAATAACATCGCAGCCAGAACTAACACTATATTGTGAAGCTAAGTATGTATATGTATGTATGTATGTATGTATATATATATATATATATATATATATATATATATATATATAGCTAAGTATAGGTTCACTATACTGAACTTCACATCTACGTACCTTTATGATATATTTAACTTGAAGGTAAGTAGATGTGGAGTTAAGAATTGCTAATGTATACCTAACTATAAAGTTATTTTGGTGATTAATAGTCTGACAAAGCCATTTTAAAGACAGCCAGGGAGATACAATCCACAGAAACACTGTCATATGTTGATTTAATATTTCAGGAACTAGCTGAACATTTAAAATAACATTTGTTCTCGGATAAACTGAAGCAGTGCTTAATTTGTGCCAGTCCTTGGCGGTGGTGGACACTTGCACTCATGCTTGAGGGTGGGGATTTATTTTTCATCATCAAATTTTGGCCCAGAGCATGAGAGAAAGATAGTCATAGAAGGGAGAAAGAAGTGGAAGAGAAATATAGGATAACAGCAGCAAGGGCAGAGGGGAGGTGAAGAAAAACCTGTTCAATGTAATATAAGGAAATGTGAAGTGTAGTGTGGTGGAAGAAAGAGGCGTGAGGTGGAGTCAAAACCAGTCTCTGCAGCTTTGGTACTGTGGAGTCACTGTGTAGCCTTCAAATCTCTCCTGCCTGAAGCACACATCAGCTACGGTTGTCAACTTTGCACAATCACAAATGTGAGTCAACAGAGTCAGCATCAGTTCATGCTTCACCACTGCCATTGAAAAGTAGATGATGCCGGGTGACCGCCTCACTCCAATCCTTCATGGACACTGTTTTCAGTTCTGAGCGTAATGTGGCACCCAATAGCATTATGGATGTTGTAGTGTAGGTTTGTTTGCATTGAAGTCGTTAGAAACAGATGTCTGATACCAATAATTTGTAGGTTTAAAAGTAAGGGCTGGAAACAGCATCCTTGATGTGCAAGGTGATCATCTTAAGATGAAAATAAGACCTGTATTAATGCTGAAAAAAAATCTATCACAGTTGATGATTATAATATCAGCAGAATGTCCAGAGCCATTTTGAAATGGGAGTGTGGGTCGGGAGAGACACTAAGGGATACTTGGGTGGAAAGAGATTTATATGAAAGCAGTCAATTTGGAAAGAATATTAATCAATTCTCAGTTTCAATTTGTGTGATGCTGAGAATTCATCAAGATCCTTTGGTAGGAATAATGCATGATTTTACTATGTCTTCTCAATGTTTGGTTTCTCCTTTCAATGGTGTTGAAGTACTACGTGTAATTTTATCCTGTTTGGAGGATCAAAGCCAAGGCGGTGTTGGAGAATTGATATCTTAACTCCTCTTTCGTCCTGTTGTTCTTCAGCGCAAGCAGTGAAGCTTAGCCAAAAGGCATATTGCTTCAGGTGTATAAAGGTAAGCAATGGTAGTACCTAAAAGCTGTGAAGAAAAGTTGTCAGTTTTATGGAAACCTGGGCTCAGCTCTAAAACATCTGAAAAGTATTGATGTTTTAAAATCTAAGTGCAGGGGCTCCGAGGATTTCTCAGGAGCCACCCGGCAATGCTACAGAAGGCCAGTTTGTTGATTATCAAGGTTGCCTAGTTTTGAATTGACCTCAAGAGTCTTTCTTCTACCATCTTATATAGCATGAGCCTTTATCACATACTTGCAGGTTGATTTTTTAATTCTAACCTCCACCTTTGCACAGGGTAGACTGGTAACCAAAAGCAGCCCTGGCCAATTTTGATAGACCAACCCCTATAGGGTGGGTAGCAAGCCTGACCA
The DNA here is from genome assembly GCF_031143425.1 of Pleurodeles waltl. NCBI lineage: Eukaryota > Metazoa > Chordata > Amphibia > Caudata > Salamandridae > Pleurodeles > Pleurodeles waltl. Next base: position 629,450,972 of record NC_090451.1, on the reverse strand, counting down.
CTACAATAGGGCATGATGGTCCCCACCTCAAGAAAAAGTGGGGAAAATGGCAAACACAGTGCATTCTATGCACATGTTCCATTATATAATTCATTGTATTCGTTTTCAAAGCATAGTACATTATGACCTTGCAGTGCACCAGCATACAGCAATCTTTACTGGGGCTCTTCAATCATCCCCTCACCATCACTCTCCACTCCAACAGTGCCTTTCATTTTTTCATAACCTCTTTCACATGTATTTCAATAGTTTTATAGCCCATCTCTTACCAGCGTAGGGTGTGGGAGCACTTTACATCACACACATACAGAAACAATGATTCATACATGTGTAAATCAGTGTATACAAAATGTTACCCAAGACAAAGGGGACTACAAGGTGTAAAAGTCACATGAGATCCATACTGATAGGCATTTCTAAGAGTGCTTGGTCTGGGGAGGCATAACCTCGGGAATCAGAACATAATATAATATAGTGGTTAGGGTTGACTTTAGTAATAACAATTTACTTATACCCAAACAAATCCTTTTTAGCAAAATCATGATTATCAAAGACTGAGAAAAACATAATTTTCTAACCTGTACCATGCAGTTTGCTTGCAGCTCTTTGTTGACAGCTCATACCTTACTGTGCTGGATTAAGATTGCAATTTATGAACTGCACATAACAAAGGGATCTCTGTGACAAAAGCAGTATCCCACTGAGCATTGCACATAAAATACTGTTCTGTGATCTGCATAGCACACGGCCTTAGCAGCAGGTATACTAACCCTCTGCGCTACCGTAGACGAGTCAAAACTGACACTAGACAAAAAGACTGCAATCTCTCTCCAGCGGGTATTTTAATCACAAGAATTATCTCGGCACTTTTATTGTTGCATAAAACCTGTTGGATATACAAGGAATGCTGCAGTGCTTTTCAAACTGCTGCCCTGCTACAAGACCGGCCCCCAATAACAAAAGCATCCCCCCATCCTTCCAGCCTTCCAGGAAATGACCGATGCCTGGTACAGCCAGGTAGGCCCTGCACTGTGCGCTCTGTTTCTCTGTTTCTCTTCCTTTCTCAATATTCTGTTTTTCTAGCCCTTGCTTTGCTTTAAAGTCTGATGATTACAAATAAATCTCTATCTCCTAATACTTATGTTGGTGGCCACCACTTGCAACCAGGTCACAAATAAGGCATTGCATTTGTGGCTAGATTTATCTTTGAGATACATGAAGCAAGACCTGTTAGTCACAAGACATCTCAATTCATGTGCTGTGCAAAAGGGATATTGGCCTGAAACTTGAAGGAACATGGAACTGACTAGTTAATCTGGAAACATAGCAGTAAGATTTGAATTTATGGAAAAACAACTTTTCACTCAGCAAGAGCAGGGGCATAACTTTTATATAATTTTGGATAATGATCAGCTTGTGCTATGAAAATAATTTAAACATGGAGTAAGGATCTACCATTCTGTGTGATCCAGGTGTGACATTTGGGCTGCCTGGAGGATTGGCTCTGATTTTGCAGCCCGTGGACGCTGTTGGAATGTGAGATATGTGAATTACTGGCTAAAAGGTGACATAATGTTAAAATACCACTTAACAGCTATGTGCAAAATCCAACAAAACAAGAAAAGGAAAAATAATGTAATAAAATGTTTCATTTGCACTGTCAGCTGTGAACCGAGACAACCTCAAATTCGAAAATATGTATATATGCTAATAAAATAAGGTTGAATAGCTTCAGAAACCTCAGCAAGAAGATAACGCCAGGTTTACCTACACCCTGCCCATTATTCTTTAACTTCCCTTTAATTAATTATATTATTAATAAACAGACACCATAGTAATTGGGACATGGACTGGGGCATGGAGGTGACCTCATAAGTCAACCACTTAACCTGTCAGCAAATTAAATAGCCCTCTCTGTGATTAATACAGCAATTCTAATAAGGAATTCTTTATAAGAAATCGAATAATATTTCGAAAAGAACAGCAGGTCAAAAAGTAGTACATATATCTAACATGATTTGGCGCTTTATGTAAAAATGAGTGGTGCTATTTCCAAAACTATTTTCACTGGTCTGAGAACATACCATATGTTTCTTGTGAATGTGGATAACAGGAATAGTTGAAGGTAGTTGTAAATCTGTCTCTGTGGCCAGGGTTAAAAAATGGTGTTAATATTTTCCGATTCTGGCACTATGATGTTTTTTGTAGCTCAGATTCTGTTTTGTATAAAGTTGGGCCCGTAGGTTTAACAACGCTGTTTTATAGAGGGCGAGGCAGGTGCTTATGTACTAGAACTCCTAATCATTCAGATGCTATAGATTTTCCACAAGTTGCGTTTGCTTCCTGTATTTCTGTTTGAGGGATTCAGGCATGAATTTAGCACTAGGAAATACATTTTCCAACCTATATTTACAAGCTTGCGAGAATATATGGCTCTGTCGAATCTCAATAAAGCCTTCTCTCAAAAATCCAGCACAAATTATGCTGTGAATGGCTAACCTTACCCGGAGAAGGGGGAACAACAATTTGCAGTTCTGTTGAACATGATCGTTATCTGAGAACTGAGGAGTACACTGTATGGGATTCCATTATTAAAAAAATATATATTCCCAAAGGAAATTAGGTACTGCATTTTGTGTGCCAATCAGATAATTTTCTATCAATTCAATAGTAATTTATTTAGGAATATCCTCTTAGCATTTATCTGTTAACACCCAACAGTAGGTGCGGAAAGGCGCTAAACAGCATCTGTTGTTTCCAATCAAGAGCCATTTGATTGCTCTATTTTTCCATAGAGGTAAAGGTAGGTGAGAGAAATCATACGGTATGTCTCAGTGCGAAACTTGTCACAATGGTGATGGATCACTATGACAACATCCATAGGTGTTGCCGTCTCTTTCACTTTGTTTGGTTCTCCATTGCAACGACACCAGCACTCGCGACTTGAGCGGTACAGTGCTGGTCCTCCCTGGGAGCCATTTTGCGTGCTCGTTGGAGGTTCTGGACGAGGGCCAGGCAACGAGAATGGTGTGCACTGTGTGGCACGGCACTCCAATCGCCTCCTCTCAAAGAGCCATCATTCCCCCTTTGTTTCTATTCAGCAGCTCTGATTAGAGTGGCAGGGAAGTTACGTGTGTGTCTTCATGCAGACAGTGTGCCATCTGTGGTTCCCAGCAAGGCATGGTGTAATGTGCAGCATACCAAATTGGCACTGGAGAGGCGGGCATGCAATATGTGCCCATAAAGTTCATGATAGAGATTATAACATATGGCTGACACACAATGAAAGGCTAGGCATTACGTGTAAGACCATCACATTATTATGTCTGTTACTATCCATATGTATATATAGGCAGACCTTGGCATGTAATAACCTAGGATGTTACTCTGTTCATTGTATACTGGGTTAACAAATTATCACATAGGTGTTGCAACCATATCTGCTACATATATATATTTTAATTGAAATTTTCATTGGCAAATCAAATAACTCAGTAACAAATTAGATCTTTTCATTATAAGCCCTTGTTGACAAATGAAATAATTTAGGAACAGTCTCTAATTACAACGCAGCAGCTTACCAAGACAGAAAAAGAGTATTGTTTTTCAATGCATAATACTCTTTGTTCCTTTTTGCATATTTATAAAATATTGTGTAATATATTTTATGAGAGGAACTAGTTACACCCGACTTGGGGCACCAGCAAAGTGAAAAGTTAACTTTGTGTGGATCATGGAATATGCCAACCACTTCATTTTGACTCGCTGAAAACTGCTGGACTTTGTTTGCTGAAAGCTAAATTGCAAGTCATAAAATTAGTCGTTTCCCTCTGGGACAGTTAGCTGTTACGAATCAATTGATTTCTGAGACAAATCAATTCCGATTTGATAAATCAAATTGTGTGAACAATGAATCGATTTATTTCAAATTAGATCTTGACAAAAAATAATTTTCAACATTTGTTGGGAGAACGCTTTTTATGAAATGAAATACAATATATTTTTCGATTCAGGCGAAACAGATAGATGAAAAAAAATGCATTTTTCATTTTTGACAAAAAAACCTGCCACAGTCCTATTATTAACGTCAGAGGAAAGAACCAAAACAGATAATGATTTCACCGTCGCACTAAAAGACGTATAAATATTCTCTGTTTGATCTTAAAAGTGGAGATTGTTTGTCTGACAAAGCAAAGGCACAATGGGAAAACTTACCAAACACTACATCGCCAAGACATATGGACTTTGAGACAGACAATGTGCGTTCTTGTCATATTCATGTGATGCCCACAAAGAGCTAAGGCTATTAAATTTAAAAACAATGACCAAAACAAGGGTGATGCTGGGGACCGTAGCCACCTAAATCACATTTGTACAGATAGAAAGCTAGAGTGGCAAAATCGAAAGTCTCCTTAATCTCACCATTGAACGAGAAACTAAAATCACCTATCTGATACCAACCAACCGGACAAACAAAGGTCACACTGCTCACTGTAAAAATAATAATGAATATATATATATATATATACTGAAAACTCCAAAGGTTATAGGGACGTTATAGTTAGAAAATAGAATTTAGAAAAAAACTTAGATATTCACCTAAAAAGCCAAAGGTTACAGGGACATTATAGTTAGGTTTTGAATTTACTCGCACAAAACCAGATACATTTAGCAGTTAGTTATTTCAAGTAACTATAGCATGCGGCCTAAGGTAAGTCGCACCCTCGACATGCACAGTTTTTAATTTAGCCTCTGTTTCATTAATATTTTTATTGGCGTTTAAAAGTTGTCATGAGTGCTGTAATATTTGGGTTAATTAGCAGTGCATGGCGAGGGAGCGAGTTGTAGTTACCTTAGGCCACCAAAGGCCGTGTGTGGCGGGGGTAGGCCGCAGGGCCTGTCTCTCTGGGCGTGAGAATAGGTGTGAGAGGCTGTCTCTGGGTGCGAGAGAGGCCGTGAGAGTGTCTGTCTGGGTGAGAGAATGGGTATGAGAGGGTCTATGTGGGTGTGAGAGTGGGTGTGAGAGCGACTGATTGTGCTCCAATAGATGAAAGATGCATTCACCTCCATGAAAGATTTCAGATCGTTTTTCAATATGGAATCAAAGATGAAACACACTTGATTTGCCTTCGACAAGCCCAGGATTTAGGATCATTTGTCCTTTTCAGGAGTGAAGCTTCAACTGGGGCAACTGCTACATTTAGATTTGTAAGTGCTTCCTGATGAGGTTTAATTTTTGTGAAATGAGCATCATGGTCTAAACGGAAGCTCACCTGCTCGTTTATCCAACAAGAGTCCACAGTTTGCACAAAATGTGTATCCAACTGGGGCACTATCTAATGGTTAGTTAATAAGTGCTACCTCGTAATAGCCTATGTGGGTACGACAGGGCCCAGCGGGCTCCCTCCCCAGGACGATTTTTGCCCCGAGGACCCCATCCACCAGGGCCCATCCTTTTAAAATATTATTTTTGGGGAAGGGGCGTATGTCCCCATGCCCAATTTTAGCCCCAGGGACACTATCCCCAGGATCCGGCCTTAATAAATTATTTTTTTTGGAAGGCATGGCCCCTGTACCCCGGTGGATTTTGGCCATGGGGGCTGCTAAAAATACACCCTGTCTGCAAAAGCAATTGTTTCCTCTGTATCCCTGCCCGCATCTGTGTTGGCAGCTGTTCGACAGAACTGGAGTGTTTGCTCTGACTTGGCGGGAGCTGTCAAAGCTCCCTCTAATTCAGAGCAAACACCTATGTCCTGGGGGTGGGCACCCCGGGACATAGCAGGAGCTGGCCCTTGGGCTATTGGTCCCCTGGGCCATTTGTGGCTCCATGAGGGGGGCACACTGCAACCCTCCAATGCTGAATTTGCCTCAATGAGGTGGTGGTCCCCGGGGTTCTGCCATGAACCCACTTCATTCTTTTATATTGCAGCCCAGGGGAGGTGGCGGTCCCGAGGGCTGCGGGGATGTGTGTACCCCCCCTTAATTTAAATAAATAGCCCCAGGGAAGTGGCGGTCCTTGGGGCTGCGGGGGCCCGTGCCCCGCTTTATTGTACTAGCTTGCCCCAGGCCCAGGGCTGTGGTGGTGGGGTTGCACAGGTCCCCCGCACAAAGGTGTTATTTAGTCCCTGGGAGGTGGCGATTGCAGGGCTTTTGGGGAGGCCGTAGGGGCCTCAACTATATAAAATAAACATTTTGCTCTGGGGAGGTGGTGGTCCCCGGAGCTAATATTAGCCTACGGAGGGGGGCCTGTGTGCCCCCCTCCTTTCTCAATGCCCCCAGGACCTGGCCCACCAGGGGGTCAAAGAAAAGAGCAGGAGACTGCCCTTAAATATATATATATATCTTGGAAAAATTTGCTGATCTGGATCTGCAGATTTTTCTGAGATTTAAAAGGAAAATGCTTTTTAGCCCTGGCGGGGGTCCATAAGGGCCCCCTACACCAAGGATAGGGGCTCAGGGTGACCCTACCATGGCCCCCCTTTTTTTTGGGAATCGGCTGAAGCCGAGCCCCAAGATGGCTGCCAACACTTCCTTGTGGACATTTGTATCTGCTGAGAATCTGCATCTCTAGATATTTTTTTTTTTCCTTTAATAACTCCAAAACTACTGAACAGATTTACACCAAATTACAAAAAGGGCTCTTCCTTGACCAAAATCTAGCTTTCTTTCAAAGTTTGTGTAATTCCGTTCAGCTGTTCGGGCTGTAGCCTTGTTAAAAATTACAAATGCCCATTGACATTTTATCCAGTTCTTTACGTTTTCCTTTTCAGCTGGCCTCAATGAATCTCATCTTTTAGACTCTAGTGTTTGGTTGTAATCTATAAACCTACTGTTGTTCATATGTCAACATGGAGAGGTTTAAATTTCTCAATCATAACCCACTTGATGTTATTCTCTGTGTGTTTCTTTATTAGGAAGTGTCCGGTTATTCTTGTGTTGTCTCTCATATCTAAGAATGCGTCTATTTTTGTTTATTCTTACTCTTACTTTATGGGCTGTCATTCCTATGTATACAAGTCAGCAAGAACACTTAGGCATGTAGATGACAGTCTGTGAATGGCAGTTAGTTAGACTATTTAGACGCTAAGGAGTCTGGAGACCCAGGTTCAGTGTATTACATCTCCTCGTGAACTTCCGCACACTGCATCCTCTGCATGGGGCATTCCCCAAGGGAGGTGACATGTTCCACAGGGTATTTGCTCTGTCCTCCATTTTCTGTTTCCTTGAGGGAGTATGTACTAGGATATCCCGGAGGTTTTTGCCTTTCCTATAGGAAAACATTGGCTTCTCAGTGTTAAGGCCTCCTGAGTTGAGGATATTCCAGTGTTTGTTCACTAGTTTCTTCAAACTGTTGGAACTTGGACAGTATGTTGTGACACATATGGGTCTCATTGCTGCTGTTTTTTGTGAGTTGCCAGAAGCAGCTTCCTATTGTTCCTTGCCCACTTCTCATCTTTTTTAGGATATTTTGGGGATAGTGTTTCTCACTCAGGTTAGTACTTTGTTTTTTAGCAAGTTTTTGTATGTATCAATATTGGTGCAATTTCGCCTCATGCGCAGGAATTAGCCCACAGGAAATCCCTCCCTGAGGGTAGGTGGGTGGAAACTTTCATACCATAGCAAGCTACATCTGTCAGTGGGTTTACAGTTCACCCTTTTTTCAGGTCCCCTCTTCTGGGTAAATTCTCAGGTCTGAAAATGATATCTCTTGTTGACATTGTGAATTTAAAGAAGGGTACAGGTAGTGAAGGCTGTGAGTGATAAAATATGAAACTTAGTGTCAGTGAGTATAAGTGAGTCAGAGTGAGTGAGACTAAAATCAAGTGAGTTAGTGAGAATGAATGTGTGTGAGGGAGTGTAGGAGATTGTGAGAATGTAATGTGTATTTGTAAAGCACACTATCACCAGCAAGGATATCCTGGTGTTTATTTATTTATTTATTTATTGTACTAGGTATAGCACACGACTCACTCTCGAACGAGTATCTCTATGCTTGTAATGCTAGCAAGGAACGTGCATTCAGAACAGCCAAGTTTTCAGTAACCTTTTGAAGACCCAGGAACAGATATAAAGAGGTAATTTATTCCAGTGAAATGGAGCTAAGAAAGAGAAGGACCTGATACCATGTCTAGTTGTGAAATTGTGCAGGCTCAGGAGAAGGGCCTTATTTGAGGAAGTAGGCTGTCTTGGAGGCTGGTAGTAGCTGTGTCTTGAATGAAGTAGGGCAGGTGAAACCTTATAAAAGGCCTTGTGTGTCAGACAACATAGTTTGAAAATGGAGCACTTCCTATTGGGCAGCCAGTGCAGTTTTTCCAGAGTGGGCATTGATGACATTCGTGGAGAAAGGTTGCAGATGAGCTGAGCAGCAGTATTCTGCACCACTTGCAGCTTAGACAGAAAAGTATTATTTTGAGGCGACCAGAAGTGCAGCTAATTATGAGAGCTTGAACAAGACTTTTCCTGGAGGTAGTGGGTAACCATGGGAAGATTTTCTTTAGGGGTCTCATGGTGGCAAAACACATGTAGAGTTGATTTGGTCTCTTATAGACAGGGTATGGTTGACCGTTACTCCCAAGTTCTTTACCACCTGCTTGGACAGAGGGGATGGACCAAGATCAGAGGCCCACCAATCTGCAGACAATAGCTCTTGAGCTCTGCCAAATAGTACAAATTTAGATTTTGCACTGTTAGGTTGGACACAGTTCAAAGCCATCCAACTGGCAATTACTGCCGTTCACAGAGGAAATTGGGCTCTCACTTTGTCTGGATCTGGGCCAAAGGAGATAAAAAGTTGGGCGTCATTTGCGTAAGACACCATTTCCACAACACATGCTTTTAAAATCTCGGCCAGATTTGCTACATAGACATTGAATATTGTTGGGCTCAGACACGACCCTGAGGGACCCCCTCTGCTGATGTGCATCGTTCTAGATTTGAAAGGACCCAGACATATATTTTGCTTATGATCGTCAAGGAAGTCCCTATGCCAATGTAGTACTCTGCCATAAATACAGTTAGCATGGAGTTTGCAGATAAGAATAGAGTGGGAGACTGTGTTGAACACCGCAGATAGGTCCAGTAATATGAGCATTACTAGTATTCTGACATCCAGGGAAAGACGGATATTGTCTGTAACTGTCAACAGCTCCGCTTCTGTTCCATGATGGACTTGGAATCCCGACTAAGAATAGTCCAAGATCTTATGTGTCTCCAGGAAAGATTTGAATTGGTTGTCATAAAGCGGTCTAGGATTTTTGCTATCAGGTATAGCAGTGAAATTGGTCTGTAATTTGCTATAACTTCAGGGTTTAAGGTGGGTTTTGTAAAGAGTGTAGTGCGTGTTTCCACTCCAGTGGCAGTTTTTGCAGATTTTATTGAGAGATTGACCAGTGCTGTGTCATTTGCTGCACCAAGTAATTAAAAAAAAATGATCAGCCCTATTAGGACATTTAACAGTTAAAGTTTCAAGGTAGCAGCTGAGAGTCGAGTATTAAAGACACTTACTGTGGATTTAACTTTTACACCCATGCTGATGGCACAAAAATGTGATTAGCGTAGAAAATGCTTTGTAAGCGACTTTGCAATTGAAATGCTTGACACTGATCGCTGGATGCCAACCAAATCTTTAACTAAGAGGAGGTAGAAGCTTTCATATTAGCTATTCTGTTTTTTGACAGTTAAATATGTGTTCTCTCTTATGACTTGTCAAAACCATACACAACCTCAGCTTCACATTTGATTGCAATTGGCTCTAGCTCCTAATGTCTTTATTTTGATATTAGGAAGACTTTTCCCCAGCTGGTGATTAATGCTCTGCTATTCGCACACCTGGACTATGCAAATCTCAGGTAGCTCTAATTCCAAAGCATCTTTTCCAGCATCCTCAAAGTGAGACAGCATGAGTCCCTTTACAAATGCCAACCATGTTACACACAAACTGTCGGGCTACAGTAGCTTCAAGTTCAGAAAAGGTTACTATCCATGTTCTTCATACGCTACACTGCAACAAAATGAAATTAGGTCCTTTGCTCGCTCAAGAAAAGCTGAAAACCTATCAGTCCAGTTTCTCATTAAGATCCAGATGAATAAATCTTCTCTTAATATCTATAATGACCAAATTTGGAAAGAGGCAGAATTTTCTCCGGCTTGGTCACCAAACTGCTTGGAAATGTTCAGAATCAAAGGGAAAACATGGTAATTTAGCAACTACTTCTTGTCCTGGGAGGCTACAAAGAGTGGTGGGGCTAGTGGAGGATGCATAAGGGCTGTGTTTATTCTATAAGTGCACCTAACCGATGTCACAGGGGCTTGTGAGTTGTCTGCTCCTGCTTAACAGTATGGTACTTTTAGAGTGAACCGAAAACATGCTACCTCAGGGACACATAAAGCATCTACAGGTTAGTCTATCAATATAACTTTTCACATTAATCAATTCACTATTGGTAGTGAAACTACTTAAAGAATTACAAGTTGTATTCAGTTTGTGATTAAACTAGCACATTTACAGCTCAGCCAAAATACACCCATGATTTGGGACTTAGAAGGGGGCACATATTAAGCACAACACTCCGTTTATGCTAGATAGCAAATACCTTTACAAGACAGGGCTGGTCTTAGCGCTGGTGGCACCCTGTGCAACATTTTTTTTGGCGCCCCCAATCTCCCCATGACCACCTCCTCCAATTCACTCACTACCACCCAGCAAATATGCCACTCATCTTTCCATAGCCCCTCTTACATAAATTTGTTTGTTTTAAAGCGCGTGTAAAGGCTGACCTTACTAATCAACTCAGCTGTCCACCTAAAATACAGACCTGTTTGCAACAGGCATATTAACCCTCTCTGCAACTTAATGGCAAATCAAAGCTGCCTCTAGGCAAAACTCCCAACTCTCTCTCTCCCTAGTCGGAACATTAATAGCAAGAGGTATCTTGACATTCTGATTGTTTCCTGAAGGCTGGACGTACAATGAACTTTTCAGCAGGTGCTTTTAAATCGGAAGTTTCGTAAGTACTTGCTAAACACAGCGCCCCTCTGAGGTCTGCAACCGGTGCGGCCGCACTGCTCCCACCGCCCTAAAGCCAGCCCTGTTACAAGACTTGGCAATATTTTCTATTCCTTTGCACCAGCACAAAGCCTTAGTACATCTGGGCCCTTGTTTCAAGCCCCCAGGAGTGTGCTTCTATTTCCATTAATTTTAAGATGGTCTGGGTGTTGTCTAATTGAATGGCTCTGCTGGCTTCTCCTTTTATCTCTTCTCTCCAACTCCAGAGGAAAGTTTGTAGTAGGTCAGAGTAGAACGATTGGTTCCATTTTGGGAAAGGAGGTAGTGGGGCTGGACCATTCCCATTTAAACAAATTATTTAGCACTTAAATAATTATAGTAACACCTCTAATCTTGGCCAGTGCAAAGGTGAAATTCAATTGAGGTGATGTTCCTAGTAACGTCACTTCTATAAGAATACCACCAGTCAGTGCTAATCAAAAAGATACCACCATTCATTGCTTAATTAGTGAAAGTAAAAGTGCCATTGCCCAAAGCTCTGCTCAGTAGCTGGTGGCTGGTGCAATTAAAAGTAGGTACGCCTAATATCAAGTCTCTTAGTCTAATACACTTCAAAATACTCCCTGTCCCTTTTTCTCGCTCTTGCAGCTTCCATCATTGTTTCTCAGTTACATTTTTGGCATATTTTTCTTCCTCTATCATTTTGGTCTGTGTGTGTTTCTCCCTCGCTTGCGCTCAGCAAATATCTGATGCAGGAAATAAGTGCAAATACCCCCGTCTGGCAACCACAGACTCAAACTAAGCAATGCCACCATTCAAATCAAGGCCAGGCAAGCTGAAGAAACACAAATGAGAATTGTAATTTTCCTTAACCTCCTTGTAAAAGTAACACTGTGCCAGGAGAAGTGAACCCCCTTTTCAGTAACACAATTAAAATGCATGCATACAGCTTATCTTGTGCCAGTTCATACTCATTCTGTTGTTGTGTCCTACCCTATGGGAAAAAGTATTGCTCTATTATCAAAAGATTTGAGACCTTAGCGATCCTTCCATGAACACCTGGTTTCTTAATGCAAACAACATCTTCCACATGCTAATTTCTACTGGTTCTTCCACACTTTCTCCTATTAGGTTCTCTTCTTGTCCAAAATAGGATAACTTCCATACCAGCTTGTCTAACTTGGAGGGATATTAAAGAAGACATTCTTGGCAAAGTACTGGGGTGGTGTGGTATACTCAATCTATTTGATGGCTACCTTTGCTAGTACCCCATTCACATGTACTGGCTGCAGACACTCCTTCACCATGCTATTTATTCTTTCCACTAAACTACTGGCTCGTGGGCAAAATGATGTTGTTCTGAAATGATTCACAGACATCTTGCAAAAAATTCGTATACATTAAGAAGTCATCTGCTCCACATTATTCTCAACCAGAGTCTGAAAATATTCCCCTCAATTAAAGTTCTTTAAGAAATCAACAACATTTTAGTGGTGAGATTGTTCACACTTTTCACTACTATTCTACGGGTGTGCTAGTCTACCAGATTGAGAATTAGGGCCTGATTGAGATCCTGGCAGAGGTAATACTCTGTCACAAACGTGACCGATATCCTGTCCGCTGTATTATGATCCCCACAGAAAATAATGGGATCTTAATACAGCGGATGGGATGTCCGCCACATTTGAACTGAGTAGTCCCCCTCTCATAGGATCTAAATCAAGCCCTTAATCTCCCTGTCAGCCATAGCCAATCACCTTTCTAGGTGCCCTTCCTGAGGAAGTTCTGCAAATCAACCAATACATTTTCCTTAGGAAATAACAGCTTGGTTTGAATAGGTTACCATTATCCAGGCTCAACCATTCACTGACTTCGTAAATCACTCTAATGTTACCTGTAATTTCTTGTTTTCCAGGCTAGCCGAATAAAACTATCTCCTTAACTCTTTTGAAACTATTGTCTTTTCCATCAATCTCTTCCTATTTAAATTATCTTGCATCTTCCAAAATAACAACCAGCACTACGCCCTCCTTTCTACACTCTTTCTCAACATCTTTATCCAAAGGCATTTGAAAAACACAACCAGCTTGTAGGTTTCTCTGGCCAAATACAAATACATACTCCTTTTTCCATGGAACCATGTAGCTTCTCATGACGTAGTATGCTCCATCCTTTAATGATAAAGGCAGAAGTTAATGCTTTGTGGTCAGCTGGTTATGTGATTTTTGTTTTACAAAATTCAACAAAAAATATACGAATGTATGCTCATAGAGTAAAATGTGGCTTGATGGTACTTTGCATACTTTTGGTATATGAAGGCTAACCATGATGACAAATATAATGCAAAATACCCACAGGAGACCCGTTTGAGCAGAAATTCTTTCTCCAACATGATTTAACTATTTCAACAAGACATTTTCTTCTTAACTCAGTCTCCTATGGGACACTGCGTAGGTGCAAGAAATTTGACATATTTCTCATAATACAAAATTCACAAATTTCGTACCGTATGGCCCCCATAATTAAAATTCCATCAGGGCCCAGTCTGTACACAAACTACAGTCCTCACAGGACTGCCTTAGTACTGCCTTAGGGCTTAATGGCAAGCACACACCTCATGCTTAACAAGAGAGATGTTTTGTCAAAAACTTTCCAAGTTCTTAAGGTGAATGTTACAATGATATTTTTTTTTTCACTAGGGCCAATGTTGGATCACATCTAGTGATGCTGGCATCGGTCATGAAAATGGTGACAAATCTCTCTAAAGTGGGGTCTATGCATATCTCCTATTTAGACTTGTGACGTGCTTTCTGACTCCCCATATGTGCCATGTGTAGTGTTATGAGGTCGTATAATAAAACTGGTGAAACCCCACACAAAATTTGAGTGGTACTCCACTAACCCTATAAAGAACTTAAGTTCATTCACAATTCTGTGTTCCTTGACTTTCCTCAATGAAATCAATTTTGGGCTTCACACATCTTTTGACAAGGTGTCTACTAGGTACTTTACTGCTCCTTATCCTATATTGCACTTTCTTTTCTTTTTGGCCTGCATATTTTACTCTCTGCGAAATCTCTCTCAGAGTTACGCCTTTGTCCACCACGTCATAGCATATCATCTAGAAATAAAACAAATCTTGGAAGCCTTTGAAAATGTTCTCCGGTATACTGGAGAAGAACACATGCTTCGTATGGTCATCAGGTTCATTGCACAGGGCTGAGTTTGTTTGAAATGCCAGCACATAACAAGTTGCAGAAATCTTTTTTCTGACTAGATTAGCGATGTCACAAAATTGGGAAAGTTTCAATAGAAGACTACTGTAGAACCTGGGATTTTCTGTTACCGTTTTGACTTGTACTATATTACAGTGTTTCATTATTTTATCAGTTGCTGTCATACATTTGTAAATCCCTCCAATATGCTTAAGGCCTTTTTGATCTAGCTACAATGTTCCTGCACCGTTAGTTTGGCCTGTGATATTCTGCCTGAGTTTTCTGATTGGAAGTTGAAGTTAAAATGAAATTGATACTTTCTTTCTCATAAGGATATCTGGGGAAAGCTGTAGTGGGAAAAGATTCCTCTTTTTCTCAAAGATATTTTGAAACATACTTTATATATACAAAAGGATATCTAGCTCATTTGAAAGCTAAACCTTATTTACATATATAGACCGGTCTGTAGCTCATTTGAAAGCAGAATATTTTTATACAATACATACTTTGTTTCAGAAACATAAAGGCTCTCTGAGACCGATACATTGAGTAAAAATCAGTAATTTCATTCATCTAAATGTTCTTTCAATGGATGCCTTTCAGGTGCTATGCTAGGAAGTACTACAGTGGTTTGGTCTTTTCTAGTGAAGAATGCCTATTTACATTACTCATTCCCATAAATATACATTTCAATGTTTGATATTTCTAAATATAAGGTACTTTTCTGTCCTCTTGTGGACACTCACCACAACGGAAGAAAAATAAGCGTTTCTAACATATTTTTATGTAATTCAACCTTTTACAGCTCACAATAATTCTCACATATGTTTAGGTTAATAGACATTTTAGACCACACAATCTGGCTTTAGTATGACGTTGTAGTGCTTTTTTAGTATTATCAGCCAGTGAACAGATATTAACTCCCTCCTTACAGATTACAAGTCATTGAATGCCAAAGGTCGCTCACTCATACATTTGTACCTGAAAGGATCTCCACCACGCAAATCCTCAAGGGCTACTCAGCTGCTAAATGCGAGTCTGACCCTCTACCCTACCAGCCAGCCACCTCTATCCATTCTTTTTGAGCACACCAATCATTTCTGACTCCTACTTTTAAAAAAATGTATCTTAATGTTTTATTGCACAACATGAGATAGGTATATGGTGGGCATAGGCACCAGAGCATTGCAATTTATGTATAACTTGGGGTCATACATAATATCTTGGTATAAACACATACAACAATAATAGTCCGTGGCGTCAATACAATCCTTCAGTTAGATTTTTGTCATTGAATGGTGACCTACAATTTAATATTCGGGGAGTCATTGGTGGCATAGGCATGCAGAGCAGTAATGAGGGGTTACGCACAAGTAGGGGTGCAGGGTGCGCAACAGTGTCTGTGCAAGCCTCTTCACTCTAATAGGGTCCTCAGTGGGGGCCGTCGGGTAGCAGAGAGATGGTGGGGGGGGACCAGGCGTGCACAGGGGGGAGCAGTTCAAGCGAGACACATAGCGCCATGAGTCTTTACACCGCTCATGTATTGTCACTTTCGCCTTCATGCCGGCCTGCAGAATCCCTAGTGATCCTAATGTAGTACCGGACCTTAGACCAGGGCAAGTCCCACTCGGCCTCAAAGGAGTTACAGTTTACACCCGGGAGCCATCAATAGGGGTCCAGACATCATTCAAGTCAGACGTCATCGTTCTGTGCTTCTATATTCTTAATATACACCTCCCATCACCCCCTATTTCTCACTTGTACTTAATGAAAGGCATAGCTGATCATGAGATTAAATGACTTTCATTTCTAGGAAATAAAATAGATCCACTCTTATGAACGATCTTTTAAATACTCATGAATCTAATATAAATAAAACTGGTTTGTATTACAAACCTTTTCAAGTGGGGACCTTGGTACAGTCTTGCCTAGGGCATTATATGCTGAAACTATTATTATTTGCTATATATGAACTTATAAGAAACAAATGGCTAGATGAGAGTACTCTCAAGCTCATATTCTGTGGAGCACTCAATATGCCTCTGTGTTATTTTATGGTACTGACAAATTATTTTTGCTTTGGTCACCACATTTCCATTCAAACAAAGTTTTAGGGCTAATTTAGAGTTTGGCTGGCTGACAGTACTCTGTCGGGATGATAGAGGACAGTGCCCTGCCATCCTGAGGGTTTTCCTCTCACCAAATCAAAAGTTATCTGCAAGCACAGAGTACAACTAAAGACCTAACCCCCAAAGTTCAGATGAGGAGACCGCCACTGAGCTGGCAGTCTTCCCACCGAACCCATGGATTGACTAGCGGAAAGAAAGATATTTGCCAGGCAGCCCAGTGGAAAATGTGTGGCGGCATTGGACTTGGCTTCACATGGAGCCGAGTACAATGCTGTGACATAGGAGGCCTCCCTCGCACCCTTGGAATGTGCACTGTCTGCACAGCAGACAGTGCATATTCCGACGGTGCTGGAGAGGGGGGCCCCTGCACTGCCCATGCCCATGGCAGCTCAGGGCCTCCCTTGTGGCCCCCAGCACTTGTTCTCCGCCAGCCTTTTCATGGTGGTAGAACTACCATGAAAAGCTGGAGGAGAAGATGGTTGTCATCAGCACGGCGGCACTGACTTCAGCACTGCCACGGCTGATTACAACCACGACCACCGCGATCCCATCAGGATCGAAGATCCTGGCGGAGACTGAGGTCTTTTGGCGGACTGACCAACAGGGTCCATCTGTAGCTGTCCAATCGACCCCGTGAGTCTGATGGTCTTGTGGCCGCCAGACTCGTAATAGGGCCCATTGTCAGGAAATTCCACCTCAGAGGTTTCTGTCAATGTTGTAAAGGTTTGACCGTCAGCTTGGTCAAAGATGACAGCCACCGGTTAAACTTTTACAAAGTTTTCCACTTTATGAAAACAATCTCCCATAGCAGGCGTTGTGTTTTTTCTTAAATGAAAAACTAATGATTCCCACATTATGGAAGTTTTCCCTCATAGAGTGAGGGTGAGTAACTTTTTTTAACTGACACCCAGGGAGGACAGCAAAAAAATACACTCTAATGAATAGGGTGGACAATGTTATGTGTTAGCACCCAACGGCTCATTCTGTTTCCGGCTGTCTGAGGAGTATGTCTGCTGTAGACCCAGGGTTTGCCCCATTGCAACGGAGTACACACTCTAAATCAGTCCCAAAATCAGAGAACAAAAAATACACACAAGATCTGTTATTTGGCTAACTCCAATAATTACTTCACTTGCTGTACATTCACATTCATGCTCTAGAAATTTCACCACCATACACCGCACTCTAACCCTCTTTCATCCTGAGCACGGTTAAAAAAAATAATTCACATATTTGGAAAAGAAATGTAATGCATAACAATTGGAATGGGGATGAATTATTTTCAAAAATAAGTTAGAATTATATTCAATCTAATTTCAAACTATATTAAGGTTTCTTTTAGAACTGGGCACTCGCGCTGGTCAAATTTTTTTTTTTTCTGTTCACTAGAAATA
Source organism: Pleurodeles waltl (assembly GCF_031143425.1). Classification (NCBI taxonomy): domain Eukaryota; kingdom Metazoa; phylum Chordata; class Amphibia; order Caudata; family Salamandridae; genus Pleurodeles; species Pleurodeles waltl. The sequence goes on along the minus strand of NC_090451.1, from coordinate 629,433,229 downwards.
CCCCTCCACTTATCCACCAACTAATTGCAGAAATTAATTCACAGAAAGCACCTAAGCTAGGCAACACCATTGGTGAAATGTTCCTGCATCCATGGTTACATGAAGACAACAATATTTGACTTATTATCCTTCTACATGGTGTTCCTCATGATCAATTAGCTACCTCAGTCATGTATGTGATTATGGTGCTTGGCCCTCAAGAAGAAACAACAGAAAGCATAACTGCTTATGTGCCCCAAAGGATGGTGCTGATTAGTCCTTTTCAACTAGAACACAACAATCTTGGTTTGCAAATCGATATGGTGTGCAAGGTGCTTCTTGGATCAACTGTATGTATGGAGGAGAGTCAGTTGGGTTATGGTTAACTTATTTTTTCACATTTTTGTCCCCATATCAAATCAAGGGCACATTTATTTATTTGTTTTCTATATCTAGCTATTATTGGCTATTGGTGTTGTTGCTCTTTAAAACATTTCAGTGAACAGTGGTTACTGTGCATTATGGTTATGCCACCCTGTACGAATGCGATGTGGCTCACAGTGACTGTAGTTAATGTGGTTTGAAACAGTACCCCAAACCATATCCATGTCTACGTAGACTGCACCCACTTCTGAGTTTGTCTACCCGGATGTCAATATATGTGTTTTCGTGTTCATTGTTACCCACTTACTATCTGACAGGCAGTGTTTGTTTAATCACATTCCATTGTCATGTTCTTTGTCCCAGTATGTGTATTTGAGATTGTCTACCTTGATGTCAATATCAGTGCCTTCCAGTTCATTGTCACCTAAGCACTATCTGACAGTCAGAGTGTGTGTATTCCCATTCCAGTGCAAGTGTGCCTTGTTCCAGTGTGACTGTCTCTGTTTCCCCACATTAGTGTTATTATGGGTGTGGCGTACTTTTTGTTAGGCCAGTGTAATCTGGTATAATCTCTGTAATTTTACCTAATTGTAGAGATTATGCCATTATTCCACATCACAAAGTAAGAATTTAATTTGAGGAAAAATCTGAAGCGAGAGACATTGAAACAACGTGATTGGCACAAACTCAAGCAGCGTTTTCCAGGCCTGCAGTATTTTAACAGATGCAATCTTGACACAAGAACACAACATGCAATATAATTATCCACTATCAGGAAATTATAATATTATTGATGCATGCGCACCAACATCATGCTTAATTTAAGATACAGGTTGAGTTTTGAGGAAACTATTAAATGTCTTATAGTTTCATGAGAAATGCCTGTTAAAACTCACTGGTCTCCGCCTATCACACAGAGGAACTCAAAGCACTCTAGTGGCAGCGTGTTAAAAGCATAACTTTGGGCGAGGTGAATGTTCAAAAACAATAGACTATTGTCAAACTGCATGTGTTACCGCCTTCATATTGTAAATGTCCGTTTCCTTTCCAGAGTGCAGCAAGAAGGGAGATAGTGAGGAAGACGCAGACCCGACGAATGATGAGCCGCTGCTTAGAACGCCAAACAGATCAGGTGAGTTGGAAACTGACGCTTGTAATTCCTGGTAAACTGTAATGACAACCACTTGCAAATGAGTGAGCATGGGTTAGATACTAGATTGCTTCCACCTCACTCGATATGTCCGCCGCACATCACGAGGCCACTGCATGCATGCGATGTTGCCTTGTATGCATGGAAGTCACACAAGCATTGTTTTCGTCATCCGAAGGCTGCATAAGGGCAATATGAGCTCCAACTGAACACAGGTAAGTGCTATGGGTCTAACAAGCCCAGCAGCACACACCATTTTCTTGAACCAATGAGTGTTTCTAATTATTCATCATTTTATTTGGTTTTCTAGGGGAATTGAAATTAGGAGAAGCCCATGTAATTTGTGTTTTTTTTTGTTTTTTTTTCCTAATGTATTTTCCTGATGCATTGATTTGTGCTTATGACTGATTGCAGCTATCTGTAGTAGACACTTGTTTTTTTATTGATCTATTTGATTTCTGACCTTCTCCCCCTACCTTGCATAGGGGCCTTTTGGCCCTGGAGGAACACCAACAATTATTTCATAATGTATTCCCATGGGCTCTAGAACACCAGAAATTATTTAATTAATTAATCTATTTGGTTTGATTCACATCAGCCCTGCAGGGACACCAAGTTTATCTTTGACTGAGTATTATGCAGCAAAAAATAGTTTATGCATGGGTACACTGTTGTTCAGCATTTGTGTTCATGACATGTATTACATTGACTAGAATGTCCAAGATTCACGGACTTCCTGCTTTTTAGGACACCTAAAAATGCACATAATATCATGCATGATACTGAGATGGAGATAAGTTTTTGAATTAGCTGCAGTGTCATCAGAATCCTCTTATTAAGTGCTTCCGCTCATACTGAGTGCAAACCCATACAAGAAGGAGAGAGATACCCCCAAAGAAAGTAATGAGAAGTCTGTTGTCAGAGCCACTACTGACATCAAGCCCTCATCCTTTTTCTGGAAATGTGACATGCCTGCAGCATTCTCCTCCAAGCAGAATGTTTCTCAGTGACTGCACTCATGTAGAAAAAACTTTATAGGAAAGTCAACAACAGGAACCACAGTTTGCAATATATGCTGCTCTGGAAATAGGAGCAGGGCAGGACATTAAGCATGCTTCAGAGCATAATGTTGTGGTGACTGCTCTTCCATTGGACACACTGAATTCACAATCTCTGGCAAGGAAAAGAAAGGACACTCCCCCATCTTCTGCAATCCACCTTCTGAGGATCATGGATTCCACTGAGACCCACCACAAGAGACAAGGGAAAAGCAAGGTTCCCGAAAGCCTTGGAAGTGAGGATAAGAATGAACCAGTGAATATTTGTGTGGAGAGTGCCACAGAGGAAACATATATGCCTTATCACCAAAACCACCTGCTTCCATCTGTTCAAGATCTAAAAAATCTATAGCAACAACCCCAACAAGAGTTACACCCTGCGCTAGTGAAGGCAACCAAAACAGCCTAACTCCACATCAAGTTCTTCAGGCTTTGGCACAATTAAAAAACGTTCCTCTTCAATGTGAGACTTCTTTACGCTCAGGACACAAGAGTAGCACATTGCAGAATGCTCAATTTCCTGCAAAGACGTTTGTCATGTTAAGCCAGGTTGACATTATGGCACCAAGGCAAACTGGCCCAAGTGACAAAAATCAACATACAGGTGTGAGGGAAAGCACCTCAAAAAGATATATGTGGGGGAGCTAAAAGAAGGAGGTGAACTGATAGATGAAGGTTAAGGCGAGGAAGAAGAAAAGGATGTCAGTGTCATTAAAAGCAGCCCTATGACTGTCGCTGGTAATGCTCAGTCATAACCAGTTGCAGCTTAGTCATGTTAAAGCGCCCAAGCAGCCTACCTACTTCCCACGGGTCACTAGTGAGAGTATCACAAAGGAAACAGACACAACAACCATCTATCAAGGCTATGTTCACCAAACAGTTGCTGTGCCACCAAACCCTTATTAAAGTCACTTTCTACAACTGGAAAATGGACAAAATGTTAGTTCTTGACCTCCTCCCTTTTTCCTTTCATAGACAGAGAGGGGTTTCTGCAATTTGTGGCTGCCCTATGTCCACAAATTAAGGATTCCAGCCAAAGAAAATGTGCACTGCTGCTGCTGTGTCAGCAACACCACCATCAAATGATACAGTTATGTGGCAAATCTATGAAAGAGAGAGCTTTTCAGTATATCCACCACACTACAGACAAGTGGACCAGCTGTCAAGCAACAGATTACATGTGCATCACTGCACACTGGATTTCCAGCAAAGGTAGCGAAGCACAGGATACCTGCTACTCTCACTGTTGATGATGCTTTTCAAGGCATTACCATGGAGTAAAAAGCATACAGCTGCTGGACAAATTTAACTCCAAAGCAAGCAAAGGGCTTCACCTGTCAAGAAGGCTAAAGTAAACATTATCCAAACAAGAGCCAAAAGATCGAGATGGCATTCGCCCAAGAAATACCCTCACAGGAGATATTGCTTACCTTGCAGAAAAACAAGAGAAGAAGAGCCAAGCAAATCTAATCCTTTTTGATCCTGAGCATGTGAACAGCGCTTTTCAAAAATAGCAGCTGCTATCTAAATGAAGGAGGTTAACGCTTTAGTGTTTTGTGTTTTTAGCACGAGCAGCAGAGACTGCATCGCTTGTGAGCTCTGTTAGAAATTCGCACTTCAAATGATTCCAGTCACAGGGGAGTAGTCTTTCTTCATAGCTCCTGCCCTGAGAGGAATTGTATCAGACACCCCTCATTTTTGGTCCCCACCTTTTTCTCCAGTTAGCTGGTGTGCACGCCTGGGGCATTCCTCATTTAGAGTAGTGTTTTTTCTTGTTCTTAATAAAGCATCTCGAAAATGTACCTGAAGTTGTTTTTCCTGAGGAGAATTCAGAGTGTGAAGAAATATGATCTGAAAAGTAAGGTTAAAAGAATTGAATATAAGACATTGAAGTAAGCAGACTGGTAATGTTATTTATAGAATACAATCTTTTTCGAGCATTGAGCAGAAGATAACACTGGACATTATAGTACAGAATATTTATGAAACTCACTAACTGATAAACTCATTGGAGCAATGAGTTCACAAGATTTAAGATTGAAAGAGACTAAGAATTTTCTACTTCGAACATCAACTACAAAAAGAAAAGCTTATAATAGAGAAGCTAATTCCTCTGAAGTCACAGGTAAAACTTATGCTTAAATATATAGAGACAGAGAGAGTGAAATTGATATTCAATGCAATGAGTGAACTATAGCAAGAGCTGGGATAATTAAAGAATAAAAGAATGTGTAGTATTATATTTTGGGAAGAGAACTAAATGGCTTTGTAATATTGATTTTAGATTACATGCCATTTGGAAGGTTCATCCAACCAAAATAAGTCAGGAGGTGGGTGCAGATAGAGGATACAGAAGATGGCATAGCACACTTCAGAGACAGTCTCTTTATTGTTTCCCAAATCCCCCTCCCTGCCCTGTCGGGACATTGCATAGTGAAAGAGTAGATTCCTTTGCATGTTCGCATAGACGGATGAAAAGGAACTTTCTTCTGCTCCTGTGGAATCTGACACAAGGTTATTAAGTGTGACATCACAACAGAGTTCTCAGCACTGAATTTGTTGCCACTGATAATGGCAGTAATATTGTCAAAGCCATGGCTAATGGAGGATACTTTTGTTTTTCGGATTGCATTAACCTAATTATGCAGGACCTTCTCAAACAAGAAGTAGACAACAACATGCCGATCACCTGTGGTGAATATGAACTCATTCTAGCCACTGGTTCAAAGCCCAAAAACAGTGAAGGATCTTTCAGAATGATAACAGAGTTCATGTAAAAGCTCCCGTAGAGGAGGTGCCAGCATGTTAGAACTTCACCTTCTACATGCTGCAACGTCCTTTGTGGAGTATAGGACTAACAATGATTATGTACTATAAAGAAGAGGGAATGCAACTGCCAAAGCAATGACAATGGATTTGGACAAATAGAACTAGTGAAGTGCCTGACCCATAATCTACCGCCCTTTAATATTATGACCCAGGAAGTCAGGAAAAAGAAGAGAACCATGAGCCAAGCACTCACATTGTTTCACCTTTCAGTTACATTTACAAAAGGTGGATCAAACATTTAGCATTGTCAGTGAAGAAGCAGCTACTTTGGTCAACAGCTTAAACACAAATCACAAGCTGCAAAAAAAGAGGTTGTGTCCTCCAAAGGGTACATATCTGCCAGGATATTAGAAGAAAGGTAGAAATAGAACTGGCTAGTGTAATTCGTTTACCAGTATTTGATGTCTCAGTTTACAAGAATTGGATCATCAGGAAGGCGGGTGAAATAAAGGATGAATGATTACAAAAGGAGAATTTGAGGCCATTGTAGAACTGAAATGCACCCTTCTAGTTCTGGAGAAGGTTGCACTGTTGGTCTTATGTACGTCCTCCAGAAGCCTGTCACAATAGCAGCATCAGCACCCAACACCATTGTCAACGACTACTCAACCAACACCGAAACAGCATCAGTTGCAAAAGTTGTGGTGCAATTTGTTGCTTTTATATGGCAGGACTTAAATCAAGAGCATGTGCAGGCATGCAGACGCAGCAAGTGTCGGTAACAATGACAATTGAGAAGATGGTTCAAGACCATCTGGATGGCCCCACAGAGGTGGACCTGGATCACATCCCATTGTCCTAGTGGAATGGAAAAAAGGAACAATGGCCAGTACTCAGCAGGCTGACAATAAAGTAAAGCCAGTGTATTTTGTGAGCATGTGTTCAGTGCAGCTGGGGCAGTTGTCAAGGTGCAGTCTCAAACCTTGAAAGGTGGAGAGACTAATGATCATTAAAATGAATAAATATTTCTCCCCAAAAATGATCAGGCACCAGAAAACACATCCATTCCATGGGTGAGGACAATTGACCGGACATCACAAGTGTGGCGAGTGATCATTTTCCAGACGAAGGATGAACATTACTTTCCAGATTAACACAATGCCGGATAAGACTGCATATATAAGGGTTAAGTATTAAAAAACACTTCTTAGCCATATTTATAATGACAGTGCAATAAGCATAGACACAGGACCATCCAAGTAGGGACATGTTAGGAAGTTATGTTAACCAAGCGCCATGTTGGAATGATTTCAGTCTGCAGTGTGTATAATGCAATCTAGTAGAATAAACAATGTATTGCTTATGTAGACAAATTGATAATGACAAGTTTAGTGGATGCATTGATTAATTCTGCAAAGATAAGTTGTTGCTCTATGTGTATTGTGTTCTCATATAGATATTTAAAAACAGTAATAAAATGCATTACATTCTATGAGGAAACTCCCAATTTCAACCAAGGGGGCAAATGCTATGTCCTAATGTCACAATTCTGCCCCAGTGGGCAAACACTATATCACAAAAACACCATTACTGTTACATTTACATATTGTACTGACTCACTCTGTTGAAATTTTCATACCATGACAAAAGATTATAACCACTAAATATATCTACTATCACAAAATTAGATTGAATAGTTGCTTTACCATAACCAATGTTTACTTACCGGCATTAGTTACAGTTTTTTCAGAAAAGTATAACTATAACTATACCTGCCGAATTTCTATGGTTTTATGTGGGTAAAATGTCAACCTACATAAATCGTCCCTGTAACCTTAAGTTTTTTCAGTGAATTTCATTTTTTTAAAAACATAAAGTAATATATTATTACAGTACATTAATACCACCACACACGGGCACTGCAGCCAACCCTCCTGCATGCACCCAACCCCATGCTGCGCACGGCCTGTGGCTTTGTGTGGTGGGGTTATGCTGTGTGGGTTTTTTTTTATTGGGCTTCGGATGTGTGGATCTATCGCACATTTATACTGGGGGGTCGCTCTGTGCGTCGCGGTGGATCAGCGGATCCATGGATCGCCCAAAATATAAATTGGGCAATTTTTTGCCCATGAGAGGTCCCTCACAGACCCCTCCATGTGTCCTATGGGGTCAGGATACCTCTATCCTGACCCCTTATACATGTTTTTATTTTGTTTTCTCCCTGGGGGCCCAGCCGAGGAACGAGATGGTGGCTGCAACTTTCCTTTCAGGTAGTGGCCAGTCAATCAGGGCCTTGCTTTTTGTCTGGATCTGTGGGTACCTGAAAATCCCCCATGAGTATCTGCAGATCTGCGAAGGATCCACATCCCTAGATGTCAACATTTTTCTTCCCTTAAAAACTCCAAACTACTGAAAAGATTTACCACCAAATCAGAAAAAAGCACAATCTGCGGACCAAGATCTAGCTTTCTGACGAATTTGGTGTAATTCCTTTCAGCAGCTCAGGTTGTAGCCCTGTCTAAAACGTGCAAAATCCCCATAGACATTGAATGGGGAAAAAGCGTTCTGGGATCCCCCACCTTTTCTCGGTTCCAGCTTGTTGAATCAGACCAAAACTTGCCACATAGCAGCTGAATGAACTTGTGTACTAGTTTTAAAAAGTTTGTGACGATTTGTCAAACAGCTCCAAATTTATTAGCAAAAAAAACAACTCTTTGTCTCTGGGAAAAGTTGGTCTTAACTATATCTACCTACTGGCCATCACTGATTACATCACTGATGACATCATCGTTTGAGTGTGTTTCGTAAAAGTTTCTGACACTGAAAGATATCTACTAAGCTATCACTTAAGTTAAATTGCTATTCTTTCTCTACTAGTGAGTGTTAGTATTTCAAACATATATCATCTGAACTATAATTCAGTTTTTAAAGCCAATGTACTATTTATGAGTGAACTAGCCTCTACGCTGACACTGGTCCCCTACTGATTTATGTGTATGGTAGTGATTTGCGACAGTCTAAGCTAATCATTGAGACCTCACTTCACAGTGACGGCTGAGGAAAGTTGTGTTTTATGACACAATTAACACTGTGCTTAGACCCCTCTCCTTTGTGATGAATGAGTGTGGTAGTAGGTTGCAATAAATTCATCTGTTCACTAAGACCTCTCTCTGGGGTGATGGCTCAGTGTAGTAGTGGTTTGCAACAGACTGTCCTCTCTGCTGACACCTGTCTCCAGGGTCAAGAATATTTTTTTATGTGGTTTGTGACCAAGTGGCCTGTTCGCTAAGACCTCTCTAGTGGGTGTTTGCTGTAGTGGTTTGTGTAAAACTGATGTCAGCTCTAAAACCTCTTTCTAGCTTGACCAATGGTATTACTGTGGTTTCAGATAGACCAGCAAAGAATGGTTAGGTGTCTTACTTTGTGATTAATGTTTAAGAGTAATGGTTTAGAAGAGACAGGACTATCCACTGAGAACTCTCTCCTGGGTGAAAGGTGAGTGTATTGCTGTGTGAGTGGCTGTGTGATTGGTTGCGTGGGTGTGTAAATGAGTGTGTGAGTGTGTGAATAGACATGTGGGTCTGTGAGTGGATGTATGTGTTTTTTTAATTGGGGTTTGGATCTGCGGATCCGCCACGTAGCACAGGGTGTCACGCTGAGTGCTGTGGTGGATCTACGGATCCTTGCATGCTAAAAAAAGAAAACAGTTTTGGACAATTTCCTGCTCATGAGGGGTCCCTCACAGACCACGCCATCAGTCCTATGGGGTCAAGGTACCTCTGTCCTGACCTCTTCTATCACTTTTAAATGTACCCCCACAAGAACCAAACCCAATGCACAAAATGGCAGCCAAAACTTTCCTCTCAGGTTGTGGCCAGCCAATCATGGCACTGCTGTTGGCGTGTGGATCTGCGGATCCATCACAGTGGATCTGTGGTGGATTCACTTCTCTAGATATACATGAATCTTTTTACTTTAATAACTCCAAAACTACTGAGCAGATTTGCACCCACTTAAAATAAACACTCTTTTCTACCATGATCTAGCTATGTGACAAATTTGGTGTAATTCCATTAAGCGGTTCGGGCTGTAGTTGTGTCCAGAATGCCTATGGAAATTGAATGGGAAAACACGTTTTGAAACCCGTCTGTTTCTCGGGCCTTGCTTTACGGATCATCCTCAAACTTTTCATACAGCAGCTAAAGTGACTGGCAAACTAGTTCTGAAAATGTTGTGAAGATTCGGCAAACGGCACAAAAGTTTGTAGCAAAACAACAAAAGATCTTCTTATGGAAACTAGGCCCTAACTCGCAGATACTCAAAGCACAGCCTGGTGCCGAAAGCGGCCCTCCTGACCTTTACATGAGGCCCCCTGATCAACAGCAGCGGGAGGCTGCTTTACCCAACTCAGCACTAGAATAAAAAGATGTTAAATAAACAGGTAGTCATTTATTTAAAGATGAACGAAGTTAAAGAAAGGAATACCTTCATTTTAAAGACATCTTGCAGCAAAATTCACTTCAAAATGTGAAATGTTTCATTTATTTATAAGCAGAATTGTTTTATCTTAGTACATCAGATTATATATGTGCATTGAGAAGTATAGTTTCAAAAATAAATTTAGCTTTCAATCCCCAGGCCCCCCCAACAATAATGTGACTAGTGATGTAAGATGCAAGCCATTTGTTATGTGCCCTCTTTGGGTGGCCGGGTTCCTATTATACATGCCCACCATTATAGTACACCAAACAAAGGACAAGGTTTTGTACGGCGCACATCCTGAAGTTGTGTATTTTAAGGCCCTGTTATATGTGACAGTGAAGAAAAAGGAAGGAAATAGAAATAAAACAATTTACTAGAATCACACAATTTGGTTAAGTGGGGAAGGTGGGATTAATCCTAGGTATTCTGGTTTCAGATTGTGGTTTCAGATTGTGCAGTTCAGCCACTAAATGTTTAATGCTTTGCTTCCTTTACGCCCTCCTTACCAACAAACCCCCACTTTCCCCCACACCGCCCCCTAAACCCCTGACTACTGGCATTAATGTGGCCCTCGGTCACATCAGACCAAACATTTTGGCCCCTGGGAAAATGTTTATGAGTACCCATGACATAAATATCTACTTGTGACTGCCAGTAGGATATATATGTATATATATATATATATATATATATATATATATATATATATATATATATACACACATATATATATATATATATATAAACATAGTTAGCTATAGTTCTAGATATAGAAGTAGGGACCACAAACCGAGTCAGAGTGACTCACAACACATCCTAAATTATCCTGTGCTCACCCTCTGGTAGCTTGGCACAGAGCAGGCAGGCTTAACTTAGAAGGCAATGTGTAAAGTATTTGTGCAATAACTCATACAGTAACACAGTACAAACACCACAAAACTACTCTACATCAGGTTAGAAAAATAGAGAATATGTATCTGAGTAAAACATAACCAAAACAACAAAAATCCATCCAGTGGAAGTCGAGATAGGCATTTTTAAAGATTAAATGTGAAAGCAGTGCTTAGAAGTCACTAGTGGTCAAAAGGTTACTTGAGATTGGGAGGGACTGATGCAAATCCAAAATCCAGGCAAACCATGATGGAGGGTAGGCCAGCTACTTAACCCAAGCAGGGTCTGCTAAAACAGTACCTTTGTGGGAGCAAAGTATCGACACTGAGAGCATGATGCGTTAGTATTTTCCACGCAGACGGGTCACTTCGTTGTCATCGGGCTCCACTGAAGGGAATGCTATCCATCATCTTCAGTCCACTAAGAGTGTCATCGGCGGTCCACACAGGCTGTGAATCTGCTGTCGTCAGGCAGCCACTGTGTCGTCGTAGATCGATGTGCCAATTTTTCTACCATACTGGAGGCGATGCATCACTTTTTGCAGAAAGCAGTTGCAGAACCTACTTCTGAGGCCCACAACTTGGAGGGGCACCTCAGGCAAGGGTGAGACTCACAGAGAGCAGAGTCCAGCAGCGCTAGGAGAGTTGTACGCAGTATTTGATGTCTCTGAGACTGCAGGAGAACAGGGAGCAAGCCCTTTGTGATCACTCTGAGGGGAAGGCAGAGTCCTTTCAGCAGGGTAAGAGAGCCACAGGCAGCAGGGCAACGAGCAGAAAAGCCGTCCATCCAGAAAAACAGTCCAGTTGAGTCCTTTGAGCAGCACAGCAGTTTTTCTGACAGAGGTACAGATCCAGGTCCAGAAGTGTCTAATTTGAGGGGGACAGAGACCCAGCACTTATACCCAAGTGTGTTTGAAGTGGGGAGACTTCAAATAGTGGCTTTGAAGTGCACCAGTTCCATTTCAGCCCAGTCCTGTCTGCCAGGCTATCTGTGCGGTGTTATCAGTCCTTTGTGTGGTGGTCAGACCACTACCCTTTGCAGTGAAAGTGTGAACCCCTCCACCCTTTCTGCCCAGGAAGACTCATCAGTAAGTAGATCAATGCACTTGAGTGCCCTGTGTTTGTGGCTGTCTGGATGGAATGCACAAATGTATCTGTCACCCAGCCCAGTCCAGACGTATATTGGAGACAGGCTATAAGGCACACAGAGCAGAAAGGACAGAGAAATACCTACTTTCTAGAAGTGGCATTTCTAAAATAGTAAAGTTAAATCCAACTTTAGCAGTAAAGAGAGTGTATCATTACCAGTCCAAAGATACTAAGCATGATGTAGCTACTCAATCCTGATCCGGAATTATAGCTGAAAAATAAGGAATTCTCAATGCTGGTCTATGACAGGAGTAGGCATCACAATAGTGAAAAATGGCTTTGGTATTTTTTCACTACCAGGACATATAAAACGTAAATGTTCTGCCTTTTAAATATACTGCACCCTGCCCTGTGGGTGAAATAGGGCCCTACTTTAGGGGTGACTTTATGTAATTAAAAGGGAGTTTAAGGTTGGCAAAGGGTTTTAAATGAGAAGTCGAGGTGGCAGTAAAACTGCATACACAGACCTTGTAATGGCAGGCCTGAGACATGGTTAAAGGGGTACTCTTGTGGGTGGTACAATCAGTGCTGCAGGTCTACTAGTAGCATTTAGAGGCCCTATGTACATATTATACACTTCATTAGTGATTTATAAGTAAATTAAATATGCCAATTGGGTAAGAGCCAGTGTTACGATATTTAGGGGAGAGAACACGAGCACTTTAACACTGGTCAGCAGAGGTAAAGTGTGCAGAGTCCTAAAACCAGCAGAATAAGAGATCAGAAAATGGTGGGAGGCAGTCAAAACGTTTGGGGAAAACCACTCTGAGGCTGTCAGGTTTAATGTACATATATATATATATATATATATATATATATATATATATATATATATAAAAGTCGGGGTATATAGTAGCCCTTGACACTAAGGAACCGAATGGGCTTAATAGGAGTGAAGAACTACATATACACCTTAAATGTTACAACTTATCTACAGTAATATGTCCATTACCATGAAATAGATACAAGAAATAATTATTATATTTTAACCTTACTTTAGTCAATTATTCAGTGACAAAAAAAGTGAGCCCACTGGGGTAGAATAAGTAGAGATTGATTAGCTGAAGAATTGACTAACACAGATTAGTTAAATAATGTAAGAATTTACAAAAGACTAAATTGTATATCTATCCTTGTCATTATGTTTTTGGACGTTTTTAACGAGTGAGGATTTCTATAATGAAAGAATAATGATTATAAATCAACCTTATTTAAGACAGTCTGGGGAGTGTAATCATCCAGTGACAACAGAGTGAGCCCATTCGGGCAGAACAAGTAGAATTGACCCACACAGATTAGTCAAAGAATTCATAATAGGCTAAGCTGTATATTTAACCTTGTCATTATGTCTTCAGACGTTTTCACGAGTGAAGATTTCTATAATGAAAGTAAAATTGTAAATGATATGAAATGTATATTTAAAGTTAGATATATAAAGAAATGTAGCTGTTTTTAACAAAAATAGAAGTGTTGTTCGAGTGTGAACATTTTGCCGATGTGATCATGTGATGATATATAAAGCAAACTAATATGGCGCTTAACAGGTTGATAAAGGCAGAGATGCCGAAACACGTTCCTGTGGCATTTGTCAAATAATTATTATTCATTAATTCGCTTATGGAGTGCCGATCTTCTTCTTTTAAGAAGGAGGAGAGTGTGGAGATATATATATATATATATATATATAATACAACTTTATATGTATATACTCAATAAAAAATAGAAATGCCAAAACTTTGTTATAGTTTTATAGTTAGAAAAACTTTATTGTTTCTATACAAACAAACGTAACACTACACATAGATTAGAAATTCTAAAGGTACAGTTATACCTCAATTTATAATTTATGAACCGCATTCAAATTACAATGTCGCGCACCTCTGAAGACAGTGTTGTCAACTCGATAGACACACTACAATAACTATAACTTGTGCCTTTATGATGCACAATGTTCTCACAAAGGATCTTGTTTGAGATGTTATCATTGTAGCTATGAAATCTATGATAATATCAACTGGTGTAATCAGTGCATCGTAAAGATGTGAGTTATATTTATTGTATTGTGTCTGGAGATATGCGAGTCTAATTATTTTTAAGAGGGTGCATACATTATAAATTCAAGGTATAGTTATACATTTTAGATTTTCCAATATTTATGTAGTTTAAGTTTGATTTGTATAGAAACAATAAATAAAGTTTTCCTAACTATAACCTTTAGCTTTTTCATTGAATTTCATTAAAAAAAAAAAATGTTTAACAAAAAAGTGTTTCAGATCGTATATAGTAGTGTTGTTGAATGGAGTGTTGTTAAGTGTAGTGCTACAGAGTACAGTGAAGGGGGTGTCGTACAGTGTAGTGTTGTCCAGTGGAGTGTTGGAGAGTGGAGTAGAGTGGAGAGGCGTAGGGTGGAGTGGCACAGAGCGGAACGGTCTAGAGTGGAGGGGCATACAATGAGGTGGCATGCATTGAAATATTGTACAATGGAGTGGTGTAGAGTTGAGTGGCATAGGGTGGAATAGCGTATAGTAGAGTGCCACAGAGTGGAGTTGCGTAGAGTGGAGAGACGCATGGTAGAATGGGGTAGAGTGAAGTAGTGTAGAGTAGACTAGCGTAGAATGGAGTGGCATAGAGTGGCGTAGAGTTAAGTGGCGTACAGTGAAAAGCATAGAGTGGAGTGACATACAGTGGAGTGGCATAGAGTGGAGTAGCATAGAGTGGAGTGGCATATCATGGAAAAGTGTGGAGTGACGTAGAGTGGCATAAAGTTGAGTGGTTTACAGTGGTGTGGCATAAAATGGAGTGGTGTAGAGTGAAATGGCATAGAGTGAAGTGGCATACAGTGGAGTGGCGTAGATTGAAATACTGTACAGTGAAGTGGTGTAGAGTAGCATAGACTGTAATAGCGTGGAATGGAGTGACGAAGAGTGAAGTTGGGTAGAGTGGAGTGGGATAGAGTTTAGTGGCATGCAGTAGAGGGGTGTAAAATGGAGTGGCATAGAGTATAATAGTGTAGAGTGGAGTGACGTAGAGTGGAGTAGCATAAAGTGTAATAGCGTAGAGTGTAAGGCCATACAGTGGCACAGAGTTGAGTGGAATACAGTGGAATCGCGGAGAAGTGAGTGGCATACAGTGGAGTTATGTAGAGGGCAGTGGCGTAGAGTATAATGTGAAGAGTGCAGTGGTGTATAGTGGCGTCGAGTCACGTGTCTCAGAGTGGGATAGCATAGAGTGGAGCGGCGTACAGTAGAGTGGATTACTGTGGAGTAGTATACAGTGGAATAGTGTAGAGTGGAGTGGTGTAGCATGTAGTGGTACAGAGTGGAGTTTTCTACAGTAGAGTGGCGTGGAGTCAGTGGCATAGAGTGGAATAACAAAGTGGAAAGGGATAACATGGAGTGGCACAGAGTGTAATGTCATACACTGGAGTGGAATACAGTAGAATAGTGTACAGTGCATATGCATAGAGTGGCATAGAGTAGAATAGCATTGAGTGGGGTGACAGAGTTGAAAGGGAAAGCGTGGAATATCATACAGTGGAATGGCGTCTTGTGAAATGGAGTACAATGGTGTATTGTAGAGTGTAATATTGTAGGGTGGGATGGCGTAGAATGGAGTGGCATGGAGTGGAGTGGAATAGATTAGAGTGGAGTGGCATAGAGTGGAGTGGTATACAATGAAGTGGTAGAGAGCCGAGTATCATAGAGTGGAGTGCCGTAGAGTGGAGCAGTGGAAAGTGGAGTAGCATAGAGTCGAGTGGCATTGAGTTGAGTGTAGTAGAGCTGAATGGAATAGAGTTGAGTGGCGTAGAGTAGAGTGGCATAGAGTTGAAAAGCTTAGAGTAGATTGGCATAGAGAGGAGTGGCGTAAAGTGGAGTGGCATATGGTGTAGTAGAGTGTAGTTCAAAGAAACGTAGCATGAAAGTGTCTGACCAGATGTAAATGAAATTAGCCAGGAATATAGAATATAAGGGTAGAAAGGGTAAATGTTGGTACTAGCTGTAAATTGGCTGAGTAATGTTAAATGTTTTAAGTGAAAGAACACTTAGTTATATATGTTGTACCACAGCCTACTGAGATAATTGTCCTGGAGACCGTGGTACATGACGATCAGAAAGGCAGTATATCATTAGCTAATGGCTGCCTTTACAAAAGTAAAAGGCATCCATGTTGCTTTCACCACACTTTGGCTGTGTTCTGGCCTTAGATATAGGCAAGTAGGAGGTTTTACTGTTGGTCCCTACCTATTCCAATTACCATTATTAGGTGGCAATAGGTAGGGAAATATATTAATATTTTTCTATATATTCTTAAACTTATATGCCACATACGCATCCTGTATTACACCTATATATCTCCTAAATTGTCTGTTAACATCATCTTTGCTCTTGTATTGTTTATACATTTCTTTAAATATGTTTTCTAGCCACAATGATCAATTCCAGCCATACGCCTTTGCTCAGAGGAATGCACTTTTTAGGTGTGAAGAAAATCACAATATAGCAGCAGTTATCACTCTGCAAAACTCCCTCTTTGGGCATTAGGGACACCCTCCACCAAAGTCAATTTGATGTGAAAGCAAAATACATTATATTGATTTTGAGAAATTAGGTTACTGGGTGAGGGGGTGACCCCTACTCAAGCAGCAACCACAGTCATTTTCAGGGTGAGGCACAAGCAAACTCCAAATTAACCCATGCTCAATGCTCTGGTAGCTTGGCACAGAGCAGTCAGACCTACCTTAGAGGCAATGTGTAAAGTATTTATGCAGTACTTCAAACAGCATTGAAGTGACAACACAACACCAAAAATACCCCACACCAATTTAGAAATATGGAATATATTTTAATAAATAAAACAAGGCCAAAATGAGGCCAAAAAATAATTTAGTAGAACCAGAGATATGCAATTTTTGAAGATTTCAGTATAAACAGCTCCAACAAGCATAAAGTGCAAACTGTGGCTATCTGGTTGCGCCGGACCGGGACAAAGTCACAACTTCTGGCCAACCGCGATGGAGCGCCGGCCAACCTAGAGGGACCTGGGTAGGCCTGCTGAACAAGAGTACATTAAATCCTGGTTGTAGAGCATTGTGAGGTCCCACGTCGAGGATGTGTCATGCAGCCAAGGCGTTTTGTCAGTTCTGGAGAGCTGTGAGGCTGCGATGCGAGACCCTGCATCGTCGATGAGAGATTTGCGATGCAAGGACCTGTGTTGTTCAACCTTCACACAGCAGCAGTTCCGATGTGGGCTGCGTGGTCAATGCCGAGTTGATACACCAAGAAAATACTCGCAGCAGAGGTGATGCATTAATTCTGCTTGGATTTGTGCCGTGCAGAAGAGGAGATGTGTTAGTTCTGCTGGATCCGCAGATGGGCTCCCAGAGCACCTTCAGGCCCACTTCCAAGGATCCAGGACTGGGGTGGCAACTCTTGGCAGGGTAGGACTCACAGATGGCACAGACCAGGTGCTGGATTCAAGGTTGTTGTGCCTTCTGTCCCTGAGACTCTAGTCAGGAGGCCAGCCAACTAGCCCTCTGAGTCACTCTGGCTCCTGGGTTCAACAGATGCAGGCAAGGGGGCAACAAGCATCAGGCAATCAGAGCAGGGAAGCAGTCCTTCAGAGCAGCAGTCCAGCATTGTGGCAGTCTTTGTAAGAGCACAGCAGCCCTTCTTCCTGGCAGAGTATCCACAGGTCCAGACATGTACTGAAGAGTTTGTGTCTGAGGTCCAATATTCAGACTTGGCCCTTCCTTTGAAGTGGGAGAAGCTTCTTGAGGTTTCCCTTTAACGTAAAAGGGCATCATGCCTTCCCTGGCCTGGCCCTAGACTAACTACAGGGAGTATGCAGCACTTTGTGTGGAGGTAGGACACAGCCTGGTCAAGTGTAAGTAGGGCTGTGTGTAGCTGTGTCCTCCCATCCTGCCAGTGATGGCCCATCCAGGCACACCTAGGTTCTCTACTGTGTGCGGCTGTCTAGGGTGAATACACAAAGCCCACTTTCAGCTACACCCAGTCATGTGACCCGGTGACAGGCTGCAGGCACTAAATGGCTAAGGCAGGAAAATCTCAATTTTCTAAAGTGGCATTTTCAAAATTGTAATATACAATCCAGCTTCATCATGAGAAAGGATTTTTCATTACAGTTCCAAAGACACCAAACATTGATTGATTGCCTGCTCCCATTTGGAAATGATCATTTATTAATTGTAATAAGGTAACTCCAGTGTTATCCTATGGGAGAGGTAGGCTTTGCAGTAGTAAAAAAAACACACTGAACAGCTTTCCACTAACAGGACATTTAAAACTAAAAAGTACATGTCCAACTTTTTAAATACACTGCACCCTGCCCTCTGGGCTACCCAGGCAGACCCTACCAGTGACTTATATGTATCAAAAAGAAGGTTTGGGCCTGGCAAAAGGTTTATTTTGCCACGTCACAATGGCAGTTTAAAAGCTGCACACACAGGCTACAATAGCAGACCTGAGACACGTTGTAAAGTGCTACTTGAATGGGTGGCACAATTGGTGCTGCAGGCCCACTAGTAGCATTTAATTTCCAGGCCTTGAGCACAGGTAGTGCCACTTTACTAGGGACTTAAAAGTAAATTAAATATACTAACCGGGTACAAGTCAATTCTACCATGTTTTAAGAAAATAACACAGGCACTTTAGCACTGGTTAGCAGTGGTAAAGTGTGCAGAGTCCTAAAGCCAGCAAAAATGAAGTCAAACGAAGGAACTGTAAAGGTAAAAAGTCAGGGGAAAACACATGTCAAGGATGCAGGGTCTAACATTGATCATTCTAGTTTCACAGAATGCTCCTTCAGTACTTTTGGAAAATATTTTGATAACAGGTAATAACTTGGCAAAATCTGATAGCTACTTGGATCCAAGTTGATACCTTTTTGTGTATGAGAAATAAACATGATCCTATTCCAAAGTCAGAGACTAGATCTCTTCCAAGGATGGTAGAAAAAGACATAATCGTAGCAGAAGTATATAGTAACTTCTAAAGGTTCATCAAAGAGATGACCCCCCCAAGTGATAGAAATCTAGCAGACAAGTTAATTGGTTTGATCAGCTAGGAGTAGGAAAACACATGCCTAAACTGGATTATAATTACACTGTACCGTCATAGTCTGTTCAGTTACACCTCTTTGTAAATTGCTTTACACTAGCAGACTCCAGGAATAGGCTTGTACATTTGTATCTGCATTGGCTGGTGTCCCTAGCCAACAATAATTAAAATGTATAATTTATGTTCAATATTTACACGTATATGCATTGGCTCCTTTAACCCAGATACATTACTTAGCTGGAGTGTTTTGAGAACATATCCAGTAGAGCAACCAGAGCCCTCCTTTAAGTGATATGCTGTTTCAAAGTGATCACTCATAGTTAAGAATGTGAAACAACCCCAAGTCAGAATTTCTGAGGAGTTTCTGCAAATCTGAAATATGGATAGTGCTGAAATTTAATGATTGGTAATGGCTCTATGTGATTTTTCACTGCGATATCAGAACGTTTCGAACTAAAAAAACAACTCCAATCAAAAAACTTCACATGCTGAATTATTTTATGATGCGTAATAAATATTTAATACAAAAGACGTCTGAGTTTCTTAATATTCGACCTCTTTCACTTCCAAAGCCACGCAACTAATATGGCCCATGTCGGTAGTGGTTACAATGCCTTGATATTTATAAATTGCTAGTGGTAGTGGGATTTGTGGTCTCCACAGATTTTGTTGAAAGAGAATGGTTGTTTCGTGAAAAAAAATCTGAAATCCCATCATTACAGCCTGGCTGACAATGTTTTAAGGGAGACCAAAATCTAGATGATGGTTGATATATTCTGGCATGTAGGAAGGTAAACATTTTAATCTTGTGCAGGTTTTATTTTATCAATTTGTGATCAAGCAGAGGTTACAAGCACTAAATATTTTTTTCAAGCTGTTAGAGCTAACTGGATGAAGCTGTACTGAGTACAAGACAAAAGTAGCAACCACACAACTAGTGACAACATAAGGTAGCATAACTATGCCTAGCTCTGACAACAGTATAGGAAATGTTGGTGTTTGCAGTGAAAATACCTATCGGCAATGGGTTTTTGCTGATCCAAATGCAATTCTTCGATAATTGTGAGCTGAAAGATGCAAAATAACACACCGTTGTGAGATACTTGTGTGTTTAAAGTCGGGATAGTTATAAAGGTCTTTGCCAAGCTCCAAAACAAACAAACAAGTTGGAGTATTGAAAAAACGTTTAGGGATCATTGCTGAGTGGGTGAAAAGATACAGTGGGTGACCCCACAAAAATATTTGAAACCTCCGAGGGCAGTTCTGTTTACACATCTATTTTGTGAATAGGGTAAGACTATGGACCTGATTCTGAGTATGTCAGAATCCAGGTGCATTTTATAGCACCAGATAAATAACAACATCCTGCAGTACAGATTATATTGGGTGTGAGAAATATCACCTTTTAAGAGTTTCTGGGGAATAACATGCAGATTTGGGGCTTAACGCACCAAAATATGATTGGTACAGTAATTAACGTACACTTTTCCCCTTTAAATTTTGGCAGGTTTGACCTACTGAAATGTAATAAAGTTTAAGATATTTAATGCACACAGTTATCATTGGATGCTGTAAACACCACTCAACTTTTCTGACCCCTACAAAAAAAGGGTTTTAAGCAGGGGTTGGAAAACACTGACTGTCATCATGGATGGTTGCTGTTGTTGAGACGTGCAGGTTCCCCTGGAGCTTTACATTTGTGGTCATTGTAAGCGATCATTTCTCAGTGCAAAGAGATCACTTGACAGTCGTGAGGAGCCCAAAACATTATGTAAATTAATCTTGGGTCCAGGAGGACTATACCCTGATGCCAGCCGAGAGCCCAGGACCTGAAGGACTCATTGTGGATCAGAATGTACTGCAGCAGAGTCCAGCAGCATGGCTCAGACAGGTCCAGGCAGGTCCAATTGGTGCTAGTCAGCTCTGCAGTTGCCAGGAGGCCTCTGGAAATGTGTTTTGTCCCTTTAGCTCCCACTGGAGGTCCTATAACTGACCTTTGGAGTCAATTCTGGGGAGCCTGATTTCCACGCAAGCAGGTCCATCTTCCTATTTCAGAAAGCACAATCATGTGTCCCAGGATGCTGGCAAAAAGGTGCAGTTATTTTGGTCAGGAAAATGACACCTTTCTAAAAGTGGTGTTTTCAAAACTGTAACTTAAAATTTAGCTTTACATTAAAGGACACTATACATTACAACTAATTTGAGTGGCGTAAGCATTTTATCTATCTGGTCGTAAACTAAAGTTATCAATTATTAAGTGTAATAAGATAATCGAGTTGTTAGTCTATGTGAGAGCTAACCTTACAATAGTGAAACCAACTTTAGACGTTTTTCACTCTGAGGATATGTAAAGCTTAAATACACATTTCCTACTTTTGAATTCCATGCACCATGTCAAAGGAGACTTTAGGGCTGCTATAGGGGTGAATTATAAGCAATAAAAATGAACGTTTAGTCCTGAAAAATTGTTTATTTTTTCAGGACAAAATTACAGTTTAAAACTGGACTACATGATGCGGTGGCAGGTCTGAGACATGTTTTCACAGGGCTACTTTAGTGAGTGGCAGAGTGAGTGCTGCCCCACTAGCAGCATTTTAATGAAATGTATCAATCAGGTCTATGCCAATTTTACCGTGTTTAAAAGAGAGAACACAAGCACTTTGCCTCTGGTTAGCCCGGAAAAGTGCACAGAGCACTACAAACCAACAAGAACAGGTTTGGAAAGGGAAGGCAGAATCTGGGGTGACCCAGCAGAGAGGGACCAGAGCAACAAAATTCACTTTTGCAATCCACTAAAGTTGATGCACAGCTTCTGTTTATCCTCAAGCTTCTCCACAAAAATTTAACAAGATGAAAATGCTTAGAGATTCACTTCTGTCAAGGGAGCTGCTCTTGTCAATAAAAGCAGAAAAACAGTTTGACATCAAATTCACCAAACTGTCAGAGCCTACCCAGATCCATACACCATTTTTTAGGAAATCCCTCAAAAATATATAGAGGAATAAAAGTTTCTGCAACTGTAATTGAGACTGCAGTCCAGAATTGCCATGCAGCATCTGATTGGGTGGAACTGTCATAGGGCGATGTTAAAGGTCTGCTATGTTGGACTTGTCCATCTCCAGTAGAAATACACATCTAGTTGTAAAACACTGAGTGACAACATATGATAGCATAAATGTTCCTTGTCCTGACAACAGTAAAAGAAATGTTGGTGTCTGTAGTGAAAATACCTATTAGTTATTGGATTTGCAGCCTGGGATAGGAATCGATAGAGGTGTGCTGAAAGATGCAAACTAGCACACCTTTCTGAGATACGTAGGTGCTTAGAACAACAAAAGTTATAAAAGGTACATGCCAAACTCCCAAAACATAACTCGTAGTATTCAAGAAATGTTTGGGGACCAATGTCAAAAGGGTGAAAAAATACAGTTGGTGACCCCACAAAAAAATGTAAAAGCTCCGAGGACAGGTCTGTTTACACATCTATTTTGTACATAGCAAAAGACAATGGACCTGATTACGAGTTTGTCACAATCCAGGTGCTTTTTTGTACCAGAGAAATAACAATACCCTATGGTACGTTATTTATTGGGTATGATAAATACCACCTTATAGGGGTTTCTGGGGCATAACATGCAGATTTTGGGGCACAATGCACCAAACTAAGCTCGGTACGGTAAATGATGTACACTTTTCCACTATTACATTTCGGTAGGTTTGACATGACAAAATTTAACAAAGAGTGAGCTGTTTAATGCATGTGGTAATTACTGGATGCTGTAAACTCCGCTGTAATCTAAATTATAATCCCTGCGAAAACAGGGATTTAAGCAGGGGCCAGAAAACACAGACCCACTCACAATCAGGGCCTATGTATCAGGAATTTAACATGCATGGGATAAACTGCACATGCACTTAGAATACATGGCCATAAAATAACTCACTGCATGACAGAATAAAAACAAGGGGCTTATTGCATACAAAATCTAAAATTATATTTAAAGTATTACATACAAATATAGATATGAAGAAGTTAAAACACATGCATTTAGAAATTTTGAAGAAATGATGGATGGACAAGTGGGTCAACATAGGGGGCAGGGATAAATTGATAGGTAGATGGATGGACGGATAGACAGAAAGATAAATAGATAGATAGATCGATTGATTGATTGATAGAGGGTTGTATCTGTACTATGAATGAGTAGTATTAGAATTCCAGCACACTGGCCTTCTGCCATCCATCACATGCATTAATTTCACCAACTATGCGCAGACTTTGTCAGCAGATGACCCCTGACTACTGCCCTCTGTTCGCCCATTTAATCTCCACAAACCACTTGTTTTCTAGATTTACTATTGCTCTGTTGTAATTGTTGGTGTTCGATGATTGATATCTTCAAGATTCGTGCAATAATTCCTGCCGGTTTCGAAAGTGCACATAATACACCAAAATTAATAAGATCTGATTGTTTTATGGAAAAGGGATGGACTTTCTCAATTCTATGCACCGGGCCTAAATCGTTAACGTGCAGACACCAAGGACGTGCACAAGAACCCACAGTAAACTCCTTTATCTGGTATTTAAATCCCGCCAATTCCTGGCTGCACCACACGCATCATCCCCAACAGCAGACGGCGTTTCCATCCCCCACCCCAATTCCAAATTCAGGTCATGCTCACTGCCGTCGTGTCTGCGTTGGAACGCCGACCTCTTGACCCGTGGAGAGCAGCCTCCCCGAATGTCTTCAAAGTACCCCTAAACAGACCCACCATGCATCCCAGCCCACCACCCCGCATGTCTGGGCCGGCACTCTCCAGTCATTCCCCCCAGCCCGGCTTGGGCGTCACCTTTACGTTAGTTTTGCGTGGGTTGTCACGCAGCGCAAAAGATAGTGCCAATTTACTTGCATTTGAAGGGCTCGAATGTGCAGCGCTAAACGGCGTTGAGTCACGAAAGAGTTCTCTCAAGCTTTGGTATGAATGCACCACCGCTCTGTTTGTCTCACCACCCCTCCTCTGCCAGTTATGGATACTATATATCTCTGCTGTGGCACCTCCATTATCGAACATTAAATAGGGACTCAAAAAAAGAAAGTAAAATCTCCACGTGGTTTATGGTAAAAAATAACATACCCCTTTAGGTTAGATACTGCCCTGCTCTCTATGACAGACTCATATTCTGGAAGGAGCGATACAAGCATACATCCTTCTAAAGAAGTTAAAATCGACAAGACATACACGAAGATTGAGGGCACAATACTGAGATGCAAGATATCAACATATAAGTTTATATAGGGAAGTATAGATTTACAATTCCTAACTCTACATCTGCACACCTTGAATATATGTGTATCGCGCATGTACATGTATGTGAAATTAGGTATATTCCTAGCTCAGAACAGGGGCCTAGCTACCACTGGTGCAGCAGGTGCAGTGTCACTGGGGCCCAGCAGTTAGAGGGGCCCATTGTACCGGATAAGTGCTGCAGTTCTCTGCCCCCAGACCAGTTGAAAAGACCATTTTCCATGCTTGCAGCAGGGTCCGTGGCATCCTTGCTAGCCTACTGGCTCAATAGCACTCTAAAAAAATATGGTACCAAATGCCATGAAAACGAGCTATTATTTAGATGTTTTTGAGGCTATTTCCA
The DNA here is from genome assembly GCF_031143425.1 of Pleurodeles waltl. Taxonomy (NCBI): domain Eukaryota; kingdom Metazoa; phylum Chordata; class Amphibia; order Caudata; family Salamandridae; genus Pleurodeles; species Pleurodeles waltl. Next base: position 629,408,642 of record NC_090451.1, on the reverse strand, counting down.
CACCTTCAAAATTGATACATATCCAGGTACATGCTCTTGGTCAGGCAAGAGATAATACAAATCCACTTATCTTCCAAATGCCTGTGGTAGGATCCTACCAATAATTGGCACAAGTCTGGTATCGTAGTGCCCAACTGTCTAGCATTATGGCACGACTATAGACGCCTGCACATTTCATTGGCAAAGTGTTTGGTTGTAGCATGTTCTATTTGCGAAGAGTTAGATTTGTAGCTACACGTTCCGAAACGTGGTCCGGTCGTGTTGCAATAAACTTGTCACGGACAAAACACAAGTCGATCGCCTACAAAAGCTGTGAAATACACTCATCAATAAGATTCCTTCTTGAACTGTCCTCCATGCCATCTTGATCAATGACCAGCAAGATTCAAGGATATTTCTGTATTCTATCATGAACTTTATACGGCTGTATGTTTAGCCAGCACACTACACACGTGATTAATAATGATGTACTTAGGGATATTTGTAAATGTTAATTTCAGCTTCTAGCTTCTGGTGTCTGCTGAAGACCTCCAGGTTCCCAAAAGGAAAGTAGATTAAGGGGGTTATTCCAACTTTGGAGGAGGTGGTAATCCGTCCCAAATGTGACGGATTTACCACCAGCCGTATTACGAGTTCCATAGGATATAATGGACTCGTAATACGGCTGGTGGTATATCCGTCACTTTACCGTCACTTTTGGGACGGATTACCACTTCCTCCAAAGTTGGAATAACCCCCTAAGTAATATACACAGGATCACACAATATATTTAAGTGGGGAAATTTAGCCCCAGGTCTCCTGGATCACCAGCCAATGACTTAGTTACTAGACCAGTTCAATTCCCCTTCGGTAGATCGATATAGAAATAGAGAAAGACAAAGCATCGACCCATGGTGGCGGAAAGACTTGGGCGACAGAAAGACTTCTAGATGAGACGGGTGTCTAAGCAAATCAGGGGATGGAAACTGAGGCGAAAAAAAGTTCAAATATCAAAAATAAATTCATGCTGCCATCTTCAGTCCTTGAATTACTACACAAGAGTCGGGACGGGTGGTGCCAAGCGGCAGCCATCAATGCCCCAAGGGCTGCTTTTGTAGTTGTTACGTTATTTATGATATTGGGGTGAGGGGAGGCGGTTGTCTGGTCCATCCTGTATATTTGTCACTGCTCGTCTCTCTTCCCAGACCCCTGCTGTGTCACGGCTACTGTACGGTTGCTATGGAACACGCTCCGTAGACTGTCACTATGCAGCGGGCGGTGGTGGAGGGGGCATCCTACGACTAGGCCCATCTGGAGGTCTCGAGCTCAGCTGTGGGCCTGTCCCAGAAGGCTAGACGGTGGCTGGCCTTTGCGGCACAGGCAGGGCCTGGGAACCCGTTCCATCAGACGGCTCAAGTTCATGGCCACTGGAGATATTCAGAGGACAATCTGGGGGGGTCCGGGGCATTTGACTCAATTCTCGTCCCGACTCGGGCATTCAGATCCATCACCACCATCCTTGCATACTGATCGCCCCGCCATTCTCCTCCTGACATGTGCGAACATAAATAAATTACCCCCACCGTGCTGGGGCGGACCAATCTGTCCCCAAAGTCCATTCATGCTCAGACAGGGTCCGTCCTTTGTCGCGATTAAAGCCGATGGAGCACTTTGCAAGGGATACTGTTGCTCTGTCAAAACTGTAAATAAGACACACACAAAAAAGGGGAGCGCGCGGTTGAGGGGAGCCGACCTAGTGCCTGCTGCTGCTACGGGCTCCAAATGAATCCCTAATGACCGGCGCGTACCAACCGACAACAATGCCAAGGGGGATCGGACGGTTGGACCCACATCTGCTTTAGCGCGGTCTGTTTGTTGTACCATTTCTAAACCCTTCTGAATGGCATGCAGCCTGGTAAATGGCACTGCCATGTGGGACTGGTTTCCCTCGGAGTGGAGGCGTGGCCTAGTGATGGAAAGGCCCAGAAGCTTCCAGGAAGCAAAACATGCCTGTTTCTTGGGCATTTTATAATGACATCTCGTGTTCTGTAACGAATATTCGTCTGGATACGGAAAGCAAGCTGCTCGAGTGTTTCACGATTGGCCACCTCGAAGAAACAAAAATCTACACTACTGTACTAGTCTGAAAATTGCATACACCAAGATGTTACATACCCAAAGCAAACGTTCGTGTTAGGATGTGCAAAGCACACTGCTGCAGCTTTTCGGTTTCAATGACATTCCTCAGCGGGTGTCAGTCTGGCACTCACAGTTTGTAATGTTCAAATGTCTTGAACCGATCTTCTTAAGTTCGAATAACACCTTCAAGCGCCTTGAATAATTATTCTTTTGGGAGTGCTGCGTGAAAACCATTGTTCCGATATATGCACATTTTTTTGTAATTTAAACAAAATATGACACTTTTAATTTTTTTGTGCTCACCTTAATCCAGGCACGTGTTCATCATGTAAACAATACAAATTGTAAACTATTGCGATGCACGTTCCACCCAGTGATGTCTTTTGCCTCTAGCTAAAGCAGATACTACGGCCCATTATCAACATTAGAAGAATGAAAGGCTGAGTTGCTAGCACCAGCCTTCCAGTTTGTTATCTTTATTTTGCAAATGAATCTTGGTGGTATGTGCTCAACTCACGGATCCTGCTTCCCCACAGACCTGTGAATCCTTCTTGCACCGATTCTGAAGGACTCCCACTTCAGTGGTACAAAGTGACACATGTGCATTCTCCCTACACTTAAAGAGGCCATCCAATGAAGTTACAAAAACACCTCTTTACTCAATCCTGCATCACAATCCCCAACGATGTAAGCATTCCCGAACGTTCCTTTGTTTGATGATGTCAGCTCGGGTTTTGAGACCTTTTGTGACATAATTCACAGTATGGCATCTTTAAAACCCCTTCAATCCTTGGAAAAACTGAACATATTTTCTAAAGAGGCTTAAGCATGTAATAAGGATATGTACTTCTTTTTAAAGTAGCATTAGATATCGCAGAAGTGCCGTTTCTAGCTCTGTACATAAAATGATCTACCTTTTTTCGAACTTTCTAGTACTTATGCTGGTCACCAAGGTTAGGTGGAATGCTAAGTTGACCCGAGATTTTAACCTGTAACTTTGAAGCTTTCACACAAGGCTTTTTAGTAGATGTGTTGACCACATGAAGGATTGCAGACGTTATAAATTCCTATTTCTGTTTAAGAACAGAAAAGTACGAGATTTAATGCAGTAATAGCCCACGGCTGTAAAAAAATGTATTATCTAAAAGGATTTTTTTTTCAACAAAACACATTTACAGGTGTTTTTATGCCTTTTATGGGGGCTGCTGTGGAACTTAAGCTACATAAAAACATCTGTTACACTTATGTGGTCTGAATTATCCTTCTGTAGTTAGTTCAAAGCTAAAACATGCACTTGGTACCATCCTTGAATCGCTCTACAACTGTGTCAAAGCTTTGCATCTCACAACAGGCTTCTCTACAAAGATGTCTATTCTATGTTTGTATGCCACATCCGTCCTCTATCTTTGCACAATTTGTGTTCTACAGAGCTTTAGAAGGTTTATACCTCTAGCCTTTATGTATCTGTTGCTCTCCTGAAACAAACGTAAGTGTAACTTACATAATAACTACAAAAGAGAAAGTGGATTGTATCCTGTATCCAAGCAGATACTGTTGGCATCTGGTTTCTACTGGAAGCGAAACGGAGGTTACTCGGGAAAACAGATCATGGATGGAGCGTGGTGATCTGTATTGTTGCTAGTCTCAGATTCCCATGCTTCTTAATTGTTTATTTCCGCCAGAGATAAACAGGCATGATGCGAGGGATGGCGTGTTTAAAATGTAATTTACTCACTCACAGACTCCACATTTGGGCATTTTTTCGACAAGCTCCAACATATGAGTTGCGATGCATTACACAGGACGCTGGAAGAGCAGTGGATGCCCAGCGTGGCTCAGAAATCGAGCAGTGGGACCACTGATTAAACAGGCATATTCAGGACCCCAAATAACATTTCAACCAAAAAGCTTGTACAAATCGTGGTTTTTGCAACGACTGATGAATGCTAATTAGAAACTTCAAAGTGCTGTAAGAGGCCAAAAGAGATCGATAACGTATAAGACCAAAGGTAATGGCCAAGGAAATAAATAACAGGGAGGCCTGCCTGGCTTGATTGCAATCTAAGGCTCATTTCATCGATTTCTCTTCACTCACAGACTACCTCTGCAGGCCATCAGCGAGAAGGAAAAAGAAAGCTGTGCTGATGAGTCTAATTTTACAATTAGCAGGGCCTTCATTCAAACAGGCCTCCTGCATTAGAAACCACCCAGATTGCCGCAAAAAGTTAGGCACCTTTTGGATTTTTGCGCTTGCAAATGTTTTGTGCACAGTGACTGAGTGGATTTTATGGAGCCAATCATTAAACATATACTGAATATTGTCACTTTGACATGAAGAAGGGTCCCCACTTGTAATTTTTATTGCAGACCTAATAGCCTTGAATAATTCCAGAGTCCAACACCACTGGACTGAAAGAAACTGGCATCACACCATGTGGGCACAGTAATAATAAATTCATCATCCTCAGAGGTAATAGCAGTAATAATAATAACAAGCATTTGCAATGCAACGGTTCTCGTGTTTGCTCATGTTAGAGCTGATCGCGCGCTCGACTTCTGCCAACCGAAATCGCGCTAGGAAAATAGACAAAAAGTAGTCCACGATCCAACAGAAAACAGCGAGCCTCGCATGTTTTCTGTACTTGGTCGCTGTGCTCCAGGAGGGCTAACCACCGGAAAAGACTCGACGTGGGCATGCCTTCGACTAATGAAAGCAAGCAGATTTTACTAGGCAAGCCCACGAACCAATCAAACACACTGATGTGACGTTGACAGGGCTCCAAGCCCTTTTCTAATAACTAAAGCGTCTCGCTGCGATACGCATGCGCGAGCGCATGTAACACAGGCTCGACCCTAAAAATATGCTTTTAGATAGCACTTCACCATGCCCTTTCTATTATGTCTAAATGCTGTTAATAGTAGACATTAATATTACTAGTTACTACTACTACGAACAATACTATAACAGCAAACTACAATACAATAGAATTACACATAAAAATACTCTTTCAATATCTTTTTATTTCTGGGTTTTGCAAAGCACTGCATGTAACCCTGTGATTACCACAGAAAGATGATAATAATAATAATAATTGATAAAAGTAATAATAGCAGTTCTAATAATAATAATACTAAAAATAATACTAACATTAATGGTAATAATAATACTAAAAATAATAATAATAAAAGAAACATTTCTAGACGGTTCGAATCCAATATTACAAATACGTTTTACACTATAGTAATGTAATAGAATACAATTGCAAATTATTAAGAACGTTAATTTCATTCGTAATAAATGTAGCAGCAGTAGGAACCATAATAATAATTATAAAAATATGTTGGCATTGTAGCAACACTAATTCTGCACTGATCGGGACATTATATTTGGTGCTGAGACTTAAAGAGTGTGGGGTAGTGCGACTGCTGATTTCACTTAGTCTGAGACATATTGAGAGCAAAACCACTACAAGGCCTCAGCGGCTCCGAGTGTATATTGTGATCCACATGTGGGAACTTGATAAACGTAACTTGGTCAGAAAAGGCCAAGTGCCCCTCAAAGTAGTTCAATAATCACAGACATGCCTGGAGATGCTACAGCTGCACCTTGGGTGCTTGCGGATGAACACCTGCAGGTCCGCGGCTTTGAGCAAAGCACATAAACCCCATAATTCCAATTAGTTGTAAATAGGATGGTTTACATCGGCGATTGTTAAACATTTCTGAGCATGACATTATTAGGTGTTTTTGGAATCCTTCGTAGAAAGCGATGTCTGTTTGTGCAACCAGAGCTCACCCACAGGGTGCGCCTGTGCTGTGATTTTTGGCGCGCAGTGGTTTGTGTGTTGGGGGGGGGGGGGGGGGGGGGGCAGTGTGTCTCTGGTAAATTATAAGGAAGAATGTGTATTTTCTACTGAGTATGTTTATTTTGTCATACTTTTGTGCGCACGTATTGAAGGCTGCATAGCTATCCATGACAGAAATGAAAGTAGGGGCGGGGTGTAATTTCTGCAAATGTAAATGCTGGCACGCCGAACTGCGACTCCAGTGACTCCAAGTCCCCCATTTTGCTCGTTTGTCGAAAGGCAATGAAAAGAGCAAACAAAATCCGGCGGCTCAGCTGGGGTCATGCTCCGCCAAAATCTCCTCTGGCTGCGGCTTTGGCGGAGCGCGCGGGGGGTGGAAGCGCTTGGTACGGCCCAGCTGAGAGGGCACCTCGGAGGCATGTGATCAGCTTACAACCCTGAATCCCATGTTCGAGCCATAGGAAATCCCACTAATTGTAAAGAAAAGGCTTAGATTTTTTTCCCCGCGAATAGCTCTGGTGAAGGGCGGGCCGAGCAGCCCTTGTAAGGCTTAATTGTGACGGGACTCCCTGGGACGGTCGAGGCGCGCTCGCGCTGACTCCGTGTGGGGCGCGCGGCGCAGGCCCTTGAGGCGCGCGACTGCATGGTGGCTTTACGTACTGACGCACTGGCTGGCACTGTTATCTTGTAAAGCACATGTGCAAAGGCCCAACGTGTTTCTTGGGAGTCCGTCCAGGGCTGTGAAATATAGGGACAAACAGCGTATCAATTACACATTAAACTTTCAGAAATGGTGTCACACAAAAACTGCTGAAATGTGTCCTGTCTTGACAGAAAATCCCCAAGACAACACTGGATGGAGACACAGGGAGACTCGGAGAGAGTGGTGGGTTGATAAAGGGAGAGAGGATGAGAATGAGTTGGGAGAATACTTTTTTTCCAGGGTGCCCATTGGTAGTTTTGAGCTCAGGGAAAGAACCTTAGTTTACCCATGCCTTAAACCGTCTCTGTTTCTCAGTGTTTTATGTCTTTCCCTTTCTATTTCTTTATCCCATTCCTGCTTTTTTTCGGCCTATCCATTTATAGTCAGATGATGAAAAATAAGTCCTGGTCCTCAAAATAGAATGCTTGTGCACACAGCCTGCAGACATTGGCACCCACTAAATACTGGTGCGACGGCAGTATTTGCACGGATTCGCCCAAGGATTAACGATTGTTTGATGGATGAATTCGAGCCCAACTTTTTTTTTACATTCTTTTAAAAAGTGTTAGTATGCACATAGGTGCACTTTCTATATAGCCTTAAACATACTTTCATTTATGCAGTACCCATGCACATAGCATTACGGCAGGAAATGGACCTGAGATCCTGAGACCTAAAGTGGTTTAGCCAAGAACCCACAATGGGGTCAGGTAGATGTGAACACCTACAACTGGGGTTTATGATTCTGCAGTTGATAGTTTGGCTGCCTGATTACACCTCATTTGAGCAGAGGTCCGTTGTATGTTGTTTCTCACTTATAATTTATTTTTGTACTCACACTTCTGTTATGTTTATCCTTGACGCACATGCATCTTTGTTTTCAAAGTGCAGCCACGGGGTCCACTTGCCAGGGCACCTACCCTGATTTAATATGGAGGTGATCTGACTTTAAGCGAATAAGGAACTATAAATTCAACCCCAATGGGCCCTACATTACCTAAATAATATATGGTTTAACATTTTTTTTTTAACTCCCATTATCCCTCATCGGCACAGCAAAACCATGCTGTTGTCTTTGGTTATATAATAGCCTCTGATACAAGGGAAATATGCTTCCAATTCAAAACGTCTACACCTCAAGAGGAGTACTCCATCAGTGAACCTTGCTTGTGTCAGCAAAAGTGTAAAACAAAAACAAGCGCACACAAATTAGTCTGAGTCAGTCTCAAAGGGAAGAAGGTGTCTGAGCTCCTAAGACACCTAGGGCCTGATTCTAACTTTGGAGGACGGTGTTAAACCGTCCCAAAAGTGGCGGATATACCACCTACCGTATTACGAGTTCCATAGGATATAATGGACTCGTAATACGGTAGGTGGTATATCTGCCACTTTTGGGACGGTTTAACACCGTCCTCCAAAGTTAGAATCAGGCCCCTAATTTCTGACTGAGATAAAACAGACAGTCGTTTATGGGTCAGGGGTATCACCCCTGAAGGGAAGTCTGCATTCCCCGGGGTAAACAACTATGCCTTGCCTGTTCACACTGGGTAAGAACCAACTTCGGACACATTTATGGCTCTCTAGGTATCAACATGTTTTGAGCCTTGAAAGGTTGGCTTGAGGGATCCAGAATGCTGGCCTCTTGAGGGTGAGGGAGAGGCCTCAGTCTGGGTCTGAGCTATAGCTAGCTCCCAGAAGGGCCAAAGTGGATTGCAGAGTGAACCTAATTCCCACCAGGAATCTGTGGCTCACCCCTGGCACCTTGGGGTAGGCACCAACGCATCATCAGACAACACTGTACTTTGTGTAAACAACAGGTGGTCATAGAGCAACACAGTTAAGTCATACAGTTAAGACATAAAGAGTGTTGATGCCTAACCAAGTTAGTTAAAAAGAAACATTTAATACAAACAGATCAAGCCATATACTAGGAAAAATCATGGAAAAGGGAAAACATGGTGGTTGTAATTGCAGTAATGGTGGTATTGCACTTGATGATGATGGTGATGGTAGTGGTAATGGTAGCTGTGGTGGCAATGGTGCTGGTTATGATGGTGGTGATAATGGTGGCAGTGTTCATTTTAACGGCAGTAATGGTGATGGAATGGAAGTGGTTGTAATGTTGGTGGTAGTAGTAAGAGTGGTCGCAGTGGTAACTGATGGTAATGGTTGTGGTAAGACTGTGGTATCAGTGGTGGCAATAATGCTGGTGGTAGAGATGGTAGTAATGGCTGTGGTGGTAATGGTGGTTGTGAAAGCAATGGTACTAATCATGTGGGAGTCTAGAGGTGTGGCAGAGCCTGGGAAAAACAGGAGCACCCAGAAGCAAGAGAGACATTTGACGCAAATGGGGGAGGGTGTGGGGTTTCGGCCAGAGCTGCTAACTTTGGAGAAGGGAAGCCCAGTTTGAATCCCGCTGTCAGCTTAGCGTCCTGTGACTCTGGGCAAATCACTTAATTTCTCTAAAAAACAACAACTGAATCTGACCTTGTGTAATGTAGCTGGTGCTCATTTAAAGCGCTCCAATGCCCTTAAGGCGAGTTTGCACTATATAAAATGACAACAAAATCTTCTGGGCCCGATGCTACGATTTGTACACATGAGCCCATTGCAGCTACATCATAGAAGCTGCCGAGTACTGCCATGTATGCAGTGTTCCAGCAGCAGAACAATTACATTCAAGTACCAACTTGAAAGGAGCTACAGGGTTGTGGGCTGATTTCTGACCAATCGCCTGCTATCAGCACAACGTGGCTGCATCACTGCAGCGGCCAGACATACTGGAAGGTATTCATCAGCCAAAAAGCTAAATCCACATTTCAAAGGTGATTGGGTTGAGCTGGAGCTAGACTGTCAGGGGGGCAAGGTGGCCATTTTGATTTCTGGCCGTCTTGATGATTGAAGAGAAAAAAGCAATTAGGCAGCCATCTTAAGGTCAGGCTCACAATTGAATACTGACAAACGACTAGTGCAATAAAACAAAAAGGATTGTTTGGTATTCTTGTAGCTTTAAGACCAGAATATTCCCTGGAGCTGTAGGACTGTTGTGATTCATCTGGGGGTTATGATTATGAAGGAAACTTGTACACTGGCAGGCCTTTGAGGGTTATCGTCACTGCATGGACATTTCTGCCCTCAAAAAGAGGGACATAAAATACAATGGTTATATATTTAGCAGCGTTGCTTCATAGTGATGGCCCTATTTTGACTTTTCAGCACTGGTGATATATAGAGCTAAGGTGTGATCTGAGGGTATTCTCCACCAATTTTTATCATGCCACACATTTTTCACTGTAGCAGGTACTGTGGTTGAAATACTTTTTTCGAGAAGCTGCTTCCGGGAGGTGTATAGTATTTAGAGTGAAAAGTTAAACCCACCTTAATCTGTACATAGAAAGACAGACCCCATTTGCAGCCTCCTGGTTATCTCAAGCGCCGGAACTCTCTGACCAGACGAAGAAGAAAAAAATGCAGTTGTAAGCAAAGTTTAGTGTACATCAGGCTTTGTATCCCGATATCACTCCCAAACTTTGACAATCCTGTTGATTCAGACAGCAAGGTACAGCCCTTGGGCAAAATGCAGTTTTAACTTGTTAAGAGAAAGTCATATCTTCGAGGAGCATGATAATTACCAAGGAATGTGTAAAACAGTCTGGTGAAGAGATGTGTCACAGAGGCTACTGCCCCTCAGAGGGCCCAAACATAATTTACTCTGTGAACTGGCAATACGTTCTATATCCGAACCCCCGTGCGTATCTGTCCTTTAGGTGAATGGCCGATGGGATGCTTTGACATAAGCGTGACTATAAGCTCCCCTAACCACCGGCAGATCCATGAAACAAAACATTTACCTAGATAATATTACAAAGCTTTCATTCGACATAAAAGTACAACTCCCCACTACTATTGCTACATCATATTAATACTTCTATAAGTGCTCCCAGTAACGGCAGGTGGCAGCACGCCTCGCTCTGCAGCGGAATGGAGTGGACCCGATGATGAAGCATGCCACGAGGGGCAATCCTGGTGGGTGGGGGTTATATAAGAAAACCAGTGTGTTTTCTTCACCTTGTGGGGGTTATTTCACAGCAAACTGATTGGCTTCCTGTGTTTGAATACTTACTATGTGTCAGAATCCCTGCTTTAATTTTAACAGATCCGTATCAGAGCTCCACTGTTGTGATTTCCTATGACACATGCGGTTCATTTGCAGTGATTCTATTCATATGCTCATGGGTGGTTCTGAAATTAAAATAAATATGCCTTGAAGATCGCAGAATGTTGGAAATATGCATACATGCCAACACACCTGATTTAGACTCCTGAATTTTTAAGCTAATAATGATTTATTTTAAATGTATTCTACCTAAAATTATGTATTTTTCATGAATGGAGAAAATAAATCCCCCATTTTTTTCAAAATCTCACATTTTCCTGTTCTAAAATGTTGGCATGTATTAAAATGCTTCTTCCAGAGAATAATCTCCTGCCCCTGAACAGGGTGAATGATTTTTCACAGAGAAGTCACGTACAAAGCTACACAGTCATTAAATCGTATTCCACACTGAGCTTTTTCTTTTTGAAAATATTTGTATTGTATTTTAACAGAAACAGACAACAAAACTCTTCCCCACAACCCAATACAGAAGAACTCTGAGGTTTTAGGTCGAGTGCGCAAGCGCTCTGGCCTGCTGTAATCTATCTTTGGGCTTTTAACCACGCCCACTGCATGCCGATCCCTATCACTCGTTCATGGGATTGCCTTTCAAAAATCCTTTATCATCATTGGTAAATGCTTTTCGTTTGTCCCTCCTTGGGGTAATTTTGTTACCGCCTTGGCCATCGACCCTGTTGCATGGATAAATCCACATTTGTCGATACGTTTGACTTCAAGTGAACTTCTTTTTCCTTTTGTGTCTCTCCTTCATTCTCATGCTCATGGCGGCCGTGGCATTTTGAATCGGCTTGCTTATGTCAACTGTTTTACTTTTCATTTTCAATTTACATGGCAAGAAAAATCCTGTCTAACTCGAGCAAGTGAGAGACCCACTGCATTGCAAATATTTGTTTTTATTGAAATCCCTGATGCGTTAATAGAATACTCCTTGCTGGAAATCTACGAACCCACTGTCTGCTCTAGGTTCAGGGTGAGCTCCTTGAAAAGTGTTAGATGAGAGAGGGATGTGGAGTGTAACTTTTTCCAGTAATTTTTTGTGAAGCCCTTGAGGACATGTCTCTCACAGAGCCCTGGAACCATTCCCTGCGTATTTGGAGAGTGGCACCTATACCTTGAGCCGCCAATAAAAACGGTGCTCCAGGTGCCATGCTTCAATCCGCACAACCTGATTGGTTCTTTTTAGTGTGAAGCGCTGTTCCTCCCGTTCTGACTCGCTGGAGTCCGCGCCGGTAACGCCAATCATGAACGAGGGTGCGGAAGTACGCATGATTCTTTCTGTAATAAGTACCCTGTAGGTTTTGTGCCCGGAGCCCGCCGTGCCAGCTCAGCTGAACCAAAGTAAAGACAGTCGACCTGGCAAGTGCCCCCCACTGGCAGCGGAAAAGTCAGCAAGCCTCACTGCCCAGGAGCTTCATACCCTTCATTGAGCACAGAGTCTAAGTATCTGTAAAGTAAGACATTCCCAGGACTATCACATTCTGCAGATGGTGAGGGTATCACTTTGCATTGTGCTACTGTTCTAACCCCGCACTTCTGGCTTCTCATACGCCCGGCCTGTTGGCAGTCTCTGTATTTTCGTGTTGCAGGTTAGTCTGCCTGGATATGACCCTAGATTGTGGCCCACCCACCCTATAAACGACCCCCTCCCCGGCAGTCCTGGACGGACGGACGCCACCGTGCAGCAATGGATGTAAAACACAGTATAATTAGTTAGCTGAACACGTGACTGTGCAATTATGCAAATACCTCTGGAAAAAGGTATGTTCAGCAAAAATCCCTTCAAGAGAAACACAAAACGGCTGTCGGTTCTGGTGCTGGATGAAGATGTCTGCATGGAGCCTGTTGCCCCGCCTACTCTCCAGTTTTGGGGGCGGCGCCAGTACGTGATGTGTGATTACTGCACTGTCAGCAGGTGATCTTTAAAGGTAGGGGTATAATACCTTACCCAAATTCCAGCAAGTGAGCCAAACTGCGTTGGGTAGGTTTCAGAAGGTCCTAAGCCTATTTCCACATACCTTTTGTCCAGAAACCATTGGCTCCGAAAGGCAATAGACAAGTAGTTGCATGGACTACCAACCCAGTGATGCCTGACAGTCCCCTGAAGTTGGCCCCTTTTTTAATGTTAAAGGGGGCCCATCGGATGCCATTTCCCTCCATTCTGCGAGTGCCAGCTTTTGGTGCCTCACTGTGCTAAGAATTACATAGAATAAGCCAGACTTTTGCTATTGGTTTCTACCACGAGAGGCACGCTTATCAAAAATTCCCTCTGGCATGCCTGTTAAGCATTTTGTGAGGAGTATCCTCCTATATATCATGGGTACCCGCAATGCAAGCATTGCACACAATAAGCTATTGGCAGCATTTTACCATGGATTGCATCTATATGCAATGCAGGCTTACATTATAAAAAAGAGCTCTTGCTATTTCTGGGTCACTATTCGCCATGATTGCTGCCCTCTATATGCCATGCTTGCGGTCCCTGATTCCAAGAATTACATCCAGTATGGCTATGCCTGCATTTTTCCACAGCTGTCATGTATGCACAGAATTATTTCTAGTGGGCCAGCTTCAGTATGTGCTACAGGCAGGGCCCACTGTAATTATGCAATTGTGCGGCCACGCCAACTTTCGCATAATTAAGGATTTGCCTCATCTGGCACATAATCCATCATCTGCCACATAATCTGCAGATTTTAATGAACTACATTTTGTTTCCAGCTCATACGGTTCAAAAGTTACTAAAAATGCAGCAGCGAAGCCCCTTTGCAAAGCTGCACTGGTCACCTTTTGTTGCCTATTGCTATATTTGGGTATTAAATTGGTACTAATTAGATGCAACTAATACCCAGACAGTGTTACCAAGCTTAAAATTGACGAAGTAATACTTTTACAAAATGTGCAGCATCATGGCCCATAATTTGCCTTTTCTTGCTGCATAATTTACTCAACCCTGCCGCATAATGTGGCTCTCTCCTGCTCTACAATTCCAGTGGCCCTGGCTATGGAAACCCCCTTATACTAAGAATCACCTATAATATGCCTGCATCAGTTGTTTGCCATTGGTGGGCTATATGCCAAGAATTACATCTAGCATGCCAGTGCCAACAATTTACCACAGGTTTCCTTTATGCCAAGAACTATCTCTGGTATGCCAGTATTTTGCCATGGGTGCCACAGTAAGCCAATAATACCCTCCAGTATGCCAGACCTAGCAACAGATAGGCAAGTCTGACACACACTGTCACCCACACTCTCTTTAATGCTCACTTACTACACCCAGTCACTCACACTTATTCTCACTTATCCTTTAAGTACTGTTACTCATTCACTCGCACACACAATTGCACTCACTCTTATTTTCACCCACTCTCAGTGTCTGTAAGAAATTGGGTTATTATTTGGGATGGGAACGACCCACCCCAAGGAGTAATCACAGCCCTTGTCAGGGGGAACCTTCAAAGTTACTTAACCTGAACTCACTGCCCTGGTAGCTATGGCTCAGAGCACACAGGCTCCACTTAGGGCAATGTGTAAGTATTTGTGCAGTACCAAAACAGTAATAAAGTAAAAATGCAAAACAATTAAAAACCTCAAACTGAGTTAGCAAAAATAGAGTACACTTTAATAAATAAAATGGCACTAAAATGACAAAAGTCTACTAAGGGAAACACTTAGCAACAAATTGCCTGTATGACTACTGATAGAAATTTGTGTTTATTAAAGGCAGGAATAAATTTCTTTCTCAGTTGGTAAAAGTTGTTATACGGTTCCTACGAATTTAGTAGGACTGTGCATTATGTCAACAAAAACTTCAAAATATAGAGACTTAATCTACAGATACCATCTGTAAAAGTTAGTTTATTAGGCTAGCTCACAGTGCCATATCTAAACCCCTGAACCCTCAGGGTAATAGAGGTTATCGGTAACCTCGCCAGGGCTACTTTGATTCCTATGGAATGCATGGAAACAGATGTAACCTTTTTGTTTTACTTTTGAATACTCAAGGTGTCACAAGGAAAGATACAAAAATGCATTTTCAAAACATTTATTGGAATGATTGTATTCTTGTAAATACAACATGAGCTGTGATTGTTAAGCAGATGAAGCATTTCTGTAATAAGCATTACTAGAATGGTGAAAAATACAAGCCATTCAACCATGTTAATTGTGTTTAATGTTACTCTTGTCTGTCACTAATACCCATACTTAATGGCACAGTTAGACTATCAATCCTCCAGAACCGTTGGAAAGATCTAACCCCGTACCCTGGTATTATGTGTCAGGAAACCGGTCTCAGTACATTAACAAAAGCACCTGTCTAAGTGTGCAAGCCTGCACAGATCTATCAGCACAGCTATCTTCTTTCTCAGGATGAAGGTGGATCAGCTGGACTGCATCTCAGTCACAGTTCACAGCAGTACCCATGACAACCTTAGGAGGAAGTGATCCTCTCATCAAGCCTAGCATGGAAACTATTTATATAACAAAACACTGTCTTTATCATACTGTGTCGAGGTGCAGAACAGAATCTTTAGTTTATCTGGAGAGAAAGAGTTGTCTCCTACGAGCACAAAGAAAAGATAACAAGGGCATAATGTTCTAACTGTGCAACTCTGGAACAAATTGTGCAAACTACAAGGTGACAATACCTACCAGAAATAAATGCATATGAAGCACTCTTCTTGTATTAGGAAAAAACATGTGTAATCTACTATTAAAAAGAAAGGCAAAGTTAACACGAAAAGCTATAATGGAGACTAAACATGGGCCTTGCAACAAAGTAAAGAACACCCTCAAAATGTGGGGTTGTATAAACGAAAGGGAATCACCCAAAAAAAAAAAATTCAGTCTAGAGAAAACGTTTGAAACTAGAAAAAATGTTTACTTTTGATACCTAAATCTTTAGTTTAAATATTACACATATGAATGTGAAAAGGCTTTCACATATGAGTAATTTGGAATACAAAAAGAATCCTAAAACCTCTCCTACGATATTGCAAATGCCACAATTTCATAGGAGGACATTCAGGTTTTGGGGTACAGCCAACCAAAGGGAGGTTTGTCTCCCTGGGACATTGAGGATAGAGGCACAGTGTACATGGCTGTGCGCCTTGTGCTACATCCGTTAAAGGATGTAGCCGAATGTAGATATCCCCACTATTTTAGGGCTGCCACCAACCATTTTATTGGTAGGTGTACACAATGGCAGCCCCGTATTAGCATCAAAAAAGTTTGTAGGGCTTTAAGTGGTATAAAGGCTTTTCTTTGTCCAAAGGAATAGGATAGTGGTGGTGTGTCACTTAGCTCCAATTAAAAATGTGCATAGATTGCAGAGAAGATGTCTAAGAGGCGCTCCAGCTGTTAAAGGTAGCAGGGTGCCTAGAATTCCTGGTTAGCGGGGCAGTGATCCCCCAAGCCGGCGCAGCCAGCTAGGCGGGCCTCCAGTGGGCTGGCAGCTGCTGGGGTGGCATGCTCCCCGCTGCGGCCCGAGTGTTAGGCCCGGAGGCAGCTCAGGTGAGTAAATGGGGCCGACCACATGCACATGGCAGTAGTGACAGGTTGAGGCAGAGCACGGGAGGGGCTGGAGGAAATGGGCTGCTCAAGGAGAGGTGGAATAGGGAGAGGCCAATTTTTGGCAACGCTGGCTATCCAAGGCCTTACTAAAGGCACTAGAGGGCAAGGCAGCAACAAAAATGCTGCAATAAGACAACAGAGGCACACAGGGAGGAGGTGGGGCTGGACATTTTCCATGAGCCTAAGTATGTTGTTTCCGCCACAGAGAAGCGTGGGTCAGACCAGGCTGTGATGGTAGGAGGTGGGGCATGGGAAGCAGAGGTTGTATCAGATCCCAGGTTGGTTGAACACCACGTAGAACCAGGGCCATCGACTCCACCTGGGCCCCTCAGCATATGGTGGTATGTAGCCCCATGAGAGGGCAGCAGGAGCCACACGGTGTGGCAGGTATAGCACCGGGTCTGGAGGTGGCCGCATAGCAAGAGAAGGTGGAGTTAGATTTCAGAGGTGACAGCCTTGAAGAAGGTGAGATTGTCGATGATGAGAGGGCTTTCAGCGCCACGATGGGGATACAAGGAATGTAGGTATGAAGGTGGGTAACCTAATCCCACTCCTAGTGCAATTTTACAGGTTCTTTGGATGGTACCGACCCCGTCAGTTGATATGCAAGGGACACAGCAGCAACTCCCACTGGCAACGAGGCAGGCTTAGGAGCAGGCACCGTCCTTACGGCCAGGTAAGAGCACAAAGCAAAACTCAGGCAATGGCCCAGCAATGTTATCGACAGGAATAGATGATGGGTGGACCAGGAGGAGGTGAGATTGCTGATGGGTAGGTATATCAGGGACATGGGGATGGGGTCAGATGAAAGGCAACGGAATTCAACAACGACACAAGAAGACGGAAGTTGAATGTGTTATGAAGGGTAAGACTGACAGGACGAACCCTGGGACAGTGATGGACCACAGTACGACGGCAAATGTGGGTGATGGGGATAAGTGTGGGGGAAAGAAAAAGGCAGACAATGTGAGCGAAAGGAGAGTAAGGAGCTTAAGATTCGTAAGCTCCCACAGATGGGGGTACTAAGGCACTTGGGGCACATTTAGTAATCTCCACCAAAGAGAAAATCTGGAAGGGGGAGTATGTTAAAATGTTTAAACTCCTACACAGGGAACTTAGGGCCAAGTAAGGCTAGAAAGAGGAGAGTATAAGCAGGCAAAATGCCCCAAGTGTCGATGACCAATGAAAACTGGACAGCAGAGTTTTTGATATACCCTAGTGTATACTGTGAGAAATACCCAGAGAACAGTGTAGCATTATTTAAGTACATGGACGTCATCTGCAAGGCTCAAATATTGTATGGTGGTAATGCCTGGGCCCAGTACAACAATGAATTCAGGGGATGGACAGCATGGGATTCTGAAGCAAAATGGGGGGAGATAGATACAGATCTCTAGCAACAAACCATGGTCCCAGCAAAATTTGGGAAGACCATAATTACAGAGAGAAGGTTTCCAATAGTCTTTCAGGCCCGTCCCACCTGGGAAGGGGTGGGGGTTACAGTTAAGTGTCAGGGAGGCACACAGGGGCCTGTTGGGATTTTAATAAGGGATTGTGCACGAGGGAGTACAGTAGATTCATACATGAATGCTCTAAGTGCTCAGGGTAGCACGTCCTCGTACATTGTTATAGACACACAGGTGGTCATCAGGAGGTCAATCAAGGGTGAGCAAACAGAGTGCAGGGGAGCAGGGGCACACAACACAGGGAATTACAGGGGTGGTAGGGAGGGGCACAAGGATCTAACGGGAAAAGCTCATATGCCGGTTAAGTTAGACAGGTTCACATTCTGGTTGGGCTCCTACCATAATAGGAAGAATGCAATAATTCTACAGGACGGTTTTACGTGGGGATTCAGGTTGGCGTATGGGGGCCCACAGGTAAAACATTGGGTGGAAAATCTAAGGTCAGTGAAGGCACACCCACAGGTGGCGCGGGATAAGCTGCAAAAGGAAGTAGAAGGGAGACTGGCTGGCCCTTTGAAGGAATGGCCAATGGAGGACTTAATTGTTTCCCTGATAAGGGTGGTGCCTGAGAAAGGGCAATTTAGACTCATTCAACACCTGTTGAGGCCGGAGGGACAGTCTATAAATAATTTCATAGGAGAGGACTTACCATCAGTGTCTTTTTCCTCAGTGAATGTGGCCATGGTCATGTTTGAACAGACAGGAACAGGCCCTTATAAGGCAAAATATGATACTGAGGCCCATATTTATACTTTTTTAGTGTCGCATTTGCGTCATTTTTTGACACAAAAAGCGGTGCAAAATTGCGAAATCAATTGTATTTTGTAAGTTGGCGTTGTTTTTGCGTCAAAAAAGCAGTGCAAATTCTGTGCAAAAAAAGTATAAATACGGGCCTAAGTCTGCATTTCGACTACCAGTGCACCCGAAAGATTTTCAGCTATTGGGCATTCAATTTGATGGACACTGGTCTGTTGACAAAGCAGTCACCATGAAGTGCTCTATATCATGCGCTCTCTTTGAGCGCTTCAGTACTTTACTACAAAGGCTCTTCAAGCGGGGTACGGGACAGAGGGAGGAAACACACTATTTGGATGATTTTTATCTTTTTGACAGATTCAGGTTTCACGAACTGCCAGTGGCTGCTGGTACGTTTTCAGGAACTCCTGGAGGGTGTGGGGGTCAATTTGGCACCAGAGGAAATGGTGGGACCAATGACATGCATTTCCTTTTTAGGAATTGAACTGGATTCTGAGGCAATGGAGATTAGCCTGCCAGTCGAGAAAAAGTTGCGGGTGCAAATGAAATTGGACACAGTGTTGGAAAAACAGAAAGTCATGGTTCAGGAAGGAAGTGCAGGTACCTTTGAGACACTTGAATTTTGCCTGTTGGGTTGTGAGGGCAGGTAGGACCTTTGTAGATTAGGGTTGGCACTTTCAGGACTTTCTCTGCCACATCAAAGCGAATGCTTTGTAAACACGTTTAGGCATTTCTGGTTCCGTGGATAACTTTTCAAACTTTAATACATTTATAAGGAAGTATGCACCAGCAATTGGTTTCCGTTGATAGCTATAGTAAACTCCAAAGAAAATATTCATGCACATTGGGTTTCTGCAGAATACTTTTTACTGGTTTCAGTTTATATACTCTATTTCTGGGACATTTCTGAATACACAAAAATTAGAAAGTTTCCTTGGATAAAGCTGATGAGAATAGCAAGATTCACAATCTTCAAGAACAGTGGAAAAAAAATATATATTGGGCGTTTAGTCCTTTCCAGGGTTTGGCCTTGCCTTGCTCTACAAATCTGCACTAGCAGAAGTCTTCTTAGGGAAGTGATGTACATGCTGTTTCAGTCATCCTAGGCTTGGTGCGTTCCACATTGGGGCGGGAGTAAAGGCTTGGCCTCACTTTGCTGAGCTGATATAGACTCTTGCACCAGACTCCATTTTTTGAAGGTACTTAGTAATATCCTGGTTTCTGTTATTGCCCTTTGTCAGTTGTAAGTTATTTTACACATTTTCTTCAATTGAGGGCACATTAAGCTCCAACAAAATCATTTTCTTGTTAGCCCATCAGAAGCACACAAGACATGATTCTGGCTTAGATGTCCTATAGTAGTTATGTCTCTTGGTAGTCTGGTACATTTGTGAGATGTTACAGAGATATGTGCACAGAGGTGACATGTCTAAAGAATACTGGATCTGGTTGGATTTTTCCACCGCCTTTCTGTCCTGCTTGGCATCTCTAATCTGTCAGATTATGCAGTGGTCAGTATATTATATAAACACTGAGGTTTGACAATTCAGATTAGAGAAGTCTTTGCCCCTGAGCTTTCCAGAGAGAAGTCAGATTCCAGATCATCGGCTGCTGTCCTTCCTGGACCCAGGTTCGACATATGGAACTGAAACTGAGTTTGGATGAACTCTGATCACAGAAGGCTCCCTCCTCCTTGCCTGCTAAGGGTTTGACAACACAGAGACCCTCTGTGTTGCAGGCACGCAGAGCGACAATTATTAATACGTTCCTGGCAGACAATGTTAGCTTATTTTCATGCTCCTGAGATAACGAGCAGAGAGTGATATAAGTGGTTATAGGAATTTGGGAACTTGGTGCTGTGAACCATGATAGGAACATTTGTCAAGTTCACTCTTACAGTCACCCTGATATAAACACTCTTCTTCATATGTTCTGTGGTCATAGCTCATGTACTGATTTGTAGAATACGGCAATAAATTCCTTTTAAGCGTACATTGTGTTATTATTAGTCCAGATGCTTGAGTGTGACATTCAAAGTACAACAGGTTGGCTTCCCTAAAACCGCTGCATCCCTGAAAGAGGGACTGTTTTGTATACCAGTGTGCACCTCCTCTCTAACCCCATGAAGGGGGGCAGGGTCCAGGTCTGCAGTAAACAAGATCTATCTTCCTTGTACAAAGCACACTGAACTCAGTCCTTGTGTAATTGGGTTAGAGGGTCTAAGCCTGTAGACTTGGGGTTTATCCCCCTGGCATCCAACGTCAGCTGCTGATTTGTGTTTGGGAGGCCATGATGAGTCTTGAATGAGCACACTCAGAAGTATAAGGAGATGTCCTCTATAATTATGCTTAAAACCTTCAGCAGATAAAAAAGGAAACACCTATGCCTTCTGTAGGTTAGTCAAGCTTGACTTGCAAAAGGTAAAATCTCCATCTGGTTTCCCAGCGTTGGTAATCGGAGGTGCATGGCATTTGTCAGCAATGGCTGCAATGAGAGTGATGAATCGAAGGAAACCCTCAGGCTGCTTATCTTGGTCGCAGGCGGTAGGACATTTAACTGTGATGCTGGTTGTTAGAGTACTAACTGGTTTGGGCTGCTCTTTGCCGCCTTTATTTTTGTGTGTGATAGGCATGTTGAGATATTACCCTTTTTCACTCCTCATGTGAAGCATTATGTTTATATCACTGGCATGCATCCAAACATCCATTAAGTAACATCCAATGATGTAATCAGTGCACATAGGGACACCAAATAGCAAAACAGAAAAGCTTTGACGTTTGAGCTACCATGCCAGGTACATTTTCCGTTCAAGATAAATCGATCCAACTTGAGTTATTGTTCTATGGCAATGATATGTTACCCTAACGTCTGATGCCAGCTATGTAAAATATATGACTATAAAGGCTGTCTTCATCCCAGAGTTTTGGGATTTCCACATGAGATAATTTGCATACAGTGAATTTAAATAGAACTCTTCTGCAATGCATGTACCTGTCCTGAAAGGTTGGCATGGGTGTATGTTGCATCACTGGTCTAATAGAACTAAGGCTAACTGGTTGTTTTTGTCTAACATGTATAAAAGTTTCATGCATGAATCAACGAGGGTATCCATTGTTCCCCTTTCAGCCTAAATTCAGCCTTCCAGGGAGGTCGTTCTTTTGCTGTTGTGTTAAATTTGGCTGGTTTAGAAGTTGTGACCAGTTTATTACATCCACAAGTCCTTAAGGATGGAAGTCAAGACCTATTTGATGCTGCTAGCTGAACTGTAAGTGTTGGAGCCGCTGAAGTCTGAAGATATTTACTGTTTTGTGTAGAGATTCAACTGTCACTGATGTGAAGAGTGTGTAGACTGAACGTAGTGCACAGTGGTGCAAATTAAAGGCAGATACTGTAGTTGGTTGTCAGTTGTTTGCCTCATAATCCTCGGTGTGGTGGCAAGGCCACCTTCAAGCTAGTGAGATAGGAAATGTTGTTTCACTCGATTAATCACACTTGAAATATTTGAAATCATTAGGTATCTTAGCTGCGTTTACTGGATTTCCAGGTAGTAAGATACATTTTCTGAAATCAGCATTTTGTAGCAGAACAGTGCAGAAGACCTTAACTTTGTATAGACCTTCATTTCGCTCAATGAGTAGTAATGAGCCTATCCCAAAGTTGCCATTAATCCTGTGTTTTCAGCTGAAAACTCTTGTTTCTTCTGTGTACACAGCCACCTATCAGCCTGAAAAAAGCAGGGGGAAAATATGCCTGGAAAACTGTTTGAAATTTGGCAGATCCTAGTGAACTGTAAGAAGGTGTTCCTTATGGAAAAAGGACACACATTTATCAATCAGAAAACACAATCAGAAACACAGAGAAGACCGTCAACAAACAGCTGACCACCTTACTGGAAGACAACAACCTGCTCGACCCCTCACAGACCGGATTCCGAACCAACCACAGCACTGAAACCGCCCTCATCTCAGTCACAGACGACATCAGAACCCTGATGGACAACGGTGAAACAGTCGCCCTCATTCTTCTCGACCTCTCGGCTGCCTTTGACACCGTCTGTCACCGTACCCTAATCACCCGCCTCCGCTCCACCGGGATCCAAGACCAGGCCCTGGACTGGATCGCCTCCTTCCTCGTAAACCGCTCCCAAAGAGTCTACCTCCCTCCGTTTCGCTCAGAACCTACTGAGATCATCTGCGGCGTACCTCAAGGCTCATCACTCAGCCCGACACTCTTCAATGTCTACATGAGCCCCCTCGCTAACATCGTACGCAAGCACGACATCATCATCACATCCTACGCCGACGACACCCAACTTATACTCTCCCTCACCAAGGACCCCGCCAGCGCCAAGACCAACCTACAAGAGGGTATGAAGGACGTCGCAGATTGGATGAGGCTCAGCCGCCTAAAGCTGAACTCTGAAAAAACTGAAGTCCTCATCCTCGGCAACACCCCGTCCGCCTGGGACGACTCCTGGTGGCCCACGGCCCTCGGCACCGCACCGACCCCCGCAGACCACGCCTGCAACCTCGGCTTCATCTTGGACCCCCTTCTCACCATGACCAAGCAAGTCAACGCCGTGTCCTCCGCCTGCTTCCTCACCCTCCGCATGCTCCGCAAGATCTTCCGCTGGATCCCCGCCGACACCAGAAAAACCGTGACCCACGCCCTCGTCACGAGCCGCCTGGACTACGGCAACACCCTCTACGCTGGGACCACCGCCAAACTCCAAAATCGCCTGCAACGCATTCAAAACGCCTCAGCCCGCCTCATCCTCGACGTACCCCGCAACAGCCACATCTCCGCACACCTGAGACACCTGCATTGGCTCCCAGTCAGCAAAAGGATCACCTTCCGACTTCTCACCCACGCACACAAAGCCCTCCACGACAAGGGACCGGAATACCTCAACAGACGGCTCAACTTCTACGTCCCCACCCGCCCCCTCCGCTCCTCTGGCCTCGCACTCGCCGCCGTCCCTCGCATCCGACGCTCCACGGCGGGTGGGAGATCTTTCTCCTTCCTGGCGGCCAAGACCTGGAACTCCCTCCCCACCAGCCTCAGGACCACCCAGGACCACTCCGCTTTCCGGAGACTCCTAAAGACCTGGCTGTTCGAGCAGCGATAACCACCCCCTTTGTCCCTAGCGCCTTGAGACCCGCACGGGTGAGTAGCGCGCTTTATAAATGCTAATGATTTGATTTGATTGTGAAAAGACTGCATTGCAACCCGGATCTATCTCCAAACCCACCCAACCTTCACTCAAGCCACAGGGCCAACTAATACTCCCCTCTCTAGGCATCATGTTTCCCTTCCACATTCCATATGCCCACCAACCTCCCTCCCCCGGGCGGTGCACAGACTTCCCTGCACAGTTTACCCACTTGTTAAGGGTAGGTGATACATGAGTGTTTAAACCTCATAGAATTGGATGCCATGTAGAATTACAGTTATTTCACGTAGTTCATTCTATTGAGTTTAAGTGGTGATAGGAAGACTTATTTGTGAGATTCCATTCAGCTGCTAGGAATTTCACAAATAATTCTTCGTGACTTGTAATTGGGGCCCTATTTACAGCTGTGCAATCACATTGGCTTTTAATTCCTTTAAGTGGTGAGCTTATATCCAAGGTTCTTTGTATTCTTCATGGAACCTGATCAGGAGATTTGCAGGTAGGGATAATAATTCAATATTGGTGTGGTTGAGGGCAAGATTGAAACTTTTGATACTATTGTACTACAGGGCTGAACATGGCTTGTGATGTTTCGTTACAGATCCGATTTCAGCAATTGTCCAGTAGTCAACGAGTGGGTCCACCGAATAGTCTAACCAGATTTGTTGGTTTTGTAACTGCTAAATCATTAATAAGTGGTCTGCTGTTCTCTTCTTGAATCCACCTCCAGTCAGAACAATGTCAAATTACAAAGTACTTTGTAAATGTAAGTAATTTTGCTATCATGTTAGCAGAAAAAACTTCTTTTGAATTAAATATCAACACTGAATGGAGGAAATAGACACATCAGGTCTTTATTTTGGCAAGTCAAACAACAGCTTGAGAATATCTGCTTTACAATATGCCACTCAGATTACCAATCAAAACGAAGGCGAATAGTGAGCTGATTTCCTGTAGGGGGACACACTCTCTGTAATACTTTCGTTTTGGGTTCCATAATGTACCTCTGGAAAACACCTTTTGCGGGCCTTTGCAATTCTATTTTTGCAGCAATTAACTCCTCCCATCTGGATGAAGCAGTTGCTGCTTTTTACTTTAATGAGACATCCATTCAAAGTTTTGGCTTTCAGCCTCTACTCCTTCTGGTGGGGTTTGGCTGTTCCAACTAAGGAGGTTTTTCATCATCCACATTTTCAATAAATTAGGCTAATAATTTCCTTCTGGTATAGAGATGGCGTTTCTAGGATGCAGGTTTCCATGTCAGCAATATCCTTTATTCGATTTTCATTTAAAAAAAAAACGTTTCAGGTCTTTGATTATTATTTATTATTTCATGGTGGGATATCATTTCTGTGTCTCTTTGTTGTAGAAAATGAGTTATAACCATATCCATAATCCTGACCAATTACAAAACCAACCAATTCAAATATTTTGATAACAGATAATATTTTGGAACGCTATTATAACAATATCAAAAAACAACATATATTTACAACCAACTAAACATTAAAAGTTACACAAAAATAAAAACGATTACGTTTGGAGCATACATTATTAGAGGCAAGATTGTGCATTTTTTTCATGGCATCCACAGTGGTATATATATATGAAGTAAACTCTGGGTTCAACATTGGTTTAGGTAACAGAAACCAATAAAAGGGATTCACCTCAGCGTTCCCCTCTGTTTATGTTATTGTGGGCTCCCATTTCCCTTGTGTTGAAACTTTGGTCCCAAAGGATACAGCTCCCAATGATTTGGTGACATTCATGCAACTTACTGCTTGCATTATTCAATTCAAAATCTAAGTGTAATTTTCTCATTTCGTCCAATTTATTTACATTTTGGTCCATAATGTGTAAGCCTCACAGGCTGTACATTCCTCACGCAAATGTATGTAAATCAGAGACATCATGGTCATCGTAGTTTCATGTGCTTTCAAGTCGGTGGCAGTGACTTTGCTCTAGGTTGAGTGGAAAGTGAAGGAAGATACAACTCTTCCTGCTCTTACAAATGAGCTCTTACAAATATAGCACAGATATTTTTTTAGGAAGGCGTAGTTTAGTCAGTGTAGTCAATTGTTTTCATGATCTAAACAAGACTTCGCCAAGCGCAAATCATTGCATAGGCCCATTTTTTAATATGAGCAGAAGTTGTACCTGAGTAGTATACACTTATGTAACCATGTTTAGCTTTCATGACTTTTATGAATATGGTGCATTTTACTCAGGCATAAACACTCGTAGTGGATTTACTTGCAGTTCAGATAGCGTTTATAGTGAGTCAGACAATTTTCTTCTTTGGGTCAGTGTGTTTAAGATATTGCCTAATAAAGTACAGACATACTTTTAATGGTACATTGTTTTGCAAATTTCACAAGTTCAGAACCTTTTAAACGGCTAAAGTTTGGAGTTTCACGTAACTTTGTCAGCTGTGTTGTAAATTTGTTTATCACCTACCACAGACTAAAGGTCGAAGCTACCCCTCATCTTATTTTGCTGTGATTCCCAACTTCACACTTCACTGTGGTGAATTATTTGGGGGAAATATCTCTATGCAGGGAAATGTTCTCACATAATATTCCTCTAGCGCAGGCATCTCCAGCGAGCAGTTTGTGAGCTACAGGTAGCTCTCCAGCTACCAATAAGAAGCTCACCTGGGTGCAGCCCACTGTACTAAACTAGAAACTTTTCCTTTCTTGAAATGATGTATCCCAAAATTGAAAATCTTGTGTTCAAGACACTAACCTGTGTATTTTCAGAACTCATAAGATGATGTTTAGGGAAAAAATGGTTACATTTCCAAAATATATCTAAAGCGGATGTTTGGGTGATAAATCATGCAGCGTTGGAGAGCTTTAATAACAACATTACCTTGGTGTCAGGGGCATAGCGCCTCTGGTTGCTATGTATTAGCCCTGTAGATGCATTCCAGATTAATAAAAACATGTTTTATTGCAGAAAAGGTTGGAGACCACTGTTCTAATGAGATAATTCTTTATGTAAATGTTGGTTGGGGGAGGGTAGTTTTTTTACTGGCTAAAATACCCTTTCTTTTTAACATTTAGCAAACTTAATGAAGTTCATGAATATTGCAAAGTTGAAAACAATTTTTCCAAAACACTGAGCAGGAAAATCCTATGTACCTCTGCAAGCCTCTAGCCAGGCCCTGTTGGTCTGGTCCTTGTGTGGGTCGGGGTTTACTGCATACCTGTAGATTGCTGTGGATTCAGGTGTACTTCTTACGCGGGCAGAGGAATGCTGTCTCCAAATAGGACACATCAATGACTTTCACAATTACAGATCAGCCTCAATAAGCTGTTTGTGTATTAGTCACGGGCTGTAGAACATGTAATAAATATTTTTTTCAACGGATATAAAACAAATATTTAGAGAGACAATACTGCCAAATAAATAGTGCATGAATGGCTTAACTATTATATATGTCATGCAATTTTTATAATTTCCAGAAAGGTTGTGGACCTAATGTAGGACAGGGCATTCTGTGCTCTTGCAAAAATTTCCATCACATGCTGTGACTAGCTTTCCATAGCCATTAAGCCATGTTTAGCACCTGCACGCTAACCCCAACTATTGGACGAGAGAGTCGCTTTGTAGAGGCCAAGACTGACCAAACGCAGCTAATCAGTATATCCAATGATCATCAATCGAGCATTGGTCACAGTGAGAGAACTATCGCCATGTGGATATTTTTCACCTTTGATTTTCTTTTTTGCCCCAAGAAAGTGGATCAGACCTTACAATTGGGAACCTAATGACCCTACTCTCATGTTAGTACCTTGGCTTAGTATGGTTGGCTTATTGTGTTGTGTTTATATGTATTTCTTTTTGTACTCTTCTTTTACTAATGTTTCATTCCAGGTACGCGAAGAGCCTGCATCACGACAGGTGTTTTGGGTTCAGATTATTTTTTATTGCTGTCCTTTCTTTTTTATTAGATTTTTACTCTTCTGCCATGACAGTGATTGCTTGGGCTCCATCTTCGCCCTCTATAAGTAGCCTTTTGAGAAAGTGGCGTAGAGGCTCATGCAGTCAGTATTTTGGGGTGCCGTGCAGCCATTCACACTACGTTCAGATGAAGAATGCCTAGATCCTCAATTTTAAATTAGCATCACCTAATTACATTTATGGAACCCAAATCATGTTCTGAACATAGTAAGTTGATACCTACCAATAGTGAACATCCCCTTCTTTTAATATTCTCCATTGTACACTTCCTACATTTGTACTTCTGATGCCTATCACCAAAGCAATGCGGGTCTTCAAGATTGTGCTTATTAATGGTAGATCTCTGGTTAAGAATGACATTTAGTGCTCTAATTTGCTAGACTCTACACTTAAGCTAAAAGCCACTTCCAAGTTCTGTCTCCAGAATACGCCAGAGATTTCACTGGTGGTTGCACCTGGATACAAACACCTTTCACACTCATCATGCTGCAACATATTGATGAGATGTGGCACTCATTGTTAAGAAGAATTGTTCATTTCTACAGTCCGGCGTATAGATTTTCATCTAGCAGAAATGTGATCCATTAAATACTAGATTTCTGAAACATTCTTCTTTCTGCTATGGTCAGTGTTTTAGACTCAAAGGTCTTTGCTCATCTTTGCTAAAGATTTTTCACATTTCATTACTTCTTTCCTGATTCAGCTTGTGAGTGTATTATCCTGGGTGACTATCGCCTCTATAGACTGTCCCTCCTTACATACATTTGCTTAAAATCTTTAAAAGTTTAGGTTTGTCCTAGTTGTCACCTTTGCCACTGGTTCTGCAGTTCATATCTTTTATACATATTATATATATTTTATTAGCTTCTGATGACATGGCCATTCTTGGCATTCGTAGTACATGGGCTCACCATGTAGCTCTAGCCTTGATTACCAGATTTCGCCTGTTTCTGTTACCAAGGGAAACATTTGTAGTTGCTTGAAGATTAACATTAAGCTACATCGTCTCTCTCAGTCACTCAGGGCCTTATTATGAGTTTGGCGGTCCCAATGTGGACCACCAAACTTACGTCCCCCCGATCGTATTACGATGTTCCCACCAGGCTGACCGGCAGTAACATTGTATTACGAGGTTCCCACCAGGCTGACCGGCAGTAACATTGTATCACACGGTTCCCACCAGGCTGACCGGCAGTAACATTGTATTACGAGGTTCCCACCAGGCTGACCGGCAGTACCATTGTATTACGAGGTTCCCACCAGGCTGACCGGCAGTAACATTGTATTACGAGGTTCCCACCAGGCTGACCGGCAGTAACATTGTATCACGAGGTTCCCACCAGGCTGACCGGCAGTAACATTGTATTATGCGGTTCCCACCAGGCTTACCGGCAGTAACATTGTATTATGAGGTTCCCACCAGGCTGACATGCAGTAACATTGTATTACGAGGTTCCCACCAGGCTGACCGGCAGTAACATTGTATTACGAGGTTCCCACCAGGCTGACCGGCTGGAACAGTGCTACAGTATTGGTCTTGGCTCCCTTAAGGGAGCGGAGGCCAATACCGTAGCACTTCAGCACCATCGAAATGCGCATTCCGATGGTGCTTGGGAGAGGTGCCCCTGCACTGCCCATGGCATGGGCAGTGGAGGGCCACCCACCCGTGGCCCCCAGCACCGGCTTTCTGCCAGCCTTTCCATGGCGTGGTCCCTGCCACGGAGAGGCTATCAGAAAGCGGAGATGTAATGAGCACGGCGGTGCTGAGTTCTGTGCCGCAATGGCTGAGTACACTCTGGCCACCGTCTACCCGTCAGGAACCATGGGACAAAATATCGAAAGGTAATACATACAGCTAAGTATAGATTTACTATTTCTGACACCATATCTACGTACCATGAACATATACGTACCACATAGGCACGTATATGTGGAGCTAGGTATAGAAAATCTAACCTTACTTACTTGTCGA
The DNA here is from genome assembly GCF_031143425.1 of Pleurodeles waltl. Lineage (NCBI taxonomy): Eukaryota > Metazoa > Chordata > Amphibia > Caudata > Salamandridae > Pleurodeles > Pleurodeles waltl. Next base: position 629,378,931 of record NC_090451.1, on the reverse strand, counting down.
TATTTTATTTTCAATATTCTGTCCTTGATATTCTGTCTCATTGACACTGTTGACTCAATATTCAGGAGCACACTGATTGGTGATGTATTTTGACTACATAATGTATGGCAGGCATTATTGACAGTTTTCCAAATAGCTTTGTGCCTAAAACAACCGCTAGTCCCTAACACTAAGTTGTCCTCTCTTTCTCTGCACCGCTCCGAAGCCCTTTGTGCTTGGTATATGCAATAAACAACCATGTAAATAAAAATCATTTTTCTAGTCTTGCTAAGAATCTTTTGTACCCTAGGGAGATAGCAAATGAATACATTCCCTGCTTTGCTGCAAAAAAGCATTCTGAATGACTTTTGTTTGGTAAAAAAGTGTGCTAATTCATAATAGTATTAACTTGGGGCATACAAATGGACTGTTTCCAAATGTACTGTTTTTGTGGCTGCATCAGACATTAGCTTGGCCTGTTCAGACCCTGTTTTTTATATTTATTGTGCTAATAATTTCTGATGCATTTACTTATATAACACTTACCAGCTAATTGGGTGTGAAAGCAATTTATAAACAGTGATAGAAACAGATACCTTGAAGAGGTATTTGAACGAGAGAAAAAGAGTTGAGTTGGTAATAATATGAAGGGATAGTAATCCAGTTAGCATGCACAGTTCAAGCAAATCACTCGAGTTGTATTGTGTATTTGTCCTTGGAGAGAACCATGGTTGTGATGTAACCAATGGTTGTATGATGGAACAGCGCATACCGTTGCAACACATGCCGTTACCACGCATGCATTACAACGTGAATGCCATTACCGCACATAACCTTTACCACGCAAGCCTTACAACGAATTTCATTGTAAAAGCATGAATGATAAAGGCAAATGTGTGGTGAAGGTTTTCTCTGACCCCTGCCCTGACCTCTAAAACCAAACCCCAGCGTACCCGCCCGCATCCACAGCACTTCTAAAAAATACCTGATCCCTGCCCTGAGCCCTAACACCGGACCCTGTGCGCACCCCTCCCGCTCACAGCCCTTCTAAAAAATACCTGACCCAAGCCATAAAACCCGACACCCGTGTGAGCCCCCCACAGCCTCCAAGCCCTAAAACTGACCCACCCCCTGCTGTAAAACTGTACCCCCCTTTTACCTCCCTCTCCACGATGACAAGCCAGCTTTGCTAAGGCACGGCACAGGTTGTAAAGAGGAAACGGAAGGGTATCTCCATTTCCTCTAACGACGCCAATAGCCTTTACCACTCCCTTACTACCAGTAGCAGACATATGCTCTAACCATTCATGCCTTTACCAGTTAATTTGTTGTAAAGGTATGCGTGGGTAAAGGCTATGCATGGTAATGGTGCATGCGCTGTAACACATGCATGGTACAGGCAAGTGTGGTAACAGCTACGTTGTAATGCCTGTTTCCCATAACCAACATCATAAGCTCAGTTTATTCTGGTTCACGTATAGACATTCGTCCACTTACACATCTTACGATAATAGTAGGTGTGGGTGTTCCTTCACTTTGGCATCATTTTTGATATGTTAATGAGAAGGATAGTTATCAATGGATGTAAAAGTCAATGATCCTTCCTTAACAAGTCATTGACAGGCTGCTTTAAGCACTTAAAAGTGTCTGACAATATTACTTTTACTCGTCTTGGCAAAATTCCTTGTGAAAAGCAGTTGCAAAACAGGCATCACTGTTTCTAGGGAGTTCACAAGGTATGAAAACTGTCCAAGTAATTATCTTCCGAAAAGCATTATAGAATACGACCTGGTTAAGAATGTGGATGACATATGCTGCTCTTTGCATGTTGGCGGTGTTTAAGCAAATTGCTGGTGGCGGGATTCCAGAATTTCCTCTTGTCCTCGTTTCCTATTATCTTTCTTACATTTACCAGTGGTGCCTTTTACCCGATTCACCTTGATATGAGGATGTCTCTTATTTTAGTGATCTTTTATTGTGCATCACTCCTAAGTGGAAATTAGCCGAGAGGTAAACAGCTGTGTTGTAGTTGTTTACTTGCTAAGTCTTTTTCTTTATTGATAGTGTTTTAGGATTTAGTTTTAGTTGATAGAAGGGATTTTAAAAAAAAATCCTTGAACCTCTTGGTTTTCAGTTGCCCTGTTAGCTGGTATGGTGAAGGATGGGGAACGGGATGGAGTAATTTTTGTATCAAAGAAGGGACAAAATGTTGACTTGCCCTTACATTTCACAAATACAAATTGACATGACAAACATCCATTATGAGTATTCACCCTTTGAAGAAGTGCCTTGAGATCGAGTCTAGTAGAAGTACTGGAATATAGGGTGTGTGCAAAGGAACCATCACTCTCATAGTCTCATCAGAAAAGATGGCCCTGGTAGAAAGACAGGAAGTGTTTTTTTACTATCCTAATTGTGCAGGTCATCAGAGTCTTCTGTTCTTAATGCAAAATGGACTATTCTTAAGAAAGAAGAAAAGTCTGCTGGGAAGCTTTCTGTTGTTTCAGAAGACCTTCCCTCCCGAACAGATTTTGGACTTTATCAACAAACGAATAACAAACAACAAATGAGTCACTTAAAGTATCACATGTGGCACATCAGGCCTTCGGTCAGTGAAGGCCATCGTCTCGATCTTCTAGGTAAATGACCACAAACATGCTTAAAAATCCACAGTTGGGAGGTGGGCATCTCTTGGTCTTCAGTGGAGCTGCAGCCGTAAAGTCTCCATTGATGGCACTGAAGCTTTGATCAGATGGTGCAATATTGATAAGCCTCTTCGGCAAAGAAGTTTTTGTTTTTCAAGTATAAGTTCCCCAAAACTAAATGACACTGTCACACAGGGAAGTTTATCTGTCTGGGACCACCATACGTTGCATGGTGGTATAGGGTTGTGAAATCTACAAGGCGGACTGCCATCTGGCCGATGGACCATCAAGTTAGACGTCTCCGATGACAGTGCCAACAGAGGCTCCACCACAGCAGGACCTAGGGCCACATTTACAAGTGGCCTGACCCGCTGGTGTGTCACTATTAGTGATGCATCGGCAGCACAGGCTTCAGGGCCATAGCTACAAGGCGACACACAGCCACTTTGCATGGTTTTACATTGCCTTGTAGGTATTGAGTAAGGCACCGCAGGCCAAATCGCTGCGTTGCTTTAATGTGCATCATAGAGGAGTTCCATGGGTGTTGAGGTGGGTGTTCCCACACAGCACCCCTGGATTTCGAAGCATTCCCAAATTTACAAGGTTTTATACACCTGGGAATGTGTCAAAAAACCTACATGTCCCCAGGGGAGGTGTAAGGGAGGGGCAACGAGAGGAAATAACATTATTTCTCCCTGTTTTTTTCTTCTATGTGTGCTGCATTCTACAGCACATATAGAAGGAAATCACCTCCACTGATTAATTTTGTGCAGGAAGGTCGCCCTTCCTGCACAAAAACAATAATCTCCACAACACAAACACCTTGTGTCATGGTGCAAAGCCACTTGTGTTGGCGCCTGGCAGCCCATTGAGCGCCAGCGCAGAGGGAGAGGAGAGAAATGTGCCAAATCATGTACATACGGCACATTTCTTCTCTTTCCCGACACTTGCTGGGCCGCCCTGCACCATGGGCCTTGTAAATATGGCCCCTAGTGCTTACCCCGACTCTAAGCAGAGCGGATGAATCCTAAGTTTGATACGGCATGAACATAGCCGATTTAGGAGGGTCCTGCACTGAAAAACTCACAAGACCCCCAAAGTTTGTTCAAGATGAATTATGATAGAAATGTTAATAAGATAATGTTTTCTTGGCACTGTAATACCTTCAATGGGTTACTGATAATGGACCACCTATTCCATGAATTTGTCCTTCATCTAAGGATTACCACTAAATTTGTGAACTACAAGACACTGTCAAGAAGTGTAAGACTTACTGACTTGTTAGTTTTAACATCAGAAAGGAAACACTGGGCGGTGATCCTTCACAATGTGTGGAAGCACACGAACTATAGACATAAGGATTTTCTGTAAATTACAAACTAAGCAGCCCAGGCACCTCTCTCCCGCTTTCTTTTTCATCTTATATTTACATATTATGGACAGTGCTTAATTTGTGCCAGTGATTGCAGGAGTTGAGTACCACCACTCCTTTTTGGAGACCAAGACTTATTTCATCAGCCTTTTACCCAGGACAAGAGGGAGAAAGATAGAAGAGGAAGAAAGAATGAGGGAGAGAAATAATAAAGGTGGCAAAAGGATAAAGCAAGATGAAAACACCTTTGAAAGTGAGACCAAGAAACAAGTATAGGAAGATGGAGGACAGGGGCACGAGGTGGAATCAGGGGTAGGCAGCATAGGTATTTGGCAACCCCTGCAAACACCAGCACTAGTCTCTAAAGAAATACTTTGGGCCCATCCACTTATTTTATTTTCAAAATTTGGGAGCTGGATTAATGTGCTCATGGTTGAGCAGAAAGGTCGGACAGAAATAATTTCTAAATGTGATTTTAAAGGCAACGCCAGAATAGCGAAATGACAGAGAGGCATTTTAAGTATATCAGAAGATCCAGTGTCAAGAAAAGTCTGCCTTTGATGTGGTTGTCTGGGAACACTTGTTCAAGGACAGGTCGAGTAGATGCCTGCCTGCTAAAGCTATTCATGCAGTGTCCTTGCATGTGACTGGGCAAGGTGAACCACAGGACAATCATACCCTTGTGAATGCTGAATCCCTTTCTGTGGAGGTTGATAGCGAAGGTTTTCATCGCCTCCAAGCCAGCAACCCAGATCCGGCCAATAAGGAAGCAGCACATGCCAAAACTCCAGGAAACCTAAAAAGTGAAGAGGTTATGTGAGCTGTAGATAGTGACATGCTCTCTGTGAAGTGTCGTGGGTCATTTGCTGGGGAAAGGGCAGAAAATGAACCAGGTACAGAGTGCAGTTGGTGGCTAGAGGGTGATGGCATGCGCTCCTATCTCTCTTTTACTGACAGGGTCACCAGATAGGGTGACGCCATGTAGGATGGGGTGGGTAAACAAATCACAGCCCTCTAGCACAGGGGACAGTCCTAGGTCATGTCTACATGAATTCTACATTTCTTCCAAATAAATCAGAGATCAAACAGTGTGACAGGTAAAAACAAAAGAAAAAAACACAGACCACCATAGTAGATGTATCACTCTTGCAGTCAAGAACAAAGACAGTGGAGGATGCTGACCAAACGATGCCGGCTGCACCTAGGTGTCATCACGTGATTTCATAGCTTAAATAGGCGGTGAGTCGGTGCACTGACATTGAGGCAGATGGGCCCAGGATTCATACATGGACAGTGCTTGGAGAGTCTGTAGTCGGTCCTCCTTTCTGATGTTTGTCGCAGTGAGATGCTCAGTTGGCTTAGCACTAAGACATTCTTCAGGTAACAAAGGGCCAGATGTAGCAAAGGTTTTTACCCATTCTGTGTCTATGGGAAAAAGGGTTCGTACATATGGCCCAAAAGGTACTAAATAGGGTGCAACATAATTCTCCCTCACTCTTAGGAGTGTCGAAGAAACCTCCTACTCAAGTTTATATTCAGTCTGAAAACAATTTATTGCATAAATGATTAATTTGTTAGACACATACAAACCCGCAACTGGATGCCATAAACAACAGAGCCAAACTCCCAGATAGAAAGCAGGATGTACATCTATTCCCTACCACAGCTATTTCTTCTATTGCTCTGCTGACTACATTCTCACCAAGAATACAAGTAGACGCAGAGATGAGCTCAAGAGAGAGCTTAAAAATGACCTTCATAAATAAGAGCAATATAGGCAGTTCTGCAGAACAAGTTAGACTTTGATAATCATACCTTGGATGTGGTTAACAATAGTAAGTCTATATTTACCTATATATATTTATCTTCATGATTTTGTGGCTGTCAACATTTAGGCTATGATATTTTGGTCCAATGCCTTCGGCTTCATATTCTGACATGACCTTTAATAAAGTGCCAGATGTGTGAATCAGAGAGTTTCTGGGATTCTTAATTCCAACACTGTGAAAGCAGCACTCTTGTCTGTTGAGGCCAGGGTTGCTTTTAAGATCCTATCTGTCATACATTATGGGGCTTATGGTACCGTTGATATTTTTCTAGAAGACAAGATAAAGGTTTATGTACAAACTATAAGCCCCTGGTCACTGACAAAACTCACATAATTGTGATCGGTTTAGCAGTTACAACTAGAAAACAAGCATTTGCAATGCATTGGGTCTCACGTTTGCTCGAGTTAGAGCTATTTGTGTTGTAAATTACTAACTGGACTTTTCTTGCCACATAAATTGAAAATGAAAAGTAAAACAGTTGACATAAGTGAGCCACTTCAAAGAGCCACGGCCGCTATAAGCATGCGTGTGAAGGAGAGACACAAAAGGAAAAAGAAGTTAGCTCACAGTCAAACTATCGGCAAACGTGCAATTATCCATGTAACACGGTTGATGGCCAAAGTGGTAACAAAACTGCCCCATTGAGGGACAAATGTAAAGAAATTACCATCGACAACAAAGGATTTTTGAAAGGCAAGCCTATGAATGAGTGATACAGATGGGCGTGTGGTGGGTGTGGTTAAAAGCCCACAGATAGATTATAACAGGCCAGAGCGCTTGCACGCTCGACCTAAAAATGAACCTATTCTTATTACTGCTAAATACTGAAGTAATACCCAGTAGTAATAGGAACACTGAAAAACGTATGACCTTTAGTGGATAGGTTAAAACGTTTCTATTTTAGAGTATCCCCTCTCCTCTTTTCTCCTCGTGATGTTTGGTCTGCACCTTGATGACTTCTGGTCTTTAATCTTTATATATTTTCATGGATTGGATTGGACTCGATTGAGTAAGTTATCATCTGATATTTTATCACCTGGTTAGAGTCAGTGGGAACTTGCAGAAGGTGCCTTAGCACCCAAATATGCGTTTCTTTCAAACAGCTGTTCAGGGCTGTAATGTAAAATCAGTGAAAAGCAAAACAAACATTTCACTGCTGCTAGATCAGAGCAGTGAGTACCCAGGTTTCAAAGCTGGCTATGTTGTTAATGGCTTCCTCTTGAACCCATACACAACCAAGTGATCACCTCTACCGGGCACCAGACTTCCAAACTTAGACAGTTATGTCTCGCACATATACTGCAAAAGCAGAGTTTTACTCTCACATTCCTAGAAAAAGCATCTGGCAAGGACTGACTGCCACTGGCAAGAGGTGGAGTTCCCTAAACACATGGCAGCCGGGGGTGAGCATAGAGAAACCTGACTGCTCCTCCATCAAAGAGCCTCTCCGCGGGAGCCTGATGGCAAAAAAGGGAGATGACAAGTTGAACGGCACCACAGGAGAGATGGTGCTTCTGATCTTTCTCTTTAACGTTCCCTGAAACGTCTTGTCACACGAAATTACAAAATGCCACACACTGCTGTGAATTCTTCTATTCTTTTATGGGCAAAATCAATAATTTCATGATGTTTTGAAATTCAGTGTCAGCAAGAGCACGACCAATATAAAATCCACCTACCCTAGGAGATGTGTCCTACGCTAAGGCAATGCCGGGGACAACTTTGGTCATGATGGGATGATCTGAGAATATCTGATAATAGCCGATTCGGGCTGGCATCATAAAATGTCATGTTTAAACAGGGTATAGTCATGGAGAATATTCATCTAAGTTATGTTGAAAGGTTGCACTGTCATATTAATGAAACTTATAATTTATTATGTCCTTCAGAAAATAAGTTTTATGCACATCTCCTCTGCAATGATGTCCACAAATAACTCCATGTACTAGTGCAAACTCAAACTTGGTATCAACAAAATGTGTAAAGCGATTTTCTCATACTTAATATGACACCAGTGTGAGGTTGTTTTGTGTGTGAGATGGGATGGTTGCGGGTGTTCAAGGAAATGGGTGCCTCCATAAGTAGGTGAGGGCCCCAAAATCACAAGTGGGTACCCATTCTCAAACCTTGGGTGACGAAGTCCCACCTTGGGTGTAGTTACAAATTTGCTCCAGCCAACAGAACTATTAAGCCACTACCAAGACTGGAAAGTGTAAGGTAAGATTGTTGGTGTTGTAGGCAAACAAATGTGCACACAATGGAAAAGTTTGACTCTGCGTAGAACCAAAATAATGTTTTAAATAGCAAATGCACATTTTCATTACAATTATGTTGGCATAGAAGTATGCCTACTACAATTACACATGTGCAGAACTATACCCATGTGATTACTTTAGAAAGTCTGCATTAGTCTGAGCTTTGCAGGAGTACTTTTGAGAAGCTCCGTAAACTCGAAAAAAATGAGAAATTTGCTTTTATGAATAAAGCCCATGATGCCTTCACCCAGGATGGCCCAGGGTGCCTAATTGGTGCTATTGCATAAGAAATCAATCAGCCACACTTTGTCCCTTTCAGAATCCTGACTGACATCCAAGCTACGAGTGGAATCCAAGGCCCAGTGGTGCCACTGCTATGATGAAAGGGCTTCGTGGCAGATATTTGGCTACTCTATATGTTGCTAATATGGGTGCATCTTATGCTAGGGTAGGGTCAGGTAGGCAGCCACTCCACCATCTGCTATAAGGGGGATGCCTAGGATATGACTGTCAACCTATGGCCTCAATTATGAGTTCTTCGTAAGTGCATAAATATCTAAGGTGCAGGGATGTTCGATGCTGGCTGCCCCCAAAGAGGGTGCTGTCTGATGGAGACCGGTGCCTGCACCCCTGAACTAGCCTCGTGGCTGGCGCGCCTGACATATACTGCTTGGCAATGGCATGTTTTAATCAGGGATAATTTCTATTCATTGCCACGCCAAAGAACAACGCTTGTAGTTTGTCTGTTGTAGATAAAGTAAAAGAAAGAATACGATGAAAAGACAGAGAAAGGAGCAGCGTGGTGTGAAGCAGAATCTAGGTGCAAATCAGCCCAAGCCACAGAAATAGAATTATCCGTGGACTTTATGAGCGATCAGGTGGTATTGCCAATGGTGGGAAGAAACACGGGCCAGTTTCAGGATTGTTGCGGTTCCTTGATTTACGCATGGCATCCAAAGTACTGCTGGAGAGCTACATTTGCAGCATTGTGAAGAGTGCAGGCTGCAAGATCGAAAAAGGAATTGCGGGTTTTCATTTGGGGAGTGCGAAATTCACAGAATTTGCTTCGGTATTACTATGCAAATATTTCGCAAAATGATGCAGAGTTACACGAAATGTAAATCCATAATTTAACTCTATATTTTAGTGCAAAATCTATTGTTGCGTCAATTCTTGACACACGGACGCATTCTGCATTAAAAATTAGTGCGAAAAACACAGGTGGCATGATGAACAACACCTGCTCGTTTGTAGCCGTTCACGTCACTTCTGGCAAAAGTTTGCCATTAACATTATGTAGTTACGTTACGTGACTTGGTCTAATGCCGTTGTTTTTTTTTATTTCGCATAAGAAGCATCATGCAAAGTTCGCAAAACTGTGCGATTTACGCTACCATAATTTAAATTTCACCAGGGTCTAATCTGAATCAGAAATAAAGGTCTGATCAAAATGGTATTATTTTCTTGTGCCTCCAGAGTCCTCTCATTGTGCCCGATTGGAAATTCCAGTATTATGACAGATTCTTCACACGGAGGCAGCACCAAAGACCCTTAAAATTACTGGTCTGGACTCTTCAGCACAAATACGCTTCCTCTTCATTTACAAATCTCTACTCGTTCAGGAAGCATAAGGTACAGCTGCGGGTTACAAGTAAATACCTACAGCATACCCCACCACGAGCATGGAGATTCCCCGCTCATCCTCTGGTACCACAGGTGTAAAGTGCCCCATCAACACTCCAAGTGACTTTGACACATTCCATGCAGCATCACGGTGGAGCAGTGACACTTGGAACACATGAAAGGAAATGCAACAAGGGGCCTATCAGATGTGGTTGTACTGAACCTCCGCAGACCTGGCAAAAGGTAGGCAGAGAAGTAATCCAAGAGCGACAAAGCACAAAAGATCTTGAATCGGTGGTTGGTGATAAGATCTCACGTTGTCTCATGTGGGAAGTGCATCTTACCATGATTTATTTGCATTATGATATTTTTTGTTTTGCTCTTTTACGCTGTAAATGCAGGACAACATTGACCAGAATGCTCGCAGCTGACATGGGATGTGAGATCTCAGTGGCATGCACCCTAAGAAATGTCCTGCTGTGAAGATCACCATCAGAGCATTAACAAATGGAACACAAATCCACTAATCGGTGGATCTGTGATTGGCCATGGCCTATCTAAAAATTGCTGATCTTTCAACGCCATAAATTCACCTATTAGAGGTACACATTGCAGATTAAAAGGACAGAAGCAAATGCAGCACTTTTACTAAATTTGCCAGTGCTTCATTTACAAAGAAGTAAGCGCCTTGGTCCGTAAGTGCCTTGGTCCAAAGTCTTTTTCTTAAGAGCCGGGCTCTGTGGAGTGCAGGCGTGTCCGGAGTTCATTTTTACGTTTTGTAGATTGTTTTTCGGCAAGGATTTCTCCATTTGTCATTGTTTTCCTATCTTTATTTCCCTCCTTATTTCTTCTGCCTTTTCTCTCATTTTCTGGATCAACGTCTGATGATGAAAAATCAATCCCAGTCACCAAAAAGAAATGCTGGCGCCCACCACCTGCAACCACCAGAACTAATCAAATCCTGACCTTCGGGATGCATTTGAAAAGGCATCCCAAACCTGAAACCTATATGAATGTGCACAGGGATCGCAGAATTGGATCAAACTGGTCTAAAGGAACATTCATGGTGTATGGGAATGTACGCATGTGGGAGGTCTTCAGCAGTGTACCGCAGACCTTTGAGGCTGCCGCTGTCTGAAACCAGTGATGGCCTTGTCTGACTCATTTGCATGTGAGACACCGTTGGAAGCCCATGTGATTGATTGCTCCCAGAGCTGTCAAAGAGATTCCCACTGGCACAGACAGTCCAAGGCGCAGTAAATGGCTGGCGGATGGAGTTGGGTCTTGTAGCCTCTTCGCAAGAGCGCCTGATGCTATCCCAGCAGTGCGCGCTGACAATGCCACTTGGCATAGGCCAGCACCGTTGGTGGTTGGGAACCAGGGGCAATGCAATGTCTCTTTCAGTGAAGTGGGGGTACATGTCAGACAGGGCCGAGAAGACTTCGGCGGGAAAGCCGGGGGAAGCAGCCTGGTCCCCAAGGCAGCAGTTCTCAAACCTCGCAGGGCCATGACCCAGACATGAACGAGGGACATATGAGAGACTGATTCTTGACCCAGGGATAGCAACAGCCCCGTTTCTCATGAACTTAAAAGCCTTGCTTTTTAATTTGATAGCTGGTTTCTGAATTCGTTGGCATATTTCAAATTATTTGATCGCACAGTGTAGTGTAGGCGAATAGAGCTCAGTGCTTTCGGAATACTTGTACAACTTTACAACCAATTGCACACTGGTTCCTAATGAAATGTACAATATGCAGCAACAGTTTTCTTTTTCCATAGTTCAAGTTTATATAATAAGAGGAAGAACTATACATATATATATTAGTGGCGGTAGTTATAGTTAGGTCTGCTTTTCCATAGAAAGAGCTTTTTTCATTTGCTGATAACATTGGCCCCTTTTGATGAATCTTGATGAAACGTTATATATATATATATATATATATATGAATAGGTTTTTCCAGAATAAACCCCAAATAAAATACATTTAAAAAAAAAAAAAAAAAAATCAATGTGCGGGTTTACGTTTCTGAAACCGGTATCTTTTAAAGGGGCATGTTAGCGTCCATAATCATTTGCATGTGCTGATGTTCTTCTGAAATGTGACATGAACATGGAGCAGTTCAATTCAGAAGCTTGGCCAGCGACGTTGATGGGTAATAATAATTAGAAAGAGTTCAGTAGACAGTCCCAGATAAATTATTAGTTCTGACGTCACAAGGGGCTTGCAGTAAGGATATTGATCTCTGACAACAAATGTGATAGGTCATTACAAGCTAACTTCCCTGTGCCACCTGGACTTTTGTTCGTTTCGTGCGAATGACAACACAGAATTTTGGCACCCTCCTTTCATGCTAGAGTGCCCTAGTCTGAAGGAGGTCACGCAGGTATGGCTGCACCGTGGCATCTGTGGTGAACAAAGGTGGCTGCCCCTGCGCATTGCCAGGAGAGGTGGCACCAAGCATTCTGAGATGGCAGTAGCCATCTGCATTAGAAAGGACACCAAAAATGCATAAATGTGTTGCGATAAAGGACATCAGATTTTGTTATGAATGAGAATGGCAGGACAATAATGGTTAATTTGTAACAATTACAGGTACCCTAGGTTTTTATAGTAGTCATCCTTGGCACCAATTTTACTAAACACGAGGGCTGCCTACACTTCCTATTTCTTTATCTCACTCTTACAAGTTCTTGTTCATAACATGCTTTCTCCCTTTGCGATTGTTTCCTCCCTTTCTTGCCCTTGTTCGTTCTCCCTTTTCTGCCTTTTTGTCTCTCCCTTGCTTTGTGTCGAAGTCTCATGATAAAAAAAAAAGTCCAGGACACAACAAGGGTTGGCGATGCTCACTGCTTGCAATCACTCACAAATTCAGCATTGGACGTGTATAGGTTCATTGGATTGGGATACAACGGGTTCGCTTAAATTGAAGATGCAAGATCAGTACCTGGGAACGATTAGATGGGAGGGGGTCAGGCACCGGTTATGATTGTACAGTAGGTAACTTACTCAAGGACTGGATGGACGCACCATTTTGTAGAGAGATTCACCATCACTCACAGATCATACAGTTACATTGATGGGTGGAAGTAGTCTGGTGTGGTTGGAAGCGGGAAGAGGATGGGGAAATGGATGCCCACAAACCAATATATAATATCATTGTAAGCCATTGGATGCTTCACAACCATAATGAAGAGGAAAGATGAGGTCATAGAACCATGGAATTCCCTGAATGATCCCTATTATGTGCAGATGAAGACAGAATTTCAATTCAAAATGTTTCGGGCAAACAAATTTAGACTGTACTGTCACAATGCGGATAAATAAGAAAAAGATGGGATAAGACTGATCTGAGACCTCATTTATGATTTGTTGGGCAGGAGAAATGCAATAAAGCTGTGGTCCTCTTGCTGACCAAACCCGAAGTTCCCTCTGTTTAGAGTCGGGCGGGGTGGGGTGCAGCAGTCCATTTGCCAGTAGCCTTACAGCGACGGCTGTCCCGCCCCACACCAAGGCGTGAAGGAAACAGGAAGGAAAAATATTAAATGTCTCACATATGCAGGAAATAACTCTACTTGTATCAGGGCCATTTTCGCTTTTTAAAAAAAAAACAAATCCCATTTTGGAGGTTTGTTTTCTCTTAACAAAAAAGTCTAGTAAGGGAGCGGTTTAAACATGTTGTCCCTTTCTGTATGAAGGAAGCTGCTGTGATGGGTGTTCCCTTCACAGCACAGAGATTCGTGCCCGGCAGCCCTCATGGAGCTCACAAAAGCAGTCCACTCTTCTTAAAAAACCCTTCACGGCATCACGTAACGTGCTGAACCCGCAACCGCCCAAAACACTACATTAACATACTGTAATATAACATATTTTTTTCCGAATCTCCTTAGAAAACAAATGAAAAAAGATTTATGAACCAGGACCTCAATCTTTTGGTCAATCTTTTGTTCTGCCTCGAATTCCTTACAAGGCAGCGTATAAAACACCATATCCTCCCTTCTTGTCCCACGGACAATGGCACAGCAGGCTGGAACTGGCCCTCAATTATGTCCTTGGGCTACGATAAATTATGGTCAAGCGGCCTGTAGCTGTGGGTTTCATTGAAATCAATGCAAGTGGCTTGTGAATTGCGCACTAAAGGAAAGTAGCGGCCTGATTTATCTACATTATTAACAGGACACAGGAAATCAAGGCATAGGCAAGTCAAGTGTTGGGAATAAGAACAAAATGACATTTTGGCTCTCATCATGGGGAACCCTTAATTCTGAGAAGGTCAGCAATGGCAGTAACCAGACCCATTATTAAGAGAACTCCAGAAACACCACAAATCTATTTTCTTTCACCAGAAATATCCAGGTAAAATTCTGGATCATAATAAGGAATTATCTGAGGAATCAGACCCGGAATTACCAATTCCACTGGTAAGTCCTCATTCCTTGGCCCAACTCATACAGGTTTGGATTTTCCCACCCCGGGAATTACCGGCAACCCTGGTATTGGTAAACCCCCGAGAGTGAAAAGGGGGCATTGAAGTCTCGGCCTAGTTGCTAGACCACTCAAATTGAGGGCCTTAATCAAACAAAAACATTGATAATGTTGCCCGCCTTACCCTTAGGATTCCAAAGGCCTCATTTCAGGTACAGAAGCAAATGTTTTAGTGCCTGGAATTTCTGTTTACGCTCATTATGGGACAACTGCAAATTGAACTTAGTCCAAAATTGTGCAAGGGCAATTTCCTCCACGCCCTATCTGGTGGAAACTGTCTCCACAAAACAAAGCAGAAGAGGTAATACGATGTGCAAAAACAGTTGCAAAGAACTTTTTGCATGTACTATTGGAAATCAGAAAAAGTTGTAATCAGGTGCAAATACTGACCCAATATCATATGCACAGGGTGATTTTTCTAACTGACACTACCGCATCACTTGAAATGAGACTTTTAATGCATCATTTGCTAGTTCTAAAATTGCCAAAGATATCAGTACTGAAAGGATGAAAAGCTGGATTTACTCCACTGAGGTCAAAACCCTGTACCTCAGTTTGAAAACTAATCTCTAAATTGAATTTCTTATCTACGGGAAATATTTTCCATTCTTTGAAACATGCTTTACATTTTGAATAATTCTAATTTTCATTTCAATTTATTGGGCAGCGCAAGGAAGCGACGTGTGGGAAGTTGATATAATAAGGTGTGCGAAGATTAAATGTTGTAGGATATAAAGGTGAACTGATTTTATCAGCATCATAGACTTGCGAATCACAATGGTGTGCATCACTGATCAGTTACCAACATCAAGGAGGAGGTAACTGAATTACGGAGGGAGGGTGTCCCCTTAGGACACCTTCCACTTTGTGAATTGTTTCATCAGCCATTGGGGGCGGGACAGTGTGTGTGGAACAATAGTCCAGGGGACCACTTCCTGCTTCCTATCCCCAAATGTTTTCCTAGATGGGAATTGTTTTTTATGCATTATATGTTCCTTTAAGAAACATCGACTGCTTAAAAAATAGTTTACCATTTGGGTTTGCCATCATAGGGATGAAGGGGCTGCATCCCATGCCGGTCACCATCTCTATCGTTGTAGCCAATTAGAGGGAGTTGCAAATAGTGACTTGCCTAATTAATATTCATTATGCAGGTCGTTCTACAACCCCTGCGACTGGACGTTTTGCAAAGCAGACTATTAATATACATTTTGCATCAGAAAATTAAACACTGGTTACAACAAGTCGGTGTGCAATTTGGAACCACTTTTTGCAACCAGTCTTCTGAGAAGTGTCTGATGTCTGAAGTGACATAGTGGGCAAAATCTGATGGACTGGTGTGCGCCCCCAAGTATTTGCCAGTGGCTGAGATTAATTCAAGCATTTCACCTATCACTTTTTTATTTACTTTAGTCACATATCGAAGCAGGGAGTAGAATTGCACCTGAATTACACTGGTTGCACCAGTTTCGACCAATTCTGCACCAGTGACAGTACGACATTGTCTGGCAAATGTGCATTTTCTATACCATTCAGTGGATGCAAATGTGTGATGGAGAGACTTGGATCATAAATAGCATACGTTTCTGTAGCGCGGATGTGCATGAGAGTCAAATTTGTAATTCTGCTGTCTTGGTTATATTCGGTTTGCTGGCCACAGAAGCGTTCAGTGTGAAAGAATCTTCCCTCCAAAATGAAACCCTTAAAGCATTAGCCACGCGTCCACCCACCCATTTATCTGGCTCTCTGCTCTTGTCTGCCCTGTCATTGGTATGGTAATCAGGTCTGCAGGCTTTCAACACTCTGGGGCCTGAGGAGAAGTATTTATTTAATACATCAGTCCTGCATTAAGCCAGTCACTGGCTGCAGTGTGGCCTGGTTTATTAACACCCTACGTACTAATTACTGCCTGTTAGAAACCCAACTTAGGCTTCATTTAGAGCCGAGAGCCCCGTGTGGTGAGGTCCTCCATCTTTGGTTAAGGGGCACGGGGGCACCCATACAGCCTGCACTCTCCCACCAGTGAACACTCCAGAGGGGCCTGACGCGAGGGCCATTAAAAACAGGCTCAAAGCAGGTGGGAAGTGCATTTGGAAAAAGGTCCGTAATTTTGGAATCGGATTCTGCAACTGGCCCAGTAGTTCTGAGATCCCCATGTTACTTCCCACTGCAGGGATCAGACTCATAATAGCCGGTACCTGGGGTGGAGATACTGTCTGGAATCAGTAACACTAGGCCTGCTATTACTACCAGTGTTACTGTTCAACTTAGAATGATGTCCTTGCTTGATTCATGAATTTATCATAGCACCTGTAGTTCCACATTTGGGATCATGGATCCAAGTAAGATAAACGCTGAGCCTTTCCCCAGGAGCAACTAGCTACACCAAAGTCTCTCATCCATGTTACTCTAAGGAGCCCTACCAACTAATGCACGGGTCACCATCACTTTAATTGGTAACTCTCTAAAGGAACTAAACAAGGACTTTCAATTCACATTATTTGCGTGTATTTGTACAGAAACATTCTGGCACTGTTCAAAACACATAGTGCTTAATTAAATAAATTAGAGTACCTGAAAAGGCCCCTGAGAATTGCATTTGATCTCTCCAGGGCAACAGATGTTAGAAATATTTTGACCACTTTGTAGAATCCAATTACCATTATGATCCCAGGAGGTCCTGTTCAGCTGTTTTAACCTTTGCTTGGACAACCATTGAGAATACAAATTATCACTGGAGGTCCATAGTTAGTTTTAATATGATTAGGATCCCAATATACCTTGCACCGTCCTACATGGACAACGCAGTGCTAAAATCTTTTTGTTGCACCAACTTCAGTCTTAGATATAAAAGATCTCCATCAAAGAGCCCCCTTGCGGGCTTTGTTGGGTATTGCAGCTCCCACCCAACTAGGAGCAGAAACCAGTGATGAAAATACCAATTCCATGGGTGAGAGTTTATGCATCCTAAAAAGGATTCTTCCATGGACCTGAAGTAGTCCACTTGCCAGAATTTGTATCAGAAGGACCACTGAACAGCATACCTTATTGTAATCGCTATTTATTCAAGGACTCGATGCCACACATTTCACACATAACGGTAAATCAGTGCACTGCTTTTGCTGTGAAAGGGAAACAAGTGTTTCCCCTGATTCCATACCGGTCAACCCATGCGTCTCCTAGTATCACACCATTGCCTTTAAACCAGATTACAACACTGAGCAACATGTAAAATATAAACAAACATAAAAACAGACCAGCAAACATTGTATTAGGCATAAGGACTGCTTTATGGTGAGCTTAGTGCTACTACTGCTCTTATAGATCTTCGTGTCAAGTGACAGAATAAAAAACTAAAGTCTTTCCTGGTGTCTTTTTCCAATAAGCATGCAGCCCCAGGCAGTAATTGCCCAGCCTTAAATACCGATACCATGGGATGGGCTATTTAGTGCATGCTCAGTTTGCCTGTCATTCTGATTTCTGGACCTCGGATAATGGATAATTCGCTAATTGGTGGCATTTGCTCATATTCTGAAGAGGACAAACTTGGAATGGTTGATGTTTTCCTGTACATTTTCTGGCAGGCTTTACCTTGTGATAAACATGCAGGTGCCTACTTTGCCTTACGTTTTGAATTAAATTCTACCAAATGTCCTTATGCAGCTAAAATCCAACTTTCAGGAGAAATGGCACCCAGACTCAAAGACATCACCTCTCCCTTACTCCTGAGGAAGTAAGAGACTCTTTATGCTACTGGGCTATCTACTTAAGTGCCCATAAAGTGCACTTGGAGTTGCCTTGCACCATTAATAGAACAGACTAAGCTCAGCGTTTGTGGTCAATATATCACTAACTGGGCTCCTCCCGCCTCTAGACAGAGCGATAACTTTGATGTTCGTTTGACTCACATGTGACATTTGATTTCTGTGCTTAAGTACCTGTTCTTACAGACAATACTGTGAGTTTCCCCAAACAACCTGGCCCAAAATAAGGAATTCTAATTTCACTTATGATTGGAGAAAGTGTAAGTTTTAATTCAGACTCTCAGTGTCGAAATGTAGAAAGAGTTGTAGCTAGCATAAAAAGAATACTTCTATGATCATTCATAAAAGATGGCCGCCATCTGTCTGTCAGCTTGTCACACAGATGTCTGATTGTGTGGGTTTTCCACCAAGGAGGTAACTCGTAATATTTATTGTTGCTACTAATGACAAATTAGTAATCAGGCTACCTACTCGCTCATAGCTTACATCACTTCAGTTCCGAGCATTCTGTTACCTTTCATTGTTAGCACCTTATTCTGTTAAGAAGTAGCAGACGAGCCCCAGGTCATGGCAGGTCCCATTGCAAGGCAGAGTGGGAGCCATGTTAAACCCAGTGCATGTCTTGGGGGCTTCTTTGGCAGACCTCAGATCCAACAAAGTATAACCACACTTCACATTTCGAAGAGCGGGTATCCAGTACAAAGTCGAGGCAACTCACAGCGACAATACTCCTCAACCTATCTTAACCAGATTGCTTGTGATATAAATTACTACATAAATGAACTACTGCGGTTAATGACCACTGAATAGCGATCAGTCCTTGTACGCGTGTACAGTGAGTACTAAAAGCAGTATGTGGATAATAAAGTATATTTATGGAATGAGCATTGAGTTGGACTGACCATGGTTTTAGTTCAGTTACTGCTACATCACCCCAGATAATCATCATAGCTTTATGGGGTTGTATGAATTCCTGTTGCCAAAAAGTAGCATTAACTAATCCGTCAAGCACATAGTATGAAACACTGTGCATCGTAGGGTGACGGCTAGATGGCACTTTACCTTGGAACACCACCACCTGTGTCTAGGTTGTAGTAGGCACAGGTCTGTGATAGGCTACAGAAGGCAAAGGGAGCAAGCGTGTTCATGGGAGTCCTAAAATATGGTTACCCAAGCAACAGGATGAACAGAGAACACCACAGGCAATAGCTGTTCTCTCCTCTTTCATGATTCTGTAAAAATGGGAAAGGGGGCTTCCCTCTTTCGTCCGAAAGGGTAATGCAATATTGTTACATGCTTTACTCTAAACAACAACTGTATGACAATGGTTTCAACCAATACAGGGCTATTGTTACTCAACAGAGGAGATGGAGGTGACCTCTGTCTTGTGTGACATCACTAGAAGTGGATTGTACAGGGGTGGTCCTTTTATCGTTAAGGCCGGCACCAGCATGTATGGTATAATTTGGGGGACAGAGTGTCAGTAGGGAGAAGCGCAGCCATAAATAAAGACTACCAAGATAGATGCTAGTCGTAGGCTATGTGGTCCAACACCACTATTGTGGCAACTAAGGAAACAACAGAAAGTTTGTTACACAGTAAGCTAGAGTCATCAGCCGGTCTATCCTTGAGGTGCAGGAGTTCCATCGCAGACTGTGAATCTGTAGATCCTTTGCTCCTATATGCATGTTTAGTGGCCATGATCATGGATGTGAATTTTAACCACAATACATTACTGTTCGACAGACCTTCGCTTAACAATGTAATGGCAACACTTCAGAAATTCCATTTTATAATACAAGCATTGGCAAAAACCACCAAACCTAGCATTGTCTGCCAACTTTTGACTTTGCAAATGAACAGAACAGAAGACTATCCTGTGTAAGTACACATGTGCAAGGGCAAAATACCCTCACTCAAAGAGAGGTAAGTCAATGGCTGGAGGGGGCTGACCCTGTGCCCCATGCTCTGGTGGGTGGAACAAAAATGAGACTGATACATTGACAGACCAATTGATGAAGGGAAATGACTGAAGGCTCCTTTAATATAGTATATTGAGTGTATATTTCTGTTAAAATCTAAGGGCCTTGGCTAATGCTAGACTACTTAAAAAGGTATTGTGTTATGTTGTGTCATCAAAGAGGATCACCTTCAAACTCCTCATCCACGCACACAAGGCCCTCCACGACACAGGCCCAGCCTACCTTAAAGACAGACTCACCTTCCACACCCCCACCCGCAATCTTCGCTCCGCCAGCCTCGCCTCCATCCCCCGCATCTGCCGCACCACCGCCGGAGGAAGATCCTTCTCTCACCTAGCCGCCAAGACCTGGAACTCCCTACCGCTCCACCTTCACCAGACCCAAGACCTCGTGACATTCAGGAAACACCTCAAGACATGGCTCTATGACCAGTAGCTCCCCCGCCCCCCAGCGCCTTGAGACCCTAACGGGTGATTAGTGCGCTCTATAAATCCTTGATTGATTAATTTTTTTAAATGTAGTAACAATCTGTAAAGGCGCACAACCATGCCACGAGAAAAGAATGTGGTATTCACAAGACTAGAAAAAATGAGGCGAAAGTTATCTCTTAAAAAAGACAAGTTTCCGGCAAAGCAGCTTCCATGAGAACTGCCTCTATGTACATTGACAATGGAATATGGAGTCCCATTGCTAGTCACCGTGACGTCACGCAGCAAGGAGGGTTTAACGGCATAATCTGGTCCACAATAAACTGGCCCGTGTGTTGACAGCCTGTCAATCATGCCATTGCGATCTTGAAGCGTCGGGACCACCACGATTCAGGCAGCGATCAGCCAAGGGCCTGTCATTAACAGGCGATTAACGCCGTGGCTCGACGTGCGTTTTCCTATTGAAAACTTAAACTTTGCTTTTTATAACCCTTAAACAAAACACGTCCTTTTTATCACGCTTTCAGCCCCGAGCGCTGACTCAAGTGGCGTGGGAAGATATTTCTATGAGAAGCCGCTATGGGCGTTCTTGGGGATTAACTTAATTTATCACCACCAGTGAGGTGCTTTATTTGTGTGTCTATTCTGTCCAGAAATAAATCAAACTGGGTGCAAAAAATGTTTCTATCCATCCACAGAAACATTTCTTGAACTTCAGTTGCAAGAGTGAGCCGGCCCTTGTTATTTTTAAGCCAGCTGTGCCGAGGCGGGCAGGGCCTGTGCAGGTCACTGCAGCAGGGTAGGGGCGGCTAGCTACACTGCACTCCTCGTAAAACACTTGCAGGAGAAGCGGTTTAGGGCCCAGATTTGCCCATCCATCGGTTTCCCATTTGAATGTGCGCTCTAGGAAGTTGGGTCACGCACGCGCATTCACACACACAGGTACTGATAAGCAGACTCACGTGCACCCTTAAGTTTACAAAATGCCACACATGTTGACAAGTGATTCTCTTAAATAGTTACACTACACACTCATTCACGATCACTCTTTGTCAGAGGCGTACTGCCACTCACGAGGCCAGAGAGGGCACAAGTATATGAGTGACTGTTTGTTATATCTGGGTCCACGTGCTAGTGTGTGGATGAGTATGAGTGAGTGTGCAAGCATGTAATTGTGAAAGTGGTCTGAATGTTTTCCTGTGTGTGTGTTTAGTTTCGACATGAAGTTTTATTGTGCTGCTGTGCTTATCTGTGTGTGGAACAGTAGTGACATGTTCAGTTCCTCCTATATGTGGGCAAAAACACCAAGGGTGTACATGCGATCGATCCCTAGATACAGCACGAACACAGAGTTGGTGTGTGTAAAATGCACGGACCATGTCCAGCACCTGACACATACAAGAGTGTAGATAGCATGGTGTGTAATATAGTCCTGCCTGTTGGACACAGATGCATGGCTTTTGAGCA
Organism: Pleurodeles waltl; assembly: GCF_031143425.1. Taxonomy (NCBI): domain Eukaryota; kingdom Metazoa; phylum Chordata; class Amphibia; order Caudata; family Salamandridae; genus Pleurodeles; species Pleurodeles waltl. Next base: position 629,357,104 of record NC_090451.1, on the reverse strand, counting down.
GGCGTTGTGTGCACTACTGCAAGGCCACAGGAAACACTAGCACTGCCTTCTGACAAACCAGGTACCTGCTACATATGGGGCATCAGACTTATATGTACTGGCCTGCCATGCTATAGGTCATTGGAGATGGCATCTATGATGTCATGGGTGACGTCCATAGAAGTACATTGGAAGAGCTTGTAGGGGTTTTTGGAATGTAGTTAATGTGACCTTAGAAGACAACCACAACACACCATTGGCCATGTATTTCTATGGAATTTCTTGGAAGTATAATGATGTACTGAGTCTACTCTCTGCAGTGCCCAGAGGGCTTGTCCTGCAGCCATGCCATGCAGGTACAGGTACTAGATACAAGGCATGACCTCACGACCAGGGCTATGAACGTAAACCACCCCACGCATGCACTTGTTTCCCACATCAACAGATACTTTCCCAGCTTAGGTCCTTAAGTTAACCTCCAAACTTATCTTGATGTAACCGCTTTGGTCTTTTTTATGGATGTAATGTAAAGCACCCTAACATCTATCTTGGTCAATGAGCATTATAAAATATTAAAATAAAATAAAACAGATTTGTCTGCATTATTAGCTGGACACAGCTTGTAAACATCCTCCACAGATGGTGGTCAGCATGTATTGTCTTTGGCATTCTCTTTCCTTAGCACCCTGTGCCTAATACATATATCAGGAGTAGCTACAGGGCATTTGCCTGTGGCCATGCTCTTCTGGTGCTGGGTGCAGTGTGGAGAATGCAGCATTAAACTGTGCTCAGTATACATGACCACACTACATGCAGTACATTGTCTGAGCCATGATAATAGATGCTGGGCACATGGCATAAATTGGGTCTATGCACAATGCCCAGGACAATTTCTGAAAGTACCAAGAGGGCACAGCTTGCAACCATACCCTGCGTCCACAGGATATGATCTACATCCTTACCATGTGGAAAATGCAAACACGGCCCATACTCGTAGCGACCGCTTGGCCTGGCCAACAGCCATGCCTTTGTTGGTATTAGCCTTAGGGAATGCCTTCAGCATGGATTTCTGTCTTTTAATTCATTAAATTATTTATTTTACATTCAGATATAGCACAGCAGCACCTGTCAGCATTAGTGAGCTTCATAATTTCAACCATACATAGAACATCTTCTTGCAGGTAATAATAAGGGAATAGGATTTGAGTGAAAGGAGGGATATAGATAATTAGCGTGAGCATGTGCTTTGGATGGGTTAACTTCAGATTGTTGTCATACACACACTAGGTTCTTGGAGGTTCAGCTTAAGTGTTTTGCGAAAAGGAAAGTTTTAAGTCCCTTTCTGAGGGAGAGTAGGCCTGGACGTTCTGTTAGCTGAGTTGAGAGAGTTCCAAAAGCTTCTTGTCATTCTTGTGAACGTGATCTTTCTTGCTTGTTTTTTTGTAATATTTTTTTAGTATTTCGTAACTGGATGTTTCTGTATCTGAAGATTCTGGGTCTAATTAATTTGGCAGATGGTTCTTCGTCTGCGAGGGTGGTGGAAGTAATTACCTCTGCCATCCTGATAGTCTACTGTCCGTTAAATTTATATCATGACTGTCTCTGCTGTTCCTTTCAATGTACAAAATGTTTGGTGGACAGCCACTGTTCGTTTTGGTGACAATGCACCGAACTTTTTTAAAGTTTTTGTTTTACTGACAAAAACTCCAAAAGCAGGGGTTTCTTTCAGGGAAAAAAATAGCCCCAGGCATTTTTTCATCATAGTGTAGGGGATCATTATTTATTAGGTCGCAGCTGACCAGACAGCGCAGTTGTTTGGGTTACTAAAGACATCTTTGAGACCTTCAGAAAACTGACCTAGGAATGCATGCTGCTTGTTGATTACCAGTGGCTTTTTGGTTTGTAACTCACAAATTTTGACTTTCCATTTGATGGCTTTATTTGCTTTAGGCTCTCCAGGGTCAGTTTGTCACTCCTGTTGCCTAGACTGTGTTTTCAGTATTCTTTCATGAACTTTCTGTTAACAGGCCTTTAAATCTTTATCTCGTCACATTTGCTGTGCATTCAAAGACCGAGGTCAAATGTCAGGCACCATCTTTCAAGAGCACTTGTTTACTTTTTTCCTTTGCCTTCAAAGTGAGAGGAATTATGTGACAATCTTGCTGGATACTGGGGGTAGAAAAGAGTTTTTATGTAGCACACAACAATATTTAAATGAACTGTGTATGTATTTAAGAATATATCAGAATTATTAAAGCACAAATGAAGCACATAGTTTGTTATTTTTCAAGTGTGTTGGAAACAAACACTTTAATATGACTGAAACAAATCATTGAATAAGGTGATTCACTTTCCACACATTTAGGTCTATGCTAGGTATAGTTTTTTTAGTAAAACTGTATGTCTGTGTAAAGGGAACAGTCATTTCAATTGAAAATGTGTTGTATGTAATGGCAGTGTGCTACAGCACAATGAATACTCCACTCTCTGCCACTCCGCTCTACTCTACACCACTCCACACCACTGCACTCTACTCTGCACTACTCCACTGTATACCACTTCACGCCCCTGCGCTCTGCATCATCCCACACTATGACATTTTAAGCTACACCTTTCTACTCTACCCTGTACCACTCTACTTTGACTTGCACTCTACGCCACTCTCCTCTGCCAACTGCACTCTTAGCCACTGCATCCTACACCACTCCAGTCTAGGCCACACCCAATCTACTCTGCATAACTTCACTCTACTCCACTGTACTCTACACCACTCTGCAACACTGCACTCTATGCCAATGCACTTTCCTCTGTACCACTCAATTCCATGCCTGTGCACGCTATGCCAATTGACTGCACACCACTCTAATCAACTCTGCACCACTGCACTCTATGCTACTACACTCTATACCACTTTACTCTATGCCATTATTCTCTATGCCACTTTACTCTCAAAACAATGTACTCTAAGCCACTTCACTGTACACCAATCCACTTTACACCACTCTACACCACTCCGCTCTATGCCACTGCACTCTACACCACTCTACTCTTACACACTGCACTCTGCCAATGCAATCTATACAACTGAACTGTAAATGCACTCTACTCTGCATCACTGTATGCCACTGATCTCTTCGCTACTCTATGCCACTGCACTGACACTCTATTCTGCAACTCTGCACTTTGTCACTGAACTCTACAGCACTCTACTTTGCACTACTCCACTCTATGCCACTCTACTCTGCACCACTCTATGCTACTCTACTCTGCACCACTCTACGCCACTGCACTCAATGCCACCCGACTCTACTCTGCACCACTGCTCTCTCTATTACTCTTCATCACTCCACTCTATGCCACTGCACTTTACTCTGCGCCACTCTACTCTGTGCCACTCCACTCTTAATATACACCACTCTAATCTACACCATGCATTCTACAAAGCAGCATTGTACATTGCTTAATTCAATGACACTTTACGATATGCCACAATACTCTGCAATACTCTACACCAATACATTTTACACCAGTCAACTCTACTCTATGCCACTCCAGTGTATGCCACTGTACGCGACTCCACACTGTGCTACTCCAATACATGGCACTCTCTGTCACTCCACTCTCAAACACTCTGCTCCATTCTTCGTAATTCCACTCTACGACACTCCACTCTCCTCTACGCCACTAACTTTTAGCCAGTCTGAACAGCAGCCTTGCTGGTGAACAACATGGTTAAAATACATTGGCAATGCCAATAGCTCTTGCACAGGCAAGACCTGTTAGCTTTGCCAATGCTTGTTTTTATCTGCCCCCCTCCCAAAGTCACCCCCCCCCCCCAGGTTTTTCATGGCAGTGCATGACAGGAAAACAGACAATACGCTGTCCACATTAAATAGGGAGGGTGGTGTAATTTTTTTTCCTTGATAACCCCATACTCCGTCTGGCTATTGGAGGATGTTTTCTTTGGGTTGAGCCAAAAGGGGCTCCGTGGAAGGAAAACTTAAGGTTCACCCATCTCTACATGAGGTTTAGTGGAAAAGGTACTCCGTTGCATTTGTGACAGGGTACCTTATCCACCAAACTCTAAATCAGACCCTCTGTATCCTCCAGAGTGTGTTAAGAGGCTATTCAGGTAGTTGGGTTGTTTTGGTATATTGCTTTGCCTCTTAAGCCTCCTATTTTGAATTGTGTTCTGGCCTCCTGCAGCAAAAAAGTGTAACCATACATAAGGAATCTATTTTGTCTATATATAACCTTTTCAAATTTTCAATGAGTCTTAAAACTTACTAGAGTAGAGAACTTATGATTTCTTGAGCCCGTGGGGCCACTTTATGTAAAAGATTATCTAGTGAGTATAATGATTAATGGGAAATAATAAAAAAAAAAAATAATACATTGTTGTTAGATAGCATTTAATGCCACATGCCTGCTGTTGGAAAGCACTGAAAAAAATCTGCGTATTTTTTTTTTAAATACTGTTAATATTTGCTTTTTTAGCTTTTGCTTTTACTCCATTATCTGAAGCTGAATTATGTTATTTGTGTGGCATTCATTGCAGTTCCTTTTACCACTTGTAAAACTTGCTCCTCAACAGGAATTAATATTATGTATGACAAGAGAGACCCTCCCCCACGTTTCCTCCATTTACCAACCACTGGTTCCCACACCCAGGAGAGAGATTACAGAGTTGAGACAAACATTCGTTGTGGCAGCTAAATTGCTCAACAAAATTACAATGATGTCAAAAATAAGTATGGTAACATTAGAATAAAATTTGCATCCCAAGAATGTGGTAATGGGCAAATTAGCAGATTTTGAAAGAATCGCGGATTTGTTTCTTTTCGCTTTTATTTGAATTTGCATATTTTCCCTCTTCCTGGCTAGCCACCCTCCCCTGTTTATCTCTGGGTGGAAGGACATCATTTTCTCAAGGAGTGGAGCAGAAGGTGGTTGGGGAGGGTGTTTGGTGACTGGGGGTGGTGGGGCCTTTCCCATCAGACTTTTGTGAGTTTCGGCCTCCTCAGCCAGTGGGGGGAAGGGACTGTCTGCCTCCAATTCAGATAAAATGGTTAATTAAGACAATAGGTCGGCGACACAATGAGGGCCAGGCAGATGAATGCGAGCCCAGACTTCATAGTTCAAGTGCAAGTTCCGCCTCAGAATTTTAACACGGTTCTCTGTCTGCGCCCTAGACCTCCGCCAGCCCGCCAGCCCCTCCCCACCCCAGCCCACTTCCATGAGTTTCTTTCGTCCTTTGTTTGTTTTTGTTCTTAAACAATCAATCTGTTGAAAGACTGGCTGGGATTGACAGCTTTGTCTGCCTGCGGCCTGGCGCATGACACTGAGAGCTCAGCGCTGGGCCTGCTCTGGCCTGCAGCGACTTTTTTATGGAGTGTTTTCTTTCTAGAATTTAAAAAAAAGAGGGAAAGAAAAAAAAACACTAGCATGCTCTCTTGAGACCTTGCAAGTGCTTGTGAGCCTGGAGGACGTACACCTATGTATACCTGGGATGTAGCATAGCATCCGTGCCAACATTTTAGAACAGCAAGGTGGGAGATTTTGAAAAAAGAAATTGGAGGAATATATTTTCCCCATTGACCTCTATTGAAGCAAAGGCAATTTCAGACGGGAGACAGCTAAAATAAAGGCATTTTTTAAAGTAAAAAATCAGGAGTCTCCCACTTGAATCGGGTCTGTTGGCATGTATGGCATAGTCTACTTGATAATTTTTAGCTCTGTAGGAGTGTTGACCGAAAAACATTTGTTTGTTTTGAGGGTACAGAGGGCGGCCTTTGCTAGAGGGTACTTCTTCGTAACAATTGAACGTGTGCACAAAGCTGTAATTCGTCAATACACCCTACATTCATGTCTGTTTAGGTTTTCTGTTGTAGCCACTACTGACACCCTGTCAACCGTAACAGCCCTTCTTCAGTGTGCGTGAGTACATTTTGCGAAAACACGTGAGCGAAAACTTATCAACTCCAATTCAAGCCTAGGTGCATTCACCCTCTGAAATTATGGAACTCCTGGAAAACGCGTCTTTTCTGACCATCCTTATGGGTAAATCTCAACTGTCGCAAAAAATAGAGTTACCACCAGGTCAAGAGGTTGCTGGACATGCGAAGAGAAAAAACCTCAGCTCTTACTTAACCACTTACTTCTTCTTCAGCAGAAATCACTTCGAATTAACATTTTGCACCGTTAGCACTTCCTGATATTACAATATCTAGAGAGACAGACGGATGGACAGGCAGAGGCAACGAGATAGGCTATAGAGCTAAACACATCGATTCATTGACTGACAGGCAGAAGAGGCGAACTGACTGTTAGTGGAAAGAATCAGATGTACCCTACGAGCTGTGACAAGGCTGGTCCCTTGTTTTCCAAGACCCCGGCCACGAGCAGGGGCTGCGCAAACAGAAACAGAGAGGGGAGGGCACGAGGGGCGAGCATTATGAAATTATAATGAAGTGACGCTCTTATGGAGGAGAGGAGGCCATGGCGGCTTCCAGGCCCAGGGCTGTGGGAGAAAACACGAACAATGCCTGGGAAAAAGGTCGCCCCTCCAAAACAAGCGGACGATTCAACGAGAGCGTTAACACGGGCGAAGGCAGGACGACCTCTCCTTTGTGCCGGGTTGATGTTTTGTGATCACGTCTCAATCTCGAGATACCGCGGTATTTCCCTTCTCCCGGGGTGCACCTGTTCTGAACAGGCAAATTCCCACGCACTTCTGGAAGCAGCTCAGCAAACAAACTGAGTAGTCCGACACCGGACAGGTGTTTCTGGGTCCTCCACGCCCATCGGGTGTGGCAAAATGCAGTAATAAGCCTGGGCCTCACAGCATATTTAGGAAATGGTGAATACTTTTCATATCAGTCACTTCATCTAGAGCTAACTGTGTAACCTTGAAGCCAAGAGTCTGAATCCCACAGTGGATGACTAAGCAGTTCTCCTAACATGTGTAGCGCCTATTATTATGCTCTAGGATGTAATTCATTCACTAGTACATGTCTTTATTTCATGTGCTATGTCCCCAAGAAAGGGAAACTTGACAACTTCATGCTACAAATGCTGTGGCGTAACATTAGCCCCTTCAATCCTCGCGGGGCTGCCCCCCCAAGCTCCAGTGGTCCCCTCAGCACAGCCAGCACTGTGCATGGGAGTTGATTGGGTCGAGGAGGGGGCCCTTCATGTACTTTGCAGGGGTGCCCCCTCAAGTTTCGTGACGCCACTACACAAATGCCAATCCAACACCAACACCTGGTGGTAATGATGCGTCTGACTCAAACTGCCAGATTCTTAGATGACCTTTCACCAATTCCTCACAGCTCCCGCCTCATTTAGAGGTTGTGCAGTTATCCTTATGGTCAAGCTCTCGCTGCCACTCACTGTTTGGTATCTACGGCATCTGGTGGTAGGCATGGGAATGGAAGCCCCACTATAATTAAACTAAGGTTTCCGATACTGTGTGTACAGACTTGTGAGCTAAGCAGGAAACATGTATAGACAAAGCCAACCATGCTCTGGCATTGGCTGCCAAACTTCTGACTTTGTCAAAGCCTAGTTTGTTTTTTTCATGTTTTTTTTTTCCCCAAACCTTTATTATTGGGGAAGCTTTAAGGCCCGTGATAATGAAATAAAACATATAAACACTACTTGAAAGCAAAACATTTGTTTTGGTGTTAGCACACATTGTCATAGCAGTCCCCTGGCCACTGAAGAGAACTACTTTGGGGTCCATCCACAAACCGCACTTTGTAGGATGCTTAGTAGTACTACAGTAGTACTACTCCCATACTACAAAATGCTATTCATAAACATATGGCCGCAACCTCCATCTCCACCTCTCCCAACTTTTCTATCTAGAGGACCACACCACAAGTGGGGAGATTTCTAACACACAGGTATACTTTTTTATTAGGAAACGTGGGAGGATCTTGAGGTAGTGTTGAGAAAATGAAGAATACTTACTGCTAAATGGAAGTGGATTATGTAGGTGTAAGGATTGGTCTATGTAGGTGTAACAAGGGTTTAGTGGGGGACATGGAAATACAAACACCGATCTCTAAAGGAGTAGCCCATCGCTACTCATAAATTGCATTTCAAAAGTTACTACAGCCAAACAGGACCCAAAACAGTAGTAAAGGTACTAAAGGTTCTCCAGTGCAGCCTTGGAGTAAGCCCAGCACCAAACGCGGTACTGTAACACAGTCTAATATAAAACAAAGGAGCTAGGGACTTAAAATCACATCCTATACGAAATATTGTTAAAAAAGAAAAGTATTTTCAATTTACACACACACACACACACACACACATATATGTGTATATATATATATTGTTATATATATATATATAACATGTTAAAAGTTGTATTGATTTTATTTAAAACTTTAAAACTTAAATTCCTATTTATCCTCTCAGTTTAAAATATATAAACCTTTAAACATTTAACAAAAAAAAAATTAATTACACTTAATTGAACAACGAAGTTTTAATAACATTTTCTAAACAATAATTAAGTATACAAAATATAGGGAGGGTGAATGTTTTTAAATTTGTTCTAAATAATATTTTTTAAATTAAATTAATTATTAAGCATTTAATGTGATATGTTGTTGTTCTGTCAAAAAACGGTTGAGGGTAATGATTACTTTAAGAAAATGTACATTTTTTTTACATTAAATATGTTTACAATTTCTAAAAATAATTATTATGTATTATTATTTTTTCCTTATACATTAAAAGAGAGAGAATGTCTCCCTGATGGTAAAGACCTCCGTCTACATGTGAAAAGTTGCAAGTAGTAACTTTTCACTCATAAATCTTGGTGTGTGAGGCCCCTTCTGGGGGATGAGGCAAATAAGTGTGCCCCTAGGAGACACTGAGCATTCAGAAATGGTGAATAGCAAATAGTAGTAATGTTACATCTAGCTGTTGTAGTATATTTACATGTGACTAAATCTATAAGTGTAAATTTACCTTTGTGAACAGCCCCTTTTTGTATGGGTGCTCTCCGAATGAAAGAGCTGCACGCCGGGTGAAGTTAGCCAGTGGCTGAAGTGGGCTGACCACTGCCACCTGCAGTAGGAAGCTTGCGTTGCCTGTCCCATGTTGTAGGTAATATCTGTGAATGGGGACGCTTGCCTTGTCTTTGCTCGTGTACAACTAATATTCATGGTTGGATGCTTGTACTGTACCTATACATGTTATAGCTAATATGTGCTTACACTCTTCATGCCCGTGCTGAACCTAATATATGTGATTAAAGGATCTTGTGCTGTCCACCATGCTGTTGCTAATATTTGTGAATGGGAAAGCTTGCACTGTCTTTGCTTGTGCTACAACTAATATCTGTGTTTGGGAAGCTTGTACTCTACCTGTCCGTGATATAGCTAACATGCTTGCACTCCTCCTGCCCATAACATAGCTAATATCTGTTGAGAGGGAAACTTGTGCTCTCTGACCATGATGTAGCTAATGTCCATGAATGTGGAAGCATGCATTGACTTTCCATGTTGTAGTGAATATCTGTGAATGAGGAAGCTTGCTCTGTTTTTGCTAGTGTTGCAGTTAACATTTATGCTTGCTATGTTTGTACTCTACCTGTCCATGTTAAACCTAATATGTGCTGGCACTCTTCCTCACACATGTAGCAGTTAATGTGTTGTTTTTCGAAAACGTGCACACACCCTATCATACTTATCATCAACGGAAGGGGAATTTGGTTGTCTCCGCACATGTTGTAGCTAACACCTGGGAATGAGAAAGTTTGCGCTATTGGTCTGGTAATATTTGAATGTTCCACATATTGTAAAAAAAAAAAGTAATGATTTTGTGTGCTTATTTTACTGCAGACTTCTAATATGTTCAGTTTGTGTGTTAGGCGTAAACATAGATAATGGACAGAGCTGAGTGTGTTGTGATCAGCATATTTCTTTCTGGAGGGCAAAAGATGGAACTGGACAAGAATACCTTGCTACGGAGTCAATAGTGCCTCCTTTGCTGTGTTCTCTGCCTTCCATCAATGAAGTCCATTCAACTTTCTCCGGGAAATTAGTGCCCTACGTGAAAGGCTCATGATTAAGCTTTGCGCGACACAATGCAAAGGAGTACGAAATTGTTGTGGTGTTTCAATAACAATAACCCAAAATTATAGAAAAGGATTCGCAATTATGGGCAAGCAATCACATCCATTATCAACAAAACAGATTTGCTTTCAGAGCTTTTAAAGACCTAGAATAAAATAACCCCATTCATAAAAATGCACAGAGTGCCCTGCTTGTGCTTATTGAGGCTTGGTGTAAAAAAGGGTCTGATTTAGAGTGTTGCACCAGACGACCGAGCCATGTTACTGAGTTTTAGAAATCGAGTTTTGTTGTCAGAGTGTGCACTCTGTACACCAGGAACCACCACTCTAGTCAGACTAAGCTAGATACACCCTTAGAGGTAACCTGTGCTCACCCTCTGGTAGCTTGGCACAGAGCAGTCAGGCTTATATAGAGGCAATGTGTAAAGTATTTGTCCAACACACATACAGATAGTACAACACTGAAAAACACAACAACCAGACTCCACATAGGTTTAGAAAAATAGATAATCATTTTATAAATACAGCAAGACCAAAATGACAAAAATCCAATAAGTAAAAGCTGAGATATACATTTTAGAAGAATAAAAAAGTTCTAGATCATAGAAGCAAAGAGTACTTTAGAGGTTACTTTAGGTCATGTTGGACCCAGGCCAAGTCAAGATTTGGGCCTATCATGATGGAGCGCAGGCTGTCTACAGGACCCACACAGGTCTCTGTGAACAAAGTACCTTTTCTGGTCACAAAATGTGTGGTGAGATGCATCAAACAGGTTCTCGCAGGTATGGTTATGTGTCGATCTGTCTCATGCAATGAAGGTGACGTGTCAGTTCCAAAGACAAGCACTTGAGCTGATATGTGTTGGTTCTGAGGTGTGATGTGCCAGGTTTCTCCATGCAGTTGAGGGATGCGTGGATCTCAGTAGACTGCTGCGTCAACGATGCACGGTTCCAATGTGTCAGTCTTTCAAGGTGATGCAGTATTTCTGGGAGCACTGCACCGATTGTGCTCTCTCAACCGGGTTGTTGCACTGGTTCTGCTACATGCAGACAGGAGATACGTCGATTTCAGTGATGCAAGTATCTGGGTCCACCACCAGTGAACCAGGCACCGGAGCAGGGGTTGAGAAGTGGATATCCCTGAGTCTCAGGCAACAGGAGGCAAGCCAACAAGCCCTTGTAGCACACTTCAGGTAGAAGGCAGAGTCCAGCTCTCCTCAGCAGAGTCAGAACCCATCGGGGCAGGGCAACACAAGAGAAAGCAGGCCTTCCAGGTCTGACAGTCCAGTAGATGCGTCCTTTAAGCAGCACAGCAGTTCTTCTGACAGAGTCCAGGTACAGGTCCAGAAGTGTCCTGTGGTGATTTGGTGGAGGGAGAGACCCAGTACATATAACCAAATGTGGCTTTGAAGTTGGAGTGACTTCAACGAAAGGCATTTGTAGTGCACAAGTATCCTTTCTCCCTTAGCCCTGGCTCCAGACTATCAGTAGGGGGTAATCAGCCCTTGGTGTGGGGACAGACACTGCCTGTTCAGGTGTGTCAGCCGTTCCTGCCGAGGAAGAGCCATGAGAATGCAGATGAGCACTCATGCACACCTAACCCTTCTGTGTTTGTGGCTGTCTAGAGAGAATGAACAAAGTGTAGCGGTCACCCACCCTAGATGTGTGTTGGAGACAGGGTGCAGGCACACAGAGCTGTAAGAGCAGAGAATTCCTTACAGCAGTTGCAGGAATGTCTGTGTATAAGTTAGGAAACGTTCCTCCTCAGAGCAAGCAGTTTCAAGCTGCCCACGGTCAGTGATGTGCCAGGACCTTTACTGTTCAGGCAATATTAAATGGCCTGTGTGGATATTCATTGGCATAATTCAAGTTTGCAAACATTACGCTAAAATGTGATTGGTATTAGTGGCAATCGACACCCATGTTGATGCCTCATCAAAGAGGACTTGGTTGCTAGTACTCCTAGCATTTATATAGCTCCTATTACTGGAGAGTGTTGAGGCGCTGACGAAGGAATTAGGACAAAGTTGCCTTTGTCCTTCAAGGCCTGTCTTGAAGATCAATTGTTTTGGGGTTTATACGCTTGCTATTGGTGAAGCTCTGACTAGTGTTAGCTGGTGCCGTGTCCTCTTCGTGGATTTGTTGCTGACCAAATAAAAAGGTATCAGTCATGTTGTTTAATACATGGTGATCCCGCAACACACCTGTAGAATGAAAGAGATGAGAGCCCAGAGTCAGAATAGCAAAATGGTGGGTGGGTTAAACCACATCCCCTCAAAGGGGAGGCTGAAGAATCTAGAGATGTGTAACCGGACGTCTCCGGACGCCGGTTCTCAAGATATTGTGACACAATTACCGGGACCCGAGACACTCGAGAGGGACGCAGGCTTATGACGTCAGACGCCTTCGGCGTCTGGACGAAGAACGAAAGAAAAGACGGACCCGAACGTGAAAGAGAGAGAGAGACGGAGGAAGACGCTCGGCGAACGCAACCCGAAGCGAAGGAAACCCGGACGTCGAGGACCGACAGAAAGGAACCCGTTGAAGGAGCGGAGGACCCAGAGAAGAGGGAAGAGTACAGGGGCTCTCCCGCCCCCGTCAGAGAGAAGCCGGGAGACTGCCAAAGAGCCGGCCGCGTCCCCGGAGGGGCGTGGCCACCTCAGGTACGTTCATACCGCAGCTGGGGGCTTGGGTCAGGGTGGCTATTCGGAATAGGGGGGGATAAGGGAAAGAGAGGGAGGTCCTGCAGGGAAGGGGAGACCATATGACGGAGAGCCCTAAAACAAAACCTAACCTCACAAAGAAACCGAGGGCCAGAGGATTTCTCTAAAGAAGGGAATTCCTGAGAACACCCACAGGGTTAACCACAAACTAAAGGACAGTTATACCCTCACCTCCCTTCACTTATACCTATTCCACCCCACCACCCTACTAACCCGCTATACCTACATTATATATATCCCACTTACCTGGTTTTGTTTTCCTTCTTTCTATGTCCTTTGGAGAGTCTGGGCCACTGACGTAGAGGAAGATCGGACCCCTTCCCAAAGCTGGACCCGGCCACATATGGACTATCACCAGAACCCTGAAAGAGAAGAGAAAGGGAACTTTGGGTGATATATTTTTGGGACTAAAACAGGGCTACCCATGTGAACAAGAAACATGGGATAAAAAGCTCCATCCTTAAAACAGAGCACGAATAAATTAGCTAAACCCTCACCTTCTGCACCTGTCACATTATTCCAATATCCTTTTTCTTTGTTTCGGGATAAAGAACCCATTACAAGATGCTTTAGAAAAGGAGGTGTTGGGAGAAAGTAGGCTCGGCAGTAAAGATATTCACATTTCAAAAGGCAATGTGTGCAGCACAGGAGGCTTCAGGAAGAGTATGCGCATTAGCACGAGAGTGGATGGAGGGAGACACCAAAATTCTGGAGACCAAAACTACTGAAGGAGTTTTAGTAAGTCTAGGGAACGCAGTGGGACAGCAGCACTGGGACTCCTGGGATATGTGCCAAAATGAAGCTGCAAACTGTCTATGTCCTCGGTCTTTTGCTGCTATGGAAATCGATGCTTCTTTGAAAAGAAAACAACATTTAACATGTTCTCACAGAAAAAGAAGGTGCGGACAATCTTTTCTCTCCGTTAATACTCGTTTTTGTTGCTTCTACTCAGACTATTCAGTGGATGCACCACAGCCCCACTCTCTTCGAACTAGGGAATTAGTCTGAAATTTTAACATTCGCCCATTGTTCTGTTACTGTGTCATTCATATTTTTCTTCCATTCACAGTGTCATGGGTCAGTGGGCCAGCCCACTTCAGCCATTGGTTATCTTCAATGCCAGTGATGACATCCTGCCCTTTCATAAGGAGCACATCTGCACCCAAAGTATTTCCATTAAGTACCAAGGACTACTACATATATGGGGGCTTTTTTGAGTCCAAATGTTTGCCTTTGGCCTTTTTTTTAGATTGACGAGGGCCCAGCAGTTTCCCCTAACAATAAGATTTTGTGGGGAAAAAAAGAGAACAAAATAAAACAAGCATTGACAAACTCAAAAGGCTTGCGGAGAAAGCCATACCTATTCACTTTGCCAATGCATGTTCATTATTATGACGCCTATGAGTGTTGGATGACCACTAGCTATTCTACTCTCCCCACTTCACCATATGGTGTGCTCGTGGGCATATCGTTTTTATCTCCCGAGACTTCTCATTTTATCTTCCAAAGATGTGAGGGCTTAGAAGAATGCTTACGCGGCACTATGTAAAAATGACCAGCTAGAGCTAGTGGGGTATTGCACACCACGAAAATAGAATTCATTTAAGTTTGCCCTTGTGAACAAGGTCAGCAAATGGAACCGCTCTTTTGTGTAAATCGGCTCCCACCATAAATTTGGCATTTTTGTGTTAACTAACGGAGAGAGAGAGGATTCGAGTGACAACCTCCGGAGTGAGGAATGTCTGCAAAAGGCCTCTCATGTTGTCTGGTTGGGGACAAAGGTAGTCAGACAGATCACAAGTCTTGGACCCACAGACAGCAGGGAACGGGGGTTGTTACCACCCAGGGTCTGCAGGCGGCTGACGAGAGGCAATTGAAATGTGGGTGTCTGCGGAGCGACCCTGAGAACCGAGCATTCGCCTTGGGGGGAACAGCGGTCGGCGCAGTGGTGACGGAGGGGATTCGGCGCAGAAGCCGCCGTCTGAGGCGAGGCAGAATGCGCGGCGGTTCCGAGGCAGCCATAAGGACCTGGGAATCCGGCCATACGTTACGGAATCAGACGTAGGGCGGGGGGCTCGTCTCACATGCATTCATGCAAATGAGGCCTAGCCACAGTCTGCCTAGACAGGAGGTCAGCATCTTCACATGGGCATCCCCCTTCTGCAAGCCTGGCGTTGCCATGGGAACCCTAAACCGCCGGGCGCCCCCGCCTTCGCCCATGATGTGCATTCTATTATCATCACAGGATATGACAGTAAAATCCTGAGATAATTTTACAGGTTTAACGAGCAGGACGAGGGGGGGGGGGGGGGGGGCTGGGGGCGGTGCGTGAGGAGAGGGTGGAGGGGCTGGCATCGAAATGTTGTTGAAATTTTGAATTTCAATTTTACCATGTGTTCAATACAAGCAGGCATGGGCACAGCCAAGCGACAACGAGTAAACAAAATATGACAGATTCCTGTTTCTAGGATTTGGAACCGTGTCCTGTGTAATAAGCATGAATGGTAACAAGGTCCCAGGTGGAGGTTTCAGGCCTTTTTAACGTGGGTAGTCGTGCGCCCGCAGCATGGGTAGGTAGGAGGACATATTACGTCAACCTGACGTGTTGCAAATTCCATGTTTCCATTCCTCGCGTAGGTTCAGACCAAAAACTTAAAAGTGGCTCAGCTGCTGTTAATTCATAATAAAAATAATATATTTAAAATATTGTTAAGGTGTTAGCTCTAAGAACTCGAATCGGTGAGCTTTCACTGATCCTGCCCGTAAATATGTCACCTGCTCCCAGAATTATAATTGCTATTGTTACCCAAAGTAATCCTATTATTTTATTGTCTTTGGTAGGATGAAGAGCAGAGTAGGGCCCATGACTGCCAACTTCTGCTAAGGGGCTTGATAAGGGCAATGAGATGGCTAAAATATCTCACTTTTCTTACGACCTGGCGCCTCGTGATTGTGTAACACAGCTTAAATATTCACACGACACTTCCCCAAATTCGTAAAGGAAAAAGAAGTGGGCATCTGACTTTTGAAAAACTAAGGAGGTGATAAAAACAGAGAGTCAGGAGATTAGGGTAACCGTAAGTCCTTTCTCAATTGATAGGACAACATCATAAAAAAATAAAACACCTATAGAAAATTGGCATTGAGCACTGAGATAGGGAGGAGAGGAGGGCAGAAGATAGCCAAAGAAGTATGGCATAGGTATAGGGCTTCACTTTAGGTAAAAAAACATGCGCTAGAAAATTATGGGAGAGAAAAGCAGCGAATTAAGAACGAGCTAGGTAAGAGTGTATTAACTGAGAGTCCCATCTCCCCCAAAAACATGAAGAACATATAAGAAGACTGGAGGAGGAGGGAAGGAAGGAGTAAAAGAAAGGGCGGAAAAGCAGAGGAACCACTCCTTTCCGCCGGAGGAAGAGAGGAAAGGGGACGGAACATAACAGTGAAGTAGCTGTTAGATGGGGTACAAAAAAAAGGAAAAAAAATACTTATGTGATGTTTTAAGAAAAATAATTTTGGTGGCGTTGAATTTCTAGATGAAAGGCAGTCACTGAATCACTGAATTAGACTGTGACCCTCAATGAATGCCATTTATATCAGAAATTGAGAGGGTAGGTGAAAAAGATTTTCAGAATTGATCTTCTACAAATTTGATTTTTTCATCGATCAAATACAGCTCTTTGTAATGCTTTATCTCAGTGGTTCCCAACCTTTTGACTTCTGTGGACCCCCACTTTATCATTACTGGAACCCGGGGACTCCCACTGAATCATTTTTGGAATCCGGGGACCCCCCTACTGAGTCACTACTGAAAGCTAGGGACCTAATCTGTTAATATTATTTAATTTTCTGAGCAGTGAGGGGACCCCTTGAGGAGGATTCGCGGACCCCCAGGGGTCCCCGGACCACAGGTTGGGAACCACTGCTTTATCTATTAATGAAATGCATAAACTGCAACGAAACGCAAAGAATAGGTAATCTACACAAACCCTATCTGGTACGTACTGAAATCCTTTCTGTCTTTAACAAACTGCTGCTTTAACATGGACTTCTTGGGGACAACTCTGTAATTGCGTGGAACGTTGTTAAACTGTTTCTTAAGGCTCATGGATTGGCTAAGCCAATATGTCTGGGTTGGAAAGCGGAAACAATGAAAAGCTGAGACTGTTCAAATGCAAAAATATGCAAAAAAATTAAAAAGTAAGAAACAATAAAGAAAACATGCCTCTTAGTTCAGCAACCATATCCATTAAACAAAAAAGGTATAGAAAGTATTTTGGGGTTTAATGTGCATCACAGGAAAATCTGATTCGTATTGGTGTAAACAAAAGGTAGTCTTGGCTTTTAATTACTGTCTGCTGAAGACATAGTTTAAACATAAAAGGATGCCAGAGACAAAAAAAGGATAAGGAATGGAAATAATAAAAATTCGGCAAAGTAAAGTATTCTCTGGTCTGCCTGGGCAGACTAGAATTTCTTTTTAGGTGAATGTTAACTTGTGATTAGGAAAATGTTGTCACTTAAAGTGCAAGAGAGCCATTGGCTGAAGTGGCCATATCCTTTGCCCCGTGCCAACATGTCATGTTTCAGCCCTGTGCTTTAAGTAGGAAGAAAGAGATTAAGGGGAGTGGTCCCTAAAATGAGCATTGCCAAAGAAGCATAACGACGTAGGAGTGTGCACCTTGAATATCAAACTCAGAAGATTGATGGAAATCAATATCGAGGACAAAATATTGAAGAAAAAATACTGACAGGTAAGTAAGTCTAGATTTTCTAAACCTCACTCCACACATATATGCAGTACACATATCTTCAGGGTAGGAATATGTGGTGTAAGTAATAGTAAATCTATACTCCCCTATATGCAAATACCTTTCAACATTTTGTTGCTCAATATTCTTTCCTCTGTATTCTTTTATCATAATATTCTCAAGGTTGATATACAGTAATAAATCATATGTATATGAGTGTATGTATTTATATGGTATTGCGGCAGTGCAAACCTAGCCAAAAGGGTCAAAGACAAGCTTAAAGCCAAAAAGTGGTAGAAGAGGTAGAAGGGTTGTGGATAGCTAATGTATTGTGATGTAGTGTTGCTTAAGGAGGCAAGTCTTTAACTCTTTCCAAAATGTTGGCGGCGTTGGGGCGGTCCTGATGGATACGAGGACGTTGTTGCAGATCCTGGGTGCAAATGTGGAAAAGGCTTGCTGTCTTGTTTTTTCTTTTTTTACACTTCTTAGTCTGCAGACTTATGGTGCCCTGGCTTGAGGTTTGCCAAGAGCCACTAAAGATGGTGAGTTTGTTGGTAAGATGAAAAAGAATGATGGTTGTGATGGTTTTGTAAATGATGCAGCTGTTTTGAAGATGGCACCTGCTGGCAAGGGGAGCCAATGGAGTTCCGACAGACTAGGTGTGATCATATTTCTTCAAGCCCTGGATGACATGTGCTGTGGCATGTCGGTTGGCCTTAAAATGTGTCAGAGTGGAGTCTGAGAGGACATGGAGCAGGGTGTTACCACCATTCAGATGCTAGAGTCCGAGTGATTGAACAGCAGTCCTAAAGTCACCTTATGGAATAAACAGTTTTTATTTTCTTTAGAAGAGAGAGCTGGCGTGAGGCCATCTTTAACTTATTTGACAATGTGCTCCTTGATGATGAGGTTGATGTCTAGGGTGAATCAATGTGACCTGGCTCTCAGTAAAAATTGGGTTAACTATGAATACATTTCAAGAGGAATGTGCTATGTAATTAATGCTGTGGCTTAACACATGTGAAGTAAAATCCCATGCATCACACACTGTGCCACAAGAAGCATTTGTGAGTCTCTCTGACTTTTTCTGGTATTGCATTCAGGCATATCACACAACAACCGACCCTCGCCTACAACAAGCCATACTTATTGGCTTTGCTAACACTCCTTAGCTTTATCAGATAAATGAGAATAACAATTGTTTTGTTTGGAACAATTACAATTGAAAAAGTTTCCATTTTGAAAATATGAGAAAAACTACAGAAACACAACATCTGTAAAAAGCAAATATCTTAGGGGATGGAGGATGAAATAGAACATATGAAATGTAAAGAGGGTCTGTTTCACTGAAATGTATTACATCAAGAATTGTGACAATCATTATTGATCTGTATTTGTGTCTGTAAAGCTAAGGACATCAATATGGGGCCCAATATGGACCTGTTTCGAAGTCGTTTTTTAATTATTGCCAGGCCTCAGACAGAGCAGGACCCACCCTTCTTAAAGCCCCTGTTCAGCTCTACTCTCCATGTAAAAGCCATGACTTTGATTTGCATATAACATTTGAACCCACGGGAAGATCTGCACTAAAGTTGGCAATAACCAGCTAAGGTCCACTTTGCCAATTGTTTTGAAGTTCCATGCATGGGGAAAACAAGTAAAGAGGGAGTGAAAAGATGTGTTTTTGAATTTTAGAAACCTGTGAAAAGTTTGCTCAAGTCTACAGTCGAAAGTTCTGATCGGGTTTACACCAGACTTGACATGAAAGTAGAGCTTTAGTGTCCATATTTACAGATGTTTTTGAGAAATGCATTCATTTTGAAAAGGGTTAAACATTTTTTTAATATATTGGTGGTTTTAATTGTGGTGAATTTGTTAGTCAAAATTGCATATATCAACAAATAAAAAAGTGAAAAATAGGGGTTTCGAGGGGACGTGGGGGTCTTTTTCCATTGGTCCCTTTCGGACCCATACATGGATGTGAATGCTCTGATCATCTGACAAGAGAAAAACTCTCTTCCCGCCATCATTTCTGGATGTTTGGCACAGTCCACTCACTCTGAAAAAAAAATTAAAAGGCCATATAAGGTGGCAGGGTGAGCACACTACAAACCGAGGGCCATAGTGTGGAGACCCCACCAGGGGTCTAGTTTAAATTTGAACAAAAAATGTAAAAGAGTTACAGTGTCCATTAGTTATTTTCAGGAGTTTAAATAAGCTACTTTCACTCATCCATTCCGAATAGATTTCAAGGAGGTTACTCAGCTTGCTAGCAAAAATGAATCCCCCCTGAGTAAGCAGCCACAAAGGATTCTATGCCTCGCCTGGGTATTTATCGTGGGGTTGGCAAATGAACTGGAAGCTGGTTTCAGGGCTAATCTCAAACATAATTCAGAACATCATTGGTGCAACCCTCTAGCCATGTGACATTCTGCACCACTGGCGCAGGAGAGCTTAACTTCCCCTGTCCGATTCTCTAGGCTCAGATGAATCTGTTTTTTTTTTTTGTTTCAGGATGTTATGGCTGTTTTATATTATCATACAATGAAACAGACTTGTAGGTTACGTGCACTTGATGGAAAATCCCTCTCAGTTATTATGCGCCTTTCTGACGTTATGTGGTCTTAAAAACATTTATTTAAAACAAATGTTTCAAAATTACAATTTACCTAGATTCAGATATGCTGTCCTAGAATGTGTACAGAGCTCAAGCGCAGGTGTTTGTGCAAGAGTGATCACATTTTTACATTTGGTGACTATCAAATGAGCTTGAAAAAACAACTTATATAGGAGATATGGTACTGGATGTAAATTCGTTCGCTTAGTTTTGCAATGATTAATTCAATTTAGTTTATGGAGTGGAGGCACCCCATACTAGCCAAAGCTAAATTACAAGTAATTATTTAATACATATTTTTACGAATTGTATTTATTGGAGAGTTTGCCTACTAGAAACAAAAAATAACAATGCTTAAGGACCAGATTACCATTAGATTTAAAGGTCCCGGGACTCGAAACGTGTGGCTGGTGATGTGTGGTCATCTCCTTGCCCTAGACAAAGTATTCTGTCCACTTTGTTTTATGTCTTGTGCACCAGGCATCAGAGAGAGGAGAAGCTACTCTTTGTGTATCCTGCCCTTGGGTGAACCTTCTGGTAAGGGGTCATGACCCCTCTCCCATCTGTAATCAAAGGGAATTTGTTAATTAACTATTTCTCTACGTTGCTGAAAAGCTATACACGCGTATTCGATTCTCCTTGAAAGAGAGTTTCTGTTTTTTCGTCCATTCTGCCTGTTTCTCTATTCTCAGTACTCAATGTGAATAAATATAAAGCTTTCGTGTGCAGTCTGTCTTCTGTTTCTTTTGACGAATTCTTGCCATCTGCTTTACAAAATCCTTTATAATTGAGCTGGGAGCATCTTCGGTACTCTTTTCAGTCTTTAGTGGACATGAGGCATCCTTTCTGACACTTTACGTTTCATTAAGTGGGTCAACAAAATAACCTCCAATTTACGGCCTTGTTGAAAGTCCATGAACTCAGCACGCTGTAGACATGGTAGAAGGACTAGAAGTGTGTTTACCATTAAGCCCTATCCCCAGTCATATTATCTCAGATTTAAGCTGGCAGTACAACCCGTGGTCACATAAATTAAATTTTATTTATTAACAGCATTGACGCATACGTATTTGGCAAAGCCAATAGGTCTTGGATTTGGGGCCTATTGGCTTTGTGAATGGTTTTTAGTGCTGCCGTACAGCATCTCTGATGCATGTTGAGGACAGAAGCAACACAGAGGGTGTGGATCAGGGGGAAGCAACACAAGCAACATAGGCGAGTTGCAGGAATCTGGAGAGTGTCGGAGAGAAGCATGCAGGCTAGAGAGACATGTGGAGCTGCGGGAGACACGCATAGGTGAGAAAGCAATGTGGAGCAGAAGCACACAAGGGTGAGCACAACACAGTAGGGAGCTGGGGAGAAGCAAAATGGCGAGAGACCAAAACATAGAGCGCCGTGGAGGGTGGCAGACAAGTACATGACGGCGACAGCTGGGACACTCATGGAGCGCTTAACCAAAATGAAAAAAGTAGTGCCCTAAAAGTAAGCAGTTTAAAGAACACAGGTAGAGAGGCCAGGATCCCGGGTTGGGACAAACAAGGGGAGAGGAATAAAAGCCCACACAAGCTGACACATAAAAAGCAAGCAACTGAGAGTGACAATAACACAAGCCAATGCTAAGCAATGGGTGGGCTCTAAGCCCACCACAAGCAATAGGCCTTTCCGCTATCTGGTAGGCAAGACTGGACAATCACAGTCACATTCATGCTTAATAAGCACTTTATCAAATATAAGAACTCAAATCAATAAGCATATGCATTTCATATAGTACTTTTCAATGGTCTGGAGGTATTTAAATCTTTTTAGAAACAGAAGTTTCATGTTTTGTTTCCGAATGCATTCCAGTGTTATACTACTCACTTATTATTAACCCGCCTTCCAGGGTTCTTTGTCCAAATTTTAGGGCCCATGTTTTGCTTCCACTCCATCACTTTGGCAGATAACTACAGACCTGTGCTATCGCGCTGAGCACTCTAATGACTGTTTTCTACAGAGCCTAAAAACCACATTATGTGGGAAAGAGCCATGTAAAACTAAAGCTCTTATAATTCCCGTTTTTGGGGTTAAGCATGTTCAATGCTTGAACACCCAGCCACTGTAACATCTGTCTTGATGTAGCAATTTTATCCCGCTACCCCCGATTCCTAAAATGCTGTCCAGGAGAATGCCTGTTTGGTCCTGGTCAGGAGAGCAAGGAGAACACTGCAGCCACTGAGGGAAGACATTGCAGTTCTTCAGGCAAGGATCACTTATTGCTAGTTTTCAATTGGCTCAGCAACAGGAGTTATGGATCCCATCAGTATTCCAAGTTTTCAAGGGTCAGGGAAGGACTCTGTCTGGTTAGAACTGGCAAAACCTCCAGATGAAACACTAGAAAATAGATATATATACTAGAAGATGAAGGATCACAAGAAAACGACAGCCAGCCAGGGAAAAAATCTGGTTCCCTTAATCTTAAACATAAATGTATGAGAGATTGTGGAGTGTAAGATTATTAAATTGATACTTATCTAAATGTTTAGCCCACATTAGGTTGGTAGTCCATTATCTAGTTACAATATTTTTGTAGCATAATATTTTTGATGTCACAATTCTGACATGCAACCCACGTTAGAGCTAACCCTAGCCTTACTTATCACTAACCTTGTTTAACGTTACTTTACATTTTAATTTTTTTGTAGTCCCTTCTCTCTTTTTTTTAAAATTCTTGATTTCAAAAATTTGTTTTTTCCAAATACATCTTTAGTGACCAGTGCGCCCCTACTAGTTGCCTTCTGTAAACAAAATCAATAAATTCTGATGGGGGGAAATAATCTGAGGTTGATGCAGTACCTAATTTGTAAATAAAATCGTGGTGGTGCTTAAAGCCCTCGTCTTAAACATGCGGCTGCTGTGATTAAATGTGTGAACACGGAATACTGAGGCAGCGTATTCCTGAAGTCATCTGGGCCCCCTTCAATCCATTTACAGCCTCTCCCAGCCCTTCAGCTCACTCTTGCAGCTTTCTGATTTCTCCCTTCATGGCGCTTTTTCGTTTTTCTCTTCCTCAGTCTTTCCCATATGTGCCTTTTGCTCGCAGTAAATGCTTGAGGCAGCAAAATAAGCGCCAGCCCTAAAAAAATAGGTACTGGTGCTCCGCACCGGAAACAACAAGCACAAATTAAGCACTGGATTGATGGCTATCCAGTGAGTGAGTGGTTGTGGTCTCAAGGTGGTAGAGAATAGCTAACTATTTTAAAGGTTTTCTTGGAGTATGGTTCTCCATGGCAATACAACACAGTAAACATGGGTGTTGATACCTGAATACATGACTGATAACAGTTCACAATACCACCTTCAGAATAATCAACGATAACTGGCATACAACATCAACCTCACCACCAATGTCAAAAGTCAACAGTGGCAGCTTTGTGACACTGGGCATACCCACATCATTGCACTTGTAAAAGACACTCAGCAGAATACACAGAAACCCCTGACCTTCATGGTGGCTCAGTGGTAAATCCTGACATGGCCAGTAGCCTTTCTACAAATCGTCTGTAAACACCGGTTTGGCCAACAAGCAAAGGCCTAACTACGATAACAAGCAATGTGGGAAAACCACAGGCTGAAATTTCTACAATTGCATGTCAGCCAGGTACATTTTGGAGAAATATGTGTTGAAAATGTCCAAATATTTAGAGAAAACCTGCAGTAATCAGTGCAGACACGCTACTTTGTGTTGTTTTTCCCAAATCAAGTGGAAAAAATTGGAATCATGAGAGAATTTAGCATCCATAAAATACACATCCCACCAGTTTAATTAATCCCTGGTGCGGGAAATCTGATCCAAACCCTGGGCTACTCGTTATGATGGTCTCAGAAGAAATATTAGGAACAACTCAACGGTAACTTGCACTACTCAACCAAATAACGATGGAAGCTCTCATTACAAATTCCCCGTTAAATTCATGGGAGCCTACCAGGCCAGAAATAATGATTGTGACTGCTATCTCCATGTGAGAAGGATCGGACTGGGAGAGCGGACAATCGCCCACGGGCTGATGGGCCGGTGCCTAAATGCCAGCAGGTGGCTGCTTTTTTTTAGGCCTCTCTTAACTACCCACAGTGTGTCCTATTGTCCTTCCCAGTCACTGCCATGTCGTCATGCCCAGGTCACTGTCATATGGGGCCAGCATAGGCAGACAGGCTAGAGAAATACAGTGCTATGCTCTGAGGTGGGGCAAGGATGTGGGGGCTTGCAGCATCGTTGTTGGGAGGCTACTTTGGCACCGATGGGGCTGGACCAAACCCGAGAAGCAGTGTTCTTCCCCGACTCTCCTCCACCAGCTGCCACATTGAGGCCATGGTGAGCACGGGAGGGAGAAGTGCGAAGAGGTCAGGTGTTGCTGTGGCCATTGGGCCATTCTCACCTAGTTGTCAGTTCTCACCTCAGCCACATGGGGCCAGTCCGGCCCAGAAGTGAAGCAATGCCATTCACCTATCACCTGACCTGTCCTCTACCAAGTCTGAACATTTAGGTCATAGTGGGAGGGATGGGGGAGTGCACAAAGGCTAAACGTCCACCCTGGAAGACCAGGTCAGATGCTGTGGCCCTTTTCACCTCAACCTGGCCAGTCCAAATGTCATTAAGTAATTTACACAGCACATGCCCAGTTTAGCTTCGATGTATGTACTTCCTGTAAAGATCTGTGTTTTGTCTAGTCAGTTTTCAATCAGCATAAGTTAGCATAGAGGGTTTATGTGCCTGCTGCAAAGCACAACATATGGCTTGTACATCATAGATTTGCCAGTGGGTTACGTCTTAGAGATTCTTTTGTTACTTTCAGCTCATAAATTATACTCAGGATAATTGGAATTATGCAGCAGGGGAGGACCAAATTATGCAAGACTAAATTTTGGGGCAAGAAAAGAGAAATTATGAAACTTTTGTGATGGTATTGCATTATTTTGTCACTTTAAAACATTATAACCCAGTCTAGGCAAACGTTTCTCCTCATTAGTATCAGTTTAAGAATCAAATAAAGCAATAAACAACTGAATGATGATCAGTCAACGTTTGAGAAAGGCCTTCAAATGCGCATTAACATATGTTGGCAAGTGTTTCGTAACTTTTAAATCGACTGAGCTAGGAACACATTTTTCTCCTTAAACTCTGCATATTATGCAGTGGTAGGTGATAGATTAAGTGGCAAATCCATAATTACATGTAAAACACCTTGGCCACAGAATCACATACTTCTAGTGGCCCTACTTATAATCCTTCCACTACAGCACAGTGAGCCATGAACCAGCATCAAGGAGCTGCATGCAAACTGCGCATTATAGAAACTTTTTTTAAACACTTTTTATTAGATGCACAGGAATAACAAATTGATAATCATCGTGATAAAGGCTTAGTTATCATTGAGAAGGTCTGCACGGCATAGAAACCTATTGCATTTTTAATCAATATTTCTTTACTTTTATTTTGCTAAAAAGGGTTCTTCGGGTGATAATAAAGTCTCATTAATGCAGACAACCCCAACCACTGCACTATTCTTTGACTCTTGTCTGTGTTTCACCAGACCAGGCACTCTTAACACATAATGCCAACCACTATGGAAGAGATGCAGCTTGTAACCCTCGTCGTCCTATGTATCATTTCCTACGAAGAGGTTTACAGTTTTGTATGATTCATTTTGTGAGTATAGTGTGTGAGTGTGATGTAAGCAGCTATGAAACGCTACACTGGGACACACAGCGCTATGAAAGAATTTAAAGAAGAAAAAAATAAAGTATGCCTTTCCCTTACATACAGGGGCTGACCAAAGCCAAAAAGCTGCTTTCAAAGTGGGGTGGTGTAATGCTTGTTCTGAATTCCAGGGAGCAAGCAAAGCTTTCATGCCCAACTTCTAGTAAGTTTCCAAGGGTGTCTCCCCCTAAAAATGTTTTTTTTTAAAAGAGGTCAAATATTGTATTTTAAAGCAGAATTTTCACATATACATGCTAAAAAGCCACTCTCTCAAGGCTACTTATTAAATACTGAAATAATGTAAAGGTGTGGCAAGTCAATGAAGAGAGACACTCCCCAGGAGTTTAAACAAAACGGGCCGTGGGTGCCTCCATATGTTAATAATGAACTTGCTGTGCCAGGGCTAGAATTTTAGTATGGGTGGACCCCATATCCCAAGGGCACTCTCTTATGCCAAGAATTATATACAGTATACCAGTGGCAGAATGTTGCCATTGACCGCATCCATATAGGTATGGTGGGTGGCCCATAGGTCAAAATCACCACTAGTATGTCAAAGCCATAATTGTGTTGTGGGTGCCTGTGTCCCCCACACAATATGCTATGGTTGTCCTCTTGAGTATGGCAGCACCAGAATTTTGCTATAGGTGTCCCATATGCCAATAATGAGCTCCAATATGTCAGTGCCAGAATTTTACAACTGGCATCCCGTATGCAACACATTACTTTGCGTGTGCCAGCACCAGCATTTTGCGATGGGTACCCCATCCCATATGCCAACAATTACCTCCAACATTCCAGTGCCTGCATTTTGCCATAGGTTCCCTTTGTACCAATAAGTATGCCCAGTATGTCAGCACCACCATTTTGCCACAGGTGTTCCATATGCCAAAAATTACAGCATATGTGCCTGTATTTTGCCTGGGTACATCATATATCAAGAATTACCTCGTTCACTCTTCTACATTCTCACTCACCCAGTCACTCTAGCTCACACACTCACTTTTACTCACTCTCTAATTCCAACTTAGTCTCTCTTATTTTAACATAGGCTCCCTCTGACTCACTCAGTCTCACACACAAAGAGTGATCTTACACAATCACTCATACACATACACACACACATACACTCTCACACAACATTTCACAGGGTTTTATTTTACTTCCTTACCTTCACTATGTGCCCTGTTGTGTTTCAGCTGATGAAACTGGGTAATCTCTCAGGACTGGTACACAGCTTCTTCCATCCCCGAGACCTAAAGTACAAAGTTGAAGTCTGCACGGACATGCATAGGCTCCAGCTGTCAGTTTCTTGCCTTTTCACCTCACCTTCTCCCATCTTGCCATATGGTGGGGTACAGTGAATGAGGCTCCTGCCAACCCCTCTCCCCTGTGATGAGATGGGAGAGGATGAGCTGACAGCATCACTGATGGGTAGCCCTGGGCATGGTAGGAATTATGACAAAAGCGCCCAGGGCTACCTGTACCAGTGACACTACAGCATGTCACAAATGGTTTGCTAGTCCTGTCCAATCTCTCTGAAGGCTGCTGTAGGTGCCTCGGTGTTCCTTTGCCAGTCATCAGACTGATTTACTGCCTCAGGCAGTAGCAAGGGTGGGCATATATTTTTATTATGCTAGTGAATAATAGGTTATTAATAATTACTAGTATTGTAAAAAAAAAAAAGGGGGGGGATTAGAAACAAGGGGGAGCACCATTGAAAATGATGGGTTTTGTTCTATGAAACTCCTCCGTAGTGAATCATCAAGAGGAGGAATTTCAGAGCTGCTTGTTCCTTTTCTTTTGTCATTGTAGGTTCTTATTTTCCCAGGGATCCAGACCTAACCCTTTGTGCCCCTTGGTTTTGCACTAGATTTCTCATTGATGTTATAATCAAGGTGGAGGGCACAGTTGATTGAGAGCAGGAGCCTTGTAGCCTTGTACAAGGTGTTGAGATTGGAATAAGTATTCAGTTTTACAACGGAAGTGTTTCCCATCTTCACCAGTAGCATTTCAGGTTAAGGGCCGGATTTAGAGTTTGGCGGAGGGTCTTCTCCATCAGAAACGTGAAGGATATCCCGTCCGCCGTATTACAAGTTCTATAGACTTTAATGGAATTGTAATACGGCGGACGGGATATCTGTTACATCCATGACGGAGTGGCCCCCTCCTCCAAACCCTAAATCAGACCCTGTAGCTGGAATGGGACTTAACCTGCTCGACCCGGGTTTCACGGATGCTCTTCCATATAATTTCCCCGAATCTGGGGACTTTAACCCAAATGTTTCCCACATGCTTCCTTCCAGTGGTAATTATCTGGTGTCTGGAAGGGCTTTTGGTGGGTCTGGAGAGAGTAGTGTCTTCTCCACTGAGATGAAGGAGTGGGTGGGCCGACTGTCCCCTGGCCCACAGCCCCTGTGTCTTTGCACCTGTGGTTCAACCAGGTCAGATACGTCGCGGAAGTATCTGGTATGGTGCTTCCGGATTTGATAGTTCCAGGTCTAGAAACACCAAACAACTCATAGTTGTGCGGACTGGTATTCCAGCGGAGAGTGACACTCTGTGTAACTCAGAATGAGGGCCTAGAAGTTGCTCTGCAAGGCTCCCAACCTCCTCTTCTGCCACGTAACCTTACAGTCCAAGGTTTCCGCGCTCATTTTATGACCTTGAAATGTTGATAGGAGGTGTGAGAGCTGCTTACTGCACCACTCTTTGAATTCCGGGAGCTATGACAACGTGCACACTCCGCCTCTAGGCACATACAAACAATACAGGGGCATTCGCATGCACCGCACAATTGGGCGCGCACATCCACAAACACACCAGCATCGCACTTCACGGAAGCAGCACCGGCTGCAGTTGTCATGGCAACCACACAGGGACGAGCCCGGATTGTCTTTCGCGCGGAGCGCGGCTGGCGTAGCAGGGGATGACAAGGCAGCCCCCTCCCACCCATATTTATTATTGAAGTGATAGCTTGGCCTATATCATCATTTCTGTTTCTGCGTTTCCGAGTTTTGTCAAGATATAATAACAGGAGTGCGACTGGCTGAGCTTAATTGATGCCGAAATTACAGCCTATTTGCTCCAAGGCTAGAATTTTCCGTGGATGCAAAATGCTTGCATCCTCTTCAACCGTCTCCTCCGATTGGCTGGGGAGAAAAGCAGAGTATACAAGTCAGCACCCAATCCTGGCCCACTTAATAGATGGCCTTCGTTCTAGAGGGAGAGGGGATTGCGAGACAAGTGGCGGGAGGGCGGGGGAGCAGGGCAGTGGACGATGGAGGGATGGAGAGAGTGTGTCGTGAGAATCTAGAGAGCAGTTTAAAGAGAAAGAGAGGACGTGTGGAGAGTGGAGTAATATGAAACACACAGACAAGCGGGCGACGGATGTGAGGCAAAAGAGAGGTAGTACACGGAACGAAAATTGTGCGTTCGCCCGTGTGGGAGAGCGAAGCAAAGTGAGAGGAAGACGACGACAGAGAGAGAGAGAGAGGGAGTACAGGTTAAAAGGGGGGAACAGAGAAGGTCATTAACAAAAATGAAAAGTGGGAGAGAGTCAATTATACACACAGACACACATATATATATATATATATATATATATATATATATATATATATATATATGCAGTGGCGGCCTGATTGCTGCCAAAGCAGTGGTCCCACTGCTTTGGCAGCGGTCTGACAGCCACATTATAACTGTGGCGGTTGCACCACGGTCAGCCCACCAGCACCACCAGTTTCCCTCCATGGGTGGTTCTAATCCACCAGGGCAGCACTGCATGCAGGGCCGCCCTGGGGATTACGACATCCTCCCTGCCAGATTTTCCATGGCGGTTGCACCGCCATGTAAATGCTGGCAGAGATGGGGTGCAGGGGGCCCCATGAGGGCCCCTGCACTGCTAATGCACTTGGCATGGGCATTGCAGGGGCTCCCATGGACAGCCCCGAAAACATGATGGGTGCTGTTGCACCCTTTGCACAGCAACATTGCAGCCGGCTCAATTATGAGCTGGGACTTCAATGTTGTGGGCTGTTCCCCGCTGGGCCAGTGGGCAGAAACATAGTTTCCGCTCCCTGGCCCAGCGGGGAACACATCATGGGGCCCATGGGAAGGCGGCCACACTGGCAGCCTGGCCATGGGAGTTTGGCCAGTAGCCTTTTCCGCTAGCCAAACTCGTAATGACCCCCATAGTGTGCTATATATTAATATATTATACTTAGTATACACAATATATGATGTATAATAATATATATATTTGAGAGGGAGGAGAAAAAGAAAGAAAGGAAAGAGAGAAAGGGAGAGACTGGGGAAGAAAGCGAACAATATAAGGGGACATAGAAAGAAAAGAAGAAATAGTGGGAGTTGAGAGGGGGAGCGAGAGAAATGTGACCCAGAGAGAAAATGGAAGGTAGAGTGAACAGAAGAGAGGGTAAGGGAGAGACACAGAGAGAGGAGCTGCAGAGTGGGATCTGTGAGAGGATAGAGGGTAAACAAGAGAGAGGGTGGAGAAGGGAGTGAGGGAAGATAACACTAATAATACCAACAATAAGGAGAAGTCCTCCAGCATCGTGTGCAGTTGTAACATCTTGGCAATTTAGGGGCAAACTTAAGAGCCCCTGGAGCCACCTTATCGCCGTCACAGCATCATCTTTTTGACTCTAAGGCGGCACTAAAGTGGCTTTTCTGCCACGCCATATTTACAAAGTGGCAAAACGCATGCATCATGCCACTTTGTAACCCTTTGCTTCACGTTATGCCTATGCCAGGCATAATGTATGCAAGGCGAGCGTTCCAGCACTAAGAGGCTCGCAAAAATGGTGCAATTAAATTTAAAAGATTTCACTGTGCCATTTTTGGAGTCATTTTTAACGCTTGCTCAGAGCAGGCGTTAAAATGGCTCTCAGATAGTAACCTATGGGCCTCCTTCCACTTTGCTGAACTAGCGTCAACATTTTTGACGCTAATGTAACAAAATGGCACAATAGCGTTAAAAATGTTGACGCTATTGTGCTAACAACCGCCTTGGTGCACAGTATCAAATATGGCGCAACCATAGTGTTGTTAGGTGCTGGTAGGGGGGGATGCAAGATAGCTGATGCGCCACTTTTTCTTGAATATGGGCCTTATGCTTTGTCAACAGGTTTTGGGGCCAGTACATCTTAGAGAACTTCAGACAGTAATTCTTGTTTATTTTGTGGACACCCAAGCCATTCCCAAGATTATGGAGCACATTCATTTGTCTCGGCAACAATATTTTTGTAGACAATATTTAGTACATGATTTTTATGTTAGACAATATTCTGATTCCAAAACCCAGTGGCTAAGGGGGGAATCTTTTCTATTTATTTTTGTATGTGTTAAGAAATGCCAGTGAACATTATGTCCTGTGTTTTGCAATTATATTTAATAATTTGGTGAATTTTGTAAAGTGTACATGTCCCATTACTATTAATGAGTGTTAGATGTCTAAAGAGAAAGTCTTCTTTGCATGTTCAGGTGTGCCATTACACTTTGATCAATGAGGTGGAATGTTCTATCAGTTATGGACCATTTGCTCCATAGAAATAAGTTGTACAAAGCTGTGTTTTGATTGCTTCTGAACCACACCTAGTTTGCTTTTCCTCCAAAAAAATGCATTTTGCAAGTTGCAGCCCTGGATTCTCAATGATATGTGACAATAAGTTTGTTGTTCCAAGCTTCCTTGAGTGTGCAGCCACTCAGTGAAGGTTTCTTGGTTAGTGTACAGTGGGGGCTAGACAGTGGCGTGACAAAAGACCCAACAGGGCCTGCGGTGGGTGGGGCCCCTGAGCTCTAGGGAGCCCTCTCAACACAGTAAACGGTCCAGAGAGCTCCTGAGTAATTTCGGTGGGGGCCCCTCCATGTACTTTGCAGGTGGGCCCCCTCAAGTTTCTTGACACCACTGGGACTAGAGAGTGTATGCATTCTGGGCCTTTCCCTCATAAGGCTTGTCGACAGTACAGAGGAGCCCCTGGATATAACAAAGTAAGAGAAGTATTCTGAGACAATATTCACCATCAAGGATTTAGACTTTGATACTTATGCATTAATTTGTCGACTCATAATTCCTTGGGACTATGTATTCTAACTTGCACTATTTACTCAACGAAAGGAACAAGAGGAAAACTCTCTTGTACAAACTCTGCTCATATTTTCTTTAAGTCACAATATGGTATTTAGCTGAGGAACTTGTTAAATTATTAACTTGTTAAATTATGAAGTATTCAGTGCACAGATATTATTCACAAATCACAAAGGGTATTGACATAGCACCAAGTAGTGTAGCTAAGAGATTTCCTTGCATATATTACGGATTGCATATATTACAGAGGTTGTATTTGTATTGCAGCTGCAGGAAATTCCAGTTTCTGACATTCTTAAAGAGTCAGACATTTTCATATGCCATATATTATATTAGAGGTAGTGTACAGGAACCTAAAACAATGAAATACTAACAAAGTACCTTCTTGGTTCAGTTATCAACAGCTCTGCCGGGGAGGATGAGCCCAGCTGTAAGAATAGGCAGAATGAATATATCCAGTGTCTCTGTTTTTCTCTCTTTCTTGCGCCACTCCCTTTACCCAGATTCACTGCTGACCCAGGATAGTATCCCTTGTATAGTTGCAAGTGGGAATCAGGGAAGCAAGGAGACTGGCACTGTTCCTGTTAGATCCAGGCTGCCAGGTTAGTGCAAATCTGACACTCCCTGAATACCTTGAATGAGCAGACACCTCATCCACGATCATCTCACAACAGAACATTCATTCTTTGGTTGCCTCAAGGATCGACTTCGGAATTACCATTTTATTAGGAACTCTACAAACGTCAGTTGCTCCACTAAGAAATGTTCTGAGGTTGGTTGCAACTCTGGTAGTGGTGGCTCCTCTGCCGAGCGTCGCCCCCCCCACCCCGCCAGCAGCAACTGCTGCAAATACTTTCACAATGAAAGGATAATAAATTAAGTTTATTATCCTTTCATTGTTAAAGGGGCGGGGAATAGGGGGTGACGAGCAGTGAGGGGAGTGCACTGTGCACTCCCTCAGTGCGCATGTATGTTTGGCCGGCCGCCTCGGGCCGGCCAAACACACATGCGCAGTGTGCTCTCTCCAGCCCAGCACTGTGTTGTCGGGCTGGAGGGAACCTGCACAGGCTCACAGTCTGCCTGGGAGCGCCCTGGCTGGGTGCTCCCAGCGATTCCTAATGCTGCTCTGAGTAGCGTCAGGAATGGCCGCAGGGCAGGCTGGGAGCCAGTGCCTGCCTGCTGTGGACAGGGAATAGGCGGCACGGCTTGCAGGTAATTAAAAAAAAAATGTTTTTAAATATTCCCAAATTACACCCCCCCACCCCTCACCCCCGGTAAACAGCAACTGTCTACAGGTAGACATGACCACATTACACCATTACTTTGGACTCTCCACTGGCTTCCCATTACATCCACAGTCACATTCAAAATATGCTGCCTCTCGCACAGAGCCACTCAATGAAACACTGCTTCCTACCCAGCCCTTCTACTCTTCTGTTATGGTTCAAAGGGCCTTAGAAGTCAGAAAACCCTTGTTCGAGACCCCACTAAATCAGAACAGTTACAGCACAGAAACTCACACTACCCACGGCTGCCACGACAGCCGAAACTCACAGCCTCTGAACCTCATAACGCTGACTCCACACTCAATCCTCTCCAAGAGGCTCAAGGCTCACCTCAGACAATTTACAAATGTAATCACATATTTATTTTTATGGACTCATATTGTAAGCATGAAGTCTGAGTTATATCTATGTTTCGCATTGTTTATTTGAACCTTTCCATCCAAAATGTAATCTTAAAATTGTTAAGCTCTGTTGTAATGCTCCTAATTATAATAATGATTGCACTTTCATAAATGCTAAAGTAGCATAGTGCTAATACAAACATTCTAGTAGTGTAAATCTACATTAGCACAATCACATCTGTACAATCACAATAACTCGTATGCATGACAATTACACATCATCAAAAACTACATTCCCTGATATGGAAGGGCACCGACGGTGATGCTAAGATATCTGCAAACGTCGTTTGCACAGCAACTATTCTGCCTCGAGGTAGGCACGAAAAAAATGAGATTACAGGACACATGGGTGGACCAGGCAAAGAGAAAAATTAGACAAGTATATTGATAGCCTTACATTGATGATCAGATTCCAAGATGTGTAGGAAGATGTATAGAACGTATCAACTATGACAAACCTTTGAAACACCTAAATGTTTCTTTACACCAGCCTCAGTTTCCAGATTCCCCCATGTAAAGAATTGGCCATGGAAAGTGGCGTAACAAAACCTGACTAGGGCCCCCTGCAAAGTACCTGGAGGGGGCCCTCCCTCTTGGACCCAGTCAGGGGCCTGCCGTCCGTTCACAGTGTACTGTGCTGAGGGGCCCCCTTGAGCTCGCGCCCCCCCCCACACCACAGGGGCTGTGGGGGCCTTTGTTACACCACTGGCAAAGGATTCGTTAGATTGCCATGAAGGATTTACTCAGTGCAAAAGTTATGTCATCATTGTGATTGATTACTTCTATATAGGGTAAAAATTAAAATGGATCAGAATTCACCATAGAGATGGTAGTAGAGTTTTTAAAGTGTTTCCACAGAGACAAATTACCAAACCCTCAAATTATAGATAATAGGGGTAAATTTACATTACATAAAATGTGCAACTTTCTGGGAGACGGTGGGATTAGACACAAACGTACCACCTTAAATTTTCCCAACATGAAGGGGTTGGTTTAAAGAATCAACAGAGATGTGGTTAAAGGAGTGCAATTGGCCTGAAGCCTGGATTAAATACTCAACAACATATTAGTGATTTATTATCGTCTTATCACTAAACCCCCACATAGCCACGGGATTTTCACAATTTGAGCTGCTTAAGGAAAGGAAGCATAGGATATATTTATTATTTAATACATTTTTATTATCATATTTAAAATCAGCCAATGTGTCACTTACGTAGAAATTAATAAAGTATCAAAACTCCCTTCATCATTCCCCTGCCACTTTTATGTAGTGCTACATTAACATGAAAGTACTGGTTGTTCTCCGGCTTGCTTGGAACGGAATAGCCATTCCCTGTATCTGGCTTAATTGTTCGCACGCTGGTTGCATTTGTGGTGATCTGAAGCATTCTTGAGCTTTTTTGCAGGTATTAGCAAAATAGTCCCAATGCAGGTATCATATTGCTGACAAGGATCGTTCTGAGCCTCTGATGGAATGCATGATTTGTTCTTACTTTTCAAGATAGTCCACAATCTGTGGTACCACTCGCCTACCTGAGTGCTCAACAGCATGCCCCTGTTTGCAAAAACAGTTTCGGGCCGGATCAGAGGATAAGGTTGATTGGTTCTATGGCCCTCTTTCACTGTCCACATTGGACATTGGGGAACCACACTATCAAAAGGCTCCCAGGATACCAATGGGACCTGTATCTTCATCATCTTTGCTATTGGTCATTAGATTTCCTTTCGACAATCCCTTAGCTTATTATATATCCCCTTGGTTATTTACATTGATAATGGTTGATAGAAAAGAGTAAACTCTTATCATTCAAATTAATGTATTTGGATGCTAAAGGAAATGTGGTTTCATAATAAAACAGGGTAATGGGTTTGGTCCTATGAAATTCTAAGTAAATTACTCCTGGTTTGGTGCACTTTCTGCAAATAAAATTGCCACAGTTTATAAGGAAAGTGGCGTGGTAAGGAAACCAGCACAAACAAAATCACACTGTCCATTACTGACAGCAAACACAAAAGATCACAACTAAAGCACACACAAAAGTACATTTTCAGGAAAGCATATAGAAAAAATGGTAAAGCATAATAATGGCACAGACTGGAGCAAGTTTTGTTGGGGCTTTCAATTTTGATGCATGAACCAGAAAGTCCCCGTATCCAACAGTTAAGCTTATTTATGCAGCCTTATATGTTTACTGAATGAGTATGATCTAGCACATGACTTCACAGATGCCATCACAAATTGCACTATCTGCAGTCTTTACTCAGAGAGAGTTTTCTTCAGATCTCCTCTCCCGTGCCACACATCTCTATCCAGTTACTTCACGGTGTGCAAGGTGACATAGTGAAAGGGAGAGTTTGAGTTCAATTGTTGACATTAGAGGCCTTCTTTGAAAACTCCTGGTCTGGTTCTTTAGATTCTGCCCTGCTCTTCTCCAAGTTATACACAAGGCCACTGTAATTGCGCGGGAGGGGAGGACTCAGTTGGCTAAATTATGAAGCAATAAAATAAACTATGCATCCTAATGCGGCACACATGTTCAAAGTATTTTTCATAATGTTGTAATTTTTCAACATTAACACTGTCTGGGTAGAGGTTTCACTTTATTAGTATCAGTTTAGAATCGAAAAACAGTAAGGAGCAACTGAAAGATGACCAGTCAACCTCTGCATAGGGCCTTCCGCTGGGAGGCAAGATGGGTCACTGATTTGAGTAACTATTCATCTGTTTGGGCTAGGAATATTTTTTGTTAAAATCTGCAGATTACGTAGGAGATGATGGATGATACATAGTTTTCGGGAAACACTACGGATGCAGAATCACATAATTCCAGTGGCACTGGCTCAACTCAGTCCATTCACTGGTGACATTCATCTGAATGTACACTGGAATAGTCCGATTTTCAGGACTTTTCTGAAAAGGCAGTATTTTCCGTTGTTCTCGGACCCTTGGTTTCATTAAGTTTCACAGTCTAGGTCCCTGGACTTCCAGAGACCTGCCACGGTGCTCAGTCTGAGATCAGGCTAGCTGTGGCAGATTGCACCGTCTTCCAGTACATGTGGCTGTGCAAGCACCTTGAGCCTGTGTCTCAGTGAGCTTTAGAGCATGTTACACTTACATTTGTACCCTCGTCTGGCATCTACTTGGACCCTTTGGTGTTCCGTGAAGCAAGGTTCAGACATTGCAGCTGCTGGGTTCTGGGGTCTTTGAAACCTGTCAATGAGTTTCTTGTTGTACATGATGAGAGATTAGACTATATAGGTCATCACAAGGGCTCTAGTAGGCTTGACCTGCCAGTCACTTCAGAGCCGCAGAAGAATTCTTCGGAGTATGGAAAATCGGACTGAGGGGGGAAAGACCCTTAAACCCTATACACCAGAAGATCAAATGTTGTTACATTAAGAGGATGAGACTCACTGCTCTGCCCAAACGTTACACATGCACACACTGGATGAGTGTCTGGATATATGGGTGGTACTGTTGCCTTTAAACCCACTGACATAGTTTATAAATTTGCATTAGAAACAGAGCCCAGGAGTCCACCCTTCGTGACATAGTCCTGCAAACGTGACATCTTTCAGGTTTGCAACAGAAACTTAACATCGACTCACACAAAGTTTTTTTCCATATAATTTGCAAGGCTTTCTTCCTGAACATAGCTTATTACTTCTGCTGGAACGGATACTTGTCATACGTTCAGACGTTGGTAGTAAATTGTGTGGGTTTTGTAGCTATGTAATATTACACTTAATAATTAAAACTCTTCTATAAACACAACAATGCTGGGATGCTGGCAGTACCTTGTTGACTGTTCTACAGGTATGTTTGTACGATAAGGTTATGTCAGTGGAAGGATGTAACACCTTCTGCCTGGGTCTAACTGCACTGCATGTGGGATAAAGTGCCGGCACCTTTTTTGATGAACGCACTCCCTGGATGCAGTGTATGCACTTGGTAAACATAGTGCATTTCTATAGTATATCAACCAGGTACAAAACGATGGTCAGAAACCATCAGTTTTGTACTTTTTCTACTATATATACTTGGCACACACACGGCGCATGGCCTGCAGAAAGCACTGTGTCCATGAATCATATAAACCAAAGGCAAACGCAAAGACAAACCACAAACCACAAACCCAACGCAAAGCATTCAGATACTTTTAATGATACAGTTAACACAACTCTAAGCAGTTGGCCACAGGCATTGCGTGCTATTTGTACAATGTACGGGTGCAAGCAGGGGAGATCTCCTGTGGAAGCCACTTTGTCAGTGACTGAACTGGGACTTGAAGCTGGGAGGTGCCCTTTAATAAAGCAATCAGAAGGAGGAAAACGTCAGTGGCAGGAAAAAACTTCTTAAGGAGTTGAAAACAACAACAACACACCAGTAAAACCACAAGCAATATGGTTACAGGACTATGGTGCAAAATCTAAGTAACGAGAAAAAAATCTGAGGTAAGGTGTAGAAAATAGGAAGAGAAAATGTCCAGAAGGGTATTTTTATAGGGTTTAAACACCAATCAGTGCCCTGTAGGAAAACCGGAGCTACAGTAAGTAATTCCTCCATTTTACTTTGGGCTAATCGTGCCAAAGCCCTTGAAATAGCAGCTAACAGGGTTCTGGCTAAAGACTATGAATTTTCATCCTATCAAAGAGCTGCAACATCCTACTCCTTTCCTAACTCCTCAACAGAACACAGAGAGGCTGCCCAAACACCCACCCAACAAGCACCAGAAAACGACAACCAGCACCACCGCAGAAAGAGTGGAGATCAGCATTGCCGCTATACAAGGCGGCAGCACTCAAGGCTTTGGCGGCCATCTGCTGGTATGTGTCTCTGTGAGTGCCCTTTACATTATACCCTTTCTCCTGATCTCCAGGTTTGTCAGGGTGAAGTTGAAAAAATCTTTGTACCAGGATCGGGGAATGAACTGCTGAAGCTTGCTCCCAACTTTTATCACTAGTAGGGTAGGTCTTCCATCACACAACAAATGGCAGTTTCTCATGATCATACAGAGAATCATAGATGTCTGAAACCTCTAACTCAGGAACTCCTTGAATTAAAATCGGAGGCGGAGGAGGCCTGGCATGAGAAAAATTATCAAGAACAAAAGGGTTCAACAGAGAAACATGAAACATTGGATGTACCTTCCATGTGGGTGGCAACTGAAGGTGAACAGCAACTTCGTTAACAATCTTAACAACAGAGTAGGGACCAGGAGCATGGACCAAAGTTAGAATGCCTACTCTGAAGTGGTAAAAAATGGGGAGAAAGCCAGACATTATCTACCACAGAATAGGCAGGAGCACAATCTCATTGTTAGTATGCCTTTTCCTTCAGCCTTTCCTTAGCTACGAATAAACTGTCTTTAACCTTGTCCCACACTCAAACTAAGGGCCGTATTTATACTTTTTTAGTGCCACGTTTGCATCATTTGTGACGCAAAAAGGGCACAAACTTGCAAAATACAAATGTATTTTGTATGTTTGCGCTATTTTTGCATCAAAAAGAGGCGCAAATGCGGCGCTAAAAAAAGTATAAATATGGGCATAAGTACTATATAAATTCTGAAGCTAGTGCTAGAATCGGTGGGAATTACTTCTTGCTTGATTTTAGAGTGAAACCCCTGTAAACAAAAAAAATGAAAGTGAAACTCCTGCGGCAATGTGTGTGTTATTGTTGTAAGCAAATTGCACATAAGGCAACAAAGAAGCCGAGTTATACACATCATTAAAATAACATTGTAGGAACTGTTCCAGGGTTAGTTTAGTGTGTTTAGTTTACCCAGTGGTCTGAGGGTGAAATCCAAAAAACAATGATCTGGAGATTCCGAGGGTTGAGCTATAATGAGGGTCTCTGTCGGAAACACTACAGATGGTATTCTGTGTAAACGAGATCAGTGTCAGCACTTGATACAGCATCTGTGCTCCTACCCTTTTATACAGGTCTCTGTGAGCATCTCCGGCAGGTGCGCTTAACACATTTTGCCAGCATAGGAAAAATGTGCAGCCTTTTAGCTTTGCAAATGCTTATATAGTTTTTGTCATGGTTTTTGTAAACCTGTGTTGTTGGGGATCTGCAGGGCCCTCAACAATTGTAAAGAAAAACATTGGCTAAAAACAAAATATATATTTTGCTCACAAAAAACACTAACTTTCATAGTTTGTGGCACTGAAGGGGGCTACTTTGTGTGTGTGTGTGTTGCATTGAACATCAACCATCCAAGAATTGTTGCTTTGTGCTTTTTTACAACTTTGTTTTT
This sequence comes from Pleurodeles waltl, assembly GCF_031143425.1. Taxonomy (NCBI): domain Eukaryota; kingdom Metazoa; phylum Chordata; class Amphibia; order Caudata; family Salamandridae; genus Pleurodeles; species Pleurodeles waltl. Next base: position 629,317,149 of record NC_090451.1, on the reverse strand, counting down.
TATCATATAGTGTATTTAGACTTTTGAAGGCTTTGATAGATGAAATCTTGAGACCATTCCTCTGCTGAAATTTTGCTTCAGAAAAATGACAAAGAGCCTGATTTAGAGTTTGGTGGGTGGAGTATGTGCCGATGCTATGGCGGGGTACTTTCTCACCTGCCAAAATTAGAGATGTCCGCCGGCACAGCAGACATCTCTGGCATTCCAGAAAACATCCCTCATGGCGCTTCTTGTAAAAGCATTGAAAGGTTGACAGATGGCTCCATCAACATGACAGAGGCGTTCGTCAAACTTTCAACATTTCTTTTATTTCAAAAAAACAAATCCCAAAGAGGGATATTATTTATGAAAATGTAAAAAACAAAAAAAACAATGAACCCTTCACTGTAGGAGTTTTGAATATTAGCCCATGGAGTGGGGGTTGTTTTGCAGTTTCTATTCCTCGTACCGCCAGGCACGGACATTGAAAACTTGCCATTTGTTCACCCTCTCTAAAAAAGGTGGGCAGACAAATGCCAAAATCTCTGACTGCTCTTGCTCTGTCAGAGGTGTTTTCAGTGGCAGAGAGGGAGTAGTCTCCACCCTTGTCATGATGAAGGTGTGCCAGACTATAAGTAAGGCAGACAGATCCTCACTTTGGTGGAGAGGGTACTACATTGCTGTTGCGACAGAGTACCCGCTCCCCCAAACTCTACAGCAGGCCAACAGTTAAAAGATATTTTTCTTTATACGGCCTGACCTATAGCTGCTATTCCACATTGTGTCAGATTCCCTTTTTCCGAGGTACAGCTGACACACTTTTTCCAATCCTTTCTAAGGCTTGGCTGCAAACTCGGATGCAAAACATAACAAATATATGGAGTAGACTTTGGTTGAGCCATTACTTATGATTGGAAAACTTGGTTGTCTATCTCAGTTGTCAGCTCTGGATTCATGGCTTTCCTCCCTGTTCTTGTTTGTGTCCTCAACGCTATGCCTCCTTTTTCTGGTGTTTGTCCCACCCAGAAGCATTTCAGACTTACAGTGTTATGACTGGTCGCATCCTTTCATAGCACACCTAAAGGAGTTTTTTTATTATTTGTTTTTGGGCATGTGTTTCCTTCCTATCTTCCCCTTCACCCCTTAGAAATATTTCAGCCATTTAAATTTGAGACCTATTGGTTTTCAAACGCTAGCTACTTTCTCTAGGCAATTTACTATGAGAGTACTTTCACACATCATTATATTAGCATCAACGAATTTCGATACAGGTCATCCTGATGTGTTTAGCCAGGGTTGGTGAGAAGTGTGTGTAGAGCAGAAGGACTGCAGCTGATATGACATGATTGGGGAAATAAGTAAGAAGCAGCTGGTCAGCACATCGTGGGAACTCAGAATTTGAATTTGGATGGTTGGGTGTACTATTTGGTTTAGCTGCAGAGGAAGGTCATCGTCACTATATTGAATTCACTTGAAAATTGTCCTAATGTCATGTTACGTCATGTCATTTTATGTAATTCCATCTTTTGTAGACTACATCAAGACATGTCAGCCACGGACTCAAAGGGCTCTCACCATCTTACCTAATGGTAAAAATATGACGTTCGTTTTAAGCAGCAGGAAGGCCGAATTAAAACTATTGAACAATATTGCTTCTTCATAACATGTACATGATCACAGCGAAATGAAAAAAACAAGACTGGAAACTAACTTCATCGTCTGGGATGTGCCAAAAATAAATGGACTGAAAGAAATAGGTCGCAGAAAAATATAAAAGGAGAAATGCAAAAAAAGTTCCACATTTCAGTTCTTGCAGCTGTTCGCCTTACATAAGACTTGCCACTACCTGAATGTGACTAATTATTATGGAGGAGAGTGGTATTTTTACTTCTGTGGTGAACTTGTGATAGAGTTTTTCGTCACTCTCCGTCATTCCTAAAACAAATGGAGGCACATATTTTTAAGCATAATACCCTCTTCTAGACGAATGGTTCCCAACCCCTGGTCTGGGGACCCCTGGGGGTCTGTGAAGCCTCCTCAGGGGGTCCACGACTGCTTAGAAAATTAAATAACATTAACAGATTATGTCCCCAGCTTTCAGTATTGACTCGGTTAGGGGTCCTGAGGTTGTAATAATGATAAAGTGGGGGTCAGCAGAAGCCAAAAGTTGGGGAACCACTGTTCTAGACTATTCTCTGGCCCAGTTGAGTTAATAAACAGTTTTTATCGCCAACCAACATTTGTGGCAGGGTGGTCTTGTCTTTCCCAGCCTTTGATCCACATGAGGCTGCCCTTTTCCACTCTCACGCTCTAGTCTTTGCTCCTTGAAAGATGAGGCCACAGCAGAGAAGAGAGAGGTGGTAAATGAGGGTGCTGCCTCCGGCAGCCAGCCCTGCCTTCCAGAACAGGCAATGCATTCCCTGATCCTATTGGGAGGGGACGAGAAGCCGCCCTCGACCACCACCACACACACACCCTGCCAGACGAGGTGCTTTAACGCTGAATGGAAAATTAGTGATGAATAATGAGGCGAGAAGAGCTGATTATATATTTTTGGTGGGTTTACATACGTACAAAAGGCAGAAAAGTGGATTAGAAAAGGTCTGGTCAGGGAATGTAAGGATGGGCACAATGGCGGCCCCGCTAAGAGCCGTGGGTTTGCCTTGCTGAGAGCAGGGAAGCCCTCTTATCGCCGGCTTCAGAAAGCGGCGGCAGAAGTGTGCAGGTGTAAAGGACGGGAGAAAGCCAAGGGAGCAGGAGGGAGGGCCCGGGGTAGAGAGTGGGACTGGGAAACTGGCTTCGGGCTGCGGGCGTCGCCTCCTCCGCTCGCGCCGGATTGAGAGTTTATTCACGTGCTAATCAAAGTGACATGATTGCGGAGCCCCGACCGAAGCCATTGAGCAGCCGAACTGAAGGCGGGGTCAGGAGGTCAGCCAAGTTCACAGGAACTGGGCCTTTGTCATGGAAATACCGCAGACCTGTCAGGCGGGTAGGCAGGCGCAGGCCCAGAAATCAGACCCAAGTGCCCCAAAAGGAAACCGTGGAAATATGGAGGATACAAAACTCCTCCCGGACGAACCTTCTCTTTTTTGAGCCAAAAACCTGCACCACCACCAGAGGTGTACTGGCCGCTGATATAAAAGAAACAAGGCACGCCGCAGTTTACACAGTTTAAGCAGCCAATAAGTGCGGTGTTAGGTTATGCCACTGTATTTTATGTTATTGTGTATTACGTTATGTTGTTAGGTTAGTATAGGTGTGGTTAGGTTATCAAAGGCAAGCTTAGGTTAGCATAGGTTACTTTAGGTCAGCTTCGTTAGGTTAGCATAGGTGAGGCAAGGTTAGGTTAGCATGGGTTACTTTAGGTTATCATAGGTTAGGTTACGTTAGCATAGGTGAGGCAAGGTTAGGTTAACATAAGTGAGGTTATGTTACGTTGGTATAGTTAAGGTTAGATTATGAAATTATGGTTTAGTATAGGTGAGGCTAGGTTAGGATGGGCTAGGTTACGTTACGTAGGGAAAAATTAGGTTGGATTAGGCCATGTCAGTTGAGGCTGGGTTAATGAAATCCTGGAGCCTCCAGGCAGTCCTCTGATGGCATTATTCGAGTTTTTACAGCACTATGTTACTTCTACAATGTGTCACAGACAAAGATAACCACATTATTTTCAAACTCGGTTTTCAACGTATTACGGGCACAGTTTTATTTCTTACACATGCTACTTTGATGATGCCTTCGCAATATTCTATAAGTATGTTTATTTGGGCCTACTGGGAGCTGACTGAACATATGTAGCTAATGGTACATGACAGAGGTACCTAATTTCTGTGGCCCTGTATGAAGGAGGGTTCTGTGTGGGAATAGGATGGGGTTCATCCACTCTTCTTTGGTTCACACTCACGTGCATTGGTGACGGAGGCGCGCGAGCGATGCCCGTGGCATTACTGCTGGCACAGCGCCCACAGTAGACGTTTCCGCTAATCTCATAAAGATGGTTACAGTGGCAGATTTTCTTTTTCTTCTCTTCTGTTCTCCACCCCCACCCTGTGTTGGCTTCTATTGGTAGCCAGCCGGGGTAGCCATGGCAACCAAGTCAGCCTGTGCAACTTTGATTCCTGTCACTTCATTCAAGTCGGGAGGGCGAAAGGAGGAGAAAAGCTATTTGTAAAAGAAAAAAACACATGGTTTCTAACAACGTTTGTATTATTTATGAAACCGCTTATTAGCGAAAATCCGGTAACGGAGAACTGCTAAGGCGACCTCCTTGGTGGCTACAGAAGCATATTCCTTTAGATAGACATGCCAGAGTCAGGGTGACACAGCACATCACTCCACAGGAATCCAGGCCCTGGCATTGTCATTCTCTCATTGGAATCAACATGGTCTTTGCTATGGCAAATATTATCCAAGGCCTTCTATACCACTATATGCCAAAGCGGTGGAAATACGGCTCCATTTACCTTCTAGAGTTTTCTCACAAACCTCTCAACCAGGGAACCGTGGATCTAACAGTGGGTGAATGAAAATGTAAGTGACTCTCGGACAGACTACTGTCTGATGAGGGCTCACAGAGAGGCCCTTTACATATATGTACATATTTTTTATTTATTTTTTTGGGGGGAAAACATGAGGCTGCCGGGAAAGCTAACGCTGACTCTAGGTCGGACATAAAAATGTCACTGTGGGCACATTCTTGACCAGAGACATTAGCAAAACTTGTGTGTTTTTGTGGGTTTATGCCTTTGACACCAAATGCCAACTCCTCAATAGGAGGATGGAAATAAAAACTCTGATGTACAGACTGATTCAAGATAGATGGTTATGTTTATTTAATTGTTGTGCATAGAGCTGTCTTGACCCCTTCCAGTCACTTTGCAACTTTAGTTGTTTGGTGTGCCCCACATTTATAACACAACTAAGTCCAATCGAGCCATTTCTTTACCAACTTAGGGTCCGACTCACGAAGACATTCGTTCTTGTAGGTGGTTTCCTCTTACAATGTCCTATCTGCTTTTAAAGATAATATTAATGGCTAAATTACTAAATTAAGACCGGAGACTAGTGTTTTGATTCAAACATTTGCACTTGACCTAAAACAAGTTATTTTATTCACATTTCTTCATCCTCATGTGCCTGAATTAAAATAAGTGCAACTGCAAAATGAGCAATTCTGTGTAATGTAAAAATATAGCGGTACAACTGCTACCTAAAGTTGTCCCACTCAAACTGTCCCACATCCGCCTCACATAGTTTGATCTAAATCGGATTCCTCATTAAATACCAATCATTTTGCATCAGCTTATGTTCCAGGTACTTTGCCACTTTACAAAGTTTCTATGTACCGATCCCCAAAGAGTCTTGGGGTCAGGCCCATATTATATCCCTTAACCAAACTAAATTCCTGCAGAGCAATCCAAGGAGCATGGTTTCTTATTTCAGCACAAGACGGTACAACCTCAAAAATTTGTAGCTGGGTCAAATTACTATGGGTCTGTAGTCAGGTGACATTAGGTAACATCTCCACTATCAATGTTGAGTGAAGCTAGTCAACTTCTCCTGATTTGGTTGAAAGCCTCGGCCTTACTATGCTGATGATATCCTGCAGCAGAGTGAAGCACCCGTGTAACATCCTCAGCAGGAACTCATTACAGTCTGCGCCTCTGCACAATCACCATGAAAGAAGTATACAGCAAGGTGGGAGTAGAGAGTGTGGAATATGTGGGTGACTAAGGAGTGATACTGGTAGTGCAAATGGGGTGCAGGACTCGGCTCTGGGACAAGCCAGGAGGCCTTGAAGCAAGATGGGTCAGGGTGCAGTTTGTGGTCGAGCCATCCAGCAAGGGATCTTTAGCTTCAGAACCACAATACACACTTAGACATTCTCCAAGCATCTGCAATGCAGGTCTATACCATAGACCTTTACGTGGATATCATTTGATTATGTAAACAGCTCTGCACAAATTGCCACAACACAATTTTTCCAAAATCTACAAGGACCCAAACTTATAAGAAGAGTGATACCTTTCAATAAATACTTTTACATTAAAAAACAAATTTATTATAAACTCAGATCCCAAAGGACACAGGTAAAACATTCCAAAAATTGTGCCAACCATAGGGTGAGATTTACAAGCCAACATTAAACCTTCCAAGTATTCTGCTAACGCTGTATTGCATTTCCATGAATCCAGTGCACTATCCCCTCAACACATTAACCACTAACGTCAGACTCACTGCATACCAGTAAGTAATTCAGTAAAAGGTATGCTCGGACCTACAGGACACCAGTAAATCATTACATGAGCACCACTACATTTTGGCTCAGATGTACACAACAGCAAAACCACCCCCAACCACCTTTGACTATTAAGTTGGGACAGAACTACACAATAAGTGACTGAACTATTCTCTAACCATCTCCAGTGCTGCACAATACAACATACCTATCCACAGAAATCACTAAGAAATTTAATACAAGCAAATTGGGAAAATAACATTTTCTAGCATCCCCAAGAACAAAGATTCACAGGATGCCAGCAAACTATTTCACCAAAACATTTAACAGAAGGCTCACATCTACAGGATTCGAGAATGTATAGACTTAGATGTACATAAGACTGACAAGCCATATAAAAGACATAATTAACCGAATGGAAGAAGGACATGACTGAATGGGCGAATGCAGAGGTGTGCCATATGTGTAGGACCTATGGGGACATTAAACTTGCTGATGATTTGAGGGCTTGGGCGGCCATACTGGCTGATCTGTTGGACCCATTTAAGGCTAGCCCAACAGGAGCCCAGGGGACAGTGAGGAAAGTCCTTATGGAGGGGCGGGGGCTTAGACACCTTGGTGAGTGGGGTAGGTTGATCTGGAAAGGACGGTTGTGGCAATTCAACAAGATTAAACTCTCAGGGTGCTGATGGATTGTTTTGAATACAAGATGTAGGGAAGCAGGGTGGGTCCACACTTGTTGCTAGTTGTCTATATCATGCATAATGTCGGTCACCATGCTGATCTGTGTTATAGCATTGTCTTGATAATGTACTAATGCCAATAAAAACCTATACATTAAAAAAGACACTATTGACCATAGACTCACATGCAAGAACACAAGTAATCCTTTCCATAAAAAAAACGTTAAGCTTAGAATCACACCTTAGTATCACCATAGGACATAACACCATCTTTAAGTATGCAGCAAGATTGAAAAGACACCCGCACAAAAGTTCACAACCAACCAACCAACGTCAGCACAAGAGTCTAGAAACCTCTTTGTCTAACTGATGTCCTGTAGGTCAGAGCAGGCTCACACCGCAGGACACCAATTAGACAACACTGTGAAGTATATACACAGAGCAAAGATTCTGCTCACTCACTTACCTATAGACTCAGATCTGCAGGGTACCAATACACCTCCCATGCTCAATTTACCAAACACTCCACAAACACGGTTAACTGTAGACCAACATCCAGGGGACTCATTACCCATTCAAAAACACTGATTACTCAATTCAGATTCGTACCACACCTCCAAACAACTCCAAAGCACTTCTAACTATAGTTGCACACCCCCATGTCAACAGAACAATACTCCACCATCTTTAACTTAACACTCACACACACAGGACACAACTAGATAATTGCATGAATGTTGTAACAATAGGCTGAACCTCCATGGCAACTGTTAACAATTCCAGAAGCGGCTTTAGCTGATAAAGGTATATCCCAGTACATCATTCAACTAATTATGTGACGACTGGACACCAATACACCATTCTATGAACATCACTGCCTATCGACTCAAATCCACAGGACACCAACAAAGCTTTCCACAAGCCTCTTTTGCTGCAGTGGCAGTTCCACCAGATACCCCAGAACTAATCTCCAGGCATCTCCTGAGCAGATGGCATCAATGGCCAAGGAAATGTTACATGCAGATTAACATAAAACCGAAAACTAATTTGATGATATCCTAAGGGGGCAAAGTTACTGGATGTTAGTTAACCATTTTACTAACATATATAACCAAAGACCACCTGTAAATCATTCCACAAATGATCTTAACTAAAAACTAAGAACCTCAGCATGTTGGGAAATCTTTCTGCTAACACATTTACCTATTAACTGGGAACCAAGGATGGAGAAAACTATGACACCTTTACTTATGGACTTGAAGCCACTGGAGTCTAGTAACACATTGAATGCCACCGATAACTAAAGATTCACATTATGTACTGGCTACCACTAAACCTTCCCACAAATGGTATACCACTCTACCAACACTTTCAATCACAGACACATTGTTTAATGAACAACAGAAAGTGGTAAATCGTTCCATAAATACGGTTAATTAGTGATTTGCTCACCATTCAATTACACCCTTATTCAGAGACAAAAAGCTACAGAACAATAGTAAATCATGACATTGGCACCTTTCGTAATAGGCTGACGTGTATCAAAGGCAGAGTACCAGAAAGACCCGCGAAGTCCCATTCGTCCGCACGCTTAATGCTGTTGATTCACTCCTTCCTGGTTCACCGAGCCAGGAGTGAAGCATTCCTTTAACACTTAAAGCTCACAGACAGGCACAAACCTCTCTATAGGCGCCACTTTCTAAGAGAAAAGACGTAGAACAACCGCCTAGTTATTTTTTCCTTAATTGTCTGTGGGATTAAATATGTAGCCTTACTTTTGTGGTCCCCGCCATGTGTTCTTTTCTAGAAAAGGCATAAAGAACGTGCTAGAAGACCAGCGTCCACCGACAGAAATTAAACTGAACCATAAGTGGGGTGTTCTGAAAAGGAAAAAGAAACAAATCACACTTAAAAAATGACACCCGGACAATGGCACCCTGTTTTCCCATCTCTCTTTTCGTGGCCTAAAGATGAGAGAGTTGCCAAGGCCCATTCACGCACCACGATTCTGAGAGGAGAGATTATCCCGAAGAGAAGGGGTCTGGGAAACAAGCCTGACGCTGATTAAGTGAGAGGGGAGCCTGGGCCGAGGAGTCACACTTAGCTTGAGGAGTCCGCCTTTGTTCAGGCCACTCATAGCTATCAATAATGCAAGACCTGACCAACCCTCATCCTCCCGTTTTTCATTCATCGAAAAGGCGGTTTCACTCGTCACTAACAGGCAGAATGCTTACTGCAGGAGCAGCCCCAATGCAAGGTTCCCTCAAACAGCCAAAAAGGTACTGCATCGAAAATAACAGCACAAGATTCCTTCACCAGCAGAACAGGTATAGCTAGGACCACTGGAATTATGCGGCACGGGAGGACCAAATATGCAGCAGAGTTGACTAGTTATGCACCAAGAAGAGGCAAATTGTGTGGTGTAATGCGGCATATGTTACTACACTACTTTGACATTTTTACATAAGGTAACACTGTCGGGGAAAATATTTAACCTTATTAGTACCAATTTCAACACCAAACATAGCAATAAGCAACTGAGAGAGGACAAGTCAACCGTTCCAAAGGGCCTTCCACTGCGCAGGAACACGTCACCAATTTTTTAAATAAGTTTTGATCCATTTGAGATAGAAACAATTTTTTGCTAAAATCTGTAGATTATGCAGTAGGTTATGGATTATGTGGTAAATGCACCAAAGTCTTAATTATGCAGAAAATTGTGCAGACGCAGAATCACATAATTCCGTTGACCTGGTTGTAGCACATGCATAAAGCATGTAAACACATATGCACTAATAGCCACAGCTTAGACAGTATTAATAAATCATTGTTATTTTTTTGGCAGTTATGTATTACACAACCTGCAATTGGTTAGGCATTGTAGTGCTTTCAGTAGTCTGGGGTTGACTTCAATGCACTTTAGATGTTGCTGTCACTTGCTGGAGTCTGATGATCCCAGTTGATGTAGTGAATGAAAATGTGTCTCTGTGGGGTGAGTGCGTTAGCTATAATTAGACGGGAGGTTGGTGGGTGATATCTGAACAGACCTGGATGCGGCTCAGATAGGGCCCTGAGCGGAACCAAAGTTAGCACCGACTTCCACCTACCATCTTTAATTGTCAAACGTTTAGAAAAATGTGAGAGGTATGGAGAAGGCAATGGTGGGCGAGAGCCAGGAGAAACAAAACACACAACATGCAACTGTGCGCGGGAGCCAGCAGCTTTCAGAAACAGTGGCCAATATGCTTCTCTGTAGAGCAGTGGATCCCAAACCTTTTAGAACCATGACCCACTTTTTACAACAACAAACTTTCATGACCCACCTACGTTTAATGTACATGAGAAGAAGCGATTTTTGAATGTAACTTAAGCATTGTGTGGTAGCACATTGTCATTTCCAGACAGCACATTTTCATTGAAATGGCCACTAAATTTGCACAGACATACATTTTTACTGATACAACTATATAACACACAGATGATAATGTTTGGAAGTCGGGTTTCTTTGAATATTTATAGTATGTGCATCACCAAGTAAGTCTCTTGATTTGTTTTGATTGATTAAAATCTCAGTATCCAGCTCACTTCAAAATTACAAATAAAGTGCTTCATTTTTGCTTTCCTAACTCCTGGATGCATTCAGTTTATTAAAAAGTACTTACATTTTGTTGTGTATTGCAAAAAACAACATCCTACTATGTCACATAATTCACTTTAAAAATTCCTACTACTTTGCAGTCAGTGTAAGAAAAGTAAACACCCATCCCCATGTTAAAAGAATAAATCAGCCTGATATTTGACCTCAGGGGTGTTTGGGGTGTTACATCCTGGTAATAAACGTATTATCAAGTTGGGTACAGGTGCTTTCAGTTGGGTATGGTGAGGTGTCTGCCGGATTTCACCTGGGATTTGTGTATACACACACAAACATGTGCATTCTTTCTCTCCTCTCTGTTTTAAAGGTCTTAAAAATATTGCTTATTTTGCAAATTGTTGTGTTTTAAATACCCTTCACAGTCCACACCCATCTCCCTCTTCCTGCCTTCTGGTACTTAAGCCCCCCTCATAACCTGATTCTCATATAATATATTTTATTATGATATGCCAGCATGATTGTTGGGAAATCTGAAGCTAACACCCCCCCCATCCTACTAACTACTAAGACTTACATGTTTGCCCGCTCTCTTTGGATCTCTGGCAAATGTGACCCACCACATATCTGGTGGGTGGGCAGTTTGGAAAACGCTGCTTTAGAGGCAGGTCACAGGAAGAGTGTGTTGAGGCAGCCCCTGCGCATGTCTGAAGATGAGCGCCCTGGGCATAGACCCAGCTTTCCAATGGCAAAGGCTGCTCCTGTGTCCGATTCCGGTACAATTCACATAGGGTTTCTTCTCCATTAGCAGACATGCCTATTGCTCACTGCATTTGGAATTAATTGCATCTTTGGCTGTGCTGAATGTATGTACACTCTATCAAATGGTGTTGTGTACGTATTCTGTTTTGGATGTGCATGTACAGTTTCCTGTCTGATGTACTCCATTAAACGTTTTGCCTGACACACAATGAGTTAGTAGAGATGCTTTTTTGACCCATATATATATATATATATATATATATATATATATATATATATATATATATATATAATCAACAGGCATGCATAAAAGTTTCACCAAGAAACACCAGTTAAAGAATAGGCAACAGCAGTGCAAATGTCACTCACAGACAGAAATACACCCACACGTGTGCAGCGGCACATGCAGCAGCACTGCAACCTTCACTCACACCAAATAATTACAAAAGGGGCAGCAGCAGTTCTGACACAGTACGGCCTCCTTCACACGCACAGGTTAGGCGCAGCACAGCCATCAGCAATGGAAGCTGTTCTGGTACAACAAACAGGCGCTGCATGGGCAGCACCAGTGCAGCACTCATCAGACTCCCCAAGAAGGTGCAATACAGGCAGCAGAAGTGCAAGCCTCCCTCGCATGCAGAGCTGGTACATGTAGAGCACATGTATATGGCCTCCTTCATTCATACAGATTAGATGCAGCACATGCAGCGGCAATGGAAGCTGTTCTTGTACAGTGAACAGGTGCTGCATTGTAGCATTCATAATATGCACGAGCAGTTGCAATACAAGAAGCAGTGCAAGCTTCCCTCACATGCAGAGGTGGTAGTGTTGGATCCTTCATACAGAAATATTAGGCACACTATAGGCAGCAACAGAGAAAGATGTACTTCTAGCCAGTAGTGGTGCAACATCCATCACACTCACCAGGCGGGTGCAATGCAAGCAGCAGCAATGGAGGCTTCTCTTGCATTCAGAGTGGACACAGTTTTGCCTCCTCTACACAGACTGCAGTAATTAACACTGCCCTTGCAGAGGGAATGGTTCAGCATGGGCAGTAGCAATGTAACATCCATCATGCTCACCCAAGAGCAAAATAGAGTCAGCAGCAGCGCAAGCATTCCTTACATGTAGAGAATAGCCTCCTTCACACATACAGAAAAGGCACTGTGCAGGCAGGAGCAGCGGAAGATGCATTTGTGCAGTGAACAAGCATGGGCAACAGCAGTGCAACATCCCTCACCTTCACCAAGCAGGTGCAGTACGACCAGCAGCAGTGGAAGGTTTCCCCGCACATGCAGTGGGTGCACAATGGACTCCTTCATACACACAGATTGGGTACAGCACAGGCAGCAGTGATGGAATCTGTATTTATTCAGAAAACAGGTGCTACGTGGACAGAAGCAACTTCACATCCACCTCACTCAACAAGCGGGTTAAATTCAGGTAGCAGCACTGCAAGCATCCCGCACATGTAGAGCTGGTAAAATGCGCCCTCCTTCATACATACTGATTAGGAACATCACATGTGGCAGCATAGACGGTGTGCATGCACAGTGAACAGGTGCTTTCTGGGGAGTAACGGTGCAGCATCATTCAGACTCACAAGTTGGTTTAATATCAATCAGTCAATCATTACTTCTATAGTGCGGATAATCACCCGTAGGGTCTCAAGGTGCGGTTTCGGGCAGGCTGCTTCATCGAATAGCCAGGTCTCGAGGTCCTTCCTGAACTGCTTCAGTGATGCGGTCTGCCTGAGTTTGAGAGGTAGCGTGTTCCATGTTCGGGCTGTGAGGTAGGAGAAGGATCTTCCTCCTGCTGTGCTTTTATGGATCCTGGGAATGGCTGCAGGGGCGAGCTGGGAAGAACAGAGCTCTCTGTTGGGTATGTAGAAGGTGAGGCAGTGGTTGAGGTAGGCTGGTCCTATGTTGTGTGGTGCCTTCTAGGTGTGTATCAGAAGTTTGTAGGTGATGTGCTTGTTGACTGGGAGGCAGTGTAGGTCTTTGAGGCAGGACGAGATGTGGCTGTCAGGGGATGTCCAGGAAGTCCTGCATTCTTTGTAGTTTTGATTGCAGTGTCTAGGTGATGCCTGCAAAGAGTGTGTTGCCGTAGTCCAGCTTCCTACTGATGAGTGTGTGGGTGACTGTCCTCCTTGTTTCAATGTGGATCCACGTGAAGATTTTTTGAAGGAGTCGAAGGGTGTGGAAGCACGACGACGAGACAGCTTTGACTTGGCGGGTCATGGATAGAGAGTATTCCAGATGATGTCCAGATTGCAAGCTTCCATCGCATTCAAAGCAGACACAGTGTTGCCTCTTCCATACATACAGATTAGGTGGATTGCAGGCAGCAGTAATTAAAGCTGCCCCTGCACAGGTAACAGGTGCAGCACTGCCAGTAGAAGAGCAACATACATCACGCTCATCAAGAGGGTGCACTAATGGCAGAAACATTGCAAGCTTCCCTCGCACAGAGAGCAGGTGGAGTATGGCCTCCTTGAAACATACAGACTAGGTGCAGTATAGGCAGCAGTTGTGGAAGCTGCACTTGTACAGATAACAGGTGAAGCATGGGCAACTGTAGTGCAACTTCCAGCTCAATCAGCAAGCAGGTGCATTACAGGCACATGCACTGCAAGCTTTCCTCACATGTAGAGCAGATGGAGTATGCCTCCATCATACATAGACATTGGCCAGTAGCAGGGCACATCCATCACAACCACCTTGCAGGCGCAATACAGGCAACAGCACAGCACAAGATTCTATGACACATACAACAGGTGCAGTATGGCCCCTTCATACGTGCAGATTAGGTACAGCACAGGAAGCAGCAATGGAATCTGTAATTGTACAGAAAACAGATGCAAAACAGGCGGGGTAGCAGTGCAGCATATGTCACACTCACAAGCAGGTATGATGCAAGCAGCAGCAGTGCAGGTTTTCCTTACACGCAGGGCTGGTACAGGATAACCTCCTTCATGCAGATTAGGTGCAGCACGAGAAGCAGCAGTGGAAGATGTGCTTGTACGGAGAACAGGCGCCACACAGACAGCAGCAGTGCAAAATCCAACAAGCTCATCAAGTGGGTGCAACACAAGCAGCAGGGCAACCTCCCCTCACGTGTACAGTGGGGGCAGTATGGCCTCCTTTATACATACAGATTATCTACAGTACAGGCAGCAGCAATGGAAGCTGTACTTCTACATAGACAGGTGCAGCACTGGCACCAGCAGTGCAGCACTCATTACACTCACCAAGAATGTGCAATGCAAGGAGCAGCAGTGCAAGCTTCCCTCAAATGTGTAGCTTTTAAGAGTACGGTCTCCATCATGGTCGCCATCCTACATACAGATGGGTACCACACAGGCAGCAGCAATGGAAGCTGTACTTGTACACAGACAGGTGCAGCACGGGCACCAGCAGTGCAGCACTCATTACACTCACCAAGAATGTGCAATGCAAGGAGCAGCAGTGCAAGCTTCCCTCAAATGCGTAGCTCTTAAGAGTACAGTCGCCATCATACATACCAATGGGTACCACACAGGCTGCAGCAATGGAAGCTAGTGCAGCATGGACTGCAGCAGTGCAGCATTCATTACACTCACCAAGCTCCAGCAATGCAGGGAGCAGCAGTGCAAGCTTTCCTCACATGCAGATTGCCTAGAGTATGGATTCCTTCCCACATACAGACGGGTACAGAACAAGCAGCAGCAATGGAAGCTGTTCTTGTGCATAGAGGGGTGCAGCGCGGGCAGCAGCAGTGAGGCATTCATTACACTAACCAAGCGGGTGCAATGCAGGAAGTAGCAGTGCAAGCCTCCCTCACATGTGGAGAACTCAGAGTATGCTCTACTTTCTACATACAGATGGGTACAGCACATGTAGTAACAATGGAAGCTGTACTTAGACATAGACAGGTGCTGCATGGACAGCAGCAGTGCAGCATTCATTAGACTCGCCAAGCGGGTGGAATGGAGAGAGCAGCAGTGCAAGCTTCCCTCATACGCGGAGCACTTCGACTATGGTCTCCTCTCTACATACAAATAGGTACAGCACAGTAACCTACAATGGAAGCTGTTCTGGTACATAGACAGGTGCAGCACTGGCAGCAGCAGTGCAGCATTCATTACACTAACCAAGCGGGTGCAATGCAGGGAGCAGCAGTGCAAGCTTCCCTCACATGCAGGGCGCTTAGAGTATGATCTCCTCCCTACATACAGGTGGGCACCGCACAGGCAGCAGCAATAGAAGGTGTTCTTGTACAGTGAACAGGTGCAGCACGGGCAACATCTGTAGTGCACCCTTCATTACACTCACCAAGTGGATGCAATGCAGGGAGCAGCAGTGCAAGCTTCCCTCACATGCAGGGCGCTTAGAGTATGATCTCCTCCCTACATACAGATAGGGACCCCACAGGCAGCAGCAATAGAAGGTGTTCTTGTACAGTGATTTGGTGCAGCACGGGCAACATCTGTAGTGCACCCTTCATTACAATAACCAGGTGGATGCAATGCAGGGAGCAGCAGTGCAAGCTTCCCTCACATGCAGGGCACTTAGAGTATGATCTCCTCCCTACATACAGGTGGGCACCGCACAGGCAGCAGCAATAGAAGGTGTTCTTGTACAGTGATTTGGTGCAGCACGGGCAACATCTGTAGTGCACCCTTCATTACACTCACCAAGCGGGTGCAATGCAGGGAACAACAGTGCAAGCTTCCCTCACATGTAAAGCGCGTAGTGTATGGCCTCCTTCCTACATACAGATAGGGACCCCACAGGCAGCAGCAGTAGAAGCAGTACTTGTACAGTGAACAGGTGCAGCACGGGCAGCAACAGTGCAACACGCATCACACTCACCAAGTGCAAAACAAACACCATATAACCACCTACACGAAATGGATGCCAGCTAACAAAACTAACAAAGATGCAACCGAAACCAAATTCTCTGGAACCGTTCATAATATTGGCGAATATGAACATTGCCAACTGGTTCCAGTAGAAGTCAATAATGAGTGATCAGCTGTGATTTTCACTAAGACGCTTTCCCTGGGCCTGGTGAATGACCAAGATGTCCCTTCTTCGTAGTGAATGAGCTCTCTCTCCACACCTGATCAGTGAATAGGTTGAGACTCTTCCTCACACACAACATGATGAGGCGAACCAACTCATGGAAACACTGGATTATAATTACTTGTAACAGAAGAAACCAAGAGGAAACTCGGTGTCCCGTGAACCTGGAGGTAAGGACTAACCTCAAGAGAAAGGCACACCATTTCCCATTTCTACTATTTGTTCCACTTGCAGCGATGCATGTTAAGACTCATTTATTATGCAAATGAGGCAGTGACATCGCTTTCCTGAGCTTAAACCTTCCCAAGATTGTTTCATTTCTACTGGGTGCGAATTGAGTCATTTGTTTCGGGTTTCTGTCTTGTCATTCAATCAATCTTTATTACGGCATAATGTCATAAACGAACAAACAAAAAACAGTGATAACAGGGATAAAACAATTAAGAGCACATAATAAAATACAGTCCTCATCGAAAAGCAGGTATTATTTTTAAAACAATCAGTATACATCACAGTTGTTTCTCCAATCAATCAAGTGCGTTCTAAAATGTAAGCCCCTCATTCAGCTGTGAAGCTGCAATCGACAACAAAGGGTGATCAATTATTCGTTAAGAGAAGGGAAACCAGTAACAGATCACAGCCACAATAATGGCTAATGCAGTTAGCTAAAAAGTATGTCTGTTCTCCCCGACAGTATAAAGTGCAATGTGCTTTATTAAAAAAAAAAAAAAAATATATATATATATATATATATATATATATATACACACAGCAGGTTTGCTCTACGTCAGTACTGCCTGAGTCAATTGATGGCAAGCTCAGTTTTTGCCCAGTACCCCCACATTAATAGCAAGTACCGAGAAGCAGGAAAGTAGATATTGTCTTGTGTCTGATTGCAGGATTTGAACAGCCTCCTTATACTGCATTGTGCCTAAATTCCGGCAAACTGGGGTTGGCCACTTTCCTCTACTATTCCTGTATGCTGGACAGAAAAAGAGGGCATGTTCCTCCGTTTCCTTTGTGGTTCCATGAGGCTGACAGACCCACTCTAGTGTTCCAGGAGTTAGGGCCTACTTGGCGGTGGATGAGCGAAGTGTCAAAGACCCATGTCTGAATTGGATGTAAGGCTTCCGGGCCAGTGTGGGTTCAGCCTCATCTAGATGCTGCTCTGCTTTGTATTCATCCTTCACCAGGGGAAAAGTATCTGTCAATTACCCCAAAGAAGTCTGAGTCAGGAGATAGTGCATTTTAAATTGGCCATCATTTCTCATGAGGTCTGACTTTGGAATGGATGGTGCCACCATTGGGTCCTCCCACAGTCTCACATTCCCCACTCTACTCACGGTCTCTCTGACGTCATGGAGTCAAGGGACATCTCTTGCCCCTGGGATACTAAGCACCTCCTCAACCCCTGGTGGTAGGATTAGAGCTCGAGGTAACCCAGATTCTCCTCCAAAACAGGATCTGTCTCGCATCAACCCCATCGGAGACTGGTTTGAGCCCCACATCCAACCTAAGAGGGACCAGTGGAGGGCTAACAGGAAGTCACATCGCTGCAAGGATCGATTCTCGGATAACAACAGAGCATTAACATCCTTATGCCCTCAAAATTCTGCACAGTGAAGAGCAGTGCCCAGTGTCTGATTGGAGTAAATATGGACCACAGTGAGATTGGGTGAAAAAGGGTGCCTTGATGGATTTTTACCAACCCCCCAATTTGTTGTTCAAGTTTGAGCCTGCGCCTTGTAATGTGGATATGCGATTCAAGGTGCTCTGTGAGGGTGAGCCAGAGAGAATCAAAAGTGTGGACCTATTATAGGGGGTCTCCTTCATTGTAGGGTTAGGTCTAGTGGTGTGGCAAGGATTGAGCCCCATATATTTGGTTTTGGCCGCTTTAAATTCCAAACCCCTCTGTCTGCAAAGTCTATAAAAATTGTCTAAGGTTTTTTTGAAGTCTCCTTGGGGAGTTAGACAATAGGAGTGTGACGTCAGCAAACATTAGTGCAGGAACCTTGATGTTAGCCAACCTCAGAGCATCACACTCGCATTGGTTTTGATGGGCTACCAGTTCATTAACATATAGTGTGTAAACGGTTGGGGATCGACACAGCCCTCCCTAACACCTCTGTTATCAGAAAATGGCTCAGTCACTTCACCCATTCAACCACACCTGACCTGGGCAAAGTTCTGGTCATGGAGCCTAACAATAATTGCCAAGAGATAGTCGGGGACCCTCATGTCGGCTAACACCTGCCACAATAAAGGCCGGACCGTAGATTAGTAAACACCACATAAAAATGGCCATCCCCTAACACCACAGTTTACCAAAATATTAGCTGGAGCTGAAACACATGGTCTACAGTGGAGGTGCGATCCAAAAACCCTTTTAGAGAGGGGTTAGTATCTCGTTGCTTGCCATCCAGCCAGAAGCCTCTCTAGGATGATTCTGCAAAACAACATTTGTGTACTATGAATGAGGCTTATGGGTCTATAGTTGGTTGGTAAAAGCAGTGAGCCTTTTTTAAAAATGGGTAAAATTTCGGCCCCTACCCATGATGAGGGTATCCCTTTCATTATGGCATTAAAAATAACACACAATAGAGGCCACAGACATCAATCTCCCTCAGGAACAAACCTCCCAGAATTGTATTTGTCCACGGCGCTTTATTGCGGACAATCTTTTGGATTTCTGAACTCACTTCCTGGCTCGCCAGCCACACCTCTCAGTCCTATTATGTTAGAACACTCCCAAATGGTTGAAGCAACACCAAAGACCCCAGTCACAGAATACATACTGGAGAAGTGAGCAATCCAATCAGCTGCAGCAATGTTATTTTCAATGTAGCAATATCCCTCCTTGCTCCATGTGGCCACTAAGTTCCAAAACGTGTAATGATATCCCTCTTTGGCTGCAACCAACAAACCTTCCCACTTCCCTTGCTCTCAAGCCTTTTTCACTGCAGTGATAACTTTTTTATAAGCAACCCTCTTTTCTTTCTGCATAATTGATGCGAAGAATGCTAACTTGGCTCTTCTACAGGATCGATTGAACCAAGCAGGGGGACTTTGCCTACCTGCTGTACGCTTTATAGCCACACAAAAAATAATTCTTTAAGCACATGAATGTTTGTATGTGAATGTCACTGATCTTAAGTAAAATGTCGCATTAATCCAGAGCCTGGTCCAAATAGAGCGATTCCCTAAGACTTCTCTCCACTAGTTTATAGATTGACCCAACTAGCTTCTGAGACTGCACCATCGCACTCCACTTAACTCTACGTCAATTTGAGGTTAGTCACAACCTTCTATTAAAGGGATCAACATCCCGGACTAACCTCCTGCAGATTTGGAGGTCCATGGCAAGGACTAGAGCATTATGGTCGCTATCATGTCTAGATGTAACTACCATGTCAGAAAGAGACGACCAGAGCCTAACATCAACCAATAGATAATCTATAGGACTAGTACAAGAAATACAATTATACATATGCTTCTAATACCTGTCTGAAGGAGTTCTTTCTTCTCCTAAATCAGTGTTCCTGGGCAAATCAACCAATCTACCTTTGCATCTGTTTAAGTAAATTTGTTGAAATTATAAGTGATTGAAAACTAGAGGGTTATACTGCTATCACAAGTTCTCTGTAAAAATTAGCCTTGGGTTTCTTTGCCTGAGTGAAAATTTGTATGCAAATTTGTTTTCACTATAAATACATAGTCCAACAAAACTTAAATGTATCAATGTTGCACAAGGGACTCAAAATTAAAATGACCTACTGAGTTAACCCAATGCAATGGAAAACACAAAATTCAGATGTTGGCTTGCTCAGTAGCATGGCACCCACTTAGGCCACATTGAGAAAGGTGCATTAGCACCCTTTTTCTTTATTAGAGTTCAGTGGAGCATCACATTATAAATGGCAGACATGGAGAGAATATTAACACACAACAAAGAGTTTATGTCATTATTGGTAAATGCCGGAAACAGCTTTTGGTGGGCTGCTGAGAAGGACCACAGGGTGGCGGGAGCAGATGCCCCAGGACCATATATACTTTCCTGCATGCTAATGTTCTGAGGCAGAATGAAGATGATAGGAACTTGAGTGCGCACCACAGAAGAGGAGACGGATGAAATGGGATTAGTCAGGGGGTTGGGGAGGTGATTGAGTTTCATGTCAGCGGAAAGTGATCATACTGCACAAAACCGGGTTGGCAAGGAACTTTGTCTGTGTACCTAGCACATGCTAACATGGAGGTTGATGAATGCAGCTCTGTGATGCAGGAGAAAACCGATGTAACACAATGCTCCAACAGCAGCTAGCCATATTGAAATTTTATAAGTCAAAACTGAGGATATATTTTACAATTATATTGTTCTGCAATGAGTCATACTAGTGTTGTCCCTTGGATGTGCCAGAAATGAATATATAAGTGCATCACAGAAAGAAATACTCATTTCCCCTCTGCTTTAAGTGTCTATGTTCCAGGAATATATTTTCAATACATTATTTTTCAAATTCAGCCCTGATGCCATCTCGCACTTTGGTTTTGCCACACTTTCTGTTTTGTATGACACCAAGACGCCTGCACCAGAAATAATTGCGTTTGATAAGTTATGAATTTAGAATACTCAGAAAAATGTCATCATTAATAACATGGTCTACAAAGTATGCATTGAACAAACTATTAGCATAAGTATGTTAAATTCTTGAAGAATATATTTCCACCAGAAACATAAATCTCTATTACCTCTGAAACTGAAATCTTTGTTTTGTTTCTTTTGTTTCTGAACTAAAGAGCTAGCATTTCCCCTGATTGATGTGAACCTACATACAAGTTATCTTTGTGATTTTCTACACAGCATCCACTTTCTATATGCAGTGAATACATTGAGATAATGCAGCTCTTGAATCTCATTAAGGTATTTAGTAGGGTTGGATATCACATACAACCTTTGCAGCTCTGTCATCTTACCTGTTTTGTTCTTTATTTTAAGTTATGAAATGTATTAATATGTGCGATTAAGGCCAACGCAGTGAAATTATCTCAATTAATTTAGCCAATTTATTATTTAAAAATAAAAATCATAAAATTTGGATTTTATACTCTTGAGAAGTAACATTGCAAAATTAATTTTCCATCAGCTGCATGCTGTTATATTAGTAAACGAAAAAATCCTGAAACAAGTGCCAGAGACCAAAATGGGCTAAACCTTCTTGAGTGAGATGACAGCTACTAAATTAATAGAAAATAGACTATAATAACTTAGTGGGGAAGATTTGTAAATTGAGGCTATCCTCCTTCTATCCACCAATGCAGCTGTTATAATTAAGACAACATGTGATTTTGAGTCCTAAAATTAGCATTCGACTTGCTGTAGAGTAATATCAACACAAAAGGATGATGGATGGAGTGCTGAACAATGCAAACACTCACCCCCAGTCACAGATCTGGGTTTAATCCATTGTTCTTTTACTCACCATTTATTTTGTTTTGTGATGTTGCTTTGTGCGCCCTAAGTGGCAGGGGTATGCCCAGACGTGGGTCCCTTGCTCGCTGCACCACTGGATTCAAGCTAGCCTAGCTGAAGAAGGGTGATACCCTGAAACCGGTCGTAGGATGCTTGTTTCCAGTCCAGGGAGGACATGGCCTAGCAGTTCGGGCTGGACTGTTCCCATGGGGAACAGGGTCAAGACTGATTTACATATCTCTGGGTCCAAACTGGGGTGACGTGGCGAGCAAAATAACAATGGATTAAACCCAGATCTGTGACTGGGGGTGAGTGTTTGAATAGTTTCAACTTTGTCCATCATTTTATTTTGTGATGTTGCTTTGTAGAGTAATATCATTACATATATTTAAATCACTATCATTAACCATTTTTGTTACTTTTTTAGATATTAAATGATCTTTATAGGAGTACATTAATTAAATATAGTATATGTGGGCCCTACGATTTAGAACTTAAATACCAGTGTTCTAAAACAAATTTTATAGAAAGGTGTAGTGGAAGAGACCAAACAAAGAGGAAACCAAGACCCTTTAAGCAGTACTGATAGGAACCCACACAAATCTATAACATATCACCAGGCCTCTTTAAAATTTGCACAAGGACATAGCAACCTTTGAATGTATAGAATAGTACAATTAATTAAAATATTAGTATAGTCTAGATTCTTTTCAGCTATATAACAGCAACTGAATTAATAAAACATGTGGCAACCTCCCAAATATATTACTTTCACAACTGAGGAGTCAAATGACCCATACTTGGAGATTACCTCCATTAAATTTGATCTCATACTGTTGCATTCCTTTCTGATATTAACTGCTTCTTTAGAGAACTCTCTCTATATATACATATTGTCTCAGACTGGAATAGATCTGACAAATTTAATGATGATATTACATGTTGACAATGACTACAACTTTAAACATGATTTGCCTACATTTAGACTGTTTTAGACTGTTTTGGAAGAGGTTTACATTGTTTAGTAAATTTAATGTTATCATTTCAAAGTGTTCTGACTAAGCAATACAATATACTCCTCCTGTGTTCTGATAGCCCAAAAAACTCATAGGTTGTAATGGTATTTTCTTTTCTAAGTCGATGAAGGGAGTTATCATTGATGCAAATGTTGTAATGGTAGTTCTTAGCTCATCTATGACTAATGTAATGTAAATTTCTCATCACCAACTCTCATTGCAAAATGTTACTATTCATATCCTTGTTATTTCAGATTTTTTGTGAACAGTATTGTCATTGATAGCTCCTATTTCTATGAAAACAATGAGGCCTCAGTGTACCAGAGTTGGAGGAGAGTTTTCAGAGAGCCTTTATTAGCCTTTGAGTGTACAATGTCCATAAGCTACAACACAGGTATCCTGCACAGTTAGTCAATGTTTAGCCTTTAATCTTTCACAGTGATCTACTAATAAGAACCTTGCAATGAATTGAGAGTCACAGATCCACTTCTGTGACCTTCAGTGAGACATTCCAGTAGATATGCAATCACTGCATGACTTATTCTATGTTACAGTGCTGTAAATATATTTTTTTTAAATGGTCAGTAAACAATTTCTTCTTTAAACTTGTTCAGTTAAATTAGCAATGAGACTATGCTTAAAGTTAAGAGATTGATAACTGTATTTGAATTTATTATTTACTTAATTTATCTTGCAAGTTTACAATTGTGCTTAAGTATATCACTTATGCACATTCTATTATCTAACAATGTTCATAAGTGTCTTTTATTAATTAATAATGGCTTTGCTAATAACAAGTCTGATAGTCTTCTATAACATTTGACCGTAATGACATGCATGTCAAAGTCCTTCAACCAAACCTGTAGATATGCACAAGTAGAATCTAAGACCATCCTTCACATATTTAAGACCACCTCCCTGACACTTTGTCTTCATCGTTGTTTTTGCCACAGTGCACTCCTTAAACCAGTGTGACTGAGTTTGTCTCCATGCCTGCCCAGCAAAAAGCAGGTTAGTGTGGATCAAAGATCATGAAAATTCATAAAAGATCTTTGAGATATGCAGCTGACGAGAAGCGTGACTACCAGAAGGATTGCAGACAGAGGAAGGTAGCATGGGAAGAGTTCAACCATCTTTATTGGGGTCTGTTTTTGGAGAGTATGTGATCATGTGGACTCTTGTATCACTCCAGGGTCACTTCCTCACTTCAGAGGGTGGTCAATATTTTGCATGCAGGTTCCCAATGAAAGAAAAATGTCACACATTTATGTAGTATGATGCTGAGCCAGCTTTGTCTTACAAATAGTTTACACATATTGTGTTTCAATATAGAGCCTCTGGGTTGATGAGTGTGTTATATGGTGTGTTCAGTGCAGACGCTGTATGGAATAAGATCATTATGATTGACCAGTGCATGGATGCTGTGGGTGCTCTGCATGTTTATGTATTTGCATCTTGTTTGAATTGTGCAGAGTGTCTGTGGATAAAGGAACATGATGTTAGCACTCTTGAGGTCAGACATGCAAAGGTTCACATTATAGGCCCTTTTCAAGACCCTAAAAAGGGGATGTTTAGCTGAGGCCCAGAAGAGCTAGGTTCATGTCCGATTTTAAAGTTATATTGATGTCTGTGAATGTATCACTGAATTGTATGCAACTGCTGAAGCCTTTCTCAACGGTGTGTTGTCTGTGAGATGTTCTCCCCAGGAGCTGTCCACATTTTTTTCCAAATTTGCTATGGTTACCCTCATATGTCATACTTTACCTCCATTGTGCCCTCAATACACCATAGGTCAAGAACTACATGCAATACACCAGTGCTAGAATTATCCTATTTGAGCGGTCAGTTTACCATGGGTGACCCTTATGTCAACAATTCCCTCTTGGATTTCAGGGCCAGCATTTAGTCACGGTTGCCTCCCTCCTATAGTCCAGAGTTGTCCTACTTTACCTCCAGATCCAAGCATTTCCACCAGGATTACTGCCATCATTTTTCAAAGGGCTGCCTAGGCCAAGAATGATTTCCAGTATGTCAGCAGTAGCAGCATTTTGCCATTGGAGTCTAATATGACAAGTATTATCTCAAGTACGATACTGCCAGTATTTTGTCACAGCTGCCTGTCATGCTAAGAATTGCCTCCAGTGTACCAGCATTTTGCCATGGGTGTCTCTAAAAGCCCAATATTATTTTCTGTATGCTAGGCCTAATGGCAGTCATGCAAGCATAACACTACAAACTCATGCATGCTCACTTATATTCACTGATGCACACTTTGATACTCCCATTCAAATACACTATACATTATCACTCTCTTTCACTCACTCTTACCCTCACTCATTTCCCTCTCACTCACTCTTCTCTGACTCATACTTACTCAATCACACAGACCTTCGCTTACTGTTACTCATTCATTCCCACTCAGGTCTCACTCAATCATTATCTCTCTTTCATTCACATTAATGAACTTTTACTTGCATTTAACCTAAACACTCACCCTTGCTTTCTTAGCCACTCACACTCACTTGCCTGAACTTTTAGTGTAATGCATTAATTCTCAATTATTTTCACCAGCTTTGATTCACTCATTCACATTGTGCATCACTCACTCACTGTCACTCACTCACTCACACATACCCTAACACTGCTTTATGTTGATTCTAATTCATTCTCACACAGTCACTCACTTGCTCTCACGCACTCATTCTCACTTAGTTGTGGAAACCGAGTGAAACATGGGTTTATCCAGGATATCTTGACCTCTTCCCTCACTATCCTGGCCCTTTTGAAATAACTCCACTAATTCCACATTAAAGGAGATGATGAGAGTTTAAGGAAGCAATCACATTCTTCTGTGGCCTGTCTCTTGGGCTGGGCAACAGTTGCACTGCGGTCTAAAGAAGTATCTTGATTCAGGGATTTCTTCACCATAACAGGGCTCAAAAGTGTTATGCTCGTCCACTCCATCTGGCGAGTAAAGAAAAGTGCTAAAACTAAACGGCAAGTTACTCGCTTATCATCAGGTCAAAGGAAATAACACAGTTTATTCCTGAGTCCTAGAGTCTATTATCTGGCTCTTAAAGGAGGGCAGCAACAGAGTTCTGCTTCCTCAGTACTGGTGAGACAGCTCAGATGATGTAGAAAGTGAACTGATAATATGTCACATGGACTATGTGCCACTTTTCAGAATTTGAAGAGACCCAACCAAATCCAAGGGCATCTGTCCGGCACACATCTGGTCTCATGGGTATCAATGCCACAAAATGATGCCAGCGTCTTAAAATTCACTGTGATGACGGACACAGCAATGAAATAAGCCACAGCATGGCCCATGCATCAGAGGCTATTGCTGCTGCTAAACCGGTCTTTCCAGAAGTGAACACAGGATGTTGGGAATGTCCCTTTGGTATCTTTTAACACCATTAAATGATGAACAGAGCCCTTGGCTGTTGATAGAAAGAATGACTATGTACATTACTTGAAGAATATAATCAATGTCTCCAGAAATATTAACAGCACCTCCTAACAGAGTGAAACTTTTTTGGCTTTAAACTCACAATCACCTACTTTCAGCATCAGAAATCCCTTTCTCAGCATTTTACAAGAATTGAATAAACTAATTCAAATCACTAAACCAGGTGTTTCAGAAAATGCCTTTACATAGTAGTTCATCATTATTCCTTTTTGGGTGGTTAGCAAGGTCCTTTTATGAAATCTGCCCCAGAGCAATTGCTGGATGATAGGAATGAGTTTTAGTTCCTTCCACTAGAGCTCCTTAAATCTCTCATAGGTCACTGAGATCCACAGAATCACATCTCCCCTGCTTACACATTGCCAAATTGTAACCAATCTAGATCTTCTGTTAATTGGTGTGTTGCAAACCATTCTGCACTGGGGACCTCGTCTGTTTCTACTGGTCATATTGTCCTCCCAAGCCCTCTAGTTGAATTGTGGCCTATAGGCTTGAGTTGTGACATGTTTTATGGGTTGATTACCATAACATGTGAATTTCTTTGGTTTTACGTGTTTTATGCAAGAACCATAACTCACTTTTTAAATGTGTTTGGTGAATTTCACAATTTGTTTGTAAAATGTACTTAATTTTCAGGCCCTGCCTCACACAGCCTTTGTACTTGTGCACGGAGGCCTCCAGCCAGGCCCTTTGCCTAGCCTACTGAATGTACTCATTCTGTGATGTGCACAGCCTTGGGCCAGGCCCAGTGTGGAACCACCTGTGGCTCTTTAAGGCAGTGGCTGGTTGTTGGGCTTGCCCTGCAGTGTGCTCAATTTGCTAACTGACAAATTTCATGCAAATTAGGGAAGTGTTTTTAGCGCCCAAAAATTGCCCCAGGAGGCACAAATTCTCTTTTAAACTCACCAACTTTATGTTGGTGAGCTGTGTGCAAGAAGATAACTCCACCAGGCAGAAGATGGCAGAGGTTTGCTGGAACTCCGTGCTCCAAGCAGAGCCCGGAGTGGGCAAAACTGTGGGACATCCGCAAGCGGACTGGAATTTTTTCACCTACACCTAATCAATGTTGTCAGTAAATCACATTGTTTTGATCCCATCTTTAAATCCTCCTCCATTAGATAGCCTCAAAACCCAGAAATGCCGTCACTGGGTATAACTTGCTAACTGGCTGACAAATTTGATGCAGATTCAACAAACAGTGCTAAAGTTAGAAGCAATTGAAAATGTAATCCCCTCACTGCTTTAACTTTGCCCGCCAATGAATTTGCAGAAAACTTGACCTGCTAATCAAAAACCAACCATCCCAAGCTTCTGCCAGATTTTGTGCAGATTCCTCACCTAGTGCCAATGTTATTAGCATATGAACATTTCTTTTTGCCCTGCCCCTCTTTTTTAACTTTCCTTCCACCTTTACGTGGATCTGCAAAACCTTAAAAACACTAAAAGGAGTGTAAATGTGCCAAGTCTCTACCAAACATCATGCATATTAGTATATCAAAAACATATTTGGCCCTCGCCTTAAGCTTTGCCCTTCAGTGGATTTTTCAGGAAACCTAATGCACTGGGTAGCACTTGCTAACTACTTCGCACACTTGACCCATATTGATCAAACAGTGCCAAGCTTATAAGCACATCAACCTTACATTGACCCCCCCTCAACAATGCCATACAACTTGACAAAACAATAGAAAAGTAATCCATCGTAGCGTCTCCCACCTTGCTGCTCTGCGTCAAGTTAAAGGACAGGAATGTGTTGTATTTACAATTTTATGGTATGTTTTCGCCCTTACCTGGTGTACTTTTGGCTGCCTAGCGCAAATGCAGGCACCCTTGCAACATAGTGCAAGGGTGCCTGCATTGTAGGCAGGATTGCTTTTGTGCAGGAAGGGACACCTTACTGCACAAAAGCAATCCGGAGAGGCATTTCCCTCTTTCATCATATGCTGCAGAATGCAGCACATGTTGAGAGAGGATACAAAATTAGGAGAAATAGAGATATTCTCCTCGTTACCTCACATGGGAAGGCATAGAATTTTGACACATTCACAGGTCTACCACTAATGATGAATCTGAGAATGCGCCAAAATCCATGGAAGGATGTGTGGGAACACCCACGCTCCACCCATGGAACGGCTCTCTGGGACACAGTAACACAAGAGAGGGATTTGCGTTGCCTTGTGTTACTCTAGCTTTATCACGCCAGTCAGGGCAAGTGCACTTATCAAGTGGCTTGAAAAATCCCACTTAAGTTTTGCATCACCCTTGCGCCCCCTTGCATGGTGCACAGGTGATGCAAAACCTTGATAAATCTAGGTCTGTATGTTTACCAAACTTCAGCCATATGTGTCAAACAAAGCCAAAAGTTATAAGCAAATTAACAAATTGCTTTTCAACTGACAGGAGATACAAAAGTTACCGAACTGATTTACACCAAGTCAAAATAAACACACTCTCTGAGAAAAGGTTTTACTTTCATGCAAATATGGTGTAAATCCCTATATATATAGGCGAGGGGTTAAAAAAGTAGTTTCTAGTATCACTCCCATAGGAACATCTGCTATCCTCTATAGCGAAACTGCTGAAGTTAACTGCACTAAATTTGGCATAAAATGGGGACTTTACTCAGAATGCGTCTTTTTATGGTTGATAAATCCATTCCAGTTTTTTTTAGATATTTGCATAACAAAATGCCATGAGTGACCTTCAAATGATTACTTATTGGAGACGTCCTGTTCTATTAATCTGTGAGTGCGATGAGGATATGGATGAGCGGAGGATTCGAAGATCTACATCAAGAATATAAACTAAGATAATTTGAAGAGAGAACGTTTTCCTTCCTCAGTGGATCCACAAATGCTAAAGACATCAGTTGCTTGTCACAACTACAAATAAATGTTCTAGACGTCTTTACAAGATGATTGGCACTGAAGATTGTATCCTGAAAAAATTGCAAGGATTGTAATGAGTTTTTTGCAAATCTTCCATTGGATGACATGGCAGACAGACCTTGCGAACCGACCGGCTGCGCATTGCCAGAGGCCATGATCAGCTGGTTTTACTGGATGGAACTGGACACTGGCTCTTGGCGAACGCAGGTCTTGCGACTGGAGCACTCTCTGCAGCTGGTTCGGTGAGATGGAGCATGGGTAAGGGTTTGATCACAGGCCATCCCTGCTCCCAGAGTGTGCTGCACAGGGCAGACAGTTGGGAACAGTGGTTATTTGCTTTGTAAGTGGCAAAATGTATCTCACTGCAAAGCCTCAGAAATCCACTGAAAAGGCTTCAATAAGAGAGAGATGGTAAAATATGCAGATCGAAAAAAACAATTGTTAAAAAAATTGGAAATCTCTTTAAGAAAAAATTCAGTTTGTGAGGTTATTTTGGTGTTATCAATGATGTAATTTGTGATATCATCTATGACATAATTTGTGAGGTTATAAAATGTGCATTGGGGGGTTTAGTTGCATTCCTAAACATGAGATTAATGGTATTGTCATATTTTACTTCAAAGTCATGACGTATTTTGAAATGATTTCGCAGGTTTATCTTCGGTATCAATGGTATATTTTATTACGCCAAGGTCTCTGTGGAATTTTAAAACTTTGCATATTTTGTCTTTCTTGTGTGTATCTATAAATATGTTTATGTATCAGGGCAGCTGCATATTTATGAGCTTGTGACTACAAGGTTTTTGTCATAATGTAACTTTGTCTGGATAATAATTGTATCTCCGAATAAAAACAAATCATGAGATTCCCTCCACTGACCTTTTTAGGGGATGAGATCTACCTATCTTCAGATGTACATCCTTCTCATTGGTTGAATGTGTGTTCATAGATGTGGGAGCGCCAATGAGGGACGGCCTCCCTGCCTCACAGTGAGGGCACAGCTATATTAAGAAGGCCGCAGGGCAGACTTGCCGGATAGAGCAGTGAGGCCCCTGACAGGGCGTGAAATCCAAGTAAATGGACCGCATTCAGTGGAAACCGCGGGACGTGTCTGAAAAATAACTAAATTAGCTCGCTGTCAGGTGCTCTGTTCAGTGAGGAACGGAAGGCCTGAAAAGGGCGGGAGAGTGTATGTCCAGTCACTCGAGCAAGTGGTAGAGCTGCCGGGGCCACTTTCTGTTTTCAAAACAGTAGGCGTGGAGATCAATTGCTTGTAATGCAATAAAAAAAACGGGAAACAATCATCTGTATTTCCAATATTGATATTTTAAAGAGACAATGTTGACTGTTTTAAAATTTCACTCTTCGAACTGCATATCAGTAAAATGCACTTGCCTCAGGCTCCCAGAAGATAACTAGCATGGGAACGTTAACTAATAAAAAACACTCTATACTTTTTACAACATTTAACAAAACACGAAACTTAAACACGTTTCTAAAGTAGAACAATTAAAAAGATAGGTAAACACACACACAAAAAGGCATATTTGAAACATCAATGTTGGCTGCCTTTCTGAAGAAGGGAGTAGCCAGAAAATTAGAATACCGCCTCCACTTTGACCTAAGCACCAACTAAGAGGAGAAACTGATCACGACCCTCCGCAGAAGAACTTACCTTGTTCCTCCATCCAAGCATTTATCCATTCCTCCTTTCATCGACCCACTAATATCTACCATTTCCCCTTTACATTTTGTCAGCCATTAATTATTTTATCTATCAATCACTTTTTCACCATTCTCTGTCCATCTATATGTCCTCCCCATCCACATCCAAACGTATCCATCCATCCATCACCCTGTCACTCATCAATCCATCCACCCTTTCATTCATCTATCCAGCCTTTTACTCATTCATCCACCCTTTCACCCATTAATACATCCTTTCACTCATCCAACCATTCAGCCATCCATCGATCTGCTCATCCATCCAGTTACCCTTTCACTCATTCATCTCACATTTCATCCATCCATCTATTCATCCATCATCCTTTCACTCACCTATCATCCAGTCTTCCATCCATCCTTCCACTCACTAACCCATCCACCCTTTCATGTTAATTATGGGACTTTGTCTATTGAGTTGCAGACAGGAGAGGCCCATCAAGAATTCGACCCCCTGTAGCTGCTAAAGTGGGGTGTTCATGACACCCCTGCTTCTTAAGGGATCTCTGTCACTGGTTGGTTGCAAGGTTGATCCATGGAGGGCCAATGCAGACATTAGGCCTTTCGTCAAGACTACATGAATCCCATTTTATTGGGTAGGGCCTGATATTTGGTATTACGGCAACAAGAAACAGTTCAATACCTAGCTTGCTCAAGATGCATACTACACTCTTCAGCTCCAGTATTCTTTCCACCCCAGGGTAACCATAGAAACTACAGCACTCCTATCAGAAGGCAAAGGCATAAATTAGAAACAGGTGCAGATTATCACAGTTTCCTCCTTGGGGCGTAGAGAACAACCCAGTCACTCCTTCCTACCCTTGGTTAACTGGGACGAAAATCAGAAATCTCTGTGCTCAACTCATTTGAGCGCATCTCAGTGCTTTTGCTCTGGTGGTGTTTGAAGGCTTCTGATGCTTTTGTGCTGGTTCCCACAGGTTGGATCTTTAGGCCGCAGAGCCCTCCCCTTCCTGTTGGGCAGTGGACTCTCTTTGGTGCAATATCATTGGATGAAGGAGTAGAGCAGCACCAGGACTGCATCATGGATCCTCAAGCAGTTGTGGTCTGAAAAGCCGATCAGGCTCACGGTGACGAGCTGCAGTTACGGACTCCCAGGCCAATCGGTCTCACAGTGACAAGTTGCCTTCCTGATCTTCCAGCATCGGCATCACCAGCACCAGTTCCAAGCCTGCAGAGGCTTTACAACCACACTTGATTTGGTGCAGTCCGTGCAACGGTTGTCAGGTAGGAACAGTGCAGAGAAACCAGAGACCAAGGAACTCACTCACAATATGAGCCGTTCCTGGCTTCGCTTTCTGATACCATCTAGTTTCTCAGAACACCCCACATACTGGGAACATGCTGATCTTTTCCTCTTTGCCAGTCACTCCTCCTGCAGGGCCAGGCCCACTTCTTCCTTCTCTCAGGAGGCAGGCTTATATCAGGCAGTAGGTAGACCCTCAAGTTCTCAACAAGAAAACAGACTTAGGTGATGTCCTTTTACCTCTGAGGGACTGGTTGTCAGGCCAACACCAGTCCTGTTTACGGAGCAGCTCTTTGAGTACTCTGCAGAGGACTCCTTTATTGGGTCATGTAGGACTTGGGACCTGAAGAGAGCATGGTGGTTTAAATGCCACTTTTACGCACATTTTCCAGACAGGAGATGTGGATCTAATTTCTCGAGCTTCAGAGCCAGTCCGAGGTGGTTCTCCTTTCTAGTGTCCATCTCAAACTGCTCACCAGGCATGGCCTTTGTGTTAAGTGGTGCTTCCCACAGAGGACAGCATGGGCCTATCTCAAGCAGGAGGAACCACCACATGAACACATTAAAGTGTGAATGCTCGGCACATGGTGTCATCATAGCATTTTAAGAAAGTAATCAGGGACAGAAAAAAGAACAAGCTTGGCCTAGACACTCCCTCACCCTCGGCAACAGAAACTGAAGTCACACCATACACCCCTGCTGTCAACGAAATGGCAGTCCTCAAGAAGAATTAATTCCATCCGCTTGTGCAGACAATCATCTTCTATAGTCTGGGAAAGCTGTCACCGCCCTCCTTTTTGTGCCAGGATAAACTAGTAGTGTCCAAAATAGATCCCGCTGGTTTTAGAATTCATACACCCAAAGATCCTCACTACTACACATTATCTATGCTCATACTATACACGCATATGCACTTAGCACGGTATGTATAACAATGGAAGTTTACAGAAGAAGGGTCAACACATCACACTCTGATACAAATAAAAAAAGCTCTAGTTGTACTAAGGACTGACAAAACACAGTACTCGAGCACCAGTGCCTTGTGTGTTACACCCACAAAGGGGACAGTAGTCCTCTGTTCACTAAGAAGCCATGCTTGGTGCGCCCCTCCAGGTCACAGGACAGGTCCAGGACCTCTCATTGTCAGGGGGAGGAGTAGCCCTCTACACACACACAATCTAGATTAGTGTGACACCAGAGCGAAAATAAAAGCCATAATAACAGATGGACAGGCAGCTGGACAAACAGGCCGGGATAACGCTATATATTGGATGATGTGGGAATAAAAGAGGAGGGTCAGAAAATAGTAGAGCAAAATTATAGCCTTCAGATACAGAACCTTACAGCAAGGTAATGGTGGCTTGTGCGTAGACTGGCATGCTAGTTATTTCAGGGTCACCATAGCTGTTAACAGGTTAGCATGATCTTACTAAGTTCCTAGGGTTGAGTTGCAAACGTCTAAAATAATACTTCAGTCATATATGTGGAAGCCCTTGACGTATTAAGGACATTTAAAACTGAGTTAGAAAATTAGGGAAGGAGAATTAGGGCAGTTGTGCATGTTCCAAGAAAAGGTTGTGCCTTTTAGGATGGGAGAACAATGAGAAGTACAAATAATATTAAATACTCCTCACCCTGGTTAGGTGCTGGGTGCACAGGAGGAGAAAAGAGTTAGAGAAATTAGTTGGGGGGTGGAAATATTCTTAGTAAGTGCTTAGTGAAATTGAAATGTTTCGCACCTAAAATAGTCATGAATGATTATGCACGTCCACAAATTTACAGCGAGTAGAATGTTGCAGCGATGGTGAAGGAATTAACTGAAGGTAGACTACAAGAGGTTGGGTGGAAAAACATCATCAACAAATAAAACTGTCTAGATGTCCACGCCTGTACACTGTAAGGATTAATTTCTTACAGAGGATACTGCAGTAAATTAACAAAATGAGTTTTTTTTTTTGTTATAGAAATTATGACTAGTGCTCTAGAAAGCTAAAATGAGGACACTTTTTCTATGAGTTCTCAAATGTCTTTACCATACATTTCAGTAAAACATTCTGACAAGCGGGGTAAAACATTAACTTGCAACGCTAGCATTGGTGTGTTAGTTAACTCTTTAATGATCAAATATAGCATCACCACAGAGTTGTAATGAACAACTAGAAAGCTAACTCTTTGTATTCAAGACAAAATGTGGCACTCTGGAACACCATTTTGGAGGAATAGGAGATGTTACCTTTAAAGCCCTTCCTGGGCGGTAGGCTGTAGTAAATAAGCATTAGGATGTCAATGTAGATATGAAACAAAAGGACTGAAAATGTGATGGGAGAGATGGGTTTTTAGTAATTTAAGACATAATGTATTTTTCTAAGTAGCTAGTAATACTTAGAGAGACACCTTCATAAGTACAGCCTCCCCTATATACATCTGTTTACTCAGCCTGTTTATCTTCTCAATTGCCTAACAGCTCCCTAATTTAAAAAAAGTTACAATGACTGCCTCTAGAAAACAATAACAAGGCAGTAGAAGTTACCAACCATAAAAAGATCTTTCAGGAAGATAGATGCTGGTAAATGTTCTTGGGTAAGTGCTTTAGATGAGTATGCTAGACAAGATAATCCAAAATTACCCAAGAACTGCAGACAAGTGTGTGTGCCCCTAGTCTAGCTTTATTTACTAAAGCCGAACGCCGAGACCACGAGATCCGGCCTCTTCTGGGGTGGGTGTGGCTGGGCGCGAGGTGTTTCTTGGTTTGCCAATAACTATGGCACCATTTGACAAATCTTCACAAAACTTTCCAAAAAAGCAATTTTACTACAGCTCCTTCCTAGACAGTTTTGGTGTGATCAGTCAAGTGGGGGCCAAGAAAAAATGGGGTCCCAAAAAGCTAATTTCCCCATGTAATTTAAAAAAATGTAGTATTTTGATTGGACCAAGGAGCTATTTTCACATGGGCCAATTCACTCTCCCAGGAGTCAGACTGCTCCGGGAGCAAGCGTTCTGCCAGCAATATGAGAAAAATGTTGCTGGCGGCCATTACAGGACTCAGGAA
Source organism: Pleurodeles waltl (assembly GCF_031143425.1). Classification (NCBI taxonomy): domain Eukaryota; kingdom Metazoa; phylum Chordata; class Amphibia; order Caudata; family Salamandridae; genus Pleurodeles; species Pleurodeles waltl. The sequence continues at coordinate 629,281,954 of NC_090451.1, read as the reverse complement.
CTTAGTCCCCAAATTTATAAATATAAAATAAGGGGTACTATAGGGATACTGTGCTCCGCAGGCCCTGTCAGGGGACCCAGAGGGACCTCCCTGGGGCCAAAGTAATAAAACAATTGGTAGTTTTTGCCGTGATCACGCGGGACTCCCACAGAATTGTGACAAAAAAAGTAGAATATTACAACTGCCATTTCTTTTATTAACTATATGGGGAGAGGGTGTGAGTAGGGCCCTCCTCCACAAGCCCATTTTGTGCCCGAGGACAACAATCCCCGGGACAGGGTATATTAATTAAAGGGAGGGGGCATTTGCCGTCCCCCTCCAAGTCTTGTGAGGCACTGAGGACCCCATCCCATGGTTCTGCAATCATAAAAAAAGAGGAGGGGGCCACACAACACCCCCCCCCCCCCCCCCCCCACAAGCCACTGTAGGCCCTGGGGACCCCAATCCTCAGGGCTGAAATATTGTTTAAAGAGAGAGGGGGCTGCTTAGTCCACTTGAGGACCCCAACATTCTATGAGTGATGTAATATGTGCGGTCATACACAGTGCATGATGGGAAAGCAAATTATAAGTACTTGATCAAGCTCTGTGTATTTCAGTTGTTTCTGGGTTTTATCATTAGCTTGTGTCTCATTACAACACCTAAGTATAATGTTGCTTTAACTGTGAGTGTGTTCAGTGAATATATATGTTTGTGTGTATGTTGTGAGCGCTCTGTATTTCTTAACAGCCCTCCGCAGGCACTTTCCAATCCGTGGGCTGCCAAATACCAAGGCTGCCTAATCCCAACTCCACTTCATGGCTCTTTCTTCCACCATCCTACGTTAACTTTGTCTTTAGCTCACAGATGCAGGCTTTTTTTCTTCCCTGCCAAAACGAGTCTAATTCCCACCTCCTGCAAACACAGCTCAAATTGTTTACTGATTTAATCCATCCCAATGTATTCTACAGTTCTCCTGTGGGACAGGTTGTATTCTATTTCCTAAACATGAACATATTTAGAAATGTAGAGGAAACAATGGTAATACTGCCATTTCTAAATTTTTTGACAAATCTCTTTTTTTCTGAGGTATTTGCATCGGATCTGCTTTTGCTCTACGCCATTCCCAGTGCTGTCTCCCCAGAGGAAGCAGCCAGCGATGATGGCAATACTAGTTGACTCCAGAGAAGGCACACATTCATTCCTATATAGTATCCTCTAGTAATATGTCGGTCATGCCTATGTTGGATTCTGTCTTCTCAAACAAAAACAGTTAAACATCGCTAAGTGGTACCCTCATGTAATATGGCTGTACTAGATTATCTTACTCAAGAGGAATGGGTGTCTCATTCCTATATAGCATCCTCATGTAATATGTCGGCTCCGGCTTTGTGAGATTCTGACTCCAGGAATAGCAGCCACTCATTCCACGTCATTGTGTGATGTGGAAATCCTGGCTTTTTAAAATTCAGGACTCCCCAGTCGAAGCAACCATTCTTTCCTTTGAAGCATCCTCATGTAATATGTGACGCTGGATATATCGGATATATATATCCAAAGTATGCAGGCACACATTGCGATGTAGGATCCTCATTTGATATGGCGGTACTGACTATGATAGATCTTTAGTCTCCAGAGGAAGCAGCCACTCATCCCTTCATGGCAGAGTATGCACTATGCTGGGCAACATTTCTTTTTTAGATTCCAACTCTCCCGAGAATGCAGTCACACATTCCTACACAGCTTCCTCGTGCAGTATAGCAGTCCTGTCTATGTTGGGTCTGTTGCTCTAAGGCTGAAAGGAACCCGATGAAACCAAGATTTGTAAAAAGGTTTCCAATTGCTCATTTAGGGGCCGATTTACAAGGCCCTTGCGCCTCCTTGCTCCACAATAGTGTCATTTTTTATGCTAATGTGGCATTAAGGAGGCCATTTGCACACGCCATCTTTACAAAGTGGCGCAATGCTTGTATTGTGCCACTTTGTAACCCCTTGCGATTATACCTGCGCCAGGCACAATGTATGCAAGGGGGCGTCCCCATGCAGGGAGGCCGCAAAAAATGCTGCAGTGACATCTACAAGATTTCACTGCAACATTTTTTCCATCATTTTTAATGCCTGCTTTGGGCGAGTGTTGAAAGCAACCGATGGGTCTCCCTAGTGCTTTGCTGCACTAGCCACATAATTTATGCAATAGCGTCATGAATTATGACGCTATTGTGGAAACGAACGCCATGGAGTGCATATTGTAAATACAGCGCAGCCATGGTGTTGTTAGGTGGGGCAGGGGTGACGCAAGAAAAGTGGTGCATCGGGACCGATGCGCTTCTTTCTTGTAAATCTGGCCCTTTATGCTATAGTATCTTGGGGAAACGCGTTGGCAGAAAGTGTTGTTTTCAAAGTGTGGTTCTTTTGCAAAATAGTATTGACAATGTAAAAAATATAGCATAATCCACCTCTGAAACGCGACTCTTTGCAAAGCATATCAGTACATCGACACGGCATTGGGAAATATATACGCGTACAATCCCGCAAGTGAAAAGAGAGAACAGAGATGTATTTTTACATCTATGAATCCGCTCATCAGCTATCAGATTTGCCAATGATGTTGCTCTGGGAAAAAGCCCCAGTAGCGTTTTTGTGGCCTTTGAAGATATGTAGTGGGCTTCCATTGTTTAAAAAAAAAAAAATGCCAGTATTTGCCAAAGGGCGCAGGCTCTCGGGGTGGTGCCAGGGTACGCAGGAAATAACTGCCACCCTGCAGCATCCCAGAGAGAGAGGGGACAGTTGGGGGTGGGTGGGAGGACACTGAGACAAAGAGGGTTTTCTGCAGAATTCAATGTAATGAATTGGCTGCCAGCCCCGGTGACACTGTTAATGTGCTCTCAGCGAAGCGGGGTTTCTATGGCAGCAACGAAACAGGTCAGAGAGATGCTCAGCCTGGCACTCCTCTGGCACCGTGTGCCAGGAAGGGTAGGGGGGTGGGCTGGAAACAGCGTCTCACTGTTCCAGGGGGCGAAAATGAAGAGGAGCGCGAGCAGCTGCTAAATTATTTGACGGCGGGTACCACAACATACACCACGTTTTGGAGATGACTGGTCCTTCCCAAGATTCCACAGATTATGTCATAGGAATGTTCCTATCAAGCATATTGGAACACCCCATCTGCTATAACTGGAGACTCCCAAACTACAATAACAAGTTTGCAACTACCATCCTCAGTCCCAGTAGATTTCCAATTGTAATATCATATCTACAACTATGGATTCTATTTCCACCATTACTGTATGGTATTTCTTTGGTGGATAATCAAACTTATGAAGGTATCAACTGATTAAGCAAAAACAACAAGTGATGGACGGAATGCTGAACATTGTCAAACATTCACCCCCAGTACAGTGATCTGGGCCTAAATCCATCGTTTTTTTGCTGCCCATGCCATTCCAGTTCGGACCCAGCCATATGCAAATCAGTCTTGACCCTGTTCCCCATGGGAACAGTCCAGCCCGAACTGCTAGGCCAGGTCTTCCCTGGACTGAAAACAAGCATCCTGGGACCGGTTTCGGGGTTTCACCCCTCAGTGGGAAGGGTATGCCCAGACGTGGGTCCTGTGCTTCCCATGCCACTGGATTCAAGCTAGCCTGGCTGATGAGGGGTGAAACCCCGAAACCGGTCCCAGGATGCTTGTTTCAAGTCCAGGGAAGACCTGGCCTAGCAGTTCGGGCTGGACTGTTCCCATGGGGAACAGGGTCAAGACTGATTTGCATATGGCTGGGTCCGAGCTGGAATGGCATGGGCAGCAAAAAAACGATGGATTTAGGCCCAGATCACTGTACTGGGGGTGAATGTTTGACAATGTTCAGCATTCCGTCCATCTCTTGTTGTTTTTGCTTTGTCGCCCTAAGTGGGAAGGGTATACCCAGACGTGGGTCCCGTGCTTCCCATGCCACTGGATTCAAGCTAGCCTGGCTGATGAGGGGTGGAACCCCGAAACCGGTCCCAGGATGCTTGTTTCCGGTCCAGTGAGGACCAGGCTTGGCAGTTCGGGCTGGACTGTTCCCATGAGGAACAGGGTCAAGACTGATTTGCATATGGCTGGGTCCAAACTGGGGTGGCATGGTGAGCAAAAAAACGATGGATTAAACCCAGATCTGTGACTGGGGGTGAGTGTCTGACAATGTTCAGCATTCCGTCCATCTCTTGTTGTTTTTGCAGGTATCAACTGATTACCTGATCAATAAAAAAAAAAACATTTTTTAAACAAAAGATGAAAATACAGGTCAGAGCTGAGGTCATTCAATATAAGCGTGTATCAAGAAGTACCTGGGGTAAGGATGAACCACAGATAACGTTTGGGTGGAATTCCCTCAGCTACCAATGGCGGATCCCACACACTACTGCTTGTCACAGCTTTCTCCACTACTAGAGAGCATACCACATAGGGGCCTTGTCTAATCGGTTGAACCAGAATGTCTGAGCAATGTTTTTCCCATTGGATTTTTTTAAATTATTTATCATTATATCAACAACTTAACGCTAGGCTTCTTTTAGGTTCCTTTTATGTCATAGACAATTGTAAACCTATCTTCAAGTTTCCTCAGTGAATCGTAACTGCATGTTGTGTTCTAAAGAGCGCCTAACTTTGCAACAATGACCTACTTCACAAACTTGGTCAAATGCTGGAATCTTAACGATGTTAACTCTTTTTCATGTTACAGTTACCAAAAGGTAAGACCTTTACAGCCGACCTTTGTATTTTCTCAAGCAGAACCAATGAACCAGCAGTTGATAAGGTCTATCCCAGAGATCACTGGACCCACTACTGGATGGAATGTTGACATTTCTGACACACTGTTGATTTCCTTTTTGGTAGTAGTTGTTGATATGACATTTTATCTGTCTCAGAAGAGGTTTTGAACAGGTGGTGTGATCTGACCAGTACATCAGAAGACAAGACCGCCTATATTTCATGTCACATCTGTCGCGTTTGGGTCTGTTACTGCCTTGGAAGTACCTACGGCAGCAACCTCTGCCTTTCTCCCCTCGCCTCCCCTCACTTTTGGGCGGCCTGCAATTGTGTGTCCCTTTGTCGCTTCGAGGTGCTTCCTATGTGGCACCTGTTTGTTGGTTTAACATTGCCTGTAATATGCGGACTTCATATAATATGCTGAATTCTGAATAGTGCCTACAATGAGCTGGTGCTTGGTCACTTCTAGGTGGAATCCATAGAGTACTCTTTTGGTGACGTAAAAGCAGGTCAGTGGGCTGACCTGTCACTCTTCATTGGGTGCCACATAAAACCTTGATGGATCAGTAGTGCCTATAATGCACTGGTCCTCAGTCACTTTCAGATAGATCTCAGCTAGCACTCTCTTAGTGGCTTAGCCCCGCCTCCAATTGATTGGCCCTTTGACACTCTTGGATGGCTTAATGGTGCCTCCAGTGGTTTGGCTATTCTGATGCTACTTGGGCCCTCCATGTACACAGTGGAGCCCACAGTGGTGTTAGATACTTTTAAAGAGACCTGCACCCATAAAAGCATGAGATATTTTAAAGCTGCAAATAGGAGTACTCTTTAGACATGTTGCTCCTATTCAGTGTTTTGCAGCTGCTATATGCAACAGTCTGGTTTGTCTTATAGCATATTAGTACACTTTCATATGTAGATGTATGTCATGTATTTAATGGAATATATAATATGCATTGCAAAATGTGTATTTTAGTTATAATATCATAAGAAATTTCAGCTATAATATCATAAGTATGAATGATAAGATTGTGAGAGCCTTCCTAGGATGAGGACTTCTTCGCTGATTTCTGCGCTGGATGGGGAGAAGCGCGGATGCCCTGCTCTTGTTAGGGAGCACCATACAGAATGAATGCAACAGTGGATCTTCTGTGGTTTGGTAGACTGTGGCGTGTGTTAATTCCAGGTTCTTCTCGACTGACTGCCAGACACGTGGCCCAGGGCAACCTGTGGCCCGCGCTCACCCACGCCCCTTGTTGACGTCTTCAAATGGTCAGGAACTGGGGCTCACCAATAACTTGGGCAAATGGGCTGGTATTCCATAAGCATTCTGAAGCATGAGAACATTCCAACTGTTAACATTCAGCAACTCCACACAGAATGAAATGAAATACGAAATACATTTAAAAAAAAGAACAAAAACAATCTAAGCAGCTAAGTCGGAGGAACAAATATAGGATAACATAAGATGGTGTCGAGGACCTTGGAACGGGAGCCATTTTTATTAATAGACGTAGGTGACAGAGTGACCTGTCAAAGCAGATGAATGTCTACGGTCTGCAGCAACGAGAAGAGAGCAAACATTTAACTTGAGCAGGCTGCCCCTGCCTCCCACGCCCACTGTCCGCTTTCCAATAGAGGCCCCGGGCGTAGTCTGCTCACAGTTTACGGTGCTTTCTGCGGCAGCCATCTTGGATCTTCCTGCAGTTAAACAGGTGCAATATGTAGGAGGGGGAAACTTGACTTACGAGGGGAGGTTAGAACCTCATTTTCTAGAATGAACTCAATAACCACTTCCGAGTCACCTCCCCTCTTCACGTTATCCTCCCATCTTCATATTTTTGCTTTCTAATAGCATTTTACCGTTTTGTCGTTCCAGCTCTTTTAATGTTTTTCACGAGTTTGCAGGTTCTGCTCGCTTTACTTCCTGTTTCGATTCTCTACAGAGCTCCATGTGTCGTCTCGCCAGCGTGACGCTTGCATAAATCTCTCCCGCCTTTTCTGTGCGGTTCCGCCCGTCTGTATTTCACCCTGTTTTCTTCTTGCGTTATTTTCTCCTTGTTTAGGATTCGTCTGGGTTCTCTGCCAGTCGCTTGGTGCGGACGCTTTCATTTCTCAGTAACCCATGAAAGGGGTCCTCACTCTTTTTTTACTATGTGAATAAGTCTCGCCTGCTGACCTTTCAATCTCTCATTTTCAAAACTAACAACGCCAGTTTCCTTTTCCGCCAGGCGTTGGTTTCTGTTTTAATTGTTCACCCCATGTGTCCCTTTCTCTGATTAACTCTCTCCCATTCTCTCTCTCTTTTTGTTCTTTTCATTCATACCTGTCATTTAGTTACAAGACAGGCGGGTCGAAGGTTAAGTCACCTGCGGTGGAACCTGGAAAACGTTCCAATCCCAGCTCCCCCACTTAACCAAATGCTGTGAACCTGGGCAGATCGCGCTGAGCGGGCGTCTTCCGTGGTGCGATCCCGGGCCAGCCACCCTCGGGGCGCCTGCGCCTGTCTGCCACACTCTGGGAGCAGTTTCAACCTCCCGCTGAAAGACTGGACCTTTACAACCCATTTTCCGTCTTTATTCCTTTATACTTTCTGCTCACCGACCTTTATACCCATTTCCCCCATCTTTCTTCCTTCCCTCCATCGGCCCTTAATTCCTTCCTCCCATCCATGGTTCTTTTTTCTCACCCTTCGATGCTCCTGCAGCTTTCCTCGTCTCCCTCTGCCCCGTCATATGTTCTGCATTCTTTTAAGTCCCGTACTTCATTCTTCCTTTCTGACGTGTCCTACCTTCCCTTTCCACAAATCCGTCCTCCACCATCATTTCCTTTCCCTTCCTCTCCCCCCGCTTCCATTTTGCATAATGTTTATTTAACATAGTGTATGGTGCTAATCGTAGTCCTGATTAAAGGTCTGTGCCTTTGTGCTTCCACTCACATACCGCTCATCACACATCGCCTCCCAGCCTCCTGATATATTTTCAGTGCTCTCTCTGCAACACTGCCCCTTTAGCATTCAGTGACGCGCAAGAAACGATCATATCATATTTTAAAATGCTATATTTTACATTATTTATTGCAGACTTTGTGATCTGCGCTAAAGGCAGCATGCGTGAAGTATAAAATCACGAAATAGAAGCCATCTGCTGTTCAATATTTTCCTTCCACGGCGATTAAATATTTTTCCATAGTCAATGATATTTTTTTTTCTCTAAACAGCGAAACAAATTCAAAGCAATTCCTCTGACACGGGGACGGTTTTCTGGAAGAGTGAACATGTTTGTCACGATTTTCAATGGAGAATCTTTGCCCCAATATTTCCCAGGCTTGCCCGCATGCATTTCCCCCTTTCAAGCTCTGTGATTCACAAGACGCTGTTTAAAAAAAAAAAAAAATGTTGCCTCAAGATTTGGACTTTTTACATGTATGTTATTTGAAGAGCGCAATAACCGCCACCCTTTGAAGTATATCGTATAATATTTTGAAATAATGTGGATGGCTCACACTTCCAAAAGTATCTCATGACATTTTTGTCCTGGTCGCATTCCCGGCATCCTTTTCTTGTAAAGCTCACAATGGTCCTTGTGCAATCAATGTGCTTTATAAAGTTTGTACAAGGCCACTATTAAACAAAGAGAAAAGCGGGCGATCGTCCCAGGATCACACGATATGGGAAAATATGGCAGCCGAGATTGGAGCCCAAGATGGGTATTTAGCAAACATTTGAACTGGTCCCAAAAACTGAGCGAAAACGTTTTGCAGCATTTTGGCCGCATGCGTGTTAGTGACGGAGCAGACAGTTTGTTTCAGTCCATTTTACCGGGACAAACACGGAAACATTGATCGGGTCACGCGTGCAAGCAACCTCACGCAACACCTAGTGCTTAAAATCGCTTTGCACGCGTAATACTGTTTCTTGACAACCAATACCTAGTCCATGAATAACTTTTTTTGAATAAAATGAATAATCTGGGGTTTTGTTTTGCGTTTTCTGCTGCTTACTTAGCAAGGAGTTAGAGAAACGTATTTTTCTCCAAACTTAGATCACTGAAATCATATTTTCAAAGCGGACACAACTATTTGAGACAAATCGTAACCCAAAAAACAGAGAGTAAATAAGTTTTCTACATTTTACTCCCTGCCGCAAAGATAGAGTTTCTTCTGGTATCTGTAGCCTACGCCCGTATTGTGGCGAAAACGTGGTGTAAAATGGGTTTGCTCCGGTGCAAAACTCTAAGTAGGGGTCTGGTTGCACAGTGAATAATTCAAAGGTTGGAAAGACGCCTCTGCCCACAAATCAAGGGCTCCATGTAGTATGGGGGTATAAAGACTGAATAATGTGCATTTAAACAAGTGTTTCTGTTGAGTCTTAATCTGATTTCCTGAATAAATTGTTTCTGCCAAAGTCGGTAGCCACATACATGATGCTGGATTAAAAAAACTTGGTAAACCCTGTGTAACCCGAGCGCAGTGTTCGGGATGCACAGATGCAGTGAGCCGAGTGGGAAACCGTGCTAAGGGTTTCACACACTCAGTGACCTGCGATTTCGATACATCTGAGAGAATCTTTATTTTATCGGGGCTAGTAACTTTTCCTTCGGGACTTCTTTCAAGTAATTCATTCATCGGCATTCCTCAGACAGACAATGAGCTCCCAGACATTTTTCTTGGCAGGTGGAGGGGGCGGGGAACGTGTTGGATATCGGCGGTATGTTCCCAAATGGCAAGAATTTTCTCACCATCAGATTTCTGGGAATCCTGGAAAAAATGTCTCCTCGGGCCAAATAGTGCAGGATTTTGGTCAGAAGCATATGCGGTTCTTTAGAGAGTGTTGTTTGCTATTTACCCTTATCTCAAAACTTACATTTCAAACAAGGTTTGATTGCTTATTGTTAAAAAGGGGGAAAAAGGCGACAAGACATGTCTTTATGCATGCCCGAGTAAATATTTTTTGTGAGATCAAGTGATCCTTGTAAAAATTAAAAGCACTACACTAAATCTGTATTTTTTTTATTTATTTTTTTTATCATATTTTCTGCAACAGAAAAACGTAGCGCACCCCGCATACATTTTTAAAGTCAATTATTGAATAATCGCATCACACAGGCTTAGTTCGGTGCTTCTTGGCGCTCTCCAAAATGTGACGTACTTAAGACATCGACGCCGGGGGGATGAACAGCTGAGAGTATCTCTCTATTTTTTATGAACCCGCCTCGGGTCGCAGCAGCAGGCGATTTCTCCACTGAGCTAGCTTCTGAAAGTAGTAACACAATTTCATTGGTTCACGTACTTTACACTTTTATAACACAAAGAACGGGACAAATACATTGCGTTTAATTGTACATAATAAACACGACACAAATATACATGCTCAAACTATTTTATACACCATTTCAGACATTTAGCTGGTGTTTGAATATTTTTCAAAACTCGGTTAATTCTTTGCGTGAAGAGGTGGTTTGTTCAGAAGTTGGCGCTATATAAATGACGCCAGTCACACCCGCTTTTACAAAACTATCGCGGGGTTCCATCAGTGACACAACCCTTCTGATTTTCTAGTAAATGGCAGCGTCGTAACTGCCTGGGGGCGTATAGGGTGTAGGGGAGGAGGGGGATATCTATTTTCGAGCGCCTTAACGCAAAAGGAGATGGGCGCTAATTGCCCCCCACCCGCAGCGTGAGAGCACCGCATGAAACTCCTACCCACACAAATAAACGAAAAATAAAGGATCCCCTGACATTAACTGCACATGCTTCGTTCGACTCTTTAATTGTGAGAGAAAGGTAAAAGCGATTATTAAAAGAAAACAAGGGCGGAAAGCCCAGGACTGTAGGCACACGAGACTAAAAGGGCAAAAGAGGAAACGAAATATAAAAAAAAGCCTTTAGTGACAAAAATTAGCACTAAGAAAATCATTACGTCGCCGAGATGGAAGTTTGGTTGGTAAGAGCGTATGATGTTGATTTGTTTTAAGAGGCACAGGAGAGGTGTTTTGCCTACTTTAACACCCTTTTCATAATTTCCCGGTACCCAGTTTCCCCGCATGTCTTAGTTCGTGTGATCTTTTCATGAAAATAAAGATGTGAATTACTGCATATCTGAGAACAGTTTCTAAGCGCTTTACGTACAAGCTTTAAGATACAGGCTTAGTAAATGGCTCGCATAAAACTTAAAACGATGTCAGAGGCGCACAGATTCATATCTCTTCGATTATCAGGCGTTAATTTTATCACAGTTCATTGGCCATCCTTTGATCGACCTCAGACGGATGAAAGGCTGAGTAGAAGAATTTGAATGGCAATATATTACCAGTACGTTGAAAATGAATCCTAGCAGATTTTAGCAACGGACACTTAACCCCCTGAGTTATTTTAACCTCTAAACGTCAATGTTAGCAGTAGACTAGACAGCCATTACGTGAACTGTATCCTTAAAATTATGTTTTCTGTAGAAATGTGCAAATAATTCGATTTCAACAAAGTTTCTGCACAGTGCACAAGTTGCTTTCTCCCTTTCAGACTTTTATTTCGCATTGCGAGATACTGTTCAATGCACAATCTAATCGAACCTAATCGAGTTGGTACATTTATGCAGACCTTTCAGTGGAAGCCACCTTTCGGTGAGCTTGTCCGAGCACACTGATATTGCACAGGAAAAACAAATACTGCATTTTGCGAAGGATCTATCCAGCAGAACCATTCGCTAAATAGGGATGTATTTTATATGAAACGTTGTAAAAGTCACGACTTTCATACGGAAGAGATTGAGAAACGCTGAAGCACCTGCAGTTTCAAAATCTTGCAAATTTGTGAATGTTGAGAAAGTTGAAGATAAATCCTTTGCATCTTATCATAGGCCAAGTTTCCATGCATCATGGGAACTGCTCTCCCCAAGTCTATCAATAGTACAGCAGGTGCAGTGGCGATGGGGCCCAGGGGTCTTTGGGGCACCGTGCATTCAATTTCTGGCTGTATTTCACTGTTCAGTCAGTGGACTATGACAAAAATACCTTTCCTGCAACATGGTTCGTGGCACCTTAGCTCCTCCACTGCCCTGAAAGTTAGTCCCACAAAAATTCCTATTAAAAAACAAGAGCACTTGATCACGTTGCTTTGGTTGACTGTCAAATATGCCGTTAATTGGCTTTTGAGAGCTTGTGGCGTCAAGGAAATTGCTAATAAGTAAAAAGGTAAAAACTACGGAGTTCTAGCAGTGTCCGGTTGGAGTAAACCTCTTTTCATGTGTGAAGGTCTCAGAGGCGCTACCTATAATTGGACCACCAAAGAAGTGTAAAGATGGCACAGAATACGGAATATCCCCCTTGACCTTTGACCTGAGCGAAACCACCTGGTGTTTGAAAAGGTATTATTCAGGATGTCCTTCTCTGAGCCATACACTCTCAGCCCCAGTGCTGGAGTGAAAAATGCCACCCACAGGCCACATGCGAAGTTTATAGACTTCAGGAAAATGGGGCGATAAATGTACACTGTCAAAATGTCAACCACACCCATGAAGTGAGCTACTCAAATGCCCCCTTGTTAAAAACTGCAAAACACCAGCCTAAAGCATTACCCACTTTTTATAATTTGGGTTAAATTACTAAACTAACCAGAGGGTTAGCACAGTTAGTCACATGGGTTTTATTTAGAGGTTTGAATGCATGTATTATTTTTATGGACTGATGTTATTGCACTGTTCATAGGTTTTCCTGTAGATATTATTGTAACACCAATATTTTGTGGATATTTATTTCTATTATATGCTTGCCTTTATATTTTCAGGTCTTTAACTTCTGTAGACACCATCTGCAGCTACGGTTGATACTATAAGTGTGTAGATAGATCCCTTCATTATAGTTTCACTGCTACAAGTTGTCTGACACACCTTCCAGGTGAATTTGGGCCTGCATAAAAGTGAAGTGATGTAACAAACAACTAGCTTTCAAAGTAGAAATTTGTGTAGGCCGATCTCATATAGTCAACATTTTTGTATGGTCAATTTGTAGTGTACAATTTTAATTTTATATTTTTTAGTCTAGTGGCCTTCAAACGTTTTAATGATGTGTAACTTAATTTGATTGCCATATTCCACAAATACATTACATTTTTATCCCAAACATTAAGGTAAATGTTAAAAGTAGCCTGCATGCCTGACTATCACAGTGGGGCTTAGAGATATTTACTCCAAGAAATGGTGGCGGAAACTGACATGACTCTTCACTATCTAACGTGGTGCATTTTGAAGGAAAAGTTAAAACATCGGTGCTCTGTGCTGCTTTTGAATTACAGTAAGTCAACCATGTAAAATATACTTGACGCTAAAACACTGATGGGTCTATTTGGGAGAGAGAGAGGGGTGCTTAATTTGTACCAGTGGTTGCAGGTGGCCTGCACTAAGTTTTGAGGCTGAGATGTATTTTTCAACATCAGACTGTTTTCCCAGTGTGGGAAAAAGGCAGAGAATGGGGGGAAAAAAGGAAAAGAGAAAATAGGAAAAGAGTCACAACAGGCGAAAGCAGGATGAAAAGGAATCATCTGCAAGAGTGAGCTGAAGAGACAGGCAATGTAGGGCATTGAAGAAAGAGATGAGGTGAAATCAAGACTAGCTGGCAATCCGGCTGTTAAGAAAAACACTGGGGACCTACACTTTTTTTGTTTTAATAAACAAAGCAGTGTATGGATGTATATTTCGTTCAAGTGTTTGAAAAAATACATTCTCTTTTAGTGCCTTATATTAACATACTTAATATCTCAAATACTAGAATGATACTTAGGTGTTCATTTAAAAGAAAATATTTATTCCAAACTGCGCTCACAAAATGTTTTAGGTTTTAAAAAATACTTATATGGTGGAGGAGAATTAAGTCGTCATTTTGCTACAGGCTTGTGCACCCTTGGACATCTTTTTGTGTTCTGCATAGTTCTGTATTCCCCACAGTTTGAAGAATCCTTTAGAAGTACGTATACTCGAGTAGTTCTTTTTTTCAAGGTTATATATCATATAAAATGGTGGTGAATACTCTGTGTATTTGTCTCTTAATTTCATATTCTCACAGTCACAGGCAGCACATCGTACTCTATAAAATACTAAATAAATGAACACAGAACTGGTTTTTGAGACAACGCAGAATACTATTCCAGACAAAATTCCAGACATGGCCATATTTAAATGAATCAAGCATTTTTTCATATTATATTTTACCTTTCACAAGAGATTTATTTTTGTATTTCAATTCCTACCACCTAACACAGCTGACTGCAGTGTTTTCAAAACGTTAATGCCGTATTTGTTAAAAAGTTACCTTGGCTAGAGCGACCTCCTTGCGAATTGCAGTCAGTGGGCTTGAGAATGTTCAGATATTGTGCAGAGCGCTCACAGCGACAAAGAGAGAAGCAGAAATATCTTCTGGTAGGATTCTTCATATGCTTGCAGCAAAGTACCAACTTTTTAGGGATTCTCAAATAATCCCTTGAATTCGCCTGGAAAAATAAAACAAATAATTGCGATTGTACTTTATAATCCTTTTTTGTGTGACTTTGAAACTGAATGGATGCTGGTAATATTTTTTTCATTATAAAATCTTACAAAAGGGGCACAAACATTCTGATATTAATGTGAAAACGCACTGTAAATAACTTTTCAATAGTAACTGTGGTTTTCGTAAGAAAGAATGCTCACACCTTGACACACATTGTACTGAGTGCGAATGAAACACTGACAGAAGGCCGTGCTTTATCTGCGAGCATCCTTTTACATTGAACATTCACTATTCAAAATTTCCAGACTTGTGAAATACCTTTGTCCCAATGAACGCCCTTTATGGTGTGTCAATTCATGGAAATCGTTAAGTGCCAAGTCCTCCAAGGAGCTCTCTTGGCACTAAGTCCTACATTAAAGGAGCAGAGAAAGACATTCAACTCTCTGAAGTACTTAAGTACCTACAATACCACTCGTCTCAGTAAACACTTTTTTCCTTGCATTTTAGATACATACAAAGGGCCAGATTTACAAAGAAGTCATGCAACACAGCAAGACAGTGTGAGAGCAGGAATGCACCGTATCTAGTAAGATATGACACATTCCTGCTCTCCACCCGCGCTGGTGCACCGAGTGCTGCCTAGTACCATTGCAGGCACCTTTGCGCCATGGTGCAAGGGTGCCTGCGTTACAGGCAGGATGCATTCCTGCAGGAGCGGAAACCTTCCTGCACAAAAACAACCCCTAGAGGCAATTTCCTCTGTTTGTGTGCTGCAGAACGCAGCACATGTAAAAAGGGGAAATACATATGAGAAATGAAGTTATTTCTCCTCGTCGCACCTCTGTTTGTACAGTGTAGTATTTTGATGCAGTTCCAAGTTTACTACCCCTAGAAAATCTTGGATGGTTCAAAATCCATGGGTGGATGCATGGGAATGCCTATGATTCACTCATGGAACACCTTCCCAACAGAGAGTAACACAAGGCAGCAATTTGCGCTACCTTGCTTTACTGTGGATTTACTAAGCTATGCAGAGACATGCAAGGTGGCTTTGCGTGGCTTAGTAAATCTCAATAAAGGGTTTGCATTGCCTTGCACTACCTTGCGTGATGCAAGGGGAACGCAAGTCCTTTGTAAATCTGGGCCAAAATGTGCATATTTTGTACTTCACATAGTATTTGTTGTTAGAAATATACAAATTTTTGGTCATTATTTTGGTATTTATGGCACATTCATATGCTGTGGACATTGCTTAGCGTACCCATATTGAACAGGGACACACAAAAAGAATTCTTAAACATGTGAAAAATATTTCATGCCATGCTCAACACAATTCTACAAACATAAACTTGGATTTCAGTCATTATAGTTAGTTGTTTTTTCAAAAAGATGTAAAGGAGTATGAAAAAGATGTGTTCTAGTGGTTAACCTGCCTATTCTGCAATAGGAGGTCTTAGTATAAATTCCAGTTTTCAGAAATTGCTAAAAGTAGTTTTATTAGGCAGGAAATCCAAAAAGCGTGGAATATATACATACCAAAATAGTTACACAATAATAGCTGAAAACATCTTGATCATATTGTATGTTGGTGGAAACATACTTTTGGCTCCATGTGCCACAGTTACATTATTTCCCAAAGTATGTGCTATTAAGGAACTTAGTCAAAAGTTAATTTACACTTACACTAACTTGCTTGCACTTGCCTAAACAAGAAATACGTTGCAGCTTACGTTTAAAATTGATCTCTTAGCAAAGTGTGTGTTTGAGATGGTTTGTAAAAAAGCATCACATATTATCTGTTTGTATTATGAAGCTGTAAAATGATTTTTTTTGTTATTCAATATAATTTCTGTCTTTTCTCATGTTCGTTTCCCATTAATTCTGCTGGTGGACTATGATGACATCACAAGTTATACTGCCTGCAGTGCTTTGATGTAAGGGTCTGAAGCTTGAAGAATAGTTGCCATCTTTATTTTAAATATCAAAATGTACAATTACAGATAAGGCTGAGTGAATACATATATATGAATGTTTGACAAGCCAAAATTGCACTAATCTGCACATGTAGTCCCATGAAAATGTGGAAGTTGTTCTGCGTGCTCTGAAAGGAGATTTAGAATTATCGGTTTGCTTCTTTTGTGCCTTTCAGATATTATTGATGCAATATATTTCGAATGTTCTAAATTGTAAGCTACATTCTGAACTATTCAGAATCTGTGAAACAATTATTTCAGCTAGTATACAGCCTCTTAATATTATTTTATGTTATGGCCTATTATTAAGCTGTGTTATATCATTTTATGTGAATCTATTTACGTGTATTTTATATTCTCTTATGTTATTTTGTTATTTTATATTGTGCTATGCTATGTTATGGTATTTTGTGTAATTTTTTTCCATATAGTTTTATTATGTTGAATTATGTTATACATGTTGTATTAGTTTATGTTGTATTGTACGTTGATGGACTCTACAGTAAGAAAGCCACAGAGCAGAGGGGAGCTAGAGAGGGGAAGTGGAACGAAATATGGTGAAAAGGTCCAACAAGAGGAAAGAAGATAATAGGAATTAAGGATGATCCTTGTAGAGTTGTATCTTATCTGTCAGAGTGATAATTGTGGGTAGTTGACCTTGCACTTCTGACCAGTAGTTTGGAATGGAAGAAAGAAATAATAAGTCTACAATTACCTAATTTAGGTAAATGATAATTTCAAATTCTGAATCACTTGCCTATATCTCTTTAAAACACATAAAAACTGCCTTTCCAAATGTGTTGGCAGGACATAGTGCTTTAAAATATTTAGCAAGACAGTTTTTTGAAGAAGTTGCTAAACTTACTTGTCCACTGCTGCTGCCAATCAATCACACGAGACAAAAAAGAGAAAAAAAAAAAAAATCACAAGAAAATCATTTCATGCTGTATGAGAAAAGGAAAAACAAATGATAATTTTGGGATCTCATTGACATATATATATATATATATATATATATATATATATATATATATATATATATATATAGAGAGAGAGAGAGAGAGAGAGAGAGAGAGAGATACATACACAGTTTTTATATATGTAAACAGTTGCTCCTGAAAAAAGAGCATAGTTCAACATCTGACCCACGTAGCAAATTCAATATCTATTTGATTTGCTTACAAGGGCTGTTCATGCGTAACATTTGCACCCTGATTGTAATGAAGATGCGTCGCTGTAACCTTAACTATTTTTTAAATGCAGGACTATCCTGTGTTGAATTTCTTAATGAAGACTGCAACATGGAACACTTGAGATGATGGGAAAGAAAACACAAGGCTGTGCAGGGAAGTGGTATATCAGGCATATGTTTATGCAAATCCAGGCCCCCACAGTGATTTGGCGTGAACTTTTATTTTCTTCTCACAGGAATTCCTGCAGAAAATGTCAATGTTTTTCAAAGGCATAGGATACATTGTTTGTATCCTCTGCACATTTTCATAGCGAGGGTAAACTCTATATTTTGATATCTTTTATTCATTATAAAATACCTTTACATCTTACAGATTTTATAGAAAAATATTGAGATTCTGAGAAGTTGCTAAGGTGTTCCTCCCTAATGTTTGCGATATTCATTTTCAGAACTATTCAGGCTTTGTGAATTTTAGTAACATTGTGATATTTCAAAATAACTTTGTGGGAAAATTTGAACAAAAGAAAATTTTGTGGGAAACAACACCTGCAAAAATTAACTACTGGGTGGGGAATTGCATGGTCAATACATTTTGTTACAAGAAAATTATTTTGCAAAAGTCTTCTTCGTGGGAAGTTTCACCAACAGGTGAACTTTTACAAAACTGAAAACATTAATAAACTGTGTGAATGGAAAGATATTTAGTTCCACAGCGCTTATGTACTTTTTTATCCTCAAGGTTATTGTGCTTTATACCTTATATAAAAATTCCATATGCTTTCATTGCAGCTATCGTAGTAATAGTTACATGCACTATACATTCTAGTTTTTACATGTACCTCTTCTACATTCTGTGAGAACATTTAAAAAGTTTTGTAAATTCCACGCCAAACACAATGGACCTATTTTTAATACAGTGCACAATACAGTGCTTCCGGAGAATCACATGTTCATAGAAGGTGTAGAGCTGAGCTGGTTCACTTCCTTTTTGAAAATCAAAAACATCTGGCTAGGCTTGAAAGGCATACCATAGGCTTGCCCCGTGACATGTGACATGCATGAACCACCATTCTAGCACCTAGACTTTTTACCTTGTATAAGAAGCCGCTGGGAATCTTGACCGAGAAGTCGGGGGTGCCCATCAATTAATATGTTGATGATACCGAGATGTTCTTGAAAATTTCTTCAGGCCAAGATGTTGTTGTCAATCTGCAAAAGATTCAAAATAGGATGCTAATCAATATATTAAATCCAGAGAAAACAGGGTACCTCCAAATGTCAGCAAGATTCTAAAGCAAACAATGGGGAAAAGAAATTCACTAGACAGGAGGAGATTATGTTTGGGTTTGAAAGCAGTAAGGGCATGGGTAGTGGGTGGTATGTCTGTCAGGAGCGCAGCCTTCTGGAGCTTCTGGCCTTGAGGAGCACAGCTAGAGAAAGACTGAGGCATACCTATGTGATTTTGAAAGCAGGGGGCTTTAGTAGGAGATTTTTCAAGCTTCAAAGTGTTCAGAGGCCCTCAGGTAATGAACTGTGGAATGGAGGATTTTGTGCACCAGTGGGCTGTTTTGATGACATACCTAGCTTCAGTCGGCATCCGTTGAAGGGAGATGAGTACTGATACTGACCTGGTTGAATTATGAACTTGTAGATACAAAATGAGTTACAATAAAAGTAAGAGCCTTCGTAAGATGGGAATGTAAATTTGATATGCAGGAAATGAGTTACCCTAGTTAGGTCCAGAAAGTACCACTGGTTTAACTGTAGTCTTAAAGCCATTTTCAAGGATGAAGAGTTTCAAGCCTTGCAGCAAATGTAACTGGTAGAGTTCATTCTTATGGTCTAGCCTGACAGAGCAGCTGTCACTAGGCAATTATGTGGGAACTACTAGGAGAGGGGGCTTTGGCTCCACCCACAGGTTGGGAGCCAAGAGTCCATGTTTTGATTAGGCAGAACTTGTGTGCTTCCAGAAAAATGTTCCTGCTCTCCAAAGCTGTAATCATTGTGCTTATTTATCCAGCTGCCTCAGCTTGAACTTTAAAGGCCACACACATGACATTGTAATGCTATGAAAATGTCTTGGATAGCTAGATAATTTATGGTGTTTTTCTCTGGCAGCAGCACAGATAGGAGGAGGCAGTTCTTAACATACCATGGATTTTTCGGTCTTGCTTGCAGATCTACTGGCATTGCCAATGGTTTTTTGCAATGCTGTTGATATAGATATGGAGGTTTAGCTTAGAGGTAAGAAAGATACCAAGACATTTGAGAAGGGACTTGTTCACAACAAGATGCTACCGTCCATCTCGTTAATATTAATGGGGTGATATGGAAGCATTCAAGGGTTAGCGACCTCCATCTCACCATTCGCAAGTTGCAATGCCCAAACGTGGTACAGTGCAAAGGTGACATCGAGAAGTGCAGGAGGTACTGTCTAAGATCCGCACTAGCGTTTCCAAATCACAATTCACCTTTGCTCACTGCAAATCTGGGCTTTGTATTTACAAGGTCGGTGGCACTGGCTTTGCAAGTGCTAAGTCTTCTGTGGGCCAAGTTCGTAGTGTAGTTGCAAATGTACAATTGAACAAATCAGGGAAGCAGATAGTTTGTATTTTATTTCTCAGAGAATTAAATCAGATCGAACCCTGCGATGGTAGCGGGATGAGAAAGCAAAGCACCCCGACGCACCTCTTTGATCGGCGTTAAGCCCACGTTGCCTGTTACTGTGCGGAAGATGCCTCTCTGGGCGTGGCGACTTTGATTACATTCGGTGTCACTGGCAGATCTACGTGTTTGAAGGCAGGGCGTTTGCTTATCAGTCTGTAAACATTATAAAAAATACATCAGAGGCAGGTGCTTCAAAGTGCTGCCTGTAGCAGAGAGATGCTGGGAGCATTAGGATCACACAGCTGTGGGAAGAATCGAGGGAAAGAGTGACCGTGACAGCCCCCTGCTGGAAGGATTTATATTTCAGTAGACCAACCTCAGCTACCCGAGAATATGAGGGGAGAAGAGAAGGGAAACGCTGCGTGGAACGTACGGAGGCGGGCAAGAGGCACACAAACGAAGGAAGCGAGGAGAAAGATGCGGGAAAGAAGGGTCACTGTAAGGGAGGAGGAAATGGAAGAGTAAGGAATAATTGAATCGATGGGAAGGAAGGGAGTGATGCAGGAAGGAGAGAATGAAATAAGGGAGGAGAGCAAAACAGTCGAAGAATTGAAGCAAAGGGAGGAGAATAGAGTCACGTGAAGGATGAGAGGTGGAGTGTACATGCGGAAAGGAAGGAAGGGAAACGGAATGGAGGGTGTAAAGGAAGAAGGGAAGACTGGGAAAGAGAGAAATGGAGGAATGAAGTAAAGAGGATGAAAGGATGTGAGGGAAGAAGTAGGGGTGGAAGGAGTAAGGAGGGAAAGAATAATCAGAGGAACAAGGCAGGAGTAAATGAAAGGATGAATAACGGTGGAAGGAGTGAAAGCTAAAGAGAACAAAATCGAGGACATCAATGAAGACAGAAAGAAGGTAGAGGAGGGACAAAAGGAAATAATGTCATTGGGAAAAGGTAGAAGAATACACAGTTACAATGCTAAATGTATCAACTTATGTTATATTGTAGTAAGAAAAGTTCCTCTCAGTTTGAGCGGGCAGAGGTGATGAATGGCTGAACTACCACTGTAACCTGAAGAGGGGAGACTTTTAGAGGTAAACCAAAGAGGAAGATTTCTTCTATCACACGGAGGTTAAGGCTTACTGGCAGGAAGAAATGGGGTGTAGGCATTGTGTGATGGTGAGCCTCTTTTCAGCCACATAGCCCATTTTTAGGTCACAGCCTACCAGACAGCACAGCTGTCCGGTTTGCTAAAGACATCTTGGGGACATTCAGAAAGCTGACCTAGGAATGCATTCTGCCCACTGCTTGGCACTGGCCTTGTGATTTGCAACTTGCTTTCCATTTACTGTTTTTATTTGTTTTAGGCTGCCCAACTTAAGTTCGTACCTTTCTGTGCTCAAACCTTACTTACAGTATCCTTCTGAGTGCTCCCTTTCTGTAAACAGGCCTGTAAATCTTATTCTTATCCCATCACATTTATTGTGCATTCAAAGACCGAGGTCATATGTCAGGCGCTGTCTTCCAAGGACGCTTGTTTGCTTTTCTTTCTCTGACTTCAAAGTGAGATGATTCAAGAGGCAATCTTGCGGGACACTGGGGATAGGAAAGAGTTTTTTCCTGGCACAGAACTACATTTAAACGAGCTGTGTAAGTATTTCAGAGTATATCAGAATTAGGAACACAAATGAAGCACATTTTTGTTAATTCTGAAGTGTGTTTGAAACAAATACTTTAATAAGATAACAAAAATCATTACACTAGGTGATGCAATTTTTATACATTTACGTCTGGGCCTAGAGAGTTTTATTAGTAAAACTGTATGTCTGTGCAAATGTAATGGTCATTTCAATGAAAAATGTGTTGTCTGTAATGGCCTGAATACTTCAATCTACACCAGTGCACTCTACTCTTCACCACTCCACTTCACTCTGCACCACTTCACTCTTCGCCACTGCACTCTACGCCATTACACGCTATGCCTTTCTACTCTACCCTGTGCTACTCTACTGAATGCCAATGCATTCTTTGCCATTCACCACTCTACACCCCTGCACTTTTCACCACTGCACTGTAGACCACTCCAGTCTAGGACATACCAATCTACTCTGCAAAACTCCACTCTACACCACTGTACACTATGCCACTCTGCAACACGGCACTCTATGCCACTGCACTCTATGTCAATACACTCTACACCAGTGGTTCCCAACCTTTTGACTTCTGCGGACCCCCAATTTATCATTACTAGAACCCAGGGACCCCCACTGAATCATTATTGTAATCCGGGCACCCCTCCACTGAGTCATTACTGAAAGCTGGAGACCTAATCTGTTAATATTATTTCATTTTCTAAGCAGTCGCGGACCCCCAGGGGTCCCCGGACCACAGGTTGGGAACCACTGCTCTACACCAATGCACTTTACTCTGTAACACTGTACTCTATGCCCCTGGACTCTACAGCAATCCACTCTACGCCACTCTAATCTACTGGGCACCACTGGACTCTATGCCACTGCACTCTACAGCACTATACTGAACCACACTGTACTGTAGGTTGGCCCCTAAAATCAAACCTGGCATTGGATAAAGGGCCTGATTTAGAGTTTGGCAGAGGGGGTTACTCTGTCACAAACATGAAGGATGTCCCATCCGCCATATTACTATCCCTTTATAGCCTATGTGGATCGTAATAGAGCTAACGGGATATCCGCCACATTTGTGATGGAGTAACCCGTCCGTCAAACTCTAAATCAGACCCTAAGTCATTTTTCTGGAGCAAAGATGTAATGCGCAACAGTTTCCTCGGACAAGGATTTTAGAAGGTCAGACACTGCATTTATTTTATCAGAGAAAAGATGAAAACCGAAGATGAAAATTCTCTCAGTGATAAAGAGCTCAATGTAGGGGACAGTGGATGCTCGGGCAGCTTCTCTTGGACATAACTCTCTTTGCAAGGTTTACAGGTTAAAATTTACCTCCATCATGCTGAGTTGGCTAACTCAGGCTCTGCTGAAATAAAAAAAACCTCTGATAGATCTTGCCGAGACCTATGCAGGAGAGATCTGTGGGAGATAAAAACAGTCCGGAGTGGCACCATTGCAGGGGCAACCCCATGAGGATGTTTGGGGATGGAAAAATGCAGACACTTTAGTGTGGGTTTTTGATAGATGTTCAAAATGTTTTAAGTTCCCTGGCAATTCTGATTTACAGTGTAGAGTCATTGAGAAAATGACAATACAGGTTTGTGGACTTTAATTCCCATGAAACAAGTTGAAACCTGCAGGTAGGTGTAATAGATGGCAGAGGGTGGTATTGAAACTTCAAATGTGCCCACTCAAGTCTCTGACTTCTCTGTTAATGTCTCTCAGACACTCCTGCCAATTTGGTCTCATGTGGCAAGTACGCAAAGCAAGGCAGAAAGCACAGTGCCATAATGGTCCAAAGGGTATAGTCAAGACCTGACTGGTCCATCTCTGGTACCCATTTTGATAATCAGTAATTAGAAACATGCAACAAAATCCTGGATTCTGAAGAGGGCTCAAGACTTTGAAGGTCTTTCTAGTTTCCTTCCAGATTGACCAATGAAAAGGCAATTCCTCCTGTAGCCATGGTGCAATGCCCCATGTAACGTACATGTGAAAGGTGTCAAGTAGCTCCTTTAGGAAGAAAAGCTACAAAGTGCAGAAAAAAGCTCCTTGGCAATATTGGTATTTTTTGATTGAAGAAAACTGACGATAGAGCAGATGACAAACAAGGCACCAAAACCACCTTGACATCAGGTTTCAGAAAGAGCCCACCATGAAGTCTACCAGCGAAAGGAATCCAAGAAGAATCCTGCTGCTGGAAAATAATGAAAAAAAGGGACAGAAATGCATCAAAGATGGCAGTCAGTGCCACTAAAATTGGGGAATAAATGCCTTGCCTGTCTCTGACCAAAGCCTTCTAATATATGGTCTAGGTAGGAAATTGTATTACAGTAAAAGGGTTAACATTGTCTTGATTTGGGAACTTCAGGCACAGGTATTGGGAAAGCAATCCTGTGAATAGCAATATATTTCATGCTCCAGAAGGATAGTGGTTTCCAGTATGAGCCGGCCTTGGAAGAAGAGCAACTTGCTGTAATAGACCACTACAAATCTAGTAATATACTTTGTAATAAAAGTGAGAATTCCATTATTGAGTTTCCAAGGTCAGTGTGTGGGGGTAATATAATGTGATTTATAAACTAACGTTTGCATCAATGTTTACTCTGCTGAAATCTCAGGCCCTGTAATTCTCATATGAGTCCAGTAATTCTAAAATGATAGAAAGTTCTAATTGTGGACCAGATCTCCTCTCATTTTTTTTACCTTCTCTCATTTTTTACCATGGGAAGCTCTGTCATGTAATAGAGCTAGGTAGACAAGGGCTTCTCTAGCAAGCAGCGCTAATGGAGCTGGCCTGATCCCAATGAGGACATAGGATTCATCACCGGCCTAATCACTGTAGAGTATTCTTCATAGGTATAGCCAAAAGATGTCGCCTTCAATGGGTCTGACCCAATAAAGGAACTCCATGAGCGTATAATTACCTCAGTTGATCCCATTCAGGAGAGACAAGCAAGCTCCTTTTACATTCAATGAGGGCTTACTGTTTTTAAAAGCAACTTTTAATACACCTTATAGTACAGGTGAGCCTGCAATCCCTATATAAAAGCTTGTAACATCCTTATTACAATTAAGTAGTGATGCCTCTAGTCAAACATAGTAATTAAATGACTTAGCTGTTAAAATTTGATATATATTGTAGCCTTAAAGCTCACTTCAGAGGGCTAAACTGGTTGTTAAAGGCCCTGATACCGAGTTATAGGCCAGAGCTGCAGGCAAACGCCTATAAAGCGGGAGAAGGCCCTTATAACAACCAGTATAGCTCGAGGCAGAAGGGCTATAAGACTATTAGTACATTCCACCCACTGAGGTTCGAATGTTCTAAATTAAAAAGGGAGAAACAGAAAGACAAACATTAGAATGTTGGCACAGAAGGCTTATACTGGCCTTATAAGCACGGAGCTACTCCACTGTCTTCAATGAAGATCTCAACATTCCAGTGTTCTAATTCATATAGTTGAGTTGTTATGTCATAATTCCTCATACCAGAGCAACCCTACTATCTCTTTCATATGAAAGAACAAGACGTCAAGGCACAGACTTACTAACAATGAACGCAATGCAGAGCAGCAAGATATGGCGCTGTTTAGCTCTCTCCATGTGCAGGCGTTCTTTGGGGTGCAGCGCGCCAGCGTAGGCACCCTTGCACCATCGTGCAAGAGTACCTGCATTGCGGGTAGCTTTGTTTTTGTGCAAGAAGGGATACCTTGTTGCACAAAAACAATCCTTATAGACGTGTTCCTCTTTGTATGAGAGCTGCAGATTGAAGCACACATGCAAACAAGAAATAAAGAGGACGTCCGACCTTAAAATTTGGTAACTTGTCGGAGAGGGCAAAGTGCTGGAGTTTGAACAGCTGAATGATACTTCATTTAAAGCCCTTATGTGGAAAGTAAAGTCAGGCTCCCATTGACGATCGAATTAAACCAGATCTCATACACGAAGCTAAGAAGATTTGTATTCCTGTATTTGTGAGCAACATTTCTCTGTCCTCTGTGGTCTTGAATGCGTGTGGAACCATGCTAAAGTCAAGCTTCTAAAAAGAATATTCTCTAGACCACTCCCTACCTGAAAATTATTGACCCATTTCTCTCCTATCCTTACTGAGGAAAGTGGTAGAGAAACATGTGCACTGTCTCATGGTGGATTTCCTAAAAAAGCATTGGTTCTTAGACCTCAAGCAGAATGGCTTCCAGCCTGCTCATAGAACTGATTTGCCCTTTTCCAAGTCACAGGGGCCCTTCAGCAAATCATCGATGATGGAGGGTTTGCAGCACTTATTCTGTTAGATCTAAGCACTGTGTTTGACATGGTGTCACACAAGGTGTCCTCCACCAACTGTATGAGATAGCGACCAGGGGCTATGCATGGTCCTGGCAGGTCTCTTTTCTAAAAGATTGGTCTTTCCAGGTGATATCTCCACCTTTCACCTCAACCAATAGGACATTGGAGCATGGGGTTCCTCAAGGCTCAGCCCTAAGCCCTACTCTTTTTAATATTTACTTTAGGCCACTAGCAGACATGGAGGAATATTTTGGGTTGTCATTAGCCTCCAATGCAGAAGACACCCAGCTTATTGTATCATTGTTTGCGGGGTCTGAATCTGGGTCTGTCAATTTTTATAAACTGTGTGTCAGCAGTTGCTGAATGGATGCAAGCTCACTGCATGCAGTTAAACACAGGACAGAGATCCTTCTGCTGGGGGCATATCTGCATATATGGGGTGATTATTGGTGGCACAGTGTGCTAGGGTCTCCACCCAAGCCGAAACATGCTGTTAAAAAACTGGTTAGATGATTCTCTATGCTTCGAGCCGCAAGTCAAATCTCTGCCTTCTGCTCGCTTTGTCACCCTTAGAAGCTTTAAAATGTCATTGGCCTCTTTTGTCCCCCTGTGCCGAAGATGATTATTCAGTCTTTAATCATCTCGTGTCTTGACTACTGCAACATCCTGTATTTAGGTACCACCAGGCAGATAAAAAAAACATTGATTGCCGATTGTCCAGAATGAGGCTGCAAGACTATTACATTGCCTGCCTAAATTCTACTAAATCTCTCAACAACTATATAATCTGCATTGGCTTCCCATAGAGAAGCATATCCTGTTCACAGCCCTGTGCGTATCCAACCGGCTCAAGAAGAAGCAGGACACGCCTAATCTGCTTGAGCCATACAATTCAACCAGGGCATAAAGATCAGCCGACTCTAATCTGGCAGTGGTCCCTGCTTTAGACTGGTGAGGAGGGGTGGGTTCTCATTCTGAGTGACAGCCCCGGTGTCATGGAATAATTTGCCTACGCATCTGCAGAACATTTCTAATTCTCTCCGTTTTAGGAAACAGATGAAGACTTGGCTGTTTTGCAGCCTCATCTGGGTTTGTGTTGGGGTGCTCATAGTAGTAGCAGGTAACACTGGGAACCCTATGGGTGCAGCCATGTGCTGTATAAATCAGTATTATATATATATATATATATATATATATATATATATTTCTACTTGTTACACCAAGATAGAGTAGGCGCACTATTGTGGGGCAAACACAGATTTACTGACTTTAGTAAATCAAGGTTTGCATCAAAGTGCATGGGTAGATGCACACAGATTAGACCACAGCTGAAGATGTGTTTTTTGAGGAGTAAACACCATCAAGATGACACCATGGTAAACCAATTTAATCTACCCAAGCCAAGCCTGAAACCTTGGATAAATTGCAGCATGTGGGAGCTCCCCTCAAACTATACAAGAATGTTTTTAAGTAGACATCAAGCCCCACTATTCTCAGCCCTCTTCCCATGATTTGCACTCTTTAAAACACAATCACTTAAAACACAGCATCAAAATATTTGTAATTGCAGGGTTGAAATGCTCAGAGATTTCACAGACAAGAGTTAACTCCTTTCTAAGGAGGCAAGAGGAATCGAGTACCCACTAAAACTGGAGGAGTATGAGTAATGGTTTTTCCACTGAAAGATATGTTCCCCTTCTATAAGGAGAATTTTAGTTATATTTACCCTGAGAAAAAATAATTCACAAAATATTTTCTGCATTAAGTCTGACAAGAGCATCAAGGTTCACCTGACAAACTTTTACTTGAAAGGCTCATCTGCTCCCGACATCCTATTCAAAGAAAACTTCAGCACCTTCCTGAAGCTCAACCCAACTAGGAAAAAATTCCTGTTATTTGCCAAGAATAACAAAAAATATACAAAACAAACCTGGCACAATGACACAACATGACCCCTGACAGCTTTGAACCTCAACTTTCACCGAATGCCAAGTAACTTGTGTTCATCCTAGGGACAAGCCTCATCCTCAAGGAACACATTGCCAAAACAAACAACAAGGCAAAGTCCCTCTCCTACGAATTCTCTCCTCTAAAGATTTCTCCCAGAAAATTAGTTCAAACCTGCTCCATTTAAGCAGTTGCTCCCCAATTCTGGGTAGGTTACTGGTCCCAATTATGACCTGCTTTGAACAGCTGGCAAATTGGACTGGGGTGGCACATCGACTGGTTGACCTTTTGGGGTTGGTGGCCAGAGTAGGGTAGGGTCCTGGGTTGCGGTGGAAAACAATGGTTCATCCACCAGCTAATCAGGGTGCGGCGTGATAGGCATTGTAATGAGAGACTGATCACTGCTGACCATGGAGCCATGGTGATTTTACTGGGTTTGTTTCCAGTCAAATCAGACCTTTTGTTTCCTCACCTGGATGTGGGAACAGTGGCCACTCAGAAAGGGCCAAGCCTTTCTTATTTCACTATACATCGCTACTTACAACCACCCATTCCTGTACAAAACATCCCCACATCACTTGCACACAGCCAGCCCTCGAACCAAACAACTGCATTTCATAAGCACTCATCAGCGTTGGAATACCAAATAGGCCAAGTAGGCACCGGCATATGGACCCCACTCCTTTTAGGGGCCTGCGACAACAGATCAAAATAATATTGATTTGGCCTTGAAAGAAAATGACAAGCTTTCTTAAATTGTTTCTAAAAGACAGAACAAAATGACTCAGCTCAAAGAAATGAAAACTTTACATTAAAGACTCTATAGAGAAAATACTATATTAATGTAATGTACGCATTAACAACTTAAAGTACATAAAACATAGACATCAGATTCACATGACAGTTTGTCTCTTAAAAGCTCATCTTCTGTCAGCTGTCAGTTTGTAAACAAATATGGTGGAAACTATGTATGTGTTATGTTTAGCAGAGCTGGCTTTAGCGCTGGTGGTGCCTTGTGCTACAATCTTTTTTGGTGCCCCTCCAACCCATGACCACCACCTTGGATTCACTCACTACCACCCCACAAATGTGCCCCTCATCTCTCCATAGCCCAGGGTCGTAACAAAACACCTGCAGCCCCCACGCTGCGGAGGGACCAGTTCCAGGGGACCCCCCTCAGCACAGTACACAGTGCAGGGGCAGCAGGCCCCTGACTGGGTCCAGGGTGGAAGGGCCCCCCTACTGATACTTTGCACTGGGGGGCCCCCTTCAGTTTCACTGCCATAGCCCCTCTTTCACATACATTCATTTGTTTTAAAGCGCTTGTAAAGAGTGACTTTACAAATCCACTCAGATACCCACATAAAATATAGCTCTGTTCTTTGCAGCAGGCATATTAACCATCTATGCTACTTTATGGCGAGTCAAAGCTGCCCTAGACAAAACTCCCCATTCTCTCCCTAGCAGGAACATTAATCACAAGAAGTGGCGTGACATTTTAATTATTTCCCCAAGGCTGGACTTACAAGGTACTTTTCAGCAGGTGTTTTTAAATGGCAAGATTCATAATTTATTGCTAAACACAGCGCCCCCCTGAGGTCAGCGCCCCCCTATCCAGGTCAGCACCGGGTGCGGCTGCAGCGCTCGCACCGCCCTAAAGCCGACCCTGAAGCTTAGTTTTGTGTAGTAAATTTTGTTTATTAAAATTGTTGGTTGGTAAAATTAAAACTGTATTAGATCATTTGCAAGGGGGGTCTCGAAACGTTTTAGGGGATGATTTACGAGGGGGTCCCGAAATTTCGGCTGCCTGTGCAACAGTTGCATTCCACTAGACACTAGTCACAGCACCTACTCACTAGAGTCATACACAACAAGCCTCAGTTCAACAGCACAAATACTCTCCCATCCATCGCATCCAAAGGGCCTTATAACCACAGCGAATACAGGAACATCACCTGGGCACACAGATGGCGCCCAAACCCACTGCAAATATATCACTTGCATGTAACCTGCCTTCGATGTATATAGCTCATACTGCTAGCAGTTATTTATTTTACATACGTTTTTGTCATAAATGGCATGAACTCCACCCAACAGAGTTTTAGTGAAGATGTGAACAAGAAGAAAAATCAGTCATCCCTTATCTGTGTTAACAGAACACGGATTTTAGCACGTGTACAACACTGGTCACAGGGTATTCATAAAGCAGATACGATGCATATGCCATCGACATAAAAAGTACAACTTCTGATTTCACAGCGCCTATCTGCATCACATATTACACTTGGAAAAGAGTCAAGGGTGCCCTTCTTCCATGAAACATCAAGAAAGAAGGGGAAGGGCAAGAAAGAAGCAGATTAGGGCTACATCCTCAAGGCACGGAGTGACTCTGACTTACAGCTGGCAACGAAGTGGCATATATAAGCCTCCCACGTTTTCCTTTTACGCAGGTACATGCATATAATTGCAAAAATAGGTTGAGTGGTTTTTATACCTGTATTGAATCAAGGAGAAAGGAAAAACCTTTTCTTGCATTTAGCACGATGTCTGCACTAACACGTTATCCTCCTCTGCCTGATTACTGAAATATAACTTATTTAGGAGAGCCTGTGGGCTGACAGGATGAGTGTCTGATGGAGGCAGGCTTCTGGCCTGTTAACTGATGGTGACACGAGTGAGGCAATATCCGTGCGGTGGTCAGGCAAGAACCTGCTGTGCAGCCACTATTCATCAGGACTTATTTTTGTAATGGGGTTCTGTTGAGCATGAAAACGGATACCCAACTTTAATGGAGTAATGATTACTGGAACATAACAGCCCAGTGTAGCTATACTTGTTGGAACGGCAGCTTTTTGATGGGCGTGTCACTGCTGCAAGGCAATATTTTCTGGACTGTATCTTTGTACAGTATATAAACACAGATTGTCGTAGCACTTAGTCAAAGGGGCACAGATCCTTCCAACATTCTCTTGTTAGATACTTACTTTGGATGCAGTGGAACAACTCAAATTGTGAAATAGTAAGGCACCTGATCCAGCAAGGAGTCAACTGCTGAGTGCCAACCACTGACCCCGGAAGCCACAAGTTTCATGTAGATAAACACAGTTTGTGGCAGCCCTCTGACGCAGGACCACACAACTCTTCACATCTATTTAGCTTCGGTAGGCCCTACAGAATTGTTATTCTTGCATGCTTCCTTTCGTTTTTTAATCTTCATTTAGCAGAAAAATAGCGATTCTTTTTCAATGAGGCAATCTCATTCATCTCATTTCATGGTGGTCAGCCAGCTCTAGGGAGGTGGGACCAGTGCAGCGACCCCTGGTGCTGACTGTGGTAGGGGGCGCTGTGTTTACAAATAACTATTGGTTCAAAATAGTGGTCTTCAAACTATTTAATGCTGCGCCCCCCCAAGTGGGAAGAAAACATCAACCCCCCTCAAAATGTTTCACAGTTATTTTATTAAAGTGACAATATTTAAACATGTCTAGACCTATTTAAACTTTGCAGTTAAGTTCTGTCAAAGATTTAAAATTGCAATCAAATACATGTTTCCCAAACATATTATTATGATCAGGCAGGTTTTACTGACTTGTAAAAGTATGGACGGTGTGATTTTTAGAAATGTAGGTGAGAGGTATGAAGAATATTTAAGGTCCCTTCCCTTTTGACACCTAATGCCAGCCAGGATATAGATGACAAGATGTAAGTGATGAGCCATTACAGAGGTGCTTCATGCCCCTCACAAAAAAACACTTATCAGTTTAATGCTTCTTCTAGCTAGAGCCTGGCAACCCCCCTGGGATCACTTGAGGGCCCCCTAGGGGAGCCCACCCCAAACCAGTTTGAAGACGCTGCTGTAAAAGCATGTGAACTTCCTTGTGCATACAAGAGATCGGAATTGTGTCTAGTGGCATTTTTGACTCATCATAAAGTAAGGTGGAGGGTTAATGCGCCTGCTGCAAAGAAGTGTGCTGTACAGATCACAGAACTGAGAGTTAGTGAGCTATAGGTGGAGCTATCAAAAATGAAATTAATGTCAGAGAGAGGCTATGGAGAGATGAGGTGCACTGCTAGAAGGTGATAGTGAGGACATTCATGGAGAAGGTCTTGTGGGGGGGGGGTCGTCAGCGGAGTGAAGTGGAATTACATTAAATGAACTCTCTATGATTGAGTGTTTTTCTACACATACGGCAACCTAGCAGGAGGAAATGTATTGGCCGGTTCAAGGAGACAATTTGTTGTCTACCCACGGGCACAAGGTCTCTGAAGCCCTATACCAGCAATGGAAGCCTTTCCATCGACCCTCACACATTCGTGGGCCTCGAGGAGATTTGCGGTGCCTCTATATGCATCAGCCAGCTTCAGATCAGCCCTAGTAGAAGACTGGTCTAAATCTAGCTCAGTTCAAAATGCCGATTCAGCATTAGAAGATCCATGTTCGAAGTGGACATGGACGTGCTGGTACCCAGTGGTTTATTTATTTGAAAGCAAATAAATACATTGAATGACCTTATGTTTGCAAAATAGATAAAAGTCAGTGAAGTGATGCTTGGTGCGCAGACCATTATGAAATGGTCAGTTCTTGGACTGTGTGGAAGGCGGCAGTGGGATTTTTTTCAAATGCACATTTGAGGTGGCAAAGAAGCCCCCCCACACTGTGAAAGGTGCGAGAGAATATACTTACTATGCAGAGTTGCTTGTTCGAAGGATCCAGGGACATGCCTTAGCACAGTGGCCCTCACCAGATTCTAACACTAACATATTCTGAGGTATTGGTGAAAGGATTAAATGTCAAGTCTCATACTTCAGTGGCTAAAATATCCCCACTGGACCACTTCTGATGAACAGCACTAACTGTCTCGATTGAGCCTGTTTCTAAACTCTCCCAATCCTTGCACATACGGGATTAAAACAGAAAGAGACTGGGAAGCATTTTATCTCGTGCCTGGAGCAGTATCTGTGCTGTGCTGTGCTTTAGTTGATTGTTTGTCAGACCAATTCAGGAAGCCACCGAGCAAGCTGTGTCTACTGGGACCCACCCTGGGGGTTGAGGTCACTTGCCACTGTTGTCCTATGCTCTGTCTTACTGTGGCTTTGCAAGTAAATCATTTCTGCAATTGACTCTAATGATGGCAAGGGCAATAATTCAAAGGCTTCTCAGAGATGTACTGTGGAATAGGCAAGAGCTCAGAACTCAGTGAATAACCAAGAGATAGAATAATCTACTGTCCAACCCACTGTTATCTTTTGAACTAAAATACATTATTTTAATCACACTTCATAACATGTTACTAAGAAGTGTATTCGGGGTTCAGACATAGTGTTGTAACCCTGTTTCTACCTCGAAGGAGCCGCTATACCCTTTAGTGCTAGAGTTACCCAGCATTTTTATCCCTGGTGTATAATTTTAAGTTAATTTTGCAAACATTGGTCTGCAGTCTTAGCTCTGGTTCCCCCCGCAGTTCTTGCCACCAGTTTCCTGCAGTCTGTACTTTCTGTTCAGGTGGTGTGGGACGGACTTGTGCAGTGCTCCTGGTCCAACCGCAGTGGATTTTCAACTGTAGAGACCACGGTTGTGGCCTTGCTCAGAACGTGATGGCTCACAGATTTTGGCACAGTGGCCCCCACAGGTCTTCTTGTACTTGGCTGCCACATCCTCCATAGTACATATAGGACGCTGGGTGGTAATTTGTGCCTCTAGGTCAATCTGGAAAAAGCAGTCTAGGTTCACCTTCAAGATCACTTTAATGCTAACCATCTTGTGCACAAATACCAGTCTGGTTACAGGTCATGCTGTGGGACAGAGATCACAACTTCAGATGAAATAACAAATGTAAATAATCTTACAGGTGAGATGACATTTCACACTACCCTTAACAGTATAAATGAGATGACTGTGAATGTAATATTGGTTATTAATTTGAGCATGAGTTGTTGCATTGTGCTTTTTATGTTGTTATTCATTCAGTGCTTAATTTGTGCTTGTTTCCGGTTCGGAACACCGGCACTTATTTTTGAGGGCCGGCACTTATTCTTCTGCCTCAAGCATTTGCTGCAAGCAAAAGACGGAGGAAGAGAAAAACGAAAAAGCGTCACAAAGGGGAAAAGCAGAAAGCTGCGAGGGTGAGCTGAAGGGGCAGGGAGGGGCTGTAAATGGATTGAAGAGGCCCGAGATGGCTTCAGGATTACGCTGCCTCAGTATTCCGTGTTCGCACATTTAATTGCAGCAGCCGCATGTTTAACAGGAGGGCTTTGGGCACCGGCACGTTTTTATTTACAAATTAAGCACTGTATTCATTGGTATACATATTGTGCGGCCATAAGCTTTGCAACTGGTATGCAAATAGTATAAAGCTCTTTTTGGGATAGGTGGATATTATGTGCATTTTCATTATTAAAGAAACAAAAAAATGCGTTTTCAATGGAAAGTCACATAAATGCCCATGTACCATTACTACCTGTGTCACATGTAAATATATGTACTTCTGTTACATGATGCAGAGATTATATCAGATTGTGTATTAAATAAAGGATTCGGGGAAAGGCTGCAAGGCCCTTGGAGCCAGCACCGTTCTCCTGAATGTTGCAGCCCACAGAAACCATCATTGAGCCCAATCTGTGCCCACTGCCCCCCAGAACTCGTTTTGCCTTTTTATATGATGCACAACCTCAACTAAGATACTGGACGGATATGCTACTTTTTATGTTGACATTTTCCAAATGAAAAGATTCAGCTTGTAGGAAGAACATGTAGGAAGCCGGACGTGTTTTGTTTGTCGAGATGCAGGGTGCAATGGTTGTGGTTCTGAGAGGGCTGGCAGCTCTACAATGCCAGTTGCTGGGCCAGTGTGGGCAAACAGCCTTCCCATTGTACAGTGCAGTGTGAACACCACGGGCTTGGCTTCGATTCAGCTTCTTCTGCAATGCCAATGGAATGGCTTTGTTAGAGCCTGACAGTTGGTCTAAAGAAACCCCCAGCAAATGGAAAATTACCAATTTTAGGCTGTAGTCAAACACTGAACGTGTGTTCAGAAGAGATGTTTTTTATTTAAGGTGAACCATGCATGGACAGACATCCCCCACTCAACTCTCATAAAAGTACAACCATCATTCTCTGAGTTTCAGAGAAAACAAAAAATGTGGAACACTGGCCACGTACCGCCAGTCTGCTGAAAATAATCCATTACGTACATTTTCAAACACGAGAGAACTAATTTTCCTAAAAAAAAAAAGAGGAGATTTGACAAAATCTCACCAAAATGACACCAAATAACGAATCAGGTAAGTAGTTTTATCATAAGGAGTAATAGAGAGGGGTCAGTGACGTGGCAGGAGTTTATTGGTGGGTTAAAGGCCCTAGGGTGTATAGTAATGGTAGGAATACTAGTGAACGGAGTAGAAGTGTAGTGGTAAAGGAGCAGCAGTAGTAGAGAGTGTTTATGGGCAGAATACTAGTAATCAGGCATGTGGGAGGTACAGTCCAGGGTAGGTGTACTATTATATGGATATGGCCAGAATAACCACAGTGTCATTAGGGGCAGATTACCGGGGAACACGAGGCAGAGGTTCTAGGATACGAGTTGGACAGAAGTACTAGGGTATGCAGAGTAGGTATGCTAGGGTATACTCAGTGGTAGAGGTTCCCTGGTGTAGGTGAGGGAGAAGTCCCAGGGAATGCCTAAGGCAGAGGAACTAGGGTATAGGTGCTGGGATACAGACAATGAGAGAGGGAATACAGGTAAAAAACACACACACTAACACCACAAATTACTTTACCACACAGGCACAAAGGGCGAGTGCATTTGCAATACATTCTCATCAAAACAGTGACAATTACTTTAACAGTCCAACCCTCGGCTCTCTATTTACATCACATTGCTTCATATTCACAGACACACATATATACTAAATTCTTTACTACTCGTTTAGATTAGCCATCCCTAAACGCTAAAAGCCAATTACTTTAAACCCCCTATACAGTGTGCTCTAAATGTAACAATTTGTCATTTACCTTGTTGTAACTTAACACATTACAATTGTAAAAAAAATGTATCATAAGTCCAATGTGTGGTATTAAATGAGTTGTAAAGAGAGAGATCTTATGGTATAGGTGGAGGCAGAGTTGCAAGGAGTAAATGGACTATGATTTTGGTACAGTTGTATGTATAGAGTTTTAGGTAGGTTTAGATGTAGGGTTAAGTTGATGCTATGAGTCGTTCTACAAGTGTTCTTCCTCAGGAACCATATGATTGATCATAGGTGGGCCAGGGATGGGAGACTGGCCTCCTACAAAGTGTTCTATATATATAAACAGATCCTAAAACACTTGCAAATGATTGCAAAGCTGATCAGGCAGATATCTGTTCTCTAAACCTTCAAATATGAATGAGGTGTGTTTGGCCGGGGGCACTTGACTGTCTCACAGTAGATATAAGGATCAAAGTTAAAACTCTTAGCAGATCTGCAAGTCCCACTGGAACAAAGACACTGACCAGCCATAACACCCAACCAGAAACCTATAATCTGGAAAGCCTTCATTGCATTTACCAGTGTGCATACAAGCGGCAGAGCTGTGGATGCAGATCACGAGGCAATCAGGTTGGCATTGAAATGGAGACTCAAGCGCCCATTTATATATGGGCATACGTTCCGTTGTTCCACCAGGGGGGCAGAGTAAATTACTCTTTCTCACAGTTGGAGGAACAGCCCACCACATTTATAAATGACACAAGGCCGTATGGGGCATTGGGCCTTCCCTTGGGAGTCTGGAAGAGTGGGGGGCCTGGTTTTGTTTCTGGGGGCCGGTTTGTATCAGTGCAGTACTTTCAAAAGCACTGCAGCGTTCCTTGTATATCCAACAGTTTTTAGGAAACAATAAAAGTGTCAAGATAACTCTGGTGACTAATTTGCCTGCTGGAGAGGTAGGGGTTTTGTCTAGTGGTAGTTTTGACTCATCAAAAGTAACGAAGAGCGTTAATATGCCTGCTGTAAATAGCATGTACGATGCAGATTACAGAACAGTATTTTATGTGCGTAGCTCGGTAGGATACTACTTTTGTCATGGAGATCAACTTCTTACTGTACAGTTCATAAATTACAATCATAATCTAGCACAGTGAGCTGTGCCATCAGAGGGCTGTATGCAAACTGCATGGTACACGTTAGGAAGCTATGTTTTTTCCCAGTCTTTGATTATCCTACTTTGCTAAAAAGGGTTTGTTTGGGTAGAAACAAATTGCTAATAGTAAAGTCAACCATAACCACTGTGTTACATTATGAATCCTGAGGCTGTGCTTCCCCAGACCAAGCACTCCTAAATAATGCCTACCAGTATGGGTGACGTGAAAACAATACCTTTTATCCCCTTTGTCTTGCGTAACATTTTCTATACGCTAATGTACACATGTATGATTGTCTCTGTATTGTATGTGTGTGTGATGTAAAGTGCTCCAACACCTCACGCTGGTAAGAGAGGCGCTGTAAAGCAAATGAAAGGCACTGTTAGACCGGATTGTGAGAGAATCATTGAAGCACACCAATGAAGATTGCCGTATCTTGGTGCTCTGCAATGTCATTATTTTCTATGCTTGGCAAACAAATACAATTGAATATATAATGAAAATGTGTTGAAGGACACCGTTTTTGCCATTTTTAACAAACGTTCTTTGGGGGCGAACACCCCCAACCTCAATTGTTATGGTCAGGCTCACTCGCTATGTACCCTATGGGGGATGGTCTGACAAAATTTGCGAGGGCTGCTTTGGGTTCCCAGTCCGGCCCTGGCCATGGAGGCGGTCATTTATAATGCATTGGCAACAACTGCTGTGACGGAGGTTCCAGCCAAAGCATTTTGCTGTTTGGTGCAGGACTGTGTCATGCTGTCGCAGCCCTGCATGAAACAGTTTTTTTTTCAAAAAAAAAATCCCAAATAAAATAAAAAATGTAATGCTCTCCTCGCCATGGGAAATCTTCCACGGCTAAGGGAGCATTATTAACATTTTAATATCCCTTCTGAAAGAAAGTAAAAAAAATGGCTATATGCCCACCCACCCTGATTGGGTAGGCGGACATTTAGCCATTACTCCGGCAGCCCTCGCTCCGGTGGGGCGTGGGAGAAGCTTGGCTATGGTGGTGACGGGGTAGTCAGCGCTGTAGCCAAACTTAACATCTGCCCCCATCAAAATTGGGCGGGTGGACCTTTTTCTTGGCAGTGTGTATACTCCGTAGCCGTTGCAAGGAGCGTACATACTACCAAGGTACAAATCAGCCCCGAGTGTCCTTAAATCCTTCACATGTCTGTTTTTCAACTTTGTCTAGCAATCCTGCAGTGGCGCGTTGTAAAAAATGAATAAATCACTATAAAGCAGTGCCTGGATCGAAGAGTTCTTAAGAATTGTCTTTAATCTAGGCTCTAAATTTGGCTTTGAATAATGGAAAATTGCAGTACGATGAGTGTCAAAGGAAACTTGACCAATCTATGTGTTGGAGACAAGCTTTTGAGATAATTACAAGGTTGACAAAATTAATTTCCCGTATTTGTGTAATGATGCCATTTGTAGCGATGCTACTTAGGAAGTGGACTATCAGAATGGAATAATATCTCAGAATGGAATTCCCAAGAAAAATAATATTTTGTTTGTGTTACAGAGTGTGCAATTGTTGTAGTTTCCTAGCTTCCCAGAGAGAGGAGTGGTATTTGAGAATTTCCTGGTAGCTTTTAAAAGACTGTTATAAAAGAGGAGTTGTAGTGGGGCATCTAGGACTGTCACTGTGTATAAGCAGGACTTCTCTTATATCCACGGGAGGGTACTTAGTGGTGAGCTGACTTTGCTCATCTTCAAATATATTTAATAAAATTCACAGGCTTTCACTTGGAATTAACTTCTAGGTGAAACCTGTTTTTGGTCTCACTCTATTTTACTTCAATTAGAGATTCAACTAATAGAACAAATATGAAGGTCCTTTCCTCTGTAGGATAATCACTCCAAACAATGTAAATAAGAATTCATTTGAGCTTGGTACTTTGAAATAGAGCTTATCCACCATTCAAAATTTAATGGAGATTTCAAACATTTCAATGACGTGAGAACAGCTCCAAAGAGTTAACCTTGATGTGAACTTTACTTTGATTTCTCTAGACCATAATAAGTCAAACGAAAAAGTACTTTCAAAAAGATTGGTGAAGAAAGTGGGGAATTAAAGGACTAACTGCAGGGATGTTAAAGAATGAACCAAATAAAAAAAGGAAGAATTAAATGATTCCAGTAGGTTTTGAATATTGTCATCTGGAGGCTATCTCTGATACATTACTCCTCCACAGTTTAAAAAATGTATTTGTAAAATCCAGCAGAGAGGCACTCTCACCTAAAGTCATCAGGGAAGTAATTGCTTGCTTTATTTGAAAATCAAGAAATATAGAGAGATATATGCCTAAGCATGCACCAATAACACAAATGTCAAGGCATATGTACATAATCCTAGTCTCCATCATTGTTCAACACTTTATTCTTTACCTGAAGCATTTTGTTTATTTTGTATATACCTGTTTTTTGCTTGAATGCTTGACATTATCTATGTTGTTTTTAGTTTTTCAACTTGCCATGTGTTTCTCTTGATGCACTTATGTCTTCTGCTATTGTACACGCTATGCAAAACTAAATAAAATAAATAACTATAAAATAGATTCAAGAATATACCCACTATTGTTAGAGAACGGAGCCAGTAATTCCTAGTATTTTTGGCATCCCCAAGGAGCCTTCTAAATAAATAATTTCTGACCAAAACACTGGTGCAATGAACAAATCAAGAAACATTCTTAAAAACAAAATTACATACAAATTCTTTGACAAATACTGTGCATCCAAGAGAAATATAAAATTCTCTTTGGCATAGTCAAGCAGTATGAACTTTAACTGAAGGTTAGAAAGAAATATGTTTTTAACATATTTTTAACCTTCAAGCCTCAGACATAAAAGATTTTGTTCAGGAAAGTAGCCTATATGTTTAAACCTATTTGTAAAAATAAAATGTTAAATTTCAAAGTAAATGACTATGTTTACATTTTAAATATCAGTGTATCCGTTTTTGAAGACACATAAATATAGCATTCATTTGTATCTGTGCTGCAGTGGCATAATATTCAGCATGAACAATTGATTTAGTTAAATATCTTTGACTAAATAAGACAAATTGAATGATGGTAACTTTCAAGATAAACGGCACTACTTTAAGGGAAGCAATTTGCTAAGCAAAAATTACTTCTCTCCCAACATTATTGTAAAATTCTTAAGCATGTGTTCCAACTTTTAGTGATGAACATATTTATATTATTCCTAATCAAACAACTTGTATTTCTCTGCTACTTGTTCTAGAACAATAACACATTAACTTAATTTTGATAGTGCAGCACATTTACCTATGAGGATATAATGACAGATTCATCCTAATTTGTATCTTGCTTGAAAGTATCATGTGGCGCCCAGTTTCCAGGAGGTAAGCTTGTTAAATCCCAGTAACAAGGTACTCTTATCAAAATTGATACCAATGAAATTGAATGTCAAAGCTACTGTTAATAAATCATCTCAGTTCGGTGTGTTTGATTATTAATATTTGAAAACTTTAAACTGGGGGCAACAATTGCCTTTTTATTCATTCCTCATTTTCCATTCTGCCTTTATATATGCTTTATCTATATAATTTGAAAGGGTTAACTTTGTCAGGCATATAAAAAATTGAATGCATCATTCTGAGCATTGGAAATCTAGGTGATCCATTAAAATCTAACTCAGTGTATCCCTTCACCACAATTAAAATCAAAAGTTATCAAAGATACTCCACAAACTATATGGGCCAGGGTAAACTGGTCCAGTTTGACTCCCAAACATTATTTTTATTAAAAAACTGTGATTACAAACCAAACATGATAATTATGCGAAAAACTATATTTTTATATATTCAAATAATATTTGTCTTTTTCTAAAGCATTATATTTACATTCATGACACAGTCTTAAGAAGCTTTACAGACAATATCAATACCCAATACACTAACCCTTTCACTGCTAGTCCTTTTCACCTAAGTGCTAAACCAGTTTTTGGCTATTTGGGGTAGTTTGCACTTAGGCCCCCGTAACTTTGTGTCCACATAAGGTATTCAGGCTAAATTTGTGTTCTTTTTTTCCGACAACCTGAGGATTGTAAAGATACCCAGGGTTTGTGTATTCCCCTGGAGGGGACCGAGAAATTAGCCTAAATACAGCAACATTTTGTTTTTTGGCGGGAAAAGTGGGGAAAAAAGTGCTGCAGAAGAAAGCATCTGTTTTTTTCCCCCTGAGAATGGCATCAAAAAAGGTTTTGAGCTGATAAAATCACCATCTTCTCAGCTTTCAAAGACAAGCAGACCTGAATTAGAAAACCAATTTTTTCTAAACAGTTTTAGCATTTTACTGGGACATAGCCCATTTTTCCTATTTTTTGTGCTTTCAACCTCCTTTCAGTTTGTGGTTAAAAATGGGTGTGAAACCAATGGTGGATCCTGGAACGCTATACATTACTGCAAAGTAGACAACATTCCAAATTCAGCTACGGGTCATTTGTGTAAAGCCTTTAAGGTTTACCTATAGAAAGTAACAGTTGGAAAAAAATATTGAAACTGAGTTGAAAAAAAAAACACCCATTTGTGTCTACATTTTCATCTGTAACTTCTAACTATGGCAGATTTTTTAAAGCAATATACCATTGCGTCCGCTGGACCCTTCTGGTTGCGAGGATATATAGGGCTTGCAGATTCACCAAGAACCCTATGTTCTCAGAGCCAATAACAGAGCTGCACCTTGCAATGGTTTTTCATTGTGTACTGGGTATACAGTCATTTGGTAAAATATAAAGAGTGAAAAATAGGTATCAAGGAAACATATGTATTTCCAAAATGGGTACAAGATATGGAGTTTAGAAGCAGTGGTTATTGGCACATTTCTGAATTTGGGGATACCCATACTAGCATGTGAATTAGCGGGCATTTCTCAAAAAGAAATCTTTCTTACACACTGTCTTACAAGGCACAAATGCAGAGCACGACAATTGGTAATAACACTTGTTCTACTATTCTGTGTTTCCCCTAAGTCTCCTCAATTGTGTGGGTAGGCCTACTGCCTGCGACAGGAAATGGCCTATGATGCAACATGGACACATCACATTTTTCCACCCAAACATGACCCTTTATTTGTAATGTACCTAGCCGTGGATTTTGGGCCCTAGCTCACCTGGCACCTAAGGAAACCTAGCATATCTATACATTTTTTTAAACTAGACACTCAGGGGAGTCTAGGATGGAGTACCTTGTGTGGCTCTGATCAGGTTCTATTACAGAGAATCCCTTGCAAACCTCAAACTTTGTCTAAAAAACACATTTACCTCACATTACAGTATTGGGAGGTTTTGGAATTTGAGGGGAGCCACAAACTTCCTTCCATCCATCATTTCCCCATGTCTCCCAATACAAATGGTACCTCAATCTTGTGGGTAGGCCTAGTGGCGCGACAGGAAATAGACCAAAACGCAAAGTGGACACATCACATTTCTCCACTAAAAACAGACACCCTTTTTGCAATGTACCTAGCTGTGGATTTTGGGCCCTAGCTCAGCCGGCACTTAGGGAAATCTAGCAAGCCTGTCCATTTTTTAAAACCAGACACCCAGGGGAATCCAGGACGGGGTGACTTGTTTGGATCTCACCGGGTTCTGTTAGCCAGAATCCCTTGCAAACCTCAAAATGTGTCTAAAAACACATTTTCTTCACATTTCTGTGATGTGAAGTTCTGGAATCTGAGGGGAGCCACAAATTTCTTACCACCCAGCATTACCTTTAGTTTCCCGATAAAAATGATACCTCACTTGTGCAGGTGGACCAAGTCCCTGCAATAGGGAAGGGCCAAAAACATGTAAAAATTGAGGGGGAACCAAAACAGGTCCAAAAGGGCAGTTTTTTTCATGCATTTTTAGACTGACTCTGCTGTGGGCATCCACACAAGTGGGGCAGAGTTTTTATCAGTACACATGGGGCAAAGATGGGTGGTAGGAATTATGTGGATTCCTGTGGCTTCTGGAACTTTCCATCACAGAAAGAATAGGGAAAATGTTTGATTTCAGGCAAAGTTGGAGGGTTTCAGGGCCTTGTGTGTAAGTAATTGGTGTGGGGTGCATGCGCAGCACACTACCCTTGACTCCCCCAGATGTTTAGTTTTCAGAAGTGTCTGAGTCTGGTAGGTTTTTCCTAGTGGCAGCATACCCAAGTCCAAAAAGTGCAGCCGCTCAACACTGCAGCTGGAATGATATTGGGAGGCAGCCAAGCTCTCTTGGCCCATATGTAAAATCAACACCCAAAAGAGTCAAATGTCCTCTTTCCTGCCAATGGGAGGAGATGCTTTAGCCCGCAGTGGGGGGATGAGGGGGGCGAAGTCTGCCACGCCCTTCATTTGGGGTGGGGGCATAACCATACTGATCAGTGGTAATTATCTCCATCTGCACCTCAGGGGGGCAGAAAGACTGTGCCTACGTTTGGGGGTGGGGGCATTACTTTGCCCATTCTGGGCAGCCCCCACTCCTTTATGCATAAAGATAAATCCCTGGTGTCTATGGGCTTTCTGCCCCCCTTTGGGGTAATAACCCTCATCTGTCCCCTAAAGGAGGGGGCAGTAAGACTGCTCCTATTTTTGGGGGTGGGTGGTTCTCCAGGGAAGTTTGACCTTGTGATAAACGGGCTGCAGGCTCTGGCTACGCAGTCAGTCAGGGACAAAAACAGGTAAGTAATAGACTTGGGGTGGTTAGGGACTTTGGTGCACCTTTGGTCCTCATCTCCTGTGCCGAGGTGTGACAGATGCAGGGCTGTCTTTTGCCATCAGGTTTTCTCATCCAGGAGCACTCGCTGTCAGGGGGTCTGGTGTGTTGAGGCTGCAGGCGTCATTAGTGAGTCCCCCAGGGGTGGACCCATGTTGGACTTGAGCTCTTAGGAGCTGGGGGACGTCGTTGGCACCGGTGATCCACCTCAGCTGGGGTCAGGGGTCAAGGGTGCAGTGGTTGCTGGAGGTC
This sequence comes from Pleurodeles waltl, assembly GCF_031143425.1. Taxonomy (NCBI): domain Eukaryota; kingdom Metazoa; phylum Chordata; class Amphibia; order Caudata; family Salamandridae; genus Pleurodeles; species Pleurodeles waltl. The sequence continues at coordinate 629,238,014 of NC_090451.1, read as the reverse complement.
TCTGATTTTCTTTCACAACAAGCCTGTGAGAAAGGGGGCCTGCATGCAGAGGTTGCAGGAGTATCTGGAGCATCCAAGATGGGTGAGACCACACTGGACTCGATCTCTAGGCAGCTGGGGACCTGCACTGGCACCACTGGTTGGCTTAACCTCAGGTCGTGGATGTTGGTGCAGTGGTCACTTCTTGAGTCGAGTTTCTGGGGCCCAGCAGCTGCAGAGTCTTTTCTCGTTGTAGAGCAGGTCCTCTGCTCACAGGAGACTTGAGTCTTTATTGAGGGCTTAAGAGTTGGCCTTTGAAGTCAGCGGGCAGTCTGGCGTGATCAGCTGCTGCTTCTTTTCCTCTTCTGTAGGTGCAACTCTTCTTTGTCCGGATCTTCTTGGGTTGTCGAAATCTGAGTCCTAGGGTTCAGGGGTTCCACATAAAAACACAATTTAGGGGTGTTACAGAAAATGCCAGGCAGTAGCCAATGGGCTGACCACCTGCAGGGTAACTACACACTTCTTATGACCACTTCCACTGGGAAATGGGCATACCCCTATTCCTAGTGGCTTAATTCCTTCCAAACAAGATGGAGGAATTTGAAAAGTAGTGTCTACTTCTGCTCGTCAACCTTAGAGATGGGACTGACATGAAATGGGCACTCCTCCTAATCTAGCTAATTTTCCCACCCGTCCTGCGACCAGAAGTGGAGTCAGGACGGGGGGTTGGTCATCTCCGCCATTTGGAGAGACCTGGGTCGCATTACAAAAGCGGCAAGGCCTTTGATTCTCCCAGCTCGGGAATGGCCATCCTTCCTGGGAGAGGAGGTCACACTTCTACCCAGTGCAGACTTTTGTCTCAGGCCCTCAAGAGGGCAGGCTCTCACCTTACGGGGCCAGAAACGCATCTGTGGTGGCTGAACTGGTCAGGAGCAGTCAGAAAAACACACTAGTAGTTAGTAGGTTTTCAGAAGGCACTTCTAAGGTGCCCTCTGGGGGCATTTATTAATAAATCCACCACTGGGGTCAATGAGGGTTTATTATTCTGAGATCTTTTATACCAAACATTCCAGGATTTAGAGAAGCCATCATGCAGTTGGGGAACTCGTAATGAACAGTGTCCAGCACATGCATTTAAAATGGCTTCCCTGTGAACTTATTATGTCTCAGAATCGACAGAGCGATATCAGGGGCATATCTGCTCATGCATGTATGCCCCCACATGTGCCCGAATGCACCCTGCCTTAGGGGTGACCTACACCTGGCACATGCAGTGATAGGGGCTGGCACACAGGGGTGTGCGACAGGTTGTGTTTTCAATTTAGCCTGCACCAACACACACAGTCTGCAATAGCAGCATGCTGTGAGTTTGGTGAGGGGTGTGTTATATTGTATGTTCTTGTTATTCAGAATCTTACTGCGTCATGATGTTGGAACGTGACTGTGTCAGAGGGGGGTTGGAATGTTGTGGTTTGAAAGAGCGTACGATGCGGAATCTGGTGTGAGGAAGAGAGTAGCTGTTGGAGTAACCGAGGCTGGGATGTTTCTTTTGGATTAACTTGAAGATGTTAAACTGATAATAAAAGAACAGTTTCCATCGTTATCCACTAATGGCCTCTTGTGGAATTTCTTCTTCGTGACACTTCATGTGGAGGTTTAACCTTTATAACACTGGCGACAAGCTCATCTACGAACCCAGGCTATTTCAGGAGAACATCCCAACTCCTGATAAGTTTGTTTTTTATTTCGGAAAGCAACTCATTTCTCGGTTTAAATATTTTATTATTTTTTCTCTATTGGATTACTTCGACCGATTTTTTTTCAGTTCGGCCTTTCAAGGTATCCTGGCAACGCTTCAGCGCTGCGGCATTTTTCAACATTGGCGTTGCTGTATCCTAGCAACGTTTTCGGCGCGGGCGTCGCAGATTTATTGGAATAAAAACTCGCTCTAATTCGCTCGCTGTTCTTCTCCAATTCTCCGCGCAGCCAACTTTTGATTTTATTAAAGTCCTCACACCGCTGGGTAACATCAACAAATTTACCAAGTGCGGACTGTCAACTCGCTCTAATTGGCTCGCTGTTCTTCTCCAATTCATCGTGCGCGCTGCCACCAACCAACTCACGATTGTATATATTTTCACACCGCTGGTGTCGGCACATCGCATCTCGGGTGATTTCATGCTGTCAGAGTGAGTTTTACTCTCAGTTTTGTCAAAATTTGGCGCGTTTGGTGAAAGTAGCATCAATCATCCAGCCTGCTACACTTTCATTCTGCAAATAGCTCACACGAGTTTTGAATCTGCATAACAAACGATACTTCATGGTGAAATCTCTTCTTTTGTACTTTGTACTGTGATAGTCACTGTGAACATTCACCATGCAAAATGTGGCTGCTCCTCCTTTTTTCCTCCCTACTCCTGGTGAACCTCTAATCAAATGGGGGAAATGGAAAAAAGTGTTTGAACGTTATGCCAGAGTTTGCGGAACGTCCTTGAGCACAGAAAGAAGAACTGCTCTACTGTTACACTGCTTAGGAACTGAGGGTCAAGAAGTTTTTGACCACTTACCTGATGTACCTGACAATGAGGCAGTTAACCTAAATGAGTATGAAATTTGTATCAGAAAACTGGACTTACATTACTTACCTAAAGTCAGTACTATTTTGGAACGTTATTACTTTGGCCAAAGACGACAAACTAATGGTGAATCTGTTGAAAATTATGTCACTGACTTAAGACGTTTAGCTTCATCTTGCAAATTTGAACCATCAACAGATGAAAGAATTCGAGATCAATTTATGCAAGGCTGTGTTATTGATAAAGTGCGAGATGAGTTGTGGTTATTAGATGATCCTCACCTTGATGAGGTCATTTCTTTAGCTAAACGCATTGAACACTCCTTGAAATGTATTGATGTTATAAAAAAGAATGGGCATAATGATGTGTCTTTAGTAAAAGATGTGGCTATAGTAATAGATAGCAAATCAAAAGATTATAGGATTGGCACAAATCCTGGTTCTCAAAATGCGAAGAGAAAAAAAAAATGTTACAGATGTGGAAAGGAAGGTCATTTTGCGAATGATAGTTTGTGTCCAGCTATCAATGGTATCTGTCTGTTCTGTAAAAAAAGGGGGCATTTCTCAATTGTATGTAATCAACGTAAGTTCAAGGAAAGTGTGAATGCAGTTGATTCTCATATCACTAATGATGATTATGGTAGTAAGTCACAATGTGATCCAATAGTGCTGCAGGTGTCGGACTCTAAACCCAGTGGCCCTCTGGATTATATTGTGATTTAAGGTAAACATACCAAAGTACTTTTTGATTCGGGTGCAAAAATTACTATAGTTTCCAACCAGTTTTATCAAGAACAACTCAGAGGATCGGTTGAGTTGTTGAAACCTGACATTAGTCCTTGTGCATATGGTGGTGATCCTATTCATTTACATGGATATTTCATAGGATTAATTGAGTACAATCAGCGGTACACCTCTGGGAAGGTTTATGTCTCTAAAAAAGGAGACAGTATTATTAGTTGGTGGCACCAGAAAGACTTAGGAGTGATACTGGATCCCAATAGTGTTCCCCCTATTATATTGAAAGATAAAACAACTGTTGAGTTGGTTGACACCTACAAAGTTTCAGATTTGGAGAAATCTCTCCGCCGGGACTTTACCGAGGTTTTTTCTGACAAAATTGGATGTATGAAAGGTTACTTACACAAAATCAAGTTGATTTCTGGGTCTGTCCCGTACTGCAGTAAAGTTCGTAGTGTTCCTTTTGCAGTAAGAACTCAACTTAAAGATGAATTGGGAAAACTGTTAGATCAAGGAATTATTGAGGAGGTAGAAGGAACAGAATGGTTGGCTCCGATAGTCATTGCAAGGAAACCCAATGGCAAGATAAGACTATGTGTTGACCTTCGCAGACTCAACAAGTGTGTTGCAGTTGACAAATATCCTCTTCCCAACATCTCTGAGCTACTAACAAGGGTATCAGGTGGCAAGCTCTTTTCTACTATTGATCTAACCTCAGCGTATCACCAGGTAATGTTGGATGATTCTAGTAGAAGTTTAACAGCATTCATTACACCTTTTGGAACATTTAGGCTCATTCGTTTACCATTTGGTTTAGTTTCAGCAGCCTCTGTGTTTCAGAGGTTAATGGAACGCATGCTGAAGGGTCTGGAGGGCGTATGCATTTATCAAGATGACATCTTAATTTATGGTAAAGATTCCATCCAGCATGATATAAGATTAAGGGAAGTTCTAAGAAAAATTTCTGAACATGGCTTAACAATTAAACCAGAGAAATGTAAATTTGCAGTCAAGTCTATAGACTATTTAGGTCATACCATAACTAGTGATGGTCACACACCGAAGAAAGAACTAGTTGACACCATTCAGGGTCTAGCTTCTCCCACATCTAAAGAAGAGTTATTGAAATTTATGGGTATGGCAGAATTTTATAACAAGTTCATCAGGGATTTTGCGAGTTCATGTTATCACATGAGGGGTTTATTAAAGAAAGGAGTGGAATTCATATGGAACCAAGAATGTGAGAAAGAATTTTGTGATATCAAGAAATCTCTTTCTTGTGCTCCGGCTTTGAAAGAGTTTGACCCAAATGCACAGTTATTCCTAACTACAGATGCGAGTGGTAAGGGTTTAGGAGCAGTGTTACAACAAGGTAATTGTGCTCCTGAAAACACTATTGTGTTCATCTCCAGGAGCCTTAAAGGAGCAGAAACCAAGTATTCTGTTATTGAAAGAGAGGCGTTAGCGGTATTTTGGGCCATAAAGAAATTGAAGAAGTTTTATGGGGAAGTTCCTTTATTGTAAGGACGGATCACAAACCCCTATGTGAGGTTCTTTGTTCAAAAGGGATCGACTCGGTGTCAGGTAGGATTACTAAATGGATTGTTGCATTGCAAGAATATGATTTTGTTGTGAGATATGTCCCTGGTGCTGACAACTTAACTGCTGATGTTTTATCTAGGCTAGTTACATCCAACTCTCACCTTCAAGATGATGAGTCAGTAAATAATGACACAGAAAATCTCGAATGGGTGTGTGAGGTAGATTGTGAAATAATTTCTGAGGATAGGTGGCGTGAAGAATCTTCATCTGACAAGGTTCTAACAGAAATAATAGAATTAGTAAGGAATGGTTGGAGGAGTATACATCAGGGTAGCATTGAGAGTAAGAGTTTTTGGAATGTTAGGAATGAACTAGCAGTGGGTAAAGATCTTCTGTTTAATGGTACTAGATTGGTTCCTCCTGTTAAGCTTAGAGATCGACTAATGAGCCAAGCTCATAACAGTCACATGGGCATTTCCAAGACCAAAGAAAGGTTGCGTTCCTCATATTGGTGGCCTGGTATGGATACCCAAGTAGAACGCCTAGTGAGAGAGTGTGTACAATGTGCGGTTAGTGAAAAGGCTATGAAACCCAGAGTACAACCAATGATAATTCGAGAAAATCCTGAGGGTCCGTGGACGGATATAGCATTTGATATTTTAGGACCTATTCATAGTGATAGTTCGGTGGATTACATAATGGTGGTGGTGGATATGTTCTCAAGATGGCCAGAAGTGTGTTTTACTAAGAACATTGAGACGTGGAAAGTCATTGATTTTCTGAAAGATTTGATAACTAAGGAGGGGATTCCTTCGAATCTTCTCACAGACAATGGGGTACAGCTAGTATCAAGAGAAATGAATGATTTTTTGAGTGGGTGTGGCATAAAACATAAACTTTGTGCATTATATCATCCAGAATGTAATGGAATGGTAGAGAGATTTAATAGAGTCATTAAAGAAACTATCTCTATAGCTAAAAGCAATCAATTAGACTGGAAGCAGGAAGTGTTGAAGAAAGTTTATGTATATAGACACACTCCTCATTCCACTACTGGTCAAACACCATTTTCACTTTTCTGTGGGAGACGTGGTAATACTATTTTGGAACCAAAATGGGTTAATGATCTGTTGGACAGAAAGGGAAGAAAGGTGATAAAGAGTGATTGGAGACTTAAAGAACAAGAAAAACTGTTAAAGAGTAAAATGAATTTTGACAGAACAAACTGTACAAAGAAAACACTCATGGAGATTGGTGATTGGGTTATGATTAAACAACCTTTTTCAAAAGGAAGCGGGAAAAAATTATCCTCTCCTATTAAAGTTACAAAACTTTTTACCAATGCTGTTAAGACTCAAGATAACAGAATATGGAATTTAAATAGGGTTGTCAAATGTACTGGAGTTGCTGGTTATGCTAAGGATGAGGAAACGGGGAAAAATGAGAGTTGTACAAAAGAAACGTTTTCAAGAGGGTTGGGATCCTCCATGAAGTATCCCAGTGTGAGGAGGTCTAACAGAAATGTCAAGCTGCCCATGTATCTTAAGTATTATAATCTAGAGTGAAACTATAATGTTTACTTCTTTTATATTTTACTTTACTTCGTTTAATCTGTGTATTGCAATATCAATGAGTTTTTAAGTATATATAGAGGGGAGGGAGAGGTGTTATATTGTATGTTCTTGTTATTCAGAATCTTACTGCGTCATGATGTTGGAACGTGACTGTGTCAGAGGGGGGTTGGAATGTTGTGGTTTGAAAGAGCGTACGATGCGGAATCTGGTGTGAGGAAGAGAGTAGCTGTTGGAGTAACCGAGGCTGGGATGTTTCTTTTGGATTAACTTGAAGATGTTAAACTGATAATAAAAGAACAGTTTCCGTCGTTATCCACTAATGGCCTCTTGTGGAATTTCTTCTTCGTGACACTTCATGTGGAGGTTTAACCTTTATAACAGGGTGCCTGTGGGTGGCTCAACTGGTGCAGCAGCCCTCACAGACCTTCCTTAGAACCCCAGGCCCTAGGTACCAAGGGTACCATTTACTAGGGGCTTAGAGTGGTAGCTAAAGAATTTGCCAATTGTACAGAAGTTTTGGGGAAAGAGATCTGGCACTGGGGACCAGGCTTGCAGAGAACCAGTGCACTAACAGTAAAAGCCAGATCAGAAACCAGGCAAAAAGTGGGGGCTAACCATGTCACAAAGGGTGCTTTCCTACACTTCTAATTTTTTAAAGTACATTTTATCCTGCTCCTTCTCCTCCTAAAGAGATAAATTAACTTGCTTCGTTCTACTGAGAATCACAGAAATTGTGTCCTTACTAATTTTTTTCCCTGTTTAGGCCTCTTATCGAATTCGAACATGATCTCCGCCGAAAGGAAGGATTGTAATTTATTTTACAGGCTGAAACCAAAATATTTATACAGGTTCTTAGAGGGTCTGAGGATCTCCTACTAATGCCATCAATGTTTCTTTTAATTTTACAGATGTTTTGGCATTGCAATACATTCTGCCATTAGACTTTTTAAACTCAACTAGTTCATTTTTAAAATTCCAAGGTCCTACCGCCATTAAGCCCACATCTAACTCACAGGAGATTCAGGAGATTTGCACGTGATCACTATATGTGTTATCTAGAACTTCCATGTTTGATAACTTATTAATAGTAACAAATTAAACAATTATGTAATCAATAATAGAGCCACCGGAGAGGACTTATGAGTAATCTTTGCAGGGGTATAATTTTCTATTCTCCCATTTGCAAGTAATTCAGTATTCCTTAAACCTTCTAGTAACACTAATCCTCTTTTATCTACTTTGTTACTTGTAGGAAAGATAGCTAGAGAAATTGTTTGCACTTCTTCTTTAGAGTTATTTCCAAAGATGCATAAGTTATACTTTGAGACTTAGGCATTCAGGTCGCCTACGAGAACTGTGTACAGGCCTCCCTTCTCATGATAGAAGAAATAAAGTCAAACATATCCTTCAACGGGGAGGTATAGTATGGATCAGGTGGGATGCAAGCATTTACAACCAATAGCAAGTCAATACTTTCCTGATTCCCATTAAAACTTACTTTCACTGCTTGAATTAAATTGGAAGCATGCAAGACATCTTTATATATCCAACTAATGTTAGGACTGAACAGCACGGCTATACCTCCTTTGTATGGCCCCTCTTGACTTGACTGCTGGAGAACCTAACACAAAATAGCCCTCAGTTTCACAATTATTTACATTCAAAGTTTCTTGAACACATAATATATCAGCTTCTAATCCTTTCAAGAAAGCAATTTGTTATAATTGGACAGTAAGCCGGCTGCACTCCAGGAAATTAGTTTAAGACCATTACTAGGAATGGTGTTTAAAATGTTGCCCTCTTGGGCAGTTAGAACTAAGAACGCCTGCCACCCAACTCTATCGCCCAGCCTCCTCCTCTCGGAACGGGATCTGTTTTTTCTCATTCACAGGGAGAAGTGACACTTTTGTACCCCCTTTCCACAAGGAAACCTGCAATTTCCTTTCCCTCTCAAATGGGGAAGAAACTGGAAGAGGAGAATCAGCAAGATAAATGCCCCAACCATTGGAGTTATATGAGGAGATTTCAGAGGCCTCCTCCGCTTGCAATGGAAGAACATCAATTCCACGTCAGCACAACTTACCCCTATTCAACATCACCAAGATAGATATTACTTCAGAGCTAAAAGTAACTCTAGTCCCACCATTCCCACATAATTAAACATTAGAACCAAAGAGAGATCACTGCTCTGTATCATGTTAAGGTCAGGGATATCTGAAAAACAACCCTATACAAAGGACCTATTCAAATAAATCTCCTGATCAAAAATAGTAAAAACTTATAAAGACAAAGGTATAGACAACTGTTTACAGAAGGAAATATCCCCAGCACCCCCCCTTACATTGTCATTACAAATTGCATTATCTCCTACTTTAGAAGTAAACATTTCAGCAAGGGGTTCAAGATTTAAGGGGAGGTCATCATTATAGGAAGACTTCGATTTTTCTCTTTTTCCTTTTTTGAGAGGGGAACAGTCGAGGGCAGTGAAAGATTGTCCCCGGCCATAAAGAGCTTCTTCAGGGAATAAGACTGTTCAAACTTAAATAAGTATTGACTCACTTTACCTTGCAGCCTGCATTTATGCGGATCAGCTTGAGTACTTGAGTTCTTGCAACAGAAGTTAGAGACCATATCCACCCTATAAGGCTTATTTGGGAAAGGGCTAGAGTGAAGGAGCTCAGACTGCCCTTCACTCTTGGAGACACACCCTTTAGCCAAAAGAGATGTAGCCTTTTCTACTATGGCCCTTTTGTCCAAGATCAATAATTTTTGTTAAAGCCAATAGCGAGTCCAGGATTTGATCCAACTTGTTCACGGATTCCTCCTTCAGAGCCAGAATCGAAGACAGGGCTCTTTCTAGACGATTAACATATCAGACAACAAATCCTTATTCCCTTGAAGACTACAAAAGGAATCTGAGCTCAGGCAAAGTTCAGGAGAGTCAGACACCCTTAGGTTAGATGAAAAACTTTCACTGTGGGTATTACTAATGAGCTGCATTTTAAGGGGGGACCAAAGGGGAACCCATCCTATTTTCCGCTGGGTCCTGGGATGGAAGGGAACAGAAGATACTATAGGTGATTGAGGCAGATTGGAAGTTGTAACAATATCAATATCTTCAGCAAGAGGTAAGTTTTCCCTTATTGGTGAGGTTGACTGGACTGTAAGCTCTTTCAAATTAATGTCCATTATAGACTTATTAGGCCTAGTGTAAGGTTCGCCTTCTGCTACGAATTTTGTAAATATTTCTGGATGACTCTCCATCGAAACCAATTTATTCACTCCCACTTCTCTTTTGGGAAAGAAAGTAGAAATTGCATTAAAGCCTTTCAGGGCATTCACATGTGAGGTCCTATTTCTCAGGGGATTAGCTTTGGTCTTTTTACAAATTCTTGCGAAGACCAACCTCCCAGAGTACAGCTTCTTGTCCGTCATAACTTAATACTCTAGGCCGTTAGCCCACTATTTAATAAAACTCACTGTCTGTAGGCTTTCTTGAAAGGGCAACCAAAAGGCTGCAGTCAGTATAAAGTCACTAGCTGCTCCTGGACCGCTAGACCACTTTGTCCAACATCTACGATGCACCACTTTCCTCTTCTTCAATTCTCTTGTTGGTACCTTCCACAACCCACTCCCTCTACCTTACCGAAACACCCTGGAAGCCTCTACTTCCAGGACAATGACTAAAGAAAGGATAGGTCAGGAAACAATACCACCATGGAGGGAGAGGAGTCAAACTGGGAGTAGATGCTTAGTGCAGGAATCTTGCAGGATGAGCATCCAGGTCACCCTTGTGGCAAGAAATAATTGAAGGAGCTCAAATACTCCACACAATAGAAGAAATGTGGGTGCTAGTATACTATGTAACAGCAGCCATAGAAGGACCAGGCAAGTAGATTAAAAATGATAGTCCACAAGACTATGCCACTCTTATACACATGAAATCCGCCTGGAAGAAGGCCATAATTAGCCCCAAATAAAGCACAGATCCAGTCAGTGGCACGAGATGAGTACCATTTGGTAGAACAAAGATGGGCTTGTAAAAGGTTCAAAGATGAAAGTTAATCAGGAAGTGCGGTGAGTGAGCCCTCCATGGGTGCAAGCTGCACCAGCCTGATGCCGGCCGCTTCTACGCGCGCTCGGAGGAACACGCAACTCTAAGCTGTACCTGTGCTCATAGTGTGCTCCTAGTGAAACCCTCACTGCTTGCACTCTCTCTGCCATTCTGGCAGGAAGTTGGTACGGTGCCCTCTTCCCACCTAGAGGGTAGTTTGCGCGGTGGGGGGACTTTCGCTCCGCGTCAGTGCCCCAACCACCCAGTGAGCTGATAGTCCAGTAATTCCAACAACCAGGAGGCCAAAGGCCGAGTCGGCCCCATCGGCCCCCTTGTAGCCTCGTAGTTCCTAGCGATGCTGTGCGGTGCAGATCGGTGGTGATGACAATGGCGTATGACATTGTTGTCAATAAGGACAGCACTGTGATAGTAAAAAAAGCAAGCACATAAAAATATAAATGTCAACTTTGGTAATACAGTAGTCTTATGGTTATCAGTACTTACATTTAAAAAATATGAATATTACACAAACTATGGTTATTTGAATGTGTGGAAATTGAGTTTACCTGGTAATCAATAAGCTTTCATTGTACTTAACATCAGGGGTGTTAATAGGGCTTGGCTAGGTTGGGGGTCTGTAAGGCCAAGGCACCCTGCTAAGCATGTTTACACATCCCTGCCAAACAGGACAGAATATTTAGCCAAATGTGATTCTGCTGGCACGTGGGAGCTACTTTGGTGAGAATGCACAATACCGAACTTACCTGCTACGTCATGGTTGCAGGCTAGGTCAGTCTGCATTTTCTTCTGTTGTTCAAAGACACAGACCCAAAAAGGAGGCTTATTTCTTAAAACCATGAACAGCAAAAGCCTAGATAATATGCGAGTTTGCTCCACGCATGTTGGGGCATTGCTTCCCCATGGCTATGACTGCCATCCTATGCGTGGTGGGCCGGGGCGGGAAAAGGTGCATTAGAAGCCTGCCCTAAATAAAGAAGGAATTCTGACAGCTTGGTGGTAGCAGTTTTCTAGAAACAGGCCTGCCTGGAAGCTGTGTCAGACAACAAAGCCAGCTGAGGCCACAGCATTGTAAACTCAGTGTTTTCCACCTTTAAATGGCGCAGGAGAACCACAAAGAAATCAATGTAGCCGATCTATGTACAACTTTGATGGCTGGAAACATTCATGCAATTGCTTACCCGTGTTCTACAATTAGAACTCATCTATCAGTAGCATTGATAAACGAGTCACAAAAGTTGAGGTTCTTATTGCAGGAACCTGTCACACAGCACAACTTGTTTTCTAATTTAAAGAAAGCTGCATTTACCCGTGCTCAGCATGAATCACAATAGAGTGGAACTTTGCTTCAGACTTTATATGTTCAGGGAAAACTTATTACCATTATCTTCTATAATAATTATAAATGGTCTCTATATTAGGACATAGTATACTGACTACTATACCATGGATCAAGCATGTAAGTCAGAAACATATCGGGACAAATTTCTTTATGTAACAAAAACTTATTTTAAAAACAAAAAAACATAAAACAAAAACACCATTTTGACATCAAACCTCTAAGGCAGAAAAAAATGATGCATTTTATTGTGTCCCTGATTTCAATAACCTTAATATAAAAAAAATCAGATAGTTGACACCACAAATTTTGCAAAAAGGTTACCACTAGGTTGATGGCAGTAGGTGCCTACATTTCCTTGCACTAATTTAAAAAACCCCTTTGTTTGTTTCCTGCCTCAAGCATATGAATGAAAAAATATGTATTCTGAGTCTCTAGAAGCTCATCTTTGGAAGATTTTACAAAGAATTATAGGAATCCTGTCTCAACGATCGTAAAGCAATCGATGTTTTCGTTCTGAGAACTTCAAACAAGACTTATTAGCGGCCATCATAGTGAACGCACAGGGCAGTCTACCATGGAAATTGATAATATTACGCATAACAGCAGCAAGCCAATCCAGATGTGAAGAATGGTTTTCAATTCAAATGGCCAAAGATGAAAACCTCTTAAAACTATTTCCAGAATAATAAATTCACTTACATCCTCAACCAAGTAAAAGGCTTGCTTTCACCTTTTCTTCAGTTCGTGACCGGCTACGGTTTTTCTGCATCATCGCCAAGTAAAAAATTGAGACAAAGACAAAATTGTATGCAGCATGTGCTCCCCACAAAGCTATTTGCTGAAAAGCATAACACAATATTGGCCGCTGAGCTGATAATATTAAAGTTATTAGCTAATAATGAACAGAGGGAAGAGGGTTTGCTAGAGATAAAGACCTCCTGGCGATCAGGGAGCGGGCAGGCAGTTTATTTTAACAGTGGGATATATTTATTGCACGTAATGCGTTTCCCTTCATCACAACAATTAAAAAATGAACACAATCAAGATTAAGCTGGAGTTTTTTAGGCTTGTCTTTGTGAAGGCTAGCTCAAAGGAGAGCATGCACAGCGATAAGGCGCGCCACCTTGGCAGCGTGTCGTCCTTTCATTGGTTGAAGGCCGTGATAGTACATTAAGACTCGGCTTTATTTCATGAAATCTATCGTGAATCTTCTAGAAACAACATTATATTGTGATTAAACGCAATATGAGACCAGACTTACAAAGGAATTTGCCATAAACACAAGGAACAGCCCTTTCATAAACCTGGTCTCATTACCTCTGGTTTATCACATTCCTTCAATGTATTCTTCTTTCCAATTTCATAAATTAAATGAATGAATAAATGACTTATAACATGCAGTCTAGCCTCACTATAGAGTATGCGGTGTATCGCATAAAAATATTGCATTCACTACATCGCCTAAACTATTAATATTACATGTAAAATATACGTAGTGGTAAGAACTGTATGTTTATAGTTACATTGTCTCAATGTAGGCCGATATTTTTAACCTCGATATAGTGTCATATGATCTTGCAAACACCACACAATTGATTGTCTTTTGTTACAAAAATGTTTTATATGTTTTGTGATACAATACAATGTCATTATACGTGACATTGTTTGGTATTGTCTCATTTATTTTTTGTGGAGCTTCCATGCACTTTAAACTTATGCGCTGTATGTGATTGAAGAAGGATGGTAATTAAGAGAAAACTTTATAGATGTGTGTATTTTTATAAAACATGATTTTATTTTTGATGAATAGTATGAGATTGAGTTGCTGTAGCAGAGTGCCCTGGACCCAAGACTGTTGTCAAGCATTTGTAGGTAAGTATTTGTTGGTATTTATACAGCGCAAGTCTAGTGGAGAATCAGGGGAGAGTGGTACATCATTGTTGTGTTGTTGGGACTCGGGAGATCACACAACATCATGTTGTTCAATGGGATTGCTTATTTTAATTACACAATTATATTATGTGTGACATTTCCAGTTGCGTTGATAAATAGCATACAGAAGAGGGCAGTGGGAAACACAGAAAGGTAGGCAGCAAAAAGGCAGTCATTTATTATCGGATTTGGAGAAAGATTGTAGAAAGCAGGAAGTTTTCACCTTCTTCTTAGAGTTGGATGCCCTTCAAAGTCCTTGCTCCTAATTGGCAGGAAGATCTGTAGGGCTGGGCAACGAGGATGACAAGGAGTTCTGATCACGTACATGGGTGGATCATGGTCAGGGTTCATTCTTGAAAGTACACAATGAGTTAGATCATGACAAAATGCACTGTAAGTAGCGCTGAGCATCTTGAATTGTATGCGTTTATTGGGTCACATGGAGCCAACGAAGGTATGTGAAAGATGGTTTTATGGTTCCCTGATGGCACAGCCTTTCTCCCTGGCTTCGTATAATTTTAAATTGCTTGTTGGAAGTCTGTAGCAGAGAAATGACAGGATGACGACCCTTATCAGAGCCTTTATGAGTGATTCTGTGTGTTGAAACCAGAGCAGAGGGGTGATGCAGAACTGGAAATTGCTGCACTTCGTGACAATCGATGCGGCTTCTGCAGGAGAGCTTCTCTTTTAAAATGTTAGTGCTGGTCTACGGTTTCATCATAAAGGCTGCTTTATTACTATTTTAATTTAGAAATTGTTTTGTTCACACAGCAAATTAGGACATTTTTTTTTTCCTATTGCCCAGTTTCTCACTGAGATCTAATTGTGGCTTATCCACTTGCTACATTTGTGATCCTGGGCAAACAAACAAGTTTATCTTAGCGAGAGGATTGTTTAGAAATAGGATAATGCCACTATTTACCACCCAATAAAAGTGCAATTACATGGATTTCTCGATGTTATTATGGTCATCACCGTTAGTAAGGGGAAATCGAAAGCTGATGACATTTGTTATGGGTGATCAAGGCAGAATATATGCAAACTTCAGAAAAATTTACCGATTTTCTATCCTGTAAGGAAAACAGTGATTTTATCAAATAATATACAGAGTCCAAGAACTCGCAAAACTGTTCTACCGGCTGAAAATCGAAACATTTCAACCGTTTGTAGAATTCTACATCTTTGGAAGTTGCATGTTCAATATTTTTGCTATAAGGAGCTCTGGTAACAGAATTCTAATCAAATAACTGTACAATGTATACCTAGGTACTTTTTTCACAGTTGAAGTTAGTATACCGTGTACCATTAGTGCAATTTCCTTGCAGGAAGAGCAAGCAGAATATAAAATATTATTTATTTCAATGTTAAGCTGCCCGGCTCTTTGTTGGCAACAGTGTTGACAGCCATCGACAGTACATTGCAGAGCATCCGTCAAAGCATGCAGAAGAGGTGGCCCGTGTAGCGCGAGGGCCGCGTAATTCTGTACGTGATTCATGGAAATGAAAGAGGTCTGGGTCTACGCTTTAACGTCGTTCTGTGAAATGGCCGCTCCTATTTGTATTGCAGGGGCCTAGGAATGCGGTCACCGATTACAGCACCAGACATCGGCGTGCAAGGCCTTTTGTAGCTCAACTAAGGGCTGGGGGCAAGGCGGCATCATGCTTTAGAGGAAGCGAGGGGTAAACAAGGGAGGTGAAGAAAAAAACAGGCATTCGGGGCCACATATCGAACAACGGTGTCTCTCTTCCACGCTCTGCACCCACGCTCTGCCCCCTCCCCTTTGATGCAATGCCAGCTGTAAGCTCACCCCACTTTCCTCTTCCAAATGTTTCCAAGAATGCAGTGGAAACATTCTTGATTCTCTGGGAAAGATTAAGGCTTCGGTGTGTTTTCCCCCTCACTAGCTAAGAACAGGGCAACGCCAACCTCTCTGAGACTAATTGACTTGCAAATTAATCGTTTGTCCTAGTGCCTCATAATTAGTGCTAACGATTTTTTCTTCCTTTTCTTCCGCCTCTTCCTCTTTTTAATTTATTTAAAAAGCGGGCTGATCTAAGCCTCGCCAGCTGCCCCCAGATAGCTGCTTTTAGGATGATTTGGGTTGTTAGATCTCAGGGTTGGCGAATGGGGGGCGACAAGGGGGCCGCATTATCACAGACAGCTGTTTGTTTGTTTCCCACGACTCGCTGCCAGTTTCTCATTCCCACTGGTGAAAAGAAGCTGAATGGTGGGGTTGGGATGGGGTACAGGTTGAGGGGGTTGCAGATCCCATGTCCCTTTCAATTAGATCCCCCTGGATGGGCACAGAAATGAGCCAAACATGTCAGAATTCCTCTTCCGCCTCAAACATTATTTCCATCGCAAAATTTCCTGTCAAAGCAAGAAAGGAGTATGTGAAGCTTGGTTGGAGTGGGCGGTCTGGGTGGAGATTGAGAAAAGGCGAAGGCCTTTGTTTTATGTCATGAGCTGCAATCCATATCTATTTCTTCGAGTGGAACCCTATGGTGCCAGGGGCAGTCCTCCCAGGGATGTCTGAATAGGCCTTAGGGCAATAGCATGATCCCTTCACATATTGCCCAATTTACGTCATCCTTTTGCCTGAGCTGCACCACATGCTTCATGGGAGAGCACTGGTTCCTGACTAAGGGAAATGAGCAAAATGGTCCATTCAGTCTTTGAACAATCCCTTCCATTGAACTGCAATGGTAACTGTGTCAAATTTTGTGCTCCTTTCTCGTTTTTAGGACAAGCTGCATTCCTCCTACTGCGCCAGTGTGCCTGCCTAATCAGTGGCAGACCAAGGGCCTTTGGGAATGAATGGCCCTGCGGGACCCATGAAGGCTTGGATGAGTGGAAAGCCCATTACAATTTAGCCCTCACAATGAATTACAATTTTACATCAAACCTTCTTGTTGGAAGGCATATCAAGTCCAAAGGGCTCATCCAATTTGCCTGTATTCATATTTGGAATAAAGACATTGCACATTCTACCACTCACCTATTCCTTTCTTTGGTCTCTTGTGCATGTTCCAAGGAGCTTTAAATTTGCTACCTGCCTTTTTTTTCACCAATTTTGCTGGCAACAGCCTTAATATACTGGAAGTTTCTTATGATACTCCTGAATCTTCCGGGCACAGTGGAAATTGATGACAATTCAGATCACAATCTAGATTATGTTTACCATTTGAGTAACAAATGTAAAATTGCAGGTTCTACTGAATTAAGTGGGTTTACAATGTAACAACTGGCCCAGAACTGAGCAGACACTTTTTTTTTGCAAGCTTTTACGTATCGTCCAACAAATTACATTTATCTTAAGTTACCTCTTACAATGAGATTTATGTATCTCATATTCAAATCTCACATAACTGGGGTTATGTCAGAGGAGTAGGCAAGCCGTGCTACTTGCTGAACTTGCATAAAGTCGACTTAACTCTAGTTATGTCCCACATTAGTCTGCCTTTGTTCTCTCCTTGTTTAAAGTCTCCATATCTTTTGTCAGGTCACACATTAAAGAAGCCCTAATACGACTTACCTTGTTTAAAGTCTATTTAACTCTAGTTATACTAAGGAGTTTGTAAAGCTTTGTTTCTCAATTAACTTGCTTATAGTCCAGCTAACTTTTGGAATGTTAAAGAGTTAGTCAAGATTTGCTTCTTACTTAATGTGTTCAAAGTCAACTTTACTCTAGCTATGTTAATAAGTTAACCCAGCTTTGTTTCTCACTCAACTTAATTAAACTCCGCTTAATTTGTTATGTCAGCAAGTTAACCGAGCCTAGTCTCCCATTTACCTTGCTTAAAGTGCACTTTACTGTAGTTAATGTTTAATTTCTCAGTTAATTTGCTTATATCGAGATATTATAGAGATTTTTTTCTCCTAAAGCAATTTGTGCCAATCTACACTTACAGACATTTTGAATGTAGCAAAAGGGATTTGAGCAGAGGGGCAATTTAGGAAGCGTCAGTACACAACATCACACGACCAATGAGCCCCTAAATAATATTTCAGGATATTGCATTACCACGTGTTAAGAATGCCCTAGTTTGGTGCATGTTAATAAAAAGCTATTGGCAACACATACATATGTTTTTTATTTATTTATTTTTTAATAGAAATGCAAATAGAGTAAATACGAGGCACAGTCTTTGTATTAATCCCTTGAATTACTGAAAAAATATGAGCAGACGCCATTCGGCTACAAACGATGC
The DNA here is from genome assembly GCF_031143425.1 of Pleurodeles waltl. Lineage (NCBI taxonomy): Eukaryota > Metazoa > Chordata > Amphibia > Caudata > Salamandridae > Pleurodeles > Pleurodeles waltl. The sequence continues at coordinate 629,220,046 of NC_090451.1, read as the reverse complement.
ATAGAAAAAATGCCTTAGAGCAATTCCCGATGTGGAGTAGAAACAGGAAACAAAATCCTACTACAACTGTGCAAAAGAAGGAGGAGTTCTCTCCTGCTAGGCCCAGACGAGAATTAGTCCAACCTGGAAGGACAAGTGGTGGTTGGCAAAGATGAAATACTTACAAACTTTAAAAACTGTAGTAGTCATATCGATAACATCAGCGGGGTTGCAAGGACCCCATCATGGTTGCAAGAAGTATCATAGTGCTAGAAACTACCAACCTTAGACGCTGCCAAAATATAGCTATGTACTGGACTATACCTATTCCATAAGGCTCAAATAATAGCACCCATTATGCACCCAGAAGTCTTTTACACTAAATTTGGTGTTGTGGCACATAACTTACATATTTAGCCAAATGACATAGTAACTCAATCAATGTCAGGCGACAACTGAACATTGTTTGATTTGAGGGGGTAATGCTTCATGCATGGGAAAATCCACTGGCCAAATGTATAAGGATTGCGTTATGGACTAAACTCACTCAGATATATTCTCTCCCCAGAAGTCAGATGACTGTTACCTCTCAACCCTGTGCAAGTACCTTGAGGTTTAATGCTGGCTTTATTCCAAGCAAGTCACTTTCTCTTTCTTTGCCCTAATAATTATCTAAGACAATACGGAGCACTTATGAATAGGCTAAACACAATGCATTCTAAAACCATATTTAAGAGCTAGAGGCAATTCTGGATGTCTGGTGTTTTATGAGTCTAATTAATTAGACCCACATATTGTCAGGACTCTTGAACTCAGGTATTCATCATAGTTGTCCTCTGCAGAGTGCAAGCTTAGGCAGTTGGTGCTCATTTCATTGTACAAAATATGTACTAAGGTCCACAGTTCTCTTAGCTGGGTCACCCACTGCACCCAGCAACTGGGGGTAGGCTGCTTCAAACAGTTGGTCTGCCTTTCACTAATGCACTGTCCCTTGGGCAGGTGTGAGTTTGTGGCTGCCCCGAAGGAGGCACATAATCTGATAGAGTGCACTCTCCCTGCTTGAGCTTGGTACCATGGGCAACGTGTTGCAAATAGGGACAGTGTTACCTAATTATAACACATCCCCCTGGTTGCTACCCTACTGTGCTAGTACTTGTTAGATATATTTATTTTGACATGTAGAAGCTATTTATTGCACCTGCATAAAGTATCACATCCCTAAATGTAATTCTTGTATTCAGTTATTTATTTGGTTTCTATGTAGTGCCTTGCTAGGCTGCTTCAGTGCACAGGAATTGCTAATTGTATCATTTATTGAAACACATATATATCATTGCACATACCACCGCCTCTGTCTGTCCATTGAGGTTCACATTAATGTATACCATCTTGTCCCTTAGGACGGATGGCAGTGCACAAAATGGTTATACAACTAACGGTAAGCTAAGTTAAGGTATGGAGCGGTGCACATATTTTAAAACAAGCCACTTATGGTACAGAGCTTACATGAACCTTTCCTGAAACATTTAGGGAACAGCACCACCTAAATAAACCCTAGGTATTATTTTTGAAAATGGATTCAAACTGTTCCCTTCACTACACAATTTTTAAAAAGTAATGACACAAACGTACATGCACTTATGTGTGCTGATACCTTAGCACAACCTTCTGAGCCGTTTAGGGGGCAATCTCTATCCATCCAGTTATGAAAGCAGCCTGTTCAGAGGTTTTTCCCTTTGTCCACGCCACAATGCTGTATACAGCCAAAACATACTCAAGCCCCTAGATACCATGATTAAAAACAATTTATGTGAATTTGTGCTTCTTCAGACCATGCAGCAAGGATTTGACACGTCCTTCCATTTCATCATAACAGCTAGGCATTTATATATATTTCATTTATCCAAATTAAATCATTCTGCGTCAAGGTAAGTGTTTCATTCATCAGCAAAGCGTTCCCAAATTTATAGACACCTATATATAGTACCTTAATTATTAAACAAGCACAATAAATTAAAAAATTGACCAACAATTAAATAAGGAAAAATGAAAAGCAGTGGTCCATAAATTACTAAGAGATCAGTCTTTTCTCAACATCTCCAAATGCCTTCCAGCGAGGGCATAGCAACATTTGAATGTGGTAGAACCTAAAGCAATCCGCGTGGTACCAGCTTTGCGTAACTTTGAACATTTGTGTTCCTGCTATGAATGTGAATACAAATATTTGTTTATCAACTCCTAAATTGAATTATCTTTGTAATTTAACACACATTTGTACATTGAGGCAATGTCCCTGGGTTCAGTCCATCAAAGCTTTTAAACAAATACATTAGTAAAATAATACTTTGTTAGATCCAGTATTTTCAGGAAAAACACGCTTTCATCAAATTCTTGCAGTTGCATTTCATTAGCTTGTGCATCATGCCATACTGAAAGTCTGCTCAAGTGTTACCCTGTAGAGTTAATCAAATCTTTTTCGGGGATTTGTTACATTAACCAGGCTAAGGAGAGGGTGGAGAGTAAGTCGGTTCAAGACGAAGCTGTTTCATAGGGATTTAAATACTGTTCTGAGATTCTCCTGGATGTGGGTTAGCCACTTAGGGTTATAAGGTTCTAGCCTATGGGTTGCAGTTTCTGGGCCTCTGACCTGAAGAAGTTTCGTCTCAGGATGGGAACACCTACCTTTTGCTTACACTATTACCTGCGGCAGAATACCCAAAGAATGAATCAATGTTGAACAATCGGAACAGTTTCTAAAGAAAGTGGGATCTTCAAATCAATATATTTTGGTCTTGATTATGAGCTGAGTTATAAGGGGACCTTCTACTCACTTTATTTGTTGTACAGGATAAAGTGTGAAGTTTTTGATCCTCAGACTCGGCCAGACATCTCTTATTAAAGGTTTTCGTCTTACATAGTGATTTGTTTCTGCCTCAGTTAAGGGCCAGATTTAGCCTTGGTGGTAGCCATTGAGATGATCTTTTTTGGCACCCCTTAAATAACCTCCTTCTCCACAGATTTCCTTATTACCACCCTCTATCAGTGCCAATTATCTCTCCTTAGCACCTCTCTCACATGTATTTCATTTGTATATTAGCGCTACTCATTCCAGTGTTGGGTGTTAAAACACTTTACAGCACACACACATTATACAGAGACAATGAATCATACATGTGTAAAAAAGTCTATAGGAAATGTTACATAATGTTGTAATGTTGTAATAACACAATGAGGATTACAAGGTGTAGGAATTACATATCATCCATATTAGTAGCTTGTATATTTTAAGAGTTCTTGGTTTGGAGAAGCACAAACTCGGGATTTAAAAAAGTAGCACAGTGGTTGGGTTGACTTTACGAATAAGAATGTATTTCTACTCAAATGAACCTTTTTAGCTACATTGGCATAATGAAAGACTGGGGAAGAAAACAAGGCCCTCATTTCAACCGCTGTACCTCGGCTGCTCCACCTCCACCGCCCGTCATCAGAACACCGCCCACCGAATCCCAACCCAGGATTCGGTGTGGCGGTGTTCTGGTGACGGGGAGCTGGCGGGGACAAGGTAAGGTGATCGTCCGTTAGGGAAGGGGGGTAGGGGAGGGGTGTTGTGTGCGTGCATGGGGGTGTGCGTGTGAGTATGTAGAGGGGGTGTGTGAGTGCGTGTATGCATGCAGTGGTGTGTTGTGTGTCTGGAAAATATGTGCGGGTCGGTCTGTTTGCATGTCTGTTTGTGTGCGGGTATGTGTTGTTGTAGTGTATGTGTGCGTGTAGGGGGGGTGTACGTTGATGTTGGGGGTGGGGAGGGGGTGTGTGTATATGTTGATGTTGTGGGTGGGGAGGGGGGTCCTGCCACCTTTAGGGGCTGGTAGGGGGTCGGGGGTGTGGGGGGAAGACTTGGGGGTGGGGGAGGGGGGTGGGGGAGACCCCTATCAGTGCCAGGGAAGGAATTCCCTGGCACTGATAGTGTCTACCGCAATGGATGCCGTGGCGGTTCCAAACCACCCGAAATCCATGGCGGTATGCATGGTCCTGATACCGCCGGCAGTCTGATGACGGCCGCCGGGCTGGAGACCAAAGTCTCCAGCCCAGCGGTCGTCACCGTCCTGGCGGTCAGAGTGGAGAAGTGGCGGATGACCACGGCGGTAACCGCCATGGTCATAATTCCATTTTTTTTCCTGCCGGCCTGTTGGCGGTATTACCGCCACTTCTCCCCCGCCCGCCAGGGCCTTAATGAGGGCCATAATGTTGTAACTTATACCCAGGGCCACTGGAATTATGAGGCAGGAGAGAGCCAAAATATGCAGCAGTGTTGAGTAAATTATGCGGCAAGAAAAGGCAAATTATGCGACATAATGTGTCACATTTTGTAACAGTGTTCCTTCGTTATTTTGACATTCTTACTTTGTTAACAGTGTCAAAGCATTGGTTGCACCTTATTAGTACCCGATTAACACCCAAATATAACAATAAGCTACAGAAAGGTGACCAGTCAAACTTTACAATGGGCCTTTCGTAGTGCGGCAATAGATGTTGCCGCAGCATTAGTAACTTTTAAACCGCTTGAGCTAGAAACACATTGTTTTTGTTAAAATCGGCAGATGATGCAACTGATATGGATTATATGGCAAATGTGGCAAATTGATAATTATGCGAAACATGCCACAACTGCACAATAGCATAATTCCAGTGCCCTGGCCTGTGCCTTACAGTTTGCTTGCAGCTCTTCAATGGTAGTTCATAGGTCAAATTAGGATTTGTAACTTGATTGATATCTTTATTCAGTCATTTAAAACAATCAGAAAAGCGAAAAAACCAAACAAGCCTACATATAAAAAACGTAAATCAGTAATTTACACAAGCATTAAGCTCAAAGATCATTAATCACCAAAAACATTTACTAGCAGATCAGTAACATTAAAACAGCAATTCTTTCCTGTGACAAAGAGCATACATGAAAAAAACGAACACAGGAGCATATATGAGGTGAGCTGAATTGCTGGAGAAATAACAGAGCGGGCATACAAGTAGCAATGGCAAGACTTCTCAAAATGGATGTTAAAAATCTTTTTTTGTATGCTACATAAAACTTACAAAAAACAGTAAAATTAAGTAGGTTTTGGGTGGAAGACTCATCACAAGGACACATCATAAAAGATGACCAATAAAACTACCCCAATGGAAAACATAAATAACATTGAATAATGCCATATCTGAATTTGGTAAGGAGGATCTGATCTGAGCTATTGGTGACCATATCCAGATATGGTTCTGCTCCCATGACCATGCAGATCCGAAGGTGCTCTAAGTTTGCGCCCTTGGCTAGCTCTACAGCTTCCCTCTCTTCCCTCCTGGTGGCAACAAAATTGCTTTTAGCCAGTTTTTGTCTTTGGAGGTTAAGTTTCCAGGATTTGAAAAAACTGGGTGTTTGTCCAGTTTATTAGCAACTAATTGGATACATGAGTCATGGGATTCAGAACCCAAGATCACAAGACAGGCACTTCTCGATGATTGGATTATAATTTATGAACGGCAAGTAACAAAAGTATCTATGTAACAAAACCAGTAGCCCACTGAACTATCCACATAAAATAAAGTTTTGTAATCTGCATGGTATACGTTCTTTGCGGCAGGCACATGAACTCTTTGCACAAATTTATGATGAATCAAAACTGCCACTAAACAAAACGTGATCTCTATCCAGCAGGAACATTAAATACCAGAGTTATCTTGACAGTTTTATTGTTGCCTAAAAACTGCTGGACACACAGGGATATCTGCAGCAAGTGCTTTTAAACCTGTAAGTTTTTAGATTATTTCCAAACACAGCCTCTCAACCTCTGACGTGAGCACCAGGTGTGGCTGCACTGATCGCACCGCCCTAAAGCCGGCCCTACCTCAAGTACAGTTCTTGGCATATAGAGCATCCATTCGCCTTCACTAGGATCCCAACTAATTCTGGATTTATTCTGTGAATTATATATTCATCTGAGGGAAACACCTCCACCCTGATCATCGCACCTTGTACTGGCTATTCAAGGCTATCAGAGCCTCAAATAAAGCGCCCTGCATTACTCACCAATCACTACATGGAACAGGACATTCCTTCCTTCCGAATAAATTCTGGCACTCAGGCCCTAATTACGAGTCTGGCGGTCCTAGGACTGCCAGACTTGCGGTGGTGGTCAGATTGCCAATGTGGCGGTCCGACAGCCACATTATGACCGTGGCAAATGCGCCCCAGGCCGACCACCGGTACTGGCACTTTTTTCAACGGCCTCGCAGTGCCAGCAGTCTTAATCCGCCAGGGCAGCGCTGCAAGCAGCGCTGCACCAGGGATCACAAGTCCTGTGTCTGCCAGCTTTTGCATGGCAGTTCCACCGCCATGCAAAGGCTGGCGGAGGTGGGCTGCCGGGGACCCTGTTGCAGTGAAAAGCGCGAACGGGTGCTCTTGCACCCAACGCACCGCAACATTGTTGCTGGCTCCATTATGAGCCGGTGTCAATGTGGTGGGTAGTTTCCCACTGGGCCAGCGGGCGGAAAACCGAACTGGCGGTCTTCGGACCCAAAGCGTTTGGTGGACGGCCTCCGCCCCCGCCAAACTCATAATGAGGTCCTCAGTCTCTGCTCAAAGACAAGTTTATTGATAAAAATTCCTATGTACCACAGATCATGATGTGGAGGCTCAAAATCTTCTGTTCATGCACCAAACCTGGTACTTCCACCTTGTCGTCACCAGAAACCATCTTGACCATCTGATCTTTCATAAAGTTCAAAAGACACAGCTTTTCCAATACACCTGCACACCAATGGAAAGCACCTGGAGGAGTGAACCTGACCAACTCAACAGCCTTACACCAAATACAATATCACTACACATTAATGGACATCAGTTAGAAAACATGAATATTCCTAGACATCTGAATTACTAATGGTTAGAAGCAAATTAGACTGCTTTGTATCCAACAGAATGCATCTGAATCCTTCCTTCTTCATAGCTGCACTTGGTGTCATTTGCGCCATTACCAAAGTACATCTTGTGTCTTCAGGTACAGCCATACACCTGCACATAGCACATTCTCTGCAACTACGCACCCCTGCACATCCAGAGACCCTAACCAGCCATCCCCTAATTAGCTGTGCATAGCTCTTGCTACTCCAAAGTATGAGTAATGTTTTGGCTCTCAAAATGTGAAATAGACAGATGAATTTCCTGAACAAGCTCCCATTCTCTACAAGCCTTTAAGCATTTCTCACAAATCCATGTTGACATTGCTTACCCAGCACTACTTGCCCTATGCATATTTTTAACATTAAAAATGCTAGGCTCTCTTCACAAAACAAGTGCAACACCTTTCCATCCAGTGATCACCCAAGCAACAGATATATATATATAATTTTGTTTTTCTGAAAAAAACAAAGGTTACAGGGACATTATAGTTAGGAAATAGAATTAAATAAAAAAAATTAAAAAAAGGTTAGAGGGACATTATAGTTAGGTTCAGACTTTACACGCACAAAACCATAGAAATTCACCAGTTATAGTTATACTTACCTTAAGACACTATAACAATAACTCATGCTCTAAGGTAATTATAACTCAAACACCGCCATGCACAGTTTTCTCATCAATAATTTTATTGCAAATGTTATGGTGATATCATCAATGTCACAGAAGACGTTATTGCTGATGCAATATATGGCGTAAGTAGCAGTGCATGGCGAGGGCTTGACCTATAGTTACCTTAGAGCATGAGTTATAATGTCTTGAGATAAGCATAACTATTACAAAGTGAGGGTGGGAGAGATGCAAGAGAAGGAAGGAGAGAAGGATATTGTGATAATCCTTCAGGACAAATTCAGGGAGGTTTTGGGAGGATGGCAAATAGAATAGAGTCAATACATAGGTGTGCAGACAACATGGGTGAAATACTTCAACCCCCAAAGGCATGGCACTCCACTCATGATATTAGTAATCAAGAAAGACCCCTTATAGATTTGACCACACAAGGGGTGCAATGGGATTGCCTAATCATACCAGTCGCGGCTCGCTTCGCTCATAAGGAGCGAGGCATGTGCGGCGCACGGGGGTGGGTTAAGAGTCCAAAATTACCTCGCTCCTCGCCTCTCCTCTCCTCTCTTCTGTCTCGCTGCCGGCACCTGCTCCTAGCCTGCCCTGCTGCCAATCCTGATGCTGCTCAAAGTAGCATCAGGATTGGCTGGAAGCGCCAAGCCAGGGCACTCCCACGCAGACTGGAAGCCTGTGCAGGCTTTCTCCAGACCGGCAACACAGTGCCGGGCTGGAGAGAGTGTACTGCGCATGTGTGTTTGGCTGGCCCGAGTTGGCCGCCAAAACATACATGCGTACTAAGGGGAGTGCACAGTGCACTCCCCTCACTGCTCATCAGCCCTGTGCCCCGAACCTTTAACGAACAAAACAATAATAAACAGGGTTTATTATAGTTTCATTTGTTAAAGGTTTTGCAGCTTCTGCTGCTGGCGGGGTGGGGGTGGGGGTGCTCCTCTACCCTAACACTACTCTAGAGAAAGAGAGCAGGATATGTTCTCGACAGTTAGGAAATCTCGAGCAACAGAGCTTGAGCAGCTGTGGTTTAAGGGAACACATGGCCAGTCAAACCCAGGATGGGATCTTGTGAGACTATGGGAGGATCAATACTACATGATAGACCAGCACTGCAGATGAGTGTACAATCAGTTCTGCAAAGCGCAGATTTCACCCCTAGTGAGATAGTTGCTGAGTGAGAAAATAGTTGCCAGTGTTGTACCTTATGTGGATAATTTGGTACAATGGATTGAAATGTTTAGCTTCATATGTAAGTCCATGGTCTTAAAATGGATCCTTTGAGCCACGCAATATGCTGAGTGCTGAGGATTGCATTCTTTATGGTGTGGTAGATCCAGACAGGGATTATCTCTATATGTGGAAATGTTTGCACGTGTAGCAAAAATATTCCAGACAGCACAATCCCCAACATCCTGCCATTTCCGTATATTAGATGCCCCTGATACGCAAGGGTCCTGGGGCACCCCATTATGTTCCTTGGCCAAAAATTGACAAGGAGAACCTCAAGAAATTGTTACTGCCGCTCACAGGGAGAGCAGGGAAATGGATTTGAGCTTTTGAAAATCAAACTGCAGGCATCACCTTGGCAGTAAGAGACATTAAAAGCCTGCTTAGCTCTCTCATAGGAGATAAAACAGACACAGATTTTCAGAACGCTGGAGTGAGAAATGTTACCCTCACTGAGACTAGATATGATAGATCCTCCTTTAACTTGGTTAGGACAGTAGTTTACGATTAGTTGAAAAAAATGTATCAGACATTGGATCCCTCATGGCTCAACCAATGCTGCCGAATGGGGACCCCACTCAGTTTCTTAGTAGACTGAAGGGAATATGGTCCAAAGAAGTAGGTCAGGATTGAGAAGTGACAGAAGGAGAAGCTGTATTATTTTACAACATAGTAAAGAAAAGTTTACCCTCTGATGTGCAGGATAATCTTGATAGCATAGTGGCATTGGAAGCCAAGCCCTGGACTGAAATACAGGCACACATAATGCATTTTTGTACGAAAAAGCAGGCAAAAGAAAGACACAGACAGGGGGTGTCAAAGAATGCAGCAGCCAATCTAGTGCACTACAATTTGGCAACGAAAGGAGCAGTAGAAGGAGCTGTAGTAGCAGCCACCACACAGATGACTGCAATGTCTGTGTGGGATCGGTCCCAGGAACCACCCAACAACAGGGAAGTAGTAGAGGAGGATGAGGAGGAATAGGAAGAGGTAGAATAGGTCCCCAAAGGATGGACGAAGTATGGCATTATTGTCAGAGATATTGACATTATATCAGAGACTGCAGAACTAAGAGATGGGATTACCAAAACGGAAGGACAGGAGTCTATAATCATCCAGGAAACACAGCAGAACAGCCATAGTCAAACCGGCAAAAAATATATGTACCTCAGACAGCAACAAAAAATGTATAGCAACCAGCAATGCCTCAGGTGCAACAAATATCACCACAGCAGTTACCACGCACCTCCAATGGCAACTCCACCTCAAAGTGGACAGTGAGGCGCAATGTTGAGAGGAGGAAATCCTTTTCAGACAAATTATGTGGGGGGACAACACACAATGGAGTTGTCCACAGAGTAGTTCTGTGTGTTTAGTATTGTCAGTGATACACAGGCCAGATGAGGAACCTACTGTAATGGCAGCTATCAATGACAAGAGGTATGCATTACTCATAGATACAGGAGCAACCCGATCTTGCATTAGAGGGAGACCTTCCAAATTTGTAATAGATCAGTGGACACACAAGGATTCTCTGGTGCAGTAATGAGGGTTATGATAGATGACAGAGTATGGATCAAACACTAAAACAACGTAGGCAAAATGCATATCGCCCCAGTAAGTCTTAATGTCAAGCAGAATGTAGCCCTGCCAAAAAAACACCAAACTATAAAAGCTTGTTGGAAAGGTTCTATAGAAAAAGAAAATTATACAAAAGGATCTGAACATTCAGCTCCAGGACCTGCAAGATCCATTAATGTAGTTAAAAATACTGAAGCAATACCCAGAGTAATTTCTCTATTCAAAGGTAAGGGTTCCTGAGAAAACTTAAAGAGTGACTATCGTACTAGGTCAATTAAAAACAATAATAGCAAGGTGCCAAATTGACTGTGCCAAAATAAAACACTTCTGATGACACTACACAGGGCCAGAGCAAATTCTGCTCACCACACAGACAGACATCAGATTCACTAACCATCAGGATCAGATATACGCATATCATCTGAAGAGAATACCACCATCCACAGCGGTATCACTACTAGACATAAGAATAACAGAGGCATCAGCACAGGAATCAGAACCCCTTAAGGACAGAAGTGGAACTTTTGAAAAGATCTCTATAGTATCTTAGGGTCTGGTGAAAGTACAATTGTTTTGATTTAGACAAAGTAACTGTAAAGACTGACTGAGCTAGACAAATCTCTCACTAGTCAGAGAGTGATGAATCACAGCAGATCCCTGACTTAATTATCCATCTTTATAATGACCAGATTGTCGCCCACTTCAACGGCACTGACCCCAGCAGAATACCAATACCGGCACTATTTAATAATTTATTAATGGGAGCAATCCTTGAACACCTAGGTATTGACTGTACATTACCTTTAAGCCTCCAGACAACATATAACACATACCTACACCCCCTCAGGATTGGGGCTAGAATAATTAATACCCCAAAACACAAAGATAGCAGACAAATTACTGGATAGTATAGGTAGGGATACAGATAACTATCTTGAGGGTGATTTTGAGCAGGAATGTGATGTATGTATGTATATTGGATTTATAAAGCGCATTCCGGCTCACAAAGAGCATCGAAGCGCTAGCATAAGTGAGGAAAACGCCAAAATCATCAGGAGGCACCCCAACAAGAGAAAAGAAGAAAAAGGCTAACAAGGAAAAAGCCATGTTTTAATCAGTTTCCTTAAACATAAGTAACTAGATTCTGACCTAATATTCAAAGGGAGGGAGTTCCAGCACTTAGCTGCAGCTACGGAGAATGCTCTATCACCCCACTTCACTCTGTTGTTCCGTGGTACCTGAATTCTGTAGGCTGTGGATGACCTAAGATGTCTCTTTGGTTTATACCAACATAGTTTAGAGGTCAGATATTGAGGGCCCAAGCCATGCACTGCTTTATAGGTCAAGCAGAGAGATTTAAAAGTAATCCGCTGAACCACCGGAAGCCAGTGTAACTGTCTAAGACTACTTTTCACTGAGGTCCAACAAGAAAGATTGAGAACAGCTCTGACCGCCGAGTTTTGGATCAACTGTAACCTATTCAGCGAGCCTTTGTCTAGATAAAGAAAAAGGGCATTGCAATAGTCTACTTTAGACATTACCAGAGCTAGAGTGGCGGAGACCCTCCATTTATATTGAAGATAAGGGAAAACTTTCCTTAACATTTTGATCAGCCACAAACATGTTTTTACCGTGTGGTTCACCGGACATTTAAAAGATAATTGATCCTCAAATATAATACCCAAATTCTTACTGACAGTGGTGGGGGTTGGGAGGGAGCCACAATTTGTCGGCCACCAACGTGGATTCCATTGTTTAATACCTGACCCAAAACAGAGAATTTCAGTTTTGGCAGCATTCAAATTTAAGCCGGTTAGAGCTCATCCAATTGCTGACTTCTTTCATGCAATTATTGAAACGGTCCACCACCTCCTCTCAGTTCTTATTAACTGGGATAATAAGCTGTGTATCATCTGCATAGGAGGTGGGGATGAAGCCAAAGGATCGGATCAGATTAGCCAGCGGGGCAACATAGATATTAAACAGAGTGGGGCGTAGTGAGGAACCCTGCGGGGTACCGCAAGGTAGTAAGTAAGGTGTGGAGTTAAAATTACCACATCTTACAGTGGTCCATCTATTAGTTAGAAAGGATTCCAGAAGTTTGAGAGCCTGATCTCTGATGCCTGCTTGATAGAGGCGAGTCAGCAAAATCTGAGGAGAAATAGCATCAAAGGCTGCCGATAAATCTAATAAGACTAAGACAGCACCTTGTCCCTCATCCACCAATCTTCAAATGGAGTCAGTGGATGAGATAAGAGCGGTCTCCGCGCTGTGCGCCTTTCTGAAGCCATGCTGAGAGGAATCTAAACCTTCCATTTCCCCAAGGTTGTCTGCTAGTTCCTTATTTTCTCCAGAATCTTTGCCAAAAAAGGGAGTTGCGCAATTGGCCGCAGATTGTCTAGATCCTGCCTGTCACCATCTGGCTTCTTTTTCAAAGGAACAACTATAGTTTCCTTCCATCTGGCAGGATAAAGTCCAGAACTAAGGACCTCCTGAAAAATCGGGACCAAAGCCCGGGCCATAAAATCAGGAACCATTGGAATCACGGAAGGAGGGCAAGGATCCAGAGGGGAACCAGACTTGATGTTGAGAATTAGTTTTCTAATGCTGTCCTGGGTCGGCATTGAAAATCAGACAGGGTTTTTCCACATGCTGTAGGATCAGAAGAGGTCAAAGAAAGTTGATCCCTGATTGCCTCATAAGGAGTAAAGTTTGCATGAGTACAGAGATTCTTATTCTCAAAGTGCTTCGCTACCTTATCACAAACATCCTGTGAGTTTTCCAGTTCAGATGGCCTAGAGGGAGTAGATAATTCCTTAATCACCTTAAAAAGCTCCCTCAGGGCATTCAAAGCCTCCTGAAACTTAGCCGTATAAAAATTAGATTTGGCTTTAAAACGTGCCGCTTTATAGGTTTTAAAGGTGGACTTAAGTATGTCCCTTTCCTCTGGGCCAGGATTACATTTCCACCGTCGCTCGAGTTGACAACATTTCCTCTGAAGAGATTTAAGTTCACTAGTAAACCAGGGTTGATTCGGCTTATTCGGACTAGAGGGCCTGAGAGTCTTGGGGGGAGACAATTGAGTCATCGCAGTCTCTAGACCCTGATAGAAACTTTCTAGCAGGGGCAAGGACACTTATTGGCCCTATCCCAACCCTCTTCAAGGGCAGGTGTCAATTCTTCCAGTTTGATCTGTTTCCAAGGTCTGATTACTTTGCTCCCCATATTACATGAAGGGGGGGGGGACAGTTAATCACAATTTTAAAATTCAAAAGATGGTGATCAGTCCAACTTAACCGAGTGTTAGTTAGCTCCATCTGTACCTCAGTGCGTACAAAAACACCATCTAATATGTGACCCGCTATATGAGTGGCAGAAGAAACCATGAGATAAAGGAACTCCTTAACCCCTGGATTTATAATCTAATCAAAGTGAATATTAAAATCCCCTAGTATGATTGCCTTAGTAGACATAACCATAGGTTCCAACAGAGTGACCCAGGCTTGAATTTTTTTTACGAAAGGACCAGGTGTCCTATAAATCAATAGCCCCTCGAGAAGCACATGGTCATTCTGTGAAATCTTAAAGTCCATCGCTTCACATGTTTCAGAAGGGATGCCCGTACAAGTGTAGGAAAGAGCGGTCCTGCAAATAATAGCCAAATCACCTCCCCGACACAGAGGTCTATCTAATCTATAGTACTTGTACCCTGGAGGAGTTGCTTCAATGAAGTCAGGGTCAGATTCTAATTTACCCCAGGTTTCTGTCATAAATAGAAAGTCAATATGGCAAGCATCAATCATCTCATTAATTTCTAATTTGTGTTTAGGAAGTGAGCGAACATTAATCAGTGCCTGACAAAGCGGCTTAGCATAAGCCATCTTATGCCCCTTGTCTGTGTTACCTGACTTCACAAACCTACAACGCTCAGCTCTAACTTCCTTCAGGGTTAAGGGAGCCTGTAGTTTCCAGTTACATGCCTTGCACATCCAATCTGACCTACAATCTAAAGGTACCTTATGCTTACAGGATTTGGCCACCCCCTTGCCAATGGATGTATAAGGAATAATATCATTAAAAAAATGACCAGAATTTCTGGCCCCTGGGCCCGTTAGGGCATGGACGGGCGCAAACGGGCTTGCCTTAGGCACGCCTTTGGCGCACCAGCGATGCGCCTGCTGCGCGGCCACTCTGCACCTTTCATTTTGTGACGCGTGGTCAAATGACCCGCGTCAACTAGACCGCTGACTCTTCAGTCAGTGTCTACAAACGAGGCCCGAAGAAGGGCTCTTACAGACCCTTACTTCCGCCTAAGTTTGCCCCACACAAAAAGTTAAAAACCTGGCAAGACGGCAATAGTTAAAAAATAAAAAGTAGCCCTAACACAGCTCCCCTATACCCCCAAACAGCGCTTCCACAAACGTTAATGTAAACTATCCCAGTGATACAACTGGGATAGAGGAGTTCTTAAAACGGATAACTAAATGTCACTTTGATGCCACTAGAATAGAGGAGTTTGTTGCAAATTATACAAAGCCTGTTGCGGTTGTCCAATCAATGGTGAGGTATCCTCCAGAGGTGCCAACGCATAAGTAATGGGGAGGAAGATAAATATGTGTTTATTGATCCACCCACACTTAATAGCAGGGAGCCATGAATCCACCAATCAGACATATAAATGAAACCTGCATCACTGTTGCGACAGCAAAGAGCTGTTTTTACATTGCCAAATGGAACAAGAGGGAGGAAGAAGATTGTGATTGGAAAGATAAGCCCCTCCATCTCTGCTGCCTTTGGACAACTTTCTGCTTTTGGACAATCTTTTAAACCAGCAAAATGAAAGTTATGTATTTTGGTTTACTTTTTGTCTCTTATCACTATCACTTTTACTATTGCTCTGTCATAGTAATGTATATTTTAGCTCTACTGGTTACATCACACACCGGTAAAGAGAACTTTCTATTCATGTTAATGTGGCCTATAATGTTCATACCAGATTAGCAGACAATATGTGGTATCAACAGATGTGAGACATCAGTTCAGAAAGTACCAATGAATCCTGTTTTGTTAGCTCTCTAATTCCTCGTGCCACAAGCTTAGATAGGCTACATTCAACTAAAGAAGTAACCGAAGTACAGCTTTATGTTTTTTGCATCACTACTTCTGTATTATTAAGGCCCAAATGCAATTAGCACATGTCAAGGTAGCACAGTATTTAGTCAATGCTACAAAATATATCTCCTCAGCCGACGTTTTATATTTCCTTACTGATAGATAGGATATCAAGGATGAGATAACATGAATGAAGAAGGCAGGTTGTCCTACTACTGTCAATGGGTTCAGGTGGTCTTAAATTTAGGATTTTTAGGAGTAACATACCTACTGACAGAGCGCAGTAGCTAGTTAGTGAATCCTTTACCCCTAGATTGTGCCCGTGTTCTAGGATCTAGAGTCAATGGATCCGTTTTTGCCCATGATCAATGGCATTCTGACATTGAATTTTCCTGTAGGGGTATGTCTTTATGGAATGGTACTGATGTTAGTCTGGATGCAGTAAAGAAGTGTGCACATATCTGGAACAAAAATGTTGTGAGTTACACTTGGATAGATAATACAGTAAGTGCTCAGACAGTCATGAAATAAAAGTCTGTTTCTTTATGTTTTCAGAGGAAACAGCACCATTAATATAGGCAGAAATAACAACCGCAGTGCCACAATAGATAACGTCGATATGCAGGGGAGCACAGTCAGTCTTAACAACTATTATTGGAAGTGTGGAGTACTACTGTACGTCCAGCTGCTACCAAACTGGAATGGCCTATGCACTTTGGTCACCTTGCACGCCCCTGTTTTGGTAATTCACAGAGTCAGTTTATCAATGCTTCATGAACACCCCTCGAGCCGTCCAATTATTTTGTTATCTGATCACCAAAGGAAAAGAAATGTAAAGTATTATGGCACAACCACTTAGAATGATGTGATCCGAGAGAACCGGTTGTTTAATGATGCACAGTTGTTCTTTTGAAGTATTCTGCCATTTGTTCAGGCAACTAACTGCTTGATGGCTACAGATAACTCAGTGGGAATTTATGAAGTCTATAAACTCAACAAAAAAATGCATTCAATGCAATAAAAGAAGAATTGCGTGCTATGAGGATGATAGTAATGCACACTGTTATGTACTTGATCTTATGACGGCCATGAAAGAAGGGGTATGTGAAAAAAGATTGGGACTGCTTGTTGTACTTCTGTCCCAGCAAATGATGCGGGCAATGGAACTTTGTCAGAGGCCATACAGACTTTACAAAATCTACAAAAGAGCCCCAGATTATTGGCTTAGTGGGTGATTTGCTTTACTACCACCCTGGATGGCGGGAATGTTGGGAGCCTTATTGCCAGCTCTTGTGGCTCTGTTTTTAATAGGTTTTGGTATTGAATTAATTTTAGCATATTAAAGAAGGATTAGTACAAAAGTGGGAGGGATGTTTCCAGTTACATACCAATATGAGCAGTAGATGCTCAGGGCAATATACATAACCTAGTGCCAAGTGCAGGCCAAGGTTTACATTCAGTAGCTGAAAAATCAACTAGACGGGGGGAATGTTGGAGAAGAAAAAATGTGAAGAAGTTGCCCAACATCAGACATTGGTAGAAAACAGTATTAAATCATGTGTGGTGAAAGAGCAGTGTAGGCCTAAACGTCTTGACCCCAAAGAGGTGAAAAGTTCACTTGAAAACAGAATGCATGATCAGCAAGGCCATAGTTAAGAGAAAACCTGTGTTTATGAGCCTGAAGGAATGTCGGATGTTAAGCACATATTCTGTTGTCTCAGTAAAGCGTGACTGAAGAATGGGAGCCGGAGACTGAATTAGCCTAGGGTATGCAAAAACTGATAAAAGATCTTGAGAGCAGAGCGGTAAGGCACACAAATACACATGCATTCCAGAGTAGTAAACGGTTAGTTTGTTAAGCGTTGTTATTTTGTTAAGCATTGCAATAATGAATGGGTAAGAAATAGGTTAAAGGTTAAGGGACACCAGTGATGTTATTTTACACTACAAATGTAATTTCTAAACTTACGGAGTTTTGTAATTGTTGGTACTGATATATAAATGGCTGCCTGTGATGCAGCAAATTGAGACCAACTGTTTACTTGTGTGGACTTGCCACTCTCCCTGTTGCGACTGTAAAGAGCTGTTTTTACATTGCCAAGAGGATTCTGTCTTTTCTTTTAATTCTAAAGTTACCCCGCAACAACGTCTGGGAATGGACCAACCAGTGGTTGTGTTCAGGGACTTCAATATTGCCTCCCAGCATTCATCTAATTTAGAGCACCCCCAAAACATGTGAATTAAATCCACACCCTGCCTGGTACAGAGGGGCAGAAGGAGGGACACGCTGGGAAAACTTAATGTAATGTACCAGGGGTGAGATAAACCTGATGGACCACACTATAATCAATCAACTTAACCCTTGTGTTAAAAGAGATGGTCTTCACCTTCTCATGAACCCCCTCCCATTCCTTGGTCAAAAGTGCCGCCTCCAACACATCATGCCACTTGGTGTGTATCGGTAATTCTACCAGTGGTGAGTCCTCTCTTGGTGTCCTATAGTTGTGCGAGGTCAATTTCCAACCCCTGCCGTATTCAACAGAGTTACCAATGTCTGGGATGCCCTAGCTTCTGGGAAGGAAGGCCATATTCCATGGGTCATTGTCGCTATTTTTGCAAACTGTTCGAATTGGCCAGTCGCTAACTGAAATGATTCTATGCATCTCCCAAAGTGCTAAAACTATAGTTTTGGCACCACATAGTCTTGCATCCAACCGCATGCCACCTGCCTATTGCCATTGACGGCACAATGAACGTGAATGGGCGTAGTGCCCAAATATTCATGTCCGGGGTGAATGGGGCCCTATGCAACACAAGTCTGGCCTCCTTTTCCCATGCCCTGCAAACCTATCTTATCATGGAAGCCGGAACCCTTGCACCCATCATTAGTAGTTCTATCAGGGGGATGTCATTACAAGTACCCTTCAGCAATCTACACTCCCAATTCTCAAGTTCGTCCAACCAATGCACTGCATGTTGTAGCTGAGCTGCTAGATAATAAAGTTCCAGGCTTGGTAGTTCAAGACCTCCCTTACTACGAGGGTGCTTAAGAGTGGCCAGGGTACCCTTATCTCTTCCAGAGGCCCACAGAAGTTCAGCTTATCCAATTCCACAAAGTATGTTTTGGGAATATTAATTAGGGCACCCTGAAAAATATAGAGGCGTCAGGGCTATATTATCATTTTAGCCAATGCCAGTTTCCCCATTAAAGATAAGCAAAGGGTGTTCCAGAATTTCACCCTTTGGTTTTAACCCTTTTAGCACCCTACTTATACTTGCAGCCTTAAACTGCGATGCTACATGTGTGAGTCTAATTCCAAGATACTTGACCCCTTTCATTTCCCAAGGAAGATCTAATCGAGGAAGGGCCTTCTTTAATCTGCCGACCAGTTCTCCCATCTGGAGCAGTTTTGATTTAGAGTGGTTAATGTGTAACCCGGACAAGTCGCCAAACTCAGTGAGTATAGCCAGCATAATGGGGACTGAGTATACTGGCTAGGGCAGATAGAGTAAAGCCTTAACAGGGCATAGGGAGACCTTAGGTGTATTTTCCCAGATCAGTATCACCCAGCCTCACATCTCATTTCGTATCTGGCAAGCTAATGGTTCCATCGTGAGTGTGAATAGCAGGGGTGAAAGAGGGCAGCCTTGTCTGGTAGGGAGAACTGCTTTAATACTATCCCTCCCACTCTCACCACTGGGTCGCTGTTGAACAGTTGCAGCCATTTTATATATAATGCTCACCTATGCCTACCTTCCGCAGGACTTTCAGCAAAAACTCCCAGGACAGTGAATTGAACGCTTGTTCGATTTTAGGTAGCACTAGTGTATACTGGTCCCCGTCTAAAATGGAGGTGTGCATGACCAATGACAACTTTCTTAAATTGCATAAGGTATCCCTAACCGGTATAAATCCAAATTGGTCCTCGTGTACCAACCATGGCAAGAGCGCCAGCAGTCGAGATGCCGGCATTTTATTGAGGATTTTCACATCAACATATAGCATTGACAGGGGGCGACAGGATGTAATTTCTGAAACGTCCTTATCAGATTTGGGCAGCATAACAATAAGCGCCTCCCTCAAAGAGACCACAAGCAGTCCCTTCTCATATGCCTCATTATGCGCCTCCAGGAGTTGGTCTGCCATTCTCCCCACCCTGCGTTGGTAAAATTCAGCAGGCAGGCCGTCCCCTCCAGTGGCCTTAATAGTCTTCAATGCCACTATCACAACCATTATTTCTTTCCTGGTTATGGGAGTGTCTACACTGTCCCTCTCTTCCTTCGATATGGAGGCCATCTGCAGACCAATCAGCTATGCGTCCCTGTCCTATGGAGCGCTGTCTAGCAGAGCAGCATAAATCGTTTGCAGGTGCACAGCAAAAACTTCCGAAATGCCCCCACCACCCGCCCTTTGGGTTCCTGGACCCCAACCACTGGAGGGCTACATGTTTCGTTAAGGAGGGGCATGGTGGGCAATCTACTAGCAATATCTCCCTCTGTAAGGAGCCGCTGCTTGTAGCTTGAGCGGACACATTTATTTAAACAGACCCACGTCTCTAGCAGCTCTCTCTTACACTCCTTCCATTCAGGCAATCTCTGCAGCTGCTCAGTCACACAGTCCTCCAGATCTCTAAATTTCTTTTGCAGGACCTCCAGGGATTATTTTTTTTTCATGCCATGGGATACTTTCAGACACTGTCCACGCAGCACCGTCTTCATACCATCCCACTCCACGGCTCTCACTGTTGCACCTCCCCAGTTCTCAGTAAAGTAATGATTCAGTACCTCTGCCACCGTGTTTGCAAACACCGGATCTGATAAAGCCTCAGCTTGCAACTTCCACAAAGGCACATTTGGGGCCTCCCTACTCATCCAAAAAGAAACCAGCAAAGGCAAATGGTCTGAAAATGTAACATGCCAGATAGGAGTCATCCTCCACAATTGAGGCAGGGCTCCAGACAGTAAAAAACAGTCAAGACGACTATGCATCCCTCTTGCAGGCACAAAGCAGGAATATACTCTGCCTTGTGGGAATCTCACCCTCCATATATCTTTTAGCCTTAACCCATCCAAAACAGAAATACTCATATGTGGTGACTGGAAAAATTATGACCCTCTGTGCGTCTGGCCTGACTATCTCGGACCACCTCCTCAATTATCCAAGGAAGTTAAAAACCCAGGAATCACCATGGATTCCAAGTTAACTATGAATGCCCAAGTGGACAAATTAGCACAAACAAGCTTCATCACCTTGAAGACTTTACGATGCATCTTCCCCCACCTCGGATTTCCACACAATGTGCAAGCTACTATCTCGCTTGTACTATCCAAACTGGATTATGCCAATGGCCTCTACCATGGAACATCTCTATCTGTTATGAAAAAACTACAACGTATCCAGAATTCCACAGTCAGGCTACTATTACATGTAAAGCCGCAAGCCCACATCTCCCCTGCCTTGAGAGCACTACACTGGTTACCCGTTGCCAGAAGATGCACTTTCAAGCTGCTTTGTATAACCCACAAAGCTATACATGGAACAGGACCTCTTTTTATCAGAAACAAAATTACCAAATACATCCAACAAAGAAACCTCCGCTCAAGATTGGCACCCCGCCTTAGAACACCACCATACAAGAAAAAGACTATAGGTGGTACATCCTTCTCAGTCCAAGCAGCCAAACTATGGAATTCATTACCCCCAACTATAAGAGCCACAGATAACATTCTTGTCTTCAGAAAACTACTCAAGAGTTGTATGTGTTGTTTCTGTGCTTGGCATGTTCGTGGTTCATTGCATGGCTCCTGGGTGGGTTGTTATACTAGATATCTATGAATTCCTGCTCTCATCTTATCACACTTATCTACTCATCATCATATGTCATGTCTCTATCAAACTATCCTCCATTCTCACTCTGACTCATCCCAAATCCCTTCTACTACTTTCATCTCCTAAATAACTCTGCCTAAGCTCTTCCCTCCGCTTACACATCTAACTCACCAAACCTCACTCTACTACAGTGACCTCCCACACAACCCTACTAAATTCTCCCGCATTTATCTCACCCTGCTACTATGCTCTCCCTAACCCTTCCACATAGTCTTCCCTCCT
Source organism: Pleurodeles waltl (assembly GCF_031143425.1). NCBI lineage: Eukaryota > Metazoa > Chordata > Amphibia > Caudata > Salamandridae > Pleurodeles > Pleurodeles waltl. The sequence goes on along the minus strand of NC_090451.1, from coordinate 629,198,453 downwards.
CCACCCCCCTTTACTCATCCCAAGCCTTTGGGTTGAGTAAATGACGGATATACTCCCAATTAACACTTCTGGATTTCTTTCCTCCTCCACCCCTCCATTACTCCAGTCAATCTAACTAACAAACTCTCATATCCGTGGCTCAAATTAACTCATAATAATACTAAAACTGTACTCATTATCTCCCGATACTAATCCATCACTAATTCTTGTTGGGTTCCAGAGTAGCGTGCTACTCATCGAAAAGCGCTTCGACGCCTCGTCAGGGGTAGTAAGCACTATATAAATACGATTACAATACAATACAATACAATAATCTCCCTGAGATCACTCATCATTACAGGCTTGGTATCCACCCTTGGGGGAGAGATGATCAAAACCATCATCCAGCACATAGTTCAAATCTCCAGAAACAATTACCTCAGGGCCAACATGATTTGCAGCCGCACTCACTACAGATCCAAAGAATTCTGAGTCATCCACACTGGGAACATACACATTCACCTAACACAAATCCCTAGCATCAAGCGCTCCTGAAACAATCACATAGCTCCCCTCAGGGTCCAGTTTAGCTCCATTGGCCTCAAAGGGGACATTAGGCGCTACCCAGATTGGGACCCTTAGCACAGATGGATAAGGAGGTCACGAACATCTGACCTCGCCACCTTCACCTTACTTGTGTAATGCAGTACCCCCCAGTGTGTTTTCCTGTAACAACGCCACAGATACCCCATAATGCCTGAGATATAAGTAAACTCTTTGACTTTTTATGGGTTTGCCCAGTCCCTGAATGTTCCAAGTTTAAAACTTTCAGGGGGAAGCCATGGTCCCTGTAGAGCACACACTCCTCCATCCCACAGTGCACCTCTCATACTCTGCCCTCCCCAAAAAACAAAGCGTGCCACCTATCCGGTTTGAGGATTATACAGCCAATTCCTACCAGTTATACAATCAACCTCACTCAACATAAACAACTTGTAACTTCCCCCACCCATAAACAGTGAGCCCAAACAAAAATGCCCCTAATTGCTAGGCCAACTTTGAGCCTGTTTCCCCACAGCGCAAAAGTCTTGGTGGGCTTAAGCTTTGTAATTTTGCGCCCCTCAGAGATAGTCTACGTCTAGTACACACCATCTTAGGCCCTGTCATGCTGTCCAGTAGAGGCCCCCCTAGATCTCCAGGGGCTGGTGTTAACTATTGATAGATCTCCTTGTGTGTAGTAGGTTAGGGCCCACTGTTCTCATCTGGCTCAAAGAAGGAAGGGAGCTCAGGACGCCAGACCCTCACCATGTCTCCCTAACCAGCAGCTGGCAGCACAGGGGCTCCTCCCTCACCCCCAGGGGAGGTACCCCTTACACCATTCCCAGAGAACATGTGGTCCTCCCTTCCGCAACCGCGCAGGTAGTGTGCAGGGTCAGCAGTGCGCACTGCTTACAGTGGTTCTCATTATTGTGGGGGCTAAGGGTGCCATACACAGTTAACACTGCTACCCTTTCTGCACAAGTTGACGGGGGATGAGCATGATCACACTCTTTCCTCTCTGGGGCCAACAGGCTTTCACCCCCCAGTCCAAGGGCATTCAGGGATCTGCAGCGAACCAGGAGGGCTTGACTGCCCTCAAGCAGCAAGGCCCAAAATCCAGGGCAGGCCCACGAGAGTCATCCCTCTCTGCTGCTCCCAGGTGCAGGGAACAGTCCCCTGATCGGCCCCAAGGCTCCAGGCCTCACCCCCTTGTATGGGGTCAGTGCAGTATCTGTAGGGACAACAGTGCCTAAGCGTGCCTCTCCACCCTGCACGCAGGCCTCTACGGCTCCAGCACTTCTTACCCAGTGGGCCCATAAAGTAAGTCCATGATCGTGCATGGCCAGGCACTCCCGGCCCCCACAGCAGGCATTGACCAATGCAGGAATTAAGTTCTCCAGGGCCCGTCAACAGTGTCCGGCAGTGATCACGGTCCAGCTTGGACAAGGTCCCCCGCTCACCTACCTTGAGCACCATGGTGTCTGCTGCCGAGGTACAGCGACTCCCAGACCGGGGCCCAGGTCATGTGTAGGTCCCACTTCATCTTTCTGAGGATTTTCCAGCCTGATCTAGGGTGCCCCAGTCGCGATGGCGACCCACCAGCAATGGTGTTCGGGAGGCAGAAAGCCTCCCCCAATTCCCTTTCTCAGGTTCCCAGCACCCTGCAGGCCTTCGGGCCCAGTTCCGAGCACGCCACTCCTGCCTCTTGCTCTGGGTCTCTGCTGTTCTGGGACTTATATGCCGTAAATCTTGACAGCAGAGGCTAGCAGCCGTTTGGAGGTGGGAGGGGCCTGACTCATGGGGAGCAGTTTCAGGTTACACAAACGGACGATTATAGAAGGATTATTAGTTTGCTGGTGGGAGCTCCGGGCAATGTGACTAGGTGGCCATCTTGCCAGGCCATGCTCCCACGAGTTATAGTTACCTGTGGGCACAAGTTATAGTTACTTGAGATCACTCTAACTGCTGAATTTCTATTGTTATGTGTGTGTGTAAAATCTAAACCTAACTACAACGCACAGAGCCCGGCACTCCAGTTAATGGGGGTGTGGCACACAGCTCCCCTACCCGGGCCGATTTCAGCCCGACACCATCCCCTGTGGCGTGGCACATTTTGTGGGCGGGGACATGTCCCTCCGCCCGTGGCTGATTCTGGCCCCAGGGCCCCATGCAGGTCTTAGGGGAGTGGTTATGTAGCCGCCTCCCCAGGCCGCTTTTGGCCCCAGAAACCCATCCCCGGGGCCCACCCCTATATTTATGGGGGGGCCCACAGCCCCCCTCCAGAGCCAATTTCAGGCCCAGGACCCCATCTCCCAGGTCCCGGCCTTATTCTAAAGGGGGAGGGGGCAGACAGCCTCCAACTTTGTTCTGATTTCAGCCCCGGTGACACCATCTCCTGGGGCCCAGCCATATTCTAAAGGGGGGGGGGGGGGGGGGGAAGGGGCACGCAGCCTCCTTCCCCATGTCAGGATTCGCTCCCTGAACTCTTGTGCCCATTACCAGGGGTCCAAATTGTGGGACTTTCTAATGCTCTAATAAGCTTCCAGACCGTCCCCTTCATGCATATCCTGACTTCCAGCCATCTGGACTCTATTTGCATATTACCATCCATTCCCAATCTATGCCGGGTTTTGTGGAAGCCAGTCTGCTCATGCTTGGAACTTCTTACTTAGAATCCCCTGCTCACTGCTTTGTCTCCACCGATACAGGCCAAGGATGGGTGGAGGGATTCAGCATACCTGTGGCTGGCTGCTGCTAGCCTGCTAACACCTGATACATGTGATCATTGGGATCCATTTTGAGCCTCAGCTCCCTTCAGCTCAGTGTTGGTCAATGTATCTGTTTTCCAGTGAGACCGACCCTTCTGTCCTGAAGTTTCTGAGGGATAGTTATTCCTTGTTCCTGTTCCAGAGCCTCAGTTATTCCTCCCTTGTTTTCTGAGGTTTGAGTTCCTGAGCCATAGTTTTTCCTTGAGCCTGAACTTTATTTTGTAGTTATTCCTGGTTCCTGAACCGTAGTTGTTCCTGTTCCTGAGCTGCAGCTATCCTTGTTCCTGAACTAGCACTTCCCACAGCGCTACTTGACTCCTGAGCTTCAGCTATTCCTTCTTTCTTGAACTATTTCTGCCTGCTGAGTTTCCTTGTCTCCTTATTCTCGCACAGCACTTATTGTGCTCCCTTGAAGGCTCTCCTGTATTTTCCTTTTCCCAGTCCTTGCCTTTTTTCCATTTCCTTGTTCCAGTCCTGCTGTCTTGCTTCTAGTTTACTTGTATGTTTGGTACCTGCTTTCTGCCATGTGTACTCTTTGTTTTCCCTTCTTTCCTGTAAAGCAATCCTCCTTGCTACCTCTTTGTCTATTGTAATTGTATTTAGTTCTACATCCTTGTTGTTACCGCCTTGCATGTTCCCGTTTGATCACCAGGATCCATGGGCTCACCTGACAACCTAGGTTGTATTTCTTGTCCACTGTGAGTATTGTCTTTCAGTTACCTTTTTAACATCACCATATTGGTCAGCTCCACAGACCCTGCCCTTTGCATGTATCTCTAATATATGGGTATTAGCAGTCAGAATCTGTAACAGTAATTGTGGATGAGGAACTTACCAAGCTTCATCCTTACGTGTGGAGCTCCCGAGTGCTCTACCCCACATTCCCTTTATTGTTTATGATGTTCTATGCATGTCTTGCAAGTTCGTCCTGGGGTGTCAGTCTGGTGCCACATTGCCTCTTGAATGCCTTTTCTTTCTGAACCGTATCTCTCTTATTACCATGAACAGAGCTTCCCTTTTGGATCCCCTCTCTCCTCTGACTCTCTGTGTGATCTTGGACAGCTCTGTACCCAGTATTTTACCTCCTTTGTCTTCCATGCCACCAGCCTATCCAGCACCCCTGGACAGTTCCTGACTCCCCAGGGCATTTCGGCTAGAGGACCCCATCCGCCAGGGCCCGGACAATTATTAAAGGGCAGCGAAATGTCTGACGTTTGCTCCCAACTGGAAGCGGACTTCGTGTTGCTCTCGCTTGGCGGGAGCTTTGAAATTACTCCTGCCATGTAGCAGCAAACACAGGTTTCCATACCCACGCCAGTGCCGGCCTGGAATCCGCTATGTCCCAGGCGTGGGCACCCTGGAACATAGCAGGAGCTGGTCCTGGAGGAATGGGGTATTCAGTCCCATTAACAGCTCTGGAAGGGGGGGCTGCTCAGCCCCCCTGCCCTCTGGTATTCCATTTGGGCCCTGTCGGACAGGGTCCCTCTGGCCGAATTCGGCCCGGGAAACAGCTCCCCACTCCATTACTAATACGGCCAATCCCGAGGGTTGCAATCAGCACAGGAAGGGGGCGGTGTGCCGCCTCCGCCATTTTAACTTTGGCCGGGTCCCTGGGGATTGGGTCCCAGGGGCCAAAATCAGCCCAGGAGAAGGGCCACATGCCCCCCTCCCACTTTTAATAAGGCCAGCCGCCGCGAAATCGGCCCAGGCAGGGGGCTACATGGCCCCTCTCCTCTTCTCAAAATCAGCCAGAGAATGTGGTCCCCGGGGCCAAAATCGGCCTGGGAAGGGGACCCACATGCACCCGCCCCTCATAATAATATAACCAGATTCCCCTCGGCCTGGCCCACCTGGACGGTGAGGCAAAAACAGAACATGCTTGTTTTAAAAAAAAAAACTTTGCAGCAAAATTGAAAAAGAAAAAAAAAAAACATTTTTGGCCCCCAGCGTGGTCAAGGTGGTACCCCACCACCAGGCCTAGGGGGTCATGGTATTCCTACCATGCGCCTTTGTGTGTTTTTTCTGTTCCAAGTCCCAAGGTGGCTGCCACCAAGTCCTATTTGAAGTGGTTGGCAGCCAATCAGATCTCAGCATGAGATCTGTCAGCTACATGGACCCGCAGCATCTCTAGGTATATATACATCTTTTTTTAATTGTTTAACACCTACTGAACGGATTTATACCAAATTAGAAAAAAGAGATCTTTCTGGACCAAGATCTAGCTTTCTGCCAAATTTGGTGTAATTCAGTTCAGCAGTTTGGGCTGTAGCTGTGTCAAAAATCTCTATAAGAAATTGCATGGGGAAAACGCATTTTGGGAATCCACCTTTATTTCAGCCCCCACTTAACGAGTCACCCTAAAACTTTCCGGACAGCAGTTATATTGACCTGCACACTAGTTTTGGAAATTTTGTGACGATATGTGAAATGGCACCAAAGTTATTAGCAAAACAAAAATAAGTTTTTGCTATGGGAACTAGGTTCTAACTATACCTACCTACTGGCGACTGCTAGTAAGTTAAAAAACAAATATATATATATATATATATATATATATATACACACATATATATATATATATTTTTTTTATATATATAAAATATATATATAAATGCCCTCATGTTTCTAGATGAGTAAATGATACTTGAGGAGCCCTGTGTATAAATAATCTCTATTCTCTTAGGTACAATTAAGACAGAAGGGCCTATCACATAGCGTAATTTGTTTTGTTGCAGGTGGAGGGTGGGCTGCCACTCATTTTTGTGCACCAGGGCTTATTTTTCATAATCAGACATGGCCCTGAGAAAGAGGCAGCAAAGAGTGAAGGAAGGAGGAAGAGAAAGATACAAATGCAAAACCAAAGGGAGACAGTGGGGATGAAAAAGAATGTGCAGGAGTGGCATAAAGGCAGGCATTGTACAGTGGTAGAAGAAAGAGGTATTAGATAGAATCAAGATGAGGTCAGCATTGGTTTTCAGCTACCACGAAAATCTTGAGAAAAACAGCATAAAGGGTTAAGGCCCGAGTCGGATATTGACTGAGATCAGTGCCAAGAATCGGTTCTGGCTTCTTTTTCTTTCCCTTGGCCAAACCCTTGCGAACAGCCCTGGGCTTAATTCAGAAAGGTAAAACTACGTTTTAAAGTTTACACCTCTTTCTTTTTGTATTTACAAACTACGAGTTAATAGTAAGTTTATGACTGTAGAGACTCTGCATCGAGAAATTTATGTTGTATCTATGAACTTTAGGCACATCAGATATAAAAAACAGACCCTCAGCTCTGTGCTGAGTCAGAGGACCTCTTCATGATGTGACATCAGTGCCTTACATCGCATTGTGTCATTTCTCATTTCAAATGCATCGCTTAAACACATATAAATCATTAACATTAAGTGATATATTAAAATCATCAGTACTTTTAAGCTCAATTCTGCCATTTTTCGCTTCCCATGCACAGAAATAAAGCACTTGGAAACACACAAAAAAATCTAAGTAACACTGCTTTTGCTGTACACGTTTTAAACATCTGCCATGATGTGACAGAGAGGTCCTCAATGCACGCAACTGTCATGTTATTTTGCTATTTAGGTGTATCGAGCTGTGTGCGTCCCATTACCTTCCATGTCTCATTACCTCGCATTTTGGAGCAGATCCTCCACTGAAGAGATATTGCCCATGGAGCCTAATCAAAGAACAGCTGGATATCTTTGCTCGGCTGATTACCCGGATTGCAAACTCCTTCTTCGGAGAAGGTCATCTTCGCAATCCTCAGAAGTGTGTGATGCTATCCTGTGGCGATCGTGTCCACTTGACCCCCCACCAACAGACTCTTTCCGTCTAATGTCCAAGATCTTGCTAGCTGGAACACCAAACCTACTGACGGACAAATGTCACAGCAGTGCCGATCTGTTTACCTATGGAATGTTACTTGTAAAATTTGCCACAATTATTTAGTGTACAGACCAAGCTGGAAAGCTGTGTGAGAACTAAGTTCTAGTTTGCTATGTTAAAAGGTATTGATACCACTTTTATACACTTTGGGTGTCTCTCAGCAAATGTGCCTGCCTCCTGACAGCTTTGTATCCTTTTGTCACCTTTCATTGTATTTTCCTAAAAGGTCATGTCTAAATTTTAAAAAGTGGCAAATGCTTGTAATAACTATTACGAGTTTGCCTAGTATGCACTTATATGCAATGTTGTGCGCTTCCGCTTTTAAACAACCGATTATGAAAGCAGTACCCTTGACAATTTTGTGGTATTCAACAGTATGGCCTACTTGTGATTTACTTCAAAAGAGATCAGCAAATTGCAAGTTACAAGTTGCACTGATTGTTTGAAAACACAGATGTTAAATTACATATCATATATTGATAGTGTACATGTTGTTGGCATACAATTTGAAATATGTTCAATATTTACATCCCTCCTTAGGGGCAGATCTCAAAGCTGAGAAATATTTACTTAAGCGATAATCAAGCACGCACATGAGATGACCTCCTGATGAATATAGAGGGCCTTAACTATACCTTGGCGGATATTACTTCTTCCGTCGGGGTGGCGGAGGACATTACCTTAGCCAGCTTGACAGATTGCCATCCATCAAATTCCGAGATGAGCACCAGCCTAGCATTCACCTTTATCTTGAAAGGAGTCCTTCAGTCGACAGCCCCTACTCTCTCAGGCCATCAGAAGAAGCTTCCATTTAATGGAGCCAGTGGGGGATCAGATGACAGGAAACTTATGGTTCACCTCTCTCTAAATGAGGCTAGTGGACCAAGAGTTTGGCAGACAGGGTACTCACGTTTGTGATGGAAAACACTATCCACCAAACTCTAAATCAGCCCAGTCTTACACTTCAAACCAGTAAACTGACAAGGGAATCTCTTCTTGTACTATCTCTGCTTGGGGCACCATCTGACCAATTCTGATCACACCCCATGACAGACCATACCACGGGGAGCCATTGTTGGGCTAGTGGGTCTGGCCCACCACTAGTTCTGACACTCCTCCAAACAGCCACAGTCATGACGTGGACTTGCATAAATAGGGGCAAGATACATCCAATGGTGTTCTAGGCCAGTGGTTCCCAACCTGTGTTCCAGGGACCCCTGGTGGTCCTCGAAGCCTCCTGAGGGGGTCCGCAACTGCTTAGAAAATAAAATATTATTAACAGATTAGGTCCCCGGCTTTCAGTAATGACTCAGTGGGGCTTCCCCTGATTCCAATAATGATTCAGTGGGGGTCCCAGTGTTCCAGTAATGATAAAATGGGGGTCCACAGAAGTCAAAAGGTTGGGAACCACTGTTCTATGCCATGAAGTATTCTCTTTTGGCACAGTTACTGTAAGTCTCCTTAGCAGTCTACTGTCATTTATGAGGGGCTAGGTGGCTGGATATTCACACAAGCTACGTGGGCAGCTGACCCAAAAGGAATGATGACGAACAGGGTTAGCTATTTGTCTGCACAGGTTTTTAAACCCATTATTCTTCTCCGAGGCACCACATAGTTTCTGCCATAAGTCGATATCCTCCTTGCTGGTCCCACTTCCTCCAGTGCTGAGTTTAAAGAAATGGATTAATGTAACTGGCAAGTTTATACCAAATTTTTGCTGCTGGGAAGAAATTTGAAAACGGTCTAGTACTGCTTTTCCTCAGTCAGTTCAGATTAGAACAAGAAATAGCCACAATGAGTAAAAAGATCGGAAAGTAAGAACTAGAGTAACCCAATAACAACCTGCACAAAACACCACAAGATAGGAATAATTTACTTTCCATGCAATGTGGAAAAATATACTTTTATGAAAAACTCACAACATCCGATAGGAATGTCAAGGCTTAACAAGCGATATGGGCCAATAAATTTTTTTTAGTGAACTACCATTCAGGAAACAGTTAATCAAACAGGAAAAAGAAACACACCATAACATGGGAAGAGGAAAAAAGGAAAGAAATCACAATCACTCAGTGGTTCTGAACCTCTGAGCCAGGGATCTCTGAGGGTCCGCAAAGTCTACTCAGGGGGTCTGTGACTGCTTAGAAGATTAAACAATATTCACAAATTAATAAAATGTATATAAATAAAGAATCAAAATGCAACATTGAAAACTTTAAAAAGGTCTGTGAATGTTAAGGAAATTGAAATTGGAGGCTAAGAATTAAATTGGTGTCCTCAGATTAATTTGTGGGAGCAGAGCAAGTGCATCAAACATAAAATAGTATCCGCCTCAATTGAATTAAAAAAGCGCCAACCTTCCCATTAAAATTGCTTAAAAAAATATGATTTTTTTTTTTGAGCATTTGTGTACTTGTTTGATGAATGCTTACTTCTGTACCTTTTGTGCACTGTTTTATGGTTCGAATCATCTAAAGTGCCTAGGCTAGGGTTCCTAGCTTCCAGTAATGAGTCAATGGGGGTTCCAGATTCCCATAATGATTCAGTGGGGTCACCGGTTTCCAATAGTGATGAAGCGTGGGTCCTCAAAATTCAAAAGGTTAAGAACCACTGCCATAACTCATAACACGGAAGTAGCAGATGAAGCAGAGTACACACTAACTTCATATTACACTGGAGGGACCCAGGGAAAAGACTGAGATGCTTTTTCCTTTTTCAGCTCATGGTTTAGAGAGTGCACTCGGAACATGGTGGTTCTCATGTAAGATGCGGACTGCAGATAGAGGGGCACACTGGCACAAACCTTAGTCATGCTTTCCAGTTTCAGATTTCAGAAAAAAACGTGAATTATGAAATAAATGCAATTTTATTGATTGTAATCCTGGGAAACCCATCTGAATTGCAATGCACAGCCATCCATACTGGTCTGCGCCTGGAAGTAAAAAGCATTTGTAGGAACCGAAGACACCAGTACTCAACAAATGCATCACAATGTAATGGTTGAATAAAGACACCGTTCAGTTAACCTCAGAGAGGTTAAACATATTGACAGACATGAAAATTGTGACATGTAAGACTGCAGACATAGCTTTCATTATGATGTCTCGGAAATAATTTAGAAGCAAGAGTAAAGTATCAGTTTATGTCATGTCTTGTCATATTGTCCTAACTCATCTGGTCCTTACCCTCTTCCACATGACTGATTATACCCCAATATACTATTTTACTGTGTAGTTTATAAGTAGGGCAAGATTGAGAAAGCCACTGCTTCTTATTATCTTCAGCTATAAATAAAAATAAAAGGAACAGCAAAATACATTGAAATTCAATGGGAAGTGGGTCCAAATGCTTTAGAGCACCATGGTAATGACTGTGTGCAAGGACAACATCCAGACATATAAACTATAGGGCATCGATTACAAACAGGGTGGATTCAGGTGCGGAGACACTAGGATGCAGGAATGTATGATTAAGGATGCATGTCTGCACCTAAATCCACCTATTCCAAGTTAACACCTATTGGATAATGAATAGCTATGCAAACTTGTTTTTCGGCTGGAATTCTGCTCATAATTCTGATTAACATGAAGGTTAACATTCAGATTTATCATCTGCTATGAACAGATGTTAAAAGTTAGCAGCGGCATGTGCGAAACTGGGGTTGCGTGAGGGTTGCAGTGGAAAGGAGAATTGGGCTGGCAAGGGGAGCACTGAATGCTCCCCGTGCCGAAGATGGCGGCCGGGCAGGGGCTAGGTGCTGAGCCAAATAGGTCTCATAGGCCAAAATTAAAGTAATTTTACCAGCTGAGTTCTCTGGCTGCTTACTTGAATAAGTGTATCCGCATCCAGAAAATTCGAGAGTGGGTAGGCCGAGCCACTTATAATTAAGCAGAGGTGTACCGTACCAAGGGATAATGCTTCCCTCAACCAGTAATTAGAGCATAAGTGCACTCTCTCTTGGACTGTAAAGGAAATGGAGGAACTGTCCATATGTCCACTGCTTGAAAGGACAGTAAAGATATTACAGAACCAGCTGGTCAGTTCTCACTAATTGTTAGAAGAGAGGATAGAGAAAAGAGGAATTCAAAGATGTAAAAACAAATGATGGTGTATAGAATGAGAGTATTTAAATAACAGTCAAAATTGGTTGCTCGACTTGCATTTAAAATTTGGCTCATACTACAATTATTTCTCAGATTTAATGACATTTAAGCATTGCACAATTTTATTATGATGCATTACCCATAAATCACTTCTACCCAAAAGTGTACTTTCAATCGCCGGATCATATTCCTCTTTCAAAGTGTTCAAAATTAGACTTACACCTAAGATCATCAGTATTCACGAAGAAGTGAAGAGATGTTGCTGTGTCAGTAGTGGCGCAAGGACCTCTGATATTAAAAGGAGATTTGAAATATTTCACCTTTTAACTCTGCAATCTATCCACATTAGAGTATTAGCCTTTTATTTTTTAATTTGTGTGACAGCAATAATGAAATTATTTCTAGGATTTCTGAGAGATCAAATGCTGCACCTTGCCTTTCATCTCTTATCCACAAGATCAGCAACCAATTAATGCCAGTGAGTTATCATCTAGCATACTTAAAACCAAACTACAAGGTGGTGCAAATTCCAACAAGGAGAGAAAATAGTTCTATCAGTCATGCGCCTATTTTTGCTTTATGCAAGATTAAAATACATGGTTAACATCTGCTATAAACCTTTCCATAGAAGTGCACTTTGACTCAGTGACCTTTTGTTGATACTTCCTTTTTAGGTCTCGGCTAGACAGTGCATGCACTGTCTTGAAGAGAAATATAGCATTCGATCTGTGGACTTTTGCCCGCCCATAGACTTTCAATTGAGCGTCGCTCTCAAGTCCTTTATCCCGATATGTCCATGGCATGAATATGTCATGCCGCTGCTGTGTTTGACGCGCCCCCAAGAGCATGGCCCAAGTACTTGTAAACATCCACAGATCCTATTTTGGGAACTACTTTTTTCCTTTGTCTCAGAGCACTCCATACAGTGCTCCTGTTTTCAGTTCACTTGTCCTCCGTCTCTTTTTTTTCCAATACAGTTTTATATAGCGCGACCACCCGAATGTATTATTAGAGCGCTTTATGTGAGCACCAGTTAGTTTACACAAGGACATATTTGTTTTGTAGGCACTGGAAGATTAAGTGATTTGCCCAGAATCACACAATGTTGAGCAAACCTGAGACCCGAACCCTGTTTCCCAGCTCTATGGTCGGCAGCTCTGGCGGTAACGCCACATCCTCTCTTCCTGTCCTGAACCTCTGACTGCAAGGGCTCTTTGCGTTTCGCTTGCTCCTTCCTGAGCCCCCGTGGCTGCTTCTTATTTTTGAGTTGTTGCACTCCATAGGAGTGTGTGTGTGTGTGCACCTACCCTCCGCCCACTGTTCCTTGCTCCATCTCGCCCTCCCTGCCTCCCCCATTGGTGGCTGCCCCTTGCCCTGTCCCTTGTGTTGCTTGCATGTTCCGTCCTCGGTCCTCTCCCGCTGTCCATCATTTTACTGCCCCTGTCACCCTGGTTAATACAATGTGAGCCGAATATTCTACATATTTTCCATTCACTCAGCTGTGTCCCCGATGCAAGGGGCGGGGGCAGTGAGGGAAACGCTTCCAAGAGACATGGTGCAGGGCACCAGTAGTGGCAACTCCTGCTACAGCCCGCTGGTCCCCCAATTTCCCAGCAGAATAGTTTTGGACGATTTTTGTGCCTCTGCCTTCTTCAACGTTCCAGAGGGGCTAGGAGGCCACACCACTCTCCATACTCCAGTGGACCCCTTGCAACAACCTCGCTCTGCCGGCTCCCCACTTTACTGCTCCAGTGAGCTGTGGCACCCCTGCCACTAAAGCCCGGTGATCAACACGCAAAGCAGATCTGGGCCTCACCTGTTTCAGCCAGGTTCTCAGCTTTTTAAATGCTCAGTTTCGATGGCAGTCCTTATCAGCACTATATGTCTCAATGCCATTTCTAGATTTTTTTTGGGGTGAAGGGGGTTTGATTGTAGTTTGCTGGACCTTCTCTAGCATGCAGCCATTTTGTTCAATGCTCCGCCACACTCCTGTCCCAGTTAAAATTATGTTTTCAGTAGGACTAGAGAATTCACATAAGTCTAGCAAGATTTTTTTTGTTGTGTGTGTACACAGATGGTAACAATCGCCTTGCACCAATTGCTGTATGCCTTGCACCAATTGCTGTAAGGCACATACTCAGTTTTGTCATGGTAAGCGTGTATGGTTATCAGAAATCACATCTGGATTAGAGGCAAAATATTTAAATGTACAGATGTCTCTGCTATCACTCTTTAGTAAAGAAAAATGTAATCATGGAAAGTATACCTTAAATCTGAATGGGTGGAACCATTGATTATAAGCCCAAAAGTATGGGGAGGAGCTGTAGGTTCCTGTCGGTATTACTCAGTGCTTGAAATGGAAAAAATAAAGTGCAGGTAGTTTGTGTGCAGAGTACCTGCTTGTTTCTGAGAAGTGCCGGTACTCTCCAATTAAAAGTATTACGTTTTTCTTGAGATGTGCCGGTACTCTCCCTCTCAAAATAAAAAAGTGGCGGTACTCAGTACCCGACAGTACCGGCCCATTTAAAGCACTGGTATTACTATAGTAAAGGAAGACTCTTCATGACACATAATTACACTCCAAATATATCCACTCAGGTCAAAAACACATAATTACACTCCACAAAGTTGTACTACATACCATGCCACACCTTTACATTCCAAACAATTCCACACCATGCCAGACAATGCTACCCCACATAATCCAATGCCACACAATTCCACACCATGCAACATAATTACATTCTACTTCACACCACATAATTACACTCCACATAAATCCACGCCACATAGCAACACACACACATAAATGCACTCCACACAATGCCCATAGTTTCACTCAACAGCACAGAATTCCACACAACAGAATTCAGCTCCACACAATCTCATTCCACACCACATAATTGCACTTCAAAGAACATAAATGCACTACACACCACACATATCCAAACCACACACCACAGAGCTCCACATCATGCCACATAATTCAACACAATGCCACATAATTCCACTCAATACTTGGAACTCCACGACACACAATACCACTGTTCAGAATTCCACTACACTTAATACAACATAGAGTGCGTGGCCAAGCCGGCGTTAATGGCGGATGCGAGCTGAGGAAGCTCCGCGTCTCGCCCGGCTTATCCGAAGCCACACGGGGGTTCAGAGGCTGGCGTCGCCTAGTTGGAGGAGGTGCTGAGCAGTGGTCGGGCCCCGGGCCATGGCGGGACCAAGAGCCGGCTATCTGGAGCGGCACGGAGCAATTTCGGGCCAGGCCCACGTGGTTCCGCGGCCCGCCGAGCTCGGGTGAGCGGCGGGCGTGGACTCGCTGCGGCGCGCGAGCGCGACCCGGTGGGGCCCGGTTGTGGGAGCCTGCCTGGAGGAGGCCCCTGAAAACGCGGTGCCCCATCGGGGGCAAAGAGGAGCCCGAAAACCCTGCAGGTGCGCGGAGGGGGGCGCCGGCCTCCCGCACAGGGAGCTTAGGCGCGGAAGGGAAGAGCCGGGCCTTCTCACCGCGCGGCCTGGATTGCTGGCCTGTCCCTGCCTCAAATACTTGTCTAAGGCCTTAGAGGCCTGGAGTTAGTGCCCAGCAGCCTGGAGGCGGGCGGTAGGAGGAAGGCACCGGTGTAATCATGGGCTGGGCTGCTCGTGCTGCTGCGCCGCGCCGTCTTGGGTGCACAAGCAAGCAAACCCAGCCCAGTTTAGAGATCTGGTGAGGAGCTGGCAAGACAGCCAGAAGTTAGATGCTGTGCTGGCTGCGGTGGAACGCACTGGCGACTCGCTGGAACGGGCTCGCACATCCTTGGAAGCCAAGATTGACAAGGTAGCCAGCAACCTTGTCCTGCTACACGCTGACCATCACAAGCTGGCGGATAAAACAGGTACGATAGAGGAGCGAGTAGATGAGCTGACACAGGTGGCGTCTCGCTGGGAGTCTATGGTGGAGGAGGATACTCTAGCATGTGTGGCGGAACTGGAGTGTTGTGTGGAAGATGCAGAGGGCCGCACCAGGAGAAATAACATACGGATGGTTGGATTGCCGGAAGGCGTGGAGGGCCGTGACACGGTGACATACTCTGAGAGCTGGCTTCGGGGACTGGTACCGGCTGGTACACTAACCCCCTTTTTTTTCGGTGGAGCGGGCTCATCGCATCCCCACGCAGCCAAGGCACCCGGGAAGTGGCCCTCGTCCTTTTATAATTTGCTTGCTCCACTATGCAGATCGAGAAATAATACTTAAAACTGCGAGATCCTCCCCGCCGCCTCGAGTAGACGATGCGCTAGTAATGCTGTTTCCAGACTATACTCTGGCCATACAAAAGGACTGGGCCTCCTACTTGCCCTTGAAGCATAGACTTCGAGCTCTGAGCCTGGAATACACTCTACTACTCCCCGCCAAACTCATCGTGGCTGAGAATAAATCCCACTTCTTCACCACATCAGAAGCGGCATGGGAGTGGCTGGAGTCAGCGGGCCGCGCTTCGGGCCGTGAAGTGGAGAGAAACCCACCCGCATCGAAGAGCAGGCGCAGTCGGGTGAGGCGTGGCCGTAAGGGCGGTGGTGTGACCACGGAGGTCGCGACCCATGCCCCTGACTTGGAACAGCTCATACAGGAGCGGCGTGAGGCGATACAATCGGCTGCGGCTATCAGTGCCTCTCCGGCGGCGTCGGAATCGGAAACTGAAATTTCACAGCCTCCCAGTGACCGACCTGTTACACCGGATTGGCTCTCGGAGTTGGGCTTTCCGGAGTGTCCGTCTGTAACACCTGCCACGGCGGCTGAACTTTTTTAGGCTCTGCAGGGGCCGATTTGGATGGACCGGTAAAGATGTACCCATCTGCTTGGATTAGATGGGCCGCCTGGACTACAGAGATGATATATTGCTGAATATGAGCTGATAATCGGCCCGGCTGCCAGGCATGGGAGACTCTTATTGGTGGGCTAAGCAGGGTGTCGCCGGTCCTGTAGCTGTCTTCGATTGCTGTTTAAGACTGCAGTTAGCCGCTGGCCCCCCCTCTGTTATCAAATATAGCCGGGTTGACTGGCTTAGTGAGTGCGTGTTTCCTTGAGTGATTTGGCCTACCCCACTCTCCTGCTAACAGAGAATTAGAATGTGCGATTATGTTGTTGAATGTCTAAGTTGTTGGGTTTAGGCGGAGACCTGTTGTCTATCTGCTCTGATGGTATTGGTTATGTTCTGGTTATGCTGGAGGCTATATACAGAGTGTCTGACCAGGTGCTGTGAATCTGCTAATGCGCGCGCAGCCTTACGCTTAAGGGCGGGACCGGCGGTGGGCGGGTGTGCCAGATTGGTGTCGCCATTAATCCATATATCATGATCACTTGGAATGTGCGCGGCATACACACGCCAAGGCGCAGGTACTCCATATACTCATATCTTAAAAGGCACTCAGTCCACCTCGCTTTTTTGCAGGAAACCCATTTGGCGCTCTCAGAGCTCCCTCGCTTGCAGCGGCGCTGGAGAGGGCAACTGTATGCAACAAGTCACTCCAGTTATGCCAGGGATGCTCTGATCTGGATTAAAGCAGGTGTCCCCTTTGTAGCAGAGGAGCAGATCATAGACTCGCAAGGGAGATTCGCCCTGGTCCGTGGACGGCTTGTGGGCCGGGCCATAGTGCTGGGCTCTATATATGCCTCAAATGTAGATCAGGCTTCCTTTCTGCATAATCTGTCCCACCACTTGGCGGGTTGGAGTGACTACCCCTGGTTACTAGGAGGGGACTTTAACAGTGTGCTTGATATTGACTTAGATCGCTCCTTCCCCCCACTGCCTGCGTCCCCTGCTGTGGCAGCCATGTGCGGATTGGTGAATTGGACGCGACATTGGCACCTGATAGATATATGGCGGCAGCGGAATGCTGCAGACAGAGTTTACTCGTATTATTCTGCCACGCAGTCCCTGCATGTACGTCTCGATAGGAAGCTCTGCACGCGGAACTTGACCACTGCGGTTGTAGGTGTAGATTACTTGGGATGCACGCACTCAGATCACAACCCACAGATTCTGTGTTTGGGTTGGGACCTTTCCCCCCCTGCTGTCCCTACTTGGAAACTCAGGCCTGAGCTTTTGGAGGATGCTGCTTTTAAGGCATCTCTGGACACGGCGATCTGTGAATTTTTTAAGCATAATAATGGTACTGACTCTACGGGCCTGCTGGAGTGGGATGCCTTTAAGGTCTTCATCTGAGGTCCCTGCATGGGGACTCCGTGGAATTTGCGCTGTTCGATTGAGCATGACCTGACTCGTATAGAGCAAGACTCGCTGCGCACAGAGAGGGAGGCTGCTAGGAGCCCCGCAGAGGAGGCCTTGTTATCCAAGGCCCGTGCTGAGCGTTTGTCACTACTTGACCGGATGTGTTGTCTGAATTATGCTGCACACTCAGCGAGAACGCATGCCGTGGCAGACAAGTCGGGCAGACTTCTGGCCTGGCTGGTTAGAGGCGATCGCGATCATGGCCCGATTATGGAGGTCCGCTCGAAAGCCGGTGGTCTGTTGCATACGCCTGGGGAAATACATTCTGCGTTTACGCAGCATTACCAGGCGCTGTATGCCTCAAGGGCGCTTTCCCCTGAACGGTCTTGTGAGGAGTTTCTCACTGGTGTGGAACTCCCATGTCTGACGGCGGACCGGGGAAGGGCACTGGAGGAGCCTCTTGATTTCGCGGAGATACAGGCCAGTATTAGAGAATTAGCGTCTGGCAAAACGCCGGGCCCAGATGGTCTGCCGGCTGACCTTTACAAGGCATTTACTTCCATACTTGCACCCAAGCTACTCCGTATTTATGAGGAGGCAGTGCGGAGAGGATGCCTGACGACATCTCAGAGGGAGGCGCTGCTTGTGTCCGTTCCCAAACCTGGTAAGGACCCGGTGGACTTGGGTTCGTACCGACCGCTAGCGATGCTCAATACGGACTATAAAATACTGGCCAAAGCACTGGCTATGCGTCTTGCGCCTTTAACACCGGGCTTGGTACACCAAGACCAAAATGGGTTTGTGCCGGTGAGAGATACGTCGTACAACATCAGGCGGCTGTTTCGCGTCGTGCACTATGCGAGGCGGGATTGCCCGTGGGCGGGATGTCTAGTCCTTGACCTGGAGAAGGCCTTTGATTCCCTAGAGTGGCCCTATCTTTTTAGGGTCTTGCGGCGGTTTGGCATTGGACCCCACTTCACTCGGTTGGTTAAGTTGCTCTACACTAATCCTCAGGTCCGGGTTAAGCTGAGGGGCATTGTATCAGAGGCAGTCAATGTGTGTCGAGGTACAAGGCAAGGTTGCCCCCTTTCCCCGCTGCTGTTTTCCCTTGCCATGGAGCCATTGGCGGCGGTTTTGCGTGACAAGGAGGCTGGTTGGGGTATAACCCTGGGAGACGGCCTGCAAGTGGCATCGCTGTACGCTGATGACCTTTTGTTGTATTTCAGGGATATTATGCGAATCCCCCCAGAGGTTGGGACCCTGTTGCAACGATTTGCTTCGTTCTCTGGCCTCAAGGTCAATTGGTCCAAATCAGGTCTCTTCCCTTTTGACTCTACGCTTTCGAACCCAGAGCTTTGTCGTGCTGGGAGTATGGTCCCATGGCAGCCACACGCATTCAGGTACCTAGGCATCCGTATTTATCACCGGGATGAAGACCTAGTTGATGGAAATCTAAAGAGAGCGGTGTCTTCGATCAAATCCCAGATGGCTTTTTGCCAGATGCTGCCGCTGTCGGTGGCAGGCAGGATAGCGCTACTGAAAATGATAGTCTTACCGCGCCTACTATATTACTTTTCTAATCTCCCGCACTATATCCTCCCCAGCTTCTTCAGGAGTCTGGAGTCTACGTTGAGGGAGTTCATTTGGAATGGGGGTCACTGCAGAGTCGCGCTGAAAAAACTGTATTCGCCGCTGGAGAGAGGTGGTCTGGCGGTTCCTAATCTGGAGCATTACTATCTGGCCTCTCAACTCTAGTGGGTGTCCAAGTGGCTGGCGGGTCTTCATCTCACAGACACTGCAACCACGGAAGGCCCTTGGTCCCTCATGCGAGTGCCGCACTTATTTCACCCACTCACACGCGTGGCATTGCTGGGACAAATATTCCTTAAGGTGGCTTACAGCTGTTATCGTAGGTCCCTGCGCCTCACCGGGGGGTTGGTTCCCTTTGCTCCAGCTTTGGCGTTGTTGGGCACTCCTCATGGCCCTAGGGTTACGTCGGGTCCTAAGTTGCGTGCATGCCATGAGGTGGAGTTATACACACTGGGTGGCCTCTATGATGATAATGAGCTTATTCCGTTTCCTACACTGGTTCAGTAGTCGGGGCTGCCTGCAGGACAGTTTCTGTTATATAACTCATTGTAGAGGTCTTTAACACCTAGATGGGGTGATGTGTCGGTGGCCCCTCCCACGCATTTGCTGATACAGTACATACAGGTGATGGGGCAGGGACGACACCTGATTAGATGGTTTACTGACGCGCTCCGCATACACTCAGCCCTAGAATGCGACGCGCTGCGTGCGGCCTGAGACAGGGATGCGACCACCTCAGTCACAGATGCGCAGTAGAAATCAGCTCTCTCCGGACACACTAATGTACCCCGCAACTCTAGATTCCGTTTGATCCAATTCTATATCATTCACAGGGCCTACCTCACTCTTATATAGATGCAGACATGTTACACATGCTATGGTCCTGCCAATCCTTGCATTGCTTCTGGATGGCAGTGGTGTGCTGCCTATCGGAGTGCATGTAGCGTCCGGTTCCATTCACCTGGGAGGCTTGTGTGCTGGGCCTTTTTCCCAGGGGCGAGTAGCACAGAGCTGCGGCGCGATTTCTGGATTTGGGCCTGATAATGGCTAGGCGACTGATAACCCGCAGGTGGAAGTCGACCGACCCACCGGCTGAGCTGGCCTGGAAATGCTCATTCGAGGTGTGGGCAAATGCGGAGGGAGTGGCGTTGAAAAGAGAAGACGCGTTGGGGCTACGCAAGTATCCTTTGTCGGACAGTTGGGAAGAGATGTTGTCAAGTTTGCGGAGTATGGGTCGGGTCTCTGATGCGGAGGAATTCGTTTAACTGCTGGGGTGGATGTGCACCTGCGCTTGGCGCGGGAGCGTGAAGGGGGGGGGGGGGGTGCTCGTGTCTGGGTGGCCGGTCCGGTCTCCTTTTATTTTTGGGATGGGGCTGGATGCTATTGGGGCTGCAGGTGTTTGGGGCTTGTATGTACCCCCGTCCTACACTGGTGCGGGTGGATAATGCAGGAAGTTCCCATGCCTACGGCGGCACGATTTACTTGCAACCTATTGACTGTATAAATAGTACTCCAGCGGTTGTTTATGTTGCTATTGTTACCTGTGATTTGCTTAAGCTATATACCTGCCAGCACTAAATTGCATGAACAAGCTGCTCCTCAGGAATGGCTTGCAGAGGTGGGGAGCTATTTGTTGTCCTTCTAATTGTTTGTAGGCTTCAAGACTGTAATATATGACTCCTCTCTGTGGACTTTGTGTGTCCATTAATTATGCGCTATGTGAGCTCGGGCAAGCAATGGTTAAGTATTCTAACTGGAGTTCTAGTTATTTGCTGGTTTGGCGGCTACATTTCTCTGATGTGCGTATTCAATCAATTTGTAATTGCACAAATTTTGTTATCCTGCTGTTGATGTAAGTCAAAATGTTACAGCACACTGAAAATAATAATAAACAGCTATTTGAATGAATAATACAACATAATTACTATCCCAAAAATTCCACTGCACACCAGGCCACATAATTCCACTACACAACTCCTCTCAATGCCACACAGTTCCACTCCAACCCATAATTTCACACTACATAATTGCAATCCACACAATATAATTCAACATCATTCCACATAATTCAACTCCATTACATCCCACTCCACACCAAGCAATGCCAATCCAAGTAAATACATACCATGCAACATAATTACACTCCGCATAGTACCACTATGCACCATGCTACATATTTACACTAGACATACTTCAACTCCACACCACATACTTCCACTCCACTCCATAACACATGGCTTTGCCAATGCTTGTTCAATTTCTTCACGCTTTAAAGGTATTCTTTGTTTCAGCATCTCTTCTCCTTGTTTACTGAAAATGAAGGCTAGGCCAATACTACACTGTGCAACGAAAGCCTCCAAGCCATGGTGGCCCAGGTGTTATTGGAAGAGCCTCTGCATGTTCTGTGACATAAGTTATACAGATGATATTGCACATGGTCAAATTCAGCTACACATTACTACGGTAACAGTGCTGCATTTAAGATTTCTATGTTCACCCTCAAATACTTCAATGTGGCTGCTGCATGAAGCTTAATAGGTCCATTATGTACCTAACCCAGGGCTTAGACAAGCCAAGTGAATTAGCAACAGCCCACAATATAACAAAATTCCTCCGAGGCAGCAGTGTTCAACTGCTTGTCCTGAACATTATCACATTTCACAAACCCGAATCCTTACAAACATTTCTAGTTTCCTTATACCACCTCCACCAAACAGTTCCCCTACTGTATCAATATTCAAGAATATATAGGCAAAAACCTAACATACTAAAGACTGATGCAAAAAGCAAAAAGACCAACCTTAATGGAATGTTTATATACAGGTGAAATAATAGCAATTTGTAAAGAACTTGTGCACATAACAACTCAAAAGTTTATCTCCTATGACACCTGAGAGCAGTTTACTTAGGGCTTTCATTGCCATTGTGTGACGCAAATCCTTAAATGGTATTTAATAAACCACGCAAAGCCACCTCACGTGGCTCTGCATTGTTTAGTAAATCGAACATAACACAAGGCAGCGCATATTTCTAACTTGTGATACTTTGCTGCAGGGGAGGCATTCCATGGGCGGTGTGTGGCCTTTCCCACGTATCCACCTATGGTTTTTGATACAATCCCAGATTTACTAAAGTCGGTAAACCTGGGATTGCACCAAAATGCTGTGCATCCCTGCCGTAACGAGGAGAAATATCTTCACTTCTTCCTATTACTTCCTCTTTCTATGTGTGCTGCATTCTAAAAAAGATATAGAATGAGGAAAATGCCTCAAAGTATTGTTTGTGTACAGGAAAGTGCCCCTATCGGCAGAACAACAATGATGGCACAAGAGTGGATGTGTTGGTGCCAGGCCGCCACAAGTGCACCAGTGCTGGGAGACAGGCGAAATGTGCCATAACTTATTAGATATGATGCATTTCTGCTGCCTGCCTTTCACACAAAGGAGCGCAGTAAGTTGCCTTGTAGCATTGCGTGAAGTATTAGAAAATATACCCGCTGGTAACTATTTGATTACTAGAATGTCTACATCACTTAGACCTAAGGCTGGCCCTCCGCAACAACTTCATGGATCCAGGGCACTAGAAGCACTAAGGCTGTCTTTAAACCACAGCCGTCTAGGTAAACTCCACCCACGAGTTTAAGTTTTTATCAGACCTTAACCAGAAGGACATGGTACTTCTTAGACTCCTTCATCACTCCCCCAACATCCCATCATCTTCCAAAAACACACGAGGAAGCTCCTTGTAATTTGTACTGCCTGCGTAACAGCCTTTAGGACCATGTTTTAAATGCTCAACAAGACAGTACATAAGAAAACTTAAGATGACTAATTGCTTAACTTGCAAAACAATAAATAACTAAATGCCTGATTTCTCCCTTTTTCACAGTTTTACTATTTTTCTCTTCCCTCTTTTTTCTCCATTTCCAACCTTTTCTCTCTTGTTTAGGTACAAGTATAACTATGCAAAGTATTACTTACAGAGGCATACTTTAGCTAATGCCTTACCCAGTGCTTAATTGGGCACCGGCACATATTTTTGAGAGCCGGCACTTATTTTTCTACCTCAAGCATTAACTGCGAGCAAAAAACATATATGGGAAAGACGGAGGAAGAGAAAAATGAAAAAGCGACACAGAGGCAGAAAGTTGCGGGAGTGAACTGAAGGGGCAGGGAGTGGCTGTAAATGGATTAAAGAGGACCGAGGTGGCTTCAGGTTTACGCTGACTCAATATTCGGTGCTTGCACACTTAAGAACAGCAGCTGCGCGTTTCAGAGGAGAGCTTTGGGCACTGGCACCTTTTTATTTAGAAATTAAGCACTGGCCTAACCAAATTGCTTCACATTTTTTCAAGGAGAGACAGTCACATCTGATGTCACTAGACTGTCTTCCGGAAAGAATGTGTGATACAATATTCAGAGTGAAGATAATAGTCAGAAAGATGAGAGAGTACGTTTGGGCAGCATTGTTAGGACACTGGTTAGTGAGTAAAGAATATCAAACTCGCAGGGTTCAGCTTTTGACAAATTCGTTTTTCTTTTTACTGTACTATACACCAGGGTTTGGAAATCTTATGCTGTTGTGCATGTGATTGCATGGCAATCAGAACTTCAATTTTAAACATGAATTTAAAATTAGACCAATGCCCTAATTTGTGTAGCTTCAGGTTATCTCTTGTACTAAATTGTAGGAGAAAAACAAATCCGAACTTGCCCGCCATACGAGTTTTCGTACTTAGGGCCAGATTTACAAGGCCCTTAGCACCACATTTGTGCCAAAAATGTTGCAGCAACTACCATAGCGCCATATTTACATGGTGCCGCAAACTAGTTTTGCGCCACCTTGGAAACCCTTTGCGCCACATCAAGCATAATATATGCATGGTGTATGGAAAGGGGCATTCCCTTTTTAGAGGGTCGCAAAAAATGGCATAATGGAATCTACAAGATTCCATTGCACCATTTCTAGCGTAATTTTTAACGCCTACTTAAAGCAGGCATTAAAATGAGACTCCCATTGATTTCAATGGGCCTCTTAACAGTATACTGGATTAGCGTCATTTTATATTTTTACGCTAATCCAATATAGCGGCACAATAGCATAAAAAAATTATGCTGTTACCCCTAACATGTGCCATGGTGCGCCATATTGTAAATACAGCACTACCATGGTGGCGTTAGGGGACGCAAGGGGGCCACAACAAAAGTGGCGCATCACTAGTGGTGCACCACTTTCTTTTAAATATGACCACAAATTCGGTTTGAACCTGTCATTTCGCTATTGAGGCCACCAATCAGAGCAGAAAAATCGCCTACTGCTCTTTAAAATCAAAAAGCCCATAAAAATGGCTTTTACAGAATATCCTATCATCACCTCAAAATCAACTCCTTACTGATAACATTTCATGATTGTAGCTTTACCTACTAACCTCAAGAAATCATAATTTATGCCCAGTTTTGCACCAAAATTTGCACTGACAAAACAGTGCAAAGGTGATATTTGCCCTGAGCGATCTACTGGCCCACATGTTTTGCTGAAATGTAATTTTTGAATTGTGAGAGGATACAAATAAACAAATATGCCATGCCGTGCTTCAATAGCTTAAAGTCTATGTAATCAGACACAGAATTCTTCAAAGAACACAATCATAAGTGTGCAGTGAAACTTCGATGCATGTTCAAACCGCTCTTACCGGGAGAAAAATACTCAGCATTTACGGAGACATGTGATATGCACTGCAGCTGGCACCAAATTCCTAATTTCATGCCACATTTCTGAGTTTGAATTAGGAAAAGGAGGTAGTAACGGGATGCATTTAACACCTTAAGTTACTCCGTCCTACTAGTAAACGCGGAGTAATTGTAGGATCAAAGACCAAGGACCTGTATTGGTCAAGCTTCCAGACCAACGTCCGGTACGCATCAAGCTCACAGACCAAGGTCCAGTACGCATCAAGCTCCCAGACCAATGTCCAGTGCGCATCAAGCTCCCAGACCAATGTCCAGTGTGCATCAAGCTCCCAGACCAAGGTCCAGTACGCATCAAGCTCACAGACCAAGGTCCTGTAAGCATCAAGCTCCCAGACCAAGGTCCAGTAAGCATCAAGCTCACAGACCAAGGTCCAGTACGCATCAAGCTCCCAGACCAAGGTCCAGTAAGCATCAAGCTCCCAGACCAATGTCCAGTGCGCATCAAGCTCCCAGACCAATGTCCAGAGCGCATCAAGCTCCCAGACCAACGTCCAGTACGCATCAAGCTCACAGACCAAGGTCCTGTATGCACCAATGCTTTGTTACATGCTTACGCAAACTCATGCTTCTGTAACCCTTTTCCTTGTGTTTGCAAAAATGTTATGTCTGGGTCAAGACAAAATAACAGCGCCACTGCTGTTCAAGCAGTGGTCGGTATTTTCTGGCCTTCATCAGTGGAGCTTTGTCTGCAGTGCTCACGCAGGATGCAACGTCGGTGCTGCGAAGGCACCAGCTGCAATCACAGCTGTATTGTGCTATTGTGTTTGTTTTGCTGCCGTCTATGTTTTTTAAATATGTTCCGATCCGAGTAAATAGTGTAGGTTCGAATACCAAATCAGGACATGGAAATTGCAATTAAAGCTTTATTCCAGCTTTGGGCACTTTCCTAGTACCCAGCAAATTCTTACCATGACCACTGGCACCATACTCAGCAGCAATGCCCAAACCCCCCCATCAATCATCGGGCTGATGGAGTTAAAAGAGAATAACTTGGCTGCGCCATTATGCTTGGGTGGAAGAAGAGTAATGAAGCATTAAATTCCATATATAATGCGTAAACTTTAACCATGTAAATGTGGCGCATTAAAAGACCACAACATTACAGGGCCTTTATGAGTAAGCGTTACATGTAAACTGCCATTATGCAATGTTAACCAAATGCATTTATACCTAAGCATTTTAACAAATGATATATTTTATATTCACTCTTCACTTATTGTGCTTAAGAGAACTGCACGTACAAGAGTATAACTAAAAAGTGCACTCCTTTTCTGTTGTTCAGGCTGGAGTTAAGGCCTACACGATTCCTTTGTTTAATTTTGACATGAAGCTTGCTTTCTTTGTGCATTATTTTCTTTCCTTTGCAGGTGATAAATAGGTCAAGCAGATGTGTTCAGAAGAGGTTAAAAGTTAATTGGATATAATTCACAATGGTGTCTTATCAGTGGAAATTTCCTTGGTAGTGATGTCAGCTACTGGAAGGTTCTGAGGTAGATTAAATTTGTGTTTAGTTTGAGAATTCAGATTCCTTTTGCCCCTTAATTAGAGTGGACCCTCAAGGAAGAGGTAGATCTCCTTTCCTTTGTTAGACTAAGTGTTTTTATGTTATTCACATCTCTCAACAGAACTTCTACCAAAGTTTTATGTGATTCCGACACTTTCCTTGGAGTTCATTTTAGTTTATTAGAATAGATAGGAACTTAGATTCAATGGCTAGGCAGGAAAATCTGAGTCTGGACTCAAAACACTATAGGCTTTTCCTTATTTTCTGCATTATCCTTTTGAATTATTGGTCCTTTGTGAGTCAGTGAAATGTAATATTTTGCGATGATTTGGTTCTCCTTTGGTAATTATATATATATAGATATATATATATCATGTTATTGAGACTCAGTTTTGTAAGTTTGGCTTTGAGTCTGTAATAAATCCCTTTCTAAAACTTCAAGCTTGTCTCTAGGATTTAATGTGCAACCAAATGGGTTACACTGTCATTTAATGAAGCAAGTTAATGTGTTTTTCCTTGCCCTTTGGGACTCCTAAAAAGATTAATCGGACCAAGAAAGAGAAAGAATGAACGCTGCTGGATCAGATGGTAGCAGAGCGGTGATGGGTAGGTTCCTGATGTACGAAGAGCTAGAACCCTGTTTTCTAGAACAGCTAGTCCTCACAGCCCAGTCCAATATCCAAATCGCAGAAGATCACCAAAGTTGTGGAGACACAGAAGAGTGTCATATTGATGAAGGAGGTGTGAGTGTTAATAGGATTACGAATTGCAGTGGTTTACTCTTAACTTGCAGTGTTTGGGAGTCTGGATGATGTCTCGTGGAGATGTTTGTTTGTTGTGTGAGTGTGATTTGTAAAAGAGGATGACGAGGTTATCAGGTCCGACGTGACCTAAGATCCCACAATAGTTTTAAAAGGTGCAGAAGACCCCATATTAAATTGTCTGCTAAGAGGTTGTGTTTGGTGTGAGGTGTTGTTAATGGCACTGTAAGATAGGGACTCATGTTGTGTGAATGTGAGGTCATTAGTATAGTGAATCTTAATGTGCAGAGTGAAACTATGTTGCTTTGGATGATACCCCGCAGGTCAAGGTTTCATTTGAAGTTTTTTGAAATTTTCTTGTGTGTTTGAAAACTATTCATTCTTTAGTGGCGCAGACAAAAGTTACTGTATGATATTTGTTATACGTCTGTGATATTACAGAGAGAGTGTGCATGCAGATTGTAAAAAAGGTAAACTGCTGCGAGGATCGAGGTCTATGCTCACAGTGCACTGTGCTGGTATAGGCCGGTTGGTGTGTTGCCACGTTGCTATTGGTTGAGAATGTCATAAGGGACCGCGCTATGACTGGTAGTTGTTACAGAGCAAAGTACTGTGAATATGACTCTGTTCCAAGTTGAAATTTGATTGTAATTGTTGCCATTTAATTGTGGAAAAATGAAATGTTTTAAAGTTATGCAAGAATTATTTAGAGGTGATGTTCATATTCCCAGAAGGCGAAGAAGCGATTCCAGAAGATACCACAGGTGACTATATGGAGATTAATGTAGGGCTCCATACATGTGTGTGGCTTGGTCAATGGCATAAGATCACAGAAAATGAAGGTGCATTGAGGATTCCATATTATGGCAAATTAAATTTGAGAATTATTGAAAACTTGAGGAGGGTACTGTATAAGATGACATCAGTTTCTAGACTTGCACAATATGAAGCACTTAATGCTTGGGAATGTGCCGCTCATGCCATAGAAAGGGAGAAATACCAGGGTAGGACAAAGAAATCTATACATACTTATGCGGATGCTAGGTGGGATGCTGAGCAGAAAAGATGCAGAATAGACATGACAGAAGAAGTAAGATTGTATCTGACTTTGACCACTGACATGTTTGAGGGAGAGGGTGAAAGGAAAATGATTAGAAAACAGAGAGAGAAGAAACAAATATAGCCCAATGACATGAGTCTACACAGTGATGATGACTCTCAAGATAGTCTTCTGGATGTGTTACTATTTGAACGTCTACCCCCATATAATAAGACTAGAAATGAGAGTAGAAACCCAGAACTGGTGGTAACGGTCTGATTATTTTCAGCAATGCCCATCTAAGATGATCCCTAGTCCTGTGAGAGCCATTCCAGCTAACATGCTTTCTGAATCAAAAAATGAGAGATCGAGAGAGTGAGTCCCAGTTGATCCTACTGTGAGTACTGTTGATGCACTTACAATCCCAGTTACTACTGGCCTGGTCGTTCCTATGTATAAATCAGGAGGCTCCAGGAAAAATATTTACAATCTGACTTTGCCTAATAAGGTTGGAGGACAGGATGGAGTTCCAAATAGTCCAGATGTTAGGGAGTTTGCCCCTTTGGTTCCAACAGGTTAGTACCCCATATGGAGCAAGTGCAGATGATAACTTTAGAATTCTCAGGATGTACTTCGATAAGTATTTATAAGGAAGTGCCTACACCCATACCACTCCTGTATGGGGAATGCCTTAAAATCTGGGAAATGGTACTAAAGGAAATGATACTATACCTGAAATTCTGGTGGTGACTAGATCAATTAGAGCAAAGGAAATATATGATTGGGTAAACATTTTTAAAGAAGGTACTCCATCTAGAGAGAATGCGAGTACAGATGTGAGTCAGGGAACAATTCCATCAATACTGAAAGAAAGACTTCTGGATATGGCAAAGCTTACAATAGAACTGGATGCAATGAGTGTGGGAAATCTTGGATAGGAACAAATAGAGACTTATCATGAAGATGAGCTCGCATTTATGTGTAGTGATATCACCAAGCGAGTGGGCCAAGCTCACGATAAATTGGCA
Organism: Pleurodeles waltl; assembly: GCF_031143425.1. Classification (NCBI taxonomy): domain Eukaryota; kingdom Metazoa; phylum Chordata; class Amphibia; order Caudata; family Salamandridae; genus Pleurodeles; species Pleurodeles waltl. Next base: position 629,169,282 of record NC_090451.1, on the reverse strand, counting down.
GAATTGGCTCAAAAATATGAAGTGGACCTAAACAAAACTAAGGCTTTACAGAGGAGCTATCACTTGAGACATGAGAACTCCAGGAGTGAAAACTCAGATTAAGGAACTAAACTACAATATTAGGAAATGGAATTAATTAGACAAGTGGGAGACAATACGGGCGAAAAAGGAGGAGATAAAAAAATCTCCAGATGAACAGCCTCCAACGGAGAAGAGGGGGTGTTACAACCTTTCCCTTGAGAGAAGTGTCTGGTGGAGGAAATGTACCTGTGAATGGAGCAGAAGTGAACGTGCATCATTTACCAATGATTTCCCCAAAATTAATAGAGAGAAGCCAGTGGAATGGTACAGACAGGTTGAAAGACTTGTTAAAACAGCACAGGTGTTGTGGGTTGATCTGAATGCATTGTTCGACATCGTTCTTCCAAGTGAATTGTGGACGCAGTGCAAGGTAGCTGTCCAGTGGCCTGAGATGGAACCAAATAGAAATCCAATAACAAAAGGTCCTTCACCAATAGTGATGAAAAAGTATCAACATGTAATGAAATTTTTGTAGGGGAATGTGTCTCCCCAAGACTTTGATTGGGTTAAAATTGACAGAATGACTCAAGAGTCAAAGGAGTCAATCCATGCTTACTATGAAAGGTTGTTACAGGCATTCAATCAGTAGAGTGGTATGGAGAAGTTAAAACCTAAGAATATGGGACAGTTTGTGTTGCGGTTTGTGACAGGATTAAGGACAAAAATAAGTACAATGATCCAGCAATACTTGATGTGTTGGCACAATGGGTCAACTGATGAAATGTTGTGGTAAGCCAAGTACTGACATGATGAAATTGAGATGAAGCAGAAGAAATTAAAAGTAAAGCTCATGGTTCCTCAGATGAATGCAGCTCAGAGAACTCATCAGAATTAGCCAATATCAAGCAATGTTGGTGTCATGCCAGGTGTATACCAGCAAGGACCAAGTTCCACAAAATGTAGAGGCCAAGGAATGCCTATTGACCCTTGTACTGGAATGGGTGTCAACAGCCTAAAACAACAACCCTTTGTCACATCTGTAACTGAATAGGGCATAGGAAGCGGATCTGTCATTTTAATCAAGCTAATCAACTTCAAAATTCAGGATTTGTGCAATTACAGAATGCAGAGAAATCAAACTTTTTACATACCCTAAGCTCTGGTGATGCAGGCCCTGCAACCTCCAATGCCTCAACAGAATGCTATCGGTCCTAGATCCAATGCTAATCAAGTTCTGAATGTGAATATGAATGTGACTCACGGGGGAAATCCTTTCCAACAATTTTCTCTATTTGAACCGAAAGAGAGCTATGGCTCAGGTCAGTCAGTCCAACAGTGCCTGAATGGGGAGGAAGACTGCATGCTTGGCACAGCCTTAGAAGTGGACCAGAGAGGACCATTTATAAACAGCGAGGTGGACAGACCACTGTGTCGCTTTTGGTTGACACTGGTGCTATGCGCTCTACATTGAGAACAGTAGAGGTCCCAAGCCTAACCCTCTCAGGAAAATTAGTCCAAGTTATAGGAACAGCAAACAAACAGATGACAACCCAGGAAACTGAACCTGTTTTGGTGAGAATAGGATCTTCAGAAGACAGACACAGATTTGTGGTGTTTGATTCTAGCCCAGTGAATCTCTTGGAAAGGGGCTTACTCTGCAAAATAAATTGCATCTTCTACTGTACCCAGGAAGATATAGAGATGCAAACTCATGATGAAGATGCTGCCTTCAAATTGGCAAATGACAGGCCCTATTGTACTGTATTCACCTAGTTGATTGTTGATAATTTACCCACAGATTTGAGAGGGACAGAACTGAAGTGTGTGATTTTTCGGGGATCATCCGATTGATTGAAGGAGTTAAGCCTGTTGGAATAAAAGTCAAACCCAATGCTAATTTTCCAAGAGCACCACAAAAGTCATCCCTTATTTTCCCATGATACCGAATCCAGCTCTGATATTGTTTCAGATTCCATGTGAGGCTGAGTGGTTCACAGTCGTTGATTTCTGTCAGGCCTTATTTTCAATACTGCTGCATGAGGATAGTCAGTTCCTCTTCGCATTTTGGTTAAAAAATAGGGTCTTGGTATGGTTCTGAGTCTACATGAGTATATCGAGAGTCCATCCATTTTTAACCAGATTGGCCTCATAACTCAGTCTTGATACAATCCATCAATCACCTATTGGTGGTGTCAAACAGCCAGGAAGTATGTAAACAGGATTCCATTGTTTTCTTGAACCACCTAGCTGAGAATGGACATAAAGTGTCCCCAGGAAAGTTGCCGTACTGTCAGAAAGAAGTGCAATATCTAGGCCTTTACATTGAGAAAGGAGTGTCAGGATTGTGACCCAAATCTAGGGATGCATAAATACAATAAATCTTTTCAGCTTTTCTGCAGTGAGAGGGAGAGCTGCACTCTCTCAGTGCTTACAAAAATCCATGGAAATGCCAGGAGGACTGTAGCATATTTTTCAGCTACTTTAGATCCAGTCGCCTCTGCATTGTCCGGCTGTCTTAAGGACGCGGCTTCAGTCAGCACAAGCACTGAGAGATATGAAAACACTGTAATGAGACACCCTTTAACGATATATGTGCCTCACTCTGTCGACCAGAGCAAAGACCCAACACATGACTAGCAGTCGCCTAACCAAATATAAACAAGTCATAGTGGCAGCGGAGAATGTAACTGTCAAACGCTTTAAGGCTCTGAAGCTTACCACTTTGTTTCCTGGCACCAGATGTTCAAAACGATGTTAAATGTGAAGTGGACCATGATTGTCTCGATGTTACTGAACTGTGCACCAAACCAAGACCACATATATGGGATGAACCATTGCCTGAATCTGATTTTCCGCTTTATGTAGATTGGCCATGTTAACAAGACAATGGAGGGAGTCTGAGTGCAGCTTAAGCTGTCAGTACTCTTTCAGGAGTTGTTGAAGCTTCCTGGCTTCAAGGAGTATTCTGCATCCAAGTGGCTGAATTGATTGCTCTTACTAGAGCATGCTGTGTTTCAGACCAGTTGAAAGTGACAATCTTTACTAACAGTCAGTACGGCGTTGGTGTTGTTCATGACTTCGGACAACTGTGGCCCTAAAGGGGATTTATGACATCTTCTGGATCCCCGATCCAGAATGGTGAACAGGTGAGAAACCTCCTCGAGGCATTACAATTGCCCAAGCATGCTGCAGTGGTCAAGTGCCCTGCACATCGTACTGGCACTGATCATGTGACTTTGGGCAATAATTACACTGACGAGGTTGGGAGATATTATGCACATAATGTTTGTACCTCCAGTGGGGAGTACTCAAATGAGGGAATGGATGAGACTAACTACAACCTTTTTTTGTGAAACTGTTTTTATTGACATTTATAATTTAAGAAACAGTGAAAGTGACAATTCAGACCACAGATATACTCTAGCAATATGCCAAATGCCTTAACCCCCCCCCCCTCGTTATAAGGGTTGGCATATCCATATTCAACAGAGGCTGAGTTACTAATCAAACATAGCTCTAAAAATCACCCCCCGGAGGATGCACCACCTCTCTAACTTCTGAATGTGCACTTCCAAAGAAAAAAGGAACAAGAAGAAAACTGAACAATAGAAAAAGGAAAAAAGAAACATAAAACCATAATACTAACAGCAAAACTCTATGTCCCATTTCCTACAGTGTGCTCTATACAGTCGGAGGCTGGAGTGCGAGCAGACAAGGGGCTCGGCTGCCCCCAGGACATGACCCCCCCTCTCCTTCCCCGGTGTCCCCCACCTGGACTGAGCCTTATACATGAAAGGTGTAAATCCCTAAGATGCGGGCTACAGGCAGTAAGCGGTATCCCCTTAGAAAGGAACCTCACTACGGGGGCCCAAATATAGTCAAAGCTCCTTCTAGAATTATCCAGTTTGTCAGCTAAGCACTCCATAGCAAGCCTACGCCAGAGTCTGGCGTACCACAGCGCCATTGGGGGTGGTTCTTTTTTCTTCCAGTATGACGCTAGAACCGTCTTTGCTGCCCCACAATGCCAGCCAAAGGATAGACCAATCACCCTGTGTCTGATGTTGCAATTCGGGAGCGTGCAGGCCCAATAGAACATGTGCCGGTGATGCCGGAATAAGATTGCCCAGAATCTCTTTTAGGTGTGACAGAATTTAATTCCAGTATGGGTGAACAATGGGACAGTCCCACCAGATATGCCTAAAATCTCCCAACATCCCACATCCCCACCAGCACCTATCAGAGATCTGAGGAAATAGTTTTTTAAGCTTCTCCGGGTAGAGATACCGGTTGTAGAGAAGTTTATAATGAGCTTCTCTAGCGCCCATGGAGTGGTTATATTTGACTATATCATGGAACAGGTGGGACCGGAGACCCTCCTTCACCGGAGATTCCAACGTCCGCTCCCAAAACGCCACATGACAAGGAGTGTAAGTGCGTAGTGCTGATGTCAATAACCTGTATAGTGTGGAAATGCTCCCCGAGCCATCTCCCCCTGCTGAACAAATCTCTCAATAGGAAGAAGCTCCCTAACAGCCGTCGCTCTCATATGAGGATGAGTAACCCAATGGAGTAATTGATTAGAATAAAAGCGCTCAGAATTGGTTAGATTCTAACCCGCTCCTGTCTCTGGGGCTCGTAAGCAATTTGTTGGAGAGCCGAGCTCTTGCATTCTGCCAAATAAACTGAGTAAACAACCTACGAAGCTCGGTAAAAAAAAGTCTGGAGGAATGTCAATGGGCAGGCTTTGGAACAAATATAACAACCGCGGGAGGACCGTCATCTTAATAGTATTAATGCAGCCTAACCAAGAGTGCCAAAGAATTGACTATCTCTTAAAATCAGCTCGCAATGTCCTAAGGAGGGGCGGAAAATTTGCCTTAAATAGGTCGGTCACCCAAGGGGTGAGCCGTACTCCCAAGTATAACATTTCTTTCTTGGCCAAGACGATTGGAGAAGTAGAGGCCACCACACTCATCTCTGCAGAAGGGACCGTTAAATTGAGGATATAGGATTTCCCCTTATTCACTTTGAAGCCTGCTACCGAGTTAAACAGACTCAACTCCTCCAAAACAGCCTGAAGGGTCGTGCATGGATGAGTGACAAAAAGCAGAATATCGTCGGCAAACAATGAAATCCTATGCTGATCGGAGCCAAATTGAATGCCATGAAAATTCGGATCTGTCCTTATCGGGCCACTAGTGGCTCCACGCTAAGCGCAAAAAGAAGACGGGGAAAGAGGACATCCCTGTCTGGTTACCCTGGACAAGTAAAAAAAATCCGATATCACCCCATTAACACATATCCGTGACCTGGGGCCCGAGTAGTTGTTCCCAAAGCGCCGGAGAGTCGCCACCAAAAAGGACCATTCAACTCGGTCGAAAGCTTTCTCAGCATTAAGTGCTAACAGCATAGCCGGGACCTGCTTCTTCGCCACCTTTTCCATCAGGTGGATGACCCTTCTAAGGTTATCATGTGTTTGCCGACCTTTTATAAAACCAGATTGATCCGGAAGAACCAAATCCGGCAATATCCCTTCAAGTCTCTGTGCCAGTATTTTGGTGCACAGTTTTGCGTTGAGACTGAGCAGGGCAATGGGCCTATAGGAAGCACAAAGCTGAGGATCATTCCCCTCCTTAGGAATAAGTGAGATCAGGGCTTCCCCATAGTAGGGGAGGGTGTGTTCTCGCATCGTATGAAATTGAACAGTGCAGCTAAGTGGGGGACGAGCTCGGCCCCAAACGTCCTGTAGAAATGCGCAGTGAAACCATCAGGACCCAGGTCTTTGTGCAGAAGAAGGGAGTCAATGGCCTCTCGTACTTCGTCTAAGGTGAATGGGGCCTCTAAAAACTCATTGGTATCACTGGAGACCTGCGGAAGCTGAACGTGGCGTAAATAGCTCTCCTGGATGGTAGCACTCGGGTTATCTGAGGTATACAAGCGGGTATAGAAATTTCTGAAAGCTCGCGCTTTCTCCTCTTCCAAATGGTGCTCCCCAGATTCATCCTGCACTTGCACGATAACGCCCTTAGATTGCTTAACCCGCAATTGCCTGGCCAAGAGAGACAATTTTGTTTCCCAACATCATAATAAGACCTCTGGTGTCGTAACAATGCCACCTCTGCCCTATTCATATAGATAGACTGCAGTTTGCCTTTTATGGCGGTTACCTTCCTCTGGTTCTGCCAAGTAGGGGAGAGCTTGTGTACCAGTTCAGCCTCCTGCAATGCATTCTCCAAACCTAGTCTCTCTTCAGCTTTCAACCGATAAAGTGAGGTCGCTAAAGAGATATATGTGCCCCGGATGACAGCTTTGAACGCGTCCCAAATAGTAGTAAGAGGGGTGTCCCCAGGTTGATTACTCTGAAAGAACTCCCTGATAGCTCTCCACAGCGCATCTCGCTCCGTTGGGTCTCTAGTTAACACGTGTGGAAAATACCAGCGCCCCCTCTGGGATTTTGAGAGGTTCCACTCCAAACTCACCTCCACCGGCGCGTGATCTGAGATGATTATTGGATGGATAGTGGCCGTTCGGAGGAGCTGTCGAAGGGGCTTGCTTATGAAAATATAATTATTCCTGGACTAGGACCTTTGAGAGTGGGAGAAAAAAGTATAGTCTTTTACCGTGGGGTGAAACGAGCGCCAAGAGTCAAGAAGCCCCAATTGGAAAATGCCATCTTAACGGATTTTGCAAATACACTAGTAAGCGGTCTCTGAGGATGTGTTGTGTCCTGAGCGGTATCCCAAATCAGGTTGATATCTCCTAAAAGCACTATCTCACCCTCCGCAAAGCCCCCCAACACATCCAGAAAGTGCAATAGAAACTGTTTAGCCACTATTAGGCGCATAGAGTGTGGTTATCATACAAACCTGTCCACCCGGATATCCCTTAACCAACAAAAATCTACCCTCCTTATCTAGATGTGACCCCGAAAGCTGAAAGTGCATGGATCTATGAAACAGCAAGGCTACCCCACAGTGCTTTGTTGTCGCAGACGCATTATATATCTGTGGGTAGTGTTTGTGCTGCAGTCTTTGGCCTTCACCCTTCTTGAGATGTGTTTCCTGCAATGCCACTATATCGTATTGGTGATCATCAAAGAATTTCCGCAGTTGTGACTGCTTGTTAGGCAAATTCAAACCCTTAACATTCCATGTTAAAAAGTGTACCAAGGTGTCTAGGAGGCGTTCTCCCATGATTACTTCTGACCAAATGTGTCGCCCTGAACCCCCCGTACCCCTCATCCATCCCATGCCCCGTCTCCCTCCTCCCCCAAACTGTCCACCCACAAGAAATAGGGACAAAAAACAATAATCAAACATCAAGAATGATAACACAAAACATAACATCATAACAACTATAAGTCTCCGACATTGAAACAAGAAACTCCGTGTAGTCCTCATGATCTGGAGGGGGTATTCATCCGCCTCCACTCCCGACAGACCCCCTGACAGAAGCACATATAGTGTCTGGTGTAGAGACTTCCTTTGCTGCCCCTGGAGGAATGATTAGAGAGCTGTCCTGAAAGCGTTCAAGCCACCAGCAGTTCGCCAGTCTGTCCAGAGCCTCCACACTCTCCCCCAGGAAGAGGAACCCCACATAGCCCCTCTCAAAAAGCCTCTGTCTCTGCCCCCCAGGGGTTTCCCCAGCTGGCGGCAGACAAGGTCCCTTGAGGGCTTTCCTCCCCCTCCGTGGCAATCTCCAACGGTCCCCAACGGGAGACAAGACAGACTCCTCCCAATGCCGTGACACCCCTTGTCCAGCAAGACCATTGTCCACACTCGTCTCCGGAAGGTACAAGGCAGCCTGCCGCCTCCCCACACTCGACAAAGTGATACGGCTTGTTGTTAAGTTCAAAAGCCATGCCAGATGGAAATGTCCATCTCTACCGAATATTTTGCGCTTTCAACTCATCCATGATCAGACAGAATTGCTGCTGCCGGAGCAGTGTAGCTGGGGCAATGTCCTGGAACAGCGCACATTGAGCACATTGAAAGGACACCACGTCTTGTCGCCTCGCCTTCTGAAGTATGCGCTCTTTACCTTGAATGAGCTCAATTTCAACAAAATATCTCTGGGTCTCTTATGGTGGTGGGACAGCTCCCCACCCTATGCACCCTTTCAATCTGTATTTCTGGATGATCATCGCCCAAGAGATGCGAGAAGCGACCCACCACAAACGCCTCCAGATATGGACCCTCACTGCCCTCCTTCAGCCCCCGCACTCTAATGTTGTCTCTTCGAGAACGATTTTCCAAGTCCTCACATTTAACCATTGATAGTGGAAGTTGCAATTTGAGCTGCGAGACCTCTTTCTCCAAAGGACTTACTTGTTGTTTATCTCTTGGACCTGAGTTTCAAGGTCTAACATGCGGGTCCCCACTGAATCCACGTCCGCTTGAAGAGAGGTCATGAGACTTATAATGCCTGATTGAAGCGCCTCCAGCGCCGACTTCAAATCCGTCATCAGTTCCTCTCGGAGTTCCGCCTTAAAGGTGCGGAGGGAGGTCAGAAGATCCTCCTTGGTGAGTGCCATGCCGCATGACCCCTGCATCTCGGGCACCTCAGATCAGGCAGGCGTAAAATAATCAGAGACCTTATTAGATTGTAGCTTCCTCCGAGGCATAAGCGCCCCTCAGACCTCACTCGCCGTGGTGCTCTTCTTTCCACAATAAGTGCCACTCCTGCTGCTAGCCCCCAGCTGCTGCTCACTGGGACATGACTCCCACAGTAAAAATGCTGGTGGACACAAAAAAACCTCCCAGACCCCTATGTAGGGACAGAAGAAGCAACCCTCCTACAATGGCTCTCTGTTTAGCCGCCTCAAGAAAGTTCCACGAGGCCTGATACCGGGCGTCATCTTAAGGTCAGGCAGGCCCCCAAAAAAGACGGGCCTCCAGGGGCCTACCCTCTCCCCCCCAGACCTCCATGTGAGGGTGGGGTGCCTCACAAGCCAAAAAGCCCTACTCTGCTGTCCCCGGCCTATGCCCCTCGCCAGGGCCGTCCGATGCACTCATCATTGCAGAAGCCGCCGCGCCTCTCCTCACTTTCGCGGCCGCCTGAAAATAGCAAAGGGGCCCTCCCGCCCCCTCTGCCAGATTACCGGTGCCACCTCCTTGCTCCCAAGTACGGGCCTCCAGGCTTCCACCCACATCTGGCTCCCGGGAAATGCGCTGCCCGTGGCGGCGCAGGTTTGATTGCCTCCAAGCTGCCCCGGTGCGCTCCACTGCATCATCCGGGGAGCCACACCAGCTAACAGCTCCCCCCAGGCTCCTGGAAAAGGGGTCTGCAGGCGTGGGTGGTCACAAGCCTCCGGGCTTCACGACCGGTCGGCCATGTTGGCTCTAACTACAACCTTTTGCTGACTACCACTGATACTTGGGAGGAAGTCAAGAGGCTGCAAGAGGAAGTGTTAGAGGAGGAACAGCAAGGTTGGATCAGAGCAGGTCGTGTCAAAAGAGATGATGATATTTGGGTTTCAATGGATGGAAGACCAGTGTTGCCAAACAGTTTGTTGCCTCCAATGGCTAAACATTTCCATGGTCCTGCTCATGTTGGTAGGGATGCCATGGTGAGATTATTCAGACAGACCAAGTTTAATCCGAAATTCAGGTTGATGGCATAGGCTTTGAGTTACAGATGTGTTGTGTGTCAATAGAACAATGCTGGAAAGAGAATTGCAGTTACACTGAGTCACTAAGGGAGGTCAGGAGGACCTTTCAAAAGAATGTCATTGGAATTTGAGATGCCTGTGTATAACAGGCTGAGATATGTCCTGGTGATTGCGTTTATCTTCTTGCATTGGGTCAAAGCATACCTAACCAGAAGAAATTATAGCCTCAGAGTAGCTAAACTGTTGCTAAGAACGCTCATTCCTAGATTTGGCTTCCCAACTTCTTTGGAATCAGATCGAAGTACATTTTAGTAATGAGGTTCTGAGGTTATTATGCGCAGCATTACAGATTGAACAAGAGGCTTTGGGTCTTGTGGAGCTTGTGAATAGCACGCTGAAATCCAGTTTGGCATGTGTGCTTTGCCTCTTGTGTTGATGAGTCTTCAGAGTGTAGCTGATCAAAAGATTGGATTTTCCTCCACAAGATCATAATGGGGGGGGGGGGGGGGGGGGGTGAAGAGACTGCCAGTGATTCCTGTAAATGCACTAGTGAACATTACAAATCACATGGTCCTTGATTTTTTAAAAGGCCTGGCTGATGTGATGCGTTCTGTGTCTCATGAGGTTGGAGTATCTACAAGTTCCACACATCAGGAGCAGTGCCATGACCTCAGTCCTGGCGACTAGGTGAAGAAACACATCCAGAACTCTGCCTAGAACCTCAATGGTGTGGGCCATATCAGGTGATTCTAGCTACCACGACTGCTGTAAAGTGTGGAGGTATTCCCAATTGGATTCCCACTAACGATCCTTGCAGAATTGAATGTTCTCTTGATACCGCAGCAGCTGTTCCCAGAAGTGCCGGTGTTTTCAGAAAGACGAGGGGAGATGGTTAGTCAAGCTGTTGGGGGTCAAACAGAGCCTTACACAGCACTTGGTTGTTCTGAGACGGTTCCGGGACAAGCCATTGGCAAAGTTGGACCGAAGTTGAGCAGTCTGGTTCTTGTCCTGTGGTGGTGAATGAGACAAGCTCGGAGTCAGACCCTGACAAAGAACCCAGTGCTGTAAGAAGATGAGTGGAAGCTGGAGACCGATGACCCAGAAGACAAGAGATAAACAGTGATGTTGCCTAGAGAATGGGTACCACAGACAAAACCTGAGGATACTGAAGATTCCGATCTAAGCGAAAGTGAGGGTGAATGTGTGGCTGTGAGGCGATGGAGGAGAACGAGAGTGCCCAGTTGGAGGTACTCCTCACCTTAGTGGACCAATTTTGAAAATGACACAGACAAAGAGTTCTGGTGTTACTGGGGGTCAAGTTTGAGTTCTACTGAACTGCCATGATCGGAACATTTTGCTTGAACTGCACCTTGAATTTTCATTTCCATCAATGAGTCTGAACTGTGTAATCATTAGAGACATTTATATTGACTGGGATAAGAAAAGGAGTAGAATACCTAGGCCTGAGAAAAAGAAGAGAAAGGGCTGTCCTTCAGAAGATCACGGAGCAGGATTAAGGAAGTCTCACAAAGATTTGCATACATTTCAAAATCTTTGACCTTTGCTGTTTGCACAGGTGTAATTAACAGAGAGATACTGTGTTGTGGCTGCATTCCACCCAATTTAAATCTGAATTTAGAGAAGTTATGGAGCCAAATTGGAGAAGTAGACGTAGGTACATAGGGTCTAATCTACTAGGAAATGACGCAGAGTGGCACTGTATTTACAGAAATATGACGCATCCCTGTATTTTCCTCTGTGCTGGCGCACAAACTACTGCCTAGCACCAACGCAGGCACCCTAGCACCATGGTGCAAGGATTCCCGCATTGCAAGGATGGTTGTTTATGTGCAGCAAGGTGTCCCTTCCTGCACATAAACAATCATTAATGGTGTTTTCCCCTTTCTATGTGTGCTGCAGAATGCAGCACACATAGAAAGAGGAACAAATGGGGAGAAATAATGTTATTTCTTCCCATTGCGCCACTTTAATGCCACACCTGAAGTGGTGTACAAATGAGACACATTCCCAGCCCTGTAAATCTGGGAACGCATCAGATTCCGTCAGGTTCCATAGATGCAGCGTGATAATACCAACAAAAACAGCCATGGAATGCCCCTTTCAAGCAGAGTTATGCATGGCCTTGTAAATATGGGCTAGCACACTGCGCCACAGAGTGTAAAAAAAAAAATGACACTCCGGTGCGGAGGTTTGCTGCTAGGGCCTTGTAAATGAGGCCCTCAGTAGGTATAATATTGCCTATACTCCACACTGTGTTAGTAGCACTATTAATAAGAATGTTTTTCCCTACCCCACTGTAGACAATCCATCTATCCTTAGTGCTCCCCATTCCACATCAAACCCTAGAAACTGCAAATTTAATAAATTAGATGATTTACACTTAGATGCATCCAGGGGAGATTATTCTGCAAATTTTTTTTTTGCTTATATGAATATATGTTGACACAATTAAGGCAAGGGACTGTTATGTATGTACACAACTGCCTGTCTCTGTGTTAGAAGGTATCACCTATCATCATATTCCTGTTACTTATGAGATTTCATGCAGTCTTTAGTTGAGTCTGTTTTGTGGGACAGGACATTGTCAATATTATTTTTCAAATTATGATTTAGTTTCTATAATTGATCATTTGAACAGACGTGCAGGGTTGCAGGGCTCTTTAAACCTGTAACAACATTAGACACAGTTTATGCACACAGACACAATCTAACATGTATGGTGTCAGAAGTTTAGAAGAAGTTTCTAAATTTGGTTGAAGATCAAAGAATGGATTTAGAGACTAGCTCAAAACTGGATGAGAGCTTTCGAAGTCAGAATAATTGAACTCAGGAAGAGACCAAACATCAGTCAGTTGGAAGTTTATCCGCATTAGCATTAGATTGGAAACATAAGAGAAACTTGTGTATTTTGATGGAAAGATCTGATACAGACCATGTATTTATGGGAAAGAGCGAATATGAACATACTTTTGAAGTTCAAGGAAATTACAAGTTGTATTAGGATGGAGAAAATGCTGTTATTCCTGGGGTTTCCTTTTTCGTGGAGAACATGCTTATTTAATGCTGCCCAAGGAATGGTATGGTATGTCTTATTTGGGGGTAGTTTTTCATAAGATTTATCATGTAGAACATCTAATGATCCTGTGTGGACTAAAGGTTCCAGACCCAAACGAGTTGTTAGCGCTGGAGAAGTGGTGGGTGACATATTTGGTGCTTTGATTCCATCCGTGGGAGTGACTTTGAATGAACCGAAGATGAGAAGGTTGTCTACTTTTCCGGAAAAATTAGCCACTAGTATAGCATGAGCTTTATTGGTTGTAAATTCTGAGTTGATAGCGATCAGATCTATAGTATAGCAGGAGCTTTATTGGTTGTAAATTCTGAGATGATGGTGATCAGATCTATGGTGTTGCAAAATAGACTTGTGTTAGACATGTTACTTGCAAGAGAAGGCGGAGTCTGTCAGATGTTGAAGGTTTAGCAATTTTGCACTTGAATCCCAGACAACAGTAAGGATTTGGAGAAGTACATTCAGAGTATTTCAGGTTTGACAAAAGATTTGAAGGAATTGGAAGCGATAGGTGAATGGGAAGCAAATGAAGATTGTTGGAAATGGCACTTTTTGCAGGCTTAACCTCAAACTTTTGACTTCTACCTCCTATTTTCTCTGACCTGTTTTTGTTGGCTTTAGGACTCTGGGCACTTTACCAGTGCTAAAGTGCATATCCTTTCTGGCTAAAATGTATTGGTGATTGGTTTCTGAATGTTGGGCATATTTGATTTACTAGTAAGCCCCTAGTACAGTGCATAGTGTGTGCCCGTTGCCTGTGAATCAAATTCTACTAGTTGGTTTGCAGCACTAATTGTGCCTCCCACATGAGTAGCCCTGTAAATATGTCTGAGGCCTGCCAATGCAATGTCCGTGTGTGCAGTTTTAAACTGCCATTTCGACCTGGCAAGAGCACCCAATTGCCAGGCCCAAACCTTCCCTTTTATTACCTGCAAGTCACCCATAAAGTAGGCTCAAGGCAGCCCCATGAGCAGGGTGCAGTGTATTTAAAAGGTAGGACATGTACTGGAGCATTTTACATGTCCTGATAGCGAAATACTGCTAACTTTGTTTTTTACTATTGCAATACCTTTCTCTCCCATAGGATAACACGGGGATTGTCTTAAAATATCTTTTAAGTGTAATTTCCCATTGGGAGCAGATAGAACTCACAACTTAAAAATACATATTTTGGTGAACATGGTGAACTTTTTTTTTATTTTAAGTTTAAAAATGCCACTTTTAGAAAGTGGGCATTTTCTTGCTTAACCATTCTGTGCCTCTGCCTGTCTGCTGGATACACGTCTCGGTCAGGATGACAGTTGGCTGCTTGTGTATTCACTCTAGACAGTAACACAAAGGGAGCTGAGGTATGTCCTGCATATCCTGATGGCCCATCCCCAGGCTGATGGGTCTTCCTGAGTTAGAGTTTCCAACCCCTTGGAGTGTGTCTGGGGCCAGGGCATGGAAAGATAGGGTCTTGTGCACTACAAAGATTTATCTTTGAAGTTTGCCTACTGTTAAGAAGTCTCGGGGACATCAGAGACTTCATCTGCCTGCACCTAGGCTCTCTTGATAAGAGTCCTGACTTGCCAAGTGGTGCCAAATACAGTTCCTGGGCCCTTAGGAGTGAGTTCTGGTACAACAAGGAAAAAACTAGGGCCTCTACTTCCAGAACAACTTTGGAACTAGCGGCACTCCCTGACCATGTGCCGCTGCCTGTACAGAAGCCGTGGTCCCCTGCTGAGTGCAACGACCCACAATGCAGGTCACACTGCCGCAGTGCCTCTGAAGTCCCACAACAGCATCAGTCCAGAGTGCTGTGTCACCAATGTCCATAGCACCTAACTCTGACTAGGCGGAGCACCTGTGGCCCCGTGGTGAGATCGGGACACCACAAAGTCTACACCTTGCGTCTTGACCTGCTGGATTCATCAAGCCTGTCTTGTTGTAAGGAATCAACGCCTCACCCCCAAGGCTGCATCACCTCCCCTGCAACCAAAAGGAACCAACGCCTCATTTACCCTGCTTGGCAGTAAGGAACTGACGCCTCACCTCCTCGGTGGCAGTAAGGAACTGATGCTGCACCAGCTCCAGCGATGCCTCACCTCCATGACTCCATGCAATGTGTTTCTGTGCTCATCATTTTCCAATTTACTATAACTGGGGTCTACACGACTCGGCCAGCCGCGCTCCCTCGCGGGTGGCACCGGACTGTTGGTAGTGACTCAATCTATTGTGATACCCCCAGTAGGAGCTATTGTGTTTCTAAGCACTGTACTACTTTAATCTTTGAAAATCGGTATCTTTACTTGTGTATGTTGGATTTTTGTTGTTTTGTCCTTGTTTTACTCAGATTAAAATTGGCTATTTTTCTAAACTGGTGTGGAGTACTTTTGTGGTGTTTTCACTGTGTCACTGTGTGTGTACAAATACTTTACACATTGCCTCTGTGATAAGACTAACTGCTTGAGCCAAGCTACCAAGGCAATGAGCAGGGGTTATCTTAGCTGTATGACTCAGTTACCCCCTGACTAGAGTGAGGGTCCCTCCTTGGACAGGGTGCAAGCCACTGCCAGCTACAGACCCCGTTTCGAACAGAGATCGATTTTCTGCTATAGGCAGGTGGTTTGGGAAACTGGGAAGTGGAGTTGTGGGTTTATTTCTGAAGATTTTGTTGGTTATTGCCACATGTGCAATAGTTTTGATGCTGTGATATAAAGTTTTCCAAAGAGTGAACGTTCAAAAAGGGAAAGAAGAGGAAGAGAGCTGATGCTGAGTTAGAAGACCGTTGTTATAAAGTTTACTATGACATGAAACGTTTGGAAGATTGTAGACAACAGTTGGTAAAGACTACTAGGTTCTAGAGAGTCTCATTCCAGAAACAGTCTCGTTTGTGATGACTTATTACATCATCAGATGTGGGTTGAAAGAGCATAACTTGACTGCACTATTATGCTTTGGTGGAAGAAGAGTCATGAAGCACTTAATTCCATATATATCACGTGTACTATATCCATGTAAATGTGGCGCATTAAAAGACCACAACATTACAGTGCCTTTATGAGTAAAGATATAAGCGTTACATATAAACTGCCATTATGCAATGTTAACCAAATGCATTTATAACTAAGCATCTTAATGAATTATATATTTTATAATCACTTTTCATTTATTGTACTTAGAGAACTGCATGTGTAAGAGTATAACTAAAATGTGTACTTCTTTCTGTTGTACAGGCTGGAGTTTAAGGCCTCAATGATTCCTGTGTTTAATTTTGACATGAAGCTTGCTTTCTTTGTTCATTATTTTCTTTCCTCTGCAGGTGAAAGATAAGGAAGCGTTAGCTGAGTTGCCAAGGACGAGAATCAGTAGCAAGGAGCTGTAGGGACGACTCCCCTTTTAAATTCCTGAGCATGGATGTAATTCACAGTCGAGCAGATGTGTTCAGAAGAGGATAAAAGTTAATTGGATATAATGCAAAATGGTGTCTTGTCAGTGGAAATTTCATTGGTAGTGATGTCAGCTACTGGAAAGATCTGAAGTTGATTAAAGTGTTGTTTACTTAGTTTGAGAATTCAGATTCCCTTTGCCCCTTGACTAGAGCGGACCCTTAAGTGAGAGACTGATCTCCATTCCTTTGTTAGAGTAAGAGGCTTCATGCTACTTACATCTCTCAAGAGAACTTCTACCGAGGTTTTCTGTGATGCAGGTGCTTTTCTCTGAATTAATTTTAGTTTATTAGAATAGTAAGGAACTTAGATTCAATGATCGGGAAAATCTGAGTCTGGGCTTGAAGCACCATATGCTTTTCCTCATTTTTTGCATTGTCGCTATTGAATTATTTGTCATTTGTATGTTGGTGAAATGTAATATTGTGCGACGATCTGATTCTCCTTTGGTAATCCTATACATATATAGCGTGGTATTGAGACTCAGCAATGTAAGTCTGGCTTTGAGTCTGTAATAAATCCCTTTCTAAAAACTTCAAGCATGTCTCTGAGATTTAATGTGCAACCAAATGGGTTACGCTATCATTTAAAGAAGTGAATGAATTTGTTTCTCCTTGCCCTTCGGGACTCCTGAAAAGAGTCATCCGACCTAGAAAGAGAAAGAAAGAATGCTGCTGGATCACAGTCACAATATCATGTTCAAAATATAAGCAGGGAACAATATCAGATCCACAATATTGACAACCAGTATATTGTCATGGTAAATAGTTGCAGAGTTAAGATTAGGAAGAGTACATTTATACTTCCATTTAGATGGCATAGTGGTGGTAGATATTGTGGAATTGATACTGCTTGCCTTCACATTGGGACTGCCTTCCACAAGGCCCAGGAGTGTTAGAATTAATTGACTGGCACTTACCAGTGCAGAAATGCAGAAGCCTAAGGCAGTATTAGGGTCATTGAACCCATGAAGTCTCAAGCCGTAAAAGTCACTGACAATAAAAAGCTAGTCCTCCACAAATGTTACACTGATGTTTTAGTTTGGTGATGAGGTCACACAATACCTAATGTTTAAAAAATAAATACAGTTCAGTGAGCTAACTATAACTTGTGCCCTTGCCATGCACTGCTTATAACCTCACATATTACATCACTAAGGGCATGTTAAATGTCATAATTGATGACACAATTGATGACATCTGAAATGAATCACTCAGTGCAATGATAAATGTTGTATTTTTAATGAAAAGCTGGCTCAGGTCCCATAGATAGATAGATAGATAGATATTTTAAGCGGTAAACCCAACTTTTTATTGTACAAAACATGTTGATTTTTTTTATATTGTTATAACTCCCTTAAACGCACTCCTGATTCATAAAACCCTTAAATACCTCTTAAAACTACTTATAGCTAAACCCTAAAACCCCTTATTACCCCTACACACTACCCATCCCTTAACCATAAACAGCCCTTGCTACCTATTAACACATAAAAACCCTTATTACTAAATACACTATGCACCACTTGAACCCTAGAAATCCTTACTATCCCACACACTACACACACATTAACTCTAAAAACTCTTTACTACCCTTCTACCCACCACATAACCCTAAAAAACAATTACTACCACAATACACTGCCTGCCCCCAAAAATCCTTTACTTCCCCTTAATACTATAGTTTATTTCTCTAAAGCCCGGGGAAGTGGCAGTCCCCGGGGCCGTCCCAAGGGCCGGGGACCACCACCTCCCCGGGGCTTTAAAGGAATGGGACCACCACCACCCCAGGGCACTAAAAAAACAATGCGGATGTCCGCACGGCTGTCCCCCACCCCCGCAGTCCCAGGGACCACCACCTCCCCCGGGCTAAAACAAAAAGAATGGAGGGGGCCTGTTTCGACCCCCAAGCCCTGAGAACCACCATCACACCAGGGCTACGTAACATTGGAGGAGTCCACGCAGCACTCCTCGAGGAGCCACTGATGGCCCCGGAGCCTGCCATCCTCCAGGGCCGGCTCCTATGTCCAATGGTGCTCAGCCCCGGGACTATGCTGTTTGCATTTGCTTGGGGGGGCGCTGACTCGTGCCATAAGGTAACTATAACTCATGCCCTCACCATGCACTGTTATTTACCCCACAAAGTAAAGCACTCATGACATATTTCATAACATCACTGATAGTATCAATGTAATATTTGCAATAGAATTTTTTATGGAAAAACTGTGCCTGGCAGGGGTCCAACTTATTGTTACCTTAGGGCACGGGTTATAGTTACTTGAAATAACTCTAACTAGAACAGGTGAATTTCTATGGTTCTGTGTGTTTAAAATGTGAGCCTAACCATAACGTCCCTGTAACCTTTGGTTTTTATTACCTACTGGCGATTGCCAGTAGGAGTTATAGTTATGACAATTTTTCCATAGAAAAAGTGTTTTTTGACTTGCCTATATCTTTGGCACCGTTTGATGAATCTTCACAAAATTTTCCAAAAAAGTGCCCTGGTGATTACGGAAAAAGGGGGGGGGTAAAAAATGCTGCGTTTCCCGTGTTAATTTCCTCCAGACCTTTGACCACACCTACAGCCAGAACCACTGGGCGGACTTACACCAAATCTGGCAGAAAGCTAGCTTTTGGTACGCAGATTGTGCTTTTGGTTATTTGGTGTAAATCCGCCCAGTAGTTTAGGAGAAATTAAAGTGAATCCAAATTTGTATATCTGTGGTTGCGACTACTTCGCTAATAATAACAAGCTTGTGCAAGGAAATGCACAGCTCTGATTGGCTGCGAATGCTTCAAACAAGGAAGTGTAGGCAGCCATCTTGGGACTTGGCTTCAGCTGACTCCCACTAAAAAGTAAAGAAATAAAATTTTAAAAAAGACAAGCACGACCCTGGGGAGGGGGGCCACGCGGCCCCCTCCCCCCAAAAAATGTAATAATTAGGCCATGCCCTGGAGTATGGGCTCCCCAGGGCCCATCGGGTGCAACATGGCCCCATTCCCCCCCAAAAAAAACAATTAATTGGGCTGGGCCCCGGGGGATGGGGGCTCCAGTTCTGAGATCAGCTCCCCTCCCACCAAACAAAAATCCCAGCAGCACATGCCCATCGACATGCACAGTGCCGGTTGGGTGCTTAAAGGGTTGGTTGCAGGGCCTCCGGCCAAACCCCGCTGCGCATGGCCGAAGGCATTGTGCAGCGCGGGGTTGGGTGGTTATAGGGGTTAACTTCAGCGCCTAGCCTAGGTTGGATTAACTGATAGTAATTAAAATTATTTTACGTAATAAAACCATAGAAATTCACTGAAAAAAACTAAGGTTTATGGGACGTAATAGTTAGAAAACAGAATTTAAAAAACATAGAAATTAAATTTAAAAAAACAATGGTTACAGGGATGTTATAGTTAAGCTCACTTTTCACACGTACAAAACAAGAGAAATTCAGCAGTTATAGTTACCTCAGCTAACTATGTCATGAGTGATGCAATATGAGAGGTCATAAGCAGCGCATTACCAGGGCGCAAGATATAGTTAGCTGAGTTAGCTGTAACGGCTGAATTTCTATAGTTTTGTGCATGTGAAATGTGTAACTATAACATACCTGTAACCTTTTGATTTTCTAATTGTATGGATATATATATAAAAAAACCTAGTGGTCGCCGCTAGGTAGTTATAGTTAGGACCATTTTTTCCATACATAAGCGTTTTTTTGTTTTGCCAATAACTTTGGCATTGCTTCATGAATCTTCACAAAATTTTCAAAACTATTTCTATGAGCGGTTCAACTGCTGTGTTGAAAATTTTGTGCTGAACCTTCAAGTGGGAGCCAAGAAAAAGAGGGAGGGCCCAAAACAGTTTTTCCCCATTCTATGTCAATGGGATTTTTCACATTGTTGAACACGACTACAGCTCGATCCACTGAAAGGATTCACATCAAATTTGGCAGAAAGCTAGCTCTTGGACCCAAAAGAACGCATTTGGTGATTTGGTGTAAATCCGTTCAGTAGTTTTAGAGGTGTTGAAGGAAAAATATATAATTATCTGGGCATGTGGATCCTCATTGGATCCAACTGTCCCTGCGCTGATATCTGATTGGCTGCCAACACTTCAACAAGGAAGGGTTGGCAGCCACCTTGGGAATCCGCTTCAGCCATGTTCCAGAAAAAAACGTTTAAAATAAAATAAGAACAGGGGGTGACCCCTTAGCTCTCATGCTGGGGTCACAGAAGGATCCCGCCAGGGCTGAAAAGCATTTTTTTTTAAATCTCAGAAAAATCTGCGCATCAGGATCTGCTGATTTTTCTGAGATTTTTTTTTAAAAAGGGCGGTCTCCCAATCTTTTATTTTATGTAACCCCACGGTGGACCAGGTCCGAGCGGCATTCAGAAAGGAGGAGGGGCGCATGGGTCCACACACCCCCCACCTTGGGATTAAATTTGCCCCGCGTACCACCACCTCCCCGGGGCGATTTATGTTATAGGTGTGGGGGCCATGCTGCCCCCACACCCAGGGACCACCTCCTTCCCTGGGCAAAATGCTTTATTTATGTGGGGAAGGCATGCCAGCCTTCCCCACAGCCCCAGGGAACACCACCTCCCAGAGACAATAGCTAAAATATGCACTTATCGCATTTAGAAAATTGTCTTCACACTTAGAAACTTTTCTGGAGCTATACTCTCTCAACGTCATGCAGTCCTCTCCAGCAAGCCGATTTTTGATGCAATGTCATCAAATGACTTTTCTGTGAGGCCCCGGTCAAATCCTGCAAGTCTGAAGCTTTCAGCGGGATGAACTTGAAATCCAAGCCCGGTCGCAGTAGATGGTAGTTGGCTTGAATCACGACGGCGTGTCGGTCCCATTATGGAGCTTTTTCCAAAGGTTTTTCCAAACTTCTGGAACTTCTTCCTGAAGTTCCTCTTATGGGTTCAAAGTGTCCAAAACACAAATCCAAAGGTCTAGAAGCTCTGACATGGTCCTTGGAAGTTTAGAGCTATAACTCCCAAAATGCACCAGACAAATCCTTAAAAGTCCACTGGATGCACTCCAGGCTGGGGACCTTTATGATAGTTGGTGCAGGCAAGCTCTGTTAACCTGTTGCTTTCAGGGAATCCACTCAGGATTCCTCTTTAAAGGAGGGCAAAGTATTTTGGGCTGTTGTTCCTGTGTGCAACAGGAGCAGTACTTCATAGTGCAATCCTCTTGTTTGCAGACCAGGGTTCCAGCAGGTCAGTCCTTCTTATTGTGATTTCAGGCAGCAGATCTCTGTTGCAATGCAGCTCAACCATTTTTATTCAATCGCCTTGGGGGACAAGCAGGGGGCACCCCTGCCTAAAGAGCTGCAGGGTGCCACCCAAAAGCATGACAGCTTCATCTAAAGGGTGTTATTTTACTGCCCCATAAAGCACTGCACATTAAAATCCAGCATGGACGATTTTCCACTAGAGGAGCAAGACTGGTTAAACCAACCTATGTGTGCGGCTCATTTCCTTTAACACTGCCCCTCCAGACCATCTGCAAATTCATTTTCCGGGCCTGCTATCTGTGGGGTACAGGGTGAGGGGGCAGGCCTGGCTGGCATTCCTTTCTGCCCTGCTTCCTTTGTATCCCAGTGTGAATTACCCAGCCTCCTTACGGGCCTCGCCTCTGTGGCTGCAGACATCCCACCTCAGATGACCTCTGCTCAGTGTAGGCCACTTATTACCTCATCAAAGCAGCCTGGCTAATCTTGTTAAGGCTGACCAATCAGGAGATGCCACTAGCAGGCTGGATTTTGGCTTACAGGAAAGAAAGTCATATAACTTATTTTCTGTATTAGTTTTGTGAACTTAAACAGTGGCAACTAGTTGGATTTATCAGTACCAATCTTTTGAGTTCTTTCATGACACATTTAGCTCCTTTTAACAATACGTATGCTTTTATGAAATATTCCTATGTTATCCTATGGAGCTAAGTATCTACAATGAGAAAAAGGAAAGGGGGCATTTTTCCCTCGCGAGGACATATAAAACACATTTTATAAAGTCCCTACTTATAGTTACATGGCATCCCAACCCAGGTGCATCTAGGAGAGACCTTGGGAGTGAGTTATATGTACAAATAAGGTGGATTATCACTTTGGAAGTACCTCAAAGTCGAATTTGCACACATTTTACTTTTTAAAGTCAGTCTGCAAGGCAGGATCATCCCCCTTAGTGTTCATGGGAAGTAGTTCCATGGGAAGGCTGGGATTACCCCTACCCACTTGAACTTCTCAGCACCTTCTTCATTGTCGCTACCATCCTTTCTTCTCTCTACTTCCCTTGCCCACTTTTTCTTCTCCATCTCCAGCTTCTCCTTTTCTATAGCTAGGACTTCCAACTAAACCTGAAGCTTTCTCTCTTCAAGAGACAGCTTTGGTTCCCATCAATGGCCGCCTTACTTCTCTTCCCTAGCTGGGAGTATGAATCTAGTACTGGAACTTGTGGACAGGGTGGTATCTTCCTCCTCCTGGTGGAGGTTGTTGGAGGGGCTATCTTCTCACTCCCCTTCATTCTATGGAGCTGTCTGTGCCCATGCCTTAATGGACCTAAACAACCCTGCCTTTCTGATCTTGTTGCTATTAGTTAACCCCCTGGACCTACACTGAACCCTAAGCTCAGCCACTTCGAGTTTGTTCAGTTTAGCCAGATTCTACTCCATGGTATTCCTAGTTTTGGGTCATAAAAACTTCACAATCAGAAATAGAACAAATTCGGAAAAATCAAATGAGTGAATTAAAAATCAGGTTTAGTTCAAATTTCAAAAATCCTAAATCAAATGTTTTGTTCTAACTCAATTTAGGGGATCTTTACTGATCTTAACTCACTTTACTGTATGGTGTAATTCAAACACAAGTCTACATTTCACCGCTGCCACCAAATAAGTTGGACGCTGGTTATTAGTAGAGGTAAGTACACCATGCACAGTTTTATCATCAATTATTTTTTTGCAAATGTTTCAGTGATAATATTAATGGTGACATAAAAGATATCATCAATGATGTAATATGTGTGGTAAATAGCTGTGCATAGCGAGAACGTGAGTAATAGTTACCTTAGGGCCATACTGAAGTAGAGCATTTCTTAAGGTGAATTGATTAGAGCACAGAGGAGCATTCCTTAAAGTGCACTGATCAGAGCATAAAGGAGGTCTACCATAAGGAAGTAGAGTGTTTTATACACAGATTCATGAACAGGGGCGACCCACATAAGATTCTGAAACTAGCTACAACCAGGGCAAAAGCCATAAAGAGATACCCTGCTGTTCGAACAAAAGAGAACAAAAAAGCAGGGGAACAACATATTCATCACTCGGCACCTCGGTAGATCCAGAGATGTATGGAGAATCTTTACTAAAGCTTGCAAAAATAGCTCTAAACATTAAAGAATTTCATGTTTTGGATGGACAGAAGAGAAGGATCCAAAAGCGGATCACATGTAGCTGGGATTCTTGGGGTGTGTATGCGGAGGTGCCCATCTAAGCTGAGATGTGTAGGGAGCACTATTTTTACATTTAAAAAGCTGGTGATAGAACATCTAAGAGACATTGAAGTAGGAGCCTGCCTACCGACTACCGAGGTGTTTTACAGAAGTTCATAACTCTAAAGTAGAGAAGTTGTCAAATGTTAGTGTTTTGCCAGAAATAGAAAAGGAGGTGAATGTATGACATTTTTGAGGAAAATCAAATTAAGGCACATAATTGAAATTGCAACAAAGTATTTGGAAGGTCTGAATATGGAGAAAGAGATGGCTTTGCATACTGTTTAAAGTCCCAGATGTGGCGGACTAAACCTCCCCCTGTGAATCTGAAATTTTAACTGTGTTCAATGGGCAGAGGAGGCAGCACATGTGACTGTGCATAGGAGCTTAATCTCATTTGAAAACATCTCTGAGGTCATACATGCATCAAGTAAGGGAAGCAAAACATGCGGATTTCACGGTTAAACCTTTTATGTGAATTCAGATTTCCTCATCATAGGCAGATTCCCCCTAATCACTCTGAAAAGCTTTAATGCTGTCTTGGCTAGTAGGATGATGCTGCATGGAGAATTAAACTATGTTGCAAAGTTGTTGTTTTTTATGAATGCTGCAAAAATGCAGATTATGGGGCACATTCTATGGAAGTATTATTTTCATTCTTTTTAGCTTTCAACAACATTTTGTGAAATCTGCAAATTGTGCAAATTATGTGGTAAGTGCAGTAAATCGATAATTGTGGGGTAATGCTGCAGCCACAGATTTATATAAATCACCATTGTTCATTGTTTTAATAGTAGATTACTCATGAAATATAAATCCATTAATCCTCTTGGAATCAGTGCCCAATATTAGCTCCCATTTAAAAAACTGCTTTTTCAAGACAACAGGTGGAAAATAAACATGTAATATAAAAAAAATTACATACTCTGTAACATATGGAATATTTTCCCTTATTACCATCTTGGGGTTCTAGTGACATTTACAAATCACTTGGCCTTATTGCCATACCGGAATCTCTTAATGGCAACACTGGAGCAGATTACATGGTTACCCATCCTTTATATTCATTCTTTTGCTCTCTCTACAGGTATATATATATATATATATATATATATATATATATATATATATACTACTGGGGGTCAACTGTAGGTAGTTATAGTTAGGTCCTAGTTTCTGTAGAAAAAGTATTTTTTGCCTTGCCTTCATCTTTGGCAACGTTTGACGCATCATCACAAAATTTTCCAACAAAAGTGCCCTCTAGGGTTTTGTAGGCAATGGCAAGTTTTGGGATGATCCATCAAGTGGGGCCGAGAAAAATAAGGGAGGTAAAAAAAAAAAGTGTGTTTCCCATTTTAATTCCCATAGACTCTTTAGGCATGCCTGTAGCCCGACCGCTGGATCGAATTACACCAAATGTGGCAAAAAGGTAGCTACTGGGCCGCAGATCATGTTTTTTTTTATTTGATGCAAATACGTTGAGTCGTTTTTGAGATATTAAAGGGAAAGGAAATTTTTTATCTAGGGCCGTGGATCCAGGGAGATCTTCTGCTGAGATCTGATTGGCTGCCAACAGTTGAAACAAGAAGTGTTGGCAGCAATTTTGGGACTCAGTTTCAGCTGAGTTCCCAAACAAAACATAAAAAATGGGGCAGGGTATGTATACCCTAAACCCCTAGCCTTGGTCCAGGGGCCTCCCGTGAACCCTGCTAGGGCTTAAAAGTATTTTATTTTTAATCTCTGAAGTTCGGGGCTGAATCTGTGCATTTCATTGAGATTTTTAAAAAATGCAGTCTCCTGCTTTTCACAGTTACTTTGCCCCTGGGTGGGCCAGGTCCCAGGGCCATTGCCATTTTATAAAGGAGGGGGGAGCACCAGGCCCCCCTCCCATGGCTTATTAAAGCCTTATGGACCTCCACCTCTTTCGGGCAAAATTTAGTTTATATGTGGGGGCCCCAAGGACCCCCTGGGCCTCAGGGACACCCACCTAACCAGGTCAACAAAATAAAAAGAATAAGGGTGGTCCTGCAGGCCCCGCTCCCTTGGGCCCTGGAGATCACCACCGCCCTGTGTCTATTATAAAAAAAAAAATAAGAGTAGGGCCGTGCGCACCACCCCAGGCTACGGGGACGACCACCTATACAGGGCTGCCGCAAGGCAATCAAAGGAGCGGGTTGCGCAGCCGTCCTCTTGGTGCCATACATGGCCCTGGGTACTGCCACCCCCTCTGGCTGGCTCCTGCTACCTCCGGAGGTGCCCATCCTCGAGATGTAGGTGAGTTCTGTTGGCGAGAACTGTCAGCTTTCGCTAAGGCAAAAGCAAACATAACTCCGCTCCCAGCAAGCAGAAGCGTTAAAGAGGGAGTTTTCATCTCTTTCCTTGTCATGCGGGCAGGGAAAGAGATGAAACTATTGCTCCCGCATGCAGGGAGGTGCATTTTTAGCAGCTCCCTGCATGCAGGAGCAATGCTGGGTCCCGCTGGAGGTGAGGCGCTGGCTGGGACTGTTGGTGCCTTGAGGTATTTCTCCGGGGAGGTGGTGGTTCCCTGGGCCCTGGGAGTGGCGGGTCGAGTCCTGTGGCTTGCCTATCAATTTATTTAAAGTAGTCCCAGGGAGGGGGTGGTCCCCGGGGCTTGAGGGGATCCATGCTCCCTCCCCCATATATTTATTAAAAGTAGACCCGAGGAGGTGGGGGCCCCTGGGGCCTGGGAGGGTTCATGTGGTACCTCACATATTTTTAGTAAGTAGCCCCGGGAAGGTGCTAGTCCCTGGGGCCCGGGAGTTCTGCAAGCCTTCTCATATATTTATTAAATGTAGCCATGTGGAGGGGGTGTTCCCCGGAGCCGGGGTGTGCCATGTGGCTCCCCTAACTATTTTTAATAGGTAGTCCCAGGGAGGTGGTGGTCCCTGGGCCCGGTTTGGATCCACATGGCCACCCCAACAATTTTTTTTTAGGTAGTCCCAGGAAGATGATGGACCCTGGGGGTCCGTGTGGCTCCCCAACAATTTTTACTTGGTAGCTGAAGACAGGTAGTGGTCCTGGGGGCCCCGAGGGGATCTGTGTGGGCCCCCAACATTTTTATTAGGTAGCCTTGGGGAGGTGGTGGTCCTGGCATTTTTTTATTTTTTTAGGTAGCCCCGGTGAGTTGGTACGTAGCATGGGGTTGGGTCATTATAGGGGGTTGGCTGCAGGCCAGGCCATGTTGTCAACCCCCACTGCGAGAGGCCAAATCCTATGCGTGCCCAGGGTTGGGTGGCTATATAAAGGAGGTTGGCCACAGGGCATAGATAATATCATTGATAATATCAAAGTAATATTTGCAATAAAATTATTGAGGAAAAAACTGTGTATGGTGGAAATGTGAGTTATAGTTACCTTAGTGCAGGAACTACAGTTACTTGAAATAACTCAACTATAACAGCTGAATTTCTTTGGTTTTGCACATTTAACATGTGAGCCTAAGTATAACGTCCCTGAACCTTTGTTTTTTTCAGTGAAAAAAATTATATATATATACTTATATATATATATATATATCTGTCTAGATCTCTCTCCATATATATATATATATATATATATATATATATATGTATACACACACACACACACATATATATATAAATTGCAACTCCAGTCCGCGATACCACTCCACACCTAATCGCCAGTGGTGCCCTTACGGACGTGCAGATTGTGCAATGCCAACACCGGGAACAGGAATGAGTTTCGGCAATTACTGCCTTTGTTCTACCCAAATAGTGAAGTTCATTTTTTGTTTGTATGGCAATGGCCAAATACTACATGTTTTCTTATATGTATCTTACAATAATGTAAATAGGGGTTACTTCACAAATTGAGGGGCCGCTGACTAGTGAGTAAATATGCCTCTTCTCTCTAGCTGGCAGGTGAACAATTCACTATTTAACCATCACCTTTATTTTACCAGTGCCTTATTGTACGTTCCAGCTTTCATTCAGACGCTATCGGAAAACAGTTAAATCGAGAAATAACATTTTACCTCCAGAAAAAATATATGTGTATACTCATTGGCTGCGTTCGGAGGCCCAGCCGTGTCCATTTGGCCATATATGATCCCGCTATGTCCTGGCTGGGTGCAGTTCTCGGAGGCGTGAACCAGCACGTAAGTCCTGCCCGGTGCAGGTCTATTGAAACAAGTTCATGAACCTCTGTCTGTTTGGTTTGACCAGAGTTAATTGGGCGAGGACCCCCACAGCCGAGGAAGCAGGACCCTTTGTATGAGGAAAGAATCACTTGACCCGCGCCTCTTGTGACGGTGACCTCTGGCTCCGGGGTCATGCCTTGGGAGGATGCTGTCAATGGAGGGCTCGCGCCCATTGCCACGGTGGGAATGCAGGCCCTTGCAAGGGTTGCCATAGTGACCAGGCCCAAGGGACTTTACAAGTGATTACACGCTGCAGCTCGAGGATTTCGGCCACTACACAGATTAAGAAATAATTATCACACTAGAGTGAGACTGAACTAGCTGTGAGGCATGCCCTTTAAGTACACTAGGACCAGGCCACAAGACTTCCCGGATTAGGATGTAATTTAATGGAATGTAGGGTTACGCCTTTCACTGTACAGAGAGCAGTTATCTGGCGAATGGCGTTTTAGAAGATCACTGGGAGTAATCTGAAATTATACATAGAGGTAAAATAAAGTAGAATCCAATAGGAGCACCTATCTGTCCATACATCATATATCAAAACACTTAATAAAGCTTTGGTTGCAGTGGCGTAGTAAGGGTGCCATGGTACCGGGGGCAAGCCAGTAAAATGCCCCTCACCCCGTGCCAGGCTGGTTCGTAAACAAAACGACTGGAATAATTAGCGTTTATCGGCCCCTGAGGCCACTTGGTCCCGGTGTCATTGCACCTGCTGCACCACTGATAGATACTACCCTGAGTGGTTGACGATCTGTTTTATAGAATTAATTTAGAATACTTTTCAGTTGCCCTATTTTGACAGACTTTATCTAGACAGGAAGTTCTAGGAAGTCCGAAGATTGCCCAATCCCAAAAATGCCATAGCACAGTTATCTGTTATGTGACTTGTGAGTTAACCCAACATTTCACGGATTTGATTTTCAGCACCGATACCTCGGCAGTGCAATATGGTTATCAGATTAAATTATGTCCCGTGACATCTGCCCCACCCCCTGACTCCAAATCAAGGAGCGTAATTAGAGTCGCAAATTATACAAGGAAAACTGGAACTGATACCTTTTCCTAAAATGAAAGGTATTCACCAGAAAGGATACAGTAATGCCAACATGTTTATTTATCCCCCATGCTATGTTATCTCAGGTGAGATACATTGTCTCCATGTTTCAACACAACATCTTTTACATCTGATTTACATTAAACAGATCCTAATAACGTTTGGCAAAAACTACTAAATGCACTTTGAAGTGAGAAATGTCACAGTACAGTTTCTGATTGTATATATCATGCCTGAAATGAACATAAAAGAGCAAGACACCAAGGATTTAGGCAGTTTGTGGAAGGATGATGGTGTGACCAGGTAGAACACCCCTGCAGTACATTATAAGGACACTTCAAGTCACCTTGCTGTTCCACGACCATATAAAGGCACTCAGCCTTCCGCCTCATTCATCTATATGGTCATGGACCTCTCTGATGACTTGCAAAATCCTTATAATGAAGGCTACCAGTTTTCCATTTTACTGACTTTTACAGATAATTGTGGACAAAAAAACATTGTTTTTCATTTCTGTTTTTATTTTTAAAAGCAGAAAAATACAGAGAAGTGAGCATCTTTTGAGTGACCCTCTAAGTTGTTATTCATGACTTCTAGCTCAACAGCTGAGTAGGTTCACAGAATGAGAAGTTAAAACACTTTTTGAGATTTCCTTAAATCAATGTGCATCTCATCGTATATTTGTTGTATGGTGCTAATATATTCTTAGAGGTGTGATGTTTTATTTTATTTGGTTATTTAACTGCAGGCATCAAAGTAGGGTTGCATATTTATCAGGTTAAATGCATGTGGAAATATAAAAGTGGTGACTTACTTTATTCACAAAATAAATATGGATAAATACCAATATGATGAACAAATAAGTAATATGGATAAATACAGATGGCAATGTTGAAATTAAAATACCATAAATCCGGGAGCCCTACTTATAATGTACATGGGGTACTTTATCCTATATATAATGCCACCTCTTGGGATATGATGAACTTTGAAAACCATTGTGGTTTGATGGAGTAAATCAAAAGGCTTGATTCACAAAGGTAAATATACATGTATCCATTTACTCATGTTGTGGGCTCAATTCACAACCTGAATTTTGTGGTACATAAAGTAGTATTAGGATAGCACTACTTAGTACAAAATGCAAGTACAAGCCTACAGGTGAAGGACTCCACCTCTGCCTCTCCTATCTTTGCTATCAGTAGATCTCCACGTATGTATGTTAGCTACTTGTTGTTAATACAGAAAGGGACGATGGCGAGTGGTGGCAAAATGGAGACTACTCAATGAAAGGGGTTAGGGAAATATAAGAGGGGTTTAGGAAGGTACATGCTAATACACATACCCCCATAAAAGAGTAAGACAGCTGCTATCACCAAACTACATTTCTGAAGTTACTACAGCCTTAAAAGTCTCAAAACAGGTTCAAATGAACACTGGGTCAGCCTTGAAGGTAGTCAAGCACCACACATGACCAACCTCTGGTTCTGTCTCCCACTAAAAATAACGGAAGAAAGAAAATAAAATAGACTATAAAATAACATATATATATATATATATATATATATATATATATATATATATATATATAGTGCAGTTATGATTATCTTTGGTTATAATACCTTACCTTATGTTAAACAAACAACAGAAATAAAGGTAATGTAACACATTTAAGTCACAGCTTTTGATTACAAATTAAAACTGAAAAAACACTGACATTCTCCAGTTCTAGTTAGTTCGCCTCCCCATAGCTTTTAAAATGATCTATATCATTATTAAATGATTATTCTTATTACTTTAAAATGTGTTAATACATTTAATTTAAAAATAAAATGTTTTAAAAAGTTTTATTTAGTTTAATTTAGATTAAGGCAGCACATAATTTAAACAGACTATAATACAGATTAAATGGAAATACAAATATTAGTGAGAATAATATTTGTTAACTACTGTTTAAAGAAATATAAATTAAATTATTATACTTAAATTAGTTATCACACATTTAATTTGAGGAGTTAATATGCTGTAATATTTTATTTTAGTAATTTCAGAACAATAATAATTTTGTAGAATTTCTGTTTATACTCATATTATACAGTAATTTTTAAAAATATTTTAAATTAAATAATTATAAGATGTAATAATTTTCCCAAAACTTTTCAATAGGGAGATCTTGGTGTTGGAGATCTCCACCTGCATGTAGAAAGTAACTTAAAGCTCATAAATCCTGATATAAGAAACACCACAAGAGATGGAGACCTGTAATAAAGAACCTGAGCTGAGCAGGTTGCATATCTGTCAAATCTCATACAGAAGTGTCAAATGGAATAAAAAGTAGTAGTCTTCAGCAACCAAAGAGGAGCTATACATAATACATATGATGGACACCTTGGCCCCTACTACCAAACTACAAAACAAGTGCCAACCCTGCCATTCCCCTACTTTGCTGAATGTCTACACATATTCTATGTATACTCTTTTCCTTTCCAGTCATGGTCCCTTCATTATCCATTTCAAGTGTGCCTTCTCTGCATTACAACTGACAAAATTATGCTTGGTTGATTGTATACCTCAGAAAAAAAGGATTCTATGTGGGCAACCTTTGTAGAGCTGTGTGCTTAAACATGTATTTCTTATTCCATTCTCTTTTGTCTTTCTCTTTCATTACTATGTCATTTGTTTTCAAAACAAAAGTGACATTACTTGTATATTAACTTATACTTAATTTATGAGTTGATCATTTGTCATTTTTTAATTGTCTTTTTATGTTACAGAAAATAAGAATGCAAATACATGCTATCTGAGGATATAGGACTTACTGTCTCATTTAAGGTTTGGTGTGCGGCCAAGCCAGCCGTTAGGGTGACTGAGAACTAAACATCTGCCACACTGGCAGACCTCAGCCTGCCAAACTTAGAGCTCATCAAAAGCCCAGTGGTGATCTCTGTTCCTTCAGAGGACCCGCCGTCACTTGGTTCCTCTGCAGGAACAAATGTTTGGTGGATAGAAGCAGTTGGTTTTGACAGTCATCCACCAAACATTTTGTTTTAAAAAAAAAAAGTCTAATGACCTGCACACCCAGGGATATTTTTACCTGGGCGAGTCACTATTTTTATGTTCTCTTTGTCACCACCAGGCTTTCACTGGTGGTGAAGAACAAAAACAGGGCATCAGATTGCTAGCCCTAAGCAGCCTAAACTGGGTGGGTAGTGCGGTGTCCTAATTCCGTTGGGCTGTCGGAGTAAGATTTCAATTGACAGAGCCAACGAAGACCACTGATGAAAAGCTGATGACTTGCTGACTCTTGTCAGCCAAACTCAAAATTGGGCCCCTAGTCCATACTAATGCGTGCCTGAGTTACTTTCCTTTTTTTTCTCTTCATTAGGCTTCTGAAAAGAGTGAAGATTACATGTTACACTGTAGAGGTTTTCAGTCACTGTTAATATCTACTTTAATTTTATCTAAGGTGCTCCTCAATTTTCTCATGGATTTCTTCCAGTCCTTAATTACCATATTTTCCTGGTTGTGCTGATGTTGGTGCCTCTTTACTCAGAATCATTTCCTCATCTCCCTGTGGTCTTATAGCAACATCAGCCTCATGTTTACTGTTTAGAACTAATGTGCAGCTAGAAATCTGTAAGAATATGGGAAACCTTCATTCTTTTACATTCTCCTTTATTCTTCACAATGACCTGCGCATTTTTGAAAACTAGACACCTAGGGGGAATCCAAGATGGGGTGAATTGTAGGGATCTGACCAGGTTCTGTTACCCAGAATCCTTTGCAAACCTTAAAATTTGGCAAAAAAAAACACTTTTTCCTGTCATTTCGGTGACAGAAAGTTCTGGAATCTGAGAGGAGCCACAAATTTCCTTCCACCCAGCGTTCCCCCAAGTCTCCCGATAAAAATGGTACCTCACTTGTGTGGGTAGGCCTAGCGCCCGCCACAGCATGTGCCCCAAAACACGACGTGGACACATCACATTTTCAGAAAGAAAACAGAGTTGTTTTTTACTAAGTGGCTAGCTGTGGATTTTGGCCTCTAGCTCAGCCGGCACCTGGGGAAACATAGCAAACCTGTGCATTTTTGAAAACTAGACACCTAGGGGAATCCAAGATGGGGTGACTTGTGGGGCTCTGACCAGGTTCTGTTACCCAGAATCCTTTGCAAACCTCAACATTTGCCAAAAAAAACACTTTTTCCTGTCATTTCGGTGACAGAAAGTTCTGGAATCTGAGAGGAGCCACAAATTTCCTTCCACCCAGCGTTCCCCCCAAGTCTCCCGATAAAAATGGTACCTCACTTGTGTGGGTAGGCCTAGCGCCCGCGACAGGATATGCCCCAAAACACGACGTGGACACATCACATTTTCAGAATGAAAACAGAGCTGTTTTTTACTAAGTGCCTAGCTGTGGATTTTGGAATCTGAGAGGAGCCACAAACTTCCTTCCACCCAGCGTTCCCTCAAGTCTCCCAATAAAAACTGTACCTCACTTGTGTGGGTGGGCCAGGTGCCTGCAACAGAATAAGGCCCAAAACTTGTAGAGATAGAGGGGATAGCACAGCGAGTTTATAAGGACATATTCTTCTTTTATACATCTTTAGGCTGACTCTGTTTTGGGGACCTACCATAAGTGAGGTGTCATTTTACTTGGGAGACTGAGGGGAACACTGGGGAGTAGGAATTTTGTGCTGGAGCGGTGATCGTACAAACGAAAGTCAGGAAAATATGCTTTTTTAAGCAAATTTTGAGGTTTGCAGAGGAGTCTGGGTAAGAAAATGTTGGGGGATCCACGCAAGCCACACCTCCCAGGACTCCTTGGGGTGTCTAGTTTTAAAAAAATGTCTGGGTTTGGTAGGTTTCCCTAGATGAGGGCCGCACCCAGGACCAAAAACATGAGGTGCCCCCTCCCCCCCAAACACAGGTAGTTTTGTAATATATCATTTTGATGTGTCCACATACGTCTGTGATGTGCCAAACACTAAAATTGTGAAAATAAACACACTTAGGTTATGTGAAAAAGACCCCTCACCCACCAACCAAGTTGGTGCCATGCTTCATCATCGGGGTCCCACCCGAGGCACCTAGCGTGTCACAGGTGTGCTGCGACGCCTGATTACAGTGGAGCAGGTTTTGTCATTTTTACCACACATACTGGTTGGATTTGGCACGAGGGTGAGTGATGGTTCAGTGGATCAAATTTTATTAACAGAGATTTCACAAAAATGAAATGCACTGTTAATAACTGAAAGCAAAAAACTGAACCAATGACTCACAGCTCGTGAGCTGTAAAGCCGCAACAAGGCACCAACCGCTTTACAGTCCATTCACACACCTTTCATACATGACACGCACAAGACCATTCACACCGCAAGACACGGGCCCAGCACATTACAACACTCACATCGACAGACAGCGCCACTCAAGGGCCCATCACTTACATACGCCCACATACCTGATACAACAATCACACCAGCTGATAGGAGTGTGTGGACTGGTGTTTGGCTGGCAGTGTGTTGCAGTAGCCAACAGCAAGTCAATATGTACACTATGTACACCCTCAGCCAAGCCCCACTCCACACACAATGGCATCTTTTTATTTTATTTTATTTTAAACAAAGGAAACCCTAACTAAGTAGAAATAATTACAAAAGTACAAACACAAAAGCTCTAACTAAGTACATGACAGAAATGCTAACCATGAAACTGAACACATGAAAATACAAAACAGACATGAGTTTACACTCATGGTTGTTCCCAGTAATTCTTTCTTCTGGGTGTGGTAATTCTTAAAACAACCACCCACACACAGCCCAGGCTTTGAAGGACAATCTGGGCAGTACATTCGAGTCTCCCTCCGGATACCTCTTCGAAAACACACTCTACATTTCTTAGCTGGAAAGTCTTTTTTGGGTGTGGGAGGAATGTGCTCAGCAAAGTGGCGATCTTTCAATCTAGCCACATCCTCCACCACTGCTTCTATAGGAACTCTGGCCTGTTCCACCAAAATAAGGCTCTCTATCACTGACTCCTGAAATTTCACAAATGTCATCTTTGACTCTGGAGACCTATCCTTAAACACAATAAAAGCATTAAAGGTTGCTAAGTGGAAGAGGTGAATTGCTAACTTCTTATACCAAACGTAAGACTTATGAATAGCAGTATAAGGTTCCAACCTCTGATCAACTCTATCTACACCTCCCATGTGCTTATTATAATCTAAAATGCATACAGGTTTGCGCACTTCAGCAACCTGGCCCTAAACAGTCACAGGGGAAGTACTCTCATCATGGATGGTACTTAGCATGTAGACATCCCTCTTGTCTGAAAATTTCAAAGCTAGCAGCTCATCATTCCGCAAGGCACAGCACTGTCCCCTCTCAAGTTTTTTACAAACAAGCTCCCTTGGATAGCCTTTCCGGTTACAACGAACTGTGCCACAAGCAACAGTGTCCACTTTAAACAATTGCTTGAACAACTGCAGTCCAGTGTAGAAGTTATCTACATACAAATGGTGACCTTTGTTGAACAGTCGTCTACCAAGATCCCACACAATTTTCTCAGTAACTCCAAAAGTGGGAGGACAACCAGGGGGGTCAATATTGGAATCCCTACCAGTGTAGACACGGAAACTATACACATATCCTGTACTACTTTCAGACAGCATATACAATTTAATTCCATATCGTGCCCTTTTGCTAGGAATGTACTGCCTAAAAACCAAACGACCCTTGAAGAGGACCAAAGACTCGTCCACACTTCTCTTTGCCTGGAACATAGACCTCCGAAAACCGATCTACAAAATGATCAAGGACAGGCCTAATCTTAAAAAGACGGTCAGAATCTGGGTGATCTCGTGGCAAGGCTAATGCATTGTCAACAAAATGCAGCATCCTAAGAAGAAGCAAATACCGATTACGACTCATGGTCGCAGGAAACATAGCTGTTGCCATCAAGGGACTAGTAGACCAATAAGAAGCCAGTGACGGCTTCCTTATCAACCCCATCAAAAAAGTCAAACCCCAAAACTTTTTCATCTCCTCCAAATTTGTGGGAATCCACTGGGCAGCTCTAGAGTGTGGCCTAAGTCTAGCAGCACTGTCCCTCAAATGCTGCTCTGCATACAAATTAGTCTGCTCAACAATCTCTTCCAAAAACACATCATCCATGTATAATTCAAAGAAATGGACAGGCAAAAAGTTCTCTGTATTGGCGCTACACCCCGGGAGACCAGTAAAGGCAGGCAACTCTGGCTGCCCCATGTTTGGGGCAACCCAGAGATCAGGTCTTATAACGGGAAACCTTTCAGCCCCAGGTTGCTGCACTAATGGCACATCATTGTCCTCCTCTAAAACAGGCCCTTCATCTGCACTGAGTGTGGCTTCCTCACCGGAAGATTCCTCTCCAACAGAAACATCACTGCCAGAATCTCTCACTTCCTCCTCTGCCTCAGATGCAGAGTCCGTCTCATAATCATGATCAGACAATGACTCAAAAAGCATACCAACCACCTGCTGAGCGGTCATCCTGCGACTAGCCATGATCTTTCCTACTAAAATTAACTGGACAAATTCACCACCAACAACCAGCACTGTGTAAGATAAGTAATAAAGTGTAGCTTTATTAGTAAGAGTTATAAACTCAAAAACTATACCGCTCACTTGCCTGAAAAAGCTTGAATCACCAGCAACTACTCTGCACAGACACAGCAATCACCAATGATATCCCACTAAAAAGAAAGAAAGAAAAGCAAATTAGAAATAAGACAAAACAAATATCATCGTGCACAAATCTAAGGACAATTTCACACACAATCCTGCATTTAGTACACCCCCTATAAACATGTCATTCATGCATGCCTGGCAACAATACTCCTTTGGAGTAGATCGTTTTTATTTACCTAAAACATGCAACTATGCAAACCGCAGGTCAACCACCGCCAAAACCGCAAGGAGCCACAGCAAATAAAGCAAAAGCTTTGAACTAGAACAAAACGGAGGAAAACATTTTTTATCACAAATGCAAATACTTCATCAGTTGACCAACACTCCACCATCAAACATTTAGAAATTGGTGCCTAAGTGGATTCTGCCATAGGGGCAGATGGGCCTACTAACAAATAGGCCTATCTGCCCCAAGGAGGGCAGAAAATACCTTTAGTAGCGTGTCCCCATGGGGAGCGACCCTTGCCCAAGGGGACACCCCCCAAACAAAAAAAAACAAAAAAACACACACACACACTATCCCTGGTGCCTAAGTGGCTTCTGCCCCCTTGGGGGCAGATGGGCCTAAAACAATAGGCCCATCTGCCCCCAAGGGGTGCAGAAATAGCCAACAGGTCAATGCCCCTCACAAAAATAAACATTAAAAAAATCCCTGGCGTTCTAGTGGTTTCAGATCCGGCTAAAAATAATAGGCCGATCTGTCCCCAAGGGGTGCAGAAATGGCCTTGGTACGTGTGCCCCCAAAGGGGGGGGGGCGCCCCTCCATCCACTAACACACACACACTATCCCTGGTGTCTAAGTGGCTTCTGCCCCCCTTGGGGGCAGATGGGCCTAAAAAATAGGCCCATTTGCCCCCAAGGGGGGCAGAAATGGCCAACAGGTCAATGCCCCCCTTGCCCAAGGGGGCGCCCCCCACATAAATAAACAAATAAAAAAACATCCCTGGCGTTCCTGTGGTTATCAGCCTAAAAATAATAGGCTAAAATGGCCCTAAAAGACATGCCCTCCAAAGGGGAGCGACCCTTGCCCAAGGGGCCGCCCCCCCATCCACTAAACACACAATCCCTGGTGCCTAAGTGGCTTCTGCCCCCCTTGGGGGCAGATGGACCTAAACAAAATAGGCCGAACTGCCCCCAAGTGGGGCAGAAAAAGCCAACAGTTCTATGCCCCCTTGGGGGGGCACCCCTTGCCCAAGGGGGCACCCCCCCACATAAATAAACAAAAATAGAAACATCCCTGGCGTTCCAGTGGTTTCTGCCCCCCTCGGGGGCAGATCAGCCTAAAATAGTAGGCCGATCTGCCCCCAAGGGGGGGCAGAAATGGCCGTTTAAAACTTGCCCCCAAAAGGGGAGCGACCCTTGCCCAAGGGGCCGCTCCCCGACACTCAACAAATACATAAAAATAAAAAAGCCCTGGCATCTAGGGGGCATTCCTGCTGCCCGATCGCACTGCGATCGGGCAGCAGGAATGCTCAAAAAGACACTGGGGGAAAGGAAAACCCTTTCCTTTCCCTCAGTGCCTCTTTCTTTCAAACCCCCCACCCACCGGGAAGAGAAACTCACCTCTTCCTCCGATTGCGTACAGGAAGCAAATGGCTTCCTGCGCGACCGGCACCCTGTAATGATGTCAGCGCGCGATTGCGCGCTGACGTCATTATGGCGGGGTGGGGGGGGGGGGGGCGGTGTGGAAGGGCTTCCCCTTCCATCCCTGCCTTTGGGGATGGGGGAAGCACACAGAGGGAGCGAGAGCGCTCCCTCTGAGCTGTGTGCCGAGGACGTAATGGTTACGTCCTCGGCACAGCAGCACTGTGCCACAGGACGTAACCGTTACGTCCGCGGCACAGAACCGGTTAAGAAATTAAAACTAAATAGTGGAATTACTGTGCTATGTCTGTGGAAAACAGGAAATAAAAAAAGATACATGGTTCATGGGGTTCTCTATCATTTTGGAAATTTGTTGACTTGACTTAGATACCAGAAAAACAATGTGTGTAATAAGTAATCTCAATGATCTGGCTGGTTTGGAAATTTATGATAAGTTATTCATCAACGATTATATTTAATTTCAGTGTTTTACAGAAGCATATCTATCTATCTTTTTATATATCTATCTTAGTAATTGCCACTTTTTCGATTGAGTTTGCATCTGTTCTTAAATGCAGCACCAAAGCACAAGCATTTGTCCTTGTTTCTATTAATAGGCACATTCATTATCTTGGTAGTGGTTCTACTGAATGTTCCACAGACTTGGAAGTGGTTCCATCATGAGTATATATGTTCTTTAAAGTGGGTGTTTGAGTATATTGTAGCTGGCGGGGTTCTATTTGGTTTGCATCTATGTTTTCTCAGTATATATATATATATATATATATATATATGTATTGCCTATATGTATGTCCATGTACTTAGCACTGGGTCCATTGCATTGGTGTCTGCACCGAGTAGTATTTCTGTTGGTCATACATATGTAATAGGCAGTGTTTTGCATTAGTCATTGGCAGTTGTTATTGGCTTGTGCATGTATACTTGGTTTTACACCAGCTAAATATGCATCTCAATCAGGTTCTATTGTGTACGTTTGCCTTTAAAAGAGTTTTATATGAGTGTCCACGTTTTGCAGTACCTATGATTCGTTGTGGTACTGCCAGGTGCTTCTCTAGGCCCCATTTCTTCAATTAGATGTGCTAATATTCTTGTCAGTTGTTCTGTTACCTGTGCACCTTGGCAGCAGTACTACT
Organism: Pleurodeles waltl; assembly: GCF_031143425.1. NCBI lineage: Eukaryota > Metazoa > Chordata > Amphibia > Caudata > Salamandridae > Pleurodeles > Pleurodeles waltl. The sequence continues at coordinate 629,129,935 of NC_090451.1, read as the reverse complement.
CTATATGCTATACTGACTCCTATTTTTAAACCCTCTCCTCAAACTATTGAATGCCCTACCGAAGAAGATAAGGTCCCTTTGGTCCACAAAGAAGAAGGACTTGTAAGGCGATGATTAGTAGGAGGATGAGGACCAGGAGGTGTACCACCAGGAGGTATGGGACACCAGAGTCATGAGCTAGGAAAAGTAGAACCAGGACCAGGAAGATTTAATCCACAAGGACTAGGGTCCTGCTCTTCCAAAGCCTTGTCCTCTTGGTTTAGAGTATCCTGGTCATTCTGCCCTTGCCATATGTCCTCACGGTCCTTTGGCCACTGGTCCCATCCCCTCTGCTGCTTGTACCACTTGTTTAGGTTCCTCCTGAAACTACCGGTTTTGGTCCTGGTCCTCCTAGGCACCTCTGTCAAGTCCCAAGGTTATTCTTGACTGTGGTTGGTCATGCTATATCGGATCCTCCTCACTTTGGTCCTGCTACCCAAGATGGTCTATCTGTCCTCAATGGTATTCTGGGCCCAGTTCCCTAGGTCATAATCCTTATTGTCCTTCTAATCATTTTCAATCCTCATTGTCATGATTCTTTTAGTTCACATAGCCCTCATTGCTATGGTCCTCCTTATGCCCGTGGTCCTGTTCCCCCTGTTCTTCTCAGTCCCAGTCCTGCTTATCCTGGCCTCCTGCCTCCTTCTGGTCCTGATCTTTATAGTTCTCTTCAAACATGTCCCGATCCTCCTGGCCCTGGTTCTGATAGTCCTTTTGCTCCTTCTCCTCATGATTTTGCAATAACATGTCCTGTCCCACCACTGGTCATCCTACTCATTCCAAGTTCTGATGGCCCAGGACCTCCTGTTCATGCTAGTCTCTGAACTTCCTGGTCCTGACCTTCCTGGATCTGTTCTATGTAGTCATCATTCCCAAGTACACCTGCCTCCATTCCTCTAAATACTGGTTCTCCTTTTTCACGGGCTCCCAGTTCTATCCCTTTTCATTGTCCTCATCCTAATTCTGGACATTTGGTTCTTCCAAATCCTGCTCCCCTGATTAGATAGTTCCTTTGGTTTATATGTACCTAATACTTCTGCTCCTGGTCCCAATGGTCCATGTAATCTCGGCCTTTCAAGTTCTGGTACTACTTTGTCTGATCCTCCAAAATCAGATCTTCTGGGGCTGGTCCCACAATCTTTGCTTTCCCCTAGTCTCTCAGTCCTGCTGCTCCATTCCAGTGCTACTAGTCTTCTTGGTTTGCCTGTTCCACCTTGCTCTTAGCCATCTAACCCTGATTCTTTCTATCATGGTCCTCCTGTTATTGAACCTCCTGGGTCTGGTGTTCATTTTCTGTTCTCCCAGGCCCTGGCCTTCCTAGACACTAATGGACCTTTTGATCCAGGTCCCACTGGGCCGGGACTTCCTTTCTATTGCTGCTGGTCCTGCTGACTTGGGGCTTCCTGGTCCAGCTAGACCCGAGTTGTCAGTTGTAGTCTTCTAGATATTGGCCCTTCTGCTTCCCCTTATGCTCCCTGTACTTTCTTGATCTCATCTCTGTGGTCCTCCTGTCCCTAATCCTACTTTACATGTTGCTCCTGGAGCTGGTCCTCTTGAGTCTGTCACCTGGTATTGGTCCTCTTTGTTCCAATGGTCTTAGGTCTATGGTGGTCTGGGCCTCTGCTGCTCTGTGGTCCTCTTACACATCCTCTGGCCGAATGGGTCCTGATCTCCCTGTTTCACATCCTCCTGATCCTTCTCATCTTGTTACCTAGTCCTATTCACTTGCTCCTGTTCATCCTCATCTGTTTGTTCCTAGTTCCCTCTGGCCTTAGTCACTCTAGTCCTCGTGGATTAAATCTTCCTGGTCCTACTTTTCCTGGTTCCCATGATTCTGGTGTCCCATACCTCCTGGCTGTCCACCTCCAGGTCCCCATCCTCCTACTAATTATCACCTTACAATGGCTTCTTTTTTCCCTGAGGCCCCCTCCATTATGCCTTTAGTCGGGTACAGCCTCCAAGCATATCACTCAGATTTTGTTTGAGTTCCAGATTTCTTTGGCTGAGACAGCACTGTCAATGGCAGAAACGAGGGCCCATTACAGATAGGACAATACCCACTTACAATCCAGCTTAGTATGTTTAAAACAAAACCACGATTCCCAAGATACATTTGACAGTGACAAAAATGGCAATGTGGCTCATAACAGGAGATAAAAAAGCAGATATGCCTGAAACTCACTCTGCTGGGTGAACAGTGTGAAAAGTGAATAGAAAACTTCCATCACAAATTACACAGGTGCTTTGCTTACTATTTGACTTCCACTATTCCACTGAATCCCCATTACTGTGTTTCATACAATTTGCCTCCTGCAACTGAACCAAAATGTGCACTCCAGTACCAACTGCCTTAAGTAAATGCCCCTTCCTTTCTGACCCAGATATCATCTGTCTCTCGCACTTCCTTTTTTGCTGCTTCTTATGGGCTGCTGCTGTGTTGGAAGTTTGAAATACTAAGCAAGGGAATTTATTTTGCAAAAAAAAAGACCAAAACTAGACAAGACATTCCATACAAATCCCAAAATAAACCCAGAATCTAAAGGAAGATCATTGGCATTAAAAAACAATGTATTATCACCAGTGAGGAAACCATTTATGTGTTGTGCATTAAAAACATACTTGTTATTCTTTACAGACACCAAAATACTTCCTTACTGCTGCCCAAAATATGTGTATGTCTTATCATGAAGCTCCTCAAAAAGAAGTTTGATTCTTCCATTTCTTATTTTAATTTTATTTTAACATAAATATATTTATACAAAGTTGATTTCACTGATTAATTACTTATCAGCAATGTAGCTTACTTCATGCACTTTCCTTTGTACATACTTCTGTGCTTTTGTTTATGTTCTTACTTTTAAATGCATCACACAGTTTCCAGCACCACCATTAATGAGATAGCACCCACTCTACCACTCCCAGGAGCTCATGTTTCCTTCATGTCTTTCTAAATAAAGACCTCCTTCAGATTATTTATCTGGATGCAGGTCCTGCAAACCAAGCCACTTCAGTTTGGACATAGCCATCTGCAAATCAGTCTTGACTCCTCTCCATTCGGAACAGAGTAGCCCCAACTGCCATGCCAGAGCCTCCCTGAACCAGAATACAAGCAATCCAAGACCGTATTGTCCTATTGAGGGCTCGCCAGCCAGGTACAGCTTGATTCCAGTGACACAGAGCATGGGACCCACATCTGGATATACCTGTCCCACTTAGGGCAACACACTAATGTATACATAAAACTGATGGATGGACTGTTTGAATTATTCCTAGCCACTAGTAATTACTAGGGCCCCTTATTTTTCACACCCTGCCATCTCAGTTTGGTCATAGCCATATTCAAATCTGTCTTGACCTTGCTCCAGTGGAAGCTGTCCAGCCAAAGTGCCATGCCAGGTCCTCCCTAAACCAGAATCAAAGCAACCCAGGACCAAGTTCATCCTAGCTAGGGCTCACTCATCAGCCAGATAGCTTGGTTCCAATGACACAGTGTGCACCAGAACCACTTATGGGTATACCCATCCCAGTTAGGGCGACACACTAAAGTATTAAAAAAAAGTGATGGATGGAAATCTTGAATTAATCTCAGTTGCTGGTAATTATTTGTGCCACATCCCAGTTCAATGTTATTTTAAAACACCAAGCTAATTCAGTTTGGTCCCAGCTGTATGCAAATCAGTCTTTACCCTGCTCAAATAGGAACAGTCCAGCCCAAACCACAACACAAGCAACCCACTATAGGTTTTGCCATAGTTATGGGCTCATCAGTCAGGTACAGGTTGGTTCCACTGAGACAGTGTGCGAAAGGCTTACGTCTGGGCATACCCATCCCACTTAGTGCAACACATTAAATTATACAAAAAAGTGATGGATGGAAAGCTTGAATCTCACCCACTGGAAATTCCTTGGGCTGCAGTCCAGTCCATTGATATTTTTACAAACCAATACTAGTCTGCAGTGCACCCCTGTGAGTATCATTGACAGGGTTAGAGGTGTGGGATTGAACACCCCAGTACAGTGTTTACTTTTAATTGTGTAACATACCAAAAATGACTGTACTGGTAACAGGACATGAGATGCATGTGATCTGAACTGAAATAAGAACTGCCTACTTGTGTATGTCTTACACTGAGAACTGAAGTGATATGGAGTGCTGCGGATCGGGACTCAGTTGCACTCTGGGCCGGCTCTAGATCGGTGCAGCCGGTGTGGCTGCTCCTGGTCCACCATCCTTTTGTGTTGCTAAAGTCGCCCTAAGTGGAAGGGTATGCCCAGACGTGGGTCCGTTGCTCACTGTGCCACTGGATTCAAGCTAGCCTGGCTGATGAAGGGTGATACCCTGAAACAGTTCCCAGGATGCTTGTTTCCGGTCCAGGGAGGACCTGGCTTGGCAGTTCAGGCTGGACTGTTCCAATGAGGAACAGGGTCAAGACTTATCTGCATATGGCTGGGTCCAAACTGGGGTGGCATGGTGAGCAAAAGAACGATGGATTAAACCCAGGTCTGTGACTGGGGGTGAGTGTTTGCATTGTTCAGCACTCCGTCCATCATCCTTTTGTGTTACTATAGCTGACTTAGGGGTGCCATTAGAAATAACACAGGTTGAAAAAGCACCTGTTGCAGGATTCCTTATGTGTCCAGCAATTTTCAGGCAACAATAAAAAATGTCAAGAGAACTATGGTGGTAAATATTCCTGCTGGAGCGAGGTCTTTTGCCTAGTGGCAGTTTTCACTCATGATAAAGTAGTGCAGAGGTTAATATGCTAAAATATGCCACTGCAAAGAAAGTGTACCTCACTAATCACAAAACTGCATTTTGCCTGGATCACTCAATGCGTTTTACTGATTTTGTCATAGAGATCCTTTTGTTATTTGCAGTTCAAAAGTGACAATCCTAATATTGCATTGCGAGCTACGAGCTGTCATCAAAGAGATGCATGCAAGCTGATTGGTATAGGTTAGAATGTTATGTTTCCCCCACTCCCGCCCCCAAGGGTTCATTTGTGTACAAATACATTCTATTAGTGAAGCCAACAATTGTGGTCCATTTCAAATATGAGTCTGTGCGTCTCCTGACCAAACACCCTTTACTGTCTACTAGTATCATGGCAGGTGACTCCTATTCTTTGTAATCCTCATTGTCTTAGATTGGTTTACACACATATGATTCTTTGGCTCTGTATAATGTGTGTGTGATGTAATACCCTCTGTCACCCTATACTTTTATGAGTAGTGCTATAAAACAAATGAAATGCAAGTAAGAGATGGGCTATGAAGAGATGAGGGGCGTGATAGAGAGCGTAATTTTTAGAAAAGGAGGGTTTTAGTGAGTAACACCAACAAAGATTGTTGCACTGGGCACCACTAGCACTAAAGCAGGCCCTGGTTGCACTAATCGAATATGTGTTACTTGACTGAGTATGGGGAGATATTACAGTCGTGAGGGTTAGTACAGCTGCGTCTCAATCCAGAGAATGAGTGAGAGTGTATGCATGCATGTCTGGTAGAGAGTGTGTGTGTAAGCTTGGGCATCAGTAGTAGAGATGCATTGGAGGAGCTGTGTGTTTCACTCAGGAATAGAAAAACATCGGACACTGCAGGTTACTTGTCACAACTCAAGTGCATTGGCACAGCTGTATGTGACCAGACATAATAGCAGGGGGGGATTGAAAGCCAAGGGTGGCATTCATTGTGTGGGAGAGGATCGGCTCTAGGACACTTGACAGTGGGATTTTACCGATTGCACCATTTTAACATGAATTGCTGATTATTGCTTTAGGATTAGTGAATCTGCAACACTTCTAGGGAGGGTCTGAATTGTGTATTACTCCTTGAGCATACTGGGAAAATTTACATGTGCCTCTTAAGAGCATTAGGTTCTTTAGCAAATTGTTGCGCTATGGCTGCTCTCATTGTCCTACCTGCTCTACATTCCTGTGTCCAAGAACAGCAATAGAGTGGACAACATAATCCACCATTGCTCTGTCATCCATTAATTCACCATGGTCCTTTGCTGATTGCTGGCCTACCACTGGACTGGGATCTTGGAAGTGGACCGCTGAAAGACGGGGACACGCAATACAGTAACAACGGTTTTATTGAAGTACAAGCAAACCACTTGCTCTCTGCCTCAGCAGCAACTGCTAGGGCCCAGAGCATTAAGTTCTTTTTAGATTGATGTGTGGACTACTCTGTCAGACAATGGCAGACATACGGTTCGCTATATTACAAGTTCCTTTGGTTAAAATGCACTTGCAATATGACAGACAGGACATCCGCCATGCATGTCACGGAGAATTGCATCTGCAAAACTCTAAATAAGGCCCACAGTGTTCAAGAACATAGAATCTACAATGGAACAGCATGGCTCTATGAGTGCATATCTCCACAACTGTCCATAACAGAGTTCCAATAACACACCAGTATACTGTTCTCATAGGAATTATGTAGTATATATTGTGAACAGAATGGCTAAGTCAGAACCTATCTTCTCTGCAGGAGATGGCAGTGGTAAGGTGAGGGCATCACAAATAAGGCGCCATTTAGATTTGCTGTGTTTCTTTAGAATTCATTCATTATAAATCTAGGTCCCATAGATGCCCAGCACAGTTGTTTGACCTGTGACCTTATATTATATATATATAAAACACTTACTTGTAGGGGGTTTAATCAGCCCTCTCCATTCATTGATCTGTTGTTGAATCATTCAGATTTTTCTTCCACCCGCTACAGCACACATCATGGGGCAATTGGTTTGGTCAGGTCACTTCAGTCATCTGCTACTTTCCCTGCGAGTGGCGGCCTTCTGCTCTTTCACAAGGAACATAGCCTAGTAAAAGTAGTTCCCTTTAAGCAAGATGCTACAATTGCAATGTCTGTTTTTGAGACCAAAATCATTTTTTGCTTTTAGGAAATGTTTGTTTATATTCAGGGGCAGCACACAATATTCGCAAATTGTATTGTGTAGAATGTAGTTCTGCTGTGTGATGAAGAGTACTTTCTATTAGAAAACAACTTGAGCTGGGGTGGACATTAAGATACGTGTTTGTTGATTGATTGATGAGCTTGGAGCTCTTCCCTGCACTCCCCTCTCCCCCATACTACCTCACTGAGACGTTCCTGACCGCTCGCCCTCGCTATCCGGCGAGTCAGGTGCAGAATGCGTTGTACTTGGCCCATTTTGCCTGAGCCATAGCAGAACGGGCCCCAAGACACCACTGGAAAACAACCTCAAACTCCACTGTCGGGGCCCAGTAGTCCCTGACACCATTCGGGGTGTGACAAGGCTGTCTGAGAGAGCATAAAACACAAGAAGGTCATGTATATTTTTTCTATGTAGAGCGAGCCCCACCAAATGCAAGGAGTGTCCCTCCGTTAGTAGTAGGGGCATAACAAATTGAGCAGAAACTTCCCAGATATAGTTAACATCTTTCAGCGTGTACATCCTGGCCCCATAATATTACAAGAGAAATGTTGTTTGCTTAAGACACATAATTTTTTAGTACAGAGAACATGCGAAATGCTATGCAATATCACCTAATGTTTCCTACAACCCACCATGCCTCCTGCCAATCAAAGGTAGGATTTGGAGTTCCTTTCCTAAAACATACTCGGCATGTGGCCTTTCAGCTCCTCGCGCTGCGCCACCTCCCAACCACCATTTGCGAGTGTAAAAAAACATGGCCGCTCTCCCAGCATCGCCTTCAAGGATCAGCACCCCGCAAGAAAGCCCATGACTTCTTCATCCCCACATAATGATTTTATGAGGCAAGGTTTAGCACAAGTGGTTTGAAAAAAAGGTCTGAGAAAGACATCTGAGGGAGATTAAGGGATTACAATTAAATGGGCCCCCTCCCCTCTTGAACGGCAGGTGGGTGTCAGGGCCAGGCACTGATCTAATTATGCCCTGTGCAGCATGGCAGCCTGCTCCCAGGCCCGCAGCACAATGGCTGCCAGGGAGAGGGGCGGAACCGAGCATGGGGAAGGCAAGCGGCTTAGAATGTTTTCCCTGATTGCAAGTAATGGTCCAAAAGAGACAGCGGCCTAGGGCTAGGGTATGAATGTTTGTAATCGCCGACTGTATTCCCAGGGGTTCTTTCCTGAGCGTGAGAAAGCACATCCTATCTAATGTTTACCTCGACAATAGCTTTCGTGTTCTAATTCAGCACGCGGACTCTCTTTTATCCAGAAGTTGGGGTTTTATGCCCCAGAAGGTTGTCCTGCCTAGAGGTAGGGCGGCTGTTCGCAAGGAGGGCAGCAAAGCAAACATGTAATGAAGCCGAGTTCTCTATTGTGCAGTTGGCAAGAGGGCCCGGTGTGCTGCTGAGGCAAGATCACACGTTTCAAGGCAAGATATCACGTTTCAAGGCAAGATATCAGTTTTTTAAATCCAAATGGGGCGGACTCCACAATGCATGCGTGGATATTAATTAGGGGTAGCTTTGTGGGACTTGCCCTGTAGTACCTTTGAAGCTGCCCCTGCTGCCCTCGATTGAATGGTCATGAAGGTAGTGGCAGCCATTTTTAGTGGCAGGGCTGTAGCAGTGCTTGTTTAGCCCCACTCCTCACCCTAACTCATTTCCAGACATATTTCCACATTTCATCTGTAAACAGGATTGGGAATCGTCCACCCGTGGTCATAAATAAGTGGTCAGTATTTCAGCATGGTGCACGGAATAATGCAACCCCTCCGTACAAACCTGTCTCTAATTTTTCTATTACAGTCTAGTTGTGACGTCACTACTAACCTGTAAAAACAAAATGGCAGCAATACTTCATAATTTATTACGGCTTGGTTGTGATGTCATAGTGTCTCAGAGCCATCAGACAGTGTGAAAAGCTTTAAGGGCCGAACGTGGACTACAATTCTTACTTGCACAATTTTATGGCTGAGTAGCTTTTGAGCTCTTTTTTCCATCATATTTCAATGCAAAGTAAAAGTCACTGGGTAACCAGGAGACATTTATCACAATTTTTATTTTTAGAGCACTGCTGGAATTCTCTACAGAAGGGCAAGGCTCTACATGTATTTATCGACACAATACTAAAAGTTAACTCCAATTCTAATAGTGGTTGTCACATAGTTTTAAATATCTGCACATATCACACCCTACATAATGTAATAATTTTTAAAGTGGAAATCCTCTATTTTCAGCAATATCCACATCAATCAACATAAAGATTCTCAAACACACTTGTTACGTTCCCGTGCTCTTGTTTTCAGATATCATGAACCTAAGAACCAACTTTCACTTCCCAGCTCATCGTGTGTTTTTTTTGACATGGTAACATGATGATCCTGATAAAGGATTCATAGAATCAAAAATCAAACACATTATGAGTGAAGGTTATAAATCCACTGTGGTGCATTAAAGAAACGTTTTGCTACTTCTTCAGATATTAGCAAAGTTTTTCAAGGTAGGAGGCCCGGTGCACCCTTAAGTAGTCTAAGAAAAGTGTCGCTGTATCATTAAGGTTGTTAAAGGGTTTTCATTTTTAGTCAATCAAAATTAGCATTGGTTCACTGCCCCTCCTAAATCTAAACCCAATAGGAATCCCCTTTATGTATCTTGCTCTTTGTATGCATTGAACGACTCTTGATTAAAAATGCACAACAAGGGAACAAACTTTCTGGTAAGTAATGGTCTAGGGCACCAACATAAAATGAAGGCCCGCAGAAAGAGAAACCCCGTTCCTCACTTGGGTCCTAAACTAAAACCTTTCCCCCAACATGTCTTCAGAATGCAATTAGAAGAGCCAATGATATAAAATAATTTATTAGTGCCATTTAGAAGAGGTATCATAACTCACCTGCTTTGGGCCTTTTCTGCTACTCTGCTCAGTCTCTTCACAGCAGTTTAAGCGCCTAGCAGCAATTTTCTTCAAAGTGCAGACCTACAGAAAGCTACAAAATAAAAAAATAAACAATTAGATTACTTCATGTTTTTCCCAGCATTGTACAGATACAAAGTATACAACACAAACTATTTACTCTGTCCATTCCAATGGTTGCTGAGTACATTTGCTCAGCTAATTCTCTCTTACCCTCCCCTGCTGTAGTTGCTTCCCTGCCTCTGATTAATGCTTTCTAATTCAATTTCCACATTTGTTCTCACCATCACTCTGGTGGGGCTGCCAATTCCTGATCCCAAAGTCTAGGTATAAACAGCAAGGCTAGTCATTTCCCTATCCTCCTCCTTTATGAGGATGGGGTGAAATCATGGTTCTTGTTTCTAAATATTGCATTCTGATGAATGACTATGTGTAAAAGACGGGTTCCCTATTCTGATTGTACAATAAGTTATGTATGATATGTAACTCTCTGTCAAAGCCTGGAATACTCCTTCTTGGAGGTTGAAAATACACCAGTGTACAATCACGGACTCATGTCTCCCAACTGTCTATCAGAGTATCACTGCCCACTGTGTCCAAATATGCACTTCTCTGCACAGACGCACATTGCAGTATTTGTGTCCACCTAAATATGAGGTCTACTTACAAAGCGTGAAAGAAACAACATTGATTGTGTATCTTAATGTGGGTTCCTGGACGTAGGTGATAAGCAGCACATAGATCCATGGTGCTCTTTCTGGAAAAACATAACCATTTAGTACTGTATTTAGTCACTTGATGTGGTCCATGTGTGGGGCTAAAGCATGACTGGCATGGTGGTGCCAAAGTGTACAGGTGTTACATCTGTGTTGATAGTTGTGCCAAGAGACTATCAGATATTACACACGTGCAAGAGAAGATCGCTCGTTGCACTGTGAGACAGCATGTTGATGGACTTGGTGCTGGGCACATGGTTAAGCGTCCTCGCTGCCTGGTTGTACTGGCATTTCTGCAATCCTGGGCAGGTTGCTTAAAGTTTCCTTGCACTCATCCTGAATTTCATTAATCACAACAGAATCCCCATGTTCCTGACAATCATTGGCGTCCACCCGAACCTACACCGCTTATGGTACTACAGCAATCAGGATATGTGGTTCAGTACATTTGTGATCCTCAGAAGTTTGTATATTGCCTTCAATGTCTGATCCACTGGAAAGATTATACTTCTAGTGAGCTTTCTTGGGACGATGCTTCTTCAATCAGTGCTCTTTGTTAGTCCACTATTTCTATCAATGGCACCCAGACAAGCCAGAGCTTCAGAAGAAGGTAACTCTTACATCTATGCTAAGGGCTGTGCAAGCGCTTATCAGAGATTACACACATTCAGAAGACGGACCACATTGCTGGATGCTGCATTCAGTGCATGGTTGAGAATCCTCACTGCTAGAGTGCAATGGCATTTTTTATCTGCTGGTGGTCCATCAAAGGGGTCTTCTAGAGGCTGTGTGGAGCACCAATCACAAACAGTGGTGGTAATAGGACTGCAGAATTTAGTGCTAGGCAAATGTTGGCAGACTTGGGCTTCTTCTTCTTTGCATGCCAAACAAAGCCATGAGTTTCAGGAAGGGGACATGCACAAGCCTTGTGAACTTCCCTTTGCAAGATACTATCAAAGGTCATTATCACATCTTTTTGTTGCAGATAAGAATTTGCTGAATACATTTCTGTGAGTTTGGCAGTGGGTTTTTATGTGATATCTAATTATGGGAGACTGGATTACCTTAGCCTGGTTCTGATTACAAACTGCAAACATTTTAACCTTACATCTGGACTTAGAGACTTTTCTATGTTGCAGAAATTCTCAGAGGTTACATGGGGCTCCACCAGCAGGGAGTATCTGATAACTCATAGAAGTATTTAATCTGTCAACTTGATGGTGGAATGGGACAACTAAACATTTCTTTGCCTAAAGTGACAGAAATGCTTTGAGTGTCCATGCTGAGGATCAGACTCGTTCCTCTTTCCCAAATCACAAGTCAATATTTTTCTTGTTAACATTTTGACATAGAATGATGGGAATAAATTTGAGTGACATTAGGCTCCGGATGAACTCCGTATGGTACAGGAATCATGTAATATTCTGCAAATTATTGTTGTATCCGAATGAAAGGCATACCCAGTGAGAACAAGACGGAAATAGAGAGAGAGAGGGTAAGAGAGACAGGGAGAGAGAGAGACAGGGAGAGAGAGAGAGTTGTGTTTAGTATTTGTCTTTCCACGTTAACTATTTATGAAAGCCAACCAAAGCTGATCACCCTAAATGCAATCAGTAGCCAACTAATGCTATGCGTTGTTTCTAAACTTCACCAGATTTCTGAGATTGCAAGATAGGAATGTATGACAAAAGTGTCTTGGTCTTTATTTGAAAATGGATTTCCCTTCCTAAAAAAACACTGGCAAAATCAATAGGTCTGGCATTCACAAGCCGGTGCAAAAGTTACATTTTTTTATTGCAAGCATATGCCACGAACACAAAAAGAAAACGTGTGGGGTTCAGTGGCAGAGAGAGCAGTGTTGCAGACTAGTGTACGACTGCAGTGGTTTAGAGTGGAGTAGAGAGGTGTAGACAGCAGTGGATCAGAGTACAGTGATGCAGAGTAGAGTGCAGTGGCATAGAATGCAGTGACACAGAGTGCAGTTGTGAGGAGTGCACTGGCCTAGAGTGCAGTGGTTAACAGTAGAGTGGCATAGAGTGCAGTGGCATACAGTGGAGTGGCACAGAGTAGAGTAGTGAAGAGTATAGTGGCATAGAGTAGATCTTTTCAGAGTAGAGTGAAGTGGCAGAGTGGAGTGGTGCAGGGTAGAGTGCAGCCGAGTAGAATGGGAAAGAGTGTAATGGCGTAGAGAAAAGTGGTAAAGAGTGCAGTGGCGTAGAATTCAATAGTGCAGAGTAGATTACAGTGGTGTATAGTAGATTGTCGTAGAGTGCAGAGGTATAGAGTTAAGCGTTACAGAGTAAAGTGCACTGGCCTAGAGTGTATTGGCAAAGAGTGCAGTGGTTTAGAGTGCAGTGTTGCAGAGTGGTGAAGAGAACAGTGGCATAGAGTGAAGTTGTGCAGAGTAGATTGGTGTGGCTTAAACTGGAGTGGTGCAGAGTACAGCGGTGAAGAGTGCAGTGGTGCAGAGTAGAGTGGCGAAGAGTATTGGCATAGAAGTGTGTGATTTTAGAGAGGCATAGTGTAAAGTGGTGTAGAGTGCAGTGGCGTGGAGTAGTTTAAAGTAGAGTGGTGCAGAGTAGAGTGAAGTGGTCTGGAGTGGTGCAGAGTAGAGGGGAGGGGCGTAGAGTGGAGTATTCATGGTGGGGTAGCACACTGCCATTACAGACAGCACATTTTCAATTGAAATGACAATTACATTTGTACAGACATACAGTTTTACTAATAAAACTATTCAGTGCACAGAAGAAAAGGTGTGTAAATTGCATCACATAGTTTAATGATTTGTTTTGATCATAATGTATTTGTTTCCAACACACTTCAGACATAACAAAAATATGCTTCATTTGTGCATTCATAATTGTGATATACTCTGAAATACATATACAGTTCATTTCAATGTTGTCATGTGCTAGAAAAAAGTCTTTCCTACCCCTAGTAATTAGCAAGATTGTCACATAAAACCTCTCACTTTGAAGTCAGAGAAAGAAAAGTAAACAAGTGCCACTGGGAGACAGGGCCTGATGTGTGACCTTGGTCTTTGAATGCACAGCAAATGTGACAAGATAAGAACAAGATTTAAGGCTTGTTAAGAGAATGCGAGTTCATGGAAGGTTACAGAAAACATGGTTAAGGCAACACGAGGGATGCTGGAATCTGGAGAGACTAAAGTAAATAAAGTAATCAAATGGAAAGCCAGAAAGTGTGAGTTACAAACCACCAAAGCCAATGATAATCAGTGAGAGGAATTAATTCCTATGTCAACTTTCTGAAAGACCCCAAGCTGTCTTCAGCAAACCAGACAGCTGTGCTGCCTGGTAGGCTGTGACCTGAAAAGGAGATAGGAAGTGCAGGTAAAATAAATAGCCATTATTTAACACTAGTGTAAAAAAATAAAAATGCAGACTTTGGACCAGCTTTGTCACTGTGGAGAAAGGAACTACTTTTAAGAGGATGTAAACGACGTGTATAAGCTTTGTGCAGTAACTCTAAATGAAGGGAACTAATAGGTAAAATGGGCTGCCCCACTATCGAATGCAGTAGTCTCAAGCAATATATCAATGACAATTTACCATACCAATGAAATCAGCCTGCTGATTTACAGACCATTTATATTTGTTTATTAAGTACAGTGCTTAATTTGTAAAAGAATGAGTGCCGGTGCCCAAAGGTGTGCTCAGAAGCCTGGTGCCGGCACTTATAAATGTTAGCGCGCCGAATACCAAGGCTGTCTAATCTACAATTCATCTCAGGCCAATTCAATCCCCTACAAGACACCTGCTTCCCCTTTATCTCACTCTTGCTGGTTTCTACTTTCGTCTTTTGTGACGTTTTTACTGTCTTTCTTTTTTGGATGTTTTCCCCTCTCTTGCTCTTTGGAAATGTATGATCAAGAAAAATAAGTGCTAGTCCCCAAGAATGAGTGCCAGTGGTCGGCACCGGCAACCACCAGCAAAAACTAAGTACTGATTAATTAGGATTTTTTAAAAGACATAGTATGACGAGATGCTGGGATTAAAAACATGTTCTGGGCACAAAAATAAGAGATTATTGAAGCTACTGCTCGCAAAACCGTGCTAACAAGTGGCTTGATTGCAATCAGAAGGTTCAGCTTTCATGAAGAGGCAGTTAATTAGAAAATATACATTGATTGTGCTATCTAACCTATTTTTTTAGACGGCAGTTTAGGACCGTATTGCACATTACCCAAATGTATTTTTTGTATTAAATGTTTATCATGGGGTACATCGCTTAAGCGTTCTATTGACAGATCCTTTAATCCTATATTTGTTGAAGACCCTCACGGATCTTTTCCTATAACTTTTTAAAGGGCACCGGCGTTGAGGTATTGCCTAGTACCTGGTCGTAGGACCAAGGCATGCAACAGAATCTAAATAGAGAAGTGTATAGTTTTTTTAAAGTGGAAAATGCCCTGCATTCAAGAATAGCAAAAATGTAGGGAAGAATATGGCCCCATGCCAAATTAAAAAATGTTGAATTAATAAATTACATGTAAAACAGATCATATTCTATATGTTCTGAAGTGCCCATGAGCAAAAGATAAAGGTAGTCAGTATATTTTTCAAGTAAGAGAAAGAATACTTGAGCGCACCCAGGCTATTATAAATCATGGGGAAACAGCAATTACAATACAGTTGCAACCATGCATGCCTAACCATGCAGGCTTTACAATGCACGCGTCTTTACAAAGCATGCCTTTACCATGCAAACCTTTACAATGAAATTGTAAGTATTTTGTAGATAAGTGTGGGTGAAGGTATATATTATTATTTTTTTCACTGGAGAAAATATAAAAAGGTTACAGGGATGTTACAGCTAGGAAACAGAATTTAAAAAACATATAAATTCACTTAAAAAACAAAGTTTAGATGGACGTAATAGTTAGGATCACATTTTAAATGTACTCCCTTGGCCATGGAGACCATTAGCTCCCCGGGGGAATTTAAAAATATTTTTAGGGGGACCGTAGGGAGCTCTCTGTACCCCAGGGACCACCAACTCCCCAGGCTATTTGTACGTTATTCGAAGGCGGGCTACACGGACCCCCCTAAGCCCCAGGGACCACTAGCTCCTTAGGGCTACATTTTAAAACAATTAGGGGGGTCTAGGTAGACCCCCTCCCCCCAGGCCCTGGGGACCACCACCTCCCTGGGGCTATTTTTACTTTTTTTTTTTAAGGGGGAACCGCATGGACCCACCTCCTCTCCCCCACCCCAGGGACCACCACTTCCCCAGTGCCAAACACTTAATTTAAAAAGGGAGGGGGGCATCTGCACCCCCCCAACCTTAGCCTTTTTCAGCACTGGGGACAACATCCTTCGGGACCCAGCCACGTTTTAATGGGTGCCCTGGCCCCACCCAAGGCACCGTATAAATAATTATGAGGGCCACAGGAGGAACGTCAAGGCTCCCACGGTCCTAACTGAGTCCCATCTCCTGCAGGAGCAGCATTGCTCCCGAAAACAGGGGCTGCTACAAAAAAGTATGATCTGCATGCAGGAGCAATGTTTTCATCTCTTTCCCTGCATGCGTGCTAGCATGCAGAGAAAGAGGTGAAAGCTCTGCTTTCAGCAAGCGGGAGCTATATGACAACTCCAGCTTGCTGAAAGTGGAGTTATGTTTGCTTTTGCTTGGCAGAAGCTGTCAACCAAGGCTAGCATTGACTCATGCTTATTTAAATTTCGATCTTGTGTTTTAATGTTTTTTTTCTACAGTTAATTTTTGCAAAATAAATCTATGTTATTCTAAAATTATTTTATTGTGTAATATGAACACTTATTCTCAACTAATAATGTTTCTTTTAGTTCTTGCACGTGCAGTATGTTTTCTACCTACAGGTACTCTCTCAAAAATGGTTATAAACTGTGTACTGCATACAAGGTTCATTCCATTGTGTTATTATGTGTATGCTTTAAAGTATTTAACCAAAAACAAGATACAAGTGGTTAAACCTGTGCTGTGTAGTCAATTCACACTGAAGAGGTATCCTGAATATTTCAGACATATTTCCATGTGTTCAGTGACTGCTACATCAATTCTCTACGGTAGTAAGCATTGTTTATCTAGAGTCAGTTGTCTGTGGAATTGCACTTAAACACGTGAACTTTGAAGAACTTTAGCTATTGTGACACCGTGCACGCGTATTTCACTGTCTTAGCATAATACACGTGTGTGCGCGCGCGTGCGGTTCGCGGGCAGATGAGAGGTTCCTGCCAGTTAGATACTCATTCATAATCTACCTCAATCCCATCATACTGTGATTACTCAAATAAATTCCGCTTCATCCTCCTCACCCTCCAGTTCACCTCTGGCCACCATCCCCACCCCTTTCGTGTAATTGCTTTGTACAACAGCTGGCAGACAGGAGAGGGTCTGCCCAGTGGTCCTTGTTGTGAATGGGAAACAGGATGTGTCGGTAACCTTTGACCCCTCTGACTGAGCGGTCATTGCATTTGAAAACCCGCAGCAGATCGCGCTCTGCGGGCGCTCATCTTGTGAGCATTGGTCTCGCCTGTCCCATCAGTTAAATAATTGTAAATTAGGGGCTCTCGCGCTGTAGCTGTGACGTCATATGTAAATGAATAAAGTCAACTGAACGTTTTGCTTAATTTGTGCCTCGTTAGGTGGTGAGTTTTGGCGGATCGGGATTTATTTTTCATCATCAAACTTTGAGCCGGAGGAAGAGAGGGGAAAGGCAGAAAAGGAGGACAAGAAAGAGAAAAATTTAGAAAATGGTGAAAAAGAACCCAAAGCGTAAGCAAACAAGGCAGAGGTGTAGGGCAGTGAAATAAAGGGGCACGAGGTAACATCAAAACTAGGCAGCCTTGGTACTGGGAAAGTTCACAAGAAAAACCTGCGAAACTACATTTTATTTATTTTTCATATCACTCACTGGTGGAAAGCATTTATTCTGAGTTGCACAAAACATCATGTCTTCTACAGTGGCATATAAAGGGGGTGCTGGGCACTGATGCAAGCAATGAAAATTGTGCCCATCACCCGGGGTCAGTATTAAAAGATAAGCATAATGTGGGGCAGTGGGACCCTGCCAACCTTGACAGCGATTAGTGGCCTAATCAATGTGTCAGGGGCCCTAGTGTAAGGAAGGAAATGGGCCCCTGAAGCTTTTTTCTTTGAGAGGCCCACCAATAATCCAGGTTACCTGGGCCTCTCGGGCTTCTGGTCCCTGGTGCCTCTGCACCCGTTGCACCAATGTCACTACACCCCAGATATGAGGACACAGCACTCCCAAAAACAATTCTGAGTGGATGGTCTTTCAACAAACTGCAGGTGGTTCAGTGGATAGTGGGACTCCCCTCAAGTCTGGGCCCTGGTGCTGCTGCACCAGCTGCACCACTGATAGCTAAATCTCTGGTCAAGAACAATGCTCCATTATCGGAGCACCCTACACCAAGAGGGGGTTGTTGGTTCCCGGTTTGTGTTGTTTGCAGTTTGGTCAATGTGGGGAGTGGCTTGGTTTTGTGCGTGAGCAACCAGAGGGGCATCGTTGTCCAACAACTCTGATAATGTGTCCATATCTTGTGCTGTCAGGTTGAAGTTCAGGGGCAAACCCAGCATTCCTAGGAACTCGGGGAAACACGAAGTTCAAATATAGTGGACTCCTTCA
This sequence comes from Pleurodeles waltl, assembly GCF_031143425.1. Classification (NCBI taxonomy): domain Eukaryota; kingdom Metazoa; phylum Chordata; class Amphibia; order Caudata; family Salamandridae; genus Pleurodeles; species Pleurodeles waltl. Next base: position 629,111,701 of record NC_090451.1, on the reverse strand, counting down.
GAATCACTTTGAACAATGATATCTTGAGGAGCCTCTGTGACTGCTAGTCCACATAAACATATATAATGGACAAATACAAAATAAACCATGTTTGGCAATAGGTGCTCCTAGTGAAGAAAGTGTCATGCGCACTGGAAAATAAATACAATATGACTGTTCTGGGGCATCAGGAATGTAGAACTACATTTAAACCCCCACAATATTCTGGTACAAGAATATTAAGGGCAGAATATCGAGGGACAAAATATCAAAAGGTAAATGCATTTAGGGAAATATAGATTTATTATTCCTAAATCCACATCTATGTACCTTGAAGATATATGTACTATGTAAGCCCATGTTTGTGGATTTTGAAAATCTGGACTTACTAGAGGTGGGCCAGCCAACAAATTAACAGGGAGAGCCAAGTGAGAGCCGAGCCAGGGGTCTGGTTCAGTTCCTACAGCACATGCATGAGCTAAGCCCTGAAAATATTTGCTATGTAAATTATAGAGCAAACATCACAGAAATAAGATAAGGACCCTTCAAAATTGAACACACTGTATTTCTTTACTATATGAAAGCTTTGACATTAATATGTCACATTATAACACTGCACTGAGAAGTACTCATTAAAATTGATCGTTTTTAAACATGAACCATAAGTGAACTAGGAGACACACAGTTGTCATGTAAACCATGTATGTTGAACTCACATATTTTTAAGTGCTTTTATACACGATCATGAATTAAAAGTAGTTTCAGAGAAATAAAATATTTGCCTAAGATCACACAATTTAGGCAGGTACACTGCAATTTATTCAGGTTTCTAGGTTCACTTTGTACTAATCGGCCAGGAAACAGGTATCCATTTATCATCCCTTATGTTAAGGTTTTGATTTTACCTATTTGTACATCTTTCTGAAATTTTATATAGCACCAACTCGAACCAAAGCTATTTGGATCCCTTTACATGAGCACCAATTACATTACACAGGGTCATATTCATTGTTTATAGGCCCAGGGAGATTAGGTGATTTGCCCGGAATCACTTATGGTGAGCAGAAGCTGGGATTCGAACCCGGCCCCCCAGTCCCAAGATGGCAACTCAGGGCCTAACCCACACCCTGGGTAGAGAAATAAAAAAGCTTGTCTGGTTATCCGCTCAAGGTTCCTAATGAACATCAAGCTAAGCCGCAGCAGACTTCAATTCTCGAGCCTGGCTCAGTCCTTGAGGGGCTCACCAACCTTTATTACTTAACTGTTGACATCTTTTTCAATATCTTATCCTTGATATGTCCCATCCATATTCTGGTGTCGATATTCAGGGTGCACACTGCCCTCAAGCAGTTCATTCCTGAGCAAGACTCAAAACCTGTGATCCAGGAACTGATTCTTTACTGACTAGATTATGGTAACTCACTTCTCTCCGGAGTGCATATAGCCCATCCAGCGGTGCACGCAGCTGCCCACCTTGTGACAGGCTGCAGGAAATTCAAATCACATCTCTCCTATTCTCCCCTCCCTGCATGGCTCTCCATCGGTACATGAGCGCAATCCAAGACTGAAGGTGTTGCTCATACAGTCCCCCACAACTTCACTCCGTTCTACCTGGGCGGAAAAATGAACGTCTTTGGGGTTCAGTGAGGATGAAGAAATGTTGATTAACTCCTGCTCGAACCCCTGACTTTTAGGTAAAAAAAAAAAAACTGCTGAGGCAAGCATTCTCTGGTCCCCTCCACACCCCTTCTCACAATGTTGTCAGTTCACATTCATGAGGGAACTCAAAATCTTTTTATTAAGAGACACAGTTTAAAGCCTGGACTGCTGTGTGTCTCTAGTGTTGACTTGATCGGTCTTTCCTGTTACTAAATACTTGTACTCTCTGCTCTCCTGGTTACTTACTGTTGATTTACTATGCGCGCTTGCAAACAACTTCTTATCCTGTAAAGTACATCATGGTGTGAACTGTTTGTTCCTTGTTTTCCTGGCACGAATATGTTGTGTCTGAGATATTTATTAACCACAACTTGTTTCCTGCTCTCTTGTAAAGTGATCTAATGCCATTGGGCCAAGTATGCACTACATAAAAATAGCAATAAATATAATACAAATAAACAAAATCCGATTTCTTGTCGGAAGCATATTACAGCGCTTCTAATCATACTCTATAGGTCTGTCAGTTGTCAAACATCAAATGGAGGTCTCTGCTTCTCTGCTGCTGGTCCTCTATTTTGGAAACTCCCTCACCACCATATATCTCAAAAATAAGTGCTGGTGCTCTGCACCGGAAACAACAGGCACAAATTAAGCAGTGGAATAATTAACCACAAAGCATTTTCGTTTGGTTTTAAAGGGAGAGAGCATGAGATATTAATCCAGTCGATGGATTGAATTTCACAATATGTAACCGGGAAGCCTGGGCTCATATCTCGGCTTTGCCACTTGAAGAAACTATGTGATTCATAAAAATCACTGTACCAGGGTTGGACTGAAATAGAAAATAGGCACAGGCACCAAAAAAATGTCATCTATTTGTGAAGTAGAGAACTACAAAGGAGGTCGATGTTTGCACATTGTGTCAGTTTTCAACTTGTAAAGAGAGGCTGTTTCAGTGGTTCACGAGGAATAGAAGACTGCATGGATTTGAACTTGCTACAGGTAATGTTTGTTTTAAAAATCAGGGAAACGAACACTAAACACCTTTCCGGCAGGTCACAAAACATGCCAAGAATCAGCCAAATAAATGCTTCACACTGACCTGTCAGAACACCCCATAGGACAAAACCTGATTGCCCTTTTGCAAGGGTCACTAGAATTATGCAGCAGGGAGGGCCAAATTATGTGGCAGAGTTGAGTAAATTATGTGGCAAGACAAGGTAAATTATTCTGTGTAAAGCAGCACATTTTTTTGATAGGCTTACTTCATTATTTTATCATTTTTACATGTGTTTAACACTATCTGGGCATTGCTTGCACCTCATTAGTACAAGTTTAACATTCAGACACAACAATATGCAACAGAAATGTGACCAGGCAAGCTTTGAAAAGGGTCTTCCACTGCACTGCAGCATGTGTCAGTGGCGTAACAATATTTGAGGGGGCCCCCTGCATAGTACATGGAGGGCCCCGCCCTGGACTCACTCAGGAGCTCCGAGGCCAGACTACTGTGCTGAGGGGGCCCTATGTAGTTTGGAATCCTCCCACATTAAAGGGGGCGTGGGGGCCTTTGTTACGCCCCTGGTTGCTGTGTTTTAAAATATTTTGCACTGTTTGAGCTAGACACAATCATTAGGCTAGAAATATTTTTTTTAAACTGCATGTTATTCAGCATATAAAGAATTATGTGGCAAATGTGGCAAATCTATAACAATGCAAAAAAACTCCAAGGGCAATAGATGAATGCTTTAAGCAATAATAATATTTCTAAGTAGCACTTCATACCACACTTCTGACATTGTTATTCAATGTAAATGACCGGTTACATTGTTATCCATTCTAATAGTTCTTGTCTCAGGGACTTCAGAAGAATTAATTCTGAGCTTGCCTTGCTTGCCTCAATGCAAACACTTGCGCTGTAGATCACTGCAGATGTGAATGGTGAGCGGTTTACTCGCTGAGCCATCTTGGCCAGAAAAAAATGATATATATATATATACACGCACACACACATTTTACAATTCACCACGATGCATTTGGAAAGGAACACGAGAGTAACACCGTGTTTCCATGGTTACGGGATTTAAAAATGAGTCAATTGAAGGGCGATTCAGAAAGCCATTCGTGGTCGTATATTTAATACATTTGCCCAAATATCTGCACCTATTAATGAAATTGTGTTTGCTTTGCACGCCAAGCTTGACTTTGAAATCATTGATTTTATATGCGAGCCCAAAGACGCAACTCACAGGAGAGGTTTAGGTATGCTTATGGGTTGGGCCAGTAGGTGAACAGTCAGAAACTTGCAAGATTGTGGGCCTGCACAAAAATTCACAGCCATTGTCCCATTGATGATGGGCTTTTAAAAGGGGTAGAATTTAGAATTGTTCTTCTTCTCAATACTCTAAAAATAACGAATATTATAGTTACTAGTGAACAATTTACGACATGCACATTTACACATGCGAAAATTGTGTAAATAGTAAAGCAAGTGTGCAAAATGGAATTCGCGGTAAATCCAACCTATTTCTAGAATCTGAGACTTTGTCAGATTACCAAGAAATGTTTTGCATTTCTTTGGGCATTTCTTGTTTTTCTTAAATGTGCTTCAAACTCAAGAAAAAAGCGAGAGGGGTATATGTAGCACAGAAAGGCGTATATGCATATACAAAGGATATAGCAAAAATGCACATGGTGAATGAATGAAAACGTGGTTCGTTCGATGAACAGATCCGGACAGGTTGCAAGTCCTGAAAGCAGAGATCACTTTGGGGGGGAAAAAAGTTAAAACAATACACGCGGTAAAATAATGAACGAGTGATTCGAGTAAAACGTTTCTATAGCACATCTCGATACACTCAAGTGCTTCAAAGCACTTTCATTGAGAGGAGGAACTTTGAGAAAAATCCAGTCTGAAAGGATGAGTTTTGGTTTTTTTTTTTAAAGTTGTTTAGAAATCCAACTTCCGAGTTATGTTAATTGTATTGTATAGCGCTGTGACTGAAAGTGCATGGTCCCGAAGCGCCAGATTAGTGACTGCGACTTCGTCGACATTGAAAGTCCTTGAAAAATAATGCCAGCCGTGCTCTAGAAAGTCTTGGAATTCTGGTTTATATTTATATTTAAGAAAGATAGATACAATGAAAATGTAAATGCTGAGTAAATAAAAACGGATGTTAAAAAGCAATCGTCCAGGCTTGAATTGTATTATCGTATTTTTACGAAAGACATGTGAGTTTTATTATTATTATCGCTATTATTACTTTCACCAAAGCGCTTCGAGGCTGTACGAATGCGGTAACGGCTCAAAGGGAATCATTATTGGGAAATAGCGAGATGTTGTTCCTTCCCGGTAAAAGACTCAGGTCCGAAGCTGGACCAGACATTAAAGTCAAAATGATTTGTTGTGTAAAATGCAGGAAGTAGATGGGATTACCTAATATTGGGCATCATCGCAGCAAAAATAAGTATTTCAGAAAAACATAAATTTGCCTAATATTTTCACGAATTTTAGGGATGCATGGAACACAAAAGTGTGAGCTTTCAGTGCACTGAAAACTTTGCCATCAGTAGCCGACGCAATAAAACATATTTTCGTGCAAGTATACGTTTGGTATTCAATTTGTGTCTTGGACTTAAACATTAAACATCATAAATGTCATGGATTTTTTTATTTTTATTATTCACACGAGTAATAATACCTTTCACTAGTATTTTGAAACAATAACACCGCAGAACGTGAAATCTAAAAAGACATTCCTCGATTAAAGCTTAAACCTTTCTTTTCAGATCTATACATTGTGCTTTAACGAATTTCTCTTAGTGTAGTGTTGGGCTAGCAGAGGAGCACAACAATTTCCCAATATATCGAAAAGGAATTTTTCGTAAGCGTAAAGACTCCTCTCTTATCCTATATATTTTGCTGCCCGCTATCGATCAAAAATGTTTCCTTCCGCAAATAACGTTCTGTGAATCTTCTTAGAATCTCTCAAGTATGGCACCAAAAGTCAGTGTTTTTTTATCGCTCTCGATCGATTATATTAAAAAGTGAATCCGCCGGACGCCTGACGCTGCACAGCGCCTTGATAGACATCGCGAGGAGCTCTTCCC